>NC_140592.1:524916588-526116588 GCF_964204655.1 Triturus cristatus
AAGACTAGATGCTGTACCTCACCCCTCCACTATGTTCATTTTTGTCTTTTCGTTTATGTTTACAGGTAACCTACTTTTTTCGTTTTTTCACCCCTTTAATATGTTTATTTTTGTCTTTCTGTTTATGTTCATATGCAACTTGTTTTTCTCATTTTCGATTTTTTCTCATCTTGATATTTCCTTATTTTTCATTGTCGTATTATTTTTGCCCCTACATCTAGTCTTTCTTTTCTATTTATGTCAGTTTGTCCTCTATCTTCATTAATCACGTGACCATCTTGCGCGTTTGTTTGGGTTCACCATTTCCTATTTCGGGCTTATTACTTCCGGGTTACACATATTTAACTCCGTATTTCAGGTGGCTTAGTTTTACTCACTCCTACTGGATTTCTTTACCGCTCACACGTTCGTGGCCAATCAGGTATTTATTTGTTCGCTAATAATCTGGGGGTTATCTTCTGTCGCACTTGTCAAATACATTTGTGGTTTCTACGACCGACTTTCACGCCACTCGAATTATGTTCGCATGTATCATTTTCCGTTAAATTTTCACCCACGTCGTGAAAACCGACATTTGCCTTTTTTCGGTGTTGTCTTTACCTTGCTTTACGCATTACCACACCCTCCCACCCCATTCCCGCTTTTCTGCACTGATCATCGATTTCTGTGCCTTTACTAATTCACCGCTCTTACCCTGTTTATAAAATCGTTAATTTAGTTCCGTTGATTCCTTGTATTCAGTATACGTCCTGGATCTCTGGCTTACTTCCTCTTCTATCTATTTTTTTTTGTAGAATTCCCCCTGACGAAGGGCATGTCCCGAAATGCATCGGGGATATCTGTAAATAATTGGCTTAACGTTCTCTGATGGATATAATATAATTTCGTGGTCTCAAACCACCATCACGTCAGCATGAATTGATAAAGACCATGTGAATAATCATATGAACTCAATATGAATTAAAAAGTACAAATTCACGAAAAATCGTTTGCATCACTTTATTAAAGCGGCTCCTCCGCTACAGAGTGCTATTGTGAGGTCGTCTTTCCCTAAGACGCTTATTCTTCTAGTCTGATCCACACCTCTTCGATTAGGAGGTGGTCTCACCAGCACCTAAACATTCTCAAATTGATACGACCTAATTAAACTTTATCTACCTGTGAGTGCAACCGTCCATTCCAATTTTTCTATTTTGATCCCTCTAATCGACACGGTTGGCACCCGAATAACCTTCAACATGTCCTATGATGACATCGCCAAACTCACCGCAAACAAAGCAGAAACTTTCGGTTTTTCATCTGAAGAGACCAGCAGGATTTACGCCCTGATCCAGGACTCAGAATGTCTCACCACTAATACCGCTTCAACACAATCGATTATTAGACAGCTTCTTTTTACAGCAAAACGAGAGATCAATCAGAGACTGCATGCCAGTACCCTTATTCGCTACCACAAAGTTCAACGAATACCCAGAGGATTACGCATCCCATTGAAGTCAACCCTCTGTAAAAACAATACGAGGTTTACAGAGCGCTGGTACGCCATTCTAAATAAATGTTCTTTAGACCTTATCCTCCTGATAGTTGAAGAACTATCTATTCTTCTCGAAGAATTGAACAAAGAAGTGACGCAACTTAAACAAGATTTGAGTGAAAAAATAACCCCTGAAGAAATGACCAAAACCCTTGAAGACATCAATGGTCAACTTGACAAGTACCAAACTGAAATCAACGAAACTAAATTACGGAAATTCAAGAGAGACACCGTTGATTATAAGTTGGGAGAGGTGTATACATGGGCAGACGTATACGCTACACGCAGACAACAAAGACCTTATAACCGATCTACAGATGGTGAAACAACTTCATCTGACGACTCACAAACGCAACCTAGGAGACCTATGTCTAAACAAACAACTGGACCAAGCAATAATCAACCATCTACTTCCACTGAAACTCCAAATGAATCAGTTCCTTTTTTAGGAAGAGGCTCATCCGCACGAGACGAACCAGGAGGTCCCAACGCAAGAACAAAAGATACGCCTATAGCGAAATCAACAAGGAGCCAGAGAACCTAGTAATTAACATCTCTAAAACAGCTCTAACACCTCAACAAATTCAAACATTGCAGAAGGGGTCTTCTTTTGTACCTACATATAATACCAACAATTTGGAAACTCAAGTTAACTTGTTCAAGTTCATGCGAAACCTTCGACTCAAGCATTTTTTTACCAACGTCATTGAACCCACCACTACTCAAGACAAAGGAACACTTATGGACTTACGCCCAAAAAGTAAATTCATGGCCCCTATAAGTCATAAAATTCTTGATAATTTTGAATTGATTGTAGGAAAAGAGCTAAGCCTACTTTTTTCTGATCAACAACTGAAAGTTAGCAACTTGTCAACCAAAGAACATAACATTATCCAACAATTATCAAGAGACAAAAACATCACATTTTGCAAAGCGGACAAAGGCGGGGCTCTTGTTATTTTGGATACTTCTTTTTACATCGACAATGTGGAAAGTCATGTAAACGATTCCAACATCTACCAAAAACTCATGACAGATCCTACCACAGAATTTTCTCTCATTTTGTCAACCATCATCAATAAGGCATTACAATTCGGCACTATCAATGATAGAGACAAACGTTTTCTCTTAGTAGACCATCCAAATGTCCCGTATCTGTACATGATACCAAAGATCCATAAAAATCTGGAGAAACCACCATTCAGACCTATTGTCTCCACCAGGAACTCAATTCATGAACCTATTGGCAAATACCTTGATAGACATTTGCAACCGCTAGTCCAATCAATGTCCACGTACTTGAAGGACACTACAGATTTTCTTAACAAACTCAACCACATTCAGATTCAAGAATCGGATCACCTTCTCTTATGTACCATTGACGTTAAGTCTTTGTACACTTCCATTCCTCACAATCTGGGTATACAGGCCATTGAATCTTTTCTGATTGACACTGATCAAGATGAGGACATGAAAATTTTCTTACTTGAGCTGATGCACTTCACTTTGTATCACAGCTATTTCACGTGGAACAACAACTACTACATTCAACTTTCCGGAACATCCATGGGAAATTGCGCTGCTCCAGCATACGCTAATCTTTTCATGCACCGTTTCGAACTTGATTACATACTTACACAGGAGGCTTGGACAAAAAACTTACTGATGTTTAACAGATACATTGACGACATCTTCCTCATCTGGAAAGGCTCTAAGACGGAATTACTATCTCTGATCACCCAACTTAACACCATAAACGAACGCATTCAATTCACTCATGAAATCAATCACAATCAGATCACTTTTTTGGATGTTGACATTTCCATTTCCAACCATCAATTCATTACATCTGTGTTTACCAAAAGTACTGATCGGAATAACTTATTACATTTTTCCAGTTTTCATCAAAAATCACTAAAAAAACACTTACCATATTCCCAACTCTTGAGAATAAAACGTATTTCGTCTACTGACGAGATCTATCAAGAACAAAGCCATCGCCTCATTGACAAATTCAAGAAAAGAGCATACCCCGATCCCATTCTTCAAGAAGCTGTGGTAAGAGCACAAACCAAAAATCGGAGAGAACTACTACACCCCCAAGTGTCCACCACTTCCAAGGACTCACGTACTGTTTTTGTATCCAAATACTCTAGACAAAGCCAAAAAATCAAAACCACCATCCGAAAATATTGGCCACTGTTACAATCTGAGCCTGACTTTAAAGGCATCTTTAATGAGTTGCCTATTTTTGCCTACCAAAGAACACATAATTTACAGCAACTACTCAACAAGAACCCTCCAGATTCCGCAATAACATTCAAAGGTACTATCCCTTGTTTAAATTGTGGCGGCTGTAATAACATCATTAAGGGTACGACCCTCATGCATCCCTCTAAAGGCACACCCATCAAACTCAAAGTTACAGCTACATGCGACAGCAACAACGTAGTGTACCTGCTCAAATGCCCGTGTGGACTCCCTTATGTGGGCAAAACAGAAAGAAAAATGAAAACGAGACTTATTGAGCACAAAAGTAACATCAGAACGATGAACATCAAATCCACTGTCGCAAAACACTACATGGAGAACAACCATAACTGCAGCCAACTCAGATTCCTGATTCTGGAACAAGTCAAAACACAAAGAGGCAAAGACAATGGAGCTGTGTTATTACAGCGTGAACTTTATTGGATTCACAAATTGAATTCAGTTTACCCATATGGGCTTAATGAACGTTTTGAATACAGCTGTTTCCTGTAATCATGATTTTGTACCCTGTTATGTAGTCTCGTTGCTGTACCTCACCCCTCCACTATGTTCATTTTTGTCTTTTCGTTTATGTTTACAGGTAACCTACTTTTTTCGTTTTTTCACCCCTTTAATATGTTTATTTTTGTCTTTCTGTTTATGTTCATATGCAACTTGTTTTTCTCATTTTCGATTTTTTCTCATCTTGATATTTCCTTATTTTTCATTGTCGTATTATTTTTGCCCCTACATCTAGTCTTTCTTTTCTATTTATGTCAGTTTGTCCTCTATCTTCATTAATCACGTGACCATCTTGCGCGTTTGTTTGGGTTCACCATTTCCTATTTCGGGCTTATTACTTCCGGGTTACACATATTTAACTCCGTATTTCAGGTGGCTTAGTTTTACTCACTCCTACTGGATTTCTTTACCGCTCACACGTTCGTGGCCAATCAGGTATTTATTTGTTCGCTAATAATCTGGGGGTTATCTTCTGTCGCACTTGTCAAATACATTTGTGGTTTCTACGACCGACTTTCACGCCACTCGAATTATGTTCGCATGTATCATTTTCCGTTAAATTTTCACCCACGTCGTGAAAACCGACATTTGCCTTTTTTCGGTGTTGTCTTTACCTTGCTTTACGCATTACCACACCCTCCCACCCCATTCCCGCTTTTCTGCACTGATCATCGATTT
The DNA here is from genome assembly GCF_964204655.1 of Triturus cristatus. NCBI lineage: Eukaryota > Metazoa > Chordata > Amphibia > Caudata > Salamandridae > Triturus > Triturus cristatus. The sequence goes on from NC_140592.1 coordinate 524,921,573, forward strand.
CTGTGCCTTTACTAATTCACCGCTCTTACCCTGTTTATAAAATCGTTAATTTAGTTCCGTTGATTCCTTGTATTCAGTATACGTCCTGGATCTCTGGCTTACTTCCTCTTCTATCTATTTTTTTTTGTAGAATTCCCCCTGACGAAGGGCATGTCCCGAAATGCATCGGGGATATCTGTAAATAATTGGCTTAACGTTCTCTGATGGATATAATATAATTTCGTGGTCTCAAACCACCATCACGTCAGCATGAATTGATAAAGACCATGTGAATAATCATATGAACTCAATATGAATTAAAAAGTACAAATTCACGAAAAATCGTTTGCATCACTTTATTAAAGCGGCTCCTCCGCTACAGAGTGCTATTGTGAGGTCGTCTTTCCCTAAGACGCTTATTCTTCTAGTCTGATCCACACCTCTTCGATTAGGAGGTGGTCTCACCAGCACCTAAACATTCTCAAATTGATACGACCTAATTAAACTTTATCTACCTGTGAGTGCAACCGTCCATTCCAATTTTTCTATTCATCTACAATAATTGTCACAGTTGGATCAAAAATATTATAATAATAGTTAATTAAAAGCAAATCAAATGACTTTGATGTAATAACTAAAAGCAGCAGATAATATTGAGATTTACAAATATGTGTTAATGCCACTGATATAAAGGTATCTAATCCCCCCTTCGCTCCGCCCGCTCCAGATGGGACAGCTGGGATATAGAAAGAGGTAAAGCCATCAATATGCATAGGGTCCACTGCCCAAGTCTCTTGGCACCAAACAATGTGATGTTGGTCAAGTAAGGTTCTCCATTCCGTATTATCTACCTTAGACAGGAGGCCCGCAATGTTCCATGAGCCAATACTTAGACCCTCTTGTTGTGTGTTAATTGCAGGATGGAATAACGCCATTGGGGAAATGGAATCTTCTTGTGAAGTTTCTTTACCCTTTGAGTCGAGAGAATGTGAATGGGGACACAGGGCACATATGAAAACGAATTGGTTAAAAAGGGACTCCAGCTAGAACCCACAGCGTGACTGCACCAAACAAGACTTCATCTTATCAATAGCTATTTGGTTTCACTCATGATTACCCCCTTGCTGTAGTACCCCCAGCAACTGGCTTTCCAGCCCTAAGAGAATCGAGTTGTCTTGGCTTCCAATGAAAATGTCCTACTGGATATACTGAAATGTGGTAGATAAGTCCCACTAGAAAAAACAGTAAGTACAGGGAAAACTTGTATCACATAGGGAGCCACAACTGGACTGAAATAAAGAACTGGTACTCGTCCTCATTCAGGCCAAAAGGAGACTTGCTTCTGAGAAGAGCAAAATACTTGGACTCCAGGATCCTCAGTTGTCTCTCTCTGTCTGCCTCTCTTTGGGTCATAGCTACTCTGTCAATACCAAAAGAGTATAAACTTTCAGAAGCTATATCATGAAATTTTACTAGTGGTGGAATAGCTCAAATCGCCATTTCTGATTGCTCTCTGATGTTCCAAAATTCTCTTTTTGATCGGGAAAATCATATTTCCTAAATATAGATGGTTACATGGGCAGACAATAACGTATACAAAGAAGTCACTATTACAATTCAAAAACTTCCTGTTCTCACCTATTTTCCCAGTTGGTGGCGGAAATGTTTGTCTGTTCTTACTGTTCCTGCAAGCTTACACTGGCCACATTTAAAAAAGCCCTTCTGCTTCTGTAAGCAACCTTCCTCTTTGACAGTGCCCATGTAGCTATTGACCAGCATGTCCCTTATGGATCTTGACTTTAGATAGGTGTTCAGAGGATGAGGTGGGGGGTAACATGTGCCCCTATGATTGGGTCATTCCTGGCCAGATGCCAGTGTTTGCAAAGTGCATTCCCAATGGAGGCTGACTCTGTGTTATAAGTAGTAATCATTCTGAGATGGCTATTCTCCTCAGTATCTATTTTTCACCAGGAAACTGGCCCTTTGGAGGTTTGTGCCTTTTTGTCTGCTGTCTCTAATACTATAGGTGGGTAACCCCTCTTCCGGAACCTCCCATTAATTCTACTTTTTTCCTCCTTGTATGCCTGCTGTATACTGCAATTCCTCTTTGCCCTGATAAACTCCCCATACAGTATGCTCCACTTAGGTTTTTCTGTGTGGTGACTATCTGTGTGCAGGATATTACTGCCTGAGGTTGCTTTTATGTGCAGGCTGGTCTGTATTCTGTTGTTCTCTACTCTGACAGACATCCAGGAAATCAATTTCCCTCTGATCACTTTTTTTCTGTGAAACGTAGGTTAATCCTAATACTGGATATCAGTTAGAAAAATCTGTCCGGTTCTTCCTTTGGGCCATTCCAAATCATAAAAATGTCATTAATGTACCTCGTCCAGAACGTAATATGTTTGGTGAGTTGCTCATTCTCCTCTACCCACACATGCTGTTCCTCCCACCAGCTAATAAAGATACAGGCATAGCTCGGTGTGAAACGGCTTCCCATGGCTGTTCTAACCACCTGTCTATACCACTTATCTTCAAAAAGAAAAAGTAATTTCCCAAGCAAAATGTATATCAACAACTACCTTGCAAAGTAAGTAAAGCTCATATTTAAATTAAAACTTACTTTTGATTAAAACTGGAAAATACAAAAATAATTAACAAAACACTCTACTACTTCTTTCTCTTTCAATGTACTTGATAAAAGAAAATACTAAAACATTGAGAAAGTGTTAAGCTACTGAAAACAACACCATTTACAAACTGGAAAAAAGACAGGCAACAGTAAGTAAACAGAAGTTATTATTAAACAGAAACTCACCCTAAAACAGAAAAAAATAAAACCTTACAACGTCAACCTCCACAAACTACCAACAAATAAACATTTAAAATGCAACAGAGGGCGAACTCTCTTCTACCTACAGAAAAGAAAGCATCTGCTCTGGCATTACAATACCCCAACAGAAAACCGACAAAGAAAGTATGAAACATCTGTTATGTTATGTTATGTTATGTTATGTTATACAGGTTTTTTGTATAGCGTGCGGCTACTCGAAAGAGTGTCCCGACGCTTTGAATTGCATACTAATCTCAAAACACAACAGGAAAAATGAACAAAAACAGAAAAAGAGGAAACCGGATAGGACCTGAAACTAAGAAGTGAAAAGCCAAGTTTTAAGCCCCTTCCTAAAGGCCAACAAGTTAGGGGAGCTGCGCAGGGACACAGGCAATTTGTTCCACAGCTGAGGCGCTAATAATTTAAAGGAGCGGCCACCGATGCGAGCTCTCTTCACGCGGGGCACCGCAGCAAGAAACAAGGCTTCAGACCTAAGCGATCTGGCAGGACGGTAAAAGGACAGCCTTTTCTGAAGATATTTTGCTCCAGATGTGTGCAAGGCTTTGTGTGCCAGGGTGAGAGTTTTAAAAACTATCCGCTTCCGGACAGGAAGCCAGTGCAGAGCCTCCAAAAGGCCCGAGGCTCTGGCACGGCGAGATAGTCCAAAAATAGCACGTGCTGCCGAATTCTGTACAACCTGTAATCGTTGAAGCAGGTATTCTGGCAGGCCGAGATAGAGGACGTTGGAATAGTCTATTCTCGAGCCTATCATCGCCTGCACCGTGATCTTCCTGTGTTCCTCCGATAACAAGGGAAGGAACTTGCGAAGCATCCGGAGTAAGCCAAAGCAGGTGCCTGTGAGACCGATTACCTGCGAGCGTAGTGTGAGGCCATTGTCGATCTTAATCCCAAGGTTTTTAGCTACCTGGGATGAACTTGCTGGTGGAGACATGTTCTCCGGCCACCACACTTTCCAATCCGGGTCCGAGCTGCACCCAAAAAAGAGGACCTCGGATTTATCCGAGTTGCACTTGAGGCTGTTATGATGGAACCACTGAAACACAGCCTCAAGGCAACCCTGGATCCTACCTCCATCGAAGTCCGCACCCCTCTCACAGGTGAAGAGGAGCTGGGTGTCATCGGCGTAAGAAACGATCTGGGCCCCGAAAGACTCCGCCAGGGCCGCCAGAGGGGTCATGAAGATATTAAATAGAGTTGGGCTCAGGACAGAGCCCTGAGGAACTCCTACACCCAATGGCGACATCTCGGCGGAGCAAGCAGAAGCCCAGACCGATTGTCGACGGCCTGCCAGGAAAGATCGAAACCACTGGAGCACCGTCCCTCGAAGACCAATCTCTGAGAGTCTAGCGAGCAGACCCTCATGAGGGACGGTGTCAAAGGCCGCCGACAGGTCTAACATCACCAACATCGCTCTCCCACCCGAATCCAGCACCTCCTTTATCGCCTCCGAGACTTCCAGGAGGGCTGTTTCGGTGCTAAGATTGGCGCGGAAACCCGACTGTGTAGGGTGCAGTAGGTCGTGGGCCTCCAAGTAATCGGTAAGCACCTTCTGCACGTGCTTTTCAATGACCTTCGCCAAAGCCGGCAGGAGCGAGATAGGTCTATAATTCGCTAACACCTCCACATCCAGACCAGGCTTTTTAAGCAGGGGAATAATCATTGCCTGCTTCCAGGACTGGGGAACCACACCCTGTGCAAGAGAACAGTTCAACAGGGGGTTCACGAGTGGATTAATGACAGCTGCCATTTTAGCCAGAAATTTTGCGGGGCAGGCATCCCGAGGGGAACCTGACTTTAGTCCCACCATCAGGTCAAATGAAGCTGTCAGCGAGAGAGGAGGGAAAGCTGCCAAGGCCACACCGGCGTTCGGACGGGTAACAGCGGCATTCTCCGCCCGACCTGGTACCTCAGGATCCAACACAAGGAAGGAGTCCTGGATCCGCTGGATCTTAGAGGTGAAAAAGTCCGCAATCGCCCTGACCCAAGGCGCAGGAGGGGGGGTCTGGGCAGGCGCTGCGCGAGAGGCTGTAAACTCCCGCACAATGGCGAAAAGCTCCTTACAGGAGTTGGAAGCGGCTTCAATTTTTCTAGCAAAATAAGCCTTCTTCTCCGCGAGGATGTTCCGATGGTACGCTTTCGCCAGAGACCTGTAGGTGAGTTTCGCCGTCGCGTCGTGTTTCACGCGCCATGCTCTTTCCGCTACCTTGCATTGCTGACGAGAGGCCGCCAATGCTTCCGTAAACCAAGGGGCAGAAGCACCTTTTTCGGGTTTGCGGAGGGGTCTCAGAGGAGCAAGATCATTGAGCCTCTCTGAGAGCCAGACCTGCAAACGCTCCACATCCTCCTCTAAGTTCCCGGTTAAGGCACAGGGGTGATCGGCGCAGGACTGTGCCAACAGTTCCGGAGTAATCCGGTGAAGTGGCCTGAATCCCACGGCAGTCTGCCGGGGGACACCGGCAGGCTTCCCAGCATCTGAGAGATAAAATCTCACCAGCCTGTGGTCAGACCAAAGCACCTGGGTGGGGGCCAACATCTCTATAGGGGTCGTAGAGAAGGTCAAATCCAGGGTATGTCCCTTCTCATGGGTCGGCCCAACATGATAGGGAACCAGGCCCATAGGGGCTGTGACCTCCAACATTTTCAACGCATCGGGATCCGTTTCCACGTCCATATGGACGTTGAAGTCCCCGGCAACAATGCAATGTTCTGATGTAAGTAACAAAGAAGAGGTCACCGACTGGAGCTCTTCAAAAAAAGAGCCCATGGGCCCTGGCGGCCGATAGACTAGAAGACCCTTCATCGATTGGTGTGGTGAAAGGACAATGGCGAAGGCAAGGGATTCGCAATCCTTGATCGCGTCCGATGGAATGATGGTACAGGAGACCATTTTGTTGACTATTAATGCCACCCCACCTCCACGCCCCTTCGGCCTATCCTGCCTGAAGATGTTATACTCGGGCGGGATAGCAGTGGCAATATCTGGGTTGGACGCCTCGCCGAGCCACGTCTCGGTGAGCATTAGGAACAGGGGTTTTTCTGACTCTAGCAAATCAAAAACATCCAGAGCGTGCCGGCCCAAAGATCGAGTGTTGAGCAGTAGGCCCAGATGTTTAGCGCAAACCGCCGCCTTCTGTGGCGCATCGCCAAGATGTTTCTGCGGGCGCCAGCCACACTCAGGGCAGCAATGATTGCCCTTGTGGCGAGCAGGAAAAACCGTCCGGCAGAAACCATTTGTGTGCTGCCAAGACCGAAGTTCCGGACCCGAGTAGTGTAGCATGGTGCTCAAAAAAGCAAGCTAACTCGAGCCGAATGGCCGCGTCCTGCCCGTCGCCTCAAACGCCTATCATCTAAGAAGAATATACATGGAAGTATAAATAAGAAATCTAGTTGCATAATTTTACATGCAAATAACATTTATATGAACATCCTAAAATTGTAATTTGTTATACAATTACAGCAATTTCAGCCCTAGTGACAAAAAGAGCAAAGTAGATCACATCACAGAAACTAAAGCAATTATTAAGATACATGGGCTACACCTAGGAACATCGATGGAAGCTGTGAATTGGAAATGTACTAAATAACACTCTAATGCATGCTATGGGAGGACCATTACAAAGGATGTTATTGTAATTATTGTATGAGAACACAGCCATACCCATAAATGAGACAGAAATAGTAATGGAGATGTTGCAGGATATGAGAGAGGCAAGCCCTCGCTCCCAGGATCCCACAAAAAAAAGATATCCTCCCTAACGTCCCTGAATACATCACAGGCCAACTACCACCTATACCCACTTTAAAATCTTTAATTGCATGAACTAGTGACACACCTCCTGCCACTACCAAGATATTGAAATACCTGTACACTTAAAAATAGCAGATAATGAGGAAGTCTTCCTGTTACAGGATAACCTAAACGATGATTATCTGCTAATAATATTTACAGCAGATAATTTACTAAAACAAACCCATTGTCAAATCAGGATGAATGATGGGGCCTTCAAAATGTGCCCCAAACCATTCACTCAGATATATACCATACATGATGAATATTACAACTCAAATATCCCTTTTATATATGTCCTGCTACCACATTTAAAAAGTAGCACTTACTACAACCTCTTAAACCACTTAAAACAAATACCCACTACCCACCAAAAATATTCATAGACTTCGAACAAGCCATGATCCAAACCATTTAAAAGGTCTACCCACACACAGCTATACAAGGCTGTTATGAACATTGCAGTCAAAGCATATGGAGACATCTCCAACAATCTACACTAAGGGCCTGATTACGAGTGCTGAGGTCCTGAGACTGCTGTACCTGCTTTGGCCCTCCAACCGCCCTATCACAAGGTTTGTGGGTGGGACCACTGCAATACCACCTCTAGACCGCCGCCTCTGCCAAGAGCTGAGCTCCTGAGGTGGCGTGGATAGCGGTGGGCCATGCTCATTACAATCTGCCTTTCCACTGAGCTTTTCATGGCGGGGACACCGCCATGAAAAGATCAGTGGAAACTCAGGTTTTGATGTGCAAATATGTTTCCAGGGCCAGTGTGCCCTGGAGACATGTTCCTGCTGCATGCTGTGTGTGCCCCCATGCCCTGTGCATGGTGGCATGCACTGTTTCTCCTGCAGATGGTGCTGCAGGGTGTGCCTGACCGCCAGGAGGCTACGCAGCATGGCCGGCATTGGCTGTGTCTCTTTACGAGAGCTGCATCATGCCGCTGCCATGACTGCCCTGCCACAACTCCACCTGCCCTACAGTCCAGTTATAATGCGGTAGTCGGGATGCCGCCTGCTTGGCAGCGTTCTCCCAGCGCTGCCACGGTGGGCCGGCAGCGTCCCTGCCAAAGTCATAATGAGGCCCTAAATGTGAAATATGCTATAAATATGCTAGAACAGTCAATTTACCTTAGAAATAAAATAATTTAAGCACTAGTCTATTTCCCAATCACAGAAGAAGCTAACCAGTACAATTTGCTGATAGAAAGCCCTTTCTACTACCAAAACAAACACAAACTAAGCCCCCTAATGGATTATTTTGAAGAAACTTGGTTTGGAAGACTTCATTGCTCCGGAAACAGACACCAATCCAAATGCTAAATACCAAGGTGGAATGTCTATGACAGCACCTTGGCGCAGAAAGCCAAAAAAGCAATGAAGTGAAAGGATAGCACAATGTCTTCCAATTCACACTAGGTTCCCACTAGGCAGAACCCAATTTACAGCTGCAACAACTACAAATGGAGTAATATGTTACTGAAATTGTGCCTAAAATTAGCAAACAAACCAGAAGAATGTATGGCATGCTTCAATTTAAAGTAAAACTCTTCATATACAACAAAGGAGTAGATGACTTAGAAAAAATAGCCAAAGAATGTGATTCCAGAAACCTCAAACAACAAACTTTACAGTCCATGCCGTGCAGGAACTGTTTTTGGCGTTCCCATTGCAGTGCCCATTTTCAGAGCACCACCATGGGAACATAAAAAAAGCCAGTCAGACACAAAAAACACTCGTAATATGGCGGGCAACCCAACCACGGGTTTGGCGGTGCAACGGCAGAGCGGAACTGGCACAGCAACGCCAAACTCGTAATCAGGCCCTAACAGGGTTAAATTGAATATTCCCACTTCAACGTAAACCATTTTGGAAAAAGTGTTGGACACTAAAGAGCTGACATTTATTATTCTCACTCCTATATAAACCATTTTGGAGAAGGTGTTAGACACTAAAGTGGCGACATTTACTGTTCCTACTCCAATCTAAACCAATTTGAGGAATGTGTTGGACATTTTGGGGAAGGTGTTGGACACTAAAGGGGTGGCATTTACTATTATAATGCAAAAGGAGGGACAAGACAGACGGGCTTATTTAATGAGGTCCAGTGTACAGGCCCCAACGATTAAGAACAAAACTGGGTACAAAGTTCCTCTGGTACATAGAAGAGATTGCTCAGGACGTCAATCCTATTATTCAGAACCGGAAAGGCCTGGCAGTGACTTGGGAAATTCCCTTGGTTGAACTAGAGCACTCACACACCCAGCAAGCTGGGTGTCATGCTTCATCATATGAGCTCTGCCCCTCGTCAAGGCGGCGCTGCAATCCTTGACGGGCACCCGAACCGGGGCTCTTTATCGGGGATCTTCTGTTCCTGCCGGTTGGTGCATGGGGGTGAGGGGCCTAATGTGTGTAGATGTGTGAAGGAGTGAGATTAAAACGGGTCAGTTAGTCCTTATGAATAGTTTATTAGGAAGGTAAACTACCCGACTAAAATGGTGTAGAGTGGCTAGTGTACTAGAGAAGGTGTCTAGTCATGAAGCTCTACTCTAAAGATCGACATGTTTCGTGCCTCGTGTGTCAGGGGGATCTAGGCACTTCTTCAGGATCAGAAGCAACTACCTACACTACGTGGTAAGGTGCATTCTACCTACCACGTCTTCAGGTGCGTTACCTGTGGACAAAGGTGAGAAAAAGTATAATACTGGATAAAAATCTAAACAAATCTCTTCTAATTATTAACAAGGGTTATAGTGAAAAAGTGAAAAGACCACGCTATTAGAGTTACAGATGCTGAAAGGTAGATCAACTCTTAATTATTATAGCGTATGGTGCCTATTTAGACCAAGTGTGCAATCTAAAGAATATAAAATGTGCAATACATTTTTTTTTTTTAAATAAACATATGTTAATGGTGAGTAATAATTCAACACTCATGGTCAAGGGGATCGCAACTGCAAACTCACCTAGTGGGTTGCTAGAAATTGCTAGCAACAGTCCTGGCGGTGACTAGAGGACACCAGTTGGGTCCTGTAGAAATAAAAGCGTCAGAAAAAGGGGAACCTGGTAAGTGACGCGAGTATAACAGGTAAACAGTCGAACTAATAGTAATGGTATGGTGATGAGAAGCGCTGCTGGGGTACTGGGTGGAGACTCAACCGTGTAAGGCGAGACCCATTCACACCGAACAGGGGCCGCAACGCAAGGGGTGTGTCGGGCGGTCTGATCGGGGCGAAGGGTACGGCGGTTTACAGGCGGAGGAGAAGCTCACCAAGGGGAGCCTAGAAGTTGCTCTCGAAAGCGGTACGAAGTGACCGGAATCAGGAACTAGAGGTGTACTCACCCGCGCTGAATCACGCTAAGCTGCAACACCTACCCAATACCGCCAGGAACCGGGGTGGTGACCGGGTGTGGATAACTCGGGGAGATATACCCACTGTTTCCTGATTCGTAACGTGAAAGAGGTGTGGTTCGGACGTGGCGCGTCACCACGATGTTTACGTGAGGCGTATAAGGTCACGTGATGTCGGCAAAAACTCTGGCGGACATATTGGTATGGGGAGTTTTGTTAATCTAATCCTCACGTACAGAGCTCTGGTTACGTGATGATGGAAGATGCCGCTGGCGGACATGTTAGTGAAGGGATGACGTTAGGTACTCCGGTTAAGAGAGTATATTCTAACAGAGACTCGCAGTAAAGTACACGTGGGTTCTAATGAAGTGGGAACAAAAAGGGGCAAAACATCGCAGAATAGATGTGAGTAATCTACGCTATTGAACCCAATATCGTCAACGTTGTGGTAGAGACTGTGTAACGGTGAAGGAACAGGGCCAATGATGTAGTGACAGAGGGAAGGCCAGCTATTGGTGGATAGCCTCTATTCCATAAGGTGCGATAATTCATGCAAGCAATGGCAGTGTTGGAATTTGGTTAGATATTGGGTGCTAAAGTAATTGAACTCCATGGAATATCATCATTTAGACCCTCAGTATGGCTTGCTAATCTGTGTACCCATCTCTGTTCGATCCTAAACAGAGATTGTTTGGAAATATGTTGGTGAGCTTCCAATACAATCCAGTGTATAGAATCAGGGGAATGCTGAGTCTCGGTAAAGTGTCTATACAGTCTCGTAGTGGCTCGTTGGCAACGTATGTTACTTCTATGTTCGGTGATGCGAACCTTGACCGGGCGCATGGTGATCCCTATATATTGTAAACCACAAGGACAGGTGATCAGGTAGATACAGTGTCTAGTGTTACAATTAGTATGTGTTTGGATGCACCACTTGAAGTTGGATCGTAATGTCACTTCCTTTGTAATTGTCGTGTACTTACAGACTGTGCAAGTGCCGCAGGGATAATGTCCCTTAACAGGTGGTAGGCCCCATAAAGTGGTCTGTGCCGCATCAGCATGGGTCCTGGGTCTCGTATGGATCAGAATATCTCGCAGACTACGGGTTCTGGTGTATGCAAATCTAGGTTTAGATATCCGTAAGTCTCCTGTATTCAAGATGATCCAATGTTTCAAAATGATCTTCTTGGTTGGCGCTGAGGTGGCTGTATAGGAGGTGACACATGTAATTGAGTCTACTGGTGGTTTAGAGTGAACTTCTAGTAGTGCTTCCCTAGGGTTATTTCTAGCTCTCTTCATAGAGTCATTGATCACTTTGGTAGGGTAGCCTCTAGTCTTTAGATTAGTGGCTAGAATCGCGGACTCTTTCCTATAGTCAGTGGTGGATGTGCAATTGCGTCTAATGCGCAAGAACTGTCCAAAAGGCAGGTTGTCTTTGAGGGCCCTAGGATGGTGGCTCTGGTATAGGAGTAAGCTGTTACGATCAGTAGGTTTTCTATACAGACTAGTGGAGAGCTCCCCCTCAGATAGCCTGATGTTCAGGTCAAGAAATGCAACATTGGTTTCTGAAACGGTGTGAGAAAAATTCAGAAAGGTGTTTTGTTGATTAATCCAGCCTATAAAATCCATACATGTCTCGATGGTACCATGCCAAAAGATTAAAATGTCATCAATAAACCGTTTCCAAAGTTTCAGGTGGTGGACGTATGGATTGTTGTTGTTATTGATGACATCCATTTCAAAGGCAGCCATGTAAAGACAGGCCAGACTAGGAGCAAAAGTGCTCCCCATCGAAGTACCCTGGCATTGATGATACAGTTGGCCTTTAAATTCAAAGAAGTTTTCAGTCAATGCCAGGGATGCACACTCCATGATAATCGTAATAGGAGTGGGGGAGTCCCAATTTAAGGAATTGAGGGCCGCTTCTACAACAGTCAGAGTGTCTCCCTGGGGAATGTTTGTGTAGAGAGCCTCTACATCCAGGGTAATGAAGAAATCAATTTCTCCTGGATCCTCTATAGATTCGATGATTCTGAGGATGTCAGTCGTGTCCCTTATGAAAGATGGTGTGTTTCTGACTAGGGGCTGTAAGAAATGTTCAACGAATTTGGACAAAGGCTCAAGTATTGAGCCAATTCCAGAGACATGCGAGATATTCTGATCCATACGAGACCCAGGACCCATGCTGATGCGGCACAGACCACTTTATGGGGCCTACCACCTGTTAAGGGACATTATCCCTGCGGCACTTGCACAGTCTGTAAGTACACGACAATTACAAAGGAAGTGACATTACGATCCAACTTCAAGTGGTGCATCCAAACACATACTAATTGTAACACTAGACACTGTATCTACCTGATCACCTGTCCTTGTGGTTTACAATATATAGGGATGACCATGCGCCCGGTCAAGGTTCGCATCACCGAACATAGAAGTAACATACGTTGCCAACGAGCCACTACGAGACTGTATAGACACTTTACCGAGACTCAGCATTCCCCTGATTCTATACACTGGATTGTATTGGAAGCTCACCAACATATTTCCAAACAATCTCTGTTTAGGATCGAACAGAGATGGGTACACAGATTAGCAAGCCATACTGAGGGTCTAAATGATGATATTCCATGGAGTTCAATTACTTTAGCACCCAATATCTAACCAAATTCCAACACTGCCACTGCTTGCTTGAATTATCGCACCTTATGGAATAGAGGCTATCCACCAATAGCTGGCCTTCCCTCTGTCACTACATCATTGGCCCTGTTCCTTCACCGTTACACAGTCTCTACCACAACGTTGACGATATTGGGTTCAATAGCGTAGATTACTCACATCTATTCTGCGATGTTTTGCCCCTTTTTGTTCCCACTTCATTAGAACCCACGTGTACTTTACTGCGAGTCTCTGTTAGAATATACTCTCTTAACCGGAGTACCTAACGTCATCCCTTCACTAACATGTCCGCCAGCGGCATCTTCCATCATCACGTAACCAGAGCTCTGTACGTGAGGATTAGATAAACAAAACTCCCCATACCAATATGTCCGCCAGAGTTTTTGCCGACATCACGTGACCTTATACGCCTCACGTGAACATCGTGGTGACGTGCCACGTCCGAACCACACCTCTTTCACGTTACGAATCAGGAAACAGTGGGTATATCTCCCCGAGTTATCCACACCCGGTCACCACCCCGGTTCCTGGCGGTATTGGGTAGGTGTTGCAGCTTAGCGTGATTCAGCGCGGGTGAGTACACCTCTAGTTCCTGATTCCGGTCACTTTGTACCGCTTTCGAGAGCAACTTCTGGGCTCCCCTTGGTGAGCTTCTCCTCCGCCTGTAAACCGCCGTACCCTTCGCCCCGATCAGACCGCCTGACACACCCCTTGCGTTGCGGCCCCTGTTCGGTGTGAATGGGTCTCGCCTTACACGGTTGAGTCTCCACCCAGTACCCCAGCAGCGCTTCTCATCACCATACCATTACTATTAGTTTTGGTTCGACTGTTTACCTGTTATACTCGCGTCACTTACCAGGTTCCCCTTTTTCTGACGCTTTTATTTCTACAGGACCCAACTGGTGTCCTCTAGTCACCGCCAGGACTGTTGCTAGCAATTTCTAGCAACCCACTAGGTGAGTTCGCAGTTGCGATCCCCTTGACCATGAGTGTTGAATTATTACTCACCATTAACATATGTTTATTTAAAAAAAAATTTAATTGCACATTTTATATTCTTTAGATTGCACACTTGGTCTAAATAGGCACCATACGCTATAATAATTAAGAATTGATCTACCTTTCAGCATCTGTAACTCTAATAGCGTGGTCTTTTCACTTTTTCACTATAACCCTTGTTAATAATTAGAAGAGATTTGTTTAGATTTTTATCCAGTATTATACTTTTTCTCACCTTTGTCCGCAGGTAACGCACCTGAAGACGTGGTAGGTAGAATGCACCTTACCACGTAGTGTAGATAGTTGCTTCTGATCCTGAAGAAGTGCCTAGATCCCCCTGACACACGAGGCACGAAACATGTCGATCTTTAGAGTAGAGCTTCATGACTAGACACCTTCTCTAGTACACTAGCCACTCTACACCATTTTAATCGGGTAGTTTACCTTCCTAATAAACTATTCATAAGGACTAACTGACCCGTTTTAATCTCACTCCTTCACACATCTACACACATTAGGCCCCTCACCCCCATGCACCAACCGGCAGGAACAGAAGATCCCCGATAAAGAGCCCCGGTTCGGGTGCCCGTCAAGGATTGCAGCGCCGCCTTGACGAGGGGCAGAGCTCATATGATGAAGCATGACACCCAGCTTGCTGGGTGTGTGAGAGCTCTAGTTCAACCAAGGGAATTTCCCAAGTCACTGCCAGGCCTTTCCGGTTCTGAATAATAGGATTGACGTCCTGAGCAATCTCTTCTATGTACCAGAGGAACTTTGTACCCAGTTTTGTTCTTTGGCATTTACTATTCCCATGCCAATCTAAACCAATTTGGGGAAGGTGTTGGAGACTAAAGGGGGACATTTACTATTCCCACTTCAATCAAAACCAATTTGAGGATTTATTGGACACTAAAGTGGCATCATTTTCTATTTCCAGTGCAATCTAAACCATTTTGGGGAAGGTGTTGGGCACTAAAGTGATCACTTTGACTATTTCTACTCCAATATAAACCAATTTGGGGAAAGTGTTGGACACTAATGGGCCTATTACAAGGTAGGTCGTAAATCCTCCAACCTGGTGTCGGAGGCTTTCCCACTCCCATCCTTGGTTTCAATTCGGACTGGCTGATTATGCATCAGCCAGTCAGAATTGAAACCAGCCGGCCATTCCGGCTGGCTTCTGAAGGCCTCAAGGAGCCCGTCCGCCAGTCGGAACTGGCTCATAATCCCAAAGGGCGGGCCTTTCCACCCTTGGGATTACGATGGAAACCATGCGGGAAAGCGTGTTTTGGGGCCTCCAGCAGGTCCCCCTTGTGTGTGCGGTCCCTGGAAGAACCGACGTGAAATGGCTGGCAGAAAAGGTGAATCGTAATCCCCACAGCTCTGCCTGAGAAGGCACTGCTTCCATTGTGGGGAATGCGATTGGTCAACTGCCTGATGGGCTCCTTGAGCCCGTCGGATGCTGTTGGTCGGTCTCTGGGCCATCTTAATGGTGAGGTCTGACTGCAGTGAGTGATATCAGTGGGACCGATGGCACATCGTTGTCGGTCCCACCAACATCATAAGAGGCCTCTTTGTGTATTGAAATATTTTTTTAGATCTAATGTTGTTGTTTTTATTAAAAATAGTTTATAAATTACTGATAACAATTATCGTAAAAAAATTATAGATGTAAGTATAGTATTTAAAATATTTGATATATTGATAACATTGAAAAAATAGCCATTTTTGTGAAATTATTGTATAATCTTTGTTGAATTTATATATATTTTAAGTAATTAGTTTGTTTTTTATGTTACAGAAAGATTTTAAAATATTTTTATAATTGTTGCAAATAATACTTCATATATTTTATGGTTTCTTTAAAGTAGTCATAGTTAATATATCTCGATTAAAGATTAATGTTTGCCCAATGTAGATTATCTTGTGGTGGGATTAGTAAATTGAACCGCTTCAGTGGGTTGTATAACAGTACCATGTGTTCATTCACCACGCACATTTTTACTACGCATATTTAATAATGCATACCACTACCACATATACGCATTCACTCACATTTGAAATACCTTGGGGGCGTGGCTTAGCCGAGCAGCAAGGTGGCCGCTTGTTA
Organism: Triturus cristatus; assembly: GCF_964204655.1. Classification (NCBI taxonomy): domain Eukaryota; kingdom Metazoa; phylum Chordata; class Amphibia; order Caudata; family Salamandridae; genus Triturus; species Triturus cristatus. Next base: position 524,937,335 of record NC_140592.1, read on the forward strand.
AGCGAGCTCTGCTGGCTGGGCTCTCCATCCTACATTATCCTGACACCAGCGGAGACATCGTACCCCAGATTGATCGGCGCTGCACTCCCTACAATGTGCTGCACTGAACAAGCCTGCTCCGGTGGCCAGGGGATGTCAGTATCGTGAGTTGAAGCCTGCGTCGCACTGAACCCAGAGTGAGCGCGGACGCGCTGCGGCCCTGCCTTCCGGTTGGGCCCCCCCCAGTGGCTATAGGCCGGCGCTGCTGATTTTTCTCGAGCCGCTCCTATTTGCCAGCTTTCTCCTATGCGGCATGCATCGACTGGCCTGCACAGTGCTCGGTGAGAGAGGGGGTGCTGTGCCCGGAACTATCGGCGAAAGGAGCCGTGTGGCGCCAAAGCAGCGGCCCGACCTACCTGTCTGTGGCTCGAGGCTGCAGTGGTGTAACATCACGCTGTGAAGCTGGCGCTGGCCCGGCGGATCTGAGCGACAGCCTACCCCAAGTGTCCTACGGGGAAACAAACTTGCCCTGAGGGGCTGCGGAGGAGACTGCATCGGAGAACGCCACTTTGGGCAGCGCTGCGGACCTGGTTGGCCCGCTGAACTAGCGTGTGTGCATTTAGTGGCCTGCCTCGGTGGAGCACTGCCGATGTGCGAAATGCACCCTGACGGCTGCTACAACCGCCATGGAAGCATAGAGCGCCAGCCAACTCACCAGACACCGACCATCCACGGCATATCCACGTGGAGAAAGAACAGATCAAAGAGGGGAGCTGTTGCCACCTGTGCTCGCCTGGGACAGTGTGTGAGAGACTGCCTGAGCCAACAGTGAGTACTCATTAAGGCTTGCGGTCTCCCGCGGCCCTGGTTGTGGGCGCGCCGGCCTCTTGGCTGCCCCCCCGGGTTACGGGCTAGTGCCCTTGCCTGGGGGCTGTGGGTGCTGCGCGTGGGACGCTGGGCTGTGGGTCCTGCCCACCAAGAGCTGCTCTGGAGATCTGGGTGGGGCGGTGGCGGATACTGGGTCAGGGCACGGAGTGCGCAATGCAACGGGCCCCTGACCATTCCCAAATCCTGTAAAGTTGGCGGCCTGTGTGCTGTTGTGCCACACGCTGCCGGGGGCCTGGTGCTGGCATCTGCCCCGTCTGGAGCCCTACCGGGAAGGCCCTCGTGTGCTTCAATTGCAGCTTAGAGGCATACTGCGGCGCTGTGACAGGAGGCATTGCTGAGGATAGTATTGCAGGCGTACACCATGGGGAGAAATGACCCAAAACAACCCAAGATCACATTTGAGAACAAGCACCACAATCGCACAATGCACTCCAGCTATGAAACTGACCTTGAGTCCCAGCCTAGAGGAGATCCACAAGAGGAAGATCTACGTTCCATTATGTTAGAAGTGCGCACAAATCTCAAATTTGTCGACACTAAACTCGACGGACTTACGTCCAGGATAGATTCAGTGAAACGTCAAGTAGATTTGCATGACTCCAGGTTGGACACTTTAGATAATCGTGCGACAGAAGCCCACGAATCCCAAGTTGAGTCCAAAGAACATTTTTTTAACATGGAGAAAGTCCTGTCTGTAATACAAGCGAAGAACGAGGACTTGGAAGCACGCTCTAGGCGCAACAATCTTCGCATAGCTGGAATACAGTAAACCACAGCTATTCCCAAAATGGAGCCATACATTGAAGCCCTGTTACATGATTTGTTCCCTTCGGCACTATCGACTGTGTTTGTGGTGGAGAGAGTGCACAGAACATCATCAGAGAGCGCTTAGACCCATCATTGCACGTCTCCTGAACTACCCCGACAGGGACTCCATTTTAAAAGCAGCCAGAGATCATGGCCCCATCAACCACCAGGGCAATAACATTTCTATCTTTCCTGATTTCACCCCCTCTGGTCCAGGCCGCATGCAAGAAATTCCTCCCCACCAAATACCTTTTTCAGCACGCAGAGATCCCATCCCGTACGCAATGCTATATCCAGCCAAGCTCAAGATCTCGTACGACAGACAGGCCCAATTTTTCACTGATGCCAAATCAGCTTTTCAATATGCCAAGCATGTTTGCTCCGGACAACGCTCACCTCGCTCGTCACAAACTGCGGAAAAAGAAGCAGGCCTTAGTGATAATGACTGATGAGGGGGGGGGAGATGCTACCATGGTGCCATGCTATGCACCCCCTTGCCCGCATTGACCCTTTTGCCTTATTTTTTTCACCTCACACTTGGGCGCTGTACTATGATACACCCGTTTCTGCAGCTCACTTGACTATTCAGTATATGCTCTTTGCATCTACAGTACAGCCCGGCCACCATGCCACACAAACAGGGGTGTTCGCTGGCAACTCCTGCCCCCACAGGGAGAACTCCCATTGTTTCAATTGACTGTTTTGTTTGTGGGATTGCTGAGGTGGGAGAGGGGGGATTTTCACAACCTGATTCGGGGGTTGGTGTGGGAGGGGGGAGGACTACGGAGTTCCATAAGTTCAAAGTTAAGATTGGTTTTGTCATTAGAACACTGTCTATATGCGCTCCACAATGCGCAAGTATGAGCCTAACAGTGTTCTATCCTGCACATTGCATCCCGCACATTGACACCACATGTAAGTATACATACCTGAGTGACTGGAGGGTTCTAAGTTACACCTCCCCCACTACAGCACACACTCAATGACGACGGCCACATGCATCACATGGAACATAAGGGGCCTCAATGAACATAGGAATGCCAGGCTGGTTCATGCCTACTTGGTAAGGCATAAGATTGACATATGTTTCCTGCAAGAAACACATCTTCAAAGTGCCAATGACTCTAAACTCCACCATAGCTACTGGGAGGAGACACATTCTGCTGTATATTCAAATTACGGAAGGTAGACAGCAATCTTGATTAGATGCAAAATAGGTTGGATCACAACAGGCTCGACTATTGATCCAGAAGGTCGTTATGTCATACTGAAAGGCACCTTGCACACTGCGCCCGTAACCCTGGCTACGGTATACGGCCCCAACACTGACGACCCAGCCCTATTTGTGACCATCTGGTCTAAAATCACATTACTGGGAGAAGAGTCGGTCATATGGGGCGGTGACTTCAAAGTCGTTTCACAAGACTCCTTAGACAGGGTGGGAAGCGCCCGGGAACTGCACCCCAAAGCAAACAATGCACTCACAGCTATAATCCAGGAACATTATCTTGTTGATGTCCGGCGCACTTGGCATCCACATACAAGAAAAGGCACCTGCACCACCGCCTTCTGCGGTGCATGGTCTAGACTGGATTACTGGCTGTTATCCAAGAATGTGGCCACCTGGACCACGGCCGTTAAACACTTACCATGCACCCTGCCTGATCACACCCCAGTGCTGTGCACTTAGACCGTAGCGCAGTCACTACCACATGCTATTAGCTGGCTTCTTCCGCCACATGCCTTATCTGAGGCGGCCTTCAGAGAAGAGGTATGCGAAGAACTCCTGCAGTACTTTGCTCTCAATGAAAAATCGATAGACTCACCCTTCCCACTGTGGGAAGCTTTCAAAGTCGTCATTAGGGGAACGTGTATAGCTAAATAATCTGGGGTCTGAAAATCTGTCAGGTCCGCCTTGGAGAAACTGGAAAGAGAGATACATCAAAAAGAACTGTTAAACTACCACACAGGTATTCCTGCACATTTAGCCACTGTCAGGGAAAAACTATCCATGTATGAAGCAGATGCAGTCCATGAGACATACTTCCTGGGGAAAAACGCCTGTGCTGGCAGCGATGGGGAGGGAGACCACCCAGGCAGGGCTTTAGCTTGCTCACTCAGACCCCAACACGCTTCCTCATACATAGCTGAACTGCTAGATTTGGACTCCAACCCGGTCTGCAGTCAATCCGCTACTTTAGGAAGAATGAGGGAGTTTTATACAACCCTCTACACTGCCACGCTTTCTTGCCCGAATCCTATGCTGCAGGAATACCTGGACTCCATAGAGTTGGTTTGGCTGAGCAATGCTCATCGTGCATACGTCGACGAACCCTTCACAGTAGAAGACATCACACGAGTAATTGGAGGACTGATGGGTGACAAGGCTCCTGGCCTTGATGGGCTTACACCCTCCTTTTATAAAACATATGCTGAAGAGCTGGCACCTCACCTCTTAGCAGTTTATCAGGAGTCTCTTGACAGCAGCTCCCTTCCCCCTACAATGCGTGAGGCAGTAATATTAACTATTCTAAAACCGGATAAACAAGCAAATATGTGTGACTCCTACCGCCCTTTAACTTTGATAAATGTTGACGCAAAGATACTCGCTAAATTGATCGCAGACAGATTGCAACCCCTTCTCCCAACTGTTGCCAGGCCGAACCAAATCGGGATTTATACCGGGGCGCTCCACCTCGCATAATCTATGTGCTTTCTTCTCTGCCGTGCACCAAATCAACCCAGCCTTGCCTGCCCTGGTAGAAATCCTGGACACAACCAAGGTGTTTGACTCCCTGGAATGGCTGTTTCTTTTTACTATCCTACCCAGAATAGGTTTAAGTAGGAATTTATTTAAACTCATACAACTACTGTACACGTGCCCTACAGCCAGACTTAAGATAAACAATTTAATATCAGACCTGTTCCCTGTGTTCCGAGGCACTAGGCAGGGGTGTCCTCTTTCACCCCTGCTATTTGCAATAGCGATGGAACCCCTTGCGGCCTGGCTGAGACAGCACCACACAGCTAGAGGACTGGGATTTTCGGATAGAGGCTTGATAGTATCAATGTATGCTGACGACATCACACTCTTTATACGTGACCCAGAGACCAACCTCAATCCAGTGCTGCGAGAGATCCTGTGGTTCTGTAGTATGTCGGGCAAAATCAACGCTTCTTGGCCTAACACCAGCACCTATAACACTTGCGCGGGATTTCCCTCTAACCTGGGCAGACGGGGCGGTGCAGTAAAATATCTGTGAATACGGCTCAGCAGGGACCTGCAAGATATATGGCGTCTAAATTATGGCCAGCTTATCACTTGGCAAGAGAATAAAATAGCCAATCTGGGCCAAGATGCCACTGTCCCTGGCCGGCAGAATTGCTATTGCAAAAATTATAATTCTGCCCAAACTCTTGTACCTGTTCGTTAACATAACCCTCATACTTACACAGGCTTTTTTCTGTAAACTGCATTCTCTCCTTATCACCTACACCTGGGCTGGTAAACAACCCCGCATCTCCTGGGAGGTGCTGACTGCTGCTCGAGCAGGGGGGACTTGGAGCACCAGGCATCGAACTTTATGCGCTTAGCGCACAGGCACAATATTTGCATTTTTGGACGCACCCTGTTCCATTTCAGCCCCATGCCGCGATAAAAAAAGACGTGGCTTCACCTGCCCCATTACCAGCAGCACTCTACTCTGCATATAAAAGGCCAAGAGAAGAAATGAATACAGTGGAGACGCTGCGCTAGGCTTGGGAGGGTCGCCAACGCCCCGCAAAATTGCCATTACTGTATGCCCCGTCGATACAGCTTGCACACCACCCCATTATCCTTGTTATGCAAGACACTAGCGCCTGCGCGTCAGATGGGGCTTGCTACGTTTAATGACCTCTACCCAGACAATAAATTCCTGGAGAGCCCGCACAGCCCTACTAGCGCTCAGACACCCGTTCTAGAACTGTTCCTCTATTATTAATTAAGATCCCATTGCAGCCGCCTCTGCCGGCGCCACTAGACGCATTAGAAAACTATCTAACCCAACTGTCACCCACGAAACGCTACTCGATATACAACACGACCAAGCGCTCCTCCCTGATCATGACTCCCGCCGCCTCTCACCCAGCTATAAACTCAGGCTCATTCGCTTTAAATACATACATAGGCTATATCGTACACCCACACAACTGCACAAAATGGGGCTGAGACCGGCTGATACATGCTGGAGATGCACTGCGTCACATGCCTCCTTCCTTCACTTAGCATGGACATGCCGGTCCATCATGCAATTCTGGCATGCAGTACTTGATATTATTCAAGAGTGACAGGGTTCCAATTTAGCCGCACTCCCCTCACAGCCTTACTGGGACACGTGACTGAGGCTCCTCCAGGCAAGGGCCGCCTGATCGCCATGATGCTACTTCTGGACAAGCGGAGCATAGCGATCCACTGGGGACCAGAGGCTCCCAACGTAAACAGGTGGATACAGGACATCTCCTTTTGCCAGGAGATGTTGGCGGCTTATTGGGAACTAATGCCAAAGGGGTCTAGACCCAAAGATATTTGGTCCCCCTTCATCTCATGGGAGGCTGCATGCAACACACCGCTGACCCCTACAACTCCCTAGACCAGAGGTCTTCAAACTGTGGGGCCCGACCCCCAGGCGGGTCGTGAAGTCCTAGGAAGGGGGTCGCAGATTCCCCAGCTTCACCTGTCCCTGCAAAAAGACAGCACTCCTGGGACGGCTAATTGAGATCGTTATCAGCTGCTTGCCTGAATGAAAGGCAAATGTTCCTTATCAGTTCATCTGCAAGTGTAAAGGAGGCTTGGGAGCAGTTCTGGCTCTTTGTAAAGACAACGATGTGTTTTTTGGAGTGGAAGTGCAATGAGTTAACAACTGGGCTGGGAAGTTCTTGCTTTTAATTTTAACTGCCTTTACACAGCACTTTGTGCCCCTTAAGAGGTGTTGAATGGACAGTTATGTAAAAAAAGAGAACTGCATTACATACGCTCTTGTATTATTAAAACCTACATTTTGAAAGCACCATTTTATGGTAAAACTATTCACACGTTTTGCAGCATTCTATCTAATCCTGTGTGTAATGGAAGTATAAAAAATTGACTTCCATATTCACAGTGCTCTCTGTCACAGGCTGTGACTTCGTAGCACTAAAAATACACATCACTATTCTCCACTGCACTAATCAAGATTTAATTCTGTGGTTCTCTGGTTACACACAGACCTCTGCAGTGCATTAACTAATAGAGGTGTCATAATGTACTACAGTGCATTTCCCACTGAGCAATAACTTTTTTTTATTTTTCATTTACGCTGCCCATTATTTTATATGTGGATACCTGAAGGTGAAAGACCTAAAAAAAACGTACAGAATATTTTGGGCTAATTTATGAGAGGCTTGCATCGCCTAAGCATCACTTTTTTTGATGCTCCGGTGGCGCAAGCATCTAAACCATATCCATGAGGCAATGCACAGTCACCCTGCATGGCTTTGCATTGCCTCATAGATATGGAGTAAGACATAGCAGCGAAAGTCACAGCGTTACCTTACTCTGCATCAAGTAGGTGTTCCATGGGCTTTGCGTGAGGTTACCACGCAAAGCCCATGGATTTTGATACTGCCCCATATTTACAAAATCACGTAAACCTGGGGCAGCTTAAAAAACGGACGCCTCCCCAGTGGAGGCGTAACGAGGAGAAATGTTTTCATTTCTCCTCGTTTTTTTCCTCTTTCCATGTGTGCTGCATTCTGCAGCTCACATAGAAATAGGAAAATTCCCCTCAGGATTGTTTTGGTAATGGAAGGTGCCTCGTCCCGTACAAAAACAATCCTGCCTACCTTGGTGTTAGGCAGCAATTTGTGAAGGGAAAAGGACTGGAATGCACCACATTTCATAAATACAGTGCATTCCAGCCCTTTCACATTGGCATGGGCAGCGCCGCAAGAAGAGTTGCGGCGCTGCCCTACACCAATTCCTCATAAATGAGGCCCTTTGTTTTTAGCTACACCTTTGGCTACACCCCTATGCTCAATGACCTTTGGTTTGCTAAACACTGTTTAATATAATTTCCCCACCGTTAAAATTATTTGCTGTGGTTATTGGGGGCTGTTAGAAATGGGGGTCTCTAGTTGGCAATGGTTTGCACCTTTGTCCAAGTAGGGACCCTTCCTTCTAGTCAGGGTACGAGGGATACACTACTGAAATAATAACCCTTGCTCACCCTCTTGGTAGCTTGTCACAAGCAGTCAGGCTTATTTCAGAGGCAGTGTGTAATGGATTTGCACATAACCAACAGTAATACAGTGGAAACACTACAAAAGGACACCACACCAGTTTAGAAAAATATCCAATACTTTATATATTCAAAACAAGACCAAAACGATAAAAATCCATAATACAGTACTTAAAAATATGCACTTTGCGGGGAGCTGGCGTTGGTCGGTCCGGACTGCGGGGTGGGACGGGGCAGTGTGTCACAAGACTTATGAGCAGTGCCCCCAAGCCACGGTGCGGCATGGTTGTCGAAGTCAGCGACGGCGTCCGTGAGACCAGGGCAGTGAAATGAAGCGAGGAGGTGACCACAGGTCACGGTGCAAGCAGCAGCTCGGCAGCCATCATCAGTGAGACCAGAGGTTGGTGAAGTCTTTGCAATCCCTGAGACTTCAGAACAGGAGGCAAGCTCTACTTCAAGCCCTTGGAGATACTCAGCAACAAGTAAAGAAAGTTCAGTCTCGTCTTTTCACTGTCCAAGGCCTAAGCCGCAACTGCAGGCCAAACCAACAAAGAAACAACACAAAAAAGTTGCTGAAATCCAATTGGGAGTTCTTCCAGCTCTTCGTCTTGGCTGGTTCCTTGATTCCAGTGAGTTCTAAAGTTCTGGAGCCTGGACCCCAATATTTATACTCAGTTTCTCTTTGTGCTTTTGGGCAGAAAGTGCCTGTGCCCAGCCCAAACCAGTTCCATCCTCTCTGGCCCAGCTTCCTGACAGGAGATGGAGACAGCATTGTCCAAGGCAGACCAGGCCCATTCAGGTGTAAGGAAATCTCCTCCCACTACTATAAATACAGCCCATGCCTATTCAGCCCAGCCCTGACTCATCCAGGAAAGACAGGACACATCTTAATCCCCTCTAGTGGCTATCTGATGAGAATGCACATCTCCAGCCCCTGTCACTCCAAAGCCAGACAGTCAATCCACAAACCCAGCAGAGTCACACAGGATGGCTAAGCAAGAAAATACCTACTTTCTAAAAGTGGTATTTTCAAACACAGAAAATAAAAATCATCTTTACTAAAAGATGCATTTTTATATTCTATTTTAAACATTAAACACACTAATTCACTACCAGGACATGTCTCACACACACCAGTACATGTCCTACCTTTAATATACACGGCACCCTGCCCACAGGGGTACCTTGGGCTTACCTTAGGGGTGACTTACATGTAAGAAAAGTGAAGATTAGAGCCTGGCAAGTGTGTGCACTTGCCAGGTCGACATGGCAGTTACGAAGCTCGCAGACACTGCAGTGGCAGGTCTGATAACCCTTTTCAGGGTTGCATGGGTGAGTGACACAATCAGTACTGCAGGCCCATCAGCAGCATTTTATTTACAGGCCCTGGCACCCTCAGCGCACTTTACTAAGTCAAACATGCCAATCATGGAAACACCAATCCATAATACAATTTACAATAGGAGCACTTGCACTTTAACACTGAACAGCAGTGAGAAAGTGCGCAGAGACACTTAACCAGCAAAAACAGTCAAAACTAGGAGGTCAGAAAGGAAAAAAACAGGGGAAAGATGCCAAAATATGCCAGGGGAATTTATGGTTGTCGATGGATGTTGATGTTGAGGAGAACCAGTTTCTAGAAAATTTTGTCAGAAGGGTTCCTGATGCCTAAAAAGGTTTGACAATGGGGTCTCGACATCAAAATGTTTGAAGACCACTGCCCTAGACTGACCTCACGAATCTTAACAACACTATACCATCGCCAACTGAGTCCTAGCCTAGCCTCACTAATCCACTAGGTCCAACACTGCTACCCCCGCCTGCATCACCGCAGAAGAGCACACCTTAGCTACACGCCCTGCAGATGCCAAGTAGAGGAGGGAACTTACTCCATGCATTCATACCAGTTAGCCTTTCGCAGATCCATAACAAGAGGAGGCCTTGATGCACTGCTCCAGCATTCCACTACTAAACTTGCATATGTATAGTGTACCTGTACTGCTGTCTTTGCTGCTGGAACATATGCTTACCTAATATTGCTTGTGGTTTCCGTGTTGCCGAGATGTACCTTCTATGCATTGCAAGAGATGTAATTGATGCAAATATGTAAATAACGTTTAAACAACCCAAACATTTGAAATACCTTCACCAAGCAATCCACTTCCACGCATACGTTTGCCATGCTTACTGTTAGTGTAAATCCAGTCACAGTCTAACACTGCCACCTACAGTTCAAAAGATACACATTCTTAATAATACGTTATTGTTAACTATATATATATATATATATATATATATATATATATATATATATATATATATATGTATATAAATAATGTCAATATTTAAAAAAATACATTTATGTCATTTACAGGTTTGCTAATATTTAAATATTTTATTTTTTGGGGGGGAGACCCCTCCAAACCCCCCTTTAAATTACCCTTTAAAAAATATAAACTACTTACCACATGCGTTGTAAACACTTGCGTGTTAACCCCTTCGCCGCGGCAGGAATTCCACCGCGGCGCTGGGGGGGGGTTTGGGGGCAGCGCGGTGGCGCTGTGCTCGTGACGGAACCGCTCCGTCATGAGCCACGGTTGAGCTGTGCTCATGACGGAGTGGTTCCGTCACGTCTCCGCCCACTGCCCTAATCGCCCGCACAGGCGGGGAATTAGCGCCGCGTGGGCGGAGCGGCCGCCAACGGCCACAGCATGATGGAACCACTCCGTCATGAGCACAGCGAAACCGTTGCTCATGACGGAGTGGTTCCGTCATGAGCGGGGAAGGGGTTAAAGACGTGCGTGGCAAAAGTAATTATGATGTAAAAATGCATTGTATTTGCTTTTTGTTGTAAAAATGTTGTGGTAAAGGCTGTTCCCCAATGTAGGTTGCATTGGAGTTAAAACAGTAAGATTAAACCTTTTAGTGTCCAGTGCTTTCCTCTATGTGGCTTATTTTGGAGTGGAAATAGTAAATCTACACATTTTAAAGTAGAACACCTTTCACACTGTACATTAGATTGGTGTGGGAATGGTAAATTTAAACCTTCAATGTCCACCACCTTCCCCAATGCTTTCCCCACTGGACCTTAGATTGGAGTAGTAAATCTATCACTTTTTAAGTACAACTCCTTCCCCAGTGTAGCTTAGACTAGAGTAGGAATAATAAATATAACATTAATAATATTAATATAATAAGTGGAGTGGGACTAATAAATATAACACTTTCGATGTCCCACACCTTCCATAAAGTAGGTTACCTTGAATTGGCAATAGTAAATGTACCCTTTTTAAAGTGTAGGTTACAGTGTAGTGTTGTTGTAATATTACAAATAATTTGTAAACATTTAGGGCCTGATTACAACTTTGGTGCTTCGACCGCTGATGTGTGGTCAGATTCACTGCGGTCAACTAGGCGACCTAACCTCCATATTATGATGTTGTTGAATCACATAATGAAAGACCGCCAGAGCACATTCAACACTGGGAGTCATTCGCAGACCACCTCAATGGCAGTCGGTAGAAAGCAGCTTTCATAAGGGGGTGCAGCGAGGTTTCACCACCATCCAAATTACGAGTTGAATTTCCAACAAGCTCACCGTGGCGATGGGACCGCCTACTTCGAGTCAGCGAAATTGAAGGTTTTGGGGTGCATACTCACCCATTTCCCTTTCTTCCCTTCAATTTCCAATGTGGATCCCTTTCTCCAGGTCCCCCTTTTACAGCAGCATCTTGACCCTGAAGAAAATAACCCTTTTGGTGCTGAAATCGAGGTAAGTCCATTTTGTACTATTTACCCATCGATTGGACTGAGCACATATGGTCCAGTCTCCAGCGATGGGTTATAGGTATTTTTTCACACATCATGCATATTAGTATATTCAACACTTGTGCAGTCAAAATATGCACACATGCATCGACAAATGTGAAAAAACATTCACTGCAGTCAGATAGACCACCGACCTGCCCATCAGGAACATCCTATTGCGGTGGGCTGGAGACCACTGACGCGGCGGTCTTCTTCAGTCAGCCGATACGGCGGTACAACGGTCAGATCACTAAAGTTGTAATCAAGCCCCTAGTTTTGAACATTAGTTTTATTTTCACAGATTTAGAACTTTTTTTACAAGCATTTTCACATTTTAGATACCTTTAATATGTTTTTAATTTTTTCATGGTTTTACATACTTTTTTTTAAACACATGTTGTAATAAATGAACATTATTACAATTGATTTTGTAATCTAAAATAATCTAAATAATATTTTTTTAATGAAAGCATTTTCACATGAACTCTTGATTTTTTCTTTAAACGTAGGCATACATATTATACATGAATAAGAAGAACAAAATAAAACACATACTATCCTTGGGAATTTGTCAAACTTTTACATTTATAAGCTAAACAGTTTCCATAATTTTGAAATCATTTTTCACAATTTTGTAAGAATTTATTTATACATTAGGGGGCCGATTCCGATGTCAGACGGACCCGAGTTCGTACGACATTGGTCAGGAACTGGAACCAAATGAACTCTTGTTGTCAGTTCCAGACCTGCAAGTAAGATGTGCCTGAACCCTGTTTGGTTGCAATCTTATACTTAACAATGGGAGCATGCATTCCAAATGGAATGCATGCTCGCATCGTATGCAGAGGTGCAGTTCATCCCTGCCTCCCGGTGCAGGTATTAACAGGGGGGCACCATTAGTGCCCTCCCAGGCCAGCATTTGGTGGCCTCGTACCCATGGGGGCCCTGCGTGGGGCCCCCAAATCCAGTTTCCCACCGCCTTTCTGTGTTCGAAAAGGCCAGCACAGAAAGGCAGTGGGAAACTGCCATCGGAAAGAGCCGGCCGGGGAGTACTGAAGGGTTTCCTGATGGCAGACGGGCTCTCCGAGCCCATCGGAAGCCATCCGGAATACGGTGTCAGATTCATTTTCGACCAAGCCCATCAGAATGGCTCGGTCAGAAAGAAATCCGAACGAGCATGTCTGATGCGGTTAGGATGGTTCCGACCGAGGGTCGGAGCCATACCACCAAACCGCATCGGTATCGGGCCCATAATACTTATTTTGGAAGTTTTTATTCCTATTGTTTTCAATGGGTAATTAGTCTTTTTATTTTCATTTAGCGGGATCTTTTACTGCTACCTTCTTTCACATAAATTTTGAGTTGTTTGAGGTTCCTAGGGGTTGCGGTTCCATGCTGCTTCTATATGGATTAGGTAAGAATATGTTTTTGTTACTTTTTGGTTATTTGGTGTCTGGTGGAATGTGTATAGAATCAGGGCTTGTATTCCAGTAAGAAATCCATTCCGTTCAGCGGCGCGGATTGCATGCTGACGGAATGTCTAAAGACTACAATTCCCATGAGGCAAAGAGGAAATAGCCGCGTATGCCTGGGAAAAACCACCCGTGAACCAGAAGAAGAGGACAGGTCAAAAGGAGCCGCCCGCAACAAAGAAGCTGCTGATGATTATTCCTTTGTCGATCAGTGCGTCACGCTGCCCTTAAACCTGCTTGTTTACTGCTGAACAGTAAGGGTACAATTACACTGACTTGGGTGAGGTCTTCCTCGATATACTTACGATCAGCTGCTGTGGCGGCTTTGGGCACCGCTTTGAATAAAAAAGACTATCATAAACAGTGACATTGTCTGCTACCGAGGTCCTCGGGTAGCAGGAATACTTTCAGTTACGTCCATGCTCATTATTGGATAAACAAGCCTAAGGATTCCAGGCTTTATCATTTAGGTGATTAGGTAACTTCGGAGATAACAAAATGAGTGCACTAATGTATCATTATCAAAAGAATCATTTTGATGATTGTTTGTATACCCATTAACAGGGGTTCAAGAGGTGGCCTTCTGCTCTTCCCCTGTGAAGCGGAAACTCTTATGAGCGATGGTGTGTATGGTTCTATGTTACCTGTGTGTCATATCTGAGATAAGTACTAAAGTGTGACAACGCATTTTCATGACGAATAAGGCATTAAGAGTCCCATGTGTTTATACCCCTTTCTTAGCGCACATCCCTATCCTTGCTGACCTAGTTACAGAATCCTTTACTCATTCCTCCCAATGAAGATGGGGGAATTGTTGTTTTGTTTCACAGGTACGAAAAGCCCAAATAGATAGTAATTGGAAATATATAATATAACCTCTGCTTATCAATATTGTTTTTGCCTTTCATATCTCCCTCCCTGCTGTTCCCTTCCCTTTCCTTCCCCCACTTGATCATCCCATTCACCTGCGCTGTTATAGCATACAGGGTTGGGACTGTCGAGGGGTGGACCTCTTTTTGGCATCGAACCGTTCCCGAAGAATCATCGAGCTGACAATGAACCACATGGTGCCTGGAACACAATGCATAGATATTTAAAAGCATGTCTTTTTCTATTGCAGATTGTGCCGTGACCCTTTTCCGGGCCGCAGCACAACCAACAATAGAAAAAAGCATATTTACGATGCCTATACACCGGTCTTTTCAAAATATGGCAGGTGGGACAGCCAACTACATTCAGGGCGGTCTCCATCCCGCAGCGATTGTGTTTGGGCGCTCGTAAATCACCATTGTAATGAGCCCCTTAGTGTTTTGCTGTAGGTAAATGATTAAGGGTTAGATTGTAGTTTGAGTTTTTGCTTTGCAGTGCAATAGGCTTTTCTATGTTATGTACGCTTTTTTACTTTATCATTTTTTAGGGGGAAGGACATCTTTTTATCTATTTTTGTGGATGTCTATTTTGTCAAATAATTCTGATTATTTAGCACATGTTAGTGTTCTCAGATTTCATAGCGGTAATCTCTATACTGTCTGTTTGCAATAAAAAAATTCCCAAGGGTTCCTATGACATGCCGCACGGAGGGGAGGCGAGGCAGTAAAATCTTGGGGAGCCCCGTCTGCAAAAATACCACCACATGCTCCTTGTTGTACCTTTCAATACCATAACCGCAGTAGGATTGTATGGTGCCCCTTTGTGTTTGGTAATTTAAACTGTCACAAACCTGTTCACTCCCCCTACCCCCCCGTAGCCCCTATCCCTTTTGGGGTGCACCCCATAAGGGAGGAGGGGAGCAATAAAGTCTAAGGATAGCCCCCAATATTTCCCAGAAGCCATGTCATTCTGTGCCCCATCACCCTTCATAGTGCACACCCAAACCCCTTTTAACACTGTTCCCCCAAATGTGATTGCCCCTCGAAATCAGAGAGTGTAAGGGGGTGCAGTGAAAAAAATTGGAGTTCCCCACCATAAGTCCTGATCTCCGTAATCACCCCATCTATGTGCTGAGCAACTACTGCATGAGTGCCCACCTTTGCCCCCACTCCTCTCTTCCCCTGCCTTGCTGAGTGCCCCAGCCCCTCCTCCATCTCTAACCCCTTCTTAGACACTTGGGCCCCAATCACCAACCCTTGCTCTCCCCTACGCCTTTTTTCCTGTACTCCACACACCCAATCTGCCTAAGCTCCTCCTACACGCCCTCCACACATGCTACCCCTTTTCACCTGTCACTGTTCCTGACCCTTGCTCTCATCACACCCATTTTAATTACCAACCACTCTCCAATGCACCATTGTTCAGGGGTGACATCACTCTTATGCTACGCGCACACATATATTACTTACCAATTGGCCAGGCAGGCCCATTTCCAACTTACTTCTGCTGCGCCACCATCAGTCACCTGGTGCCAAACCTGGGATTTGAACCCTGGTTGTCTGGCTGGAAGTCAGGAACTTACCCACTGGACCACACTGGTTTCCATGTTAGTCGCTTATCAAATTGTCCCTATATCATGGTCATCCTTTTCATGTGCAATGGAAGCCACAGGCAATGTCACAAGGGCCTGTATGTTGCTTATAGTTACTACTGCAAAGGCATAGACCACCAAGGAGCTGTAGCTTAGTGACAAGTCTTGAGCCTTTGGTGGCAAAGGCTCTCACAGGACAGGGGTTCAAATCCTGACAATGCTCTCAACATATCCTAAGGTGGTAAAATGTTGAATTGTGCTTTTATATTCATTTGCTAAGATTATTTTCACTTTGAAAAATAGAGGAGAGAAGTGGCCACTTTTTTTGGCACGTGCAGCGCCCCAAACTTTCAAAGAATTTCCCTTGTGACCTCCCACCAACCCCCTTTTTCTCAAGTAGGGGCAATAGCGAAAAAGCCTTATCTTTCTTTATCGATGTGTTCATTCTTTGTCATTTAAATTTGGTGTATTTTAGAGAGCAAATGTGGCCTAAGGGGGCAAAACTGAGCACAAGAATGCGAGGTAGGTGCTACACTGCTACACTGATCGTAAAATAAATTGGATGGTGGTGATTTTTCATTTTGGTGTGAGCCGATATCTCAAATCAGGGGTTTAGTGTCTGTGAGGTTGGCTAGGAATAAAGGTCATGTATGAACTCTGACTATGAAATGATGGGTAAAGTTTGAGGCAAGTGAAACTCCCTTTATTAGGTGCAACAAGAAGCTAGAAAGGTTGTTTTCTTCAAGAGGCAGAAAAGGGCAAAGTCAGGCCTTTGCTCTAGCAGGTCTGCATCATGCCTGCTGTAGCAGGTGAGGTACTGGAGAATCACAGCGATGGGCTGGGGCTTTAAACATCCCCTTCCTTCCTTTGAACGAAGCCCTCAAACGCCCATGCTCTATATAGAGGATGACTGCAGGCAATTTGGGACCCTGCTAAATGAGGTGATGTCCCCAAGTGCGGCCTTGGAGTGGCAAAATCCTTAGCCTAGTTCAAGTTTATTTGATTTAGTTCTCAGCTGAGAACCACAAATAATCAATACATGATATAAAATTGTAAACAGTTTAGTTAAAAAAGAAAAGTTTTCATTCTAATACAAAGTTAAAATAGGCTTTAAAAATGTATATAAATTGTAGCAGACAAACTCATTTGGCGGAGCCTTACATAGAGTGATCAATTCCTGTACAGAGATAATTCTACATTTTATATAAATTGGTTTTAAAAACCTTTTTCTTGCCTTTACCACTGTCGCATTTGGGCAAGTGAACAACAAATGTTCCAAGTCCTGCTCCCCACCATTACACAAATTACAAAGAATACTTGATTTTTCTTTTGGAAGCCACTTATATGTAAAAGATTTTAAAGGAAGTATCCCAAATCAAAGCAGTACAATCGATCTCCTGACCCCATGCTTTAAATTAAAATTAATATACTGTTGTGTTTTCTTAAAAACCATAGTTTCTGCAAATTTTTTATATAACAACAATTTAGCGCAGTGTTGAGAGTCAAGATCAAAGCTTAGTCTTGGAGTAAAGTGTTTTAAAAAGAGCTACAGCTGAGCAGGAGTCCATGACTGTAACAAATTAATATTAACATTAGATAACTTAAAAGCAGTTAAAACATTCCTTGAAAATACATGTTTCGAAGATTCGCTTTCAAATGACTCTGTTTTAAGTAAAGATCAAAGCGTTCCTTCTTCAGCATGGAGGAGGTTATATGCCCATCTGATGATATTGGTAATTCCTCTGGCATAGGAGCTGATTAATGAGAACTAGATGGCAGAGAGCTTGTACAGCTTGAGATAGCTTTGTTAGTTTCCGTAAGATCTTCCCTTCTTTTAGGTCTAGATAGTTCCATTGGCTTATTGGGATGTATTCAAGAGCATATGACAGCACTGGTGGAATCTTGGCGCTGTATACTTGAAGCAGTGAAGAATAGTGTCTTTGTCCAGTTGAAGCATATAAGCGTGAAAGTGCCCCCACATGAACGCCGGATTTACGAGTCAGGTTCTGAGTATGGAGCACATATTGTAGAGACTTTGTGAAGATTCAACCTAAATAGGTATACTCATTTGTCACTTCCAACGTTTTTCCCACTAGAGTCCATTTGAATTTGGCACTATGTTTCCTTCCTGAAAATTGAACTATTTTTGTTTTTGCGATGTTCGATATTAAATAGTTTTCCTCCGTATAATTGTGGAGTGCTTGCAGGCTTCTTTGCAGGCCAAATGGTGTTAGGTCTAAAATGATTACATCATCTGCATACATCATGGTGTGGATTTTGTGGAGGGCAATTTTAGGTGGAAAGTTGCAGATCTGTTTAAAACATTCAGGCAGATAACTGAGGTTAAGGGAAAACAATAGGGGAGCAAGAAGGCATCCTTGCCTAAGGCTGTTTGGGGTCGGGATAGGGCTTGTGAGACCCTTTGCCCTCCCCATTTGATCCTGACACCAGGTTCCGGAATGTAATGATGTTATTATATGGAGTAATTTATTCGGGATACCCATTTTGCTGAGTTTTCTCCAAAGTGTTCCTCTATCCACTCTATCGAATGTGGTGGTAAAGTCAATGAAAGCAGCATACACAACCTGGGATTTTATAGCCACATATTTGTCTAAGATGGTTTGCATCACCTCAATATTGTCAGTGACCGAGTGCTTTGGTCTGAATCCGTCTTGAGATAGGGGGGATTACTCCTGATGAAAAAGCCCAGTCCTTAAGGTGGTCTAATACTGCTGCTGTGAAAATCTTTCCTGTTGCATCTAGAAGGGCTATCTGCCTATAGTTGGCAGGATGCAGCCTTGAACCCTTTTTGTGTATAGGTATTACAATGCTCCCCTTCCAAGATTTGGGGATTTCCCCGGTGGCAAAGATGTGGTTAAAAAGGGGAGATAACGTCTTGCTCCATGCTTTAGGATTGCATTGGAGAACCTTGATCGGGATTTGGTCAGGGCCCGTTGCTCCCGTCGTTCTCGCCTTTTTTATATATAGCTCAATTGAAAAGGGACTTGGTGCTCTGATATTTAAAGATTTTACTTCTGGATTTCTAGCCAGATTATTAGGAATTTCTGAATAAGGATTTTGTTTATATAGATTGGCAAGGTGTGATTCCCATTCTGCCGGAGGCACCGGGATGGCTTGTAATGTTTTTTTCGTGCCTGTTTCTTTAGCAATTATATTCCAATAGGCACGTTGGTTATTTTGTTTTGCTGCTATCTGAATGTTTACCCAGTTTTTATCCTGGGTTATTCACTTGTTTTTTGCCTTTTCTCTCCTGCGTTGATTTTTCAATTTGTTAATTTCTAGCTGTTTTGATACAGAGTATTCAAGAAACCGCGATCTTATCAATTAATTTTGGTTTTTCATATTGATTCTTTGTTGGACCCCGTTGTTTAACTTTTCCTGTAGTTTTTGTAATAACTTTTTAATGACCATTTCGAAGTTTATTATCGGATTTATAGAGTGAATTATATGTAATAGTTGCGTTGTATCGATTATGGTAATAATTTTATTGAGTGTTACTGAATTCCAATGAATCTGTCTTTGGGCCTGATTTACCAAAACTGTGTTATGAATGAAGCATCTCTAAATCAGGTAGACCATTTTGGGGCACCATTCCAATACCAAGTAGGCCATCCAAGGCACTCTTCCCGTCAGCAGGTCGTTCGCTACCCTCATGTTTACAATCGATATGGGATTCTATCAGGTTTGGAGGGAGTAGATTGACTGCAATTCGGGGGTACAATAAATACTGCAGAGGAAAGCTCACAAAAGGTGCCTCTCATAACCACAGAACCCTTACCCAATGGTAGACCACACATCACGCTTTTAATCCAAACTAGTTTCCAGCATGTAGTGAGCGATTCCTGTCATAGTGGGCCAGGAGAGTTGTCAATTGTCCAACAGGGGCCAAAGGCCAGGACCCACCCTACGATATTTAGCAGGGTGGAGGGGGCTGAACATCCAGGCTTGGCAGGCTTTCCTCTGGCAGAAGATGTTGTGGCCAGCCCAGGTGGGAGGAATGAATTAGGAATTGCCATTAATGAGCTAGCAGGAGGTTGTGAACTGCGAAATATTAGTGGCCCAGGGGTCCAGCTGCCAGCCACCGCTGTACTGGGGGGTGATCCTGATGGAGCATGGTTTTTACTCCAAAACGGAATACCTGTTTCATTTTCGCATGTTATAATTAAAAGTATTAATGAATAACTATTAATGATTAATAGTTTGTCGAATGTTGACTAATCAACCTTATTAACAAGAGAATTACACGTGGGAAATGCTATTGCATGGCTAAATAACAAGTGAACTAAGTTGGTGAGCAAACTGACAGAAAACGATGTTGCTTATGTGATGTTATGGTGTTTTGCGCTTATAATTAATATGCATTAATAGCTTATGATGTCGCAAATGGCTAGATAAATACACACACATAAGGGTATTAGCTGGGGAATAACACTGTTTAATCAATTCTATGCAGTAATTATGTTTTGTGTTTCTTTACTCTTAAGTTGACAATTGTGGCCTACTGAAAGATGGCCACCTCCTGCAGCCTGCAGTCGAGTAGATGACTTAATGGAAAATTTAGCAAGAAGGCTTCGTGTTGCCTGTGACCTTGCCCTCTTGTCGAACTAAAAGAGCCATGAATATGACGACAAATCCAGGCTGACAGCCAAAAACCCCTGGATGAGAAAATTGTAGCAACTGAATAAATCCGACTACATGAACTTTCGGTGGTCTCATAAGATGATACATTTTATCTGGGAAAAAACATCCGTAGAAGTAACGGATAAAATTATGGACATTACATTTTCTATTCATCGTTGAAGACAGACAATATTTGGGAACTTTTGCTCATGTTGCAAGACGACCTTATTTCCGCTATTTCATCCGTTCTGAATAAAGAAATGATACTTTTTAGAATGTAATTTACAGTATAAAAGAACGTAGACTAGAGAGGTCTAGCGCCACTTCTTCCCGAGCTGATGATGTGAGGTCCCTATGCTGACGGAGAGGATGATGACTCTACATGACGGCAGGAAACTTTAATTCTTCTCCAGAGGACCGATTTCTGACTTAGGATCTGACATTTAGACAGAATAGGTAAATATGAGAGAAATGAAATTGCATTTAAATTGGCTTTTCTTAAAATTTTAGATAAAAGTACAATTTGTTTGAATTACTGTCTCGGGTGATTATTTCTGGTCATGTTTATTGATTCTATTGTGTATTCTTTGAAATGTATTTCACTAGATCTACAGCAATCAGCAGGTCGCATTGACCTCAAGGTATAGGCAGCTCGGATAGAGCATATGTGAAAGTTCGTTTTCTCCTTTACAGGGCACGGATAGGTTTGGTTTAGGGTGAATGTTGATGTAATGGGCCCCACCAGCGTGTGATGTGTGTATGCGTGTGTGACTGTGAAATCATTCCGTCCGTGGAAGTAGAGGGGATTTGGAAGCTCTGATCTGCACCAGTTTCTTGGTAGCAGATTGATGGTTTGCTATTGTCTTGATCTAGTGGAATTGCGTGTATATAGGCTTGTTGATTATTGATTGATATTTGTACTAACATTACATGTTGAAGTTGCGTTGAGTTCTATGTATTGTGAATGGCTTCTGGGATGTAGGAAGCTGGTGACAGTTCCGCAGTAGAGCAGAGGGAGTGTTGCTCTCGGAAAAAGGCGGGATTGTTGGCCCAGTATGCAGACAGGGGAAAACGTGTGACAATTGAAGTTGCGCGTCGCATTGTCTGGGTTCGATGAGGTAGCATCGCCGTGTGTTGCCATTAGAAACGTATTTCTGTGTGAAAGAAGTGTATATGATAGCGAAGGTTATCTGTGAAACTCTGGTCTTAGGTCCCAGGGGTCCGTAAAGGATTCCGTTAAAGCTTACCGCTAGAGAAGTAATAGGTATTCTCGGAGCTTGTTAGAAGGACAGGGCAGAGGTAAGCGCTGCTTTGTTAACGTATTATATAATTCTGTAGTAGGACAGACTGTTCGCTGTTCTCGGGAAAGACAGAATTATGTGTGAATGTACTACATTTTCTGGTGTGTAAGTGCGTGAATGAGAAGGCATTCTGGTTAATTGTGAAACTCTTAGGAGCATTCCAAAGGGGAACAGTTAATTGATGCTTGTTAGAAGGGTAAGGTAGAGGGATGTGCTACTTTATCAACGGAAGTAACGATTCTGTAGTAGGGCAGAGGTAAGCGCTGCTCTCGGGAAAGGCAGAATTCTCGTGGGAAAGGTCTTTTGCTGTTCTGTGGCTAGCGAAGCAGACAATGGAGATGTTTGTACGTTGTAACTAACAGACTCGTAGAAGTTGAAACAAAGTCTACCGAGTAGTCTTGTAAAGGAGGGGTAGACGAGAAGGACAGGAGACAGGAGCAGAAGCGACTGCAGCGGCTGCTGACGTCAGGGAGACCGCGCTGTGATTGGACAGTGGGCTAGAACAGAGGAAGCGCAGAGATTGGTGCGTTAGTGTGAGTCGCGCTGGGATACGCGGACTGAGACAGTGACGTAGACGCTCCAGGATTGGTGCGTTAGTGTGAGTCGCGCTGGGATTCGCGGACTGAGTCAGTGACGTAGACGCTCCAGGATTGGTGCGTTGGTGTGAGTCGCGCTGCAATTGGATAAAAGACCGTACAGCTGTAGTAAGAGTAAACAGCTAGTGGAAAAATAAGAAAGATGTATTACCATGCTGAGGAAAAGAAGAAAAAGTCCTTGTTCAGTAAGGTTAAAACCTGGTTTGACAAGGATAAAGACATAGTAACAAGGGAAGAAGAATTACTTCCTCCGACCAGAACCCCTGCATCCTTTATGGTTGCAAAATATGGGTACCATACCTGTATTTGGTTAGACAACTGGGCGAAGTATACTAAAGAAGATGGAGTTTTGACTTTCCCAGAACATGGCTCATTTAATCTGGCCGTGTTAAGAAATTTACGGGAAAAGATGATGTTTCTAGAGCCCCGGCCTAGGCCGACGCAATTTGAGGCATTAGTGGAATGGGAAGATGAAGTTCATGAGCGAGAAAAGCAGAGGAGTGGGGGTAACTACCGGTATATGTTTGGGCGAAAATATGATCGCGAAACCCATCATGACCGAATGAGAAGGTGGCGTGACATCAGTATGACTGAAGGATTATATCCTGTAAGAACAGTAGAGGAATCAGGAGGAAGAAAGTGTACAGAGAAAGAACATAATGTAGAGACCAGAAGATATGGGGCAAATGAGTCTGACGATGATGTCTTAGAGGACATGCTCTACAAAAGACCACCTCCATATAGACGAGAACCAGAGGTAGGAACAGCAGGTACCCAAATGAGAAACACCTTGCGGATTATAAAGACAGAGGCTACGGCCCCTGAGTTGAAAGACAGTTGTTCTCTGGCGGAAAGAGAAAGAGATAGAGAGAGAGAGAAAGATAGAGAGAGAGAAAGAGAGAGAGAGAGAAAGAGAAAGAGAGAGAGAAAGAAAGAGAGAGAGAGAAAGGGAGAGAGAGATAGAAAGAGAGAATGAACTTGAGGATGAAAAGACCAGAGAACTAGCCAGAACTACCTTTGAGCTGACAGAGAAAATCAGAGAATTGACTAAAAATCTTGAGGCAGTTACAGTGCCTGTGACCATAGGCCCGGTTATGCCGATTTTTGACAAGCAGAGGACGGGTGAGAATGGATTGACGGTACCATATGTGGGCAATAGATTGATTGTTCCTCCAGAGCAGGCAGAAATGAGAACAGGAGAAAATCAGTGGAGACATACCATATGTGGAGGAGAATCGAGTGTGCAGACTAACTCAATTTTGAATTCTGGATGTATGGAAGGGAACAGTGGATCAATTTTGGAACCGCAAAGAGTGACAGAACCAGGGGGTGCAGAAAAATCTGTGATAACTGCTGAGGATTTGAATGATTGGCTGAAAACATTACAGAAAAAGGAGAAAGAATCACAGGGAATTGATGTAGCCAGGCTACGTATGGAAATGGAAGAGATGATAGTAGGTACAATACCTATAGAAACATTGAAGGATTATCGGGAAGGGGAGATCCTTTTTCTGTCCAAAAGTGTCACATGGAGAGCAAAGAATATACACGACAGGTTAAAAGGAATAGCCAGTGAATTGGGAATTGACATGGATAAGGTGAAAGCTTTACAAAAAACTTATCGAGTGGATTTCTCAGATAAAGATATTGAAAATCTGAACAATGCAGGCCGAACAGGACAGATTAAGGAAATGATTGCCTTGCTGAAGAAATGGGGAGATGTAGAAAGATGGAAAGACAGATGGTACCGAAAGCGAGAGGATGGGCCAGATAGAACTTTCTCAGCATTTCCACTGAAAGAAAAAGAAAAGACAGTGACAGCTTACCCTATGAGAGAGATTCCAGGAGGTGGGTACGTACATGTCCCATGGACCAGACAGGATATTTTATCATTTACGAATGATTTCCCTCGTTTAAGGGAAAAGCCTGTGGAGTGGTACAGACAGGTCGACAGATTTGTAAAGCTGTCAAAAGTACTGTGGATTGACCTGAATAGTCTGTTTGATATAATTGTACCAGCAGACTTGTGGGCAGAATGTAAAATAGTCATAGACTGGCCCACTAAGGAGTACCCGAGAGACCCCAAAACAGGAGCACCAGACCTGGAGGTCATGAAAAAGTATGAGCAGGCTATGGCCTTCCTGAAAAATAAAGTACCCCCCAAGGAAACAGACTGGGTTAAAATAGACCGAACACAGCAAGAATCGAAAGAATCAGTTCATGCTTATTATGAAAGACTGATACTAGCTTTTAAGCAGTTCAGTGGGGATGAACACCTGGGTGACAAGGATTTGAGTCATTTTGTATATAGATTTGTATATGGCTTGCGACCTGAAATCAGTGAGATGATCAGGGAGCAGACAGTTGACTGGCAGAGCAAAAAGATTGATGAAACCCTGAGACATGCAAAATACTTCAGTGATGAGATTGAGGCAAAGCAGAGAAAGCTAAAAGAAAAGGCGATGTGGGCACAGGTGAAAGTTGCAGAAAGGCAGGAAGCTCAGTTGGTTGAACAGGCAAATAACCCAGGAAATAAGCCCAGGTTTGGTCCAGGAAAAGGAAAGGGGAATATAGAGGAAGCCAAGAAAAGGTTTCCCTGCCACAACTGTGGAAAATTGGGGCACTGGAAATCCGAGTGTAAGAATCCACCGTCCACTAACGAAGATAATTCATCATTGAACCCGCAGGTGCAGAGCGAGGGGTGTGGTCAGCATCGGCAACAGCAGAAGGCTGATAAGCAGCAGAATCAGGTGCCAAAACCACCCTTGCCACAGAGAAAAGGATCCCAGAAGTACAGCCAAGAATCGGGGTTCTACAATGAAGAACAGGTAATCAAACCAAAACGCGCAAGCGCAGTTTCTCAGTACTGGTTGAAGAATGAGGGAAGTGACTCCGAGGGAGACTTCTAATGTTGCCGAAGAGAGGAAGAAGAGTGCGTACTTGGCGCAACTCTAGAAATAGACCAGGCAGGGCCTTTTGTAGACGGGAAAATTAATGGTGAAAGCATCACTTTCCTAGTTGATACTGGGGCCACGAGATCAACTGTCAGGTCAGCTGATATAAGGAATCTTCCTCTCTCGGATGAAGCTATCCAAGTAGTTGGTGTATCCAACACACAGATTAAGACTTTACTGACTGAACCAGTAAGGGTCAGAATAGGGAAATTTTCAGACATGCACCGATTTGTGGTGTGTGACACGAGTCCTGTGAACTTGCTAGGCAGGGATCTGCTGTGCAAAATGAATTGCACTATTTTCTGTACTCCAGAGGGAATAACCTTTGAGACACCTGATGAGGATGTGCTATACAGATGACCATGGATAACAGAGAATATGAGGCTTTGGGAACATATGCAATATTTAATCCTGATGCATTACCCCCAGAGTTGAAACAGACAGTGAAAGCAGCAGTTTGGGATTTTACTGGAGAAGATGTGGGCCTGATGAGAAATGTAGATCCAGTAAAGATTACTGTAAAAGAGGGAGTGGTTTACTCAAACATACCGCAATACAGATTGACACCTGAAATAATTGAAGGGATAACACCCTTAATTGAGAAGATGATCCAGCAAGGGGTATTAAGAGAAATATTGAGCAGCCCATGTAATTCCCCGATAATGGGACTGAAGAAACCTAATGGAAAGTTCAGAATAGTACAAGATTTGAGAAAGATTAACAAGATTGTTGTGCCATGTTGTCCAATTGTGCCAAATCCATCAGTGATTTTGTATCAGATTCCTCATGATGCAGAATGTTATACGGTAATTGATTTGTGTCATGCTTTCTTTTCTATCCCATTGCATCATGACAGCCAGCCGATATTTTCTTTTAGATTTGGAGAGCGGATTTTGGCATGGTGCCGAATCCCACAGGGGTATACAGAGAGCCCCTCAATATTTAATCAATTGTTAAAGAAATCTCTGGAAAGTCTGACAATGCCTGAAAATTCAGTCTCGGTCCAATATATTGATGACCTACTTGTGGCATCAAAAACACGTGAAGCTTGTGAAATAGATACCATTGCATTACTAAATCATTTGGCAGATGGAGGGTTAAAAGTATCTCCAGCAAAATTGCAGTTCTGTAAGAAGGAAGTCCAGTGTTTGGGACATAATATTGAGAAAGGCCTGAGAAAAGTGACCATTGACAGGATCAAAATCATTAGAGGAATGAGAGCCCCAATGACACAGAGAGAAGTGAGAATGTTCCTGGGAATGGTGGGTTACTGTCGTCAGTGGATAAGTAACTTTTCACTGATTGCCAAACCATTGATCAAATTGGCTAAAAGTGAAGTGAAAGACCCATTGGAATTAAACCCAGAAGAAATGGCTGCATTCAGAGAGCTGAAAGACCGACTTTGTGAAGCTCCTGCCCTAGGGAGGCCTGATTACGAAAAGGAATTTGAATTGTACTGCAGTGAGAGAAATGGATGTGCACTTTCAGTGTTAATCCAGAAACATGGACGTCTGAGAAGGCCAATCGCCTATTTCTCAGCAACTCTTGACCCAGTAGCTGTGGGTTTGCCAGGTTGCCTGAAAGCAGTAGCTGCTACCTGCAAAAGTTTGGAACAAAGTGAGGGAATCATAATGGGATACCCTGTATGATGTGGCAATCCTTTTAACAAGGAGCCGGACACAGTTCATGTCTCATAGTCGGCTGACTAAATATGAGAAAGTCATTCTTGGTGCAACCAATGTAAGTCTGGAGAGATGTGTGAATGTGAATCCAGCAACACTGTTACCTGATGCTGAATGTGTGGGAGTGAGAAACGATGTTGATCATGATTGCCTGGATGTACTTGATTACTGCACAAAACCAAGGCCAGACATAAGAGATCTGCCACTACCTGAAAGTGATCATGTGTTGTTTGTGGATGGGTCTTGTCTGAGAACAGATGAAGGAGTGTTGAGTGCTGCATATGCTGTGTGCAAAGTCTCGGAAGTTGTGGAAGCATCCCCCTTGAAAGGAGTTAAATCCGCTCAGGTGGCAGAACTGGTGGCACTGACAAAGGCATGCAAGATTGGAAGGAATGTGAAAGTGACTGTGATGACTGACAGCCAGTATGGCTTCGGAGTTGTCCATGATTTCGGCCAACTATGGCTACAGAGAGGTTTCCTGACCTCAAGTGGAACTCCCATAAAGAATGCTGAAGTGGTTGGAAAACTGCTAGAGACGATACAGCTGCCTAAAGAACTAGCAGTTGTAAAATGTGCTGCTCATGGTAATGGTGACGATTTTGTAACAGTTGGCAACAAATTTGCAAATGACATAGCACAGTATTGTGCGAGGAACAATCACTCAATTAACAGGAGTAAAGAACGGGAAATGTCTTCTTGTTCATTAATGTTTACCAATGAAGTGGGGACATGGGAGGAAGTAAAACAGCTGCAAGATGAGGCAGAAGATGATGAAATGAGGGATTGGGTGAAGGCAGGTTGTGCACCTAGAGAAAAGGATCATGTGTGGGTCCACAGGGTTGGAAGACCAGTCATGCCTAACAGCATGCTGTCAACAATGGCAAGGATGTATCATGGCCAAGGACACCTGGGGAGGGATGCTATGATAAGAGCCTTTAAGCAAACCTGGTACAGTCCAAAGTTCAGACTGATAGCAGAAAGCCTTTGCCAGAGATGTTTGATATGTCAGCAATTCAATCCTGGAAAGAAAACAGTGGTGAGCCTAGGAACAATAGGCAGGGAGGGAGGACCCTTCACAATGTGGGATATTGAGAAAGAAAAGGAGTTGAAAAATGGAGCCAGTCCAACTATGGCTATAGATGCCCCACAAAAAAGGAAAGCTGTGCATTACCAGGAAGAGATCCCAATATGATTATTATTTCATAGGGACTAGCGAGTGCCATGATACATACTTTTTTGCAACCGGATGGGGATTTAGAGGAGGAGAAGATCCAGTTTTTCCATGAGTGTATTATATTTGTGGGAACAAGGCTTATTACCGGTTGCCTGACCATTGGTTTGGTACATGTTATGTTGGCCTGGTCTTTCCAAAGATTTTTCACATGGATAGAGTAGATGATGCTGAACATTCTAACACATTAACACGCTATAAGAGAGAAACATGGACAGAAATTGTAGGAGATATTTTTGGAGCTTTGATTCCAGCAGTGGGAATTTCTTTAAATGCCTATGGCATTCGGAAGTTGTCAACAGTGGTAGATCGCTTGTCAACAAGCACCGCTGGAGGCTTTCTTTTGGTAAATACAGAAATGGTTGCTTTGCGCGCTATGGCGATGCAAAATCGACTTGCCCTTGACATTCTTTTGGCAAAAGAGGGTGGAGTCTGTGGAATGCTGAAAGTTCAACATTGTTGCACTTACATTCCTGACGAAAGTAAAGATCTAAAAGTTTACATCAAAAATATTACTGATTTGCATGAAAAATTAGTACCACTGGAAGCTGAAAGTATCTGGACTAAAATGGCTAATAAGATGATTGCTATTAAGAACTTTGTAGCTAAAATAGGTAGTACCATATTTGGTAAGATATTATTTCCATTAACTTGTGTAATAGTTGCACTATTGATTCTTAGATTAGGATGTATGTGTTGTAGATATAGAAGAAATAAAAAGAAAATTGTAAAAGAAAATGTTAAAAAGAGACAAAAGAAATCAGAAAGAGATCCACAAGAAATAGAACTTGAAGAATTGAGAGAAAGCATGTATATAGAAACTAAAAAGGAAGATGAGATGGAAACTAGGGTCTAAAGCAAGAACAAGAAGACATTTCAAACTCTTCTAAAAGGGGAGAACTAAATTGATTTTTGGGGTTTTGATTTTTGTGGTGAATATATATCACCAAAGGGGGGATTGATGGAGCAGGGTTTTTACTCCAAAACGGAATACCTGTTTCATTTTCGCATGTTATATTTAAAAGTATTAATGAATAACTATTAATGATTAATAGTTTGTCGAATGTTGACTAATCAACCTTATTAACAAGAGAATTACACGTGGGAAATGCTATTGCATGGCTAAATAACAAGTGAACTAAGTTGGTGAGCAAACTGACAGAAAACGATGTTGCTTATGTGATGTTATGGTGTTTTGCGCTTATAATTAATATGCATTAATAGCTTATGATGTTGCAAATGGCTAGATAAATACACACACATAAGGGTATTAGCTGGGGAATAACACTGTTTAATCAATTCTATGCAGTAATTATGTTTTGTGTTTCTTTACTCTTAAGTTGACAATTGTGGCCTACTGAAAGATGGCCACCTCCTGCAGCCTGCAGTCGAGTAGATGACTTAATGGAAAATTTTGCAAGAAGGCTTCGTGTTGCCTGTGACCTTGCCCTCTTGTCTAACTAAAAGAGCCATGAATATGACAACAAATCCAGGCTGACAGCCAAAAACCCCTGGATGAGAAAATTGTAGCAACTGAATAAATCCGACTACATGAACTTTCGGTGGTCTCATAAGATGATACATTTTATCTGGGAAAAAACATCCGTAGAAGTAACGGATAAAATTATGGACATTACATTTTCTATTCATCGTTGAAGACAGACAATATTTGGGAACTTTTGCTCATGTTGCAAGACGACCTTATTTCCGCTATTTCATCCGTTCTGAATAAAGAAATGATACTTTTTAGAATGTAATTTACAGTATAAAAGAACGTAGACTAGAGAGGTCTAGCGCCACTTCTTCCCGAGCTGATGATGCGAGGTCCCTATGCTGACGGAGAGGATGATGACTCTACATGACGGCAGGAAACTTTAATTCTTCTCCAGAGGACCGATTTCTGACTTAGGATCTGACATTTAGACAGAATAGGTAAATATGAGAGAAATGAAATTGCATTTAAATTGGCTTTTCTTAAAATTTTAGATAAAAGTACAATTTGTTTGAATTACTGTCTCGGGTGATTATTTCTGGTCATGTTTATTGATTCTATTGTGTATTCTTTGAAATGTATTTCACTAGATCTACAGCAATCAGCAGGTCGCATTGACCTCAAGGTATAGGCAGATCGGATAGAGCATATGTGAAAGTTGTTTTTCTCCTTTACAGGGCACGGATAGGTTTGGTTTAGGGTGAATGTTGGGGTAATGGGCCCCACCAGCGTGTGATGTGTGTATGCGTGTCTGACTGTGAAATCATTCCGTCCGTGGAAGTAGAGGGGATTTGGAAGCTCTGATCTGCACCAATCCCAGTAGGGCTAGGGGCAGAATAGTCTCGTGGAATGTCGCGGGTTTGGGCCCTAGAATGTACTCTCCAGAGTGGGTGTCGTTCATAAACGACTTTGATGTCTGTATCTTCCAGGAGACATGGGCCTGCGAGCCTCTTTTCCTTTTGGGCTTCCTTAATTTTTCTGTTCCGGCCGTTAAAGGGCCAAAGGGAAGACCAAAAGGGGGTTTAACCATTTGGGCTTGGCAGGCTCTCTTCGATAAGATAGCAGAGCTCCCTACAGGCAATAATGACATGCAACTGATTAGGCTTTGTTTGCCTTTGGGGGAACCCCTATATATTTATAATCTCTATAGAAGAGGTCATAATGGGGGGAAATCCCAAGTCGTGGCTGCACTCGACCAATTTATCGGTGCCCAGCCAAGCGAGAACAACATTTTAATTGCCAGTGACATGAATATGACCTTTGAGCCCCTTTTAGTAGAAGACTGGCAATCAGGAGATGATGTAGATATCGAATGGGGAATCCCTAAACTGGACCTAAAACCTGTGAGTAGATGGTCAGCTGAAGTAATACAGTTGAACGCTATATGTAGCGAAAGGGGGCTCAGAGCCTTGAATGGTAGGACATTGAGCGATAGACAAGGGGCAAACACATTTGATAATGGCCGTTGGCAAAGCCGGATTGATTATGTAGCTTAACGATCTGGCACTTGATGGAAGATATGAGGGTGGTTAACAGACAAGAGAGTGATCATAATCCCCTTTGTATCACTCATTCGTTGTGGGGGGGGGGGACCAGGAGGGGCAAAACATTATAACAGAAGCAATGGCAGAGATCGTTCCAACGAACGACATGAGGCGAGTCAAGTGGCCCCAAATTGTGGCTAACCACGACGTGCTACTAAGTATTAGCACAAATCTGGATCTTACTACCTCTGCCATGAAAGTAATTTTGAATATGGGATCGAGGAGCAGATCAGATATGGATGAGATTACCAACCTGCACTGTGAATTCTTTAGCTCGATAAAGGGTCATTTCTATAGGGCAGTACGCTCACACTCGGGCAAGAAAAGCTGCCCTCATGTGGCGGGGTGGTACAACACCATATGTAGGGAAGGTAGAACTTCTCTGGGGATGGCCATCAAGTCCAAAGTCCCAGCCTCCGTCAGGGAAGCAAGGCGGAAATATAAGTCCAGTGTATCTATAGCTAAGAAACAATGGGACGAGCAGCACTGGCAAGATCCTAAAGCTGCCTGTTCCGCAAAAGACTCCAGATTATTCTGGAATATTGTTAAATGGGGGAGAGGGGGTCTCCCAGAACCACCTTCCATCCATGTTTCACAGAGTAACTGGTTGGATTATTTTGGTCCCCAATATAGGTGCCGTCCGGAGGACAGGAATGGGGAGTCTGTGCCCTATGTTATATTCCAAGCTCCTCCTTTTAACAACGTGGATGTAGCATTGGCCTTGGATTCAGCTACTCGGGGCAAGGCCCCGGGCCCTGACGGGGTGCCTGCAGATGTATTTCTCCATGAGAAATCATGCTGGGGCAAGTATATTTTGAATTTGGCCAATGCAGTAGCACAAGGGACTTCGGTACCAAAGTCCTGTTTGGGGGCAGTAATAATCCCTATATATAAAAAAGGGGACAAAACTCTACCAGGGAATTATCGGCCCATCAGCCTTATAGACACAGTTCGGAAGGTTGTAGGTAAAATGACCTTGGCAAAAATCATAGCCTGGGAGGAAGAAAATAATGTTCTATCTCCCTTCCAAGCAGGTTTTCGCAAATTGACTAGCACGATAGACCAGATCTTCCGGTTCATGCTACTGCACTGGAAGACAGTAGAGCTGGCAAAGGGCAGTCTTTATGCTGCCTTCATAGATTTACGTGCAGCTTTCGATCTAGTCCCTCGCTCCCTGTTATGGAAAGTCTTAGCTGAGATGGGCATGCCACTTGAAATTCTATCGCTAGTGATGAGATTGCACGAGTCAAACTCCGCAAGGATCCAGTGGGGGAGACATGGGCAAATATCTGATGAGTTCCCGGTAGAACGGGGGTACGCCAAGGCTGCGCCATGGCCCCGATGCTCTTCTCCCTTTATATTAACGGAGTAGTGGAGCGTATGTTGTCTGCTTCTGTAGACGCTCCAACACTGGATGGAGTGAAAACGCCAATCCTATTTTTTGCAGACGACACGCTCATTCTATCCAAAACTCCCAGCGGCCTGCAGCGCGCCCTGAATATCTTCGAGGGCTTTTGTACTGATCGAGGCCTAGAAGTAAATGTAGCCAAAACAAAGCTCATTACATTCAATCCCCACTCCAGCTTTAGAGGGAACTTCTTCATGGATGGCCAAAAGGTAGAAATGGTTTCGGATTTTGTTTATCTGGGCATCCACATAGCCAAGGGCGCAAAGTGGGGGAAACACACAGAAGTGGCGGCGCTTAAATTTCGCCAAAACACTGGTGTTATAAGTGCTGAACACAAAAGGTCTTTGACCAAACCTATTGCGCCAGCACTTCAAGTATATGAGGCCAAAGCCATTAGCTCGGCGCTCTATGGCTCAGAGCTTTGGGGCAATGGCAATTTAGCACCATTAATGCTCGCCGAGAACAAATTTCTTCGAAACCTCATCGGCCTTCCCAAAAGTACACCCATGAGGCATCTGCTTTGTGAGCTAGGCAGGAAAGCCATTTCAGATATGGCTAGACTAAGACCCATTTTATACTGGCGGCGCATTTAGGTCACCCCTGAGCTCGCTCACTACGCAAGGGGCTTCCTGGATTTAATTAATCGTGATAAGTTCCACAAGATCGGTTGGTTGGGGGATTTGCGCAGAATGCTGGGGATTCTAGGCATGAATGAGCTATGGGAGAATCCAGAGGAGGCTTTGTTCCTGACTAAAGCAGTTATAAAAACAAAGTATTGGGAAATTGTAGAACATCGGCATTGGAACGAAGCCGATTCTTCTACCATGGAGGGACTATTTCTTGAAGTAAAAGCTTCCCCCTTCCTTGAGCCCTATTGGGATATTATAACCAAACCCCTGGATAGGAAGCTATATTTCCAGCTTAGAGTGGGGTCTCTCCCAATTAGATCACTAACTGGAAGATGGGCAGAGGGTAGTTCCCAAGCCTGCCCAGTCTGTAAAACAAGTACTGAGACCACTGCCCATTTACTCTTTGTGTGTGGGGCTTATTCAGTCACCCGACGTGTCTGGCTGAGGGCTATGTGCAAACAGCTAGGCACGAGAGAGAGCGGCATCGCTCTTAGGATTATTCGCACCAGTCCTTTAACATTCATTGCTGTGGCAGTTGCTAAACTTCTGGGTTGGGCTTGGGCCATTAGAAGGAAATCTCTTGCCTAACAGTAGGCTAGGTGAAATGAATATTAGACCATTGCCCGTTCCCCCAGTCAACGAGAATCTAGTCTCTTTGTGTTTATACTGGCTAAATAACTGCATTTGACATGATTTCTAGTTTTCATTGATGAATTTTAATATTATTGATGCCATGATGTTTTATCATTTTAAAGATTTTATAAGAGATTGTAAATATGCTATAAATGTTTCATGCTTTTATGAGTTTTTTTTATCTCGAATAAAGCAATTAAATCGAAAATTAAATCGAATGTACATAATATGGCTTGAAAAAGAAAGTTGTGTCTTCCACTTGGTATCTGCTTGCAGGATAGCATGGTCACTGCCATGTACAAAATTAATTTTGAGGTGTGAAACTGTTCCAAACAGATCCGAGCTACAAATCATGTAGTCCAGGAGTGAGGAGCTACAATTCCCTTGTATTTGATGCGGGAATGTGTCCTTCTACATTACCATTTAATATTATTCCTCTTAACAATGGGAGTGAGGCTAATAGAATTTTCCCTCTTTTATCAGCTTTGTTTTCTTTGGGAAATAGTGGAATGGAGATTGCCAGGGCCTCTTCTTTGTGCCAGTTTGCCCATTTTTGAAGTAGCTCATTTGATATTTTCCCATTGAAGTCGCCCGTGATGAAGAATGATGGATAACCTTGTCCTTCTACTGTCTTTTCGATATCCTCGAGGATTTCTATAGCAAGTACATCCATTTTTGCTCCAGGGGGGATATAAACATTACAAATTAGTAGATCTTTTAGAGTTTCTAGTGGGTCTATCCCAAACTTAATCTTGATACATTGAAAATTCATTGAGTTAGTTGGGATTATTTCTTGGGCCCACTTGTAAACTTCATTAAGAAAAATCGCTATCCCACCTTTCACTTGTCCCCGATCAACCTGTTCTGCGGGGGCATCATATACGTAGTATTTTTCTTGATCAAAATTTGAGGTAGACCAGTTTTCTTGTAGGGCCACTATCACTGGACAGTTTTTTGTCATTTCAGCCATCTTATCTTGAGTTTTTCCGGCAATATTCCAGGAAGAGATAGTCAAGCCTGTGTTAAACGGAAGATTTATTATCGTTGAGTTGTTTGTTACTGTTCAGGTTCTCCGAGATCCAAGCCCATGAGTAATCCCTTGATGTTATATCCCTCTTAGGAATATTTTTACTCCAAATTCCTCTTTCACCATTCTTTATGGAGACAAATATATTTTCTGCATAGGGGTCTGGGGGAATGTTTGTGGCGTTAAGGCTTTGATTCAGTCGTTGCATTTTAAAAGATTCTTCTGTTATTTCTATCTTTTGGACTTCGCAATTTAATACTGGAGTCAAATCAAAGCCGTATTTGTGGAGAGCCTCACTCTCCTTTAATATAATTCCTGGTATTATTGGAGACCAGAATTCTATAATCGCTGTTGTTGTTTTAGCTTTCTCATGGAACGTAACTAGTTTTATTTCATTTTTCGCTACAGAGTGTGTGAAGCAGACTGATAATTCGGTTGCAGTTAAGTGGAGCATCACCTGAAAGGAATAGATCTGTGATTTCCAGATGGCTTGACCTAATCTCCTCTACTTGTGGGTTCTTTTTCCCGATGGTGAAAGTTCTTTTTGGGATATCCCTTAATGCCAGGGTCATAGGTCCTTGATCTACTACTGAGAAACTTGTCGCCTTTGGATTAAGTTTGTTTAGTTAGTTAGAAATGACTCTTTGTATTTTAACTGGCGAATTCTGTTCATTTACCTTCGAGTTCTGAGCCATTTCTAACCTTTCCTCTTTATCTAGTGATCGGGTTGGGGTAGGGGAAATTATCTGGAACCTTGTTTTACAGGCTTTCTTTTTCTCGATCCTTCTTAGCGCCTTTCTCCTTTTCAATTTGATCTTCATTTGTTTTGCTATTTGGAATTTCTGGGCCCTGTGAAGCATTGGTAGATAGCCCAGTAGCAGCTGTTGCTTTAGAATGTGGAGTTACTGGACTGCTCAAATTCAATTGTGGTTTAGTTTTTATTTTTGTAAAAATTGGATAATATGCTATAGGCAGTTGATGACTCTCTGATTTATAATCCTCCTTGAAAAGTTTTCTGAGTGAATATATATCTGGTTATGATCCTGTTTGTCCTTAGATTCCTTAGGTAATTTCCTTCCAGTTTGAGTTGCGATTTCTTCCTTCAGTGGGGAAAGAACTTTTATAATTTCACCTTTTGGTTTAGGAGGATTTTCCACTTTACATTTTCCACAGACTCCTGTTATTAGTGTTGATTTTAATTGCTCTTTCTTCCCTTTTTTCTCCACTAGATATTTTAGCATTCCTAATTGGGTGTCGAGCATTTGATTGGAATTTTCCAATATATTCCCTAAATGAGTAAGAACTGATTCCAGAAGATGGGGCGCTAGGTGGCGCCGGACCGTCATGGCCGCACTTCTGTGAGGCTCTCGCCGGCCGGGCGAAAATACATCCTGCCATACCATCCTCCGGGCCGATAATCTACCCTGAAACGCTGCGAGAGGGCAGCGTAACGGTGCGGGACATCCTGAGCGAGTTTGGAGGGCATCGGTGACCGGACGCGGGAGCTACAGCCTGCGGTTGCCGGAGGGCGCGGAGCAGCGGTCTGGGCGGAGCTGGTGAGCGGCGGACCCTGCCTGCGTGAGCCCGGGGATCCGCGGGGCCTTGTGGGCCCGGGTCGAGACGTTGACTGTGGCTGAGGTCGCCTCCCCCCTGCGGACTATCTGGAGGCTGGACCGGTCCCCCTTCCCCTTCGCGCTGCCCCCGATGGTGATCCTTCCGTCAGTGGACGTGCTGGGCCCCCGAGGTGAGGTTGCGCTGCCTCTGCGCCTTCCGCGGCGGACCCGCCTTGTACTCGCCTGCCTGATTGAAGCACCTAGGGGCTGTGGCGCGCTTCCCTGAACCTGTCTGCTGCGGGGGAGCTCGGAGAGGGGATCCCCAGCGCTGCCTTGGATTGCGGCCGTCGCCCCTGATCTGGCACCGGAGGGAGCTGATGGAGTGATCTGGGGACCCCGTTCGGCCTAGGCCCCGAGACCACTGGTGCGAGGAGCCGCGGTGCTGGTGCCGAGGAGGCCGCTGAGAGGGGGCGGGCCCCGAGTGGGGCTGAGCGACGCGCGTGGAGGCCTTGTAGACCCGGGTGCCCCTGCCGGTCTGCGGGGGACTGGACGAATAGAGGACCCTGACACGGCTGGTCACTTGTGGCGCGCCTGCGGTCAGATCGTTGAAAGCTGCTGAGTGGACTCTATACTGGTGGCCTTGGGCCCTCGCCGACAGTCGCCATGGGCAAATCAGAGGCGAAGCAATCGACGCTCCAATTCAACGCCTCTAAGAAAAAAACGCGGGCGCCGACGGGGGATGGCGGAGAGCGGGACCCAGGTGAGGAGGAGGAAGTAGACTGGAAGTCGATCCTCCTAAGCATGCAGAAGAGCCTCACCTCCATCGACGCCAAAATCGACAATATGAACACGCGACTGGAGGCGGTTGTACACCGGCTGGACCAACATGGGGAGCGCTTGAAGGAGGCGGAAGGTCGCATTTCGGAGCTGGAGGACGGCGCTGTGGCTGGCAGGGCTAAACTGTCGCAGATGGACCGACTGCTTAAGGTCATTGCTGACAAAAATGAAGATCTAGAAGCGCGCTCCCGACGCAACAACGTGCGCCTGGTCGGCCTAGCGGAATCTAGCGGTGGAGGCCGCATGGAAGACTTCATCGAGCGTCTGCTCATTGACAAATTTGGCCGAGACTCCTTCTCGCCGCAGCTTGTGGTGGAGCGTGCCCATCGTTCCTTGGGGCCGCGGCCGGTCCCCGGGGCTCCGCCGCGCCCAGTCATCATCAAATTCCTCAACTACAGGGACCGTGATGCCCTTCTACGACTCGCCAGGGAGAAACAACCGATCCTGCACGAGAATGTCACCATATCCTTCTACCCTGACTTTACCCAGGCGGTGCAGGAGGCTCGCCGCAAATTTGCCGGAGTGAAGAAAAAGCTGCAACAACGGGACATACCATACGCCATGCAGTACCCTGCCAAACTCAAGATTACTCTCCACGGCAAGCCCCTGTTTTTCGGTAACCCGCAGCAGGTGGAGGACTTCCTGCGGGAGCTGCCCTCTGCGGCATCACAACGTCGTAGCCCTGGGGCGCAGGCGGGCTCCTGCTCCCCGCTGGATGCATCGGAAGGATGAGTACTGCTATCCTGGTTATTTTTGTGTCTCTTTCCCCCTACGACTGTCTCTTTCCCGTGGTGGGCACTGCCTTGCCCCTCTTTACTCCTGTTTCTTACAGCTGGCTGGGTTGGGGACCGGGCTGTTGCCATGGAGTGTCTGTTTGTATGAGGGGGCCCGCCTCTGTCCTGGTGGGAACTGCTACTGCCCCATCTGCCTTGTCCTCCGTGCTGGGGGGCTGGCGGCCCCTACTTTCTGGAACCCTGCTTGGACTGTTGTTCACTGCTTATGCCGTTTTGGACCGGACATTGAACTGTTTCGCCCTGGCACTCCCCCCCCTGTCCCACGCAGTCTCCTCACCCGCAGGGGTGTTGGTGCGGTGGGTGCAAAGAGGGATTGGGGAGGGTGGGTCTGGCACCCTAGCGGCTCCTATTGAGGGTATACCCCATTTCTATTGTTATGTTCGTTGACAGGGAGGGATGGGGGTCTAGATTCCGGCAGGATTGGGCTGCTGCGGTGGGTGGGGGTGGGATGGGGGTTGGGGGTTGTTTCAGGGGATTGGTTTTTGGGGGAGGGGGGATTTGTATCTGTGAAAACACACTTCAATCTCGGCACATGCACTGTTCGCTATTTAGGCTCCAGCTCAACTGCATTGGGTATTGGGACCTGCGAGGGGGTGTTTGGCACTGCCCTACTGCTGGGCGGGCTGCTCTGCGGGGAGCGGGGGACAGCCTGCGGGATCTCACCAGGATCACTGAATGGGTTCTCCACGAGTAACATTGCTTGGGGGACGGGGGGAGCAACCGGATCCGCACAGTAAGCTCAATATCTTGACGTGGAATATTAGGGGGCTGGGGGACCCGCGCAAGCATCGCCAGGTCCTGGGTTATCTAGACCGCCACTGCATACATATAGCGTTATTACAGGAGACACACACTGACCCCCGAAGGGCGCCTACATTCGCGTCACGGTGGGCTGCATACAGTCTCTATTCTTCCTACTCCACTTACTCCAGGGGAGTGGCCATCCTTGTCAAAAAACACACCCCGTTTGTTCACCTGGGGGATAGACTTGATCCCGAGGGCCGTTTCTGTGTGGTGTGGGGGCGGGTGGGCAATGCTACTGTTACACTTGTCTCCTCCTACGGGCCTAACGTGGATGGTCCTGCACACTTCATTGCCTTATGGGAAGTTATTTTGGAGATAGGCTCCGCACACCTGATTTGGGGAGGGGACTTTAATGTCACACTTGACCCCGCCCTTGACCGTTCCAACGCGGGCGCGGCGCATCACCCTCGCTCCCAGGCTTACGTTCTAGACCTCATGGCGCAGCACTCATTGCTTGATGCATGGCGATACATGCACCCGGGTGCTAGGGAGGGCACGCACTGGTCGATGTTGCACTCCACTTGGGCCCGGTTGGATTACATGCTCCTCTCAAGGACGCTGGGGACCTCTCTCCTGGGGGCTAGACACTTACCTCGCACTTACTCCGACCACGCGCCTGTGCTCCTTACCCTGGCCCGGTCCGGCCTGGTGGGGGATCCGCTTCCGTGGCGCATGCAGCCTCACATCCTCTTGGATGAACTGTTTAAATTTGAGATGGGCCAGGAGATCACAGAGTTCATCGATCGTAATCGGGGGACGGTGGATAGCGTGGCGACGGTATGGGAGGCCTTTAAGGCCACCATGCGGGGGGGTGTATATTTCTAAGGGCTCGGGCGTGCTCCGCTCGCTTCGCGCGGAGCTGAATGCTCTGGAGCGGGCTTTGCAAACGCTGGAAACTGACCCTGCCTTCATGCGAGATCCCGCGATCCAATTAGCCTACCGCACTAAGCTAACTGAGTTCAAGACTGCGGCTGAGAGGGAGGTACGCTTCCGCGGTAAATACTTTAAGGCACGCGCGTATGGGGAGGGTGAGCGCCCCGGCAGGTTCCTGGCGGGAGCGGTTCGCCCCCCCCGCGGCACTAATCACATATTGGAGGTCAGGGCTCCGGATGGTACCCTGCAGCGCGACACACCCTCCATACTGTCTACCTTCGTGTCTCATTATTCCGCCCTATACACGTCCAAACGGGTGGCGCCCCTTGAGATGACCGATTACCTGTCTGGGCTCACCCTCGGATGGTTGTCGAATGCCCAACGTGAGTTACTGGCGGCCCCTATAGGCCTGGATGAGATCAAAGAAGCCATCATGCAGACTGCGTCGGGAAAATCCCCGGGCCTGGACGGTTTCCCAATTGACTATTACAAAACTTTCCTCGACCCGCTCGCAGCGGTTCTGCGTGAGGTGTTTGAAGAGGCAAACGAGACTGGCACCCTCCCGCCCAGTATGTCGGTGACGCTCATTGTCTCTCTCCTTAAACCGGGGAAACCCCCGGATAGCTGCGATTCGTACAGACCGCTCTCTCTCATTAACAGTGATGTGAAGGTCCTGGCCAAGGTGCTGGCGAACCGGGTGAACCTTCTGGTCGGGGGGTTGATACTGCCGGATCAGGCGGGTTTCATCCCGGGCCGCTCCACATCCCACAATCTGCGGACGCTTTTCTCGGTGCTGAATAATGCGGACCCCTCTCTTGCTCTGGTGGCGGTTTTCCTGGACGCCACCAAGGCGTTCGATTCGGTCGAGTGGGACTACCTCCACTTGATCCTTCAAAATATGGGTATGCCTGTGGCGTTTTCTAGGTGGGTTCAGATACTATACTGTAGCCCCAAGGCGAGGGTTCTTATCAATGGCCGAGTCTCAGCTCCATTTCGGGTGACTAGGGGTACCCGACAGGGATGCCCGCTGTCGCCCCTTCTTTTTGCGCTGGCAATCGAACCTCTGGCGTCCCGTCTTCGACAGAACTATCTTGCGGCCTCCCTGCGATGCCAGCAGCGGCAGATCCTGCTGTCGCTCTATGCAGATGACCTCACACTCTACGTTAAGCACCCGCGGGATAATCTGAATCCCATCCTTCGAGAGTTTGTCCGCTTTGCGCTCTACTCGGGAATTCACATCAATTGGGGCAAATCTACGGTCTTCCCCCTCACGGATGGCATAGAGAAAATTCCACTTGACTATCCGCTGGAATGGTGCGATGAGAGCGTGAAATACTTGGGAGTTTGGGTCTCTAGGGACCGACAGGAGGTACTGCGTATGAATTATGGCAGGGCGCTCGAGATCATACGCTCGCATGTGGCCCGGTGGCTGACCCTGCCCCTAACCATGGCGGGTCGAGTTTCCCTTATAAAGATGGTCGTGCTCCCCAAGCTACTCTACCTCTTCCTCAATATTCCGTTTCACCCGGGCGGTTTTTTCTTCCGGGAATTAAGATCGGAGCTAATCCGGTTGGTATGGGGGGAAGAGACCTCGGCTCAGGTGGTCTGTCCTTACTCGGCCCTATGGGCAGGGTGGCTTCGATATACCGGACTTTCACCTTTATTATAACTGTGCTCAGGCGCACTATGCGTACTACTGGTATCGACCTTTGCCCTTCATGCCACAGACGGCGGTGGAACACTGGTTGGCTGATCCGGTGCCGCTTGAGGGGGCAGTCCTTGCGGAGGTGCCATCGTCCCGTGCGGATCGCAACCCTGTGCAGGCAACGGCGCATGCTTGGGGCGCGATCGCGGATCGTCTGGGGTCGTCGTTTCTCTACTCCCCTCTGATGCCCCTGGTGTACCACCCGGCTCTTCCGCTTTTAGGGGAAGAACTGTTCCGGAGAATCAAGCTCAAGATGGGGTTTGCTAACTGGGGTGACCTCTTCCATGCGGGTAGATTTCGCGATCTCCCGCTCCTCTATGGGGACGTTGTCCCTACCCCTCTGGAAACTTTTGCCTTTATCCGCCTCCGAAGCGGGCTACAGAAAGTGTTGCCGGCATATCCGAGTGAACCTCCAGTTCTTGAGCCGTTTCATAATATGCTTTCTTCTCCATCGCCTTCGCATATGGTCTCTGCATTGTATCGGGGGATATATGACCGAGACGGGGGCCTGGTGCTGCGGTCCCGTGCGGGCTGGGAGGCGGAGATTGGCACTGAGCTCACGGATGAACAGTGGGGGTTCTGCTGCTCGCAGACTGAGATGATCTCGTCTAGTAGTAGGTTCCGCATCATCCACTACAAGTTTCTCCATCGCCTTTACTGTACTCCTGCCCAGATGCACAGATTCCGTCTACGTGACGACGACCGCTGCGACAGGTGTCATTCTCCTGGAGCGGACTTCTTGCACCTGGCCTGGACTTGCCCCAGCATAGACGAATATTGGGATCAGGTGTATGAGGCCTTGGGGGAGATGCTGGGATCCCCGCTGCCGCCCTCTCCTATACAGGCTCTTCTGGGGTATACTCGGGATGTGCCGAAGCCGGATCGCCGTTTTGTAACCTGTGCACTGCTGCTTGCCAAGCGCCGCATAGTGTGCCGATGGGGGCGGGGAAGGCGGCCCAAATTTAAGGAATGGCTGCGGGATATGGTTACTTGTCAGGAGAATGTTCTGTTGTATTCAGAGTTGCTCCCACCCAAATCCCGTCCCCCCGACATCTGGGGACCCCTGTCACAGTACCTGGCGGCGAACAGCGCCCAGCGATCACCGACTGCCCCTGTAGGGGTGGACTCATCGGTGGGTGGCCCCGGCTAGGGGGGATGCATGTGGTGCGGTTTCTCTTGGGGAGGGTCGTCCAGTCTGCGGACGGAGGGGGTGGACTCTGCTGGCCCTGGGGGTTCCCCTGACGGCTGTCTTGCGATCCTTCTCCCCCACGACGTTCTAGCACACTGCCGCTATAGCCCGTATGGGCTCTCCGCGAGTGGGGATGGGACGGCACGACTATATGTCTGCGGAGGTGCCCTGTATGGCAGGGGGAGGGTATATAAATACGCGCTGAGGGGTAGAGGCTCTATGCAGATTAGGAGGGGGAAATAGAGGAAGCTCTGGAGAGGAGGGTTCTGGGCTGCCACTTGTCAATGATTAGACTGTACACTATGCTCTGTTTTGCTGATGATGCCTTTTTCATTTACCCATATTGCCAATGTCCGGATAAGTGTGTAATGCTGATGCACTGTATGACAAGAAAAGTTAAATAAAGAGTTAAAAAAAAAGAACTGATTCCAGAATACTTTGTAAGGTGAACAGAGATTTGGATACTGGGGTGTAATTACTAGAGAGTCCTTCAGTTTTAAAAAGAGAAAAATCTGGTGATTTATCGAGGAATCCCTCTAGATCAGATGGTTTTTGTGGAGTACTATTCTGAACATTCTGTGGCTCCTTTTGGGTTCCAGTATGGAACATCAGATCTTTGATATTAATATCTGAGCAAGGAATGTTGTACTCTTGAGATTGCTGTATTTGGAATGATTCCTGTATTATTGATTCCGATACAGTAAGGTTAGTAATTGACTCATCCAGGTCTATTGGGAAACTTTTTTTGGGGACCTCTGGTGTTCTTTGATTTTGGATTTGGGTTTGATCATTGGTTTGTACTCCATTCTTTCCAGCCTCATTATTCCCTTTTTTTTGATGGTCTATCTGATGATCTTTTTGTAATTGCCCCTGTTCATCTGAGCTTAGTTTTGCGAAGTATTTTTTAATTCCGGGGATCGATACAGACTTTCATGCTCTTATCATCTTCCCAGCGCTCTTTCTAGTTGCCTCTTCTGTTCCCATCCTCGTCATAAAGATAGTTCTTGATCTTATTTGTTTTTTAGGCCATTAGAGTGAAGAAGATAACTTAGTGTGATTTCAATCATGCTGGTTATGCTGAGGGGGTACAACCTGGTGGATAGTGACAAGCCGTGCACTTAATCCTACTGTTCCCTGCTGTCCCCTTACTTTTTTTGATCCGGCGGGGTCGTAGCAGTAGACAGTAGTGCACTCCTTGCTAAGCCGACAAAATCCAACGTTAGAGAAATACCCTTGGCCAATACCAACCAACACAGCCAGGGAGGTTTAGCTCTGAAGCGCCAATGCACCGGTGCGGTGCTCATGCAACACCGGACCTAGCGCCAAGTTTCCACTCCCTAACTCACAGCTTCTTATGCGGTTTTACAGTTTTTACAGACACTAGTCATTAATCATTAGTAATTAGTTAGTTGATTACTGAACTGCTATTACTGCTGTTTATTCCTGCTGCTCAATCTTCCTGGTAATTAAAGCCTGTCTCCAGCTTATGCTTAAGCCACAACCAGGGCCTTGATAGGCACTATAGTAAATACAGATGGCCACTTAGATGTGATTAGAAGCTCTGCTGCTGCTGATCCTCTGCTACTGTCAAAATGAATTGCGGCTTTCTGCTGCACTAGGCAATGTTTTTGCGGCCCCTGCCACGATGAGAAGCCCACATGGCCTCTGCCACGCCAGGCAAGTAATTCGCGGCTCCCGCCGCACTGGAAGGCAACTCACGGCTCCCGCCGCACAGGAAAGCGATTCGCAGCTCCCGCCACACTGGGAGGCAACTCGCGGCTCCCGCCGCACAGGAGAGCAATTTGCGGCTCCCGCCGCACTGGAAGGCAACTCGCGGCTCTCCGAAGTGCTCAGCAATGCCCTGCGGCTCCTGCCGCGTTGGGAGGCACTCGCAGCTCCTGCGACTCCCGCAGCTCACGGGAGAGAGCACTCTACCGCACGCGAGCGATCCACTGCGATCTGCAAACAACAGCAGCAGTAGCTTCTGGCATCTGT
The DNA here is from genome assembly GCF_964204655.1 of Triturus cristatus. Lineage (NCBI taxonomy): Eukaryota > Metazoa > Chordata > Amphibia > Caudata > Salamandridae > Triturus > Triturus cristatus. The sequence continues at coordinate 524,981,894 of NC_140592.1, forward strand.
CCCTCCAACGCTTGCAGCCTCCTCTTTACAGATATTTTTCAGCCCTCGAAATCCTTAGTCTAAGTTAGGCTGCTTTTGAATTTGGCTGAAAATCCGATGTTGGAGGCAGTATCACTACGCAAGCTGGCGACCGTCTGAGAAGAAAGTATGCATGAGAGGACATCCCTCTTCTCAGTTACATTATTATGCTGCAGTTGCCGTGTAGCATTACTAGAGGGCAGCAGTATAAACATAAAAGCACACTGAAGCTTTTCTTCTGCTTGCTGACATACCTTTTGCTCAGGTTTGTCTTGCAGGGCTTATGGAGTGGACTGTGATGACTGAGTGAATGATTAATGAGGATTGGCCAGACTATATTTGTGGTGAAGAGGGAAGGTTTGGAAGATAAAGAGCAAGATGAAAGTGTCTTAAGCATACATGTTTTCTGAGTGATTGAGTGAGTGTGTCTCCTCTCTTTGAAGGGACATGTGAGAGAGGAATAGCAGCTCCATAGTCCTCAGTTAGGAAGCATAGATGAATATTTCTCTTAAACAAAAACACTTGCACCGCCTCAAAGCTGGCAAGTGCGATATGATGCTTTTCAGGTGTAAGGATTTGCCATGTAGCGCACCCTTGGGGAGTATCCCAAGGACAGAAAGGTCAGGCACTCCTTTCCGGGTATGAGGTCAAGAAAAACTTTGAGAAGCTTGATCCAGTCATCTGCAGGCTTTAAAGATACTGGGGAAAAGTTACAGAGGGAGCAAGGCTGTACAACATTTGGTCACGGTTGGACAGAAATCTTTAGCAGGGATATTTGACCACCCTTCAATGTGGGACCGGGGTCCCCATACCTCTGTGCCTCTGACACTTTTTTGACCTCTGGATACCACCATCTCATTACCCCTCAAATCTTCCCTCCTGGTACCCCAGCTTTGGTAGTGCACCAACCACGTTTCAATCCTTTGATTGACCACAAACTCCCTTCCTTTCTGCCTTCCATTCACATTCCAAGAGTAACCTAGCTGCTTCTGTCACTGTTTAGTCTCAAGTGACGGTTTTGATGTACATAGATTGGGTATGTATACAGGCACTTACCTCTCTGTACAGCCCCTCACAGCACAGGTAGACTACATTTCTTTAAATCATAAATACATGTTCTGCCTAACAGTAAGGCCTGGCCTGCCCTCTGTGGATTATCCCCCCTTAAGGAGGACAAATAAATTGAAGAGCGCGCCAAACTCTCTACAGACACTGCCAATCAATGCACTGCTGCCTATTTGCATGCCATGATTATTTTCTATGACCCATCCAACCAATTGCCACATGTACCCTCGCCCTGCCCCATTCGTCTGCTCCACTGTCCCCCTTTATTTAGCAAATGTTAGTGTTCTCAGATTTCATAGCCGGAATCTCCATACTGTCTGTTTCCAATAAAAAAATTCCCAAGGGTCCCTATGACATGCCTCACGGAGGGGAGAAAAGGCAGTAAAATCTTGGGGAACTCCGCCTGCAAAAATACCACCACATGTTCCTTGTTGTACCTTTCAATACCATAACCGCAGTAGGATTGTATGGTGCCCCCTTGTGTTTGGTATTTTAAACTGTCACAAACCTGTTCCCCGCCCCTACCCCCCCTGTAGCCCCTATCCTTTTTGGGGTGCACCCCGTAAGGGAGGAGGGGAGCAATAAAATCTAAGGATAGCCCCCCAAAATTTCCCAGAAGCCATGTCATTCTGTGCCCCATCACCATTCATAGTTGCATGTTTAGAAAAGGAAATAAGGTAGGTTATATTTTAAGTAACATTACTCTTTATTTGCTTTATTTTTCCATTTTCATGGAGTGGTCTTTGTATTTAATTTTTTTCAGGTTTTGGAAGGATTCAGAGGATGACATTTTTCCCTGTGGGTATATTTTTGTATAGGGCAGTACAGAGGAGTTTCACGGCCGGCCGAATTATGAGTTGGCTTTTCAACGAGCCGACCGTGATGTGGGACCGCCTGCTTCGAGTCGGCAAAATCAAAGGTTTTAGGGTGCATACTCACCAATTTCCTTTTAATTCCTTCAGTCTCCGACGTGGATCCCTTTCTCCAGGCCTCCCCTTTACAGCAGCTTCTTGACTCTGAAGAAAACAACCCTTTTGGTGCCAAAATCCAGGTAAGTCCATTTTGTCCTATGTAGCCATTGACTGGACTGGGCACACATGGTCCAGACTCCAGCAATGGGTAGTAGGTATTTTTTCACATGTCATGCATATGTGTATATTCAATACTTGTGCAGTCAAATAATAAACACATGCATCGACAAATTTGAAAAAACATTCACTGCCGTCAGTAGGACCACCGCCAGCCCATCGGGAACATCATAATATGGCAGGCAGGAGACCACTGCCGCGGCGGTCTTCTTCGGACCACCAGTGCAAAGGTACGACGGTCAGACCTTCAAGGTCATAATCAGGCCCTTAGATTGTATGACTAAAAAACGTGGAAATCAATTTTTTTTAATTCATTTCAATGTATTTTGTATCAGAAACCTTTATGCAGTTTGAATTTTCTACACTTTCTACATTAATCAACATAGGCAAAGCCTTTTAAATTAGCATGCAATTCTTGTCCTGAACAACACATGATGCCTTCATCTAATACTTTAAAACGTCGCTACTCATAAAAATAAATATGTAGTTTATGAATACCAAAAGAAATAGTCAACTTACTCAAAAGTGTAAGTTTACTTTTTGAATCAGTCACTAAGCACGTCTGTCTGTTTTCTGCCAGATTCTGTGGTGAAATACATAAATGTGTCATCTCAAGTAAGATAATGTGTTGGGCTGGCTTTGTTCTCAACAGCATGGTAGAGCTACAAATGTGAGCATTTTATATTCTGATATCTTGTTACAGTACATTATGTATTCCCAGGTTATAGTCAGACTAACTTATGATACTTCACCTATTATTAAGCTGATTAATAAAGAAAACTGTTCTTTACAGTGCTTAGAAACAGCAGAATCATGTTGTTAAGAGTGTTATAAAAACAAGCCAGTGTAAATCAATTGAAAGATTGTGTTTTGTGGTCATCAATGCAGGCAGCCTATTGTAAGAGACAAATGGCATTTCAGCTTACTCGGTCATCTCTTGAGTGTGGCCTGTCCACGGCTAAAGATTGGGTAGCCACCCACTAAACATTTGAATGACTGTTGGTTAAAGGTTTAATATCCATCCTTCCAGGCAGCCCTATAGAAGTACTAGATGATCACCACCTTTATCCTTGTTGTTTTCAATTGTGCATTCACTTATCCATCCTGCTCCCTCGCCAAAATAAACAATGTGATGCAGTCATTATCGATCTATCGAGCTTTGCAAAAACTACAAATTACAAATATGAGCAGCAAGACGGCGAATTGTCTGATGCACGAGCCAGAGTAATCCCACAATGAATGAAGTATGAACCAATGACGCCCTCTAAAAAATCATGGACTAGGAATTCCAAATATAAGGGAGTCTATCCATTGTCAAAATTGGGCTTGTGGTATTGGCTTGAGAAAATGCATGAGTAATGTTGTGCAAACTGAAGTGTAGGCTTCTGAGATATTCTGTATTTTATTAGGAGCAGGGCTCAGTGGAAATATATCTGTGCAAACATGATTAGAGCGTTCTATAACTGTGGGTGTCATCCGGGGCAGTGCTCTGTGCAAACCTGGCATAATACCAAGAAGAGATCGGTGAATTTATTTGAATATACTCAAGCACAGAGATCTATGATATTGAATCCATTGCAACAGTTAAAAAAGGAAAATGGAACTTTATATATCCATAATGTAAACCCTTGCAGAGCCTGCTTATTTTTACTGTCTCAACATGAAAACAGACAGAAAATTGATGAAAAGACTCTTTATTGGATATTATTAGACAGTCCTCCTTTTTGCCCCGTTCACCCCCATTTTGTGACTGATACTGGTGGTAACTGACTCTGACTCTGCCTGGGCTCTGCTCTCCTATACAGGCCCAGGGCTAGTGCTCTGATTAAAAAGGTAAATGGTAAATAGGTGTAATTACAATAGTCTATAATATATAATATAGCTGGGGGATATAGAGGCCCAGTAGATTTTGTGCACTTGAGTGTGCACTACTGTGTTGCCTGCTGTAATTTGTAATGGCAACCCTGATTTGCAGACTGTCCTTAAAGGCAAATTATATGCAAATTCAACTTTGGAATTAAAGGAACTTCCAAAGTGGTAATCTACCTTATGTTTACATGGAAATACTCCTAAGGTTCCCCCTAGGTGCCCCAGGGGTGGGGTACCATGGCCCTATAAACAGAGGCATTATCAAATGTTTTATATTTCTTCATTGTAGATTATTAGCTCGAAAAGCTAACATTGGATTGCATTTTAATTACGTACAAATATTGATAGGGAGGTGCTAATAATGTCATTCAAAGACTTAAAAGATTGGTAATGAGAAATCCAAAAACTTGCCACTTTTGAAGTTATCATAACTAGTAGAGAAAAGAAGTTATAGAACTTTCCAACCTGCTTTAATGAGGTGATAAGTTGATAAGAGATCAGAGGTTATCTGATGAGGGGAGCAGTTGTAGAGAACAGGTCAGGAGTCAGGACGGAGGCTGGGTAAATCAAACTGGGCTTTAAAGAGAGAGCAGGACATTAAGGAATGCAAGACCTAGCCCCTCGTCCTGTACCTCCCAGCCAGATGGTAGCCCCAGGAATGGAACTTGTAGGAGGGCTGGAAAGGGAGTAATAATGGAAATGAGCCACTGCGGTGGGTTGGTTTAGCCACCTCCTGCTCCAAAGGCAAGAAAAACTCCATCTTGAATTTTAAAAGTGCAGTGCTTTGTGGGACAAAAATATGCCACACTTTGGGGGAAGCTGTCATGCTTTTGGTTGGCACCTGGCACCTCTTTGGACAGGGGTGCACCCCTGCTTGTCGCCCCAGATCATTGAATAAATATATGAGAGCTGCATAGCAACTCAAATTTGCTGCCTCAAACTACAAGAAGAATGACTGCCCTGCTGAAAACCTTGTCTGCACCTCAAAGGACTGCAATCTGAAGGACTGCTCCTGTTGGCCACTTTGAACTACAGTCCCGAGGACTTTGCCTTGCTTCAAAAAGTATTAAGGAGTGGACTTTCTGAAAGCAACAGGTTAACAGAGCTTCCCTCAAAAAGTCACCAGCCTGGAGTGCTTCCAGTGGACTTTTAAGGATTTGGCCAAGTGCATGTGGGGATTGTACTCCCAAACATCCAAGGCCCATCTCGGAGTTTCTAGACCCTTGGATTTGTGTTTTGGACACTTTGAGCCCCCAAAAGGAACTTCAGAAAGAGTTCCAGAAGTTTGGAGAAGTTTAGAACAACTTTTGGAAAAAGCTCTATAAGTGGACCGACTCAACGTAGCGAGCCAAGCCGACTACCTTCAACCGCAACCCAGGCTGGATTTCAGGTTCGTCCCCCTGAAAGCTCCAGAGCTCAAGACTTCCAGGAGTTGACCGGAGGTTCCCACTGAACCAAGTCAGCGAATGCGGCTTGACAAAGTGCCTTGCTTGCTGTCAAGAGAAAATCCTCCAGAAAAGTTACTAAGTGTGAAGATAAAATTTTGACTGGGGCCTCCCATTTAGGGGCCGATTACGAATGCGGTCGGAAACTCTCTCTGACTGAATCGGGTTCTGCGAGTCCGTCCGACCGATTACGATGCTTCCCAACATTTTTCGGTCGTACTCGCTTTGACTTCAATGGAAGCCTGTGTTCCGACCGAATACGCAGGCTCACATTGAAGAAAGGGGTGGGTGGGGAAAATCATGCACCCTGTGGCAGGGACCCCATGATGCCTGCAACACTGTGCATGGTTGCAAAGAGGAGTGGGTACCCCCACGGGCTCCATTCAGAAGGCTCTGGGTGATGGGGGGGCCTGCTACGGGACCCCAAAGTCAGATTTCGAAAGCCGATCCATGTCAGAGCAACTGTTTCGGAAAGGCTGTCTGAATGTGACATCGTAATCGCTCAGTCGGTAACGAGGACTGTTGACCTGTACAAGTCGGCTCCGAACGACTCGGTTCCTCCGAATGCCATTTGGAACCTACTCAGAAAGTCCGACCGCTTACCGAACATTGTAATCGGTCATTCGGAAAGCTTTCCAAGTCGGTCAGAAAGACACGTTCCGAATCGGATTCGGCAGACCCGCATCTTATTCGGAGCCTTTCCGAACAACATCGTAATCGACCCCTTAGTGTATCTGACCAGGGCTCCATCGCAGACGGCCTCAAACTTTGACTTTATCCCGGCCAAGCACGACCATATGTCCCAAAGTGGCGCTATTTTTTTAAGCACTAGAAAGTGTTTAATCTTTAAAAATTCATATCTCCGGTTCCCTTTTTTGGATATTTGTCGTTTTGGTGTCCTATTTGCCATTTTTATAAATTGGAGTGGGATTTTTATTGTGTGTTGTGTCTTACTTATTTAATGAATTTGTGTATCTAAAATGCTTACATACCTGTCTCCTAAGTTAAGCCTGCCTGCTCGCAGCTTGCTACCAAGTGTTGAGGCAGGGGCTAATGTTTTGAGACCTTGAATGGGCCTAGTAAAATGCCTTGGCGGCCTTATTGCTAGTGGTATGTGCATACTTACCCCTACAAATAATCTACCTTCGAACAAATGCTAACTAAAATTTTTCATTTTTAACATTCATGCCTATAGATCAGTAAGGGAATCTGTCCTAACTGTTGATGTAAGTTCTTTAGATACTTCATTTTGGTCATAGACTATAAAAGTAACAAATTGATAATACAATAAAGATACATTACATCTTTACAGTAGTTTAAAAGTATTTCATTAAAATATTTCTTAGCTCATATGATAGCACCATGGAAATAGTAAAAACAATAATACAATACAATATCAACAAGCATTGGCATAGCCAATAGGTCTCGCTTTTGGGACCTTATAAGTGTTTAGTTATGCAGCACAATATCCTTGGTGCAACATCAACTGTTGCATGGCTAAACACTTATGAGGTCCCAAAGGCGAGACCTATTGGCTATGCCAATGCTTGTTAACCTTGTTGAGAGCTTCCATCGGTTGCAAAAGCCTCAGTTCTTGTGGCGGATAAATAAGCCAGGAGCAGGAAAGAACAAGGAACTGCAGCTGGCTATGTGCACGTGCATTGGGTGATAAGTTGATTTTAAAATTATCCTGAACGCAAGTGATGATTGTATAACGTTTTTATGTACCTTAACTCACAGACAAAAAGCAACATGGAACTGCAGCTGGCTGGGCATACATGATAAGGCTAACATGTGTGTAAAAAAGGCTGGTGTGGCCTGGAAAGGACATGCACTGATTCCAAAGGCCGCACAAGAAACGCTTGTTCGCCACAAATGATGATCCAAAGGGACACCTGTGAAAATAAAAGTCACATATGGCAAACAAAAGTACATGTTTCGCCTCCCCATGTCCCCAAACACCAACATTTTCTGGTGGTCTAAGCTCATGTAAAAAGTGAGATTTTAAATTTAATCCTAGGTTGTGCAACGAGCCAATAGCTCAAGGCCTGCTACGTATGTAAAACACCAGCATTTCCTTTCTCATATAAAACAGCTAACTCACATTACACAACGTAAAAAACGCATACTGTTTAAAATCATAAAACACGTGCATTGTGTGATAATGTACAGTTCAAATTAATATAAAAATAATGCCTTATGTTTTTATGTATATCTTCTCACAGAAAACAAACAACAAGGAACTGCAGCTAGCTGGGCACAGGTGCATTGTGTGTTTAGTTCCCTTTAAAATTAATACAAATGCAAGTGCTGATTTTCTCACTGTTTGCCTTTAAACAACATGCACTCCCCAATTGTACTGTTTCTGTGGGTTTTTTTTTGGCAGTTTAACCCCAATTTTTCTTTTTTTTATTGAAAAAGTGCCGTCTAATAAGAGCCCTGGCACCTCTTTCATCACAAATTAAGCTGTAGGAAAGCGGCTGTAACCAGCACTGTGAATGCGGCTGAGCCTAATAAGAGCCCTGGCACCTCTTTCATCACAAATAAAGCTGTAAGAAAGCGGCTGTATCCAGCACTGTGAATGCGGCTGTAGCTAAGCCACAATCAACAAGGAACTGCAGCTGGCTGGACATAGGTGGATTGTAAGTGAAGTTGCCTCTTAAAGTAAAATAAACATGAGTTTGAATATCTCGTTGTTCTGCCTTTAAACAACATGCCCTCCAGAATTGTGTGCTTTCTAGGCTTTTTATTAGGCAGGCTAACACAAAACAATTCTTTTAAAATCTGCTGCCTAATAAGAGCCCCGGCGCGTATCCTGTCATAAATAAGCTCTATGAAAGCAGCTGTAACCAGCACTGTAAACTCGGCTGTAGCTAATGCCAAAACAAGAAGGAACTGCAGCTGGCTAAGTACACGTACATTAGAAAAGAAGTTGCTTTTCAAATGTAGTTAACCGTAAGTACTGAATTTATCATTTTAGGCCTTTAAACAACATGCCCTCCCCAATAATACGGTTTCTATTTTGTTTCTTTTTTAGGCTAACAAAAAAAAATTGTATTTAGAAAGCAGCCGCCTAATGAAAACCCCGGGTGCCGCTCGGAGCCTGACTTGGTTTACGAACTCTGTTCTCATCCTACAACTCACCGGAGGCATCTGCTGGGCGGAGAAGTGCAGGAGCGGTGATTTTCTTTTCCATCAATCCCCGGGACTGCGAGTACCAGCGGCCCTACTGCCTTGCTGATCATTTGCTGCAGCTGCTGGCTCTTCCCGGCCCCTCCCTCCCACTACAAAGCGCCTCGCGGCCCCCGCTTCGCGGGAGCCGCTCGGAGCCTGACTTGGTTTATGAACTCTGTTCTCATCCTACAACTCACCGGAGGCATCTGCTGGGCGGAGAAGTGCGGGAGCGGTGATTTTCTTTTCCATCAATCCCCGGGACTGCGAGTACCAGCGGCCCTACTGCCTTGCTGATCATTTGCTGCAGCTGCTGGCTCTTCCCGGTCCCTCCTTCCTTGACCACTATAATTGTTTCTCCACTTACGCGGAAGCGGGTCGCGTCCGGGGCGTCGTCCCGGGCGAAGCCTGGGCCAAGGGCGGGCCCGTTTTTGCCCGTTCGTGCCCGAGCGTGACCGGACCGGGCCTACTCTCTTACGAACCTTGTGAGTACCTTTGTTGTTGTTTAACGGCCTGCCGAACAATGGTGAACAAAAGGGGTATGAAATCCACTACTACAGACCATATTGCGGGTTCACTTGATAAGTTTATTGTAAGGGCTTCCTCTATACTTGAACAGGAAATCGCTATGACTGAGCGACGGCTGTCTATGGAGCCGGTCTCCTCCAAGCGTTCTTCTTTGGGCTCAATTGCGCTTAGTCGCTCTCCCGTTGTCCCTTCTTTCACCCCTCCAACTATGAGCCCACATAATGGCCATTCTCCCTTAACAAATTTAACTATTGCCCCCGCCAAAGGCCTTATTGATACTGCTTCTAGTGTTCCAGTCTCCGAACAAGTCCCTCCCATTTTGATAGCACCTCCAGCACGGGAAGTGGGTACTATCCCCAAAAGGAAACGAACTGTGATTTCGCCAAGAGGTAGGAGAAAAAAAGTTCAGAAACTAAACTCTGATACGTTGGATTCTTCTCTACCTGCAGTTATAGTTCCTTTCCAGCCAATTTGCACAGATCGATTCCCCCTAGACCCAGTGCCTCAGTTATTTGATATGGAGTTGCTACTTGGGAAAATGTCTTCAGTACTAGCTCTAGCCATTCAACTGCTTGAGCTTAGATTAGACGCAATAGAGAAAAGGTTGGCTGCACTGGAGGTTGCTACGGTCAATAATGTTAATTACGCACAGACCGTCAAACCTTGCTCATATCCATGCCAAAGTAAGGATAAAATATCTGGTGTCCCTATTATTCTTCAAAAACCATCTGACACCCAACAGATTCAACAACAGGGAGTCCCTCGTAATCCCCACCCAAACCCACGGCAGGGGATACCATTGCCCAACACCACAAATTTGCATGATAGTATATTACCAATCAATAATCACTGCCCAGAGCCTCCTGATGTGCCCCATTCTCACATAGACTTACGTCGTATCGACCTCCCTCCAGAAAGTGCCCCTTATGTGGTCGTTTTGACTGATGTTCCCAAACTGGCTACTAAGAGACTTGAAACATTCCAGGAACTCAAAAACAAAGTAACATTTTGGTTGAATACTAACAGACCACTGCCTAGGAATGTATGTTCATCTATCCTGTTTGTCAGGAGAGTTGCTTGGGTGGGTCATAAACCAAAGGATGTGGGAGGCGATTGCGTTATTGTCAACTTCAAAAACCTTGAGGTAGTTGACCATGTTTGTAATTCTTTCTTTGATAATGCAACCTCTAACATCAAAACATTTAATCTAGGACATTTTTATCCTCCCCCCAACAAACCCTCCTTTCCCCGTCTTAGGCCCCTCGTACCGATTCGTAAAAATTACGATCGAGGGCAATCAGTTGATGACATGTGGAGTAGGATGTCTGATAATGTAGTCTTAGGTTTTCCAGTCAACAACAGGTTTAGCTCCTTGGATGAGGTGGAATGACTAAAGATGTATGACAATCATCATTCATCTTCCACCTCCCCTGTTGTTGAGAATGGCGACAAAGATGGCTTTGGAGCCTTAATGGTGATTCCGCCTATGGCGTTAGAATCTTCGAACGCCGTGGCCATTCCATACACTGGTCTAAGCAACATGGGGGATATACCTTTTCAATCTGTGGTTCGGGTGGACACACCTAACAACTTTCCAGCATCTGTTAACACCTTAGCCTCTGAGACTAACCCTATAAACGATTCATCTTCCCCTAACAGAACGCTTAAAACACTCAGCTGGAACATTGCGGGCTTGGCCACCAACATTGATAACCCAGAATGGTGTTCATTTATAGACCCCTTTGGGATTTGCCTATTACAGGAAACGTGGTCTATAGAACCCATACACAAACTGGGATATATTACTTTTATGCAACCTGCTTTAAAAGGTCCAAAGGGTAGACCATCTGGGGGTTTGTGTGTCTGGGTGGGCACCCACATTGGTTTTAAGATCAAAAGGGTAGAAACCAATAGTAGAGACATAATATGCATCCTCATGTCCCATAGGAAGACCCCTAAAATTGCACTTATTAACGTTTACTCGCGCCCAACTTGTCGGGGCGGTACATCACCGACTCTCGAGGCCTTGTCATCTCTTCTAGAATCCCTTCCAGATGACGTGGTTTTGATGGTTGGAGGTGACTTCAACTGTCATTTCGAGCCCCTGTGTGGAGAAACCCTATTTACTTCTGAGGAAGATGATGCTAGATCTATTCCACCCACTAGTATGTATGCAGTCAAACGTTGGACCCCCTTGGTTCTCCAACTTACCTCCCTTACTTATTCATTCTCTTTGAGAGCGTGTAATGGTCGTTTCAAAGGGGATATGCCGGGGCAGTCAACCTATAGGGGAATGGGACACGAATCTGTGATTGATTATTTTCTGATCAGTCTAGATTTGTGGCACAAAGTGCTGGATTTTAAAATAATTAGGCGTATGGAAAGTGACCACGATCCTCTGACAGTAGATCTGAACTTCCAACTGTTGACCATAGGGCCAGATAAAGACACCCCTTTAGCAGGGAATCTAAGAGTCATCCAAGGGGGGAAGAGGATACGCTGGCGTACCGTAAAACAGTCTGATGCGGTCATTACCAGTATGTATCAAAAGATTCTTCCCCTCCTTGAAAGAGCGTTCAAAACGGAAGTCAACAACCCTGCATCTGGTGAAACTATGGATTTGGCTAAAATTCATAAGGACCTAGTTGATATATTGTGTGGTTTTTTTTATAAAGTAGGTACAGTAAACACAAAGAAATCTGGGAATTCTAATCCCTGGTTTACCAAGGGCAGTAGGATAGCCAAACAGGAATTATTACAGGCTTTAAAGGAAGGTAATCGACCACATATTTTGGAAGCAAGATGGGCTTATAGGAAGATAATCCTTAGTGCTAAAATTGAAGGGGAAGAGGGAATATGGCTCGACATCAGATCAGCACTTATGGTAAAAGATTCTAGGACCTTTTGGAACCTTGTCCACTCCGGGAAATCGGAGGGTAAAACCACGATTGACCCTAATGTTTCCGAAGACGCATGGGCCTCACACTATAAAAAACTCTACTCCATTAACTTAACCAGAAGAGTTGATCCCCCTGTCATTCTTATGACCATGGATCCATCTTGGGATGCTCCTCCCTGGACGTTAACAGAAGTGTGCTTGGCATTGGATAATCTCCAACCATACAAGGCACCTGGGTTGGACAGGATCCCCGAGGACCTTTACAAGGATGAACAGTCAGTCTGGGCTCCCTACCTCCTAATCCTTTTTAATGCTATCCTGCAAGGTTTACCGGTTCCATCTACCTGGATGGGTGCGGAAATTATCCCCATTTTTAAAAAGGGATCCCCCCTTGATCCAGGCAATTACAGGCCTATAAGCCTTATAGATGTGAGCCAAAAAATCTATTCTAGACTTCTCTTGCAACGGTTGCAGAACTGGATTGAGGAGAATAATATCCTTACCCCACTTCAAGCAGGATTTAGGTCCAAAATTTCAACCATGGACCAATTATTTAGGCTCCAGATCCTCTACTGGAAACACGTCACATTGGAGGGGGGTAGTTTATATTTGACCTTCGTGGATTTGAAATCTGCATTTGATATGGTGGACCGCAACCAGCTCTGGAACTTATTGCTAGATATGGGGGTTCCACCCTATCTATGCTATCAATTGAAGATTCTCCACGACGGGACATATGCTAGAGTCCGCTACGGAAAATTTGGTCAGCTAACCGGCCCTTTCCCAGTGGAGAACGGTGTGCGCCAGGGCTGTGTCCTTGCCCCAACCCTGTTCTCACTTTTCATTAATGGCCTCATTTACGACCTTCTGGAAACTACAGACATTGACGCTCCAAAACTGGCTTCTCAAAGATATCCTGCACTCATGTTTGCAGATGACACACTGCTGTTGTCAAAATCACCGATGGGCATGCAGCGGGTGTTGAACCAGTTTTCCAACTTCTGTAATAAAAAGAATTTGGTGGTCAATATAGATAAAACAAAATATATGGCCTTTAACGTAAAACCCTCCAACTACCCTCATCCTAAGATGGAAGGTATCCCTTTGGATCGGGTCTCTACTTTTGAGTATCTAGGTCTGACCCTGAATGACAAAATGGGATGGTCCCCTCAAAAGATCAAAGCAAATCTAAAACTTAGTCAGGCTATAGGGGGCATCTTTAAAGTCTACAAAAAATGCCGCCTAAAAATCATAAGTGCCCCTCTTGAAATCTATTCTGTGCAATCCAGGTCCTCGACACTCTATGAATTATGGGGCCATACTTCTGTAAATGATTTGGTTAGTACCGAAAATAACTTTTTTAGGAAACTCTTAACTCTCCCAAACAACACGCCGCTTACACCTCTGAGGCTGGATTTAAACATTCGTCCGTTATCAGAGGTTGTTGCTACTAGGCCTGTGATGTATTGGAGGAGGATTTGGAGTACAACTGAGTTAGCATGCTACAGAGATGAACTGAAAGTAATCTTGGGCACCCTCGGAGCCAATAAGATTCCTTGGCTCCAGTATGTTCGGCAGACACTCAATCAGATTGGTCTTGCTCACCTCTGGGATAATCCTGAGGACTCAATTTTAGGCATCACCAAGAAATCTCTTGCCATAACATTTAAAGATTACTTTTTACTGAAAACTTATAGCTCGGCTAAACCATCAAGTCTGACTGACGCTTTCCTTGACGTCAAATGTTTTTATGCCTTTGTGCCTGATCTTGACGTCATACAGCCTATCTTAGCAAAGAAGCTATATTTACAGTTCAGATATGGCACCCTGCCCCTATATTCATTTACTGATCGATGGGTGAGTGGGACACAGCATGTGTGCCCGGGTTGCTCAACCAAATTGGAAACCATGACTCATGTCGTGCTTTTTTGTCCAGCGTATGCTGGCATTCGGAAAAAATGGATTATACAGTTATGTCTAAATTTGGGCCTTAGGAGCTATCTTTATTTCTTTAGGATTTTGAGAAGCGACACAAACCCACTTATTGTGGTCTAAGTTTCAAAGTTCCTGTTTGCAATGTGGCTAATTCGTAGGAAATTACTAGCAAAAATTATCCACTGATATTTTAGTATCATTATGGCTAGATTTTCGTTAAACCACCTTGATTACTGATTCACCATTCATTGTTTCTCTGTATTTTTAAATTCCTAATTAATTGGAAATTATAATTTATATGAAAATTGTGATTTTATGATTGTGCTTTTATGATTTTATCGAATTGCAATAAAGCTTTTTTGATGATGATGAAAACCCCGGCAACAAAATGTACAATAGGGTACGTATAAAAAGTAAATAACGCACTCAGATGGACTGGTTTTGTGCTAAATAAACAACACGCAAGAAACAAAGTAGAAAACATACCGTTAATTATAGGCGGTTGATACGAGTCTAACAGCCCTACTGTAGCCACATCTTTGCAGCTACACACAACCAAAATTAGTAGCCTTAAATAAAAGCAAAATTCATTTGTAAAAATATGCTTCAAATTGTTTAGAAAATCGCTTGCACGTTGCGTTTTATAACGCGGTTAAAATAATGTAATAGATCGACGTATGTTTTGTGAAAAAAGACCGCCGCCTAAAAGTCTAATGAAGTGTGAGTTACTGTGAATTTTCTGACACTTGAGAAAGGAAACCAGGCCAGGCTAATTATGCGTAAACAAGCCGACCGAGAAAGATTGGAATCTATTTGTCTGCAGCATCTGTTGGATGTAAATCAATGACGCACGGATTCCAAACGCTGCACAAGAAACGCTTTGAAGCCACAAATGGGAATCAAAATGGACACCTGGGAAAATACAATATAAGTCACATATGGCGAACAAAAGTACATGTTTTGCTTCCCCACGTCCCCAAACACCAATATTTCCTGGTGGTCTAAGCTCATGTAAAAAAGTGAGACTTTGTAAATAGTCCTTGATTGTACAACGAGGCAATAGTTCAGGGCCTGCTGCCTATGTAAAAGATCAGTATTTCCTCTCTCGTATAAAACAGCTAACTCACATAACACAAAGTAAAAAATGCATACTGTTTAAAATCGTTCGGCAAAGAAGCTCCACGGCGGAAAGAGAGATATGCCGGGATCGGATGTATTTATCCAACCTAAATGAATAGCATTTATTACATATATACAGAGAGGCACGCAATCAAGACCGTTGCCCAGCTTCACTTCTCAGAACCAACTCTTGTCCTGAAAAGGATTGCCGCAGTCGTTTGTACAATATACTAGGAGATAATATAACTAACTTCGGACTGAAAACGCATCTCCATATTTTAATTTGCCAAGAAAAATTTTATCGTTGCACAGTATGACAGAGACGTCTTTTATAGCGGGTCTCATGCCTTTTGCCTGATGATCCATAAGACACCCAGACATCATTCACGTGTATCTCATTCTCTAGTACCTTGCAGTTGGTCCTGAAGAAGGTGGTACTTCCACTGAAACGCGCGTTGACCGCGACATTACTTCCCACACAGAGATATTGAAAATTAACAATCTTTTCACTCTGTTTACCTGAGAAATCTGACCAATCCAAGAGTTCTATTTCTTTCTCTTTTTTATATCTCCCTTCTACCTCTTATTGTATGAATGCAAGTATGAGTGATAAGTCAATGTTTTTGTACATTACAGATGTCTAGGATGTTTTTCTCTCTTTTTTACATTAAATGTGTAATTTGTTTGTATCAAAATCCCAAAAAATGTTTATTTTTGTTTCAAGTCATGTGTAAATTATAAAACACAACAAAAGAAATAATAAAAATTGTTTGTTGTCTAAAAACTAAAATGGATTGACATTGCTTTGGTGAAAACGTAATGTAATTTATTTATGACATTTTGATCGGGTAATGCAGAATCTGAACAGATCAATATAAAAAGTGTATAGGCCGGTTTAGAGGTTTCTACATTATTTGCCAAGAAACGCTTTGAAGCCACAAATGGGAATCAAAATGGACACCTGGGAAAATACAATATAAGTCACATATGGCGAACAAAAGTACATGTTTTGCTTCCCCACGTCCCCAAACACCAATATTTCCTGGTGGTCTAAGCTCATGTAAAAAAGTGAGACTTTGTAAATAGTCCTTGATTGTACAACGAGGCAATAGTTCAGGGCCTGCTGCCTATGTAAAAGATCAGTATTTCCTTTCTCGTATAAAACAGCTAACTCACATAACACAAAGTAAAAAATGCATACTGTTTAAAATCGTAAAACACGTGCATTGTGTGATAATTTGCAGTTCAAATTAATATAAATGTAATGCCTTATATTTTTATGTACATCCACTCACAGTTAACAAACAACAAGGAACTGCAGGTAGTTGGGCACAGGTGCATTGTGTGTTAAGTTCCCTTTAAAATTAATAGAAATGCAAGTGCTGATTTTCTCATTGTTTGCCTTTATACAACATGCACTCCCAAATTGTACGGTTTCTGTGCTTATTTTTAGGCAGTTTAACACCAACAATTTTTTTACTAGAAAAAGTGCCGCCTAATAAGAGACCCGGCACCTCTTTCATCACAAATTAGGCTGTGGGAAAGCGGCTGTAACAGCACTGTGAATGCGGCTGTAGCTAAGCCACAAACAACAAGGAACTGCAGCTGGCTGGACACAGGTGCATTGTAAGTGAAGTTGCCTCTTAAAGTAAAATAAACACAAGTGCTGAGTGTCTCATTTTTTTGCCTTTAAGGAACATGCCCTCCAGAATTGTACAGTTTCTAGGCTGTTTCTTAGGCAGGCTAACACAAAAAAATCCCTTTAAAATCTGCCGCCTAAGAAGAGCTCCGGCACTTATCCTGTAACAAATTAAGCTGTATAAATGCAGCTGTAACCAGCACTGTAATAGCGGCTGTAGCTAAACCCACAAAAACAAGGAACTGCAGCTGGCTAAGTACACGTACATTCAGAAAGAAGTTGCTTTTGAAATTTAGTTAACCGCAAGTGCTGAATTTCTCATTTTTTGCATTTAAACGTGCCCTCCCCAATAATACAGTTTCTATTTTGTTTCTTAGGCAGGCTAACACCCAAAATTGTATTTAGAAAGCAGCCGCCTAATAAAATCCCCGGCTACAAAATTACACGCAACAAACAAAAGAATAAAAAATTCCGTTAATTATCGGCAGGAGATACGTGTCGAACAGAACAACAGTAGCCACATGTTTGCAACTACACACAACCAAAATTAGTAGCGTTAAATATTAGCAAACAAAATTGTAAAAATACGCTACAAATATTTAGAAAATACCTTGCACGTTGCTTTTGTAATGGGGTTAAAATAATGTAATAGATCGACGTATGTTTTGTGAATAAAGGTCTGATTAAGCGTGCGTTGCTGTGAATTTTCCGACACTTGAGAAAGGAAACCAGGCCAGGCTAATTAGGCATAAACAAGCCGACCGAGAAAGATTGGAATCTATTCGTCTGCAGCATCTGTTGGATGCAAACCAATGACAGCAGGATGCTAAAGTTGTTAAGGCAACAAAGGTCACGACGAAACATCAAGTAACTGTAGCTGCCTAGACCACGTGCATTGTGTGTGAAGTTACCCTTAAAATTAATATACACGCAAGTACTAATTGTCTCATGTTTTTATGTACTTCACATCATAGACAACAACCAACAATGAAGCGTGAGTTCTGATAAACTGGTGTGAAATAGCAGCAGGGAAGGGGGCGGAGAGGGGCTACGGGGGAGAGCGACGTAAAGCCATATGGCTGCTTTGCGCGCATGCATGCCTCGTGCACTGTAGCTCTATGCCAGGGGAAGCACTTTCAAAAACCCACTTACAAAATGTCTCAAAGAGACAGCTTTCGCTGTCTCAGTGAGACCTAAAAAGGGATGAATGAGCGTCCTGGAGCCGTAAAAATAACCAACTAGGACTGGGTCATGAATGAGTGTGGAAAATTGGAGAACATTTTGTGCTGTATTGGCAGATACTTTCTAGATACTTGGCAATAGAAATACATTGACCAGGGATGTATCTGTTCTACATATTTTCACGCTATTGTGTAGTGGAGAACATGTACAAGACACTATAAGGGAACAATACAACGATTACGCTGCTTGTGGTAGTTAGGGCAAAAGAACAATAAATGATCATGTTTCATCACTCCCTCTGCAAGCAAGACAAATTGTATTTCCTGCATAGCAATCTTTACATTTTTTTTATTTTTTATTTTTTTTAATGAACATGATTTTTATTTTATTTCAACTGGAATGATTGCAAACGGTGTCTAAAAAATGAGGAGTTACATACAGGCTGAGGATCTGCTGCCACAATTCATGAAAATCCGTAAAACCATGCTTTATCACACAGTGTCAGTACCACAGTAAGAGAACAGAGCGTATATCAGGGAGCCTCATTGTAGCGAACCTAGGCAGGAAATAGGCAGTTGATGTTTATGCAGACTATATAGTATTCAATAGTCGCTAATATTCCATGACTTGGGGCCAGATACATATCCTTGGGGGTAAAGAAGGCAGTGACTGGTGCTAACACATTTTACCACCGTATGATGAAAGTAGACCAGTGGATGTGGTCATGTGTGGCAAGCATATTGCTGCATTTTTATTATGTTGCATTTTTGTGGTAGTCGTGCTTTTTTGTGCTGCTGTTTTTCCTTTTTTTAATTTTTTTTTTATTGGTGCATAATTTAAAAATCATATTTACAAGAATTACAATTCATTGATAGATAAACAGAAAAGCAAACAAGGATTTCAAAAGAAAAGAGAATAAGAGAATTATGCACTATTTTTCTAATTTCACCCTCCCCGCCCCCCCAAAGTTGAAAATCCCACCCACAAGGAGTTGAACTCGCTCACTTATCTTTGTTTATTTTTCTCTTTTAAATGAAGAGAAGAAATTAAATGGACATTTAAGGTTTACCTATTCTTCTCGAGCCATCTGGTCAGCGGTGCCCACATTTTTAGGCCTTTATATCGAGACCGCATTCCTCTTTTTTCATAGATGGCTTTTTCAAAATTGAAATTTGCCAGTAAGCGAGAAAGCCATTGATGAAATCTAGGGGGGGTTGGGTCAAGCCAGGCCACAGCCAGGCATAGGCTAAATATCGCCATGCCAATAAACACGAGTTTTTCTCCTGGCTTCCCTTGCAGTTCCTGGTCAACCCCTAATCGAATCAAGGACGAGGTGAGGGGATAGTCAACCCCTAGCAGCTCCTTAAAAAAGTTGGAAATATCTTGTTTTAACCTACTTAGAGCATCACATGAGGCAAAAATGTGGTTTAAATCAGTCTAAAATAGTGCACCCCGAGGGTATGGAGTTACTCTTCCTGTCCCCCATTTAGCAATCTTTTTTGGGGTGTAATAAAGTGAAAAACAAGATTTATAATATTGAGCCTGAAGCCGAGCCGGAATTAAAATTTTCTGTACTAGCTCAGCTGAGTAGAAAAATAGATTTTCCGGAATTCCTATCTCTGCTTTCCATTTTAATGCTCGTGCCTCCATGTCATCCGGCTTTGCTGAGTTAAAAGAGTTATATACAACTCTAATGGATAGCGGTCTGTTTTTTCTTAAATTATCTATAATATGGTTATTAACAAAACCTATTGGGCCACCGCCTTTCTTACTTAAAAAATCCCGAATTTGAAGGTATTTGTAGAAATCCCTCCGATCTAATGCATACGGCTCTTGAAGATTTTCGAAAGAGACTATACCGGTTAGGAAATAGTAATCACCAAGCTTGGACGAACCCGCATCGTGCCATTTTTTGATAATAGGGTCTTAAAAAATATCTGGCAGATTGGGGTTATTACAGATCGGTGTATAATGATTCAGGCGACCCAGACCTAGCAATTTCCGGACTGATCTCATGATTCTGTGCCCTCCTATCAAAGTTTTGAAATGGACCTTCTTATAATGGCTGTCATTCAAAAATCTCCAGACCCAACCCCATGCGTCTTTGCCCATAATCAGTTCTATAGGTGTTGGTATTTCTTCCATGATACTATCTTTTGTCTTATCGCGTAAAAGAACTAGATTAAATAATAAAGTGGTGGCCCAATAATATAGTCTTATGTTTGGTAAGACCAATCCTCCCCTTTCTCTTGGTAGAGATAAATATTTATATGCTCTTCTGGGCTTTTCATATGCCCAGATAAAATGAGAAAATAAATCTTCAATTTTTTTCAAACATTTAGTGGTGAATTCTAACGGGATTGCTCTTAAAAAATACAAAAACTTAGGGGAAAAAAAGCACTTTGATTATATTACATCTGCCAATAATCGACAGGTGTAATTTATGTAATTTCACTAGTTCGATTTTTGTTTTGGCAATTAAAGGATCGATATTCAAGTCAACAAAATTATCTATGTTGGCCATAATATCAACTCCAAGATATGTTGCCTTTTCCACCTGTCTAGTGTTGTTAACCATGCTGAAATTGTTGCAAACAATTTGGGTTTTAGTGCTGTTAAGAGAATACCCAGAAGCTGCCCAAATCTCGCCGCTTCTGCCTCAATCTCGACTATAGCTGTTTCAGGATTGGGTGTTACTAGAGCTATATTGTCGGCGTATGCCAAAACTTTAGTTTCCCTATCATGGGATACGATAGGCCTTATAATCATGTTGGTTTCAAGATGTCATAGAAAGGGGTCTATATATATTGCAAACAGAAACGGCGAGCTCGGCATCCCTAACGGGTGCCTCTGGTTATTTTGAATGAATCTGCAAGTACACCATTAAAAAAAAGTCTTGCACTGGGCTGGAAATAAAGCATCTTAAATGCTTGTATAAGTCCTTTGCCTATTCCGACCCTCGCCAGGGTCTCCCATAAGAAAGACCAGGAGACCCTGTCAAAGGCCTTTTCAGCGTCCAGCAATATAAGTGCTGTTGGATCCTGAGAGATGTTAGCGGTATCGAATAGTGAGATGACTCTTCTAATATGGTCTGTCGTGCCTCGCCCTGGTATAAATCCATGCTTTCGGGATGAGACTACCTTATGAATTAAAAAAGCTAGGCGAGTGGCCAGAATTTTAGAGTAGATTTTGCTATCTGCATTTATCAAGGTTGTAGGGCGTTAAGAGCCAGGTTCCAATGGTGTTTTATGTTTTTTTGAGAAAAACTATAATTGAGTCTTGTGTCCAGGAATCCAGTGGTCTTCATCCCTTAAATACATGTAGAAATAGTTGTAGCATACATTCTTTCAGCTGGTTCGATAATTTCTTGTAAAACTCTAGGGGTATATTATCTAGGCCAGAGGCCTTGCCACTTGGGAGACTGCTAATACATAGCAAAATATCCACCCATTGGGGGAGTTCCTCAAGTTGTTGCTGATCCTCTTGGGAGAACTGTTCCATTGGGACCTGGTTAAAATATGTCATAACCTCTCCCAAGTGACTGGGTGTGGCCTTATGATATAGGTCTTGGCAATATGAATAAAACACATTACGAATTCCTTCTGGGTCTGTAATTCTCCGTTGCATAGGTCATTGATTACTGCTATTATGTTCTGTGTAGCTTTTTGTCTAGCTCTGGTCGCAAGGTGATCTCCGACCTGCTCACTATATTCATATGCTTCCTCTCTCCAAACTACTAATCTATCTGCAGCTCTTTTTGCTATTGTCTCCATAGTTGATGACTTGGCTGCCATCACTTTTGCAAGTGCTTCCGCTGAGTCACCCCCATTCTGGAGCACTGTAATCAAGTCTTCTTCTGCAATGGCCAGCTGTTCTGCATATCGTTTAGCAAGTGACGCTTTTCCTTATTCAGAGATAGCGAAAAACTAAGTGTCTCTCCCTGTATTCCTGCTTTCAGTGTATCCCATACTACTTCTACCCCTGCAGTCCCTATGTTCTCTTAAAAAAATTGGGGATCCACATCCTCATATTTTCACAGTATTCTTCATTGAGAAGTAAAGATCGTTCAAAGCTCCAGTTGGTCATACCCATGTTTTTAGACACTATCCCTTTAAGTTCTACTACTAACGGATTGTGGTCAGCCATTATGCGTGGGGCTTTCTCAATTGAGCAGGCATGAAGAATAGTGTGGGATGCTAATATATAATCTAGTCTTGCATGTTTATTGTGTGGAAAGGAATACAATGTAGAACCCGGGTCCATAGGGTTCTGCCAGTTCCAGATATCTGAAAGTGCCTGCTCACGACATAGTGTCCTCAAAGCTCTCAAAACCTTTGGTTTCCGACCACTGTAAATCCAGTCATTGTCATGATGTTTGATTGGCGGGCAAATTTATATTAAAATCTCCACAGATAATTATGGGTAATGGCCAGGCAGCTAATTCATTATTAATGTGATCGAATTCAGCTGGATCGTCTAGAGTGCTTCCATAAATGGTACAATTCAATTCAATTCAATATGGTCTTTATTTCGATTACTCAATCATAAAAGACAGGATAATTCAATATTTAAAATATATATATTAAAAAAAAGAAATTCATCTCATGGCATATTTACGATAATTGATAAGACCAACAAACAATCAAAGATCTATGTAAACAGTTAATAAATATATATCCATTATTAAAACACATGTTTATACATAATCAACAATAAAATTAGTTTTTAAAATGCAAGATGACATTCAACTATTATCATATCACGAGGGCTAAGACCAAAAAAACATAAAACCGCCTGATTTACAAGAACCTAAGTTCGACAGAAATGTAACGTGTGATCATTCTCTATAAATTCTTGACCTAATATCTGGTCCCTCTTACAATAAAGGTTAATCTACCCCCATTTTCTTGGCTCGAATAGCCCACATCCATCTAAAAAATTTTGCCATAGCAACTACAATAATATCCGTCGTATCTGACCTTAGGATCCTTAGGGCCTCCATTGCTGTTCTTATACCCAAATTCTTGCAAATGGATTTAAGCCTTTTGGTCCTGGGGAGATAGTAAGCTGGATAAGCAAATAGAATATGGGCTAGGGTCTCAATGTGGCCATGGCAAAAGATACATTTATCACCCGCTGATAAAAGCCATCTGCTAGTGAACGCTCTTATTGGGAGTGAACCTCTCCTGAACTGATGGTACAATTTCCGATCAAACGGCCTAGCAATGAGGTCCCAGTAGGCTTCCAATTTAACCTCATATTTTACTTCTAGGAATTCCCTAGTCAGTGTCGGCCTTGTGATAGATGAAAACTTCTTGGTTTTAACCATGTCTACATTATTTGCCAAGAAACGCTTTGAAGCCACAAATGGGAATCAAAATGGACACCTGGGAAAATACAATATAAGTCACATATGGCGAACAAAAGTACATGTTTTGCTTCCCCACGTCCCCAAACACCAATATTTCCTGGTGGTCTAAGCTCATGTAAAAAAGTGAGACTTTGTAAAAAGTCCTTGATTGTACAACGAGGCAATAGTTCAGGGCCTGCTGCCTATGTAAAAGATCAGTATTTCCTTTCTCGTATAAAACAGCTAACTCACATAACACAAAGTAAAAAATGCATACTGTTTAAAATCGTAAAACACGTGCATTGTGTGATAATTTGCAGTTCAAATTAATATAAATGTAATGCCTTATATTTTTATGTACATCCACTCACAGTTAACAAACAACAAGGAACTGCAGGTAGTTGGGCACAGGTGCATTGTGTGTTAAGTTCCCTTTAAAATTAATAGAAATGCAAGTGCTGATTTTCTCATTGTTTGCCTTTATACAACATGCACTCCCAAATTGTACGGTTTCTGTGCTTATTTTTAGGCAGTTTAACACCAACAATTTTTTTACTAGAAAAAGTGCCGCCTAATAAGAGACCTGGCACCTCTTTCATCACAAATTAGGCTGTGGGAAAGCGGCTGTAACAGCACTGTGAATGCGGCTGTAGCTAAGCCACAAACAACAAGGAACTGCAGCTGGCTGGACACAGGTGCTTTGTAAGTGAAGTTGCCTCTTAAAGTAAAATAAACACAAGTGCTGAGTGTCTCATTTTTTTGCCTTTAAGGAACATGCCCTCCAGAATTGTACAGTTTCTAGGCTGTTTCTTAGGCAGGCTAACACAAAAAAAATCCCTTTAAAATCTGCCGCCTAAGAAGAGCTCCGGCACGTATCCTGTCACAAATTAAGCTGTATAAATGCAGCTGTAACCAGCACTGTAATAGCGGCTGTAGCTAAACCCACAAAAACAAGGAACTGCAGCTGGCTAAGTACACGTACATTCAGAAAGAAGTTGCTTTTGAAATTTAGTTAACCGCAAGTGCTGAATTTCTCATTTTTTGCATTTAAACGTGCCCTCCCCAATAATACAGTTTCTATTTTGTTTCTTAGGCAGGCTAACACCCAAAATTGTATTTAGAAAGCAGCCGCCTAATAAAAACCCCGGCTACAAAATTAAACGCAACAAACAAAAGAATAAAAAATTCCGTTAATTATCGGCAGGAGATACGTGTCGAACAGAACAACAGTAGCCACATGTTTGCAACTACACACAACCAAAATTAGTAGCGTTAAATATTAGAAAACAAAATTGTAAAAATACGCTACAAATATTTAGAAAATACCTTGCACGTTGCTTTTGTAATGGGGTTAAAATAATGTAATAGATCGACGTATGTTTTGTGAATAAAGGTCTGATTAAGTGTGCGTTGCTGTGAATTTTCCGACACTTGAGAAAGGAAACCAGGCCAGGCTAATTAGGCATAAACAAGCCGACCGAGAAAGATTGGAATCTATTCGTCTGCAGCATCTGTTGGATGCAAATCAATGACAGCAGGATGCTAAAGTTGTTAAGGCAACAAAGGTCACGACGAAACATCAAGTAACTGTAGCTGCCTAGACCACGTGCATTGTGTGTGAAGTTACCCTTAAAATTAATATACACGCAAGTACTAATTGTCTCATGTTTTTATGTACTTCACATCATAGACAACAACCAACAATGAAGCGTGAGTTCTGATAAACTGGTGTGAAATAGCAGCAGGGAAGGGGGCGGAGAGGGGCTACGGGGGAGAGCGACGTAAAGCCATATGGCTGCTTTGCGCGCATGCATGCCTCGTGCACTGTAGCTCTATGCCAGGGGAAGCACTTTCAAAAACCCACTTACAAAATGTCTCAAAGAGACAGCTTTCGCTGTCTCAGTGAGACCTAAAAAGGGATGAATGAGCGTCCTGGAGCCGGAAAAATAACCAACTAGGACTGGGTCATGAATGAGTGTGGAAAATTGGAGAACATTTTGTGCTGTATTGGCAGATACTTTCTAGATACTTGGCAATAGAAATACATTGACCAGGGATGTATCTGTTCTACATATTTTCACGCTATTGTGTAGTGGAGAACATGTACAAGACACTATAAGGGAACAATACAACGATTACGCTGCTTGTGGTAGTTAGGGCAAAAGAACAATAAATGATCATGTTTCATCACTCCCTCTGCAAGCAAGACAAATTGTATTTCCTGCATAGCAATCTTTACATTTTTTTTTTTTTTTTTTAATGAACATGATTTTTATTTTATTTCAACTGGAATGATTGCAAACGGTGTCTAAAAAATGAGGAGTTACATACAGGCTGAGGATCTGCTGCCACAATTCATGAAAATCCGTAA
Source organism: Triturus cristatus (assembly GCF_964204655.1). Taxonomy (NCBI): domain Eukaryota; kingdom Metazoa; phylum Chordata; class Amphibia; order Caudata; family Salamandridae; genus Triturus; species Triturus cristatus. The sequence continues at coordinate 525,007,573 of NC_140592.1, forward strand.
AACCATGCTTTATCACACAGTGTCAGTACCACAGTAAGAGAACAGAGCGTATATCAGGGGGCCTCATTGTAGCGAACCTAGGCAGGAAATAGGCAGTTGATGTTTATGCAGACTATATAGTATTCAATAGTCGCTAATATTCCATGACTTGGGGCCAGATACATATCCTTGGGGGTAAAGAAGGCAGTGACTGGTGCTAACACATTTTACCACCGTATGATGAAAGCAGACCAGTGGATGTGGTCATGTGTGGCAAGCATATTGCTGCATTTTTATTATGTTGCATTTTTGTGGTAGTCGTGCTTTTTTGTGCTGCTGTTTTTCCTTTTTTTAATTTTTTTTTTATTGGTGCATAATTTAAAAATCATATTTACAAGAATTACAATTCATTGATAGATAAAAAGAAAAGCAAACAAGGATTTCAAAAGAAAAGAGAATAAGAGAATTATGCACTATTTTTCTAATTTCACCCTCCCCGCCCCCCCAAAGTTGAAAATCCCACCCACAAGGAGTTGAACTCGCTCACTTATCTTTGTTTATTTTTCTCTTTTAAATGAAGAGAAGAAATTAAATGGACATTTAAGGTTTACCTATTCTTCTCGAGCCATCTGGTCAGCGGTGCCCACATTTTTAGGCCTTTATATCGAGACCGCATTCCTCTTTTTTCATAGATGGCTTTTTCAAAATTGTAATTTGCCAGTAAGCGAGAAAGCCATTGATGAAATCTAGGGGGGGTTGGGTCAAGCCAGGCCACAGCCAGGCATAGGCTAAATATCGCCATGCCAATAAACACGAGTTTTTCTCCTGGCTTCCCTTGCAGTTCCTGGTCAACCCCTAATCGAATCAAGGACGAGGTGAGGGGATAGTGAACCCCTAGCAGCTCCTTAAAAAAGTTGGAAATATCTTGTTTTAACCTACTTAGAGCATCACATGAGGCAAAAATGTGGTTTAAATCAGTCTAAAATAGTGCACCCCAAGGGTATGGAGTTACTCTTCCTGTCCCCCATTTAGCAATCTTTTTTGGGGTGTAATAAAGTGAAAAACAAGATTTATAATATTGAGCCTGAAGCCGAGCCGGAATTAAAATTTTCTGTACTAGCTCAGCTGAGTAGAAAAATAGATTTTCCGGAATTCCTATCTCTGCTTTCCATTTTAATGCTCGTGCCTCCATGTCATCCGGCTTTGCTGAGTTAAAAGAGTTATATACAACTCTAATGGATAGCGGTCTGTTTTTTCTTAAATTATCTATAATATGGTTATTAACAAAACCTATTGGGCCACCGCCTTTCTTACTTAAAAAATCCCAAATTTGAAGGTATTTGTAGAAATCCCTCCGATCTAATGCATACGGCTCTTGAAGATTTTCGAAAGAGACTATACCGGTTAGGAAATAGTAATCACCAAGCTTGGACGAACCCGCATCGTGCCATTTTTGGTAATAGGGTCTTAAAAAATATCTGGCAGATTGGGGTTATTACAGATCGGTGTATAATGATTCAGGCGACCCAGACCTAGCAATTTCCGGACTGATCTCATGATTCTGTGCCCTCCTATCAAAGTTTTGAAATGGACCTTCTTATAATGGCTGTCATTCAAAAATCTCCAGACCCAACCCCATGCGTCTTTGCCCATAATCAGTTCTATAGGTGTTGGTATTTCTTCCATGATACTATCTTTTGTCTTATCGCGTAAAAGAACTAGATTAAATAATAAAGTGGTGGCCCAATAATATAGTCTTATGTTTGGTAAGACCAATCCTCCCCTTTCTCTTGGTAGAGATAAATATTTATATGCTCTTCTGGGCTTTTCATATGCCCAGATAAAATGAGAAAATAAATCTTCAATTTTTTTCAAACATTTAGTGGTGAATTCTAACGGGATTGCTCTTAAAAAATACAAAAACTTAGGGAAAAAAAAGCACTTTGATTATATTACATCTGCCAATAATCGACAGGTGTAATTTATGTAATTTCACTAGTTCGATTTTTGTTTTGGCAATTAAAGGATCGATATTCAAGTCAACAAAATTATCTATGTTGGCCATAATATCAACTCCAAGATATGTTGCCTTTTCCACCTGTCTAGTGTTGTTAACCATGCTGAAATTGTTGCAAACAATTTGGGTTTTAGTGCTGTTAAGAGAATACCCAGAAGCTGCCCAAATCTCGCCGCTTCTGCCTCAATCTCGACTATAGCTGTTTCAGGATTGGGTGTTACTAGAGCTATATTGTCGGCGTATGCCAAAACTTTAGTTTCCCTATCATGGGATACGATAGGCCTTATAATCATGTTGGTTTCAAGATGTCAGAGAAAGGGGTCTATATATATTGCAAACAGAAACGGCGAGCTCGGCATCCCTAACGGGTGCCTCTGGTTATTTTGAATGAATCTGCAAGTACACCATTAAAAAAAAGTCTTGCACTGGGCTGGAAATAAAGCATCTTAAATGCTTGTATAAGTCCTTTGCCTATTCCGACCCTCGCCAGGGTCTCCCATAAGAAAGACCAGGAGACCCTGTCAAAGGCCTTTTCAGCGTCCAGCAATATAAGTGCTGTTGGATCCTGAGAGATGTTAGCGGTATCGAATAGTGATATGACTCTTCTAATATGGTCTGTCGTGCCTCGCCCTGGTATAAATCCATGCTTTCGGGATGAGACTACCTTATGAATTAAAAAAGCTAGGCGAGTGGCCAGAATTTTAGAGTAGATTTTGCTATCTGCATTTATCAAGGTTGTAGGGCGTTAAGAGCCAGGTTCCAATGGTGTTTTATGTTTTTTTGAGAAAAACTATAATTGAGTCAACTATAATTGAGTCTTGTGTCCAGGAATCCAGTGGTCTTCATCCCTTAAATACATGTAGAAATAGTTGTAGCATACATTCTTTCAGCTGGTTCGATAATTTCTTGTAAAACTCTAGGGGTATATTATCTAGGCCAGAGGCCTTGCCACTTGGGAGACTGCTAATACATAGCAAAATATCCACCCATTGGGGGAGTTCCTCAAGTTGTTGCTGATCCTCTTGGCAGAACTGTTCCATTGGGACCTGGTTAAAATATGTCATAACCTCTCCCAAGTGACTGGGTGTGGCCTTATGATATAGGTCTTGGCAATATGAATAAAACACATTACGAATTCCTTCTGGGTCTGTAATTCTCCGTTGCATAGGTCATTGATTACTGCTATTATGTTCTGTGTAGCTTTTTGTCTAGCTCTGGTCGCAAGGTGATCTCCGACCTGCTCACTATATTCATATGCTTCCTCTCTCCAAACTACTAATCTATCTGCAGCTCTTTTTGCTATTGTCTCCATAGTTGATGACTTGGCTGCCATCACTTTTGCAAGTGCTTCCGCTGAGTCACCCCCATTCTGGAGCACTGTAATCAAGTCTTCTTCTGCAATGGCCAGCTGTTCTGCATATCGTTTAGCAAGTGACGCTTTTCCTTATTCAGAGATAGCGAAAAACTAAGTGTCTCTCCCTGTATTCCTGCTTTCAGTGTATCCCATACTACTTCTACCCCTGCAGTCCCTATGTTCTCTTAAAAAAATTGGGGATCCACATCCTCATATTTTCACAGTATTCTTCATTGAGAAGTAAAGATCGTTCAAAGCTCCAGTTGGTCATACCCATGTTTTTAGACACTATCCCTTTAAGTTCTACTACTAACGGATTGTGGTCAGCCATTATGCGTGGGGCTTTCTCAATTGAGCAGGCATGAAGAATAGTGTGGGATGCTAATATATAATCTAGTCTTGCATGTTTATTGTGTGGAAAGGAATACAATGTAGAACCCGGGTCCATAGGGTTCTGCCAGTTCCAGATATCTGAAAGTGCCTGCTCACGACATAGTGTCCTCAAAGCTCTCAAAACCTTTGGTTTCCGACCACTGTAAATCCAGTCATTGTCATGATGTTTGATTGGCGGGCAAATTTATATTAAAATCTCCACAGATAATTATGGGTAATGGCCAGGCAGCTAATTCATTATTAATGTGATCGAATTCAGCTGGATCGTCTAGAGTGCTTCCATAAATGGTACAATTCAATTCAATTCAATATGGTCTTTATTTCGATTACTCAATCATAAAAGACAGGATAATTCAATATTTAAAATATATATATTAAAAAAAAGAAATTCATCTCATGGCATATTTACGATAATTGATAAGACCAACAAACAATCAAAGATCTATGTAAACAGTTAATAAATATATATCCATTATTAAAACACATGTTTATACATAATCAACAATAAAATTAGTTTTTAAAATGCAAGATGACATTCAACTATTATCATATCACGAGGGCTAAGACCAAAAAAACATAAAACCGCCTGATTTACAAGAACCTAAGTTCGACAGAAATGTAACGTGTGATCATTCTCTATAAATTATTGACCTAATATCTGGTCCCTCTTACAATAAAGGTTAATCTACCCCCATTTTCTTGGCTCGAATAGCCCACATCCATCTAAAAAATGTTGCCATAGCAACTACAATAATATCCGTCGTATCTGACCTTAGGATCCTTAGGGCCTCCATTGCTGTTCTTATACCCAAATTCTTGCAAATGGATTTAAGCCTTTTGGTCCTGGGGAGATAGTAAGCTGGATAAGCAAATAGAATATGGGCTAGGGTCTCAATGTGGCCATGGCAAAAGATACATTTATCACCCGCTGATAAAAGCCATCTGCTAGTGAACGCTCTTATTGGGAGTGAACCTCCCCTGAACTGATGGTACAATTTCCGATCAAACGGCCTAGCAATGAGGTCCCAGTAGGCTTCCAATTTAACCTCATATTTTACTTCTAGGAATTCCCTAGTCAGTGTCGGCCTTGTGATAGATGAAAACTTCTTGGTTTTAACCATGTCCCAGTATGCTGCCTTGAAGATCTTTTTAGGGGGAAATGCTGTAGCCTCTGGGTCCTCCCACAAAGTACTTATCCCCATGTCGAACAACGTGATTTTAATATTGTTCAACCATGAGATCTCGTACAGTCGACACAGCCTCCTTACTTCAAGTAGGGCCTTAGCATACAGGGAAAGCTCAGGAGTAGTCCAGAGTCTTCTCCAGAATGCCAATGGTCTAAAGCGTGCCGCATCCTCAATGCTATGACAGCCCAAAACTAAATAGAGTGGCATAAGTGGAGAGGATTGCGGAAGACCAACTAATGATCTAACAAACTTATTTTGCGCTAATACCAATGGGGTTAAGTTTTCAAAGCCCCAGAGTTCGGCACCATACAATATTGCGGGGCTGATTTTTGAATTGTACACTTGCAGAACCGGGGCCATAGGCTTAGTTTGAGAGAGCCTGTGCTCTTTGATCAGGACACCGGCTAATTGCTCATGTTTTAGGGCGAGCATGTCAACCTGAGGTTTCCAGCTTAACTTCCTGCTTAATGTGATACCCAAATAGGTGAATACATCAGTCTGATCCAAGAGGACTTTGTTCATGTATACTCTCTCAGTAATGGCTTTTGATTTGTGGAGCACCTTGAACTTTGTTTTCTCCACATTGACCCTTAACTCATGGTCGTGGCAAAATACCTCAAACCCTGACAGAGCGGCCTGCAAGCCCTGTCTGGTCTTAGATATTATCAGGGTGTGGTCCGCGAACATGAGCAAGGGTATCTTCATACCTGCTAGAGTTGGAGCATCAGTGGGGTGGTTAATAAAATATTGAACAACCCTGTTTATAAATAAGGAAAACGGAGTAGGAGCTAATACTCACCCCTGACGTACCCCCTCGGAGACAGAAAACCTCTCTGTGACTACCCCCGGCTTACCCCAGCGGACCTGCGCATATGCTGAATCATGTAATTTCACTAGACCAGCCACCAATTCCGGTGGCATCCCCATTTCCACTAAAGCACTCCACATTTTCACACGGGGAACTAGGTCAAATGCGGATTTTAAATCCACAAAAGCCGCATATATTGTGCCCCCTCCTATAATAACTACCCGCCAATAAATTAACGCAAACCTAAAAACCTGATCAAGGGTACTTGTGTGGGGCCGAAACCCCGCTTGTAAGGATGTCAGAATATCTGTTTTGACTATCCAGGCCTGGATTCTGCCAAGTACTAATCTGGCTACAATCTTCAGAACAGAATCTATCAGGCTAATTGGCCTGTAATTTCCTGGTTGTGAACGATCGCCCTTCTTATATATAGGTAGGATTTCGGCGCCTGACCAAGTGTCTGGAATTGGGGCACCACTAGCTATGGCATTCACCAATAACTTAATATAGGGAACCCAAAACTTGTTTTCCTTTATAAACAGGTCTGCGGGTATACAATGAGGACCGGGGGCCCTACCTCTTGGAATTAGTTTTAACACTGACTCAACCTCTAAACTGGTAAAACACAGGGGTTCTCTAAATGATGGCCATAGGGGGATCTCTTCATTACAATCAGAGGACTGAAACTGCGCCTCATAGTGTGCAACCCACTGTTCTGGAGCAACATGGTTGGTCGGTATCTGCTTCTGTTCACCACTACCCCATTTGACTAACTGCCAAAATTGTATCATATTCCTCCCTTTACAGGCCAACAGAAACTCTTGCCATCGACCCTCGTCCCATTCCTTCTTCACTTGCAACTGCGCTTTCTTGTAACTTGCTCTGACCTTTCTAATATTACCCAAATCTTTAGATCTGATGTCCCTCAATAAAGTTTTGTAGGCCAGTCTACAGGAGCAATTATACCAAGAGCCCGCCTTCACAGTACTCTTCTTCCTAGGAATACTACTTATAATAAAAAACGATTTTAAATTCTTAAACAGGTCTTCATGAACCTGGTAAACAATAAAATTAGTGTCCTCCTGAAAATCACAGTCAAGAAGTTTGGTTGTTGAGCCCGTTACGAAATCCCTCATCTGTGCCAATTCTCCCTCGTTATTTACAATCCTTGCCCATTGGACTCTCCTCATATCTTTAGTTAATGTAACCTCTTCTGTGCTATACACAACTTTCCTGGTGTACGGATTACAAAAACCCACATTCTGTAGTTTTAAGACCAATGGATTATGGTCACTTTCGGCCAGCTTCTGGACCTCCATATCCAGGACAGATGACCAAAATTCTACCTTGATAAAAATGTTGTGTATCCGGCTACTTCTTAATCCATTATCAAAAGTATTTGCACCCAGCCTATCTGACTTCGTCCTCCCATTTGCTGCCCTCACTCCCCTTTCCAGACAGAAGCCCTTCAGCTGTAATGCGGCCTCTGTCCATTTTTTAATGGGGCCTAATTCTAACTTTGGGATGTTCCATTGTGCGTCCTCCTCTTCACTAAGATTTCCGTCCTCATGATCATGGGGCTCAAAGCAACACTTAAAATCACCTGCTATAATCAAACTGCAGGTGCCCCCATATTATCCAAGTAACCATCATGGGCAGTCACCACACTGGATCCGCTACCACCCCGCTGCCCTCTAGCATAAACATTAATAATCAAGGTATCAGGACCATAGGTAGAACGAACTCGTATGGCCATAATGTCCGGGCTGTCAATGGATACTTCATCCACCCTTATTCCCGCCTGCTGTCTAACCCAATAGGTTAGCCCACCAATCGGTCTTCCTCTCTGTCCTTCTGTGGCAACCTTTGAGAAGTTTAAAAAGCCCGGGTGATAGACTCTATCCAAGGACCAGATCTCCTGGAATATCCAGACGTCAAAGCCATCAATGAATGATGACCAGTCTGTAGTCGCAGTTTTAGATGATAGACCTGCAATATTCCAGGAAGCTATGGTCATATAAGTTTTTAAATGACCATTAATCGTATTATTACAACTACTGGTTACCTCGAAATCTAATACCTGATCTTGTTCCAGTAAGCCATGGCTAGGGATGCTAGTTGTATTAGGGGGACATAATACTGCTCTTTTGGGTGTTACATTCACCATGTCACTAAAGCTTGTTTTCAACAAGGGTTAACACACCACTCCTACACTGGTGGAACTGCGAGCCTGTATGCCCTTACAAACTTCCTACTTCCTCCGAATTAGACAGCACGACGGGGTGGAGGTACCCGGAAACATGTCAACCTCCTCCTCACCTATATATTCCTTTAAAACTGTTGATGGAAAATAGTTAGTTGTTCCCAGTCAATCTACTTCCTCTAAAGAGGTGAGGATTTCAAACTGGTTGCTTATGTGCACTGGATAATCATATTGATTGTGTAATCTATAAGGTCCCCGCCACTCATTAAACCTAGATGTACTCTGCGGTTTGTAAAAAAAACCTAACGGAAGGTTTTTCATATTGTCTACTTTGGTAAAGCAATGCCCTGCCGTTTCCAATATGTGTTGAACCAATGTTGGAGATCTAAAACTAAGAACCACGCAGTCACCTGGTAGGGACTTGCTTGACTTCCCAACCCAGTGGATTCCACATACCATTTTGAACTCAGAGAACAGATGGTCTCTTAACGCTGTCCTGTTGCCCAACAAGTGTAGAGCCCTATTCTTTAACGTTGACCAACGCTACCGGGCATCTGTTGGAAGCTTTGGGACGTTAGCAAGAACCACTGTATACGGAGTGGCTTCCGGGGGGAGATGCAGAAAATTATAGGGGTTCGGAACACTTGCCTCGGATGTCTCAAGGGGCCTGTTCCTAAAACCACTCTCCCCTTGCTGCGGCTTCATTGTCATAGATATACCATCATTAGATAAATTAGTAGGACATTTGGGCTCAGAACTTGTGGCTGTTGCAATGGAGGGTGACACATTGCAAACATTTACCGGGATTCCCTTTTGCACTATATCAAACACCCTCACCTGTTGATTGACTATCCCACCATCCTTCTGTACATTAGAGTGATTAGGGTTAGGGTTAATTGGAATGGTACCGAAGATACCCTGTTCCTCTTTAATCTATCATCAACCAAAATCAGTTTTTAAGTAAAGGGTCAATCATAGCTGTAATTTTCACTCCTATCAACAAGCATAACTCTTCTATATTAAGCTGGGAAGATGAATGAACTAAGTGGGCTGTACTAGTAAAGTGATCTACAGTGCTATCGGTTGGATTTACTATGGGCTGATGGACACCTGTTTTACCAATGGTGGCTACCTTACGTTTAACTGTTCTTGGGGGTGGTGGGTTTGATTTTACCGGTCCACGACCGTACCTTTTTTTAGGACGGTTCTCCGTTCATACCCCCATAAAGCTTCTTACCCCTGGTGGTAACCATAGACGTGTTTATTGGACATTCCTGGCCTTGTAAAATGGGTGGGATTGATGGCACTAAATCAGGATTTGTTGTATGGGGCTGAATACTATGCGTTTCAGGGTCTGTGGTGCATTCTATTGGTTGTAGGAGGGGCTGCGCTGTAGAACTACAGCTACTAGATGGCATCAGGGGTTCCAGCGATAGCCTACGCTCTGTCAGTTGAATCTCGTGCATCAATGCGGATTCTGCTCTGCTTAAAAAGGCATCTAGTGTACCTACAACCCCACCTCCCAGCTTCCGTGTACTCATATTTGCAGAACCCCAACCTACCAAAATACACAAATGTGGCTAATCAACAAAACTCAAGCAGATAGAAAGCTATATAACACAAGCTTACAGTTCAGTTCCAGTGCCAATGGTATGGCCCAGCCTGGCCTCCTCTGGGCTCTGATGGGTGCAGACGAACCTGCCCTTGGCCCGGCCAGGCCCACGCGCGTCCCGCGCTGCGGGAGCCCACGACTGCCTTTTGAAGCGCCTCCTGGTGCTTCCTGCTTACGTGGGTGGCCGTGCGCCACAGAAGGAATTCTGGGAACTTTAGTTCCCCTTGATGCGGCAAAGATGGCAGCAAGGACGCCACAAACAGCGGGTGCAGTTAGGAGACCTTAGACCGAGTTCGAGCAACACAAGAATTGTGGTAGGTAGACAGCACTAACGGTACATATAGTGATTGGATCCCCATTAACTCTACGACAATTTGTAATTACCCACCTTCCATTTTGATCAACTAGTGTTCGAATAAATTGAACAGATCGATTCACTGTCAAAATTGCTACCCCAAGTGTCCTTGAATTTTGTGTCGTGGCCCCTACCAATGTATACCCAAGTGTTTCCAATAAATATACCTGTGCTCTTTCGATATGAGTTTCCTGCATTCAAATAACATCAGCCTTTAGAAGTCGGAGCTCCGCTACGGTATTCCTCCGTTTTTTAAGATCGTTAAGGCCGCAGATATTAATTGTTGCTATACGCAGCTTACTCATTGTTAATAGCAATTTCACCCAGGAAAAGAAAAACCAAAAACCAAAAAACTAACCCCTGAAGTGCCAACCCCCCCCCCCCATGAACCCTTCCCCCCCTCAGAGCCCACCTCCCTCCCACCACCTACCACTGAGGTTACCTGGTGCTGAATGAGCCAGGATGAGGGCATCTGAGGAGTCGTGACCCCGCGCTCCCACCCCCGGTCCGAACCCCGCTCTCTACTATCCCTCCTCTATAGATACAGCCCTAACTGATTAGCTATTTCTATGCAGTAATTATTGCTATTGCTAGTTTAAGCCCAAAGCAAAATATATATTTTTTTTTTCTCCCCCCCACCCCATTTCCTCTCCAGGTTGTTCAGGAGATTTTCTGAGCAATCAGGCTATATAACTATTGAAAAGAAGGAAAGGGAGTGACAAAATAATAGAGCCAGGAGCTATAAGCAATATAAGAATTTCACATTAATAAATTAAAAAACTGTTCTTAAGACTTTAGTCCTTAATTTGATCTCCTTTTCGATCAGTGATCTCTCGTAAGTAAGCCTGGGCCTGAATTTCAGATATGAAGCAGCGTGTAGTCCCTTTGAATATGACCTTTAGGCGGGCAGGATTCTGTAAGTAAACTACCGCACCAAGTTTCTGAAATGGGGCAAAGAGTTGTCTCATCCTCCATCTACGCTCAACAGTGGCATGAGCGAAGTCAGGCCGTGTGAAGAAGGTGATGCCATAAAATTCTTTCTTGTTTGTTGGCCTTGCTAGATCATAGAGTAGCTGAAGCAGGAGGAAATTCCTGAAGTATAGTAGCATTGCTCGTGGGTATTGCGAAGATGAGGTAGGTCGTTTGGATGGTGTCAGTGGAAAACGATGAGGACGTTGTATCTCCTTATCCCAGTCCCAGGAATGTAGTTCCGGGAAGGCTCCCTTAAGGACCGTGATCATAAAAGTCCAGGGGTCATTCCCTTCCGCTCCCTCCGGAATGCCAAGAACGCGTAGATTATTACGTTGTAATCTATTCTCCTGCTCCTCGACTTTCAGCATTAGATCTTTAACTATGCCATCATGTTCCTCTCCTCGCGTTGTCAGAGTGGTGACATCCTTCTCAAGGTTCTCAGTGTGTACTTCGACTGAGGCCATTCTGTCTGAAATTTCGATACACGTTCTGCCCACTTTCCTTACGGTGCCTTGTAATTTTTGCGTGGCGAGACATGATCTTCGATTATCTAGTTTGACCTCATCTTGAAAACTCTTAATTGACTGTAGCACTGTAACAAGGGTAGGTTCACTCTTCGTGTCAGCGGCTCCATCCCCTGTACTTCCTGTAAGTGTATGGTTGCCCCCTGAGCACACCTTAGGATCAGTCAGAGTTAATAATTGTGAAGCAGAGTAGTCCCATCTGAGATCTACCGTGCTACCCCGATCGGAGGTCTCACACTTCTTATGCCGACTAGCATTTTTTACTCAGGGATTTTTTTTGTACACCGGCTTTCATAGGCAGTTCTAAGTCTGTGCTGCTGTTCCAGTTATGACTCCCTCCTTCGCTGGAAGCGGATGATCTTACGTCTGAAATTTCAGATTCATCCGTTAATGAATAAAAAAATTCCATATTATCTGGGATTTTTGGCGGGGGGCCATGAGTTTTTTCCTTGATGATATCAGCATCCTTGTTAACTATTCCAGATCTGCCAGCAGCGATAACTTTGGGGTTTTGCGGGTCATCTAAGGAACAAGAAGTTGGAGGATTAAGACTAACCTCTTCGTGAGTCACTCTGAGCCTGGTAGCTGGAGTTGATTGAAAAATAGGGGCAGTAGGTATCACCAATGCGGCTTCAGGGGAAACAGCAAAATAGCAAAAGTTTCAGTCAAGCCCTCTCCCCCAGCTGCTTCGGCTATCATTTCACCATGCATTTTTCTATCAATCGGGCCAAATATATTGGAGATGAGTGGCTGGGCACCGTGAGCGTTGTGGACGGCTTGGTCGATATCAGAGACTTTAGTAATTTTCATTTGTGTCTTTTTCAGTTTAACAGTTTTATCTATGGAATCAGCTTTTTCCATCTGCTCCCTGGTTTTTGCCCCACGTGTGTCAGGGCGTTTCTAGCGATTTTCGACTATAGCGGGGTTGGTCTGCAGTAGTTCATTACCCACGGAGGCCGTCAAATGTACACTTCTGCCTTTAAGCGGTTTCGCCCCCCGCCCCGCCATCCTTACTTGTCTGGCTTCAGAATGCTGGCAACAATGTATCCTCCGCACCCAGACTCCACACCGGGGGCTGCTGCATCTCCTGTGTGTTAAGATTGTTTCCCACGAGGTCAGCAGGTTTCTGTGGAAAGCCGATCGTATCCTCTCCAAGGAGCGCGTCGAAGGGTAATCCCGCCGCAGGGCAGCAAGAAACGAAGATGCAGGAGCAGAACTAGCCGATACCGCCGATGACAAGGGAGAACGCTTCACCACTGCATAGAATTCAACCCGTTCTCTTTGTCCAGCAAATGTTACCACAATCTGCAGGTATTGAAGCTGATCCATGTGTCAAGTTTAACTAGTGTTTTTAAAGTAATCTATGTAGCATATCAGGGGCTTTGATCACCTTGTGAGGAACAGACCGGCGGAGCTGTACAACGTGGCGGCTACTCAGACGCCATCTTGCCTAGCTATCTATACATTTGGCAGTAAATGTAGCAAATAGGAGTGTGTCCAACCATAACCTTATATAAAGGGGATTTGTAAATGGAGGCTCAATATTGTCCATAGAATTCTAAAAGGAGGAAAGTGGTTTGAGCTCTAAAAAGTGTTTGGTCATGTGCCCCAAGCCAGACTGTTTGGAGAGTTTTACGTCCTCATGCTCCCAATAGGTGTGCTTCAACTTTTATGATACTGATGGTGTGATTGTGTTTGGATCCAACCAGTACTTTTGCAGACCCATAGAAAAAAAAGAGACTGCCAGGTAGCATCACCCCTCCCTGTGACCTTTCCAAAAAGTCACTTAGGCCTACCCTATAGTGCTTCAATTCAGGAGTACACCAGACTTGCAGCCAGTATAAAATTGGTTACAAACGAACTAGGGGGGCTATGGGCTGAATACCTAGGCCTTATTTGAAGACTAAAGGGGAGCTTTGGAGGACTTTGAGTGCCGCTCTCAAAAATGTGTCCTCGGCTACTTCCAGGGTGTTTAGGTTACCATAGCCCCACCCTTCTACTCTGTAGTATGCAAGTGCTCAAAATGATAGACTTTTTTGCAGGTGAATAGGATGGAAAATACACTGAAATGTGTATCCTCACCACCTATTTATTCTTTTGATATGGACTGAGCTGATATTTGCAGGGTCTTTGTTGAATAACCATACCATTGCACCTCTTTACTATGAGGCATTGTTTTTAAAGTGTGCATTATAGCCCAAGTGACTATTATTTTTCCTTACAAAGTAGATTTGATGGATATTATAGCTAGTCTTGCTCAATGTGTTCGTTCAATAGCATTTCTGCTATTAAACAATCTCTTTCTATTGGTAATTCAGGGTTCCGACTGATCGCATATTGTTTCTCATGTACTATCTAGCGTAAACTTTGTGCAAGTCTGTGTATTATCAAAACCTATCATTTAAGTGGGCTAGGAACACATTTTCCAGCCACATTTGGTAAAAAGCCCAATTCAAAATGACTCATGACTTTTAGAACATTGCTTTATGTGATTCAGTGTATCATAATTAGTCACATCCACACCTATCTTTTAAAGAGATAATCATTTTGTAAACTGAGGAAAGTAATTAAGACCTGATCATCAAAAATCCATTCAGATCCAGAATGTGCTGTCTAAAAACGGGCACAATAAACAACACTGTTTTCCTGTTTTTGCATAAAGATGATTGATAGGGGCGCTGTGCACTAAGGCAGCTATTACTCACCTACAGAAAGGATATGGCTATTTCTATACTTGTTTTATTCTGGTAATAACAGTGTTGCTCATTCCACCTGTGACTTTAGTGAGGTGGTGCTACTGACCATCACCTGGCTCTGAAAATTGATCCATCACCACTGAAGATATTTTCTTTTCAATTATTCTGTTTCCAAGCTTGTAGTTCAGTGCCCTCTTCAGTGAACATGTTTTTCACATCTTGTAATAATGGATTTACTCTGTACTGTCTTGTGATAATTTATGACGGAACCATTTTGGCTCCTAATGGACTCCGTAGAGCTGTGACGTAGGTGTCAGAGCACAATGCCAAGAAAGTTTGTTTTAGAATGTTCAGTTCGGAGTTACACTCAGCAGAATAAAGATGCGTAATACTAAGCGCCGTGTGTGGTGTAGTCATTGGTGGGTACCTAGGCTGGAGAAAATGTAACAAATGGCAATGAGATAGGGGATAAGTAACCTGAAGAACGACTGTGCTCTTCCAGAGTTTGCCATGGTCCAAGCACACTGCTTGTGAGTGCCACATGTGTTACTGCTTAAGAATGGAATCAACGTTTCATGCATGTGGAGACAAAGCGCAACACCAGCCACGGTAAAGCAGGTGAAGACAGCGGAAGCATTACAAAGCACCTACGTGTCGATGGTTGAGAACCTGATGGCTAAGCCATATATAAAGGTTCTGCGATAAAGTTGTAGATTATACGGAGCGATACTGCAAACAGTGGTTATGAACAGATACAGGAAAAAGTTCTGGCTGACAGAACAAGTAAGAAAGAAGTATAGTTTCGCTGCACTTACCAGAGCCTTGATAAGCAGAGCTTTACAACCTCAGTACCGGGCAGTAAGACCCAAGAAGAAGCACAGGGGTTGTGCTTACTGTGCTGTCCGATACCTGAAGTGGCCAGCCACTAAAGCTGCCAGGTGACAGCTCAGAACAACTCCGGAGGTTTCCAACAAGCAAAGGGCTCTGTTGTAGACCAAGGAGGAGGTCACCCCTAGCCCAAATCACCATGATGACTGTAACGTCAGGCCATCACAATGCCTCAGAAATAGAGCGAATGACGCAGGCTCAAATGCACATCCGACAGGAACAAAAAGAGCTCTTGAGGTCTGCCACTCCCATAGCTAGTTACCATGCTGCCGCCTACCTGAAACCACCGCCACCTTCTGATACCTCTAAAAAGCAACATATTGGCGATAGATGAACAGCTTGGATAGAGACATTTAATGATTTCATTGATGCACTTGAAGAGACTGATAACATAAAGAAAATGCCACCAACTGATAACGTAATTACTTATTGTTAGATTAAAGAAATGCTGAATCTCAAGTTCAATCCAGTACCAAACATTGATTACGAAAGATACATTTTCAGTCAAGAACGCCAAAAAGTTGTTGAATACATTCATGAATTTGTGGACAGACTGGATACGCTCATTAAATACTGTAAGTTCAATTAATTTAATGATGAGGAAGCTATGCGACTTAAAATTATTGATGGATGCCTGTCAGATTCATTCAGATGACGAATGCTAAGAGAAACTCATAGGGCCTTATGTAGGTAGCCTAACATTTACCACTTCATAAATACCGAATTTTACCGATTCGGTATTTATGAAGTGGTAAATGCTATGTAGGTAATCAGTCGGTAAAAATTACCGAATCGGAATTGGTCGGTAATTTAGAATCGGTATTTACCGATTCGGTAATGGTAACTGGCTTCCCATTGATTCCTATGGGCCAGGAGGCCCATAGGAATCAATGGGAAGCCAGTTACCATTACCGAATCGGTAAATACCGATTCGGTAATGGGGGGAGTACAATCAAGGGTGGCAGGGTGTCACAGTGACACCCTGTTGCACCCCTGATTCCTGCATGTGTGCAGATGTGGCACACATACATGCCCTAAGGGCATGTATGTCTGCTACATTGCACACTTCTAAGTGCCAAAAAATGCTTTTTCTAAGCCATTCGTCATTTACCACCAACTTTTAGTTGGTGGTAAATAACGAATCCACACAACACCCACACACTCCCCCTACATCTCATTTCAGGATTCGGTATTTACCGAATCGGTAAAATTACCGATTCGGTAATTTTACCGATTCGGTAAATTACCGAATCCTGAAATGTCCCCCCTACATACCACAAGCCTGAATACCGGTCGGTAACGGGATTTTTACCGAAAATCGGCCGTTTCCGACCGGTATTAGGCTACCTACATATGGCCCATAGTCTGGAGCGAGTGTTGTTTGGCTGCCAGAGCCGAGGAGCATTCTGAAATGGAGGACGGAGGTGCCCAGAGTGAATCAGTCATGAGTATAAAAAGTAAGCCAAAGCAAAAGACTGAAGGACACAACGTGATATTTACACATAAAAATAAGCTATGGTTGTGATGTGGATTTTTGCTTCCACATGAAGATAAATATCTCACCATTGGACAAATATGTAAAGGCTGTGGGAAACGAAGCCATTGTGACGGTTTGTAAAGCGAAGGCAAAAGTAAGTGCATCATGGCGTGAACACAAAAGGCCACCAGAACATTCCAGAAGCAACGTTCAACACATATCCACAAGGCCAAGTGGCGACATCAATTGAGGCAAATCGACACTGAATCAGGTCGATCGTCAACTAATTAATTGTCAAACAGTTTGTCTGCCTCGATATCAAGTGAAAGAGAGGAAGATGGTTGTGCCATGTGGATGTTTACCTCAGAGAAACATGCGCATGTCGGACTGGCTGCATGTGGGAAAAGATGTCAATCAAAGAAAAACAGAGATAACAAAGGACCAAAGTCATACAAACATTGTCTGAAGATGAAATTTAAAAAAAAATGATTGCTCTATACCTCTTATTATCAATAGTGGTGCATTTATAAACATAATGCCTGAAGAGAAATACAATGAATTATCTCCATTGCCTCGACTTACTTCATTGGAAACCAAAGTGTACACATAATAATGCAATTAAATGGGGCAAAGGTCTTCTCTCGCTTTGATTTAAACAAAGGTTATTATCAGTTGGAACTTGTAGAAGATTGCAGGTATATTGCAAACTTTTCTGCACATGTTGGTCTGTTTTGCTATTAAAGACTCCGTTTTGGTGTGTCATCAGCTGCAGAACTTTTCCAACACATCATTCGACATGTCATACAGCCTGTTGTGAATGCATTCAATTACAGCAACAACATATTGATTTTCGGAGCTACACAGAAGGAGCATGATAAAGCTCTCACTCAAGCATGTGGTTTACTTACTGATGCAGGCATGATTTTGAATGCAGACAAGTGTGAGTTCCACAAGACAAAGTTAAAGTTCTTTGGCCATATCTTTTTAGATGGGGGTATGACACCTAATACTGCCAAAATACAAGCCCTGTAAAATGCTGATCCCCCACAAGATGTTTCTATGATGAATTCATTTCTTGGTATGGCCAGTTACTGTTCAAGATACATATGCGATTTTGCTACTATAAGTGCTCCCTTACCAGAGTCAACAAACAAAATGTTCCATTCAAGTGGTCACAAGAATGTGAGAGAAGCTTCCAGAAAATTAAACAAGCCATTGAAACTGCTGCTGAAATGACCCACTTCAATCCAAAGCTTCATATTGAGGTTGTTGTTGATGTTAGGCCAGTCGGGTTAGGTGCTATCCTTGCACAGCACAATGGGCCCCCTCAAGCTTGAAGGCATATTGTGGCATATGCCAGTAGAAGTTTGTCCCAGACAGAACGTGCTTACTCACAACCTGAGAAGGAAAGTTTGGCCATGTTATGGGTTTGTAAACATTTCCTATTTATTCCTGTATGGAAAGGCTTGTATGCTGGTGACTGATCATCAAGCTTTATTGACTATCTTTGGCAATCCAAAAGCCAAAATGCCTCCTTGCATTGAACAGTGGGGACTATGATTACAAAAGCATAATTTTTAAGGATAGGCGGTTAACTCTGCTCCGCGGATGGAGTTTATGGAGATTTGTGACAATGCACTCCACTGGGAGTGCAAAGTTTCGCAAAAAACTCTGATTCCGCCACGTGGCGGAGATTGCCTCCGCCACCCACCCCTATTTCTGTCTTCGGTGTTAGTTTATGTCCAATATGGCGGCAGACTGACCTGCAACAGTTTCTCAGTACACTAGTTGCTTGTTTCCTTCTCTGTGAACCCATCATCTGAAAGTGGCTCCTTTAGAGCAAGTGGATCCAATTTGCAGGTGTCCGGCGATGGCATGTTTCCGTAGTAAGGCTACCTGCTGACTGTGCCCGTCTGGCCTGACATTCACCATTTCCATAGTAACACATATGGCTACATCGCACCACAGACACAGGAAATAGATGAACGGCACCGTGTACAAATGTAATTTGATATAATTTGAGCATTCCATGTAATTTGGCACATGTGTGGCAGTTGACAAACCACCAGTGATGATTTATAAACAATTTGAGATATATTTTTCATGTTACTTATGATGAACTAAAAGTGAACTATTAACATTTTGAATTTGTCACATGATTCTATTGAGTCTTGGCCAGATTCAGATTACAATTTGTTCAATGGTTTCATCATCCACTTGATGATAAACTTACTTTGCCAACATGGCCGCTACGTTCACAAAGATTGGAGCAGGCGCATAAATAACAAGTCCCTTTTCTTTTCACTGGTGGTATGTACTCCCTTTTGCCGCTGAGATGCTCACTTGGTTTGTGCTGTAAATGAAGTTAGCTTCATTGAAACGTTGTCAGCTTTGTTTACAGAACAACTGTTTTATGTATAGCTCATTGCTAAGGTTACTAATATACGTAACTTGTGTTAACCATACACTCTGGGATCACCTGCCTTGGAATGCAATTGATACAGCACACAAATGGTGAATTTCTTCACTGCTGCTCATAGCATACAACAAACAAAATGTTCCATTCAACTGGTCACAAGAATGTGAGAGAAGCTTCCAGAAAATTAAACAAGCCATTGAAACTGCTGCTGAAATGGCCACTTCAATCCAAAGCTTCATATTGAGGTTGTTGTTAATGTTAGGCCAGTCGGGTTAGGTGCTATCCTTGCACAGCACAATGGGCCCCCTCAAGCTTGAAGGCATATTGTGGCATATGCCAGTAGAAGTTTGTCCCAGACAGAACGTGCTTACTCACAACCTGAGAAGGAAAGTTTGGCCATGTTATGGGTTTGTAAACATTTCCATGTATTTCTGTACGGAAAGGCTTGTACGCTGGTGACTGATCATCAAACTTTATTGACTATCTTTGGCAATCCAAAAGCCAAAATGCCTCCTTGCATTGAACAGTGGGGACTATGATTACAAAAGCATAATTTTTAAGGATAGGCGGTTAACTCTGCTCCGCGGACGGAGTTCACAGAGATTTGTGACAATGCACTCCACTGGGAGTGCAAAGTTTTGCAAAAAACTCTGATTCCGCCACGTGGCGGAGTTTACCCCCGCCACCCACCCCTATTTCTGTCTTCGGTGTTAGTTTATATCCAAAATGGCTGCAGACTGACCTACAACAGTTTCTCAGTACACTAGTTGCTTGTTTCCTTCTCTGTGAACCCATCATCTGAAAGTGGCTCCTTTAGAGCAAGTGGATCCACTTTGCAGGTGTCCGGCGATGGTAGGTTTCTGTAGTAAGGCTACCTGCTGACTGTCCCGTCTGGCCTGACATTCACCGTTTCCATAGTAACACATATGGCTACATCGCTCCACAGACACAGGAAATAGATGAACGTCACCGTGTACAAATGTAATTTGATATAATTTGAGCATTCCATGTAATTTGGCACATTTGTGGCAGTTGACAAACCACCAGTGATGATTTATAAACAATTTGAGATATATTTTTCATGTTACTTATGATGAACTAAAAGTGAACTATTAACATTTTGAATTTGTCACATGATTCTATTGAGTCTTGGCCAGATTCAGATCACAATTTGTTCAATGGTTTCATCATCCACTTGATGATAAACTTACTTTGCCAACATGGCCGCTACGTTCACAAAGATTGGAGCAGGCGCATAAATAACAAGTCCCTTTTCTTTTCACTGGTGGTATGTACTCCCTTTTGCCGCTGAGATGCTCACTTGTTTTGTGCTGTAAATGAAGTTAGCTTCATTGAAACGTTGTCAGCTTTGTTTACAGAACAACTGTTTTTATGTATAGCTCATTGCTAAGGTTAATAACATACGGAACTTGTGTTACCCATACACTCTGGAATCACCTGCCTTGGAATCCAACTGATACAGCACTCAAATGGTGAATTTCTTCACTGCTGCTCATAGCATACAATATATTGTATTGTAATTGCATTTATATAGCGCTCACCCCTGACGAGGCGTTGGAGCGCTTTATGTGTGAAAATTAAAAAGCAGCCAGCCCAGGCATGGGCCTAGGACCCTTGGCAGCTATTAAGTTATTACTTAGGGGTCTTTGTAATTTTGGTGCTAACTAAAACGGCCCCTAAATGACTAGGGCTCGAACCTTGCATTAATAAGACAACGTTTTCACATGTAGTACAGTGCTAAACTATCAAAATCTGAAGAGTTATGCCCTTCTTCTTTAGATGGCAAGTGAGAAAGTAATGTGGCCTCATGTTTAAGATTTTTATCTGTAAAACTTTTCCCTTTTCACTTGACCAACTAGTGATATTCATGGTAATCACTTATGTGCTGAGACTAGCACTCAGAAACCAACTAAATGCCAGAAGTATGTGCTAAAGAAATTATGGGCATTGTCATTTAAACAAAGACAAAGAAGCGGCGAGGTGCTCTCTCAACCCAAATCAATTTCGGTTGCAAAGGTGCAACACAGACCTGCCCTGAGGATTAGCATAATGGCACAGTGCTGTGCCTGCCTCGTGGTAAAATTCTCCTCCTTAATCTGAGTAATGCGGCCTGCTGATGCACTGGCATCACTTTAGGTCAGGGGTGAGAGTTTGGAGAGTGAGGTTATCACAGTTGAGCATGGACGACAGTACTTATAACAAGCATTGGCATAGCCAATAGGTCTCTCCTTTGGGACCTTATAGGTGTTTAGTTATCCAGCACAATATCCTTGGTGCAACAACATCAAGTGTTGCATGGCTAAACACTTATAAGGTCCCAAAGGCGAGACCTATTGGCTATGCCAGCGCTTGATTAGGTCTGGCTTGAAAGCACTGCTGTCTGCAGCACCTATTATTACCCATTCTTTAACATATACAGTGGGATTGGCTCACCCCAGAGGACTGTTTCACTCATGCTACTGGCTGTTTGCCATATCAGTCAGCCTCCTACTGAAATGCATGACGGACTATTTTATTTTTTCAATTTAAAGTACTCGGAATTCAAAATTTTAAAAAAAACCATACCAGTCTTACAGTGTATGAGCTAATAAGGTCAAGTCGCAATCTAGTCAGCCTTCTTTTGCACATGGAATTGTTTGTCCTCTGACCTTCACTTTGCGGTGCAACTGATGCACTAAAGTTCATTCACAGAAGGTTGCTAAAACTCCCGCCCCATTAATATGATTGAGGCAGGAGCTCCTTTGCGGCCCCTTGCGAATGTCTGAAAATGCAGGAATGGAGGCCAGTGAGCAACAGTAGCCTTCCATCTTTGCTTCCTCATTCCCTGAACGAGGACGTTTCTTTAAAACAAGAGCAACAACCATCCCAAAAAGACCAGGCCCTGTTTTCAAAAATAAAAGCTGGGATTAAGGCAATAGCACTGTAGGCCTCACAGTTGCTCCCCCAACAAGAGATGGCACCACTCACAAGGTGAAATCTGTCGCTAAGGATAGCTTCCAATTGCCAATATGTTACCACACCCCTTCGGTTTTATCACCGCTGCTGGTGCTGCAAACCCCTGATATATTGCATAACGACTTGCAAAAGAGAGAGGGATGCCCATTACATGCCGAGTTTCCTTGGCGAGTCAGCACTGGTCGCAAAAGGCAATTTGCACGTCAGAAATACGTTTCCAACTTTTAATGTTATGTGCTGTTAATAAATTGTGACAAGCAGTTTTGCAGCTACACATACTGTGATTTTGAAATTCACAGGATTTGCAACCGTAAAACAGTTTCATACATCATGCCTTCATTTCCCAAACAAATTCAACAAATCCCTCCCAAGCAAATATTTCGTTACAGGAGTTGCATGTTTAATAGCAGAATGATGAGCTAGCTGACTGAGCCCAACCTTATTATATCACATACCTGTCAACGAAAGTTATCAATTTTTAAGTCGAGGGCCACAAGTGAAAGGCAGTATCAGGTCAGCCCAATCTACCAGGTTCAGCTAATAGAAGGCCTTATAACAGCAAGCAGTCTCCTCTATGCTATAATTGCATAGGAGGTCAAGAAGTCAACTCACCTCGTGCAAACAAGTCCTTGTAACAAGGCCTTGCATCCATGGGGCATTCCCAGTATTGAAAGCGAGCTCTTGTAATTGAATGCCCACCCAGATGCACTTGAACTGCTGCTTACCTATCTCTACTGTCAATAGTAAAATGGATGAGGTCCACGCAATCTAGGGGCAGTCTAATACAACATAGCGGATAGAGCTTCGTGCTTGGGCAGACTGCTACAGAAGACTAGGAGGGCTACTGACATGCATGAGCCTGTGAAACCTTCATTCAGCTGGAGAAATGTGACGTCAACTCCTCTGCAGCCCTACAGACCCCTCAGAAGTATGGGTCCACACCTCTGAAAACGCAGTGCAATTCGCGTGGGCGACGGGAGTGCAGGCGACAAAACCCATCTGCACAGCGGAAGATGGAAATCGTGGGTTGACAGGAACAATGAATCGCTTGTTCTGCTGATGCTCTGGATCAGCCATCATATTTTGTGACATGAGTCACTGGAGTGGTTATAAAAGCGGACGTTCCCATGACCAATCTCGAAAAGTGCACTGGAAGGTCTAACAAAGAGGAAGCTTAGTGGATCCCACAAGACGGAACACACAGGCAGCTGAATGGTTTGTTTATATTCGAGACACTGAAAAATGCATGAACGGGGCCACACTTGTTATTTTTATTTTTTCATAATTTAACAAATGTTTTGTATGGGAAAGCTATTTTCAGAGAGCACTCTACAAAATTAATTCGAACATCAAAGAAAAAGAAGCATGTCCACGGGATTACAAGGATCAGGCGCACTAAACGGGAAAATTATTGCATCACATGAATGTTTTCTGCAGATAACATACGGTAAAGATGCACTTTCTTATCAACACTTTTAGCTGGGTTGTCGGGTCTTTTGAAAACCTGTGTGTGTTCAAGTTGGCATACACACTAATAATTGCCAAATGAATTGCTCCCCTTGACCCCTACCCCCGAGTTTAAAGTTGTATAAGCAGACCCTAAAAACGTAATTTATTTGATGATGCAAGGCACAGAAAGAACCTTTGTCCAAATGGTAGCAGCGTCCCTTTTTTTTGTCGTATTCTTTCTGCTGCATTTACGTTGCTCCTGACAGAGTGAGTCTCAGGATCTACCAGAGCATCTCAAAGTTATACTCCAGACATGAGAAACCTCAGCCGCTTCAAAATATATATTAATCTTTAGCTTTTACTTTAGTTCCATAACAAATCGATTGAATTTGAAAAATCAGCTCAATTTTAATTAGGCACTCATTAATTTAAGTGACCTGCACTTGCAATAATTATGTATGCATCTAAAATCTGCAAGCTAGTAGGAAGTATCAAGTCTCTGATCAACAAACGCAAACAAACGGCGTCAGGGCAGTGGGCAAAAGTGAAACCGATCGCGCTAAGGGATGAGGAGAAAGCGAAAACAGGGAAAAACCGACACACACAGCGTTTCCCTTGCGGGAGCGAGCAGGAGCACCATATGTTTGCAAGTTAATTACAAACATATGGTGTCAAAGCTCGCTCCCACAAGGGAATCGCCAAACGTGCACGCGTTGCCATTGAAAGCAATGCAACGCGTGCACGTTTTTAGGGCAAAAACTGAATCAATGCCAAAAGGTCTCCTCCGATGCAACGCATGCGCGCTGCGTAGGCGAGACCGAAAAACTTTCAAAAACTGAAGCTCAGACTCTGCAGTGATTGGTTTTCAATGCCATTCTGTAAAAGGTGACACAGCTTTTTCATCCTTTCATGGATGAAAGACTGAGTTATAGCGAAGTGGGTTATAAACACAGCAATAATTTACAAGGCGCTTTTTTTTGCGCTTTTTTTTGTGATGCACACTCAGTGGTCTGTGCAGTGCCTTGCATGCACTGGTCAAAAGTTTCCATGGTAGTGTTAGCGTCTGGTGACCTCCCTTACAGGCTTAACCATGAGGCTTCACCCCATTGTCCGCTCGGAATGAAGACAATATTACTGGAAAGCAGAGCTCCAATAACTGTTCCCCCATGTCATCAACGCCACAGACCGCTGCCTGTACAATGAGAGTGATGCAATGTCTGATACCTGCCATTGCTGATAACGATGCACTAATGCAAGCAATGAGAATATGCCTCCTCCATCCCTTTGTTTTGTTCTACTCATCAGCTATAATATGGTTTACACAAGTGTTTTTCAGATCTCTTTTCTTAACTAAAGTCAATGCAACTCCGAAATCGGCCTTAGAAAATGTAACTCTTCACAGCTTTAACTGCACTATGCAAACAGCAAAGTTTCATGGTACAGTTCTCTCTCAGCTTGGTGAGCAGCGCCACTCAGTGACCAAACCCATAACCGCAGCAGCACAATTGGAAAAAGGATGACGTCTTTGAAGATAATGTTTCATAAACCACATATTACTTTGCCAGTTCACAAACTCCTCCAATTTGGCGGAGTTCTTTGGTAACTCTGCGAAACTCCGCAAGCTCCGCTCAGGCTTAATGATTATACCATTGCGCATCATCCAGGAAAGGATCAAAAGCCTGCTGACTACTTCTCCAGAGTGCCTATACAAGGTCATGGTACTCCATCCAAAACGGCTGAAGTCTACATCAATTCAATTGCAAATTCAAATACTCCAGCTACCATATCATTAGCCCAAATCTACAGTGCCTTGAGCCATGATAGTGACATGCTGAAGTTAAAAGATATCATTACACAGCAGTCAAGGAAACGACACACTCGACTTCTCACCAGTGATGGCAAATACCAAAAGTACAAAAACGTTAAAGAAGAACTATCTATAACTCAGGAAGGAGTTATATTGTGAGGGTCAAGAACCCTAATTACAGAGAGTTTGAGACAGAAAATAATGGAAGTGGCTCACAAAGGACATTGTGGTATTGTTGCTATCAAAAGAGCTCTCTGGAACTAAGTTTTGTTTCCATATTTAGATGAGGAGGTTGAATAGGAACTCAAGGCTTGTCCTCTATGCAACTGCCTGTCTGCAAACATTACTCAGCATACTCTTACCATGTCCGAACTCCCAAATCATGCATGGGAGAGAATAGCCATCGATTTCATTGGTCCACTCAATAATGGACATTATTCATTGTAATTGTGAATGAGCACTGTTTTCCATTAAAATAGAATCTCTCATCCACAACTCATGAGAGAGTCATTGAGAGACTAGACAGCATCTTTGCAACATGGGGCGTTCCAGCCATTTTGAAAACTAATAATGGCCTGCCATGTAACAGTCAAGAATATAAGGATTTCCTGGAGCATCTGAACATAAAGCATCAGAAGAGTACACCTTTGTGGCCACAGGCCAACCGACTTGTTGAGTGTTTTATGAGTACGTAAAACAAAGCAGTAAAGTGTGCAACTCTTGAGAGACTCAGTTTAAAAACTGTATTGAATTCCACCCTATGAGCCTATCATTCAACACCTCACTCGAACACAGGCAAAAGTCCTGCGACTTTGATGTTCGGGAGAGCAATGACACCCAAGTTACCTCAATGAACCAACAAAAGAGGAGGAAACGAGAATACAACTAGTATGAAGTACTTGGTTCATTATGAAAAAATAAAAGCCTATGCGGACAAGAGATGACATGCAAAGAACATTGAGTTTAAGACAGGAGATCTATTAATCGCCCAACAAATGCGAAGGAGGAAATATGATGCTTCATATGATGCTGAACCTTTCCACGCTGTGTCCACCAAGAGGAATATGGTGACTGCCCAGCATCCTGGAAAGTCTGTTACCAGAGACTCTTCTCACTTTTGGCATTTGAGTCATCGGTCTTCTGATCGAGATGGTGAAGGAAAGACTGAACCTGAAAACTCAGTGACTATTGTTACTTCTTCACTGTCTTTGAAAACCTCTGACAGTGAAGATGACAGTTCCCAGCTTCCAGTAACCAGATCAGGTCAAATTATTAAAGCACCAAGAAGGTTGATTGAAGAGATGTAATTGTATATATAAATGTGTATATGCTGCCAGATGGTGAGCACAGGTCATCTTTTAGTATGTACCTATCTTACCCTGACTAGGATTGTGGCTTCTGCTTGGACAGGGTGCATACCTTTGCCAACCAGAAACCCAATTTCTAACAGCAGCTCCCTGGGATTAGCAGAATATGACTTACACTTGTACTCTGTATCAGGGATTGGAAAGGTTGCAGTTGGTTCAAGATCGTGTTTGGCATGGTGGGGACAGGCAACAAATCCAGGGTTGAGAGTTAGGAAATTAGAGAATCTGGCACCTGGTTTTGGAATGGCAGTGGACAACAGCATTTTGTTGCACTTGCATGGGATGTAATCCAAAATGGTGGTCTCCTTTTTGTAAATAAAAGTCTGAGCATAAAACCTTCCCATCCAATATGACAACCACTAATAGGTAGATTGTGACTGTCTGAAGTCCTGGGACCGAGAAGCACATTGCCTGGCAACATTTTCATTTTGTGGGGCTCTTCCATGCAATTTGTCACCTGGCTCCTCCCATGCTAGTGTTTGTTGATTTCTATGCATTCTTCCCCTTGATTTAGTTCTGGCTAGAATTAGTCCTTCGTTTTTGGTGTTTGTACTTTATTACAATTATCTGTCTCTTCCAGTGAGACCAGTCTCCTTCAGTGATTTTGGACTAGAGGGCCAGTGGCCTTGCAGGAGGCGAGTAATAGTCAAGTTCCTTTTTTTGTGGTTGTTGCACTGCTTTGTATTTATGAACTGTATTCACTTTGTGTTACCATCTCCTGAATGGGCTTTTGTGTCCTGGAGCATCTCATCTGGCCCTGCTGTATTTTCTTCCTGTTTTGTTCTCCTGAATCCCCTCAACCTTTGAATTCCTTATACATTGCGTATATTTATTTTGTGGTGGGAGATCTGTGGCTACTTGGAAACTGGTGGTCATCTCCAGAGTTCTTTACCTTTATCCCTGCTGCTGACCGTGGCACCCATAGGGGGCCACTAGAGCGGTCGGCACCCTAGTGTCGCCTAGGCACCGGTCACCCCTCCCCGGCCCCCCTCCTCCTGGGGGACAGGGACTCCGGTCGGTGTCCCCTCCTCTTCCTGCCCGGTGGTGACACGAGGGGCGTCACTTCCGGGGCTTCTTTGTGCGGGGGAGGCTATATAGCCCTCCCCCACCATGCTGGCAACCTCTTGATCGCCTCGCACGCCGCAGGTCGGTGAGAGATCGCGGGTTGCATCTCCTGTGCATGGGGTCGGAGTCCTGGTCTGGTTCGCTCCACCAATTTGCAGTCAGTTGGCCTGCTGCCCCCCTCCCTCCCTCAGGGTATCACTCCTGAGAGTCGTTGTCCCCATGTCTCTTCTACAGACATTACCCCTGACGCGCCACATTTCAGCTGCCGCCCTAGGATTTGGCGCGAAGGAGCAGCGCCATGGTTCAGGGCCGGGGTAGGGGGCACCGGGGTTCGGCAATTCACCAACCCGGGCTCCATGACTTCCTCCCACCCCCAATCCAGGCTCCCCAACGCGGGGGGCACGGGGCGATAGAAGGTCCCGGTCAGGGTCATTCCTTTATCCCAGGTATCCCTGGGACATTCCCTGGGCATCAGAGGGAACCCCCAGCTGCTCCCTCGTGCCCTGAGGGAGGCTGAGTGCTGGTGGGGCACGTCAGCGATTAGGGTGTGGAGACTGGGGAGGGCCGTGGGGGTGGGGGCACCGAATGCCTGCTTATCCGATGTCAAGCCTGCCGCTGCGACCCAGCTGGGCTGTGCCACAAAGCCTAGTCACGCCCCAGAGACACAGGCCTCAGCGGGTTCTGCTCACTGAGCCACAATACACTGCCAGTAATGGGGTGTTTTTTTTTAGCATGCCCTGGCCGATTTGCAAACCCAATCCAACCCTAGACAAGGATACATTCAAGTTTTGATGATTAAGTGATTTGCCCAGATTCACAGGATGTTGAGAAGACGCCTAGACTCAAACCTGGTTCCCCAGCTCTGAAGTCGGCAGTTGAGGCCGTTAGGCCATATCCTCTTTGTTGGTGCTGTGAGAGACTACTGGGGGAAGGGGATCACTTTAGTTCTCTACTCCAAGACAGCAAACGCCATGTGATTACTGCTGCTATCTCTATGGCAACTGGTACCTTTCGAACGGTGACCTCACATGGAGCCGCTGCGAGGGGTTAACCATGCCACCTGCAACTGAATAGAAACACTGAGCACCGAGGTGCTCAGACACTCACTTTCATCATGCAGGCTTGCGGGCCGCTAGAGGAATCCGGAAATGTCTTCTCGGGAAATGCTTCTGAAAGGCTGTCTGTATGTAGGGCTGAGTAGGAGCTACTCGCATTCCCGGCTGCCCGTGGCTCTGACAGCACGCGACCGCCGAGGAAGAGTCCACGTAAGACCAGAGCCTTGCTTCTGCGGGTGGAAGAGCAGTCTGTAGTCAGCGCCTGCTGGAAACTGAGGGTCGCGGCGAAAAATATGCCTACTGGTTATGGTGGCCATCATTGCTAGTCCACTCTTTGCTGTCTTCCAGAATATTTGTCACTCTCGACTAAGGCTCGATTAAGTTCTGTCCCATTTGAAGAGTACTGTACTACGTGCCCGTGCATGGCTCCGTGTGCAGGCAATACCGTGTGCGCGCAGTGAAATAGCGAGAACCAATACTGATGCACTAAATTGTTTTCTTTGGTTATTCTCTGCCCTCGCTCACCCCTCTCAGCTGTTCCTTTCGCTGCCGCCACAGTCTCCGCCTCCCCCCCCCCCCCCTTGCTCTCAGCCCAGCCTCCCTGCCCG
Source organism: Triturus cristatus (assembly GCF_964204655.1). Classification (NCBI taxonomy): domain Eukaryota; kingdom Metazoa; phylum Chordata; class Amphibia; order Caudata; family Salamandridae; genus Triturus; species Triturus cristatus. The sequence goes on from NC_140592.1 coordinate 525,036,784, forward strand.
CCCTGTCTGGTTCTGTGTTGGGTTAGTTTATTGTGGGTGCACAGCACACATAAACTCTCCACAGATGTCGCTGGAAGCCCTGCAGAATATAGAAAAGAATGTAAATAGACATAAATTGTAGTCCCTGCATGACTGTTGGCGGAACGGAAGCTGCAGTCCGTGCTCAATTGTTTGATTGTCTCCGGTGACCCGAAACACCCGAGTCTTCTTATTCGCGGCAGCACTCGCCCTCTGACACCTTCTCCAGGGCACAAGTTCTGGGGAAAGAAGTGAGAGGACTCACCTGGTTGATCAGTGTGCAAGTGGCGTCGCAGCGCGTGACATCACGACACGTTACATCACAGGAGCTGGCATCACAGGAAGCAGAGGCGCAACTAGAGCCACATTTCGGGGGGGCTGAGCAAAAATTTCGGGGGGGGGGGCTGAGCAAAAATTTCGGGGGGGCTGAACTTTAAGCAATAGGCATAGTGCCAATATCGGCAACCGTTATCACAGCACACATCAGTACATAATCATAATAAAACACACGACACTGAATGTAAGTGGAGAAATATTGCTGCAGGTTTATTAGCATAATAAATATGCAAACACGGTGGGTTATCTTACGGGCGATCCCAGGGCAGGCCAGCCCCATGCCGCCTGCCCGTCTGATAAGCCTAGAGTCACCATGGCAACGCCAATTGGTGTATACCAAATGTTGGGAGGGTCCCCCCCTCCCATCCGTGGACCTCCAGTCCACAAGCTTCACACGCCCCCCCGTGATGGGTGGGCGGAGCATACATGGCAGCCCCCGGTTGCTCAGACCCACAACCGCCTGTCGGTTAGCGGGGCGCCGTAGGTCTTCCAGTGGACACGCTAAAGATCCCTGGGTATCCTGGCTTAGCACCACACGGTGCTGCTGCATGCTATACCCCTTGGTATGTGCAGACCCTGGATCGCCCTGTAACTCCTCCTGCAACACAAAGTGAAAATTGTTAGAAAAACCTGCCCCCCCCTTTGTCCCTCCGGATGCCGGGTAAGCGGATGGGCGGGCAAGGCGAACGAGCGGACAAGAGGGCGAGGAGGGGGCGGAGACAGAATATGTACCCCCCTTTGCTCCTCCCCGCCGGAAGCAGCTACCTGTCTGGGGTCTCCCTTGGTCAAACCCAGGGACACGCCCTCCCACCCCTGTGCCTTCCTGTGGCACTAAGGCGGCCGCCCTCAAAGGGGCGGGCCGCTGCGCAACCCCCCCCCGGGCAGCCTTACATAGTGCCAATATCGGCAACCGTTATCACAGCACACATCAGTACATAATCATAATAAAACACACGACACTGAATGTAAGTGGAGAAATATTGCTGCAGGTTTATTAGCATAATAAATATGCAAACACGGTGGGTTATCTTACGGGCGATCCCAGGGCAGGCCAGCCCCATGCCGCCTGCCCGTCTGATAAGCCTAGAGTCACCATGGCAACGCCAATTGGTGTATACCAAATGTTGGGAGGGTCCCCCCCTCCCATCCGTGGACCTCCAGTCCACAAGCTTCACACGCCCCCCCGTGATGGGTGGGCGGAGCATACATGGCAGCCCCCGGTTGCTCAGACCCACAACCGCCTGTCGGTTAGCGGGGCGCCGTAGGTCTTCCAGTGGACACGCTAAAGATCCCTGGGTATCCTGGCTTAGCACCACACGGTGCTGCTGCATGCTATACCCCTTGGTATGTGCAGACCCTGGATCGCCCTGTAACTCCTCCACAGCCTTGGGAGTGGCCACCGTCACTACCAGGGCCCCCCCACCAAGGTAGCCTATTTCCTTACAACCTGCTGCAGCCAAAGCTTCCCCTCGGTCCACAGGAAAGGATCCATGCCTAAACTAGAGAGGTGCACCCCATCTCCCTCCAAATACCCTGTGGACTCGGCGTGTATAAGACCATGCCTGATGAAGCCAGAAACCACTTATTGCCGGGCTTCTCCCAGGTCCAGACAAAACAAGTCTTAACCAATACCCTGCCAGAGGCCATCATGCCCCAACACGACATGTGCCCCCATCCATTCTAAACTCCCCATGGATTTATGACCGAATATACCTGCCTAAAGATAGGCGACGGTCCAAAGATACATTTGCCTGGCTGAAGAACAAGACCTATTCCAAGCTCCTCCAGCCAGGAAGTGCCCATGCGAGTGTAGTTAAGAGTTGACAAGCCCGCTCTACCTCCTCTTACCTCACATGGCTGAATCTAGCACTAGCCGGAGTGCAACCATCACCTTCCGACAGTCATCACCCTAAGTGAAGCCTTGCCCTCCCATACTTCTGCTCGCATACCAGGGAGCAGACAGGACAGCGTGACCCAGGGGGGAACCAGAGCGTAAATACCTCTCTGTTGAATACTGGGAATGCCCGTAGTTCTCCTGCTACTTAGTAGCCCAAAATGTTTCCCAGGAGTTTCCCCCAATCCTATGGACCAACGCCCTTGTTGGAAGGCCACTTCCACAAACTGCATAGCTGCCAGCCAGTGCTGGAGGGCGGAAGAAGTTGCCCTTTACCGTTACTCCCATCAATGGTACCTGTTTCGTCTAACTCAAGGACGGGCTGCTAAGTGGGCTTGCCAGGCTCCGCCCTTGAAATAGTGGTCAGACCCAAGCCCATCGAAGTTCTGCTGCTTCACCTGCCCGTTAACCGAATAACTGGAGCAACTGAACCACTTATCGCCGTGTACATGTCCACCTGGACAGGTGCACGGGTACCTGTCCAAGCAACCAAACGCAACCAGACAGGGTAATATCACTGATCTAGTCTGAGATATGTATGCGCTACCTCCGGGATCTATCTCAAGATTCGCCTATCTGTCAGACACCGATCACTCATCCTGTGCTTTGTGTGATCTTGGCCCACTTTGGTGTGAGCAGATCCCTGTGAAGTATTTCTTGGCTTGTAGGCCAATAATGCACAAGTGGTAGGTGAAAGATGAAACCATACTTGCCGACCCCAGGCCAAAACTGACAACCATTTTACCATCTGTCAACAGTAGAACATGCCTCAATAAGACATTGATAAGGGCCACCTGCATACCTCCTGGTGGCCAAAGGCCTTGTTGGCCAAGCAGCGAAATCTTCGCTCAAAGCAAAATACGAAAAAGACTTCTCGCGGCGCCCGCCACCCATGCGCCGGACAGGACACCGAGGATTCACCGAAAAAACCCCAGATTACCACAAGCCAAACCATTGTCAGTCGATACTTTTATTTCCATAAGGTAACTAGGCCACAATTAAAGCGACGTAACAAGCCAGGCGAGGGCCCGCCGCCTACATCCCTAGCTGCCAAGGTTTCATATTGCTATGTATGACATTTTCATAATGACCGCGCCCCTGTGGGTGACATTCCAAGACTATAAATGACACTAAAGTAGGAGGGAAATCCGTCAATGATACGGCGCATGTCCAACCTACCCATGCACATTTACTGAAACATGTTAGGGCGGCGGGACCTGTGATGCTGACTGCCGGTATAGTTCAAATTGTCTCGCTGGCTCCAGAAGTCAACCCCATCATGGGAAAGAACTCTCCCTCAGTCTGTGCCCCTAGCTGTATTTGCATTGAGTGGTCCTATAATGAAATTAATCAAATTGTGTGCTTGTGTGAGGCGTCTGCGAAGCATGGCTCATGTCGTGGCTGCTCAAACACGTGACGTAACTTGTGCTGACCTCGACACTGTGGGACTGTTGTTCAATGGACATGCTCATCTATGGCCTAATATTGGTCAAACAGTGCAGCACACGACAACGGAAATAAATTCCACTGTATCACACCACACTTACTTTAGGCAGTGCATAATTTAAAATAACTGTCAGGCCAGGGCACCCGTCAAGAACCACTCCAGCTTCCTTCACCTATTCCCAGTGCCAACGCTGCCAAGTACCTGTGTGTAAGTGCGACTATTCGAGGTCTTCAGAAACCCCCAATTAATACAAACATCATGGGCAGTGGTCAGCCCGGTAGCCACTGGACCAGTATGTGGTACCTTCTGTGAGCTGGAGCTATCATCTATCTTCAGCAACGAACCGTGACCTGCAGCGCAGAGTGGTTGAGGTTCTGCTCCGTTACTCTTTGTCAACTGTGGAAGTCTGACCTGATGAATTCTGAAATTAGTGAACTCAGCTTGGAGCAAGGCATTACGACAGAATTGGGACCTCTGTGGAAGGGAAGGGGACGTGAGACCAAACATTTGCTCTAACACTAATGCATCCCGCCTATCAACTGCACACCACATAATGCACCTACCGTCTGTGCGTTATTAAATATAGCAGTAAAGCAGAGGTACGTGTGGCTACTGTACCCAGGGCTGTAATGTGCCCGTAAATAAGAAACCATCAACGATTAATGGCCCACACCATGTCCCGGGGACCAGTTCCCGAACCTGACCTCCCTCACCATTTCTGCAAAACTTCTCAGACATCCCCCACAGACTGTTGCAGATAGAACAATTATACTGCTGTATGACCAGTAGGCAAAGATTGGGTGCTATGCAATAGCCGCATCAGCCAAACCTACACAGATGATCTGGGTTCAAAAACACATTGAACAAAGCAGCCAAAGTTTAGACTGCTATGTGTGACCGTCCCCTAAGTCAGTGTAATTCGTGAGAATGCACCTATGAGTGACACTTTATCACGAGCGTAATCCAAACAAGACGACGGTGAAAAAATTCTCAGCACTTGCATCAGTTTGAGAAACAAAACCCCTAGAGGATCGCACCCCTGCCGCAAGGCACCCGAAGCAGGAGGGCCCTTGGTGCGAAAAATTTGCTGTTTGAAAGGGCAGACTGACTGTGGTATGTGATCAGCCGCATGGCACGACATTCCTTTTAGATACCATTTTAATCACACCTTTAATGAAGCTGCCACTGTAACTGGAAAATTATCCTCACAAGAGACACAAACTCCATCTCTCAATTGTGCCAGTATCGCAGCACATCTTAAAGCTCAGAATTGGGCCAACTATCCCTACGCATTATCAATACTCATCTCCTTAAACCGAATGAAAGCCGATTCTGTGTGAGACCCAGGGCATTTTCCCTTGCAGTTAGAGGCGGACACTCGACCCACACATACAGCAAAGTACCTCGGCTGAACTTGTTTCCTCAAATCACTCTGCCTCCCAGGCCTGCGCGGGGCCGGGCACCGGCCCGCCGAGATTATTGCAGCGTTACTTAGACTATAAAGAAGAGTTAGAAATTTTGCCAATTTATGATACTTTGACAGCTTTTGCGGAACTCAAACCCTTGTCCTGTGTGGCCCGTTCCAACCACCGGTACAAGACGTACCATTGAGCAATAGCTCCTGGTAAAGCGCGAAGCCATATACCTTTGCTCGTGTTGCCAGCAAGCGCCACGCTCGATTCCCCGTAAATGCACCTCACGTGCGGGGCGGCCATTGCTGCGAACAAGCACATCCGTTGAAGGATAAAAGTAACGGGTGGCAATTTGGATCTGGTCATGCAACATAACTACCCGATTATAGGTCACAAAATTAGTTGCTTGCCAAATTCTGTCCCTAAGGGACCCCAACCTTAAGGAAGGGTACCGCACATCTGGTGGTGCGGCACCTGGGGGAGGTAATGAAAGCATGAGAAATGAGTGGCTAGGGGGGGGGCGGCGCGCGCGAGGAATGGGCGGCAGGTCTACTGAAGGTGACTGGAGGATGTACGAATATTGTATGTCTCCCACTACGTCGTGCCGTCCCAACTGGCAATACGTTCAAGAACTGCATCAACCAGGAGCTCTGCCCATGTGACTGCGCCCATACTTCGAGACCCGGGCATGAAGGACTGACCGCCCCAATCTCCTTGCCCTAACACCGGCCCAGCTGTGTCCAAAAGACCTCACAATTCAGCGCGTAAAGGCTTAACTCGTATAAAACTCTGTCATGGCTGACACTAGGCGGCCCATTATCTTGCGCCATACATACTCCCGCCGTGCTGCCTTTATTAAAGCACTCTACTAGCTAAACATAGTGACGTTACACTCCCAGCATGCCCTACAGGGGGATAGCTACACCTAGGATGGTAGTGTCCAATGCTAGAGTGAAATGTGCAAAGATTAAGAAACGCTTAAGATATCCGTCCAGTACCGAGCGAGACCCACCGGTCTGCCGGACACCTGGCACGATCCAAGAGAGAAGCGAGAGGTTAAAACAGTTTTTTTTAAAAAAAAAAAAAAAATCCGATAATGGAAAGCAGCCGCCAGCTGGCGGTGTGCACCTAGTGCTGGCAAGTGCGGGCCCGGGGAGATAGAGTGATTTGCCCAGGGACACAGCGCGAATGCGAAGGTGTTGGAGCGCTGTACAAAAGCACCATACTTACATGCATAATCGGGCACTGGGTTAAAGTGATTTGCCCAGGGACACTGCACGATTCGAACCGAAGGTGTTGGAGCGCTGTACATAAGCACCGTCTGTACATGAATATCTGCCGCGGGGAGATAAGTGATTTGCCCTTGAGACACAGCGCGAACACGACCCGAAGATACTGGAGCGCAAAAATGAGCACCAAATTCCGCACAAGTACGGGCGCAGGGAGAGAGTATACACCGCACGAACGCGACCCGAACTGAGTAGGAGCGCTGCGCCTGAGCGCCGTATTAAGTACAATTCGCGCACTGGGAGAAATTGAATCACCGCACGAACCCGCCCCGAAAGAAGTCGGAGCACTGTCCGGCAGCGAGCGAGTTCGTCTGGTACGCCTAACCCTTGGCACGATCTGGAGGGAGAAAGGAGAGGGTTGTAAACCAACAAAAGACATTTTTTTTTTTTTTTTTAGAAACTTTCTTGCTTTATAACCTGCATGCATGCCCCCAAAAACAAAACCTGCGCTGAAAGTGGATGGGGGGGGGGGGGGCGCCAGCGGTGTGGTAAGAAGGGTTGAAATTGCCAACTTGTGACCCTTAAGGCACTTGCAATTGGCCACCGACAGCCATTCATTGATTTCACATGGGGATCCCAGGGCAGGCGATTAAGAAAATTTGCCCAGAATCACAGAATGTTAGAAACATTCCTACAAACTCCCGAACCCTACGCCAGCAACAGGCTCAGGTGCACTAACCGTTAAGTCACATCCGCTCCCCCGCTGGAGATGAACCACGGTAGAGTCTGCGGGGAGGGCGCGCACGCCGCGTAAAAGCCACCCACGTGGCGTAAACGCCCCGAACACGAAAAGCCACGAGCCAAATGCCGGAAGGGGGGGGGGGGGGGGGGGAACTGACTGCGAGGCTTATTTCTCCCCGGGAAGCTCACAGTGCTCGACGGGGCTAGCGCAGCCATGCGCTTGACAACCCGCACCAACAGCGCCCCTGAAGCGGAGAAGCGCACAGGAAAGGAGCATGAAATTCCCATTAATAATAATTTATTTATTAATTTTTTTAAATTGCAGCCCCGACTCAGCATACCCTTCCCGCCCGGGGTACCCGGTTGATGCGCAAAGAAAAAACCCGGACGCGAGTAGGGACATCGCGGTAGGTGCTGGCTTGCACGTTAGGCCTGGGGGGGGGGGGGGCCAGGGGCGGCGGGGCGCCCTTGAGCGAGCGCGCACCGGGAGAATATCGAAGCCCCTCCAGGACTTGCAACCGAGGCGCGCACCCCCGTAGCTATTGCCGCCGGCAGGGAGGAAGGACAAACTACAAACTTGCTCCGGACGTGCTTCGAACACGCAACCTGCTGAGCTAGCGTCAAATGCGATACCGTTCCGGGCCCTGGAAACCCCCGACTCAAAATACGCACTGATACGAGTCAAGGTTTTAAAGACATGTTGTTGCCATTCCGCAAGCTAGCCGGGTAACTGATCCTATGGTTGCAGGGGCACGAGGAGTCGCTTGCTACCAAGATCACACAGTTGCGCCTTAGTTTCCAAATGCTCCATGTAAATCCTGGGGCAAGATGTTATAATGCTGAAACGAAAACGAAGCAGGCTTCTGTGAGGCCAACAGGGCCACCATGAGCATCGGAGGGTGGATACTGTACATGTCCGTATTCATTTAAAACAAGCACTGCGAAAGCCAGTAGGTCTGGCATTGGCTTCGTGTGTCCCACATAGTTCTTGGGAACAATGGGCAGGATGCAGGATTACAGGCACAGAGGGGTCGCTGGGATCTGACCGCAGCCGCGGCCTGATACTGACGTGAGATGTAGGTGTTCTAGAAGGAGTACGCCTTCCACTGTCTCCTAAACTTGAGCATGGCTGAGGCACACAGGGGCAACATTCCCGACTCTGGGCTCTTTAAGACTGGGGAGCGCGCGCGGCAAAGTCTGCCTGAACCCTCGTTCCAAGGCTCGAAACCGTGGGCCCGACCGCCATGCCACCCTACATAAACTCCATTTCGCAGCGAGGCCATCCTTACTTAGCTGTCCAGCCGCCTCAACGATCCCCATGACCCGCCCGAGGCCACCACTGGCCGGGAGGCAACAATGCGAAGGGTGGGGGGGGGGGTTAAACATACCTAAACACAACATACCGACGCTCAACAGCAGTGAGCAGTAAAGATTATGCCACCCCCCAACGCCGATATCCTCCGGTCCCTGCAAGTAGCGATGAGGGAGGGGGGAGGGGGGGGGGGGGGGGTGGCGGTGAGCGCGAGCGGGAAGCAGAGGTCGCGTACCCTTTAACGAGAGCAAAGCGAGAGATGGGCTCCCGTACCACTGAGCCACAGATTGTGGCCTTACCGTGAGCCACAGCTTGTCGCCTTACCGTGCCTAACCGCCGTGGTGTCCCGCTCACGCACCCACCAGATATGTCTACGCTGGCATTCCCCCCTTTGCTGTCGCCTCAAGTTCGCCCAGCGGCCCCTTCCCCCACCACGCACACGGTCCCGTGCCCCGCCACAACCTCGAACCCCGCGCACGGCCCCCCCCCGCCCGTGGTACGCCGACCACAGGGCCCCGTCTCCTGGTACTGCCCAGGGACAAGGCCGGGCGAGAGGGAAGTAACCGGCAGACTCACCACGAAAGGCTGCAGCGGCGAGCGACACGACGGAGCACGACAAACTGCTGGCAAGGCGAACGAGCGGACAAGAGGGCGAGGAGGGGGCGGAGACAGAATATGTACCCCCCTTTGCTCCTCCCCGCCGGAAGCAGCTACCTGTCTGGGGTCTCCCTTGGTCAAACCCAGGGACACGCCCTCCCACCCCTGTGCCTTCCTGTGGCACTAAGGCGGCCGCCCTCAAAGGGGCGGGCCGCTGCGCAACCCCCCCCCCGGGAAGCCTTACAGAGTGGAGCTGCAGGCGCTCTTAGAGGGGTGAAACAACAGCAAGGCCTCATTAACATGCAAATGGTCTTTTAAAGACCTGTGAAGTGCTCGGGTGCGGCTGCTTTTTTGCCCGGGAAGGTGTCTCAGCCCGGGCTGCCACACACGACGGGGGGGGGGGGGGCTGAAGCCCTGTGAGTCCAATGGGTGTTGCGCGCCTGACGGGAAGTGATATCGGATCTTGAGTCCTCGCATATATGTTTGGCAGGTGTATCATGAGTACATTTGAGCACATTTCCGTTATACTTGCAGACCCTCCAGATTCGGGCAGAAGATTTACACTTTTGTGCGCTGCATATGGAACAATGTTGCCTTTTGTCAGCGTTGGGCTTCCTATGGCCATAGTACTTTAGAGGAAATAGTGATATTTGGGTTGTTACGGCCCCTCCTCAGGGGTAGTACGTGTATATGGACGCAATTTGTTTTATTCAAATGCTGGGAAGGATCAACACATCTGACGTCCTTACAGGCATGCATGTCTCCTATACAGCCTGAACAAAGTGAAGGGCTGCCTCTCTTGGGTATGTGTGAAGTGCTGGCAAGGTGCGAGCCTTTGTTTCCCCTCTGCTGCATTTGCATCAGGTGTGGGGCTCCTGGCTGCTGCCAGCCGGGAGACTACAACGGGGGGGAGGCCTGATGACCCCTGAAACTCCGCCTTGGAGGGCCAGCAGGAGTCGGAAATAGGAGAGCGCTGTCCCCGCCTGCGTGTTGTTGTGATGGAGGGCAGACAACAACGTGCGAGCGCTGCTGAATGTGTCCCGGTGTTTGGGGGCTGCACTGGGAAGAACTCAGCATCTTGTTTGGTGGGGCCCAACTTCATGGAAGGGTGAACGGCGTCCACCCTGGGAGAGAATTGGGGGGACACCGTCCACCCGACCTTCTCCCCAAATCAGCTCTTTGGTCATCGCATGGTTTTGGGAGGGCAGCCTCGCGCCTCGGCAATAGGTGCATTGTCGCAGTGCCTATGTCGGCGGAACCGGGCAGACACCCTTGCAGCATAAATTACTGTGCCTCTGCCAACCCCCAGCATGTAACCCCCATTGTTATACAAACGTTGATCAATGGGTTCCGGCCCGGCGGCATAGTCACGCTCGCGTGCCTGCAGGCAGCATCAGTGTTTTGCAGGGCGATCTCAGGGCCCGTTGGCGGTTGATTTACCCTCCTGGTGCCGCCGCCAGGGGATAAGGGCCTGCGGCCAGGTTGTCCACGGGCTCGGTAGGGGGTGCAATGCAGTGTCCTTGCAATGGCGACGGGAAGCGCTTCTGCTCGCGGGGAATGAGCAGCAGTGCTGTCTGCCAGCAACCGTTGCCCATGTAGAGTGCTCCAATATATGCGATTTGGTCTATATACCGATCCCTCGCTGTCCGGTGAATGAGCAGTGTCGGTGTTTCCACGGTGAGCCTGGGAGAATTTGTACATTGCAGGTATCCCCTAGTAACTGGTGAGTAGGGCTGCTCATTGTCATAAGGGTGTAACATGACCAGAAGCCAATATTTGTTGTTGTGAAGTTAATCACCTCTGCTTTGTGCTGCACTGTACCGGACACTCACCGCTTGTGCTGCCGGCAAGATGTCTGTTATCGGGCGTATGGCGGCGTCCACAGCATCCATGAAGAGGGGTGTGCTCCGTGGAGCAGGAACACTTGCAAGTGTGCGTCCTAGGCCTTGTGCAGAGTTGGATCCCCACCTGGCCACGCAGCCATTCATCCTCCAGGTCGGAAAATGGGTACCTTGGAGATGGGTGACGATAACCATCCATAGGTGTATGTCTGTTGTGCCAGTGCTTATAGTAGTGCGATTTTGAAAGCTCCCGTTATGTCTAGGTCTGCACGCAGTACGTGAATTTTAAAGACTTCCGCGCATTTTGGGGCTGCGATGTTATACGGAGGGATGGGTTCTTGTAAGACATCGTCCTGTTATACCTACCCCCCTTGCCAGTTCTTCCGTGGCTTGCTTTACTTTCGACCACGCAGATGATTACCAGCGAAAGCTCAATAAGGGGCTCGAGTAGGTGCACCCTAGTGCCTGCATGAAGCCAAGTGAGGAGGAAGATTGTTTAAGTTGGTGGTACACACAGCAAGGGACAGGGGTCTCATAGTCTTTTGAATGTTACACTGTGACACAGACCCATTTACCTTGACGCCCACCCTCATGGCCCAAGCAGCGCATGGTGAAGCTTTGCAGATAGGCACACCGGGGTCGTTAATCGGAGCGCTGAGGGTTGGTAGTGCGACCGTTGATATTAGTTTTGCTCCCACAGGTTGAGAAGAATAAAAATAAACTAGTTCTTGGTTGGCGCCAATTTGAGAAGGGTCTGTGTTCCTTGCAAGCGCACAGAGTAGGCTAACCGGTGGGTGGCTAACAGATAATCAAGGGACCATTCATAAATGTGGGCAATTCACAAGGTGGTCAAAGCATCCTTATGCATCATAGGTTTAAAGCATTCAAGAAGGCTATTGAGGGATCATTTACAACATGCTCTGGTACCCCTAAAGGTGTTGATTGTCTCATGACGTCAGCTTTGCGAGTATAAACTCCTCGAGGAGACACAGGTTTAGGGTACGTGATTGAAGCTAACACTGTAATTTGACCAAGTGGGTGCTGGTGCGCTGCATGTGACTTAATTGGTCACTGGCGCTTGGGACAGTCTTCCACGAGTTGGCGATGTCTGTCTATTCTAGAGATTACCCTATAGACGTGGATTAATGCAATTGGCATTAAAATCACTGTTGCCAGCTGCCCAAGCCATCCTTTTAGTTTTGAGGGCTTGAAATAGGCGGGGTTTTCTTGTTTGCACGAGTACCCAGGTTAGTAGTTGTGGTGTTACTATGATTGGCAGCATGGCAGGAGCACGGTGTGGTGCAAAGGAAGTAGCCGCCTGACAGGAGTCCTGGCTTATAGTGGCACAATTGTCAGGTGTTCCTTAGAACTGCCTTGCGTTATGTAGTGTGCGCGTATGCAGATTCTAGATTTGCGCAACACTGGGCGTCACTATGTATGTGTCGCCGCGAACAGCCCAAGGTCAGAAAAGGTGTTTTACTCTGCCTTCAGTTGGCATTGCGGTACGTCTGCCTTGGTGGTTACCGGACAGGGTGCCCTGGGTGGGGCAAATCAGTATATCAGTTTGGGGTTAATTATTAGTGCTCTAAACCAATTTGTACTGCCAGGGTGCCATTAAGCGGGAAGACCACTGGGGGCAGTCTCTCACAATTTGGCTGTACTTGAATGAATGTCTTCATTCACCAATTCCGATAACAGGCATCGCTCCATCCTTCCCAGCAAGGTAGACCTAAGCGGTAGTTATGTCCTTTGACTTTGAGAAGCAATTCTTTCAATGCTTTTCTCCATAGAACTATTCTCGCCAACGGCAAGATGGCGGTCGCTTGAGGCTGCAGCGCCCGGTAACCAGAGCAGTGCCGGCATGGAAAAGCTGAGACAGATGCTGTGCAGTGCAGAATGATCGAATGGCTCCGATCCCTTCTGGAGGACATCCCACCGAGGGCAAATATTTAATACTAAGGTTGGCAACGCTTATAGGACTCTCCGTTCTATGCTACTGGGGTAGAACGCAAGAAGCACCAGTAACCCACCTGGAAGCTGGTCCGAGTGCCCGGATGGCTCCGAAGGTGTCGGCCGCGGCTGCTGCAGCGAAGGCGAGAGCGGCAAGACTCGCACAGCGGGAGAATGCTGAGGTGGGAGGAAAGACGGCGAGATCCCCCGACGAGGTGCGCGATGCCCTTACAGCTCCCAAAGCAGCAGGACGCGGAAACGCTACTCAGCCTAGGGAGGGCGGCGCAAGGACTGGTCCTACGGTGGCCGAGCTGTTCCGGAGAGCTCCGCTTCCGGGTCAGGAAAGGAAGATCGGTGAATGCGGGAAAGCAGCTCCAGCCACAGCTGATTCACCTGTAGTGGTGCTGGCGTTGGGGACAGAGACGGAAGCCGAAAATGGGGGTGAGCCGGCAGCTTCATCCCCGCTCTCAGTGTCAGATGGGATGAGTGAGGCTGCCATTACTCGTGATGCTCCTGACGCTCCTGATGTTCCCAGTGTGGCTGCGGCTCTTGACAGGTCAGGGGCGGAGGAAGATATGACTGTCTCGGTTCTTTCCTCCCTTGGGAAAGGTGTCAATGGTGGGTGTTTAGAGGTAGAGACCCAACGTAACATGATAGCTAGAATTGTTTCGGATGGCCCGCTGAATCTCACACACGCTCATGAGAATGAGAATATAGAGAGCTTAGAGAGTGGTGCTGAGCTAGATACCGAGCTAGATCCCAGCGATGTTTTTTTCCCTCTCGGATGGGGGGGGGGGCGGTCAGATGAATCTGCCTCATGCACCACTGACGAAAGCGGGTCTGAGGAAAGGGACAGAGATACTGAGGTTAACTAAAAAACGATTTTGAAAAAGAAAAAAACTCATTCAGGTTTGAGAGATCTAGCATGGGATTACTCACCCACTAGCCAACTAATAGCCCCTTGCCCTGCTCCTACTTCTCAACAACAATCCGACTCCACAATCCATACAGACCCTGCACCTTCGGCCCTCGAAACCATCCTACAAGCTATTGCCGCACATCGGGAAGAAACATCTCAGGACTGGCGTAAGGCACAGACTGCTTTGCGCAAAGTCCAGGGAGTAGTGCGCAGACTAACAAAGACATGTAGCTCTTTTGGTGAGCGCTTGACTGAGATTGAGTCAAGGATTGTTTCTAATGAGACCGAAAATGCAGCAGTTGCAGCTAGGGTGAGCTCTCACGAAGCAGAATTGACAGATGTCAAATGGAAATTGGAAGAATTCGAAAATTACCAGCGAAGAAATAACCTAAGACTGCTGGGGGTTCCCGAGGGGGCTGAAAGCGGAGATGTTCGCTCTTTTGTAATAGATCTGTTTCGTGATACTATGCCCGAGCTTGCTAGCTGGGATTGGGCCAAAGAAATTCAACGGGCTCACCGTATGCCTTTTACCTTGAGACAACCGCAGAAACCTGGGACTTACCCTCGTGCAATCCTTATCTTTTTTGGCAACTTCCTGCTTCGCCAGGCTGTTTTCGAAAAGGCCAGGCCGGAGTCTAGGCGAACAAGGAATGAAATCTCGTTCTTCGTTCGCCCAGATTTTTGCCACTCGACTGTTGAAAGGCGCTGGAGGCTGCGCCAGCTAATTAAACCTTTTCAGGATAAAAAAGCTCAAGCCTACCTAAATAATCCTGCACGGCTAAAGGTGATCTGGGGAGGAGAAGTTAAGTTCTTTACCTCAGAAATAAAAGCAAAGGAGTATTTAGAAGAGCTGAAGTAGATACAGTAGGGAAGGGGTGGTAGGAAGGAGGGAAGGAGAGGAAAGGAAGGAGAGAAAGAAAGAATAAAAGAACAGAAAGGAATAGAATGGAATGGAGAACGGAGCTCTTTATTTTAAAAAAGGGAGAGGAAAGAATAGGAAAAAACTGGGAAAAAATAGGGAGAGCAGGGAAGGGTAGTGGAAAGAGGGAAGGGGTGAAGTGGAGAGGGAAAGAGAAGGAAAGGAGGGGAGGGAGTGGAAGAGGGAGGAAAGGAGGGAAGGAGAGGGAGAGAGGAGGGGAAGGGAAGGGGAAAGGAAAGGGAAGGGACATGGAGGGACATGGAGGGAAATATAATCATAGCTATAAAACTAGGATCCAACCGTTAGAGAGTAGCTTGTGCTTCCGATTACTTTCTTGTTTTTCTTCTTCCCTTCTTTTTTTTTTTTTCTTTTTTGCTCTTTTTCTTTTGAAGAGGTGATTTACTCTTCCGCTGATGTTATTGTTATTGCTTTAATAATACAAGGAATTAATTGAACTTGGCACAGCGAAATTTAATCGGCACACGCTCTGGTTGTACCGAGCACGACCATCACAACAGACCTTGGTGTCTGTATGCCTCACTTTGGGTGTTAGGTGGGAGGGGGGGCCTGTCTTGTACAGGAAGGGTGTGTGGGTGGGGGTGGGTGGAAAAATGGGGAAAAAAGCAATTCCAATAAATAATTCGAAAGCAGTGGCAAAACATATAACTATGAGGATGGTTCTGGTTCATTTTTTGATGAGCAATGTAAGACGTACATATAGACTCTTTTACTCATTTGGTATATCTAAGATGATAAGCTCTGGGAGATTAATTAATATCTCAAAATGGGTAGACTAACAATTTGTTCTTGGAATGTGGCGGGGCTGAACGACAGAAATAAAAGAAATCGACTAGGGCAAATAATTAAGCAAGAATCTTTCGACATAGTTTGTTTACAGGAGACACATCTACCCTGGGAAAAAAAAGATCTGCTTAAGTTTGGAGGATATGATATCGCTGTTAGTACAACACAAACATCTAACACTCGGGGTGTAACTATACTAGTAAAATCATCTATTCAAATAACATCGCGCAAAAAAGCTGATGCCCTTGGGAGATGGGCAATTATAGAACTAACCTCCGGCGTAACTATCTGTTCAGTTTATGGCTCGAACCTAGATGACCCTCAAATATTTAAAGATCTTGAATCAGAACTTGTGTTCTGGCCTAAATCGATGGTTTTTTGTGGAGATTTTAATATATCTATGAGATTACCAGATACAAGCTTAAACTGTTTAGGGTATGTGGGAAGAAAACCGAAAGTACATAAAGCAATTTGTCAACTTATGGATATCCATTGCTTAGTGGACATATGGGTTCAAAAAAAACATTTAGATCCTGGGTATACCTATTTCTCGCACCCCCACAGTAAATACGTAAGAATAGATTATATATTAACAACAACGGACCTGGCTGATCATGCTGAGATCACTAAACGCCCGAAACTACTATCCGACCACAATCCCTTGACTCTGTCGCTTCAACTAGATAATTTCACTAGACCTCGCACTACCTGGACTTTCGATAGGAAATTATTATCTAATCAGGACTATATTATATATATTAAAAACTGGACACAACAATTTTTGTATATGAATCGCTATAGTGCACCGAGGGGAACGGTATGGGACTGTTTTAAAGCTGCCCTCAGAGGCGAAACGATTAGCTATGTGGCAAGGCATCGGATAAAACAAAATAGTGAACAGCAAGTACTGATGCAGGAACTTATAACAGCTGAAGAGAAACATACGTCGTTAATTTCAAATGGTGGGGAGACGGGGCCCAGTATGTGTCGTATACTTGTTCTCAAAACAGAACTTAACAGCTGGCTGAATCAGAAAGCTGCAGAGACGTTTCAAGCACATCGAGCTAAGCTATATGAGAATGGAGATAGAGTGGGGAAGCAATTGGCGATGCGTACTAGACAGAAATCCACATACAACACTATAACTACAATTAAAGCTAACAGCCAGGAATACACGAACCCTGAGGATATCGTGGAAATTTTCCAACAGTATTACCAAAAGCTATATCAAAACGATATCCCAGAGGGTTCAGTTGTTTTGGATAAATCTGATAATTCAGATGAAATGGAAACTTTTATTAGGGAATTTATGAGAGATACGGAAGGATTCAAAATAATTGATAATGACACTAGGGAGGATTTGGATAGAGAAATTGACATTGCAGAGCTTCAATTAGCTCTAGCAGGCTTAGCTTCAGGGAAAGCAGCTGGTCCCGACAAGATCCCTCTCGAACTTTATAAAATTTTAGGTACTCAAATTTTACCATATTTAGTTGATTTGTTTATCGGTATACAATCAAGTGGGAACCCCCCTGAATCCTGGAGAGATACTAACATAATCGTCTTCCCAAAGAAAGGCAAGCCAGCAGATTTACCTACATCGTACAGGCCGATCTCCTTGATTAATTCGGACTCTAAATTATATGCAAAAATTATGGCTAATCGACTCGGGAGGGTTATTGAACATCTGGTATCCCCGTGGCAACATGGATTTGTCCCGGGCAAAGGTACAACAGATCATACCCGCAGGGCTATTACCCTGTTTGATGTTTTGTCAAAAACGGGGGACCCGATGTCAATGATCCTCCTCGATGCTGAAAAAGCGTTTGACCGTGTGTCTTGGAGATTTCTGTGGGGAGTTTTAGAAAAATGCAATCTTGGCCCGGGACTTATTAATTCCATTAAGGCTATGTATCAACAACCCAGGGCCAAGTTACAAATGATGGGATTTGAATCGAGACCTATTAATATCTCAAGAGGTACCAGACAGGGGTGTCCTTGCTCCCCGATATTGTTTGCGCTATACATAAACCCCCCTGATCATTAGATTATTATATAGCCAGAAAATAAAGCCAGTTATCGTTGGGGAATACGAGACTAAAATTCTTGCATACGCCGATGATGTGGCAGTTTTAACATCAGACCCCGCTGAGGCTATAGTCGAAATTGAAAGAATTACACGTCAATTTGGACAATATTCGGGATATTCTCTAAACAGAGACAAGACGGTTATTCTCTGTACGGAAAATATTATATTTACTGACCCCCGGATTGCAATAAATGCGACCTATCTAGGAGTGTGCATCACTGCAAAAATAGAAAACATTAACAACCTGAACTATGATCCTCTAATTAAGAGTATTACTAAAGACCTTCTAAGGGTAAATAACTTACATCTATCCATTATTGGTAGATGTAACTATTTAAAAATGAATACTCTCCCTAAAATACTGTATTTATTTCGGGCTATTCCCCTGTTTTTAGAGGAAAAAATCATGAAAGCGCTTGAGTCCCAAATGTCTAGTTTTATATGGCAGTATGGGAAAATCAGGAGGTCAATGAAATATTTATCTCTTCCTCAAAATAGAGGAGGGCTGGCTGCTCCGAATCTGAGGCTATACCATTGGGCAGCCCTTCTTCAACAAATGGCGCCCCTCCTGGTGATGAATGTAGATAATCAAGATACTGTGATTCCCTCTATCTATGAAATTGCATTGGGGAAAGAAGCTCATGGACTTCTTTTAAGACAAACCGAAGCAAGATATTATAAAAAAAACAAGCTGAGGATCATTATTAGTGCATGGAAGGTTTGGAGGCAGGCCGCTAAGCTGATGGAAATCCCGAAATTTAATAGATACACACCACTCTGGCAATCCTCGATACTACCATCACATGTTAATGATGTAACTGCAAAAAAATGAGTTAGAGCAGGGATACATACAGTTGGTGACTTCTTGGGGGCTGGGACAGGCCATAGATTTTTAAATATACAGAGCACTTTTGGAATTTCGAGTAATGATTACTTTAAGTTTATTCAAATTAATTCTATTTTAGGGTCCAATACGATTTCAATTGAAACTATACCATTTATGGATGTCATTGTTAGAGATTCTATTCGGATAGGAACTATATATAATACTCTTCTGGAGAAGCTTCCAAGCGATTTAGACAGTGTTGAAGCCTCATGGGTCGAAAAACTACGTAACCCCGATATCGATATTGACATGAGCCTGGTTTTAATATCTCAACTATTCCTATCCTCAAATCTGAAGGCACAATTATACAAGACAATTTTTAATCTGTATTTTACCCCTGCCAAGCTGTTTTTATGGGGGAAAAGAACAGACGACTCATGCCCAAGATGCGGATTAGGACCGGCTACTCTTCCTCATATGTTCTCGGACTGTCTCGCACTAGTACCAATTAAAAATATGGTGTTGAGATTCTGGGAGGAGGTATTTGGTCATAAGATGGTGTTTTCTAGCACACTTTATATTCTTGGATACGATAATACCCTTGGTTTTAGCCGCGAAGAAGAGACATGTCTTTTTATAGGGACTGCTGTTTTTAGAATCATACTAGCAGCACAATGGAAAGATCCGCATCCGCCCAGCTTTCAGATGTGGTTAGCCAGATTTTTGGGGGTGTTTAATCAAGAGAAAGCCATATTTGCTACTAGAACATTGCGGTCTAGAATTTTGGGGGAAAAAATCTGGGCACCGATTACAGCTTGGGCGAATGGAATTCGGCAATGTTAAGTAGTCTTTGAATTTCTCCCAGATAGAACTGGTCCCTCCATACTGCTTTGTATTTTTCCGCTATGTATATTTTTTATTGTCATCATAGAGTGTGAATTAATGTGTTTATATTGCTGCTATATTTATTGTACGATCGATTTGATCATCTGTATTTATCGGAATTGCTAGTAAAAATATAATTAATAAAAAAAAAGAACTATTCTCGCCAACTTTGTTTCAGTAGTTTGGATGGTGCCTTTGTCTCAAATCCATCAATATTTAACTGACTATCGGGTGACTCGCTGTCCACTGGTCCTTGTTCAAGACCGTCTCAGGGCGCCCGAGTTAATTGTAGACCATGTAGGTTTCAATTGTTTCAATATCAGTTTTGTCTAGGCAATCGACCCAATCGGTGTAGCAAGTGTCCACCCAGCTGGTCATTGTTTCCCTGCCCTATACTAGCGCTCGTGCATGTCAGTGGGGACAAGGTGGGGCGCTCCAGTGAGGTCCACCTTCTCTTTAGTTTTGTTGGTTTTGAAGTAGGGCAGGAACTGTACTTCTCTCCTCAGGGGGCTTTGCACCGTAGCGGGCTCTTCTTGGACGTGGCACGGCTGTGTCCGACTGTCCGTCTGTTGGTATTACATCAAGCCGCTTATTCCGGAAATTACAAAGCAACGAGAGGCGCTGTGAAATGCTGAGCTGCATTGGGCAATTGGGCACGAGGGCCTTCATGAGGAACATCTGCTGGCACCATTTAGAGACAGGTACCATGTACTCTGGCTAGGCATCCCTCTGCAACCATGGGCAGGTTTCAGGGCGCTTCAGTAAGACATATTCACCCGCGCTTTAGCCAGGGCAGCAGGCTGGAGGTGGTAGTTGCCATCTAACAAGTGTGCTGCGGTGCATAAAAAGTTTGGTAAACACTGCGTTAGAGCCAAATGGCGACGGGGTATTATTGACCGTGGCATTACCTTTATTCAGGAAAAGGGAAGGTAGTTGCACAGAATATTCCCCTCTGGTTCCCACAGACTTGCCTGCCCCCTGGGTTATCCTTCTATGGGCTAGAACCTGAGATTGGAAGGGGCATCTTCTGCTACCAGTGTCCCAAATACATTGATGGTCAACGCTGGGGTAGATGTACCATGAAGGGCATTATTAATACTTGGGTTTTCCCTAAGTCTTGGGGTCAAACTAGGTTGGAGCATTAATTCTACAGTCCTTAGGAAGCATTCAGCTTTCTTTCAATCCAAGTAAGAGCAGTTGGCGATAGATAAGTAACAGCGAGTGGGTAACAGACACCGGCTGTTCAGTGACATCGTGCCCCGGGGGCACGCGTGCTTCACAAACAGAGCTGCAACCAAAAGGGTGCCAATTGGCAAAAACCAGTAATCAGGTTTAAGATGTGTGTCTCTTGCCTTACAGCTGTGCGAAGCCAGTACCACTTCGAGGTATGCCCACGTGAAAATTGGGTGCTTCTTAATGTTATCATGACCAAGGCAGTTTGTGGTATCTCCCAGCGGATCCACTGAAACTGTACTGCAGCTAACATGAAACTGGGAATCTGTGATTCCGACACTGTTATGAGTTTAGGCATCCAGGGTCAGAGAAAGTTAGCAGGCATTGGCATCTGTGACCCAACGGCAGCTAAGCAAGCGAGATGCACTGCAGAAGTTGTCATGACATGAAAGGGTGAGGTGTCGCCAATAGCGGGCATAATACATACAGGTTCAAACCAGATTTCACAACAATAAGGCGTTCACCAGGGTTAGCTCCCAAAGGGGTCTATGCAATTGTCTTGTCAACAGGGGGAGGTAAGTGCACCCCAGTGCACTTACTTCCCTAAGTCACTTTACTAAGTGACCTGTTCCTGCGGTCAAGCTCAAAAACCCTGCACGGTCAGCTAGATTAGTCATGCTTGGTGGGGACGCGGTCAGCCAACATAGTGTGCTGCCGTCCCAACAAATGGGGTAATAAGGTGTTAAGCACAATGGGCTAGCATTGCAGACAGTGTGCATTGTGCAAATCAGACAGATTCTCGAAGAGGGTATTCCTAGGGGTTTTCACCACAGAAGGAGCTGAGCTGGCGAAATTCCCATAAGGAATAAGGAATGCAGGGTAAGTGCTGGAGGGCAGCCTTGCTCAGTGTCACATACTCCTAGTTATGAACATTCCTGTGCGTCATGATTTCGAAAGCTAAGGGAAATCAGTAGGGATGGTTCTCTTTCATCTAGATTTGCAGGAGGCTCTAGACAGGAGAGGTTGCGGGTAAGACTATAGCTGTTTTGGTGGGGGGCTCTGGCGGCAACGGTGGCCGCCTCCAGAGCTGTGGCGGAGTTACAGGGCGATCTGGAAGCAGGCCGGTACCAAGGGTACCTCTGTGCTGCACCATAGGGGGTGCCAGAGCCAAATCCGAGGAGCCTCATGGGAGGGTCCTGGAAGCCGTGTCGGCGCCCCCCTAGTCCTTCGGGCGGTTGTGGGCCTGAACAACCGGGGGTTTGCTATGCGACGCTCCGCCCCGGGAAGGGGCATGAGTAAAAGTCACCAGCGGTCACGTGATCCTGTAAGAGAATTACTTGGAGAGCAGCAAAGGCGGGGTTTGCCCCAGTGCTGCCTGGCTCATCAGGCGGGCAGGCGGCCCAGTTGGTTGCCTGCCATTGGATCGCCCGTAAGATAACCCACCTATTACATAACGGTGTATGTAATAAACCTGCAGAAATTGTACCCAATCAAGCAGTCTGTGTTGTGTGTTTATTATTGGGTAATGTATTTTGGTTGGAGGGGTTGACGGAGGGGTGCCAATGACGATACTATGATTCTTGACATATGGATGGGGATTATCCAAAACCTCACAGGTAATTATACGGCCTATGATACCCAGGAGCAGATATATGCAAATTGTCATACCCATGTCGGTCAGTTTGGCCCTCTTCACTTCAGTGCTGTCAACCTCATTTACGAAGTTCCACTAGGATCCTCACTCAGCCACACTATTTTCAACTCCTACATGGCCCTACTTGCCAGCATCATCCATGCCCACCGAATCAACATCATAATATATTCTGATGACACCCAGCTCATACTCTCCCTCTCCAAGACACCAAACACCCAGACTAATTTCTCTGCCTGCGTGACCGAAGTCCCCAGATGGATGAAAAACAACTGCCTCAAGCTCAGCACACCATACCAATCACCTGGTGGCCCACCATACTCAGACCCACACCTCTCCTGGCAACCTACACAAAGAACCACTGAATAGTAAACAACAATCAACTCATCATGACCGGTCAAGATTATGCAGTTTCTGTCTGACTCCTACTAATGAAGATCTTGAAACGGATCCCCACCAACGCTTGCTGAACTGTCACACAAGCTGTCATCTGCAGCAAGCTGGACTACGGCAAAGAAATCAATGCTGAAATAAGCAGAAGACTCCAGCCCATACAAAACTCAGTGGCCAGGCTCACCATCAACCCCCCATCTCAAACTTCCATCATCTTGCACCTTAAAGAGATCCACTGGTTCCCAAACCACAAACACTTTTCAGACTCCTCACTCACACATACGCCTTACACAATATTGGACCTACATACGTGAACAATTGCATAAACATCCACAAACCTACCAGATACCTTTGCCCAGCCAGACTCCTACCCCCACACACCCCCTGCATAAGCAGAACCAGATCTGACGGTTGTGCCTTCTCCTAACTCACTCTCAAAGCCTGGAACGACCTGCCCCTGCACATCAGAGCTTCCTCCTCAGTTCTTGAATTTCACAGAAACTGAAGACCTGGCTCATCACCCAGTCATGACTTTGGTTTGGCTACAGGCTTCAGTGCCAAGATACACTCCCAGGTGAATTGCATGCTAGAAATGTACACATAACATAGCATAGAATGACATAGCAACATAATACGACATAACGTAATGTAACATAACATAACTTAACATTGGGGTATAGAACACCTGAGGTGGAACCTTCGTCTTATGTCATGTTTAACGTGCGCTCCTGTAGGACACCATTCATGTAACACATTTCATCTCTCATGCAGTACATAGCACAAACACACAGAACGCAAAGATAAGTGAATGACCCAACTAAAACGGAGTGAATGACAAGTAGGCCATTATAGAGCTACCCCTGGGATAAAAACCTGTGCCCGTGTTTATCAAGAAGTCCACGGTGACCAGCCACCCGTAAAATTCACAGACTGCCCGTTATTTGGGCCTCTTGTCCGTGAGAAATTCTTTCACAGATACCTTTTGTCCGTAATTTCTGACATTAGAGTGAGCTGTCCTCCTGCAGGCAGCCTGAGAGCTCTGTAACTTTCACTGCGGGGGGGGCAGCTCGCGCTCCTGCTGTGATCTTGAGGGCCTGCAGCAGCCCCTCTGGCGCAGATTGCTATCGGCCCATTATCATTTTGTTTGCGAGCCTAATTTTCACATACAGAATGATAATGGGCCTCTCTGTGCAGTGACAGAATTTGCTCGGCCTCCTTGTGCCAGAGCCTAGGGCATGGCATTCTTCTTTTGTTTAAGGGCTCCTGTCACCCCACCAGAGGCATGCTCTGGGGAGGCGGCGGTTTCATTTACATATGAAATGCGGAGCCAATTGAAACCCCAGTTGAATAAGAAAAAGCCATAATTTATAAATACTGGTGAAAATGGGTAAGTACATTTTTTAAAATAACAAAGTGGATAAGCTAAAAACAAGTTAAGTAAAAAAAAAAAGAGGGGAAGATTTTATCAACATTTAGGAAACAGCGCGAGAATCACACCGCTTGCTCGTGCTTTGTACATCAGTATGCCCTTAATACACATTGGTCCTTAGATCAGATCTTTTCCGACGAGGGAAATTTAAGGAAGAGTTTGTTTAGTGAAAGTAATTTCAAATAGGCGTTTCACAAACCTGGATATTTCAAGTGACAGGTTGAAAACAGCCCCGTGGAAAGGAGCGTTTTTCTTGTTATGCTGCTTGATACGCGTAAATTCGAAAACCAAACATTGTTAAAGTAATACAGCATGTCAAAAAAACATAAAAAGACAATAAATGCAACTATTAAAATCAGCGTTGTTAGTCCATTTGCTATATTATTTGGCATCTTCTACTGTCAGAGTTCACAGACCTCTTTGCAATGCTTAATTTGAGCATTTCCCACAGTTCGGCAAAAGAACTCGAATAGACCACCTGTTCTTAAAACCAAAATGTGCCTTCAGGATTGCGCTGATTGTGAAAGGCCATGCAGGCATACCTATTGCATGAGAGGGCTGCTGCGGGCAACAGTATTGCTAATTGTGAGTGCTACATATGTGTATTTCAAGAATGTCACTGTTACTACGGTAAAGGTGCAGCCAGGGCCGGACTGGCCGTAGCGGGCACCGGGCAATTCCCCGGTGAGCCGCACCGGTGAGGGCCGGTTTTGGGCCCCTGGGGGCCGTTTTTGTTACAGGGCCGTTTTTGCAGAATAGCTGCAAAATCGGCCCTGTAACAAAATCGGCCGAAAACCGGCCCTGGCAAAGAGCTCGGCGGCACCCCCAAGCCCCGGGGGCCGGCCGAGCACTTTGCCAGGGCCGGTGTTGGTTCCCAGTCCGGCCCTGGGTGCAGCAAACGCCACATGAGCCATCTCTCAGGCGCCGCACACTCCCAAGCAGGAAGAGAGACTCATTCTATATATTGGGTGATTTCAATCAGGGTGGGCTATGCTAGCACTCTACTAGCTGCACACTTTTTGCAGAACCATTCATACTGGCTGGCATTGGTGTGCAGGGTCAAACTGGCAGATAGGGCAATCTGGCAGTGCAGAAGGGTTGGCCTGACAGGTCAGGGTTTTTTGTCTGCTTGTGGGCCTGTTTTATGTATGGTGGGCATGTTGTTCTACTGATGTGTCTTCAAAACTGTCCCCTGTCAGGGGCGTAGCTATCATTTTTGCAGCCTGTGCAGTGGCCCAGGCCTTGAGATAAAAACACGTCAGCTTCTGATTGTATGACGGCTGGTAGGAAGGTATAGTCTATGAACGGAGGGATTTCATTTTTATTGTAATCAGTCTTTCTATAAGATTGTAGTTTCAACATTTCCATTTAATGGAAAACAAAGAGCACAAGTAGAAATGCCTACATAACATGATTGATGTGATCTAATCCCAGAATCTTCTAGTGCTGCACCATGACCTACCAGACAACTCCTCTGGGCTGGAACCTTGGATGGATTTCTCCCCCATTCTTTGAAAAATAGCATTTTCCTAACAAACAGTGATTTTCCGTCTGTGTGTATGTATATGTCTTTTCTGTAGTGGGATCCTAGCCACAAGGCAGAGGCCGGCTAATAACTCCCTTTTCCTGCTTAATGCTCTAACCCTCACACAAGACCTGTCCACTATGGATCTTATCCATCACTCAGTATTGTACCAGCCCATAAATTCTGGATTTGTAAATTGCTGCAAATCACCTGTGAGGGTCGCAAGGTGCCGAATTGTAGGCACGGGAAGATTAAGTGATTTGCCCAGAATCACAGGATGTTGACACCAATGATGAGACTCGAACCTGGGTCTCACCGGATCGGCAGCTTAGGCCATTATGCCACAACCAGTCATCACCAGCTGAACAGACATGGAATACCTGAACCGATCTGACACATAGAGCTGGTATACGAAGCTGGCTCTCTATATACTATACCAAAAAGAGGTATAGTGTGCATAGAATCCAGTGGAAACCCAGAGGCTAAAGTAGATAATACTGATGCTTTCTTTTGTGGTTGTGTGGTCAAGCAGTTAAGACTTATCAGAGGGCAGTGTTGAGCATTAGCGGTACACACAAAGGCAATAAATGAGACACACACTCAATGAATAAACCTGAGACCAATTTATAAAAATTATACTTGGTTATATTTATTTTGCAGAACCACAGAACTTCAGCATAGGTAAATACGTTTTTCAATAGAAATACTTTTCAGTTTAAAGAATGGATACAGTGCAATTTTCAGACTTTGCAATGGTAACCTATGGGAGTAGGAAAACATTTGGCATATATAGGGATAACATTGACTTAAAAGACCAGCCTTCTGAAGTTAAGGTCAGTATTGGGAAAGGTTCAGTTCAGCACCACCAACGGCACAAGGTCAGCCGGGTGAAGGGTGCAAGTTTTAGACCAGGTGCCTATACAAATCAATGGGGATTGGTGACAATTGGACATCTTACAGGTAAGTAGCAGCGGCTTGGGGGGCCAGTCTCCAGGGGTTGAAGCAAGCACTGGATTGGGCCCAAAGCAGCATCAAAACTATACCACCAGTGGCGGAGGGGCAGCCGGGTGCAGGGTGCCAACACAGCATTGGGCAGCCAATGTAAAACAATGGAGACAGCCAAAATCGGAAACAGGTTGCAGGCTCAGGCCAGGAGGCCGGTCGAAGGGAACCAACAGCTGTTGAGATAAGTTGCAATGCTTGGGATGTAGAGACACCTTTGGTCTTCTTCTCCTAGGCCCAGGGCAGACGGGTGCAGGGGTGTCTTTTGGCTTTGGAAATGGCTTATGGGAGCAGGTTGCGGTTGTGGGGGGTCTCCATCCAGGGGCTGCAGGCGACATCGAGGAGTCCTGGAGAGGTCAGCTCCCGGTGGACTTCGGCTCTGGAGCACTGGAGAACCTTGCTGGAACCGGTGAGTCCCTTGGACTCAAGTCGGAGACATCAGGTGCATAGGTGGAACCGGGGGCAGGCTTTGCAGTTCTTCAGGTCACAGAGTCTTTTATTTGAAGATGGTTTCTTTGTGAACAGGTCTTCTGTTCTCAGGAGATCTTGGTCTTTTTTGAAAGCTGGCAGTCCTCCCAAGGTATTGGAGGTCACTGGGCTGCAGAACAAGTCATCTTTTGGTACAGGACTGTCGAGGGCTACAGGCAGGCCTGTAGGGCTGGGGCCAAGTCAGTAGGTTTCTGCAGTCTTCTCAGCTGGTGCGACTTTGTGGTGTCTGGCTCTTTGTAGGTCATCAAGAACTGAAGTTCAGGGTCTGGGGATGCCACCTAAATACTAGAATTAAGGGTATTACAAGGGATTGACAGGTAGTGGCCAGCGGGCCCCTTACCTGAGATGTGTACACCCTCTATTATGCCCCCCTCCTGTGGGAGCCGGACATAGTCCTAGCCCTGATTGGATAAGGCCCACCATCTTCAAGTTGGTGGGGACTGAAAGTGTTCTTCACCTCGCCACCTGCACCTGAGGGGTGGAGTTGGTAAAGAGGGGGGCACATGTCCTATTCTTTCTAAGTTTTGCTGCATGTCCTTCTGCCGATAAGGGGGTGAGGACAGTAAGGGGGCTTGCTCCTTCTAACAGAGTCTGGTTGCATTACAAAGGCGGCAAGGTCTTTGAAGCTCCGTGCCACAGATGGCTCTTCCTGAGCAGGGGGAGGTGTGCACACCTCCACCCAGCAAAGGCATTGTTTTCGACCTCAGAGCATGCAGGCACTCTTCACATGAGGTCAGAACACTGTCTGGAGGTAGCAGGCTGGCTTGTGTCAGTCGGTGACCACACTAAGGGTTGGTAGGGTTCAAGGGTCCCCTTGTAGGGGTCCTCTGTGTGCAATTGTGACACTAGAATAATTGCAGGTTTATTATGCTGAGATGTTTGGTATCAAACGTCCCATACTTCAGTGAACCCGTTATAGAGCTGGGGAAATCGTAATGATGAGTGTCTAGCCCATGTAGTTACCATGTCTTCCTTGCTCAGTTACCATATCCAGGAATCGAGAAGGATATTGCAGGGGCATTTATGCTCATGCAGATATGCCCTCACAGGAGATTACAGTGCATCCAGCCTTGGGGCCACAAGGTCTGCTATAGGGGTGACTTACCCATATCCCATGCAGTGTCTGTCGGCATGGCGCACAGGGATGTGTGCTATGTTGAGTCATCAGTTTTGTCTGCACTAAGATACGCATGCAGGCTGCAGTGGCAGTGTGCATGTGCTTGGTGAGGGGTCCCTTAGGGTGGCACAATTCATGCTGCAGCCCTGAAGGACCCTCGTTAGCCAAAAGGCCCTTGGTATCAGGGGTACCTTTACCAGGGACTTATATGTGAGCTAAAGTGATGCCAATTGTGATATAGCTTTAGGGAAAGCACACTGGTACTGGGAACTTGGACAGCAGGGACCCAGTGCACCTGCATCAAAAGCCTGGCAAAATTGTGGTGGGGGGTCCTGCAACAGAAACCCAATTTCCTACAGCTGGCCACTCAAAGAACTGTGCTCTAGTCCAGCACTGCAGGTACCAATTAGCTATATTTTATGCATGCTGCTTTACATCTCACAATGTCACTCAGATATGAGATGCTAGTAACAAAGTCCATCCGAGCAACTCTTCCTGACCACTTCTCTCACCAAACATGCCTGCTCAGGACAATCAACTGTAAATAAAATATCAGACTGGACAACCCAGTGCAGTAACCATATGAATAGGTTATGATCATATGAAATACTACAAAAAGACCTGCACAGTTGTTAAAAGCTGCATGCATACAAAAAAAACCATGAAGGGCATGATTGTCTCGACCTAATATAAAATTATTTTGACTTGTACTTGTGTTGGTTGTCTTTTTACATATGTAATATTGCACAACCTCCTCTGATGTGTCTGTAAACGTACCGTTTGTCCTGAAGTTTTGTCCTGAATTTTGACTTTCTGTCCTGAATTTTTGTACTGAATTTTGACCTTTTGTCCTGAATTTTTACACTCACCGGCCTGAATTTGCACCCATGCCAGTTACAATGAGTTGAGCATATTTGCCATATGTATTATGAATCAAGCAATCCAAACATTGTTTATTATTCAGTAAACTTTATTAATAATGTCCAATAATTAACCTACACATCTTACTATTTACCTATCGACGGTATGGAAGAGCACTAACTACCAAGTGCCAGTAAAAACTGTGAGAATTACCCCGTTTAGAGTATTTTGTAAGTATGTATTTATGTTCTACATCTGGTTCTAAAACAGATAAGAAAATGCCTCATTGATTGTGTTTGCTCTGATGAAGGTACTTCTACAAGGAACCCAGAACTTTCAGTCTTTAGATAAAATAAGCCTGGAAAGGAAATCCAAGTGTATCTTTCTAAACACTATTAGATACACCACTTAAAGAAGCTGTATCTAAGCCCCTTAATGGTTCTTTCAACATGTCGCAGTCGGCCCTCCAATCTGCAAGTGTACCAGTGGAAACCTTTCCACCATTCTGGTTTAGGACTATCTGTTCAATTTCGACTTTCTGCAAAACAGCTCAAACTGGTGGAATGAGATCTGCCCAAGGGAAGAAACTCTGTGGCAGTTGTCCCTAGACTCACACACTTGGCTCCGGCTACATAGGTCAATGCTCATGACTCTGAACCATCACTCTTCCCCCGGGCCGTTCCATTTTCTGCCACCACCTACCTCATTTGTGGATGCCCGCCCAATCAGCTAAGTGGGCACTTGGAAAACTCTAATGGGTTCATTTCCAGTACCAAGTGAATTGTGTCATTTCTGAGAAGTTTTTTCCAGTTTGATATAGACTTCTTTGTGGTTTCCTGGCCGACGACAATAATTTATATGTTGGTCTCTCAAACAGTAGGCATCACTGAAAACTGGCATAACGGCAACCATAAATTGTGCAGCGGGTCCACCACCATCCTCACCTATGGTTTTCCTGTTGACAGAGTCAGAAAACCCTCAAACATTTTGAAGGTGACCTTCTCACTCGCTAAATGGGTGGGGAATGGAGAGGTCATTGGCCAGAACATCTACCTTTTTGGGTGAAATGCTTTTACTGCTGCTCTGAAAATCTGGCTTAGCCTTTTGAAGGTCCTCATTACAAGGGAACCTAGTTATAATGGGTTCCGCCGCTAAAGGCAGTTACCACCACACTCGAATTATAAGTTTGGAGGAAACCCGCAAGTTGGTGCTTTATCATCCGAGGATTTCACCTGCTGCAAGCAGATGAAGTCTTTGGGTGAAATGCAAGGGACAAATATGCATGAATCTGCACAGTAAGCCCAATTTCTGCATATTATTCCCCAAACGTTCATAATATCATTAAGGCCCTCTCATTGATGGTAATTCCGAGTGGAAGGGAATATTTTTTACCAGGCCTCTAGCAATGAGGGCCTGAGAAGCTACTCTCTCTCTCTTTCTCTCCCAACTTCAGTGAGAATTTAACTCCTATATCCGTCTTATTTCCAACTTCTTTCCTCGGCCCATACCTTTTGTGCTCTTGCTTCTCCTCAACGCTCATCTCTCACTTCTAGCTCTTTTTCTGTTATCTTAGCACAGTTTTTTTATGTATTCAGGATCTTACTCTCCCGTCCATCTTTCTTCCTTTATCACTAGTTACGCTCTTGCTCAAGCTCACCCCTTTCATTTCTCACTTTCTTCATCCTTGTGCCCAGTCATGTTTCCATTTTTTTCTTTGCCTGTAATTGCCTTCCTCTCTCTGCCGTTCTGCACCATCCCTTCATTAATTATGTCTCTTTCAAAGAACCTTTCTTTCTTTAGCAAGTGTTTCTGTTCCATTTCGGCACTGCATATATACCAATTATATTTTTAAAGTACATGGGATTCTGCAATACCTGTATTAAAAACCAGTCTCTATTTTCTCTATAATCAGCAACTTCTGCCACATCCAGTCCTCTATTATAAAGAACCGAGGTAGCCATACAACTGTAATAACTTATTACAGTTGAGTTCTGATGTCACAGTGCCAGATCCAGCAGCTGAGACAAATGCAGCTCAGGTCAGGTCACAGAGCATAATTAAAGCAGCTGTGCGAAGAAAGAAAATGAAAAATTACTTTTCTTTTTTTTCTAGCAGTAGAGTGACAAGCAAAAAGGAGATATTTATGGCAATATGTTCATGTTTTGCACTCTTTTGGTAATTATAGAAAAGTTAAAATCGTTCTGCATGTTTCTACTCATTCTGGAGCTACTTCGCCTCATTTTAAAAAATGGGATTTGTATTAATCCAATTCTAATATCTTTTTGCAACAAATATCTATCAGCTTTTTAGATGTGTGCAATTTTGAGCTAGAGATTCTATATTTATTCTTCATGTTTGCAAAAATGCAGTCTCTTTCATATGAAAGAACTATGGACCAAGGGTTAAGTGTTTTTTCAGAAAGGTGATGGTCTGACCATGTATTGTTAGGGATAAAGTATCCACTGCAATTCATGATTAGGATTTTGAAAGTCACCTTGTTGTTCCATAACCTTACAAAGGAATTCAGCCTTCAACCTCAATGCTCTATGTTGTCATGGAACTCCTCTATGACCTGCAGTATTCTTATAAGATACTGCAGGGGGTACTTTATTCCAAATGTATGGTTTCAAATCATTTTTCAAGTAACGTGTTATTGAACTGTGCTTAAATAAAGTAATTAGAATTCGAAAACAAATAACAATACATTCTACTTACCAATTGGTATGTTGGTCCCACAAAGAACCACGAGTAGCATTGCGCTGACGACCCCAGACATGACACTCTTGCAATGTTCGGTTCAGCCCGGTATGATTCCTGAGCCCGTCCTATATATTGTACCATTCTAGACGGGGTCAAGTATTGACCAATCAGGACAGGGTTCAATGAAATGTTGCGCAGCACCAAGAAATCACTTTCCCATCCTGCATGCAATGCTATGGAAAGCTTTCTAGACTTACGTCTGGTACAATATGTAATTTCAAAAGCAGAGCCAGGTGTTCTATATCAGATCTTGTTTACTTCCAGTACCAAAAATCGAACTGTTCCTCCTGAAGGGAGACAATAGAAGTGAGATTTTATAGTCTTTTTTGGCACTTCTCTTTAGCATTTTGAGTAGATTACGATCAAAATTGCTTTTACCAGAAAGGTCACATTTTTTTTGAATATGGGTTTGGAATATTTCAGTGTATTTCTCACATTTTATAGGCGTGTGTTCAGACCGAATAGTATACGATGTAATAACTAGAGCTTAGCAGCCTTAGCACTTATGTTTACAGAAAAAAACAGATGTGGAAAACGCACCTTTACTCAAGATACCTGCATGCGCCCTGAAAGACCCAGAGAGGGGAGGTCAGGGGTGCAAATCTGATCTATGGATTTGGATGGAGCGGCAGAAGATAACCATCCTGTACCAACCTAAGGGGCGTGAGGCCCCAATTGTGGCACTCACGAGCACGCATCCCCTAACGTTGGAGAAGTGTGGCTCACTGGTTAGAGAAGGCATACCCTGAAGCAGAGGTCAGACCCGGGACCAGGGTTCAATTCCCGACGCGGCAGGGTCTGAGCCCAAGTGTCCACGGACTCGATAATTCTCACTTCGGTGCCTACTCAAATTATGGGTTCACACTCTGGGCAATAGCTTGCTTAATCTCCACAATGGCCCCCCGCGGCGGGATGCCTGGCTTTCACCTTGGGGACGCCCAGTACGGGTTATCTCACAGGGAAAAACCAGGACGGGTTCCCAATGCAAGCGCCAAGATGCCCAAGGGTAAATTGAGCGCTATATAAGCACACATAATAATAATAATAATAATAATAACGTTGGAGGGTTGCTTCACCTCACTGCTAGGGACACTCCAGACAGACAGTTCTGTATTTTAAGACAGTAGCACTAAGCCAGCTTGGACTTGTAGCTGTAGAGTGAAAAATGGAACCACAGATCCTGTATGATTAGACTTGCTTGATGAAAATCACAACTGGCTGTCAGCCACCTTCATCACATGTGGCCATTTGATAGCACTGACTCATTTACAAAAATCCGACATTTGAACTGTCGAGGGAAACATCTGAAATGAGAGATGAGATTAGTGTTTGAAATATTTAAGGTAAGATTTCCCCCATTTTCAAGATGTGGCGACTGTATTTTTGGGGGTGGCAGATAAAGTAACCACGATTTGAAAAAATGTGGTTCTTGCAACATAATCACAGACTTTATAAATATACTTTAATGTCATTGTTTTGAAGTAGGGTATGATAAATATTGCTTGGTTCACCTGCCATTCGATTCCTGAACTGTTATCTAGAACGAAATTTAAAAGTTGACCTACCAGAATCATGGAATAATTGGACATATAACATGAGGTACTGTAGTTGTAAGATCTTACTTTACTAGGCACAACTTGGTTTTCGCTCAATTTAGTCAATAATTGTTTTCTGATTTTAAAACTGCAAGATGTTAGTTAAGTACCTGAGTGCCCCTTGTAATTAGCTTGGGATAATCAGTTTTCATAATTCCGCAATCTATGACAGGTGTTAGTAATATCATTTCACATCAAACATCTCTGATCAGGTTTGTGGGTGATTTAGTTGTATTGGAGACTGGGAATATGTCCATGACTCCCCTTTGAAAAAGAATGAAATGCATTGAATATCCAGGTAATTTCAGCGATTGGGTTACAAGTAGATTATGTTCTGACGCATTAGAGGCATCTGATTCGTAAAGTAAAACTTAATGGGTGGCCAGGTATACCAGCCACCCAAACATTTGTCGTTGCACATCTGCCCGGGCCTGTGTCGGAAGCCAAATTCATATAAATTTGGTTTCTCCTCTCTAGTTTCGAGTTGGATTATGCTTAATGTTTTCCGCATTTCTAAAAAAGTAGAATTGTTTTCAATTCAAATTGTTTTATTAATTTGAGAGAAAAGGCATACAAATAGACAATATTGCGATACAAACGGACGGAATGAAATACAGGTTACATATGACATGTCAATGACTTGCATACAAAGTTGCGTCATGAACCTAGTAAGACATTCTAAGGAAAAGACCAAGTAATAGATTGAACTACAAGACCTTGAGAACTTAATTCAATGTATTTATCCAGGGATCGCCATACTATGCTAGAGATTGGTGATGCAGATTGATTCGTAAGTTGTAGTGTGTGAGCACGTCGGATATATTACACCGAAGCCCACCATGTGTGATAAAATAGATGTTGGAAAGATTTCTACTCTGTAAGTATGACTTTAACTGCAATGGTTAGGAGTAAGTCCAGCAGTGCCATATCATTGGCACCTGATGACAGTGGTGATGGTGAAGCCCAGGGGCCCAGCCTTACCACAGAGAAGGATAGGGTTATGGGTATTTTAAAGATTGCTGACAGAGCTTCTGTATCGATACCCAGTATGAGTCGAACAACTTGCACCCAAAGAACATATGTTGGTGTGCACCTGGTCACAATCCCAGCATTTATCGTTATCTCGTAATTTAAATTTATTCAGGCAGGCTGGGCTCCAATGCAAGAGATTTATTATAAAGAATTTAGATTGAACAAGAGATAGGGCAATCTTATTGCACAAGGGAAGTTTGCCAATCTTATGACAGGTGTCAGATGTAATATGCTCTAAGAAAACTTTCATCAAAATGCTTGGCCTATTGGGTATAAATAATTGAGTCTTGTGGAGGGTGAGGGTCAGAGAGCAATTTGTAGATATTGGAGGCGACGCATACAGAGCGGTGCCAGAGGGCAAGAAGTGTAATTAGGGCCAAAAAATTAGGGAGGCCAAGTTTAGATAATCTAGAAAATGCATTAAGAGCAATCATTGTAGTCGGCAGCAAAGAAAGTCGATCTATCTCTAGAATGTGACAAAAAGGAGCAAATGTTATCTCTTGCAAGGCGTCCTGTGACATGACCTGTTTGGGAGTTATAGATAATTTTTGGTATGCAACTTTCTAGCCTGTTGGCAAGGGCTTTCGCAAAAATGTTTGCTTCCATATTTAGAAGGGAAATGGGTCGAAAATATTTTGGATCCAAATGATGCTTGCCCTCCGTGGGTATGGCCACTATGGTGGCCTCAGCGGCCATGCCCGAGACCTTGCCAGACAGGGCAAATTTATCAAAAGTATTTTTAAGGTGCTTGATGATCGAAGATGTAAACGTTTTATAAAAGGCAATTGGGAAGTCATCCGGGCCGGGCGCTTTCCCTGAGCGGATGATGTTTATCACTTTAACAATCTTCTCTGTTTCCATTGGTTTATTCAAGCGCATCCTTTTTTCTTCAGAAACAGTAATCATAGGTAGAGAGTTAAAGAACTCTTGTCATTTTGATTTATCACATGACGATTGCGGGGTACACAGCTTTTGTAAAATTCTCTGAAGACCTCAAGAATCTCTTGGTTGTGGAATTTTTGCGAACCATCCTGGTCTGTGATGTGAGTAATTTGGTTGTTGAGGTTGTTGAATTTAAGAGTGGAGGCCAGTAATTTACCAGCTCTGCTGTGTAGTAGCAGTTGTTGGGATTTAAACACATCCCATAGTATTCTTGGGGGTTGACAGAATGTTAATTTTCTCTAAAGAAAAGATCAATCTCGTTATTAAGATCAGTAATGTCAGCTTTGTTCTCTAGAATTTCAGTGTTTAGGTGCCATATTCCACTCCCACCTTTATCAGCAAGGCTAAGAATGGACATCGATATTGCAGCATGATCAGAGACAACTTTTGGGTGAATATTTGTGTCCGACGTGCACTTTAAAAGTGAGGCATTGTCAAGAAGATTATACGGGAAAAGCTGGAGTGACAGGAAAAGAAAAATGTGAAGTCATTACCCTTTGGGTTATTTAATCTCCAGGCATCCGTAGATTTAGGAACCCTTAAGTTGAATTACAGTGTCTCTATGTCAGGAAGCAGACTCATGTGGTGTCAGCGGTGCGCCATATGTGGCAAAAACCAAAGAGACAGCGGATTCTTGTGAAGCCGCAAGTGGTGAACCTATATCGAGACTTATAATGTTCTATGTACAGTTGGACCTTTCAAGATGGCCGCGGCTCTTGCCGTCATTTGCTGTACATCTTTGACTTGACGGTTGGGCGCGCGGCAAACTGCGCACTTCAATCGAGATATCCTGAGAGAAGCTAGTGTTTTCTGTGTGCTCCAGAATCCTGAGGAGAACTGTTCTAGAACTTGAGAGAGATATTTTCGGAATAATCCACAGAACCGAATCAACCGCTAGTAGCCGAATAATCAAGTTAGCGGTTTTTGGTTACCCAAGTTTCAGTCAAGAAAGTTACTGAGAATTCTTCTGGCTGGAATCTTCGTTTGTTCATCTGAGAAGGAAGCTGTTACCCGGAGTGGCTGAGTATCAGGTTTCCCAGTGAACTAAAAGAAACCAAGACTGAGCCAACGACTAAAGTCAGTGAGTGCGCGTCTGCGCCCAACCTCCAATTTCCTCTCCTCCCCTTGGCGACCTTTCCTTTTCCTTTCCTCCCTATTTTACCTTTCCCTGTACCTTTTTGCGCGCATCTTTTGTTGAAGAAGTTGTTGAACCGACCCAGACCTTCTTCACTACAGAACCTGCGAGATAGGAGAGTATTCGTTAATTCATTATTTATGTACATATCAAATTCTTTATCAGAAGATGGAACCTATTTCTTAAACCTGCAAATGTGCAAGTCTGTATAACTAAAAGATTACAAAGAATATCACTACATAGAAGAGTAGCAAGCCTGTAGGAGTAAAAGGTAGGAGCAGAGGAATCTAAAAGTCATTAGGAAGATTAGGAGAGTAGGATGTTCTTGTAATTCCCTCTTCACCTCTGTGCATTAGGTGTACCTCGTTAAGACGTGCCAGTGAAGAACCATACACTACAGAAGAATCAGCAGAGAAGGCAGAATCACCACCTAGAGGTTATACACCATCCTGAGGCAGTCTCTTCTCTTCTCTTCCACTTCCCCTTTCCCCCGTGCTAGTGCCGTTACCCTTGCTTGGTGGCTGCACTGATGCAGGGGCATTGGGAGTAATCGTCACTTCTGCTTCTGTGGAACTTGAGGTACCTTCTGACAGATTGAAGTGCCCACGAAGTAATTTCCACCCAAGCGGAATGGCGGAAGGCTTTAGTTTAAAATCCTTAGGGGAGATGTTGGAGGCCATTCAAAGGGATTTAGGAGCGGTAAGGGAGGAAACGGTTTTGCTAACTCGAAGAGTAGATGGGTTAGCATCGGGAGCCACTCCGTTAGCTCAGACCTCTTCCCCCAATTTGTCTTCAGAGTCCAACCCCAGGACTGTAGCACAAGTGGTCCATTCTGTTTCCCCACTAATTCCATTAGCTTCTCCTGAAAGGTATTCTGGGGATGCACAGAGAGCGCAATTATTCTTGACACAATGTTCCCTCCATTTCATGTGTCGACCAGCGTTATTCCCTGACGCACAATCCAAGGTTGCGTTTATTCTCTCTTATCTGAGTGGGGATGCGGCTAACTGGGCAATGCCATTGGTGTCCAAAGATTCCCCATTTTTGTATGACCTGGAGCGTTTTAAGGCCGAATTTTTGAGGATTTTTGACAGAAGAAAGATCTCTCAAGTCACGGACAATGAACTTTTAGAACTTCGTCAAGGAAGTAAGGATTTAGTAACTTATTTAACCCAGTTTAATAAGTTGATTGTGGAAACGGAGTGGCCAGAAGAGAAAAGAGCGGCTCTCTTCTATCGAGGATTGCGAGAAGAAATCAAAGACACATTAGCTCAGATTCCTAACCGTCCTACAGAATTATCAGCTTTAGTGGATCTGGCTTTAGAAATCGATTTTCGTTGGACAGAACGGAAAGGTGAAAGAAGAAAAGAATTTCGTTTCCAACCTCCTAGATTTGATCGAAGTCGACAAGAGATCAATAAGACGCCTTCTTCGGATGTGGAACCAATGCAAATTGGGATGGTGAGAGGCCCTCTGAGTAAAGAAGAGAAGGAACAACGAAGACAGAAAAGACTGTGTATGTAGTGTGGAAATTCAGGACACTTTGTAAAAGAGTGCCCGAAAATGCCTAAAACTTTGGTGAAGGGAAACGAGCAACACCACCAGTAGAGGGGAGCACACTGGTGGTGTCAGAAGAAAAGATGGCTCCGAATTCCCATTATGTGATGAACACTTTACAAACCATGACACCTCATTTGATTTTGCATATGACTATTCAGTTTCGGGAGCAAGAAATTTCTGGGGTGGCCATTATGCTCGACTCTGGAGCCACCGGAAACTTCTGCGACATAAAATATGCACAAAGAATGGGAATAAAAGGCATCAGTAAAGAAAGAAGTGAATTAGTTCGGGCAGTAGATGGAACTAATCTCTCCTCAGGACCCATCACTCAGCACACTGAACCTTTGAAGTTGATTCAAGCAGATGGCCATAGTGAAACCATTCAATTTAATCTCATTGATGCACCTCAATTCCAGATGATTTTGGGGCTTCCATGGCTTACTATCCATAATCCTACTATAGATTGGGAAAACCGAACAGTATTCATGAATTCCCAATATTGTCTAGAACATTGTTACCATGATTCTGAGGAAGGTACCGAACCCTCTCAAGCAACCTTGTTATCTGGCGGAGGAGAATCAATTTGTGTCATCAGAACTACAGAAATTCCCCCAGAGTACCAAGAGTTTAAAGAAGTCTTTTGTGAAAAAGATGCAGAAAAATTACCTCCACATCGTCCATATGATTGTACCATCGAATTGGAACCGGGAGCGGTTCTGCCTTGTTCGAGGATCTACGCCCTAACTGAAGGTGAAAATCGCTATCTCAAGGAGTATTTAGATCGATATTTGGCTAATGGTTTTATTAGGCCTTCACAGTCCCCAGTATCCTCTCCTTTATTCTTCATCCCCAAGAAGGAAGGATCTCTTAGGACTTGCATCGATTATCGTGCCCTCAACCGAGTGACCATCAAGAATCGATACCCGTTACCCTTGATTTCCGTCCTTCTTGATCAAGTAAAGGAAGCTCAAATTTTCACAAAATTAGATTTAAGAGGGGCATACCATCTTATTCGTGTCAAAGAAGGCCATGAGTGGAAAACGGCATTTCGAACTAAATATGGGCTCTTTGAATATCAAGTTATGCCGTTTGGCCTTTGTAATGCACCAGCCGCCTTTCAACATTTTATTAATGATATCATGGGAGATTTGATTGACAAGATTGCAATTGTATATTTGGATGATATTTTGATTTTCTCCAAGATTCCACAAGAACATGCTACCCATGTAAGGAGGGTTTTGGAAAGGCTGCGTTTGCATCAATTGTATGTGAAACTAGAAAAATGTGCTTTCAGTGTGCAAACAGTGGAGTTTCTCGGATTTGTCCTTTCCTCAGCAGGAGTGACCATGGATCCAAAGAAGATTCACTCAGTTATAAATTGGCCCTCTCCAGGAAACGTTAAGGAGATACAGCGATTCTTGGAATTTGCTAATTTTTATCGTCGCTTCATTCAAGGATTCTCACAGAGAATCATTCCTATCACCAAACTTTTGAAGAAAGGCCAGAAATTTCATTGGACTGAAGAGGCTGAGATGGCTTTTGAGTTTCTCAAGAAGAGCTTTACTACTGCTCCCATTTTGCTACATGCAGATCCGGCAGAACCCTTCTTTGTGGAAGCGGATGCTTCAGATTTAGCCATTGGTGGGGTGCTGTCTCAGCGTCACAAGACAACGGGACAGCTTCATCCAGTGGCTTTTCGTTCTAGAAAACTTACGCCTGCTGAAGTCAATTATACAATTGCTGAGAAGGAATTGTTGGCGGTGAAAGATGCGTTTGAAGAGTGGCGACACTATTTGCTGGGAGCTCGTCATACAGTTACAGTTTATTCTGATCACAAGAATTTACAATTTCTGAAATCTGCTAGAACCTTGACCCCTCGTCTCTTAAGATGGTCTCTCTATTTTGCAGACTTTGATTTTGTGATTACCTACCGCCCAGGAAATAAGAACGGAAAGGCGGATGCATTGTCCCGAATTCAGACAGAAGTTCAAGAGCCTCAAATGACTCAAAAGACTATCATCCCAGAAACCAAGATCATTTGTACGCTTGATTTGGTTGATTTCAAAGAAGAAGTAAAGAAAAGGTTGTCTCCAGAAGAGATACAGACTTGGGTTCAACAGGATTCTATACGAGAAATCTTCGAACAGTTACCCTACGTTCAAGGTGCCCT
The DNA here is from genome assembly GCF_964204655.1 of Triturus cristatus. Taxonomy (NCBI): domain Eukaryota; kingdom Metazoa; phylum Chordata; class Amphibia; order Caudata; family Salamandridae; genus Triturus; species Triturus cristatus. The sequence continues at coordinate 525,076,837 of NC_140592.1, forward strand.
GTATTTACCCACTGCAGAACTTCAGCACAAAGCAATGCAAGCATGCCATGATCAACCTTTGGCTGGGCATAAAGGTATTCAAAAGACTCTTGAGCTCATTCAACGATATTTTTGGTGGCCAGAGATTCGGTCCAGTGTCATACAATATGTGGGAACGTGTCCAACCTGTGCCCAAGGAAAGGCCATGAGACAAGCCCCATCAGGCCTTTTGCATCCTTTGCCCACCCCCTCCCAACCTTGGCACACAGTCACCATGGATCTCATAGTGGATCTGCCTCCGAGTCATGGGTATAACACTGTGTTGGTGTTTGTTGACACCTTCACTAAGATGAGCCATTTCATACCTTTAAAAGGGGTTCCTACTGCGAGGGAGTTAGCCAAACTATTCAGTGAGCACATTGTTAAGATTCATGGAGTCCCAAAAATCCTGATTTCAGATAGAGGGTCTCAGTTTGTATCCCATTTTTGGAGAGCCTTCATGCAAGGGTTGGGAGTAGAGACCAGATTTTCCACCAGTTATCATCCTGAAACAGACGGGCAGACCGAAAGAGTCAACCAAGAGTTGGAACAATATCTGAGAATGTTCCTTCTGGATCAGGAGGGTGAATGGTCTGATTTTTTATGGATGGCAGAGTTTGCATGTAATAATGCAAAAAATGTGTCTACTGGGTTTTCTCCTTTCTTCCTCAATTATGGTAGACATCCAAACCCTTTCATGGGACAGGGAGATATGGGGGTTACAGCAGTCAGAGACCTCATGCAAGATCTTGTTAACACTCGCAGATCGGCAGAATCCAATTTAGTCAAGGCTAAAGCGAATTATAAGAAACAGGCAGACAAACATAGAAAAAGGGCTCCAGATTACAGGGTGGGTGATTTGGTTTGGTTATCTACACGTAATCTCCATCTCAAGGGTAATCGGAAATTTCAGCCACGTTTTGTGGGACCTTACCTAATTGAAAAAGTACTAAGCCCTGTAGCGGTAAAATTAAAATTGCCCTCAAATACAGGTATTCATCCAGTTTTCCATGTCTCTCTGATTAAAAGATGCACTCCAAACACGAGAATAGTGAAGCCTCCAGCGCCCCTAGTGATTAATGGACATCCTGAATATGAGGTCAAAGATATATTAGATTCCAAAAGAACTAGAGTTGGGCTTTACTACTTAGTAGACTGGAAAGGTTATGGACCAGAAGATCGCTCCTGGGAGTTAGCTAAGAACATTCATGCTCCTCGACTCTTAAAAAGATTTCATATTCGATACCCCTTCAAACCTGGGCCGATGAATCGGCCTTTGAGAGGGGGTACTGTCAGGAAGCAGACTCATGTGGTGTCAGCGGTGCGCCATATGTGGCAAAAACCAAAGAGACAGCGGATTCTTGTGAAGCCGCAAGTGGTGAACCTATATCGAGACTTATAATGTTCTATGTACAGTTGGACCTTTCAAGATGGCCGCGGCTCTTGCCGTCATTTGCTGTACATCTTTGACTTGACGGTTGGGCGCGCGGCAAACTGCGCACTTCAATCGAGATATCCTGAGAGAAGCTAGTGTTTTCTGTGTGCTCCAGAATCCTGAGGAGAACTGTTCTAGAACTTGAGAGAGATATTTTCGGAATAATCCACAGAACCGAATCAACCGCTAGTAGCCGAATAATCAAGTTAGCGGTTTTTGGTTACCCAAGTTTCAGTCAAGAAAGTTACTGAGAATTCTTCTGGCTGGAATCTTCGTTTGTTCATCTGAGAAGGAAGCTGTTACCCGGAGTGGCTGAGTATCAGGTTTCCCAGTGAACTAAAAGAAACCAAGACTGAGCCAACGACTAAAGTCAGTGAGTGCGCGTCTGCGCCCAACCTCCAATTTCCTCTCCTCCCCTTGGCGACCTTTCCTTTTCCTTTCCTCCCTATTTTACCTTTCCCTGTACCTTTTTGCGCGCATCTTTTGTTGAAGAAGTTGTTGAACCGACCCAGACCTTCTTCACTACAGAACCTGCGAGATAGGAGAGTATTCGTTAATTCATTATTTATGTACATATCAAATTCTTTATCAGAAGATGGAACCTATTTCTTAAACCTGCAAATGTGCAAGTCTGTATAACTAAAAGATTAGAAAGAATATCACTACATAGAAGAGTAGCAAGCCTGTAGGAGTAAAAGGTAGGAGCAGAGGAATCTAAAAGTCATTAGGAAGATTAGGAGAGTAGGATGTTCTTGTAATTCCCTCTTCACCTCTGTGCATTAGGTGTACCTCGTTAAGACGTGCCAGTGAAGAACCATACACTACAGAAGAATCAGAAGAGAAGGCAGAATCACCACCTAGAGGTTATACACCATCCTGAGGCAGTCTCTTCTCTTCTCTTCCACTTCCCCTTTCCCCCGTGCTAGTGCCGTTACCCTTGCTTGGTGGCTGCACTGATGCAGGGGCATTGGGAGTAATCGTCACTTCTGCTTCTGTGGAACTTGAGGTACCTTCTGACACTCTAGCATAGTCCTGCGAGATGGAGATTTTGTGATCTTGGCACTGTATCATATGAACCTTCCTCATATGAGCCAAAATTTGTTCTGTGTGTTGATGGCGCAGGGGTTTGAAGATCAAAGGTCTTGGAGTTGACATGTTCCTGGGTTTGAAAGTTAGAACCCTGTGGGCTCTTTCAATCTCAAAGTCCTTACTGAGGGAAATCTGGAGGACCTCTGGGATCCAAGATATTAAGAAATCAGCGACTAAGGGGGCGGAGTTTTCAATACCTTCCGACATGCCGAAGATGCGGAAATTGATTCTCCAGTTGCAGTCTTCCTGTTCCGTGAGGTCTCTCCTTAGTGATGAGGTAATCCGCTCCAACTTATTAAGATGTTTATCTTGGACATTTGTGAAATCGTCTACCGTACTTTTTCTTGTTTCAGCATTTAACAGTCTTACTGTTAATTCTTTAAAATCTATATGAATCCCAGCCACTTCAACTTGAAGGAGATCTGTGTTAGATTTCCTTGCCCTGAGCTACATCATGTATGGTATTAAGTTTAAGAAGGATAGCCTCTAAGGTAGAGGTGGAACCAGGACTGCCTTTACGGGTGACTACCAGATAGGTGGTGATTGGTTTGAGCACTTCAGGTTTGCCTGTGTATCTCTGTCTTTCGAGCTCCCATCTCTGCTGTCCGCCATTTTGTGCTTGTGAAACTGACAGATCTTGTTTAGGAATAACTTCTTGCAAGGTGACCAACTGATATATTAAATGTAGGCCAAGAGCAAACTTGTTAAGCCTCTAGGACCTATTATGTAGAAGTAGGACCCTGCACAGTGAGAGGTTTTGCAATAAGGATACTTAAAACTGATTGCAGTATCTTCAGAGTGAGCTCAGAGTGAATTCAGACTTTATACAATTTGTAATAGCAATGAGCACAAGTGCAGTAAGTGGTTTATTAGATAGGTAATATCTTCCTTTGATGGGTCCCCTCATGGTATATCCTGCAATTAGTGCTCACTGTGTAATCACAGCTGCCGTTTCTTCACAGTGTACTTGGGAGCTGATATCAGGGCACTGATTACCCTGTGTAAAGCCAAAAATAAAACCTGGGCCCATAACATTCATGCAGTAAGCTAGTAGTACCGCCGGAGTCAATTTAGTTTACCTGCAAGATTTTATGTTTACCCAAATCTTACCAATCCAATCTCCTTGACAATAAATTTCCTCTGGTCAATTAATCTAGTAGCTAGTAGTATAGGCAGAAAATAACATTTAAGGGTTTCTCCAATAATCACAGACTCAAAGAGTTTTAAAAGTTTTTATCTAATCAATAATTTTGTGAGTCAAAAATCAAATACATGTTAACATCGAGTTTCATTCAGGAAAGAAATCAAGTTTAGTTCAAATAATAAGTCTCAATAAAATATTGTGATGACAGTACCTGTAAAGGGAGAGAAAGAGAGCAGGTACAAGGACAGATTTCACAGAATTATATTTACCTAGGGTGATAGATGAACCCAACTCCTTGAAGATGGGCCAGATGGAGTCCACCGGGACAGGTGGAAGACAGAGGATCAGGATAGGTTCAGAACTGGGAAGGTGACATCTTCTTAGTGCAACGCCAGCGTCGCAATTCCCCTTCTAGATGATTGGATTATCGATCAGTATTTCAATCTCACAAGCAGGGTCTCTGGCATCTGCAGGGTCTCAGACACCGTCTGTGGCAGCATACGTGTCGGGTCTGTGACGAGTCAGAATGACGGGCCTCTGACAGACGGGTCTGACTGGTCTCTAACTAACTTACCTCAGTTATACTATTCTGTGTTCGTGTACCACCCCCAAATGTTTCAATATCGTGTTTTCCCCTACTTCTGATTGGGCGGGGCAAGGAGGTGAGTTCATCACACCATATTAAATGTAATAGTTTACTTAGGTTCTTTGTTCAATGTTTCCGCTTTTTATTTTACTTTCCCAAAGCTTTATTCCCACCCGCATTTCATATTATGATCAATACAATTTATACAATTTGTAATATTTGTTGCTCTTGTCCGGGTCGATGGGTTAAGTTCTTATGAGATTCTCCCCAGCATGACCTTGGCTGGATTTCAACGGTGTCATCATGGTTCCGGGCAGGATTTAGTGCGCGTGCGCACAGACCTAGTGGGGTAGGGATTTCAGTCAACCTCTAAGCCCAAACACGAACTAGTAATAAAGTCAGAGAAAAACATGTTAGAATAAGAAAATAAATGAATTCACTGTATACAATCTATTTCGACTCTAATCCCATTTACTTATTTATATCTTTCGCATTAGCAATTAGTAGAACTTGCAAGGTTTAGTTTAAGCAAAAGCATGCGCATTAACATGTGAGTTACAAGCGGCCATTTTAAACGCTATTGCGCAGCTGCAAAAGTTTCCCTCCAAGCATAGAAAACGTCATACCACATAGAGGCAGTAGACGTGACGCAGTGAAATTCCCACGTTTTAGCGGCCATTTTAATGACACTCGGGTTACTGGTTAGTAATACACAGAGGCAAGCATCCCCTAGATACTGTACAACGTGTGTAATGCAATTATTAGTATTCACAACCAGGTTGATTAAAGTGTTACACGTTATTTGAGAGGATTGCATCCAAGCAAGTTTCTTCTTTACAAAACCTTGCTCCATCACTGATATATAGTGGACAGGTAAATGAAGACTTGTTTATTTATATTTGTTCCATCGTGTTCTTAGGTGTTATCTGTGTTTAGCGCAAACACACAAGGAGCTGTAAGGATCATGTATTTAGTTGCTATCAGCTTCTATAGAACTCCTGCAAGATCTCAATAGTTACTTTCAGATGCTTCCTGCCAGTGGCTGAGGTTGAGCGCTTTACTATACAGGGGCCTGTACAATCATGAGCCTGGTTCTACTGTAGACCTACCGGCCATTCCAACTGAGGCTCCACTGGCAGAATTCTCCATTAAGGAGATCATTGCAGGGATTGAGGGCCTGACCAAAAATAAAGCTCCGGGGCCTGATGGAATCCCCCCTGATCTGTTTTTGAGTAACATCGAACTCTGGGCTCCCCTAATGACAAGGGTTATTAATACTGCTATCATCTGTGGCCTGCCCCCGTCTTGGTCCACGGCAGTAATTGTGCCGATTTTCAAAAAGGGCAACAGGGATGACCCAAAGTGCTACCGCCCGATCTCCCTGATTGATGTGTCAGCAAAACTTTTGGGGAGGGCAATTCTTAATAGACTGTCCGAGTGGACCGAGGAAAAAAACATCTTCTCGGACACTCAATACGGATTTAGGGCAGGGAGGTCCACTAGTGACCAGTGCCTGAACCTTTATTTGCTGACTGCCAAGTATACCATGGCTAGTGATGAATCCATTTACATGGGTTTCATGGATCTGGCAGCAGCATTCGATCACGTCAATAGGGAAAAATTGTGGGGCATGATGCTTAGTATGGGGATAGAGAGTGGTCTAATTAATATATTGAGGGAACTGCACAGTGACACCACCGCCAAAGTCCGCTTTAATAGGGAGGGGGGGCTGACTAGTTCTTTTCCCTGTAAGAGTGGAGTCCGACAAGGCTGCATTCTTGCTCCCTTTTTGTTTTCCCTTTATATTAATAATTTGGAGCAGTTTCTGTTGGGTCTGAAGGCAGATTGCCCAAGGGTTGGGTCGCGTCATATTCCTGTTCTGCTTTATGCAGATGACGCGGTACTGATCGCACGGACACCAAGGAGCCTACAAATCCTGATTGATGGTTTTGTTAGGTTCATGAGTGCCTTGGACCTTTCTGTAAATCTGAGTAAATCCTATGTGCTCCTGGCGGGGAAAAAAAACACCTCTAAATTTACATACAAAATAGGGAGCCACATTGTGGAAGAGGTCAAAACGTTTCCATACCTTGGTGTAACATTCGATGGTGCCCTGCGGTTTGATACCCTGGTGGAGGAACGTTGTGGTAAAATGATTGCATCTAACGGGGCAATCGCTAGCTATGGCAGGAGGCTAGGAAGATGGTCCCCGGAACAGGTGATAAATCTGTACAGCTCAGTATCATGCTCCAAGGTAATTTACGGGGCAGAAGTATAGGGCTTTGTCAATACCACTAGTATCCAACGTGAAGAAAATAAATATCTGAAATCACTCTTGAGGGTACCACAAAGTACTGCTGGTTTGATTGCCCATAGGGAGCTAGGGAGACCATATATAGAAGATTTGATAAAATTGAGGCCTATTATCGCTTGGTTAAAAATCTGGTACAATCCTGATGCGACACTTAGTAGAGAAATCTTATTGGACTGCCTAAAAAGGGACAAGTGTATGCGCATCCCCTGGCTCCTTTATGTGAAGAATACCCTGGAGGAGCTATGTTTTGGGAACCTCTTTACTCATCCTGTAACTATTGTAGCCCAGAATAAACTGCATGTAGGGAGAATTTTTCTAGAGCGGAAAAACCTACGCAGAGATGAGGCTGAAGGGTGTAAAAAGACAGTGAGGGCCCATCACCTAGTGAAGAGCGTGGAAGGTATGGAGCCATACTTGTTCCTCATGTACAATGCACAGGATAGGTTCCTGATGTGCCGTTTCAGATTGAACCTTCTCCCATTTATGTTGGCATCACCAGCGGGGTTGGCTACATCAATAGAACAGAAGGGGCCCTGCGGCTGCGACAACAGGTCTCCGCAAGACTCCCTTCATTTTGTTCTACTCTGCCCCTTTTACTCAATGCCCAGACGCAGATACCTTGTAAATATTTTGAAAAATGCTAATTTGGTCCACGCTAGGGAGGCACTTGTATTCTTACAGAAAGCTGAGGAACCCCAAACACTGTGTAGTATTATGAACTTTATCAAGGTAGCACTTCGTTTAAGGCTTACTAGAGGAGAAGACTGAAATGTTTTTACTTTAACTTTTAAGTGTTAAATATGGCTATATTGTTGTATTTATGTTTTGTTAATTCACCGTACAAAGAACCCTGAAATGTTTAATGACTTTTTAACATGTAAATATGAGTGTGCTTTTATGGTGTTTTTTAATCACCGAATAAAGATTCTTTGACTTGACTTGACTACTATATACTCTAAATAATTCACCGGCCTCCAACAATGGGCCTAGATGGTGGGCTGAGATGCACGTTTGACAGGCTTTAGCACATCACACATCTGGTTCAAAAGCCGATGAGGGTGTCCCAACAAGCGGAGAAGAATATGGAAAGCGCACACCCCAATCCGAAGATGCTTTCACTCATGAGCTTTCCCACGTCAGACCGTGTGTAACGGTAGCAGTCGCTGCGGTAGATGTGAAAGTCTGCTTCGAAGAGCAGTTATGAGGCCGCAATTTTGCTGTGCTGAGAAACCGCATGCCTGGCAAGACAGATCGTTTAGCGCACACATGAAATTAAGGTGCATAAAAAATATTGGTTCTTACTGCTGCTTGTAGTATCCTATCTGGGTCCAGAATTAGGCCAGTCATAACCTCTTATCAGGGTCCAAGAGCGATATTGCAACTCTCAGAATTAGAACTATGGTCCGACACCGCCATATTGAGTCGATTGAGGTGATTCATTTAAACTCTGAAAACACTGCGTCTGGAGTTGTTTGGTGGTTTTTGGTCACTCCTCCAAGGTCTAGCAATACTCCGCTGCCTATATGTGCTTTTATTTCACGTAGTGGGCATCCAGGTCTGCCTTCTGCACCAAAGGTGCTGCAGAGCTTAGAATTGAGCAGCCATCTGTTACGTTGCTTAGATACCGGGAATGCTTGACTAGCAAGCATTCCTGGAATGTTTGGGTTCAATCTGTAATGTATGAGTGAGGCAGTTGAAGGGAGGACTCCAGGATTGCTCGACGTGTCCTTCTGTGCTCTTCAGATGATAAACCTTGCTTTGGTTACATGAACTGTGCAGTGTCCTACTTAACACTAGTGACGATTGCTGAAGAGCTGAGAGGATTCATGCATGCAGCGGATCTTCCTTAATCACAATTTATTGCTGTTTCTACTTTCAAGCAAGTAATTCTGCAATATAAGCGCTTTGCCAACGATCTAAGAAGAAGTGACTTCCTCTGAGGTTGCGGATCAAGTTTGCTGCAGATTCCTGGAAAACGGAGGTGAATTGGCAAGACGGGGACTCGTTGGCATGTGAGTAACCCCAACGCCATTACCGTTGGTGAGCTCGCGTCTTGTGGCCGCTCACAGCAGCAAGGGAGCAAGTCCCCTGTCATCCGCATTGCTGCACCCATACAGTCTCCTGGGAGGACGTTCGCTGTGACGAAAACGAACGAAGGAAGTGATGTCATTACACGAGGTCAAGCAGCGTGACCTCGCCAGCGGCCATTTTGGAAATGTCTTCCTTTTCATCGATCTCCTCATGGGATCACCGGAGTTTGCCACAATAGTATTTACAGGTGGAACATGGCTCAAAGAAGTTTTTTATATCCTGAATACTTGGGATTTAAAGGTATGTACAATATTAACTTTTATTTATTATTTTATTTTTTTGCCAATTGTTCATATCTACTATGATTGCTTGATTAATTTTCGTCATCCACCTGGGTACCTTATATGGTGAAGATCAGGAGAGTGAACTAATTTTTAATTCAAGGAGGGATACTGGACAAGTCCATATATAATGAGTACCCAAAATTTTAATATTAGGCATTTTGGGCAGCTGGGTCAGAACTATCTATTAAATGGCTGGAATGGAGGGCATATTTTACGAACTATATCGATGCAGTGGACAAGACTGGGAAATGGCAGCAGCACAAAAAAAAAGATTACTTTCACATTCGGTAGGACCAGTAGGACTGAAAGTATATCATCAAATGACTAAAACTGTAGTTTCAGGTGACATTAATGTATACGATCTAGCTTTAAACATTTTTTTTTAGAGTTGTATATAGCGCGAACTAGACCCAAGACATCAGGTATCAGAGCGCTTTACACGAGCACCAGTTTCATTACAGATGGACACATTCATGTTAGGCATGGGGAGATTAAGTGATTTGCCCAGAATCACAGGATGTTGAGCGTAGTTGCTTAGACTCAAACCCAGTTCCCCAGCTTCGAGGTCGACCACTCTAGCGATAAGGCTACATCCTCTCCTAGGTTTGTTACACTTAGAGAACTATTATGCACCCAAGGTGTGTATTGGTATTACAATATTCAATTTTTTTTCAAGAAAACAAGGTCAATTGGAACCAGTCGACACCTATGTGTCTGAACTCCAAAAAATTGCCTTAGATTGCAAATTTGGGGTTATACATGATGACCTAATTAGAGTTCAAGTTGTGATGCATGCTTATAACCCCGAAATAAAAGCGAGGCTATGGGTTAATGGCAATGTTCCCTGGGAAGAAGTCCTAGCTATAGTACGTAAGGCAGAAATGTCTAGCAGATGTGCTGTTGTTTTAAAAGAAGACACTCAAGATTCCTTGTCAGTAGGAAAGGTGAACTTTGGTAGGGGTAGAGTGGAGAAAACAGGGATTCCTAGATTTGATTGTGGTAAACTTCGACCTAAGGATCAATTAAGATGTTACAGATGCAGGAGTTTAGACCATTTGTCATACAGTAAAAAGTGCCCTGCAGCCAAGCAAAAATGCATCAACTGTGGCATTTTTGGTCATTTTGCTAAGGTATGTAGAAGAAAAAACACTAAACTCAAATTTGTTAGCGAGTTTGAAGAAGATCTCGATATCTCACGTAATTCAGGAGAAGGAGCTTCTATGAATAGTCTTGTTATGAATGTTAGGAACAAGCTTTTCTTAAACATCAATGATGTAGTATGCAGGAATAAGCCGGAATGTTGGATGACGATTGGAGGAGTTGAACTAAAGAGTTTTGCTTACTCTGGCTAACTGTATACTATAATCAATGAAGACCTATGGGAGAAAATCATTTGCTAATAAAGCAGGTAAGTACTTATTGGAACCTGGCATATATCCTGAGGGTTACATTGGGGAGAACATTGATTTGATGGGTTTCAGGTGGTTTACATTACAATTCAAAATAGACAACATCGAGGAAAACTGTATGTTGCTAAAACTAGCCCACCTGTTCTGGGTTGGTTTGACCAGAAAATGTTACACATCATACTGGATCCTAATAGTAAGGAACACGTTTTGGTAGTTGATGAAGGCAGCACATTGGGGAAGAGAATGCAGAACCAATTTTCATCTGTCTTCAGTAATAAATTGGGAAATCTCCGAGGTTTTGAACACCTGATCCGTCTCAAGTAAGATGCCTTTCCCAAAGTTCACAAATGTCGTAATGTACCTTTATGAGCGAGAGATGAATTAGCAAAAGAACTTGAGAAATTGATTGATGCTAATGTAATTAAGCCTATTGAGGCATCCAATTGGATTTCTCCAGTTGTAATCGCCAGGCAAGGCAATGGCAAAATCAGACTGTGTGTGGACTTGTGCCATTTGAATAATAACATAGTGATTGATGGGTTTCCCCTACCCCAAATCAATGAAAGTGTCACATGCTTAAAGGGGGCTAAATGGTTCTCCACCATTGACCTTTCATCAGCATACCACCAAATTTCCTTGTCACCAGAATCCAGGAAATACATGTCATTCATTACTCCATTTGGCTGCTATCAGTAAAAACGCATGCCCTTTGGGTTGGCTTCTGCCGCAACTGTTTTTCAGCATCTTATGCTTCAGTTGTTCAATGGTAAAGCAGGCCTTACTTTTTTCCAAGACGATATTCTTGTTTTTGGTGCGAATGAAAAAGAACATGAATATAGACTTCTTCGTGTGACAAAAATTCTGGGGAAAAAAGGCCTCACTGTGCAATATTCCAAATGCAACCTTGCCAGCAAAAGTGTTACTTACTTGGGTCAAATAATAGATGGTTTTGTGGTCAAACTAAAACCTACATTGGTTGCTGCTATTGAAAATGCATTGACGCCTGCTAGCAAGGATGATGTAAGGTCTTTTTTATAGGCCTGGGCGAAAATTTCGTTCTGTTTGCGGAAATTGCGATAATTTGACATTTTCGCGTTCCGCGGAGAGCGCGAAAATGTCAAAATTTCTGGTTTCCGCAGCTTGGCGATAATTTGTTTCTTGCTCGCGCTGTAAAATAATACATTCTCGCACGCGCGCGATCGCCTTACCTGAATCCCTGCGTTCGCCGACAAGTTTTCTTGATTCGGTCGCGTTCTCCATGAGATGTTGTATTGTTTTTAGCCATTTGCGCTGTCTCGCGACAGTTCGCGCCCGCAGTGACGTCATGCGTCGCGCGATCACGTCTTTCTTCTCGCGATCATGCACCGCGAGACAACTCAAACAAGATGGCCGCGCCCGCAAGCAACCACATGGGTAAGTTGGCGACCCGCAACCATGCAGAAAGTCTCGCGAACATGCGGGAAAAAAACTTCCGCATCTTCGCGATATTTCCGCTTGTTTGCGATAATTTTAAACATTTTCGCGATAATTTGCGAAAGTTAATTTCGCAAATTCCGCCCACCCCTACTTTTTTAGGCATGGTAGAATTCTGTGCAAAGTACATTCCTAATTTTGCAGAGAAAACATAGAACATTCAACATTTACTCAAAAAAGAGTGCCATTTTCAATGGTCCTCTGATTGTGAGAATGATTTCAAAACTATCAAATCAGCAAAAGTGAATGCTACAGCCTTAAATAGTTTTGTCACTGGTGATAACAGTATAATCACCATGGATGCCAGCAATTAAAGGTCTGGGGGTGGGTTTGTCCAAAGTGGATAGCAAAGGGAATGAGCAGATAATAGCTTATGCTTCTAGATTATTATCCCCTTGTGAAGAAAAATGTCCTATTATTGAAAAAGAAGCATTATCTTGTGCCTGGGCCTTGGAACACTTCTAATACTTTATTTGGGGCAAAGGTTGTACCTTGAAGTGTGATCACATACCCTTAATTAAGATTTTAACATCCGAGGGGTCGGCAAATGTTTCTGCAAGGTTGCCAAGAATTTCAATGCAAATGCAGAATTTTACTTACAAGATTATTTACAACCCTGGTGAAGATAATGTTGAAGCTGACTTTCTTTTTAGAATACCTGCAATGCTAGAAGAGTGTGAAAATAACAAGGGGAATGATTTCCAAATGGCCTTGATTCATGATCAAGGACGTTCGGCAGTCAATAAAACTGAATGGGAATTGGAATTTAAAAAGGATTCAGTGTATCAAGAAATTGTCTCATATGTAATGAAGGGTTGGCCTGAGAAGGAATCGCTCAGTGAAGCAGCCAAACCTTTCTGGGAGGTCAGATCAGAGTTGACAATGGATGAGGAATTCTTGTTGAGAGGTGAGTGAATCATTCCCCCGGGCAATTTATGCACAAGCATTATTGAATTATGTCATGAGAGGCACCCTAGGATTAATAGAACAAAATCTATTTTGAAAAATTTGTTTTCGTGGCACGGAGGATGCTGCTGCTGAGAGAGTGGTAAGAGAGTGCTGTGCTTGCTGTAAAGCCGACAAATCCTTTCATACTTTGCAACCACCAATGTGTGAAGGATTTATTCCTAACGAACCATGGGAGACTGTAGCAATTGATATCATGGAACCAGTATGTGATTCCACCCATGGTCTTCAAAAGTATTTAATTGTGTTAATGGATTGGTTTTCACGTTGGCCTGTGGTTAAGGTGGTTGACAGAGCTGACACGGATGCTGTTTTGACATTTTTGGATAACACCTTTACATCAGAAGGTATTCCTGCATGCGTTGTAAGTCATAATGGGGTTCAATTTTCATCTAACAAGGCAAGGATGTATTTTTAAAGACTGGGTATTAGGCACAGAACCACTTCCTTATATAATCCCAGTGGAAACGGAATAGTGGAAAGATTTAATTGTGTGTTAAAAGGAACCATTCAATTGATGTATGAATGGGGGTGAAGATTGGATCACACAAGTGGGCAAGATGGTTTGGATTTACCGTGTCATCCGTACAGATGCAACTGGTTTACCACCATTTATAATAATGCGAGGACGGAAACCACGGTCCAAGTTTAATCCATCATGGTTGCGTTTGTCTGAAGTTGAATCTTGGTCAAAGGAAGAAGTAAGGAAGAGTAAACAAATTTATGACATGAAACATGGTGTAAGATCTACCAAGGTTGATGTGGGGGACTGGGTGTGGATTAAAAAACAGGTTTAATTGGTAAGGGAAAAGAACGCCCCTGTTTGGTTATAGGACTATGTTGTGAACAATGCATAGATTACAAAAGATAAAAAAGATTGTTATGTCATTATTTATACATAGACTACAATAGATAAAAACGATTGTTATCACATAACAGGCAGTTGAAGGGAGGACACCAGGATTGCTAGATGTGTCCTACTGTGCTCTTCAAATAATAAACCTTGCTTTGGTTACATGGACTGTGCAGTGTCCCACTTAACACCATCTTAGCTGTGTGCCTGACCATGCCCCCCATAAAAGGTAGAATTTCTACATAAAGATCATGTGCGTTAATAATATCTTGATAAGTTAGTTTTGTCGAAGAGGCTTCACCCAGTTTATTTTGGGGACTAATGGGCTGTGGGTGAGATGAAAACCCAGTGGAAACTGTATATCTCATCTTTTCCAGCATTGACACATTCCTTCATCATTACCGATTGACACTAATCACATTCTAGCTACGACTACGATATGCATGTGCTATGTCATGGCTGTCACAAAAACCATATCTCCAACACAACACTCCTCCACATTCCATTTGGATAGGCAAAGTGCTTTTCATGGGCAGGGACCAAGACACATATAGATTGTTGGGGCCATAAAAATAAGAATGGGATTTGGACCCTCAAAGATATGAAAGGGGGTTGTGGCTCAGATTTAATGATAGTGCGGAAGAGAGAGAACTAGAAGAGTATGGCTGCTGTGGATAAAAACAGGGATACCATAGTGGGCTGGGGCTATGACAATGGAGAGATGTGACAAGAAATGTAAAGATCCTAATTTCCTGTGGGTTGTAATGCTGGATTCTGCAGGTGACAGACCTTTTCACTTTTTTATATAGCTCTTTATTTGTTTCAAAACATATTATATATCTACATTTGCAAAACAGATATGTTCATAGGTACAGCTGTCAGTGGTACACTTGGTCATACATACTGTGGTCACATATCACATCGGAGCTAGTACATACTAGATTATATGCATAGCAAAATGTATTCAAAATAACCCATAGACACCCACCTTCACATTCTCATTTCCCTTCATTCTACGACCATTGCTATCCTCTCCCTTGTTCACGAAGCATCACTGTATACTATGTACACCACACATGCAGCACAGAACTGTCCCCATACTTCCACTAACATTTATTGTTCGTGTGTTGTTCTTCCCTGTCCATAACAATTGAGGAACTGCATATACCCCCTAGTTTGGTGCGTCAATAATAATCCATGCCCCTGTGTGTTTGTTATGTGCAGTGTAAAAGGTGATCGGGGGGCATATCATCAGACTTGGTCTGGAGAGCCAAGAATAATGAGTTCCATTCAGTAGTGATGGGGCCCCTCCTCGCCTTCTGATAAATATGTTCATTGCACTTATCTGTGCTGCACTCCATGTATGTAGCTCTCACAGCAATGTGTCCTAGATAGAGAGTCTGCAGCCTTACAGTGCACAGCTATCGCTCACCTCCCTAGACACAGGGCCAGGTCTATGAATCTGGAGGTGTGACTGGATGGCTTCAGTCTTAAGAACCGTCCCAGCAGGCAAACAGCCACTGTGCTAGGCAGCAGTCTGCCAGTTATGTCAGTGAGCAAAGTGAGGATGGTGGACCAGTAGGGGACAATGCATAGGCAATCCCACACCATGTGGAAAACATCTGCCATTTCAGCACAGCATCTAGGATTCTGATGGGAGCTGTGTGTGTATATATAGTGACCAGAAGCACTAGGGGCAGGTATGAACAGTGTAAATAATTGAGTCGTGTATATTTGAATCATGGCTCCCAATTCACTGTTAGTATACTTCAGTGTTTTCCCCCACTACTTGTCTAATATAGCCTGCACAAGTTCTTGTTCCCATTTGAGTTTTAAAGGTATCCAGGGGGTCTAAGAAGGTGGAAACTCGGGTGCGGTGCATGCATTCATTGCCCTACACTGGATCCCGTACGTCAGTAATACAGTCAGAGCATCCAAGTGTGCGGCTTATATGGCCTCTGAGCCCCTTAAACTTCGAATCGTGCCACACACTGCTTCAAAGGTTAGGAACTGTTCTCTGTGCGGGCCACAATCATCCACTAGCTCTTCAAATGTAAGCAGTTTACTGTCAGAATAAATGCCACCCTGTATGTCAATGCCCCTGTGACCACATCTGTGTATCATAGGGAGCCGCCACTTCCGATAATCTCAGAACCACCCACAATGATGGCTGGGGGAAAACAGGGATTCCACTCCTGTTCACTTGGTATATGTGTCCCAGCAGACCTTAATAACCCTCACTGCTCTAGGATAAGTATGTCTTGGTTTATTTCACAGAGTTTTGCACTTAATCAGGAATCTCAGGAGTTCCAAATGGGAGTTTGTTTTTGAAAAACAAACAAAAAATGAATGGTCCTTACACTCTGGGAGTATTCCCACAGCTTGTGGGAGTCAATTTTATTTTTTCCTGGTCAGGACCGCCAGTCTTTGCCTGGGATGTTTTCTAAGGTATCCGCCAGCCGAGCTTGTGAAGTCTCAGCCAGCAAAAACATGTCAGAGCTGCCATCTCTAAATAGAGTGGGTAGATCAGGAGATTGGTGGGCCGAATACTCTGCCAATAAAAGGTTTGCAGTTCCTGTGCCCTGCCATGCCAAATGAGTTTGACATAATTGATGTATTTTTTCCAATGTTTTATATGGCTGGCAAATGGATGGCCCATACAGAACTATTTGTTTTTAGGTCTCGCCTACGCAGCGCACATGCGCTGATTGGGCAAAAGACCTTTAGCAATTGCTTTGGCTTTTCAGCCAAAAACGTGCACACGTTCTATTGCCTTCAATGGCAACGCGTGCACGTTTGACGATTTACTTGCGGGAGCGAGCTTGGCACCATATGTTTGTAATTAATTTACAATATGGTGCCCCCTGGCTCGCTCGCGCAAGGGAAACGCTTTGTGTGCTGTCGGGCGCACTCCCCTCAACCCTCCCACTTTTAGCGCGAGGCGTGCGCGCTTGTTGTTTTATTACGGTTACCAGTAGATGACCACCTCATGTCATCAGTAACATCATTTCCGATCTCAAGGCTTTCCTTTTACAACCCACGGCATTCTGGGACTTTCGGTCATGGTTTGTTGAAGTGAACAGAGGGCACTAGCACAGCTGAAAACATTTTGTAAAATGAAAGCCCAGGGTTAAAATCTGGAGTCTCTCATGACACAGAGTCATCGGGTAACTTTAAGAATTTTTTTTTTTACTAGATAGGCCCTTGAAGCCACAGGTTTCTGTGAGCTGCCTAAAGGATTAGGAGCGTACCTGAGCAAAATTTGGCTATTCCCACATGGCACCAACACGAGAGAGCGACTTTGCACTTCCATCAAAACACTTCCAAAGTATCTCTCCAAAGTGACGGAAATTGTGGTTTCTTCGTAAGTTTATTACACGCTAACTCAAGCAAATAAATGCGCTCCAGCTGTGGAGCCGAGGAGATTATTACCCTCCAAGATCACTCCAGAGCTTTGATGAGTTCCTTGAACTGCACGGAGTGTGTTTAGGAGGAGCAACTAGATTAGTCAAAAAGCCCTTTAATTACTAGTTTCCAAACAGGCCACTACCCCACAAAGTATCATATTCCTGATTTGCTCACAGACTACTGCACCTTCAATCCTGCTCTTAATACATTATTTCGTTAGAAAAACTTTTCGCAGCCCACACCCATGCCTTTTAGCACTTTCATTTTACATCACAACCTCAATTGTGGCGCTTTACCACACACGTATTCCCGTTTGCCTCCCACTTGCTTTCTCCCTTCCCTGCTAGCCATCTTCAACTACCGGCAGCTAAAACAATACTCTTAGAACATAGCATTCCCCCACGGACTAGCGTACGACCCATTTACTAATACGTTTCTGCACTTTCGACTTTTGGCATACTAAATAATTTTGCCTTATGTACTTACACGGCACAGACGCATTCCCATGCACTTTTTGATGCTCCTCACACATTAACATAAAACAACTTACCACACACACTTCAAATCGCCCTTCGTTCTCTCCTTCCCTCCTATTCACTCCTTACACCCTCCATTATGTGCCCATGCTGATTACATTTCAATGTGACTATTGACAACCGGTGTAAGGGTATCAAGGCGCTACCCAAAAACCAATGCATTATACACATAGCACGCGTACAGGTTTGCATCTAGCCACAGTGCTACCGCAATAATCTTCACCACAGCATTATTCCACAGCGTGCCACTACCCATTTACTAATACGCTCTTGCACCTTGTATTTGCCCTTACTAACTAATTTGGTCTTACAAACTGTTTGCGGCACATACACATGCCTTATAGTACCTTTTTCCCCCCATATCTCAGTACAATTTGTGGGGCCTTAAGCCACATATATTTGTTTCCATTTGCGCGATCACTTCCTCTCCTCGGTCCAGCCCCTCCTCCCTCCACTCTATTGGTGCTAGTCACACGCCAACGGGCTATAAACAGTCGGCTTAAACACGCCCTCCAGCCCTTTTCTGCTGCCTCAAAGACTGATTTCCTAATTTTATCTTTCATACCACCTTGCAGCGCCTTACCACATGGATCCCCATTCGCCCTTCACTGGTTTGGTATCTCCCCTGTCTCGTTTTACATTTTCTGCTAGTGCTGGTCAAAAGGTCGTATGGATATACACAAACGCTGTAGTCGTTTTAAGCCGCTGATCCAAACTAAACAGTACCCCACAGAGTACCACTAACCACATTTAATCGCCTTCTGCTCCTTTTATTTTGCCCGTAATAAAAGATTTTGCCCTCCATACTTTGCACAGGCCCCACACATACCGTAAAGCACTTTGCCTACATTACAGGTTAATTTGTAGCGCTCATACACAGACTTCCTCCCTCCCCTCACTCCCTCCCTCCCCCCGTCGCGCCCCTCCTCCTTCTATTATATGTTGCTGGTGGTTATATCCCTGCATAACTATAACCGTACGCTATACAACTTACAAGCTTCTACCACGACAATAGAATAATGTTTATAACGCACGTTCTGTCACTGTACAAACGAGCATGTATAACGTAGCTGCAGCTACACGATTTTTTCCAAACAGGCCATTACCCCACAAACTACCGTATTCCCGATTTGCTCACAGACTACTGCACCTTAAATCCTGCCCTTAATACATTATTTCGTTAGATAAACTTTTCACAGCCCACACTCATGCCTTTTAGCGCTTTCATTTTACATCACAACCTCATTAGTGGCGCTTTACCACACGTATTCCCGTTTGCCTCCCGCTTGCTTTTTCCCTTCCCTGCCGGGCACTTCTAGCCATCTTCAACTACCGGTAGCTAAAACAATACTCTTAAAACATAGCATTCCCCCATGGACTAGCGTACGACCCATTTGCTAATACGCTTCTGCACTTTCGACTTTTGGCATAATAAATAATTGGGTCTTAAATACTTTACACGGCCCAGACGCATGCCCATGCACTTTTTGATGTACCTCACACGTTAATTTAAAACAGCTAACCACACACACTTTAAATCGGCCTTTGTTCGCTCCTTCCCTCCCATCCACTCCTTCCACCCACCATTCTGCGCCCGTGCTCCTTTCGTTTCAACGTGACTATTGACAAAAAGTGTAAGGGTATCCAGGCCTACCCAAAAACCAATTCAGTATACACATAGCACGAGCCCAGTTTTGCATCACAGCATTATCCCACAGCGTACCACTACCCATTTACTAATACACACTTGCACCTTGTTCTTTACTATCTGCAGCGCTGCACAGTAGCTACGATGCTACACAGATAAGCAAAACACTAAGCGAATAACTCTCATGCAAGTATGTCCTATTAGCTTTGCCAATGCTTGTTTTTTTCTGCTGGTTATGGAGTGTTGCAGGTGGCAAGCAATAACTGGAATTGTGGTATGGGGTAAAGCAACAATACGGATTGGGGCAGGATGGTGAAAGGGGCGATCCAATAATATTGAGAATGAAGGGGGCAAGCAATAACATGGAGCTGGTGCGGTTTGGGGTTGAAGGATTGGAGGGAGACTGTCTGCAAGCAAATGCACTCTTAGGGATTGCTGTAACTGAAAGAAACAAGCATTTGCAATGCATTAGGTCTCGCATTTCCGATACTTTAACCTCTTGGCATTGTAAATGACAATGCCTTTTATTTATGTTTTAAAAAACCAAAATATAAATAAAAGGCATTGTCATTCACAATGCCAGTAGCTCAAACTCGCGTAAATGCGAGACCTATTGCATTGCAAATGCTTGTTAAATTGGGTCATTAATAAATTCGCTATTTCTAGTGTGAAGCTTCATTCACCCTATGGCGACATCTTTAATTAAGAAGAACCTCTTTCATAAATCCACAGATCACAATTTATCACTACGTTTCCAAAACAACTACCCAAGAAGTCCTGTTTAGCCAATTTCATAGAAATCGATGAAACTGTAGGAAAAAGAGGACTAGTTCAGAAATGTTGAATATTTGATCAAAAACCTCCTTCTGAAGGGATACCTAAAGAAATTACTCACAAGAATTTAGAAAAGAGCCTGGTACACAATGAGAAAAGTGCTACTTATACCTAAAAAACATCAAAAGTAGGGGTGAGAGAAATTTGTATGATAACTGCTGGAATAATTTCATGAAATTCTAAAAAATAACGTGAAATTACTTCTTGGCTGTGTTCTCTAACTCACCCAAGACCACCCATCCCATTACTGCCCATTTCTCCCGTATATTCTATTTCTTGTCACTTTTTTGTCTCCTTTCTGTTCCCCAGTGGTTTTTTTCACCATCTGTTTGTTTTGCTTGTATTTTGGTGTTACCCTTGTTCCCACAGTTATGGCAGTGGCAGGCGGTGTGCCACAGGAAGAGAAAGGAAAAATTCCCTGGCAGAGGCCTGAGGGTGAAATGACCCCATACAATATTTTTCAAGAGGAGGAGGTGGTTATGCTGGTGGCTTTTGCACAGTACCACTGTGGTAAATATTTCTCCTTTACCGGGACTGAATTTGATACAGGAACATAATAAAATAGCTCAATGAAATGAGAGGCAGAATCCGTGATATTAGAGTTTCAGAATGGGCTTTATTCCAATAAGCGATTATAATCGGATGCTTCAAGTTCCATCACCACGGGAGTTCAGGAAGTGAAGTACATACTTTATTGATAAGCAGTAACTTTTATAATACATACATCCTAATGAAGTGAATACAGTAGGCGTAACAATTGATAAGGACATTGACGTTTTGGTGTGCGTAGCCGAAAATGGGTGTAATAATGAGTAAAAAGGAACATGATTGGCTATGATGTAATACATAGGTGGATCTATAAGATAATACTTGGCATTGATGCGCGCGCAGCAGTCTGACGTGTAATTGACGTATAACTAGGGGGTGACGAGGACTTGACATTTAGCTCTACGTGTGGAGACAAGAAGTCTGGGGGGTCAAGTCAACCTAATCCCAAATCATATCTACATCCTATGTTTAAAGAACTATGTTATCCACAAAAGAAGGACTCTCGGACAGAATCTATTCTATACTGACTGTGCGTGCGTGTACAAGCGTCTAGATGTCTACACTGAATGCGAGGGGGTAGGAATATTCCATGGTAACAGGGCTATGAATTACTCGCATGAGGACAGAGAAGATGGGCCTTTTTGCTTGGTAACTGGAAGAATGTTTACTTAAGCTACTAGGCAGGAATGCATCGGCTGAGGGGGAAGCAGATAATTCGAAGGTGAAATACAGTTCTTGGCAGAGAATAGGCTGATGTCAGGCTTCGTGAGCCGCGCAGAGAATGAGACAAAGTTCATGGTCACGGATGCAGGCTTGAACTGGAGCTTTCAGAGACAGAAGGCAAAAGGAGTTCGATGACAGAATCAGGGCCTACTTGCCTGAACTGTAAAATGGCATAAGTGAACCATATAAAGCCGGTGGCCTTTCATATTTAGGAATGGAATATCCAGCCCATTTATGGCGGATCTGACAGAGGACATGTTGACGATGGACGCACATGTGTTTGCGTCATTATTACTGGAACTGGAGGGAGCATACATGTACTTGCGACATGCACATAGAACCGTTGGGGTCCAAGATAGGGGACATAACTGACCAGAAAAATCCATATTTCCACACCACCACAAGCTCCTCTTGGCAGTTGGTAGCAGGCCCACGGTCTGGCAGTCGCAGCTGGCATTACTCGTGGGTAGGGGGGGGCGGGAAGTCACGTGGGGGGTTTAATTTAATAATAAAAAAAATAATAAACTTACCTTCCCACTGGCCGGGACCCGCGTCGTCTCAGCTTCTGCTCCTGCTTTCCTGCCTCTGGCAGGAACGGGAAGCAGGCAGCCAGGCACCCACCCAGTGAGAAAGCAGTGGGGTGACGCTCCTCTGCCCTAGTGGAGGAGCCGCCCCTGCTGTCCGGTGGAGCAATCCCTGTGCAGGAAGACACAGTACCCAGCAGCAGGTCATGCAATGTGGGCTGACATCCTGAACTGGGGTAGGACCTGCTCGATTTACTCCACAAGGCGACAGAGACAGATAAGCAATGTTTAAAATGTTTAAATTGTATATTTATTACTTCACAGGAGGCATTCCTTACATGACAGGTAAGTGTAAGTGTTTTTTTAAATATGTGTGTGTGTGTGTGTGCGTGCGTGCGTGTAGTAACATATGAATTTAATGACAGAACAAAAATCCAAAACATGCACTCAGGATCTAGTGTTGTATTTAAAGTCCATACTGGCACATGCATCAAGGAAGGCTTTTGCGATTCCTTAATTGCGATTATTAAGTAATCGCAAAAGCCTATGCATGTAGGAATCGCTATAAAAATAGCAATTCCTAAACATTCCTTAATTGCGACTTGCAAATTGCGAGTCACAAATAAGGTATGCCTTCCTATTCATTCCTATGGGCCTACAGGCCCATAGGAATGAATGGGAGATTGCATGCGCAATTTGCGAGTACCAGTAGGTACTCGCAAATTGCTCATGCAATATCAAGTGTGCAAAGGTGTCAAAATGACACCTTGTTGCACCCCTGAAATTGTGATGTGCACCCATGTTGCGCACACACATGCCCCAAGGGCATATGTGTGTGTAACTTAATACTTAAAAAAATTCATTTTAGTGCATTTTTCAAAGTTTTTGCAAATTACAGACAAGTTTGATTTGTCTGTAATTTGCGGTCTCAAATAGTAAAATTGCCATTTGTAAGTGCTTCTAGCATTCCATTTAAGGAATCGCAAATTGCGATTCCTTAAATGCAATCGCAATTTAGGAATTCACAAATAATTGCGAATTCTTAAATTGCGCTTAGGAAACACTTTCATGCATCTCCAAAGGCTAATTTGCGATCCCAAACGGCCGATTTTTGCGAATTGCACCGTTTGCGATCGCAAAAACCTTTGATGCATGTGCCCCATAGTTTATTAGAGTAGGACAGGAACAATAAAAAAACCTAAGGTTAAAGTAACATTATATTTAGGTGAATAGGTCCGTGATAACATTAATTTTTTAAACAACAAAAACACAGAAATTCACCAGTTATAGTTATCAGTGCTAACTATAACTTGCATTCCCGTAATGCACTGCTCATGACCTCACATACAACATCACTCATGACATGTTCAATTACATAATTTATGACTTCACTGATGACATTTCAAATGAACTCATTGATAACATTATTGATTACATCATCCAAGCTTTGTTTTCCCACATATATGCCTATAAATTACTAAGGCATTAGAGGACTGACAGTCAATACAAAATATCTCAGGAGTATTTCAGTCATCATTGCTGCCATCACAGATGCAACTCCCTTAGGTGTAGAAAGTGCACATTATGTGCAACATTGACCGTATACCATACACTTTAGTTAGTACAATTCCCATTAACAATCAACCACAGATATATACTAAACCCTCATTGAGTATGGTGTTCTATCTGTATACAGCTGTTCAGAAAAAGCCAAGTTCCTTAAAATAGTGAATGTCAGTTCTAAAACAAATGACCTACTAAGGACAGCTTTTATCTCTCCATCCCCAGGCTGATACCGTATTCCAAAACCAACTGGACCAAGTCCAAGTGCCTGGGTTCTGGTGTATCTGGCTTACTATCTTATGAAGGCGAGTGATGGCTTTATATACGGATGGCGAATTTTCTGGTATGAATACGCAGCAACTTGATCCGATGACCCTACAAGCTCCGCCCCTATCAGCCAGGATGACGTCAAGGACAAGACGATTTTGAAGCACAACAATCCGCATAGCAGACTGTTCTTCTGTTAAATTGCCTAAGGCGGAAATAGTTTCATTCACTACTGCTTCAAGGGTTCTAGTTAATCTACGTATTAGCTTACTATTAGTAACAGTACCTATATAGGGAAAGATGCCTTTATTGAAATCTACATACTTGTCCCATGCCGTCTCAGTGTAATCGACAATGGGGAGATCTCTCCGTTCTCTATTGTGTACTAAATGAATATTTCTGTAATAATCAGGAGGAGCTAGGAAAACAGGTGGCAAAAGGAATGCTATGTAGCAGGTACCATCCCAATCTAGAGGTAGACGCATATATGCAGTCTGACCACATATAAAGTAGGAGTGGCGAGAAGTTCTGAATGAAGATTTGCCTTGATCACTGAATTCTACTGTAGTAGTGCATTTACTATGGCCCATATGTATAGAACCAACCTTTCTTACACACAATTCACCCTTTGCTGGGAATACTGACATGGTGGGTAAGACTAGCTCAACTTCGGATACGACATTTAGAATCATGAGATTAGGTGTAAAATTACCTAATCCATATACTTCATTCTCTAGATCAGTTCCTGTTCTTTTGGGGCGACCCTCCTTGTCAGGGTAGCAGACTTTGAGTAAAACTAGGTTCAGGTTTCCCCATATCCAATGGTCTTGGTAAACTGCTGTGTCTGAGTCTATGGAATTAATTAAACTGAACCATGCTCCACAGGAGCCATTATGTGTAAATGGGTGCGGAAAGAATGGCAGGACTCCTTCATAATTCTGATAGGGAGGGAGTCGGCCACACACCCAACAATTGGTGGCGTTACTAGTCTGATGGGAATGGTGTAACATACTAATGAAAGTGTTATTGCGCAGCGCAAGTCTATAAGACAATTCATGCGGAGGTAAGTCACTAAAAGAATGTTCAGCAGCAACATTATAAACATGTCTAGAAATAGGGTAATATATGTGCAACAACATACTTGTAATAGTTATTAAAAGACTCAATAAAAACAAGATTAATAATGTCACTATGCAGTGGCTACGCAGTGATTTACAATACGCCTGTCGTTTCAACATTTTTCCGGTATTTCCTCTACTTAGGTCCAGGGGATACATGTCAGAGACAATTCAACCGCTTCACCTTGGAGAGGACTTAAACAATCAAATTGCTCGACTTGGTGGGCCTAAGCTTTAGTTTGTAAAGTTCGCTTTCCGTTTTTTCCACCAAAGGAAGTTTTGAATCAGTCTGTGAGGGAGTGCAGGGCACAGTGTCTATATCTGAAGGTAGTCCATGAAATTTTTTTATGTGACTTGAATGAATCCAACCCTTGCGGCCCTCGATCTTCACGGCTGTTCTTGTGGTCAACAGGACCAACTTGGGTGCTTTCCACCTGGGCTCCAGTTGATTTTTTCTGTCGAAATTTCTCACAAAGACAAGATTACCCGGAACAACGTCATGGGGTTTCGCCTCAGTGTTGTCGGGAAAGGCTGCAGCTACCTGTGAACGAGAAGATTGTAGTGCAGACATCAAGGAAGCCAAGTAATCTGTCAGCATATTACAGTCAATATCAGTTATTTTGCGTGGTATAGGCGTCCCCCACATATTCGGTGGTCTACCGAAGATCACCTCATACGGGGATAGCCCTGTTCTAGAGTGTGCTACCATTCTCATGTAAAAGAGTGCAACTGGTAATGCTACTATCCAGTCGACACCTTTCTCTCTGCATATTTTGGACAGTCTGATTTTCAGTGTCTGGTTATGTCTTTCTACGAGACCTGCTGCCTCGGGATGTCGGACACAGTGGAATTTCCACTGATAACCTAACAGAAGTGAAACGTGTTTCATTAATTCGGATGAGAACGGCTGGCCGTTATCTGAGTAGACAACACGTGGTAAACCGAATCGTGGGAAGAATTCTCGAACCAACTGTTTGGCAGTAGTCGGGGCAGTGTAATCTGAAACTGGGTACGCCTCTGTCCAACGGGACAGAGCGCAGACAACCACGAGAACATATTTGAATCCTCGACATCGTTCCATCTGGATATAATCCATCTGTAGGACTTCAAAAGGGTGATCAGGAGGCTGAAATCCACCCTGTTCTACGGGAACACTTTTTCCCGGGTTGAACTGGCAACAGATCATACAGGTACGGACCTTTTGTTTGGCTGCTGCTCGTAAATGCTTATTAAACCAAATGTGTTGAATGCTATCTAGCATAGCTTTTTCTCCTAGATGTGCTGGACTATGTATAGTGTTGATTACGACTTGGACCATTGAATCAGGGAGGAACCACACAGACCTTTCCTTCATCATCCATCCCTGGTCCGTTTGGATCCCTCCTAATTCAGTCCATTTCTTTATTTCGTCTGGTGTAGCATGTGTCTGTATGTCAATTACGTCAAGAGTAGGATCTTTAACTGTCATACAATGTGTCGGTGTCGGGACTATTGTCTTTGTCATATCGGGGGTTTGAATTTGAGCAGTCAGTTTAGCTGTTCTGTCGGCTAGATCATTGCCTTGGGAAATGGTATCAGTAACTTTTGTATGGGCTTTACATTTCATAATTGATATTGCAGTGGGTAGATGTATTGCATCTAATAATGCATGAATGAGGGGTCCGTGCTGAATGTGGGCACCATGGGAAGTTAAATAACCTCTCTCTCGCCACAGCACGCCGAAGTCATGTACAACTCCGAATGCATAACGTGAATCAGTGTATATGTTGACTTTTTTATTCGTGGCTTGAATACAGGCTTGTGTCAGAGCGATGAGCTCTGCGGCTTGAGCTGACAAAGTATTTATACGATTAGTTTCAATAACTTCAGTATCGGTTGTGACTGCATAAGCGGCTACTAACTCTCCTGTACTTGTTCTCATGCATGAACCATCGACATAAAATGTCAAGTCTGGTTCTGACAATGGAACATCGGTCAAGTCTTGTCTGGGTTTTGTCGTTACAGTAATGACTTCAATACAGTCATGGATTAGTGGGTCTGTTCCAATTACTGGCAAAAGTGTGGCAGGATTCAATGTGTTACAGCGTCTTATTTCTATATGTGGCTGAAACAATGTCAGTTCATACCCTGTAAGTCGTGCTACGGTCAAGTGTTGTGTTTGTGTTCTATTTACAAGAACCTCTACTGCGTGTGGTACTTGAACTGTCAATGGATGTCCTAACACTATGGCATCGCTTTGTCTGATTGCTAAAGCTGTCGCTGCTACTGATTTCAGGCATGCAGGCAAAGCCTGAGCTACTGGGTCTAATGTACTAGAAAAATAAGCACATGGTTTGTGTGCTCCTGCTTGTTCCTGTGTGAGTACTGACAGGGCAGTACCTTCGCGTTCTGTAACAAAGAGTGTAAACTGTTTTCTGTAACATGGTGTTGCTAAAACTGGTGCTTGACATAAAGCTTTCTTTAGGCTTTCAAAAGCTTGTGTATGTTCCTGAGTCCAAGGGAGAATAGTCGATGTGGCTGCCTCCTGGGTTGTCAACTGAATGAGTGGTTTTGCTAGGAATGCATATTGCGGGATCCACTGTCTACAATATGAAGTGAGGCCTATGAAAGCCCGCACCTCCTTTTGTGTCTTAGGCGTTGGCATGTTAACTATCAACTGAATGCGGTCGGGTGTAAGCTGCCTTCCCTCCTTGTCCAGCGAGTGTCCAAGATAAACAACTCGCTGGACACAGAATTGCAGCTTAGAAGGGGAAACCTTGTGCCCTTTTTCGGCTAGAAATTGTAAAACTGTCAGTGACGCTTTTTCACATTCAGCTTCGCTTCTTGTGGTGATCAGCAGATCATCGACGTATTGAAACAGAGCCGTGTTAACTGGCATGTGGATACTGTCAAGTTCTCGTTTCAATGCTTGGCTATAGATGCTGGGGCTTTCTGTAAATCCTTGAGGTGCGCGTGAGAATTTAAAGCTACGTCCATTTAAACTAAATCCGAACAAATATTGGCTTTCCGGATCTATTGGGACGCTGAAAAAGGCATTCTTGAGATCGATTACAGTGAAGAATGTCGCTTCGGAATCAATAGCTGTCAGTAATGACGAGATATCTGGGACCACAGGGAATTGTGGCACAATACATTTGTTTAACTCGCGCAGGTCAATAACCAATCGATATACTGGCGGGGCCTTCGGATCTGTTCGTTTAAGAATCGGTATTATCGGTGAATTACATATATTGGAGTCTGTTTCCACAACTACTCCTTGGGCAATGAGCTCGTCAATGATTTGTAGTAAAGCCACTACAGCATCTGGTGGTAACTTGTATTGTCGCATTCGTGGTAGCACCACTCCTGCCTTTAGTGTGACTCGATATGGTGTAATATTCATGCAACCAACATCAGTAGGGCCTTGTGCCCATAGACGTGTAGGTAAAGTCTGTAGTCGGGGATCCATGTCTCTAGATACATAGTGACCTTTAAAATCACGTAAAAACAATCTTACTCCTTCCGGAGAACAACATATTATAGCTCCTAGGGCTTTTAACGTTTTTATTCCTAATAGATTTTCTGGACATGATTTAGTAAGCAGTAAATCTGTAGTTCGGGTCAGAGGTCCTATCGTGAGTGGCAGAGGCTGTGACACTTCATTAACAATAGGTTTGCCTGAAAAACCAAGGGAAATATTTTGTGAGCCTGAGAGGGGTGCCCCTGGAACTTCACTACGTTTTATAGTTGTTCGACTTGCCCCTGTATCGAGTAAAAATTTTCTATCTTGACCTAATAATTTACTATGTACATAAGGTCCTTCTTGATCTACAGGAATCTCGATAAGGGGTAAGTCAACTTCCCTCTCTAGGCTAGTTCATGCGTAACGCTGATACTCGGGATATTCATACTGTGCGGTCTGATACATTTGTCGTGTTGTTGTTTGTGTGGCAGCAACAGGTAATGGGGGTGCAGCTGGTACAAACTGTATTGGCTGTTGTGCGGCTGGCATTGCCTGGACATGCTGTATAGCTCCTTGTTCATTCTGGTCTTGTCTTAGTGGCCGTGATCTTTCTTGTGTTTTACCTATGGCGATATTATGTTTTAGAACTGGACAATCGTGTACGTAATGGCCTGGCTTTTTACAATAATTGCATGTCCCTTTTACAGGTCCTGCTGAATCGGAATGTGTCATACCCTTTTTATGTCCTTCGGCTGGGACTGTCTGGGAAACTAGCATTTTCATTTTTGTGTCTTTCATGCGTCTGTGTTCATGTTCTTGTTCCTCTTTAATTCTATTGTGGTGGTACTGTAACATTTGTAACATTTGTGTTGGAGTGTTACCTTGCCAGGTACTCTCGAATTTTAATACTCTATTCTTTACTGGAGGCAGAGCATTTTCTACTAATTTTGTTACAAACAGATGTGGGTATGATTCGCTACTTGCTTTTATGCCACTATTTATACCAAAACATTTTTCGAAACGGGCATAGTAATCACTAGTGTCTTCATCTTGCTTCTGTTTACAGGCTGAAATTGTACCCCAATCTTCCTTTTTCGTAGTTAATAATCGTGGCAGTACCTGTACTAGTAGTCCTGGTAATGCCTTAGTTTTGTCCCCAAGCCCCGAACCTGGACCTCGGGCCCTTTCTTCTGCTTCTAATGCTGACCATTCTATCTTTTGATCACCTACCTCCCACTCTTTTTCTTTGAGTTTCTCATAAATGCCAGCAGGCATCAACACCTTTAATATTGTCATAATGTCGGGGTAGGTATACTCTCCCATGAGTAACATGTCTTTAATTTCTCGGTGAAACCCCGCTGGGTCCTTGTCATGACTGGGTACTACTTTCTTCATTTCTAATAATTCTATTTTTGATATAGGCGTATATACAAATACGCGTTTAAACTCATTGTCCTCACCCTTTATTGGGTGCACTTCTCGTAAGGGATTCTGTCTATCTATGTGGTACGTAGTTCTTTCCTTGGCGGACAATGGAACATGTTCTGAACACACGAAAAGAATATACTGCTTTCTTGATTCTAGAATTTCTTTAATTAATTCAGTACCTGGACCTCTCCATTTATTCATAAGTAATTCAGTCAGTATGTCAGGCAAGGGACCAGGGTCCGAGTGCTGACTCCGATACAGTATAATGAGTTGTTGGATCATATAAATCCCAGCTAACCTTTGTTCATCTGGGGTAAGATTCAAAAATGCGCGTACTACTGTATCATCACTATATTTTCCGGGACTGTCCACCCAATGGACAGCTGCCCTGGCTAAATCTTGTTCATCCATAGAATCGAGGAAATGATAACCCCTTCGTTCTTGGAGTAGTTTGTCGGCGGTTTGGAACGAATGCTCGTTAGACCTTATATTAATTATAGGTATTTGAAAATTCCTGCTATTATCTGGACACGTCGGATGCATTGAGTCAGTATGATATCTAGTCTGATTCCTATTACAAGATCTTCCTCTACCTACATAGGCTATGGTGTCTGACTGTCCTGTGGGCAGTCCTGGCCCTTCTTCCTCGTTTTGTTCGAACTCGTCTGTCTCTAATCTCTCTTCGTGTAGGCGTTCTATTTCTTTACGGATCTTTCGGCACATGGCTATTATACAATTTTGTTTATCATGTCTCCCTTCTGATATATTCTGGCTCCATCTTGTAAGAATTCTCATGGCTTCCGGGTCTACCCCCGGTCGGTCTTGATTTCTGATCACACAGTTTATGAGGAAACGTAACAGTTCCCCCTGTATCTCTACTTTCTGGTATTCCATAGCTCTGTAAATACATTCTGGATCTCGCCCTGTTTGGACAAAATGATATAGATTATCTAGATGCGCAGTCATTCCCGGTAACTTTGCTAAATACACTGCGGCTCGTCTGATACGCAATGATGCTAGGGTCATTTCGTCCTCTTTTCCAGGCACCGGGTCATATCTACAATCTATAAGAAGTTCTTTAAGCGCACGGGCACTAAGGAGTTTGGGTGTACGTGAATGCGCTGACTCTTGAAAAGTAAGCTTATTTATTCTGGGTGGTGTAGAAAAGACATTGGCAGCTCCTCCCGCGGCTCCATCTGGGGCGTCGGGTGTAAAAGGATTCGTTGAACGTGACACAGCAACTACAGGTGTGGACATAGCCATAGAAGTAGCTGTAGGAGCGGATACAGAAACAGATGTGCTTGCCGAAACTTGTGACTCGATTTGTTGCCGTAGGGATATGGGTACTGGATCTTGGCGTTGAACCTCCCTGGTAGGCGGTCTACGTGGGGCGGAATTGGCATACTCGGGAGCTGCGTCATCTAAATAAGAGGAAAGAAAAACATCTTCTGCGGTTCTAGGATGCCCCTTAGGATGTACCTTTATTGGGAACAATGGGGTTGGCAAGTCTTTTGGCGTTTCCGGAGTAGCCTTAGGTAATCCTTCGGCCAGAAGGGGATACATACCATTCATAAGGGCATTTCTTTGTCTGTCTACTTGTTCTGATTTTACTCGGATACCTTCCTCGATTAATAGATTTTCTCGAACTTTAGTGGAATTCTCTTTACTCTTCTCTTCCTGTCTACGTGCTTTTTCTGTTCGTCTATGTGATTCTTTACGCCATAATTCAACGGCGTCTTTCTGTGACTGTCTGACTTTCCTTTTCCATAACTCTTCCTCGACTTTCATGATGCACTCTGCATCCCAGGTCCCCGCTGTGGGCCACCTCTGACTTTCTGGTAATCCCTTGGTATAGTCTACCCATAGATCAAGAAATAATATGGCGTCTAATCCATGTTTATGATACATAAAATGCCCTGGGGTGTCCCTAGGAGGGATAGGGACGGCTTCTTTGAGAACCCCTTTTCTGGTAGTGATCTGTCTTAATTTCGAAAAGAGCGGCATCTTGAGAACTGACCTTATACTTGATTTTGACCTGATACTTGAATTTGAACAGACTTAATACAATAAACACGATAATGAACAGTCATTCATACCACGATATACTTAAACACTTCAAACATTTAACATTAAACCTTTAACTGGAACAACAATGATGATCGTCTGCATGACTAATCACCAAGCTTATTTCTCGACAATAACTAGACAATAACTAGACACTTCGGAATACTTGATATACTGCTAAACAGTACAGATACACTGCTAAAACAGTGCAGACCGGATTTGTGTACCCAAACCCGTCTTGACCGGCACAACCTATGTGCACGTCAGAAATGCCTCCCCAGTAATGGTACTCACCGGGTAGCTTCGGAAACGGAAGGCCTCAGTAACTTGAACTTGACTCGGATTTGGACTGGACTCAACTCGATTCGTCGGACACTGGACTTGACGTCGGACTGGTGGGTCTCTGTATACCTCGGATCTTGCTCTCTCAGCTAGGCTCTGGTCGGGATACTTCGCACTTCTCACCGCCTCGTCTGGGTGTTGATTGCAGTCTCAGTCGCCCCCGCTTGACCGGAGGGAGATACAGGAAATCCTGCTGGTACGCGTTATTGTCCGTCCAGCTGTGGCAGGAGACCGGGCCTGCAACGCACCGCCGGCGCGTGAGATGAGAAAGTGTCCCTGTTCGGGCGCCATCATGTGGTAAATATTTCTCCTTTACCGGGACTGAATTTGATACAGGAACATAATAAAATAGCTCAATGAAATGAGAGGCAGAATCCGTGATATTAGAGTTTCAGAATGGGCTTTATTCCAATAAGCGATTATAATCGGATGCTTCAAGTTCCATCACCACGGGAGTTCAGGAAGTGAAGTACATACTTTATTGATAAGCAGTAACTTTTATAATACATACATCCTAATGAAGTGAATACAGTAGGCGTAACAATTGATAAGGACATTGACGTTTTGGTGTGCGTAGCCGAAAATGGGTGTAATAATGAGTAAAAAGGAACATGATTGGCTATGATGTAATACATAGGTGGATCTATAAGATAATACTTGGCATTGATGCGCGCGCAGCAGTCTGACGTGTAATTGACGTATAACTAGGGGGTGACGAGGACTTGACATTTAGCTCTACGTGTGGAGACAAGAAGTCTGGGGGGTCAAGTCAACCTAATCCCAAATCATATCTACATCCTATGTTTAAAGAACTATGTTATCCACAAAAGAAGGACTCTCGGACAGAATCTATTCTATACTGACTGTGCGTGCGTGTACAAGCGTCTAGATGTCTACACTGAATGCGAGGGGGTAGGAATATTCCATGGTAACAGGGCTATGAATTACTCGCATGAGGACAGAGAAGATGGGCCTTTTTGCTTGGTAACTGGAAGAATGTTTACTTAAGCTACTAGGCAGGAATGCATCGGCTGAGGGGGAAGCAGATAATTCGAAGGTGAAATACAGTTCTTGGCAGAGAATAGGCTGATGTCAGGCTTCGTGAGCCGCGCAGAGAATGAGACAAAGTTCATGGTCACGGATGCAGGCTTGAACTGGAGCTTTCAGAGACAGAAGGCAAAAGGAGTTCGATGACAGAATCAGGGCCTACTTGCCTGAACTGTAAAATGGCATAAGTGAACCATATAAAGCCGGTGGCCTTTCATATTTAGGAATGGAATATCCAGCCCATTTATGGCGGATCTGACAGAGGACATGTTGACGATGGACGCACATGTGTTTGCGTCATTATTACTGGAACTGGAGGGAGCATACATGTACTTGCGACATGCACATAGAACCGTTGGGGTCCAAGATAGGGGACATAACTGACCAGAAAAATCCATATTTCCACACCACCACAAGCTCCTCTTGGCAGTTGGTAGCAGGCCCACGGTCTGGCAGTCGCAGCTGGCATTACTCGTGGGTAGGGGGGGGCGGGAAGTCACGTGGGGGGTTTAATTTAATAATAAAAAAAATAATAAACTTACCTTCCCACTGGCCGGGACCCGCGTCGTCTCAGCTTCTGCTCCTGCTTTCCTGCCTCTGGCAGGAACGGGAAGCAGGCAGCCAGGCACCCACCCAGTGAGAAAGCAGTGGGGTGACGCTCCTCTGCCCTAGTGGAGGAGCCGCCCCTGCTGTCCGGTGGAGCAATCCCTGTGCAGGAAGACACAGTACCCAGCAGCAGGTCATGCAATGTGGGCTGACATCCTGAACTGGGGTAGGACCTGCTCGATTTACTCCACAAGGCGACAGAGACAGATAAGCAATGTTTAAAATGTTTAAATTGTATATTTATTACTTCACAGGAGGCATTCCTTACATGACAGGTAAGTGTAAGTGTTTTTTTAAATATGTGTGTGTGTGTGTGTGCGTGCGTGCGTGTAGTAACATATGAATTTAATGACAGAACAAAAATCCAAAACATGCACTCAGGATCTAGTGTTGTATTTAAAGTCCATACTGGCACATGCATCAAGGAAGGCTTTTGCGATTCCTTAATTGCGATTATTAAGTAATCGCAAAAGCCTATGCATGTAGGAATCGCTATAAAAATAGCAATTCCTAAACATTCCTTAATTGCGACTTGCAAATTGCGAGTCACAAATAAGGTATGCCTTCCTATTCATTCCTATGGGCCTACAGGCCCATAGGAATGAATGGGAGATTGCATGCGCAATTTGCGAGTACCAGTAGGTACTCGCAAATTGCTCATGCAATATCAAGGGTGCAAAGGTGTCAAAATGACACCTTGTTGCACCCCTGAAATTGTGATGTGCACCCATGTTGCGCACACACATGCCCCAAGGGCATATGTGTGTGTAACTTAATACTTAAAAAAATTCATTTTAGTGCATTTTTCAAAGTTTTTGCAAATTACAGACAAGTTTGATTTGTCTGTAATTTGCGGTCTCAAATAGTAAAATTGCCATTTGTAAGTGCTTCTAGCATTCCATTTAAGGAATCGCAAATTGCGATTCCTTAAATGCAATCGCAATTTAGGAATTCACAAATAATTGCGAATTCTTAAATTGCGCTTAGGAAACACTTTCATGCATCTCCAAAGGCTAATTTGCGATCGCAAACGGCCGATTTTTGCGAATTGCACCGTTTGCGATCGCAAAAACCTTTGATGCATGTGCCCCATAGTTTATTAGAGTAGGACAGGAACAATAAAAAAACCTAAGGTTAAAGTAACATTATATTTAGGTGAATAGGTCCGTGATAACATTAATTTTTTAAACAACAAAAACACAGAAATTCACCAGTTATAGTTATCAGTGCTAACTATAACTTGCATTCCCGTAATGCACTGCTCATGACCTCACATACAACATCACTCATGACATGTTCAATTACATAATTTATGACTTCACTGATGACATTTCAAATGAACTCATTGATAACATTATTGATTACATCATCCAAGCTTTGTTTTCCCACATATATGCCTATAAATTACTAAGGCATTAGAGGACTGACAGTCAATACAAAATATCTCAGGAGTATTTCAGTCATCATTGCTGCCATCACAGATGCAACTCCCTTAGGTGTAGAAAGTGCACATTATGTGCAACATTGACCGTATACCATACACTTTAGTTAGTACAATTCCCATTAACAATCAACCACAGATATATACTAAACCCTCATTGAGTATGGTGTTCTATCTGTATACAGCTGTTCAGAAAAAGCCAAGTTCCTTAAAATAGTGAATGTCAGTTCTAAAACAAATGACCTACTAAGGACAGCTTTTATCTGTATCAAACACCTGAAACTCACAAAACCTACATTGAGAAACAGTGCTTACTCTATGGGGAGAGTTTACTTCATACAACATTGTTTGCATACAGGGAAACTTTCATAAGAAATATACCACAAAGTATCAAAAAGTATCTACTAAGAACAGTGAACACTCTATGCAACAGTTATAAAAAAACGACACAATTTGCTAAAACTAACCAAGATCTGAGGGTGCTAAGCATCCTACTACGTGCACCATTTATGCTGCTGTGAAAACATTATAGATAGCCCATCTTCTCCAGCAAAACAATCACATGTATATAGGTTAGTATCTTGTGCACACTTCTTCTAAGTTCTGCGGAAATTGTCATGCTGACAAAATTCTGTCTAATAACCCAAGACAGCTTACAAAAGTTAGTATCTACTATGTAGAAGCTTACTCCTGTTGAAAACGTTTTCTGCAGTACCAAAAACTTTTGTGGAACGTAATGAATACAACTGTCACTTGTATACAGAGTTACTTTTGAATATAAAGAGTTATAAAGTGTTCAATACCTCTACGCACCTATGGTGCATTAGGAGCAGATGTGTTTTGTAAACACTTACAACCATTAGTTGGAACCATGCTGTACAAAACTAGGTAGACAAGTAATTTGGTACTTCCCCACCACTATGTAACCTATAAAACAAAGTAGCACACTCATTGGACGATGTCATCAGTGATGTAATCAATGATGTCATTTGAGATGTCATCAGCACTTCTATAAATGATGTCGTAGAAATGCCATGAGTGATGTCATATGTCAGATCATAAGCAGTGCATGGAGGGATGCAAGTTATAGTTAGCGCTGCTTACTATAACTGGTGAATTTCTGTCTTTTTTTGAGTTCAAAACTTCAATGTTATCACTGACATAGTCACCTAACTACAATGTTTCTTTAACCTTTGGTTTTTTTTTTCAGTAAATTTCTAAGGTTTAAAAAAAAAAAATCCTTTTATAAAGCGTAAATAAAACATTACTTTAACCTTTGTTTTTTTCAGTGAATTGCTAGTTTTTTTTAAACGTAAAGTAATACTTAATTAACATATGAAAATGCAACCCCCCACTATGCACTGCCGGGACATGGCCTGCGGCCAGGCCCTGCAGCCAACACCCCCATAGAGCCAGCCTCAACCTACGTACAGCCTTCAACAGTGCTCTATAGGGGCTTAGCCATACGCCAGGCCTCAGGGACCCCTTCCCTCTGGGCCACTTATTTAAATAAATGGGAGGGGGACTATGTTAGGCCATGGGGATCCTGTCACCCAGGGCCACTCTTTTAAATAAAATGGAGGGGGCAACCGGTCGCCTCTACCCTCGGGGACGGATACTACATCCCTCCTTAACCGTAACACAACATGAAACACAGAGTCAACAATTTTCAGGCTTTCCAGGGTGTAGCACTGTTACACCATGCAGTCCTTTAGCCGTGACAACGGTGGAGGGTTCTCCTGGAGGTGATATCTGGTCCGGCCACTTCTTCCACTGGGAGGTGGGCTGCTGGAAAGTAGTGTGGAGCTGGAGGAAAACTCATGATGGCCATCTGGGTAAGAGCAGGCGGGTCGCTGTCGTCACCAGAGGTGCCTGGCCCTCCAGAAGCTTCTTGCAACACCTCGGAATGCACTTATCTGCATCTCTTCCAGATGATTCGGTCCCTAGGTTCATCCCCCTCATTGGGATATCACCTTGGGCGGTCTTAAAGAAAGACACATTCTGAGTGACAGACTCTCTATCACTTTGGGCTGTGATCATGGTGACAAAGGGTAGTCTAAATTTGCTGCCTGGATACCGAACTCTCACAAAGACAGCGTCTCCTGGGTGTAGGTCCAACACTCGAGCTCCCCAGCCAGCACTCACCTGCTAGTTGGTGTTCTTCCATTTGGTCATCACAAACACATTGTCAACGCGGGGTGGACACTATTCAGCGTGGTGTGGAATGGTGTCAGTTATTACCTGACCCTTGCTAGCATGTCCAGGTGCTTGACCAGTGATGGAGTGGGGTGTCTGTCAGTACTCACACAAGAAGGCCTATATTGACTGCTGTAGGGGTTTCTGGGCGGCATATGCAATTTGAATTACCTTATTGAGGGTTTGCATAAAATGTTCTACCTTTCCATTAGCTTGGGGCCACAGAGGGGTTATCTGTTTGTGTTTATTGCCCCATGACTGTAGATATGCCCCAAATTCTCGCCCTTGGAATGGCAGCCCGTTAAATGCTCGAAGTTCCCTCAGCAGTCCATGGGTGGCCAGAATTTTTCGTCCTTGGAAATGACTTTCACTGCTGTCTGAGAAGCCACTATTTCTACTTCTGGGTACTTCGTGTAGTCATTGATTAGAACCAGCGTATACCTTCCGTGCTGAAGGCAGCCAAAATTAAGGCTGGTGCATGTCCACGGTTGCCGGGGTCCTTGTTCTGTGATCACTGGAGGTGGCGCCTCTGGTGTACCTGTGACTTGGCACCACTGATATGATCGCACTAGGGCCTCTATCATTTCGTCCATGAAAGGGAACCAGATATCCTGAACCAATTTTTTCTCTTCACCTTACCTTGGTGCCAATTGTGGACTAGTTGAACCACCTGCATATTGAGCTGGTGGGAATTACTATTCTCGGTCCTTGCAGGAGGCACTCTTCTGCATCTGCCACCAGTTCATGACATACTTGGTGGAGCAGGTGGAAAGTCCTCTGAGCTTCTGGGGTGCGGTGTGTTTGATGCTCCTTGATGGAGTTCCACTTCCCTGATTGTATAGCCCTGAGAGCAAGTTGTCAACAATCATCACTGGCAGTTGGTTCCTGAATTGTTTCGATGGATAAACATAGTGACCGAGACTGCTCAACCACAATCTCTCATATTCCACGGTCTCTTGGGCTTCTTCCACTTTTTTCAGTGTGGCATCACGTGAGTAGCGTGACAAGTAATCTGCAGAGCTGATTAGCATGCCCTGACTGCCTTTCATTATGTATATGGTCATACTCGTGCATGCAAGACTTGGAACTCAAAGCTCCCTAGCATGGGAAAAGGCTGAGATTGCCCATAGGTAAAGACCCTCACTTTGGCTAACGACTGGGGCTCTGGTTTGTACTTGTACATGTCCACGGACATGATGTTGATTGACGCTTCCATTTCTGTTGTGGCCTTGACTGAGTGGTGGGCAAAGAGCAGCTGACATTATGGGAGCAGTCTGAGCAGCACACTTTTGCAAAATGATTGAATTTACTGCAGGCTATGCATCTTCTGCCTTCCAAGTATCTACTAGCAATCCCTTGAATATATTTCTAATGACACAGTCTAGATGTCCAAATATTTGCACATTACACACATTCAAATTTAAAAAGCAATTTGCATTTATTTAATAAACATATATTTCATCACATTTAAAAAACAGAAACATTTTTCCTAATGGTCCCTATTTCGTACTGATCTACACACTAGATCTTATCCGCGAAGTATATGATACTTTTTCAAGTACATACAAAAAAGCATGGGACAGAGTTACATTTCTTGCATAATCATAAAAATGTTCAAAAGCAAAATTTGTCAAATAAAATACAATACATAACCCTATTATGAACCCGCATAACAGAGAGAACACAACATGAAAAAGACACTACACTTTGTCATATGCTACATATCCAATTTAAACAGTTCTAGGGATTAAACACTTGTGAAACCTGGGATTATTTATCTCTACAAGTGGATATCCGTTTCTTTGGATTATGTTTGTCCTATGCGTCGACGCGTTTCGATGGGGCTGTCTTTGTGCCACTTATCTTTGTCAAGACCAATGATCAAAAGTATTCTCTCATTCACTGTTTAAGTTTGAAGTTCCCGGCTGAATGTCTTCTTGTTTCTTATCCTTATTATTAGGTTTCTCGTATTCAGATGCTGTACTTTCATTAGTCTCTGCTACCTGATCTCATTTTTGTTTTTATTCGACTTGTTCTGCTACGTCTTGTCCTGGAATATTGGGAACTGGTGCTCGGTAGTTCGATTATCCCGGCTTCTATTGTCAGTGTATCCTGACCTTTTTGTTGATGTTACGATGTGGCCCGCATGTTGTCCCTTTTCTTTCAATCTGTAAAATTAGGCTCAAGTAGAGTCTGAGTGGGGACCGACAATGGATAAGACGTCCCTTCTGTTTATTAGTTCTCTGTTCTATAAGATACAGGTTGTTCTCGGCCATGCGGGGATGGTTCCTTCGTGCGGTATGCGATTTCCCATCTTCTGCCTTCCACTGGTCTGTGTGATGGACCACCACAATAGCTGCACTGACGTTTGGATGTGAACAGCTTCCAACACTTTTCTGGTGTGGGTCGCACAATAACTGCGTTGATGGGTTCTACCTTGACTGCCATGGGGAGCACTGCTTCCATGTGTGGAGCTCTTGCCTTAGACGGCTCCTTTGAGTGGGTAAGAGTAAGTATCTCCTGTAGGGGCTTGCCTGACTCCTGAAGGATGAGGTCTCACAGTTTCAACCAGCACACTCCAGAATTATCTGTTCTCAATTTCTTCCTGTTCATCATTGAAACCACAGGTGCAGGCAAGCTTCTTCAACCTGTCATAAAACAAATCAAGGGGCTCTTCGGGCTCCATACATTCTTGGCAAAATATAAAACACTCATAGTCTCCATTGGCCATGGTCTTGAAGTGTGCATTTAGGTCAACCATGAGAGTGGCATAGGTTGTAGGTGATGTCCCTGTGATAGTTTTGTATATTTTGTGGATGGCTTTGCCTCCTACATGGATCAGTAGGGCACTTTGTCTCTCCATGGGCACCTCCTCAGCCTCGAAGTGGACCTCAAGGCACTCCACCCTTTCCTTCTGTCTTGGCGCTTGTGACGAGGGAGTACCCTCCACAAGAAAAGGTTTCAGCAGGGGCACTTGAGCTTTCCTGTTCGTTGGGGAGGTTTGGGATGCAACACGGGACCACCTTCCTGGAATGTGAACCTGGGCTGCCTAAGAAGCGCCTGTGTCACAAGCACTGCCGGCTTAGGTACACGACCAGGCAGCCACCACACAGGGATGACTTTTCGCCTCTCACACAAAGGGGGTCCCCCTTGGTACAGTCACTGACATTGGGAGCACAACCCTTGAGCCTGCATAGTACTGGGTGTTGGAGGCCTGGAAGGGTAGTCTTCCTTACTAATTTGTGCAGACTGATCTTCAGTGTGAAAAAGTCATTCTCTCTTTACCAACACAGTTTGTGTGATATAGCCACTCTCTTTATTTTTGATTGTGTCTTTCCAGTGAGTGGGTTCCCTGCAATAGGGAGCCTTGTGGCTCCTCAATTCTCACCTAGTTACGATGATGCCAAAGGGGCCCAGAAGAGGGCACCGCCTCGCACCACTTACCACGTGGCATGAGCACCACAGGCAATGGATTGCCAAGCGTCTGCCATGCAGGCGATGCAAGTCGTTCCACACCTCATCCCCAATGTGTTGGATGGATCTTGGGGCCTGATGAGGTCGCGGTTGGCGTGTAGGCCTAGTGGGTCATGCTGCGTGTTCAGGTATGCAGAGATGGCTCAGACACAGAGTGTTGGTTTCATCGGCCAGTTTGTATCTGCCTTATGAAGCCACAACTGCTATTTTATGCGTCCCATGCTAGGCTCGGTAAAACCAAAACACCTGTGCTCGGCGGGGCCTCTACTGGCCCTCCCTAACCATTTAGCTTCGCCCCCTCGGGGACTGATACTACATTCGGAAGCTGCCCAATTAACCACCTCAAAGACCAGTCCCAAGCAGGAAAGTTAGGCCTCAGGTGCCCACGCCAAAAATCAAGTTCCAATGGCATTGTGTAGTATCTTATCAGCTTGTTCTCCTTTTACACTGCAGCTACACAGCCTTCACTCCACGAGGATCTGCCACGGCTGACAGGCAAGGTTGGTCAGAGGCAAGAAAAAAAGGAGCAATGTGAGAGAGGGCTTTTTATACCGTAAGTCAAGGGGGTGGGGTGTCTATTGAGGCAGGACTTCCTCCCATTTGTTATGAATAGAAGCGAGGGAGGGATGAGGGGGTAAGAAGGCGATACTTCTTATCCAAGCGCCACTATAGTAAGCAAGATGGCAGGACCAGGGTATGGTTTAAATACCCAGGCCACGGGAACTTAGAGAATTTATAATCTTGACAGTTCTCATTGCTATACAGATGGATAGCAACTGCCTACAGTAACTCTTAACTTTCCTCCCAGAAGCTACCCCTTCCATCTCTGATCTCTTTAACAGAGCGCGATTGTACATTGGCTTTGGCACTCTCAGGCAATAATGAGGGATTCTGATAGGTGATTCAAGAGTAACAGAGGATAGAAAGTAAGTCAAAGCAAAAAAAACAGGTAGATAACGGGATGGGGTGGAGTTGGATGCTTGATTAAAGAATGGATAGTTGCATGAGAGTACTGTAGAAAATAGAGCAAGCAGTATGAAGCATACAGTTGTACTGGTATGTGAATAATTGCTGGTGGTAGGACAGAAATGTTCAGGAGTTCATGGGCTTAGCTCTCCTTGGCAATGGAAGAAGCTTGAATGGCATGTGTGATGAGAGCAGGATCAAGTCTCTAAAAGGAAGATAAAGTGGGACATGTATCATGGATGCTGTGTCAAAGTAGCAGTATGGCTAGCACAGGTTTGCTTGAGTCCATGTAGACGGGACTTACTGTTAGGTCCTGGTAAAATCAAGTAGGGACACTGTCTGTGATCCTGTTATGCTTTTGGGATCTGGTTGAATTGTAGATCATGTTATGCGTTTGTGGTCTGGTCAAATTGTAGTATAGGCTTGTGTGGGCTGGTTGAATCTTAGGTCCACGATGGCTGGTGTTGATGTTGTGTATGCAAAGTTATGTGGCAACATTAACATGCTGATGCCATGAGTGTTGTAGAGCCATCTTAGAAGTATGTTTACATCATACTGGTTGCTCACATTCTAGTTGTAAAATTAAAGTAGCATGAAGGGCTGTCAGGCATCTAGTCGTTCAATAGTAATCAGAAATGTTGATGGATGTGTCTTGTTCCAACTGGTAAAATCAAGAATGATAATCGAGAGAAAGTAGCAGGTATACGATATCAGAAAGTAATTAAAGTCAAGAGAGAGAGGAGCAAAGGGACATAAGTAGACAGTTTTGCGAGACTGGGTTCACCTTTCATATTAGAACACCACTGAAGGACTCAAACAACACCTAAATACCTTTGGTAACATATTTATGATAGATCAGAAAGTTGGTATTTATAGTAGAGGGGTAATATATTTTTCCATTGACCACCTGGATACACCATCATTAGACTTGAAAGACTTAAAAGAAAAAGTGGTGGACTAGCCATCATTCACAAAGAAAAAATACATCTTTCCATCCTAAATAATGCAGAATATTTTACTTTTGAATACCTCAGTGTTGAACTTAAATTCAAAGGCTCCTCTTATATTAAACTACACACAATCTACCACCCTCCTGGCAATCGCACCCTCTTTGCAGAAGACATAACTAACCTAATAACTGGGTTCTCCCTTACTGACATGAAGGACGTGTTTCTGGGCGACTTCAATATTCACTGGAACAACTCAGAAGACACCACAGTCCGGAACCTCACCAACCTTCTGGAACTAAATGACCTTCAACAACTCTGCAATAAACCAACACATATTAAAGGATCTACTCTAGATGCGATTATCACTAAAAATGATCTGGTCTCTCTTAGATCCATCTTATCCATTGCCTGGTGCGACCACCATCTCATATTGTTTAATATCGATACCCACTTCAGATCTGAGCCAGCCTTAATAGATGAACCTAAGCACTGGACCAGGAACATCAAACAAGTCCCAATAATTGAACTGGACTCCAGGATTCGTGCCCAACTACAGAATCACCCTCTCACTCATACTGTTGATGATCTAACTGCCAACTATAATACAGTGATGATGGAAGATCTCGAACCAAGTGACAATGCTCAAACTAAAACCACTGAGATCAATCCAATCAAAGTCTTGGTTCAACTCAGATCTTAACAACGAGAGGAGACAACTGAGACAGGCAGAAAGGACATGGAGACAAAACCCCTCGACAATGCACTTTGCACTAGTTAGAACTGCCCGGATGTCATATAAGAAGCACATTTTTAGAGAAAAGGCCTATTTCTTTCGCAACCAACTCGACCATGTGAAGAATAGACAGGAGCTTTTCAACATTGTTAAACAACAAACCACCCTCACATCCCTACATGAAATAACAGCCACTAAGGAACACTGTGCAGAAATTGCCAGCTTCTTCACTGAAAAAGTCGGAAAAATTGTGCAATCCTTTTTTTCAAGTTATAAATCTGCCATTCCTCCTAACCGTCCACACTGACTCACCTCTCTCCACAGTAGCCCCACCACCTGAACTTACTGTCGACCAAACGGCCCTCAAGGAAACTAATGGCAACCATGATCTCACTCAACTGAAAAATGATGCCAATTGGTCAGAGTTCGAACCCCATGACAGAAAACAAAGTTTTCAATATGACTACTTCACACACTAAGGATCCACTACCATCCTCAATATTCCAAAATCTCAACCACATCATTACCCCATTCTGGACAAAAATCATCACTACATCTCTCACCTCAGGATGTGTACCGGACTCCCTCCAACTAGGACAAATCACACCCATTCTCAAAAAACCAGGCGCTTCATAAATAAAGTTATTTAAAAAAACAAAAAACAGGGGCAGACCCCAATGATCTCAACAACCTCGGACCTAGCTACAACCTACCCTTCCTAGCCAAAACTATGTAAAGTGCGTCTCACAACAACTTAACCATCATCTGGACAAATTCAACCTCCATGACACCTTCCATTCAGGGTTAGGAAAGGCTGTTGTATGGACACTGCCATACTCAATATCTCAGATGACATCCACAGATCCTTAGATGAAGGGGATACATGCCTACTTATCCTACTTGGCATATCAGTGATTTTTGATACTGTAAATTACCCTGCCTTACTTGAATCCCTTAAGATCCGATCTGGTATCAATTGCACAGTATTAAAATGGTTCACCTCTTACCTACAACACTGATGGCAACAAATTA
Source organism: Triturus cristatus (assembly GCF_964204655.1). Classification (NCBI taxonomy): domain Eukaryota; kingdom Metazoa; phylum Chordata; class Amphibia; order Caudata; family Salamandridae; genus Triturus; species Triturus cristatus. The sequence continues at coordinate 525,121,390 of NC_140592.1, forward strand.
AAATCAACTCTTGTGTCTCCACACCCACACCAGCTACTCTTGGTGTACCCCGGGGCTCAATTCTCTCCCCTTCCCTTTTCTATCGCTTCATGGAACCCCTTTTAAAAATCCTGAAGCAAGCAGGGATCAAATATCACCTATATGCTGAGGACACTCAACTCTACTACAAAATCAAATCACCCAGTGACATCCTACATTCCAACACCACACTAAGCAAGATACAATCTTGGTTTGATTCAAACCGCATAAATCTGAACCCCAAAAAAACAGAACTAATACTCTTTGCCCCCAAAAGTAACCCACTACCAATCCAAGTCTGGCTGAATGACTGGCATGCACTTAATTGCTCGCCCACTTTGTCCAACTCCGTAAAGTTGTTAGGCATCACCCTGGACAAAAAAATGTCCATGAAGGACCACATCAAAAACTTAGCCAAAGGAGTGCTTTACACACTAAAACGCCTCAAGAAAATTAAACCATTCATTCCCTTAGATGATTTTTAGATGGTAGTACAATCTCATGTCCTCTCCAAAGGGACTAAGGGAACGCCATCTTCACAGGGACACTGAAAATTCACCTCGCCCCCCCTTAGATCAGTTCTAAACATGGCTGCCAGGCTCATAACAGGTGTTTGAACACATGACACCAGCCCTCCTGACCCTCAACTGGCTTCACATCAAAGGAATATGTATTTGCAAGACTGCTTGCATCACCCACAAAGCCCTTCACACACATATCCCCAACTGTCTGTACAACACACTTATGAAAGCAGGAAGAACTCGAACTCTGAGAAGCTCCAACTTTCTTTTCCTCATACCTCCCAAACTAAAAAGGATATCAACCCAGACTCTCTCTTTTTCTGATACCTTCGGGTCTAACTAGCGCTATATAAAGCCCATAAATAAATGAAATTAATTGATGTGATAATTAGTAAACAAACACTTAATCAATATAGATTCAAGGAGCTGGAAAACATACTTTATTGGACACCAGAAAACTGCATATGTTAAACTTATATAATTCTACTAATGTATTCATAGTAGGAGCGTAGGTTTGCGTGAGAAAATAGATTATTATTAGTTGGGTTGGGTGGTTGTCCACCACCAGTAATAATATCACTATTCTAGTTAGGTCCAGTAAAGGCTTCAGTAATTTAAACCTGAGCACATTCATTGGATTGACTTGGCAGGTTTGTCCTAGTCCTCCAGAGGTGTTGGAAGCCAAAAGCTTTCTAAGTCCCAGGATTTTCAAGATATTAGGAGGAGTACACTATGACACAGCCAAAGGTTCCAGGACCTTAGAAACGGCAATTGAAGTCTAGACTCACGTGAGCAGACGCCATCTGCAGGGTTTAGGGCAGGTCCAGATGGAGCTAGTCAGTAGGGCTCTTCAGGAAAAGGGCATCTTGCATCTTGTTGCATTCAACTGACTCTTGAGTTCCACGTCTTTCTCCAATGTACAAGTAGGAGCAGGTCCAGCCCCTTAGGTCTCTTTACAGATCTCAAACAGCAGGTGCCCCCCTTTTGTACTTCCACTGGTCCAGAGTGTTCAGAAGAGGTTTCCTAGGGATGTCACATTTATGCCTGCATAAGCCTGTGGGTGGAGATGACTCTTGGCCACTCCCTGAGCAATATGGAAGAAGTTCCCTACCCACTTTTGCAGCGGTTACTGTGTGCTCTACTGCATCCTGTCCCACAGTGCCCCTCTCTGCCTAAATCCAAGATGTGAAATCCTTCAGAGCCTGTGCCCATTCCAGAGTTGTGGCCAGCAAAAGGACTAACCACTGCTCTGTGGTCACTTGAAACTAGCTCGGGGGCCATCTCCTCTCCCACTGGGATTGGTCCCTATCTGTCTGGGGTAACATGGAAGGACTCTGTCCAGGTGTCAGCTAAAATTTGCCTGTCAAAGGGTAGGCTGCTTTGAAATTAATAAATCAACATAATCATCCCAGATGGTCATCTTGCCAGAGGAATAGAAACTCCCCCCCACACCTAGGTCTTTTGCCCTGCTTTAGCAGCAGTTTTCAAACCTCTTTAAGGAGACTATTCAGCTCTTGGGTGATAGTTGGAGCTCATACAAATTGACCTCCAGATGCTTTGGGAAAGAAAAAGGTAACATTCTAAAAGTTACTTTTCCTTAATAGTTATCACAAATTTGATCTTACCATTTCATTGGATTTGAAATAGCTGTTCAAAAGAGTCTTTGAATTATATATTTTTTAAATCTCAGTATGTTTCTATTAAGATTCTCAATCTATAAGATATACAGCATACCTTATACAAGTAAGGATACCCTAAGTAATAACCATCCTAGACAGTACACAGTACAATTGTTCGAGAAGAGAACATTGGCAAGTTGTGTAATTAATAATTAACATGTATTAGCATAACAGATGAAAACTAAGTGGCTATCAGTTGGGGCACAGATACATTGAACAATATCATATGGTGAACAAATCCTTAAATGTATTGCTGTCATACATAAAACATTTTACTGTATCCTGAAGTAACAAAAGAGATCAGAAAAGGAAAGTGAGGAAAGGAGTGATATAATGGAAATGTATAGGAGGAGGGTGGTGAGGAAGTGGAACATTATCAGGTTAAGTGAGCCCAGATATGGAGGGTAGTCTATGAGTGGTTCGATTTCTCATTGAATATGTCAAGCAGAAGTCATATACTGGTGGATTTCTTAGCAATGGCCTCAGGGGAGTGTTGCAAATTATGTCCACTACAGATATGTTACCCATGCCCATCATGTATGAAATGAGATGTGAATGGCAGATCCATTTGATCAGTATATAAGTTTGACAGTGATGGTTAGCAAGAGATCAAATAATACATTATCTATTTAGCTAAGGGTGAGAGGGAGCATGGAGAGCAAGTGAGCCTAGCATCACTCTGGGGAAGTGTAGAGCGATGGGTAATTAAAAAATACTGGATAGCTGATCTGTGATAGGTTTTAATTAATTTGCCATTACAGAATATGTGTTGAAAGTGCCCTGGAGATTCTTTACAGTTCCAGGATATGTTTGTGTCAACTAGTTTCACTCTGGCTAGTCTGTTAGGTGTCCAATATGCTACGTGGAGTGTGAATAACTTTGATTGTGCATGGAAGGGCATAATTTTGTATTGCGGTGCTTTGGTGAATATATTGGTCCACATTCCTTCATCGGGGGATTCCCTGCCCACAATTTTTTTTAATTCTTTAACCATTACGATGGGAGTGAGAGATTTGTTACTGTGAAAGTGTACTCATTTGTAAATCTTGGGGTGGTATGTCCTGCTGAGTGCCATTTCTTAAGAAGGCTGATTAGCTCTGAATCTTTAAGAAGGTTGATTTTAGTTATTGTCACTCTATTTTTTTTAGGTCTTTTGCAAGCAAGATACTTTTCTTCCATCCAGGTGGGTGCAATTAAAGAGGACATTTCTGTATTTTTTTTTCCAGTTCCAAAGGGATATAAGATTATAATTTGAAACAGGTGGAGGCATTGTTTTCTCATTGGAAAGTATTGTTCTGGCTCTGCCTGTGTTTGTCTTGAGTGCAGAATTTTATGTTATGACATTGAAAGGGTCAAGATGATGTGGGGTGAGATCTTGTTTGACATAGTACATTACGGTTGGGGAGCAGACAGGCTCCATGACTTGCAAGATAGGCTGTTCGGTATTAGAACCAGTTGGGGAGTTTGCGTCCACCATCTTTCTAATTTAATTATAGTTTTCTGTAAGAAATTCTGTCCCTTTTATTGTTCCATTGTTTTATTGTTCCATATGCTGAAGTGATTTTATAGACCAATTAGAAGAATTTATTAAAAAGGCTATTGGTTAGAATGCTGGAGGTAAAGTTGACCAGGGGTGTGCATGATGATCATCTTTAGGGTTTTGAATCCCCCATGTGGTGGGATCATTGAAAAAAGCTGAATACCAAGGTATTTGATATTTTTAGGTTGCCAGTGGAGGCCCGTGTTATCAGCGCATGTGGAGAGACAGGGCAGTTATTGGAATGGGAGGACTTTGGGTTGGTCTCTATTGAAACTGTATCCCAATGTTTTAGAGAAATTATGGAAGATTTCTAACATTGTAGGAATAGCTGTGTTGACATTCCCAGAGTAAATCAATAGCATATGTCATTGTCTTAAGTTAGATTGAATTAAAGCAGAAACCTTTGATATCTTGAGAGTGATTCAGTAGTTGCAGCAATAGGTCAATGCCAAGGAGGAATAGTAGGGGGAAAGATGACACCCGTGACTGATACCTTGTTGGAGAGCGAAGGGGTCTGGAAAGGAGCCATTTCTTATCACTCTTGCATAGAATGCCATAACCATTTTTTCCAAAAAGAGGCCCGAAGTCATGGTGCTGAGGAACTGCTTCTAGGTAAGGCCATGTGACCTTATTAAAGGACTTTTCTACATCAGGGCAATAGAGGGAGAGTTAATCATGTGGGCTTTTTCTATGATATGGCAGAAGATGTGGGTATTAGTCAGTTGAAAGCCTTCTTTTAAAGAAGCAAGATTTGAATTTAAGGACTAGATTTGTGTTGACAGAATCCAGACATTTTGCTAACATTTTTTAGTACATTTTGGCTTCCATGTTTATGAGGGAGATTGGTCTATAATGTTTTAAGTCTGAGTGGTCTTAACCTCCTTTTCAAATTACAAATTGTAGTCTCAGCTGCCTGCCAGAGACCTTACCTGTAAGTGAAAAGTAGATGAGGGTGACTTTAAGAGGGGTTTATATTGTGCTTAATATTATTATATAGAAACAAATCGGGTGCCCATCAGCGCCTTGGGCCTTGCCACTTCAGATGAGTCTAATGGTTTCTAGTTTTTTTTTCTTTCAAGGGCCTTTTTAAGGTGGCTCTTTTTGTGTCAGAAATAATGTTATGGTGAATGTTATTTAAAAACTGCACACAAAGAGTACTTTTTTAGCTTTTTGATCGCTGCCCAACGAATTGGTATATTCATATTTCAAGCAATTGAGCTTGTCTAAGGGTGTGTTCTGTGTTGTAGTACTTTCAATAATATTTCAACATTAAATCAGTGTGCTTTTGATCTCTTTATTAATTTTAGATTTCTGTTGATCTTGTTCCCCTGATGTAGCACTTTAAGCCATCCTATAGGCTAACTGGGGAAGTTGAAAAATGTATATTTTCGTGAGCAAATAATTCTGTATCTTTGTCAGGTGCCTCATCTTCCGGCTCCTTTTACAGAAGTTCATGTTTTATGCGAGTTATATCTCACATGATTGGGGGCATTTTGCAGTGTAATTATTATTGTAGCATATTCTGAGATAACTATTGGTTCAATTGAGGAGTCTATTGCCATCTGTAGTAGGATGGTGTCAACAAGTAAGTAATCAATGCACGAGTAACTTAGTTGTGGGGGAGAAAGGAAAGTAAAGTTGTTAATGTCAAGATTGAGAAGTCTCCAAGCATCAATGACTTCATGATCTGTACAGAGATTTCTCATAGCTTTGTGTGCTTTGAGTAGTCTACATTTGGAATTCGGGTGTCTAGCAAGGATTTGGACCATGGGAAGATCAAAATCGTCCCCGCAATGATAGATGCACTGGGCGGTAAGAGGGCCAATTCTGAGCTTAGGGACCATCAGAATTGCTGATTATCTGCGTCTGGGGCGTAAATATTTAAGGCAGAGAGTGTGCTCTTTACATGTTTTAATCCTGTAACAAGCTATCTCACTTCGTTATCTTATCTTCGTGATTGCTCGTAAGTCGTTATTTTTTAGATATGTGTGATAACCCAATTCTTTTTTTTTCAGAACATTTTATTGGCATTTTTAAATGAGGCAAGCATATTCCATTACAGGCATGCAGTATCCAAGAGAAACCAAAACAGGCCACAGGCACAGTCTGCTAGCGATGGTTAGGGAGAGTGCATGCCAATCTATATAAAAGGTGCCTGTTACCCCACTCTCTATACATCGTCTACTTGTTTGCCAACTTCCCCCACCTTCTGCCAACCCCAACTGCAGAAAAGAAAACCGTCCCATGTCCCTGGATACCCTGGCTGGTCCTATCCATGACCGTCTCTAGAATCACTGACACCCCGTTAGTGTAAAATATCCAGAACTACGAGCATGGCGTAAGGGCTAGAGTAGGCAGTCTTCCACTCAAGTGTTTAACTAATGAACTCCATTTTATTTCAAAGGCCAAGTGGGACCCCTGCATGTTTTTAGTCTGGCACTCCATAGCCATAATAGCCCACAATCTCTGGTGCCACTGTACGAGGAAGTGGTGGGCATTCTTTTTTTTTCAAGTGGGGGGCTATCATTAAGTTTGCAGCTCAATGGCTTTGTAGGCACGTGTCATTCATCTTTGGACATTTGTGTTATATAGAGGTCCTTCTGGTCGAGGAGTATCACTCCCGATGCAGTGGGTATGGGAAAGGTTAGGACCTTCTGGAGTAGCTTAGATACATCCTCCCATAATGATCGGAGCACTGGAAATTCTCACCATATATAGAGTGCATTACCTATAGCTCCATACCTCCTCCACCACCTTGGAACGGCATTATCGTACATGCGGTGTAGTTTATGAGGTTTGCTCTGCCATCCACACCATACTTTGTATTGTATTTCCCGCCCCAGGGCGGAGGTGGAGGATATCCCTTTGAAATGTATCTCATCTTTTCTGTATCACTTCTATTCCCAGCCTTTGTACCCATTCTCTATTGTATTGCCACGACTATGGTTTTCCATTTGCCAAAAGGAGCTTATACAGCATCGAGATGGTGCCTTATTTGCCAGTTAGATTAAGGAACTGCTGTTCAAACTGTGTTTTAGCTCTAATGGCCCCTACCCAAATAAGTGGATGAGTGACCCAGTGCCGGATCTGGACATAGTGCAATATTCGGTTTCAGGAATTTTATACGTGACTTTACATTGCTGGAAAGGCTTTGTCGCCAGGGTGTCATACATGTCATTGATCATTTTGCAACCTCCCTCTCTCCATCTGGCAAAGGTGTGGCCCTCAACAACATGCAAGAACACTGGGTTGTAGTGGATAGGTGTACAGAGGGAAGGGTAGAACATCAGGCCATGTGCATATTAGTATCTGTCCCATGTCTAATATAGGCATTTAGATGTCTGTGTCATTTCTCCAGCCACACCAGGTCTCATAAAGGTCTGCAGGCTATGGTGTGGTCCATCTGCCACCAGTTTTTCTCGGAGAGCGAAGTGGACCAGTCCACTACCAGCCACCATTGTGCAGCTGCATAATAGTGAGGAGTGCTAAGGGCTGCCAGGCCCTCTGTTGCTCTCGGCTGGATCATAGGTTTCTGCGGAAGCCTTAGGGCCTTACCCTTCCAGATAAATGCCATTTGTTTTTGTTAAATTTGATTAAATAAGGGTGATCTACCCATATTGGAAGAGACCTAAAGATGTAGAGGAGGCATAGTGAGAGATAAGGGAGCCAGTTCATTTTAATCGCATTGAACCGAACGAACCATGAGAGCATATGATTTTCCCAGGTATGGAGGACTTTTATGGTGAGAGAAATTAGAGGATAGTTAGTGGCAAAGAGGCCCCCAACTTTTCACTTAAGTTGGACTCCCAAATACTTGGAGCCTGATTACGATCTTGGCAGATGGGATACTCCATCACAAATATGACAGATATCCCATCCGCCGTATTACAAGTTTCATAGGATAAAATGGAATAGTAATTTGGAGGACAGGATATCCGTGGCGTTTGTGATGCAGTAACCCTGTCCGCCAAGAGCATAATCAGGCCCTTAATTGAGGATTAGGCCCACCGGAATAGAAAGTGAGTAGCCTTTCTGCGTCCTTGGTCAATAGGGTCAAGTTAAGGCTTTCTGACTTATCGTAGGTAACCTTATAGCCAGATACTTTCTCAAAGGACTCAATGAGGTTTACTACTTCTGGGTTTGAGGTGTCTGGGGCTCCCAATGTCAGGACAACATCATCAGTGTAAAGGGATATTTTGAATTCTTGTGGTCTGAAATGAATCCCTGTAACTGCACCTCTCTGCCAGATTAGGCACACCAGAGGTACTATGAAAAAGGCAAAGAGGAGTGGTGACCGTGGGCATTCCTGCCTGGTGTCTCTACAAATTTGGAATGGCCTTGAGAGACATTCACTCAAGATGACTCTGGCAACTGGGTTAGTATAGTTAGAAAAAGTCATCCAAAAGAATGTGGGTCCCATTTTCTGAAAAGTGAATCAAAGTAAAGTCCAGTCTACCCTGTCGAGATCCTTCTCTGCGTCCAACTATAGCAATAACACTGGCATGCCTTCCCTATCAGGTGGCTGGCTGGCCGTACACTGTCATGGGCCTGGAGTCCCTGATTGAAACCACTCTTATCAAGGTGTATCTGAGTATTGAGTCCTTCATTAAGGAGAGTTGCTTAGATCTTCATAGAGAGCTTTAAGTCGATATTCAATAAGGCTATAGGTTGATAGGAGGCACAGTGCTTGACATTTTTAGATGGTTTTAGAATGACTGTCATTACTGTCTCTTCCATTTCATGGGTTACAGCCTACATGGTGGAACAATGGTTGAACAGGGCAGTGAGTTTAAGGACCAGTTTAAATGAGCATATTTTATATTATTGGGCTGTGAGGCCATCATGGCCTGGGGTCCTATTAGGTTTGAGGGCTTTGATTGCTAGCTGCAGTTCCTTTGAGCATCTGTCAGTCTCTACAGCTGTTTAATTTTTAGGAAGGCATCCTAGTCTGCCATTCAGGGAGGGGTACCTCTGTAGAGGTTTTTGTAGAAAGTGTGAAATTCAGGGCAGATCATTATTCATGCCCTGATCTTGTCTAGGCTCGACTATGCGTGCTTGCTTTTATTTGGGAGCTAATAAATCTGAAATACAGAGGCTACAGAGAGTCCAGAACTTGGCCGCAAGATCTCTTCTGGGCTTGCGCAGAACTTGTACAGTGACCAGTGCCATCCGTCGCCTCCATTGGCTGCCTGTGGCCAGGCGAATTGAGTTTAAGGCACTGTGCATTTGCCTTTAAGATTTTGAAATTGGCATCCCCACAAATTCAGTCTGATCTTCTTTTACCTTACACTCCTACACGATCACTTCGATCCATGGGACAATGTCTGGTAGTGATCCCCCGGGTGAGAAGAGTCCGTGCCGGTGGGCGCTCTTTTCGTAATAGAGCTGCCATTCTGTGGAACTCTTTGCCGGCCGACATTCATGGGCTTACTAACTATCTTCACTTTAGGAAAGCCATTAAAACATTTTTGTTTCCTCCCTTGTAGGCCTCCTGCGCTTCTGTGCATGCTACTCTCTTGCTGCTTAGCGCCAGGACGCCTCTTAGCTGGGGCAGCTGTGGCGCTTTACAAAACTTTTAACATAACATAACATTACATTTCTTTTCCTCCTCCAGCATCCTGGACCCAGAAGCCATGACCATCTCTTGTATATATTCTCTTTTCCGCTTGCCTCTCAGAAGTTGAGCATCGAGGGGTTACCACTTTGTCAGCCACTATGTATGATTGTTTAAGGTTGAGTAGAGAAAGTTCTGCTTTGTTAGTATAATGCATTCGCAATGGCCTTCTGGTTGTTTTAGCACCCGTGTAATCCGATAGGAAGGCTGCTGCAGATGCTTTTGTTCAAGCACACAGATACGTTGAATCATTGGAATGTATAAATGAGTGCTATGCAGATGTGGTAGGGTGCAGGGTCAATCAAGAGTCTATGTTATGGTGGACATAATGGAAGTTCCTTCCACTAAATTCTCAATTCCTCAATAACATTCCTAAACAGAAAAGTAAACAGTAATTAACAACCAAAATACATAAATGGTATGCAGCCTACCTGGTTGTTTCTATCAGTCCTTCCTTGGGTGGCTGTGCTCCCAGGCCTCCATCAGTGCGTTCCGCAGCATCCTTTCTGCGGGCGGTCTCAGTCCCACTAGGTCAGCATAGCCCAGTTTATGGTTGTGTGCAGCGTTGATTTTCTCGTTGCTCTTGCGAGGGGCCCGGTGCAGTGTTTTCAGTTTGTGGATCACCGGGCATGTTCCGATCATACTGCCCAGCAGGGAGGCCACTTTCTGGGCATCTGAAATGGTATGGCATTTGTCACCCAGTTCAAAGGAGGGACTAAAGGGGTATTTCCATCTGTATGCCGTCTTCCTAGAGCTTCTGAGTCGATATTCTGCTCATCTCTGCAGCGTCAGTTGGGAAACGTCCTGGAAAACGGTGCATGAGTAATTGTGGAAGCTCACCCCCCCCCCCGCTTTCCTAGCGTGCTGAAGGATTTTCTCCTTCTGTGAATAATAGGGAAATTTAATGAGCACATCTCGGGGACGTTGCTGTTCGGAGAGTCAATTAGAACCTGCGCCGTGTAATCAATCAATCAATCTATCTATCTATCTATCTATCTATCTATCTATCTATCTATCTATCTATCTATCTATCTATCTATCTATCTATCTATCATTGTATAGGCGCGGTAATCTCCCAGGAGGGAACACCGCAAAGGGTTCCAGTTTGGCGTCCTGAATCTCCTCACTCGGTCCTTGTCGGTGGAGGTTTCAGTTTCCCTCCTTGAATAGTTTTTTAGATCTTCCAATTTCTAAACAGCATTATTCAATTGAGCTTCCAGCGCGAGAAGTTTCTCTGCTGTCGCAGTGTAAGTTGGTGCCACGCTTTGAGGCATTCCTTCGCCTCCAAGATGCGTTATCCCACTGAATCAACTTCTGTTCTAAGATCTGCTATTCATGCACCCAGGTCACAGCATAGCTCTGTAAGGACATTCATGAGATCTTGCCTTAAGTCATTGCATAGCTCAGCTTTAAAAATGCATGGGCTATCAAGCAGGTCAGTTTTAGTGACAGACATCTTGGATACAGGGGTGTCACCCTGCTTAACTACTGGCCCAGGCTGGGGAATTTCTAATTATTTTTTCAGTTTAAAAGAATTTTATTAGGCAATGAAAAAGGAAAATGCAATACAGAACATCAATAGGAAAGGGGGAAGGAGAGAGAGAGGGTAGAGAGGGTGGGGAGGGGATTGCAAAATACAATATGTAGGGGAGAGTGTACAACAAAACAATAAAACAATAGTCATGGGCATTTAAAAAGAAACAGAGAAATTACATCAACCATAACTAAATAACTAACTGCAAAGAGCATGAAAATAAAACAGCATGTTGAAAAATTCTGAATGTGAAAAGGGTATCATGGGGGCTTAGGAACTTCCTGTTGAGCGGGTGATGGACAGAAGGAACGAGCAACACAATTGTCTAAATATAGCGTAATGGGGAGCCATAGGTCCGCACGTCTAGCTGCTAATTGAACAGGAAAGAAAAAGGCATTATCAAGTCTATGGTTATGACAGACATTGTACCACCACGCTTTAAAAGAAATATTGGAAGTGTTTTTCCAATTAACGGTAATCTGTTGAAAGGCAACAGCCAGTAGCAAATCAACAATGCGAGCATACATATCTACGTTATCCCAATCAGGGGATAAACTGCCCAAGAAAAGGTGGGTGAGGGAGAAAGGAATACAAGTATGAAAAATAACATTGACTTGAGCCCACACCTGTAACCAAAAAGCATGTACATGCTTACAAAGAAATATCATGTGAAGTAGGGTGGCATTGGGAGAATCACACGACCAACATTTGTCTGGGGCAGTAGGAAATCGTTTGTGTAGTGTGGAAGGAGTGAGAAGTAATCTGTTGTAAATAAAAAATAGTGATTGTGTCAAGGAAGCCGCTCTAGAAGTTTTACGTAGCTTTGTCCAGATTTTGTCCCATAGAGATATCGGCCAATCCAATCCGAGGTCAGCTTCCCATTGAAGCTCAACTTTGGATTTAGGTCTAATTGACTCATGTGTGTGGAGGTATTTATAGATAAGAGACGCTTTGGGAGTACTACGTAGGAGAGAATGAAGTTGAAAGGTAGGGGTGCGTAAACCAGGGGGAGAAGGAAAAACCGAGAGTCGCTCATGAATCTCCAATACAGCCGCTTTAAGTAGAAGATATTTGGAGAGAAAGGATGGGGTTAGGCCAAAGGAAGAACAGATATCAGGGAAAGAGATAAAGGTGGAACCAGAAAAGAGCTGCGAGATCCAGATCAAACCCCGGACTCTCCAAGATTTCCAGTAGAAGGGCTTACCACCAATTAGGAGATATTTATTATGCCAGATGGGGGAAGAGAGGAAATCAGCAATGGTCGTAGGGGAATCAGGAGTAGCAGACAATAAAAGCTTAAGAGTATACTTGTGAATAGAAGTAGGAATCAAAGAGGGCTTACGGGAAAAAGCAAGATATTCTGCAAAGGAAAACGGAGAGAGAAGAGTACGTTCGACCTTAACCCATAGAGGGCAAGGAGAAGTGGGATCTAGTAACCAGAGGGAGGCTTGACGTAATAAAAAGGCCTTCTGATATGCAGGGAAGTCAGGAAAATTGACACCACCCTCCGAAGCAGGACGGATGAGCCTGGCAAGAGACATTCTGGGTTTTTTGGAGTTCCATAAAAATGAGGATAACGTTGAGTTAATTTTTGTAAAGAATTTCGTTGGGGTGGACACTGGAATATTGGAGAGTGTATAAAGAATAATAGGAGAAATCATCATTTTAATAGTGTCAAGACGGCCCCACCAGGATAAGTATAAGGGATGCCATCTTACAGTGAGATCTACAATCTTTTGTGTGCATTTGGACATACATAAAGAAACAATGTCTGAAATAGAGGGGGTAATGTATAAACCAAGATACTTAATATGTGAAGGACACCAAGTAAACCGAGAATCACTAAATTCTTGTTTAAAAGTAAATTTGGTCAGGGGAAGGATCTCACATTTGTCATGATTAAGCTTATGCCCAGTGTGGAAATGTGGATTTTTCTGATCAGTTATGTCCCCTATCTTGGACCCCAACGGTTCCATGTATAAATCACAAGTACATGTATGTTCCCTCCAGTTCCAGTTATGAAGACGCAAATACATGTGCGTCCACCGTTAACATGTCCTCTTTCAGATCCGCCATGAATGGGCCGGATATTCCATTCCTAAGTACGAAAGGCCACCGGCTTTATATGGTTCACTTATGCCATTTTACAGTCCAGGCAAGTAGGCCCTGATTCTGTCATCAAGCTTTTCTTGCCCTCTGCCTCTGAAAGCTCCAGTCTGAGCCTGCATCTGTATCCATGAACTTTGTCCTCATTCTCTGCGCGGCTCACGATGCCTGACATCAGCTTGCTGCCTGCCAAAAAAACTGTATTTCACCTTCGAAATTATCTGCTCCGCTCCCTGCCCAATGCATTCCTGTCTAGTAGTTTAAGTAAACATTCTTCCAGCTACCGAGCAAAGGCCCGGCTTCTCTGTCTTTATGCAAGTAATTCATAGCCCTATTATTATGGAAGACTTTCGCCCTCGCATCTAGTGTAGACACTTAGACGCTTGTACACGCACTAACAGTCAGTATAGTCAGTATAGAATAAGATTCTACTCTAAGAGACCTCTCTTTTGGATAACATAGTTCTTTAAACATAGGATGTTAGATATGATTTGGGATAAGGTTGACTTGACCCACCAGACATCTGTCGCCACATGTAGAGCTAAATGTCAAGTCCCCTTCACCCCCTAGTTGCACGTCAATCACACGTCATGCTGCTGCGCGCGCATTTCTGCCAAGTATTTCTGCTTCCATTGCGAAATTCCTTCATGGAACCACCCTATTATGACATCACACCTGATGACGTTCTTTAGTCACACCCAGTTACGCCCACTTTTGCTACGCATGTATGTTTTATCTACACTATCAATTGTTATGCCTCTTGCATTTGCTTCAATGTAATGCCTATTGTATAAAAGTGATTACTTATCAATAAAGTATGTACTTCACTTCCTGAACCTCCGTGGTGATGGAACTTGGAGTCACCGATTCGAATCGTCCATTGGAATAAAGCCCATTCCGAACCTCTAATGTCACGGATTTTGCCTCTTATTTTACTGAGCTATATTTATTATTTTTCTGTATCAAATTAAGTCCCGGTAATTAAATTATTTACCACATGAATGGCGCCCGAACAGGGACACTTTCTCATCTCACGCGCCGGCGGTGCGTTGCAGGCCCGGTCTCCTGCCACAGCTGGACGGACAACAACGCGTACCAGCAGGATTTCCTGTATCTCCCTCCGGTCAAGCGGGGGCGACTGAGGCTGCGATCAACACCCAGACGAGGCGGTGAGAAGTGCGAAGTATCCCGACCAGAGCCTAGCTGAGAGAGCAAGATCCGAGGTATACAGAGGCCCACCAAGTTCCGAAGTTCCGAAGTTCCGAGGTTTCCGATGTCCCGAAGTTTCCGAAGTTTTCGAGCCGAGTCCAGTCCAGTTCAGTTCAGTTCCGTTCCGAGGCCTTCCGTTCCGAGCTACCCGGTGAGTACCATTACTGGGGAGGCGTTCTGGCGTGCACATAAGTTGTGCCGGTCCAGACGGGTTTGGGTACACAAATCCGGTCTGCACTGTTTTAGCAGTGTATCTGTACTGTTTAGCAGTATATCTAGTATATCAAGTATATAAATTCAGAATAATTCAGTTAAAATGCCGAGGATTATGTTCAGTGATTAAGTTTCCTTAGAATCGTCATCATCATTGTTGCTCATTTAAAACGTCAAATGTTAAATGTGTTAATACGTCCTGCATATTGTGGTGTGAATGACTGTTCATTAATGTGTTTATTGTATTAAGTTTGTTCAAGACCAAGTATCAGATCAGTTCTCAGTATGCCGCTCTTTTCGAAACTAAGACAGATCACAACTAGAAAAGGGGTACTCGAAGAAGCTGTTCCCATTCCTCCTAGGGACACTCCAGGGTACTTCATGTATCATAAACATGGCCTAGACGCCATATTATTTCTTGATCTATGGGTAGACTACACTAAGGAATTACCAGAAAGTCAGAGGTGGCCCGCAGCTGGGACCTGGGATGCAGATTGCATCGTGAAAGTAGAGGAAGAATTATGGAAAAGGAAAGCTAGACAATCACAGAAAGACGCCATTGAATTATGGCGTAAAGAATCGTATAGACGTACAGAAAAAGCACGTAGACAGGAAGAGAAGAGTAAGGAAAATTCAAATAAAGTCCGAGAAAATCTATTAATTAAAGAAGGTACACGAGTGACATCAGAACAAGTAGACAGACAAAGAAATGCCCTTATGAATGGTATGTATCCCCTTCTGGCCGAGGGATTACCTAAGGCTACTCCGGAGATACCAAAAGACTTGCCACCCCCATTGTTCCCAATAAAAATGCATCCTAAGGGGCATCCTAGAACAGCAGAAGATGTTTTTCTTTCCTCATATTTAGATGAAGCAGCTCCCGAGTATGCTAACCCCGCCCCACATAGACCGTCTGCCGGGGAGGTTCAACGCCAAGACCCTGTATCTGTATCCCTACAACATCAAATCCTGACACCAGTTCC
Organism: Triturus cristatus; assembly: GCF_964204655.1. NCBI lineage: Eukaryota > Metazoa > Chordata > Amphibia > Caudata > Salamandridae > Triturus > Triturus cristatus. The sequence goes on from NC_140592.1 coordinate 525,136,807, forward strand.
GGCAAGCACATCTGTTTCCACGTCTGTTCCTACAGCTGCTTCTACAGCTGTGCCCACACCTATAGTTGCTGTATCGCGTTCAACGAATCCTTTCACGCCCGATACCCCAGACGGGGCTACCGGAGGTGCTACCAACATTTTTTCTACGCCACCCAGAATAAATAAACTAACTTTTCAAGAGTCAGCACATCCACGTACCCCCAAACTCATAAATGCCCGCACGCTTAAGGAACTTCTTGTAGATTGTAGATATGACCCTGTGCCCGGCAAAGAGGACGAAATGATCATGGCATCATTACGTATCAGACGAGCCGCGGTGTATTTGGGGAAGTTACCAGGAATGACTATGCATCTAGATAATATATATCATTTTGTCCAAACAGGGCGAGATTCTGAAAGTATTAACAGAGCTATGGAATACCAGAAAGTGGAGATACAGGGGGAACTGTTACGTTTCCTCATAAATTGTGTGATCAGAAATCAAGATCGACCGGGGGTAGACCCGGAAGCAATGCAAATTCTTACCAGATGGAGCCAGAATATATCAGAAGGGAGACATGATAAGCAAAAATGTATAATAGCCATGTGTCGAAAGATCCGTAAAGAAATAGAACGCCTACACGAAGAGAGATTAACGGTAGATCAGTTCGAACAAAGCGAGGAGGAAGGATCAGGACTGCCCACAGGACAGTCAGAAACCATAGCCTATGTAGGTAGAGGAAGATCTTGTAATAGTACTAGATGTTTCACTGACCCGATACGTCCGATATGTCCAGATAATAACAGGAATTTCCAAACACCTATAATAAATCTAAGGTCCCCCGAGCATTCGTTCCAAGCCGCTGACAAATTACTCCGAGAATGAAGGGGTTATCATTTACTCGATTCTATGGATGAACAAGAATTAGCCAGGTCAGCCGTTCATTGGGCTGACAGTCCCGGAAAATATGGTGATGATACAGTAGCACACACATTTTTGAACCTCACCCCAGATGAACAGCGTTTAGCTGGGATTTATATGATTCAACAACTTCTTATACTTTATCAAAGTCAACATTCCGATCCTGGTCCGTTACCTGATATATTGACTGAATTACTCACGAATAGATGGAGAGGTTCAGGTACTAAGTTAATTAGAGACATACTAGAATCAAGAAAGCAGTACATTCTTTTTGTATGCCCAGAACGTGTCTCACTGCCCATCAAGGAAAGAACGACGTATTACATGGACAGACAGAATCCCTTACGAGAAGTACACCCAATAAAGGGCGAGGACAATCAGTTTAAACGTGTATATGTATATACGCCCATATCGAAAATAGAATTGTTAGAAATGAAGAAAGTGGTACCCAGTCATGACAAAGACCCAGCGGGTTTTCACCGAGAAATTAAAGACATGTTACTCATGGGAGAGTATACCTATCCCGACATTATGACAATATTAAAGGTATTAATGCCTGCTGGCATTTATGAAAAACTCAAGGAAAAAGAGTGGGAGGTAGGAGACCAAAAGATAGACTGGACAGCATTAGAAAATGAAGAAAGGGCCCGAGGTCCAGGTTCGGGGCTTGGGGATAAAACTAAAGCACTACCAGGTTTACTAGTACAGGTACTGCCACGTTTATTAACCACGAAAAAGGAAGACTGGGGTGCAATCTCAGCCTGTAAACAAAAGCAAGATGAAGACACTAGTGATTTCTATGCCCGATTCGAAAAATGTTTTGGTATAAATAGTGGTATAAAAGCAAGTAGCGAGTCATACCCACATCTGTTTGTGACAAAATTAGTTGAAAATTCCTTGCCCCAGGTGAAGAATAGAGTATTAAAATTCGAGAGTACCTGGCAAGGTAATACCCCATCACAAATGTTACAAATGTTACAGTACCATTACAATAGAATTAGAGAGGAACAAGAACATGAACAGAAACGCATGAAAGACACAAAAATGAAAATGCTAGTCTCCCAGACAGTCCCAGCTGAAGGTCATAAAAGGGGTACGACACAGTCCGGTGATTCAGCAGGACCTGTAAAAGGGACATGCAACTATTGTAAACAACCAGGTCATTACATACACGATTGCCCAGTCTTGAAGCGTAATATCGCCACAGGTAAAACACAAGAAAGACCACGGCCACCTAGACAGGATCAGAATGAACAAGGAGCACCACAGCATGCACAGTCCATGCCAGCTCCACAACAGTCTATACAGTTTGTGCCAGCCGCACCAGCGTTGCCTGTTGCTGCCACACAAACCACGACACGACAGCTGTACCAGACCGCACAGTATGATTATCCTGATTATCAACGATACGCATGAACCAGCCTAGAGAGGGAAGTTGACTTACCCCTTATCGAGGTCCCTGTAGACCAAGAAGGACCTTATGTACATAGTGAACTATTAGGCCAAGATAGAACATTTTTACTTGATACAGGGGCAAGTCGAACAACTATAAAACGTAGTGAAGTTCCAGGGGCACCCCTCTCAGGCTCACAGAATATTTCCCTTGGTTTTTCAGGAAAACCTATTGTTAATGAAGTATCACAGCCTCTTCCACTTACGATAGGACCCTTAACCCGAACTACAGATTTATTGCTTACTAAATCATGTCCAGAAAACCTGTTAGGTATAAAAACACTGAAAGCTCTAGGAGCTATAATATGTTGTTCTCCGGAAGGAGTAAGATTGTTTTTACGTGATTTCAAAGGTCACTATGTGTCTCGAGACATGGATCCCCGACTACAGACTTTACCTACACATTTATGGGCACAAGGCCCTACTGATGTTGGTTGCATGAATATTACACCATATCGGGTTACATTAAAAGCAGGAGTGGTACTACCACGAATGCGACAATACAAGTTACCACCAGATGCTGTAGTGGCTTTACTGCAAATTATTGACGAGCTCATTGCCCAAGGAGTAGTTGTGGAAACAGACTCCAATGTATGTAATTCCCCGATAATTCCGATTCTTAAACGAACAGATCCAAAGGCCCCGCCAGTATATCGATTGGTTATTGATCTGCGCGAATTGAACAAGTGCATTGTGCCACAATTCCCTGTGGTCCCAGATATTTCGTCATTACTGACAGCTATTGATTCCGAAGCAACATTCTTTACTGTAATTGATCTCAAGAATGCCTTTTTCAGCGTCCCAATAGATCCGGAAAGCCAATACTTGTTCGGATTTAGTTTAAATGGACGTAGCTTTAAATTCACACGCGCACCTCAAGGATTTACAGAAAGCCCCAGCATCTATAGCCAAGCACTGAAACGAGAACTTGACAGTATTCACATGCCAGTCAACACTGCCCTGCTTCAATATGTCGATGATCTGCTGATCACCGCTAGAAGCGAACCTGAATGTGAGAAAGCATCACTGACAGTTTTACAATTTCTAGCCGAAAAGGGGCACAAGGTGTCCCCTTCTAAGCTGCAATTCTGTGTCCAGCGAGTTGTTTATCTTGGACACTCGCTGTCCAAGGAGGGAAGGCAGCTTACACCCGACCGCATTCAGTTAATAGCTAACATGCCGATACCCAAGACACAAAAGGAGGTGCGGGCTTTCATAGGCCTCACTTCATATTGTAGGCAGTGGATCCCTCAGTATGCATTTCTAGCAAAACCACTCATTCAATTGACAACACAGGAGGCAGCCACATCGACTGTCCTCCCTTGGACTCAGGAACATACACACGTTTTTGAAAGTTTAAAGAAAGCTTTATGTCAAGCACCTGTCCTAGCAACACCATGTTACAATAAACAGTTTACACTCTTTGTTACAGAACGCGAAGGTACTGCCTTGTCAGTACTCACACAGGAACAAGCAGGATCACACAAACCATGTGCCTATTTTTCTAGTACATTAGATCCCGTAGCTCAGGCTTTGCCTGCATGCCTAAAATCAGTGGCAGCAACAGCCTTAGCAATCAGACAAAGCGATGCCATAGTATTAGGACATCCATTGACAGTACAAGTACCACATGCAGTAGAGGTTCTTTTGAACCGCACACAAACACAACACTTGACTATAGCACGACTCACCGGTTACGAATTAACATTGTTTCAGCCACATATAGAAATCAGACGTTGTAGTACATTGAATCCTGCCACACTGTTACCTGTAATCGGAACAGACCCACTAGCTCATGATTGTATTGATGTTATTACAATCACAACGAAACCCAGACAAGACTTGACAGACGTCCCATTGTCAGACCCAGACTTAACGTTGTATGTAGATGGTTCATGTATGAGAACAAGTACAGGAGAGTTAGTGGCCGCTTACGCAGTCACAACAGACACTGAAGTCATTGAAACAAATTGTATAAATACCTTGTCCGCTCAAGCAGCAGAGCTCGTCGCTCTGACACAAGCCTGTATTCAAGCCACAAATAAAAAAGTCAACATATACACTGATTCACGTTATGCATTCGGAGTTGTACATGACTTCGGCGTGCTGTGGCGAGAGAGAGGTTATTTAACTTCTCACGGTGCCCACATTCAGCACGGACCCCTCATTCATGCCTTATTAGATGCAATACATCTACCCACTGCAATATCAATTATGAAATGTAAAGCTCATACGAAAGTTACTGATATCATTTCTCAAGGCAATGATCTAGCTGACAGAACAGCTAAACAGACTGCTCAAACTCAAACATCCGACATGACAAAGACAATAGTCCCGACGCCAACACATTGCATGATGGTTAAGGATCCCGCTCTTGACGTAATTGACATACAGACACATGCTACTCCAGACGAAATAAAGAAATGGACTGAATTAGGAGGGATCCAAACGGATCAAGGATGGATGACCAAGGAAAAATCTGTGTGGTTCCTTCCTGATTCAATGGTCCAAGTCATTATTAACACTGTACATAGTCCAGCGCATCTAGGGGAAAAAGCTATGCTAGACAGCATTCAACACATTTGGTTCAACAAACATTTACGAGCAGCAGCTAAACAAAAAGTTCGTACCTGTATGGTCTGTTGCCAGTTCAACCCAGGAAAAAGCATTCCCGTAGAACAGGGTGGATTTCAGCCTCCTGATCACCCTTTTGAAGTCCTCCAGATGGATTATATCCAGATGGAACGATGTCGAGGATTCAAATATGTTCTCGTAGTTGTCTGTGCTCTTTCCCGTTGGACAGAGGCATACCCGGTTTCAGATTACACTGCCCCGACTACTGCCAAACAGTTAGTTCGAGAATTCTTCCCACGGTACGGTTTACCACGTGTTGTCTACTCAGATAACGGCCAGCCGTTCTCATCCGAACTAATGAAACACGTTTCACTTTTGTTAGGTTATCAGTGGAAGTTCCACTGTGTCCGACACCCCGAGGCAGCAGGTCTCGTGGAAAGACATAATCAAACTCTGAAAATTAGATTGTCCAAAATATGCAGGGAGAAAGGTGTCGATTGGGTAGTAGCGTTACCAGTTGCACTCTTTTACATGAGAATGGTAGCACACTCTCGAACAGGGCTATCCCCGTATGAGGTGATCTTTGGCAGACCACCAAATATGTGGGGGACGCCTATACCACGTAAAATAACTGATATTGACTGTAATATGCTGACAGATTACTTGGCTTCCTTGATGTCTGCACTACAATCTTGTCGTTCACAGGTAGCTGCAGCTTTTCCCGACAACACTGAGGTGAAACCCCATGACGTAATTCCAGGAGACCTGGTCTTAGTGAGGAACTTTGATCGGAAGTCTCAGCTGGACCCTAGGTGGAGGTCGCCTCAGCTCGTGTTATTAACGACGAGGACAGCCGTGAAGATCGAGGGTCGAAAAGGCTGGATACATTCAAGTCATATCAAGAAATTTCATGGACTACCATCGGATGTAAATACCACACCTCGTGTGTCTTCACCCATTGACTCAAAACTTCCTTTGGTTGAATCAAGTAATCACGAACAATATAAACTGAAACTCAGGTCTAACCAGTCAGGCAATTTGATTGTTTAAGTCCTCTCCAAGGTGAAGCGGTTGAATTTGTCTCTGACATGTATCCCTTAGACCTGAATAGAGAAAAAACCCGAAAAATGTTGAAACGACATGCATACTGTAAATCACTGCGTAGTCATTGCACAGTGACGTTATTAATTTTGTTTTTCTTAAGTCTTTTAATAATTACTGCAAGTATATTGTTGCACATATATTATCCTATTTCTAGATATGTTTATAATGTTACTGCTGAACATTCTTTTAGTGAATTACCTCCGCACGAGTTGTCTTATAGATTTGCGCTGCGCAATAACACGTTTATTAGTATGTTACATCATTCCCATCAGGTTAGCAATGCTACAAATTGTTGGATCTGTGGCCGACTCCCTCCCTATCAGAATTATAAGGGAATTCTACCTCTCTTTCCATACCCGTTCACACACAACGGCTCCTGTGGAGCATGGTTTAGTTTAATTAATTCCCAAGATTCGAATTCTGCAGTTTATCAAGACAACTGGGTATGGGGAAATTTGAACTTAGTTTTACTTAAAGTCTGCTACCCTAACAAGGAGGGACTTCCCAAAAGAACAGGAACTGATCTAGAAAATGAAGTGTATGGATTAGGTAATTTTACGCTTAATCTTATGATCCTAAATGTCGAATCCGAAGCTACTCCAATTTTATCCGCCATGTCATTATTTCGAGTAAAAGGTGAATTATGTGTAAGAAAGAATGGTTCCATACATATGGGCCATAGTAGATGCACCACTGTAATAGAATTTAGTGATCAAGGCAAGTCGACATTTAGAGCTTACCGCCATTCCTATTTCATATGTGGTCAGACGGCATATGTACGTTTACCTCTAGATTGGGATGGTACCTGCTACATTGGATTCCTTTTGCCACCTGTTTTCCTAGCTCCTCCTGATTATCACAGAAATACTCAGTTAGTACACAATAGAGAAAGGAGAGATCTCCCAATAGTCGATTACACTGAAACAGCATGGGAAAAATACACAGATTTCAATAAAGGTCTCTTTCCCTATATAGGTACCGTTACTAATAGTAAGCTGATACGTAGATTAACTAGAACCCTTGAAGCAGTAGTGAATGAAACTATTTCCGCCTTAGGCAATTTAACAGAAGAGCAGTCTGCTATGCGGATTGTTGTGCTTCAAAATCGTCTTGTCCTTGACGTCATCCTGGCCGATAGGGGCGGAGCTTGTAGGGTCATCGGATCAAGTTGTTGCATTTTCATACCAGAAAATTCGCCATCTGTATATAAAGCCATAACCCGCCTTCATAAGATTGTAAGCCAGATACACCAGAGTCCAGGCACCTGGACTTGGTCCGGTTGGTTTTGGAGTGTATTATCTACCTTTGGATGGAAGGTCCTATCCTTCCTAGGTATTGGCTTTCTCATACTATTCAGTTGCTGTCTATGTCTACAATGTGGACCAGCGATCTGTGGTCTGTGTGCCACATCGTGTATTCCACCACCAAGATTTCGTTCGTCCCAGAAGAAAAAAGAAGAACAAATGATGCTATATGAACAGATCAATGGATTGATGAAGATTGATATCTCTTGACGGGCAAGTAGGGGACAAGGAGGGAATGTGGAAATGTGGATTTTTCTGATCAGTTATGTCCCCTATCTTGGACCCCAACGGTTCCATGTATAAATCACAAGTACATGTATGTTCCCTCCAGTTCCAGTTATGAAGACGCAAATACATGTGCGTCCACCGTTAACATGTCCTCTTTCAGATCCGCCATGAATGGGCCGGATATTCCATTCCTAAGTACGAAAGGCCACCGGCTTTATATGGTTCACTTATGCCATTTTACAGTCCAGGCAAGTAGGCCCTGATTCTGTCATCAAGCTTTTCTTGCCCTCTGCCTCTGAAAGCTCCAGTCTGAGCCTGCATCTGTATCCATGAACTTTGTCCTCATTCTCTGCGCGGCTCACGATGCCTGACATCAGCTTGCTGCCTGCCAAAAAAACTGTATTTCACCTTCGAAATTATCTGCTCCGCTCCCTGCCCAATGCATTCCTGTCTAGTAGTTTAAGTAAACATTCTTCCAGCTACCGAGCAAAGGCCCGGCTTCTCTGTCTTTATGCAAGTAATTCATAGCCCTATTATTATGGAAGACTTTCGCCCTCGCATCTAGTGTAGACACTTAGACGCTTGTACACGCACTAACAGTCAGTATAGTCAGTATAGAATAAGATTCTACTCTAAGAGACCTCTCTTTTGGATAACATAGTTCTTTAAACATAGGATGTTAGATATGATTTGGGATAAGGTTGACTTGACCCACCAGACATCTGTCGCCACATGTAGAGCTAAATGTCAAGTCCCCTTCACCCCCTAGTTGCACGTCAATCACACGTCATGCTGCTGCGCGCGCATTTCTGCCAAGTATTTCTGCTTCCATTGCGAAATTCCTTCATGGAACCACCCTATTATGACATCACACCTGATGACGTTCTTTAGTCACACCCAGTTACGCCCACTTTTGCTACGCATGTATGTTTTATCTACACTATCAATTGTTACGCCTCTTGCATTTGCTTCAATGTAATGCCTATTGTATAAAAGTGATTACTTATCAATAAAGTATGTACTTCACTTCCTGAACCTCCGTGGTGATGGAACTTGGAGTCACCGATTCGAATCGTCCATTGGAATAAAGCCCATTCCGAACCTCTAATGTCACGGATTTTGCCTCTTATTTTACTGAGCTATATTTATTATTTTTCTGTATCAAATTAAGTCCCGGTAATTAAATTATTTACCACACCAGAGATAGAGGAAAAATGCCTAACTTCATTCAGAAAAGCAGGAACGGATTCTGTAGGATTGGAAAGAAAGAGTAAAATATAATCTGCATAAGCAGCGAGTTTAATATGAGTGTCTGCAAATTGGAAACCATGGATGGCAGGATTCTGACGCAGCCTGGACAGAAAAGGCTCTAAAGCGAGGTTAAAGAGAAAGGGAGACAGAGGACAACCCTGGCGGACACCTCTGCCAAGATCAAAATAAGAGGAAATTTGACCATTCGCAAAAACTGCCGCTCTGGGGTGTGAGTATAGTAGGGAAACTAAAGAAATAAATCTAGGGCCAAAACCGAACCAAGTAAGAGTGTGAAAGAGATAGCGCCATTCAACCCGGTCGAAAGCCTTTTCGGCGTCAAGGGCAATCGCAGCAAGTGAGTACTCACAACGGGAAGACTTTGACAGGATGTTGAATAAGAGTCTAGTGTTGTCCGTAATATGTCGGCCCTTAACAAACCCAGATTGCTCCTCGCCTAGGAGATCGGGAAGAAGGTGATCTAATCGTATCGTCAACGCTTTGGCGAAAAGTTTATAGTCAATATTGACTAAGGATATGGGCCTGTAATTTTTGCAGTATTGTGCGTCCTTCCCAGGCTTAGGTATGAGGCATATATGGGCGTCCGAAAATGTCCCTGAAGAAGCACCGTGGGTAATAAAATTGTGGAGACGGGAATGCAATCGTGGAATCAACAATTTAGAAAAGTGAAGGTAGAATTTGACGGTAAAACCATCAGGGCCAGGGGCTTTGTTGGGTTTGAGATGTTGCAATGCATTGAGTAATTCTTTTTGTGTGACGTCGGATTCTAAAGAGGAGAGATCAAAGGGGAAGTCGGGTGGTGTGTGAATGGTAGAGAAAAAACGAGCGAGGAATGAGTTTCAGATGTATACAAAGTCTCATAAAAACGTGAAAATTCAGCGAGAATGTCAGCATCCATGTGTTTTAAATTATCATCAGAGTCATAAATAGATTAAATATTTAACTTATTATGTTTAACCTTCAAATAATTAGCCAAGAGCTTTCCCGCTTTGTTCCGACCCCCATAAAATTTAGCAGTAGATTTCAATAAGTACAAGGAGGCATCCTCCGTAGATTTCTCATTAAATTTCATTTTTGCTGCAACAAGGGCTGCCAAGCTATCAGCAGAATGAGAGGTGAAATACGCATGTTCCAATTTCTTAATGTCAGAAAGGAAAGTTTTAGTGAATCTTCGTGCATTCTTACGTTTGTCCGCAACGTAACTAATAATAAAGTCACGTGCTGCTGCCTTAAAAGCATCCCAAATAATGTGGTCAGGGAGAGTAGCGTCATCATTAATCAGGAAAAATTCATCAAAGAAGGAAGTGAAGGTGGACGTAAACTTGGGATCGAGAAGGAGGGAGTTGTTAAAACGCCATCTCCTAGGGCCAGCATTTTTAGGGAATACATCACCACTTGTAAGAACAGGAGCGTGATCAGAAAGCAGTATCGGGCCTATCTCGGAATGTAAGAGTGATTGAGTGAGGCTGTGTGAAACAAAGATGTAATCAAGTCGTGATTGGGAGTGGTGACAGGGAGAATAAAAAGTATACTCCCGCAACTTTGGATTACAAAGGCGCCAAGAATCTACTAACTTATGCTGCGAAATAGCATGGCAAAACAGCTTGTGGGATTTGTTGGGAATATGGGGGGCCATGGACATCCTATCGATAAAAGGGTCGAGAGGATGATTACAGTCCCCCGCCAGAATAAAATTGTGGTCCACAAATTTAGTTAAGAGTGGGGAGAAATCGGCCCAAAAAGAAGGTTCACCCATGGTAGGACCGTAGACATTGAGGAGAGAAATTGGAACACCTCTGAGTGATAGCTTGGCATAAACCCATCGACCAGAAGCATCCGATTCATGGGCAAGGACCTGGAAGGGAAGAGACTTGCGACAGAGGATTGCGTTTGCCATCACCCTGCGAATAAAACAATTCACCCACCCAACCACGTTTAAGCTTAACAGATTCTACTTCAGTTAAATGCGTTTCTTGGAGGAATGCAATATCAACATTCAATTTGGCAATGTGTGATAAAATCCGTTGACGCTTAATCGGAGAATTAATACCCCTCACATTCCATGATAATATGTTCAACGACATAACAGTAATTTATCTACAAACCATGTGAATATTATATCTAGTAAAAGGAACACCCATGAAAAGGAGAGAAGACAGAAAGAAAAATGAAAAACCAGTGTAAATACGCAGAAGTAAAAGAAAGGAAGCAAGTGATCAGGAACGTGAGCCATAGCAGGAAAGGAAGAAGAAAATGCAACAGCGTCGAAGATAACACAAAAAGCCGGAATTAAGGAAAAAGTGGAAAGAGAAATGTAACCAAAACGACAAAGAGTACAACTCTCACCAAAAACGAGAGCAAGAGCATTAGCACAAAAAGGAGAGTAAAGGGAAACATTAAAGGCACTTGAATAGGAAACCAGAGAGAGGAAAAAAATTGTAAAATAGGTGTGCCAAGAAGAACAAGGAATGTAACCCTTATATAGGCAAAAAGGTCCGGTCAGAGATATTAAATCATAATCTAGACATATGGACAAGAACAGGAACAAGGGAAGAGGGAAACGGGAAAGAGAGGAGGAAAAACCAACAGATGCACTAGGAAGATAAGGAAGGAAATAGGGAAAAAACATACCTACGAAGGAGAGATACGAGAGAGGGTGGAGGGAGGAAGGAACCACATGGGTGGGGTAGCACATCCAGGAACAACAAGTCAGGGATCGAGAGACATCATCAAATACGGGAACAAATTCCTGTAAGACGAAAAAAGGAGAAACAAAGGATTAAAACATACCAGGAAAACCTGTTGAAACCATGACTAACAGGGAAAACAAGGAACAACCATTATGCATAGACAATAAAGAGTCAGCACAGTGGGCAACCGGAAAATCAGAGGAATTCAGATGAACTACAACCAAGAGAAAGTTCCTGAAGAGGTATAGAAGAAAATACAATAGCCATATGAGAAATATACAAGCAATAGTCAGCCATGAGCAGAAGATGATGGACCGGAGGCATCCATGGCAGATGATTTGTGCGCATTGATAAAACTTTGTAAGCGCACTGGATCTTCATAAGTTGTAGTCTTATTGTTGTAAGTAACTTTGAATAGGCATGGGTGGTAAAGGCCATATCGCGCCCCCATTGCCCGCAGATCCGCTCTTGAATTCAGAAAAGCCTTTCGCCGAGCAGCAGTAGCCTTAGCGTAGTCCTGTGCGAAGAACAGGGACGAACCAGACCAGGTTAAATTCGGAGAAGATTTGGCCGCCGCTAAAACCATCAGAAGGTCGGTATACTCCAGAAAGTAGATGATAACCCCTCTGGGCCTCTGAGAGGAAGAAGTAGAAGAAGGTGGTCGACCCAGCCTGTGAGCACGTTGAATGTTGAGGACCTTATCCTGTGTCAGATGCAAGAGCTTGGGGAGGAACGACTTGAAGAAGGTGATTGGATCGGACCCCTCAAGACCTTCAACCAGGCCATAAATGCGAAGGTTATTGCGCCGATTTCTGTTCTCCAACTGCTCCACTTGTTGTTGAAGATCTGAGATTTGAGACTTCAGATTGGAGACCACAGAGGATGTCTGTTGGAACGACTGAACAGATTTTTCAATCGAAGTTACTCTTGTTTCCATTTGCGACCAATTATCCGTAATAACCTGGAGTTTAATATTGGTCTCTTCCATGAAAGGACGCAAGGATCTTATCTCCTCTAACAACAACTCCATGGATACTGGCCCCGAATGTTTTGGAGGAGAAAGAGAATTTGACTTAAGTCTCTTCATGTTAGATTTAGAATTGTCTTGCGGGTTTCTGGGAGGATCCATTGGCGTGTCAGAGCCAGACGAGTTGAGAGAATCTTCCAATTGTGAAAAAGCAGAAAAAACCTTAGAGTTCTTCAGAATCTGGGGCTTGGTAGAGCGAGGCAAGCGCGACATTGACTTAAGTCTACCCATGTAACAAAGCCGTGGAATGGCTAGCTCAGTGGAGGTCACAGGAAGCGGAAACGAAGGCTACATAAAGTATAACACGACAGAAGTGCGATGTTGTCTGAATAGTTCATGAAAGGAATGCAGCCAACTTCACAGCAGTTCAAATGAAATAATCGTCAGAGCGCATATGAAGAAGTGGAAGAAGCCGTCTGTGAAAGGATCAAAGCGTTATTCATGTGATATTATATGGCAGAAAGGTGGCACCCACTCATTGCGCGACAAAAAATGAGCTCAGATAAATTGGTGAAAAGAAAAGTCCCATCGCGCACCTCACAAGAATCCACAGTGAGCAATGGTGCTGAACGCAGGGAGCCACCTGGTATGCTTCAACACAACAAATTGCCACTAGCAAAAAGAGTCAGAGAGGGGTCCATACAGGCGACGACGAAGTCATGGCTTGAAAGACAGCACAGAAACAGCAATGTGAAACAAGGGCAGTTCATGTGGGAACGTTATCTGTGCGCTCTTAGGAAGAACATGCGTTCCAATAGTTCAGGGTTACTCATAGTACGGCCCGCGGGCCGCCAGCGGCCCGGCAAGCCTTCCTTGGCGGCCCGCGGACCTTTCAGACATCGTACCGGTGTACGAGCGAGGAAGAATGGAGTTCAGGCAGGCAAGAGCCCTATTATGCACTCGAAGACGGAGGGCTGCTCTGGTTGGCTGAAGCTCCCGCCCCACGTTCGAAAATAGCCCGCAGTGTGCAACGATTGGCTACTCAACCGGAGGCTGCAGGCTGTCTCTCCAATGAGCTGTGGAGAAAAGGGAACCCTCCGGTTGGATGATGTACGTTGGAGCCGAAGCCCGCGCTTCGGCCAGCCTTTGTCTCCGTGTCCATCCATTCAATTGTAGTCACACAGACCGCTCGCCCCCGGTCAACTGGGCGAGGAGCCCAGGATGTTATAAGTGTACCACCCTTGGTCACCCTGGAACACGCCGCCGTTAACTGTGCTCGATTTTACGTTCACATCGTCTGCTTTATGCAGACACCATTTCGAGTCTGCCCCGGATACAGTGAAAGCACCAAGGCACACGTTATCTCACATTTATTATAAACTGAGGCCCAATAACTCCCAGACCCCCTTCTTTCTTTGGGAGGGAGGGAGGGAGACGGAGGGAGGGAGGGAGGGGGAGACGGAGGGAGGGAGACGGAGAGAGGGAGGGAGACGGAGGGAGGGAGGGAGGGAGACGGAGGGAGGGAGACGGAGGGAGGGATAGAGAGACGGAAGGAGATGGAGGAAGAGGGAGGAGAGAGACGGAGGGAGGGAGAGAGAGACGGAAGGAGATGGAGGAAGAGGGAGGGAGGGAGACGGAGGGAGAGAGAGAGAGATGGAAGGAGATGGAGGAAGAGGGAGGGAGAGAGACGGAGGGAGGGAGATGGAGACAGAGGGAGAGAGACAAAGGGAGGGAGGGAGATGGAGGGAGACAGACGGAGGGAGACAGAGGGAGGGAGGGAGAGGGAGGGAGATGGAGGAAGGGAGGGAGAGGGAGGGAGGGAGGAAGATGGAGGGAGGGAGATAGAGGGAGTGAGGGAGACAGAGGGAGATGGAGGACGGGAGATGGAGGGAGAGGGAGGGAGAGAGACAGGGAGGGAGAGAGACAGGGAGGGAGAGAGACGGAGGGAGGGAGATGGAGGGAGACAGAGGGAGGGAGGGAGATGGAGGAAGGGAGGGAGAGGCAGGGAGGGAGGGAGGAAGATGGAGGGAGGGAGGGAGATAGAGGGAGTGAGGGAGACGGAGGGAGATGGAGGACGGGAGATGGAGGGAGAGGGAGGGAGAGAGACAGGGAGGGAGAGAGACAGGGAGGGACAGAGACAGGGAGGGAGAGAGACGGAGGGAGGGAGATGGAGGGAGAGGGAGACAGAGGGAGAGAGACAAAGGGAGGGAGATGGAGGGAGACAGAGGGAGGGAGACAGAGGGAGGGAGGGAGAGAGGGAGGGAGATGGAGGAAGGGAGGGAGAGGAAGGGAGGGAGAGGGAGGGAGGGAGTGAGGGAGATGGAGGACGGGAGATGGAGGGCGACGGAGGGAGGGAGACAGGGAGAGAGACAGGGAGAGAGACAGGGGGAGGGAGGGAGAGGGAAAGGGAAGAGAGGGAGAGGGTGGGAGAGGGAGGTGGAGAGAGGTGGAGAGAGGTAGGGAGAGGGGGAGGGAGGGGAAGGGAGAGGGGAGGGGAAGGGAGAGGGGAGGGGAAGGGAGAGGGGAGGGAGGGGGAGAGGGAGAGGGAGAGAGAGAGATGTGTGTATGCCGGGTCTGGTGGCTCAGTGGACGAAGGCGTCTGCTGCAGGGACCTGTGTTCAACCTCATGGTCACAATTTTTTTTGCTTAAGCCCCGCCCCTCCCCCTCTGACCCCGCCTCCACCGGTGCGGCCCTCGGCCACAAACCACACTGTAAATTTGGCCCCCGAGAGAAAGTTTGTGAGTACCCCTGCAATAGTTCAATGGCTCCGTGTGAGCAAGAGGAAACAACAAAGAAGGCGAATTGCAAAACATTAGAAATGCGTGGATTTAGGCATAGAAAGCGCTGGGCTGACGTTAGAGAACCGCAACATAGTGCGCGTCGCTCGGCGGACCTAAGATGGCGGCCGCAACCGAGTGAATCCTGTCAGAACTTACGACAGGTAATTGCAGTGTCACGGAGCCTCAAAATGCTTCCACCGAATACGAGGGAGGTCAGGGCATCTTCCGACCCTCCTTCAGTCAGTCGTCCTCAGGAAAGTCGAACGGGAACCGGCTAATCTCTCTACGCTGCCCCGGAGCTTCACTGGAGCGCCGCCATCACCTGCGGGCGCCAAGCCACGCCCCCCGGGAATTTCTAATTATGCAAGAAGCGCACCATGAGCCAAAGTCTTCTTTTTAGGGGGCAGGTGGGGAATCCCCCACTCTGGCTGTCTCGGTGCAGCACTGCCTCTGTACACTGCAGGTTCAGCTCAGTGGAGTTTGCTATGCCAGGCATTGTTGGGGGCTCAGATGTGCCACCTGGACCTAGGCCCCGACCACCACTTCTCCCTTTTGACTTGCCAAGGGTCACTCCCGGCGCGAACCAACCGCCCGTCCAGTAGGAGAAGTGTCAGAGGCATGTTCACCCAGAAATTCCTGGCTCTCCATATCCCTAGGAGCCCCTGCATATCCCCCAGCACACAGTCACTGTTCTCATGCGCAATAGAAGTGTCTGCATCCTGGATCTCCTGTGTTTGTCATTGTGGGGCACTTAGGGGGGCCCGGGCTCGTCCTCACCCAGCCATGCCCCGGTTGACTGGGGCCCAGCTTCTCTCTACAGGTCTCCTGTGCTGTACCTACTAACAGTCATGGACCACGCCGGACATCATGGGGTGAAGCTTCCGTACCTCTATCTGTGGCCTCTTCACCTTTGGACCCAGCAGCTTGAGCTCCATGGCCCACCCCCTTTATGTGGTCGCAACCAGAGAGGTCGCTAGGCCCCATAGTGCACCGCCTGTCCCGTCAGCATGTGCACACTTCATCTCCTGCCAACCGTCCTCAGGCGCTGGGTCTTGCTGTCCCACCTCTAGCTCCTTCACAGGGCTGGCTGCAGCACGCCACACTGGTCTTCCTCGGGTACTCTGCCCTCTCGCCCACATCCATCTCCGCCAACAGATGCCAAAGAAGCGAGTCACCGGGCTCCTGGGTCCACCGCGGACATGTTTGCTACATCATCGGATAGGATGATTACAGTATTTGGCGGGTAGGCGGGAAAGATAATGAAGAGCGTCTCACCACTCTGCCACTTGACCACAACCCCCCCACAGCCCATTTCTTTTGAGACTGCCCCTGAGCAGGATACATCATCTACGTAGACAGTCCTCATAGAGAGGGCTTCTCCGTATCCGAAGTTGTTTTCTTGCAGGAGAAAAATGTCTTTCTTTGATTTATTGGCAATTTGAGTCAGTTTCCTTCTCTTGACCAGGTGATTCAGGCCTTTGGTGTTTAGGGACAGAACTATTAAAGTCGCAATGGGATATTAATCGGATGTGGGAAATGAGATTTGGTGTTAGGTGGATTAGGGAGTTACAAAAGGCTTGTCTGGATGGTCTTCTTGTTGCCGCGCTACTTGACAATGAGGGGAGCAGCGTAAGAAGAGGGAAGTGAAAGGTATAGTTTAGCAAAAGAGGTACAAAGTTTATAAATGCAGATGATGAGACAGCAGAAAACCCAAAGTAAATCCAACACACACATATGCTCCCAGCCCATAAAGATCAGTATCAGTGAGACAAGGTCTAAATCAAGAAGGTTTGGGGAAGATCCCAGCAAGAGAAGAAGGAACAGCTCAAACTCTCTATTGAATAAAATGTCTTACAAGCTATAGGGGAAATATTGACAAAACACAACAATAGATATCGTAAGGCATCAGTGAACATAAACAGATGCAAACATATTATTGAAGGGCACCTGTTGAACTCGACCTCTATACATACAAAAGGTAATAGTGTTTAAAAATCAAGTTTAAATGTACACTGGTGGCAGTAAGGAATATATCTGATGGTCCGCTTTAACCTACCCGTTGTATCATATATTCCGACCGTGAGGCATTTTATAAGAGGCTGGCCTAGGGTGGAATAGAATTGAGGGCAGAGATGACTGATTGCCTGTTTGGTTTTAGGGCAAATTAACCAATTACTAGGATGGAAAGACAACGACTTGTAAAGTGATGCAGAGGGCTCCTTCTTATATCTTTCCATTCATTACGCTTGCTGTCAGAGAGTAGGTAAGAAGCAGCCAATGAATGTATAATAATTGGGTCATTGCTAACTGTTGTGTAGCAGTGTGCATGCGAGCTAGTACTGGTATGAGAGGTGAATTATGAGGACCTGTTGCAGTTAATGTAGTAGTTGTTGTATTTGTTTTTAATAGTTGTAGTTGATGTGCTGGATGCACTTTTATTAGTGCATCATATTGGAGTGAATGTTAGCATGAGCGAATGTAGTATATTGGTGTGTGGAACAGGTAAACTAAATTGAATTTGCGAAAGGAGGGAGACCTGTTGAGTATTGATATGTCAAGCTGCACTACCAGACTACCAGCTGAATCTGCAGCCATGCACCAAGACACAGGATATTGGGGCTTGGGATTCCACTCCAGATTCAGAGTTGTGACTAATAAAAGTCTCCAGTTCAGATAGCTCTGAGAACACCATTATTTGGCTTTTGAATATGATTTTAAATCTAGAGGGGGCCAATAAAGGAGTGTTTGATAGACACCTAAGTCAATTTCCTTTGGAGGGTAATAACCCCTTTCCTCCTGGACACTGATTTGTTGGCCAAGTCTTGCAAGATGGAAATCTAGATCCATTTCCATGTAATGGATTTACATTTTTGAGTATTTTTGAATGTTGGTGTCTAAGGGGCCAAAAAACTATTGGTCTAGGTGAGAAGGCATTTTTAGGTCTGTAAGTCAGAACACAATGAGCGCACTCTATCTCAAAGTCTCTGGGGAAAATGTTGAGGGTATCCAGGATTTTAGGACGTTGATGGTGGAGTGTGCAGAAACCTCAGCTTCTTCCGGAAGACCGTAGATTCGGAGATCGCCCCTTCTATTGCAGTCCTCTAAATCCAAAATCTTGCATTAGAGATTGGTGATCAGTTTGTTGGATATTTGGATATGTTTGCCATGGAGGTGGTTGTTGTGTTCCAGGGTGCTGATCCTTGATTCGTTGTTTTTTAGTCTAATGTGTAAACATTTTACATCTTTCCTGATTTCAGCTACTTCTACCTGTAAGAGGACTGTACTGGTTTTAGTGCTTTGTGCAATATTGCGTACTGAGTTCAATTGCTTTAGGATGCTGTCCAAGGTAGTGGCATTATCAGACTTATCTTTGATGGGAGATTCTGGAATAAGAGAATCCTGCTTCGTTCTCTTCAGGTTGGCTTTTGTCTCTTTGTCTTTGCAGTCTAACTGTCTAACTGTCGCGATTTGCACCTCACAGGGCCAGTGCGCAGCGCGCAACACATACCACCCTCCCCAGTACCTCTTCTATCCAGCGCGCTGCACGGTATGTCTGGCGCGTAAAGGGAGGTCGCGGTCTGTGCAAAAGACCGGAACTACGAATCCCGTCATGCCTGCGGCCGGCGGCCCGGAAGCGGTTCCCGGCTGTTCCGCCGGCATCACGATAAAGCCCTTCCCTTTTCCAGGGATCGGGGCTTGACAATCCGGATACTAGCTGTGGTCGCGGATGGTGTTCCCCGCGGGATACCTCTCTTCACGACGAAGCCCGGAGTATTCAGCCTTTTACAGACATCCCTGAAGTTGGCAGCCCTGGTGCGATATCGAGGACACGGTTGCATATCGGTTCCAGAAGTGAGCCGTCAGCTGTACCGCCACCTGACGTCTCCCCTCCGACTACAGAAGCGTGAGTAGCGAAACCTCCCTTGACTCGGATTTCCCGTTCGCTCACTCCGTACTTTCTCCTTGCGCGAGAGACACTATTCAGTGCCAGGAAACGCGCTCCACTGCTGCAACACTGTACGTTTTCATTTACCAGACTCCGAGCGCTAGGGACACTCTTTGGTGCTCATAAACGCGCGTCTCAGCTCCCGCTCAGCCCGTCATCATGTTGTGAGCCTTCGTGACATTGGCAACGCCCTAACTGTGACCAAACAGTGTGGGGAAGAAGTGTGTCTCCTACTATAGACGCAGCGTCCTGCTCTCAGGACCCTTTACTCAGTAACAGAACTAAGCCAGCTGCTAATCTCTCTTGTAAGTATCTGTTGTGGCTGGGTAAAGGATGTAGGTTGGAGTTCCTGAGTTGCGTGGAGGGTGGGAGGTGCTTACTTACTCTCTGTTCCTTATGTTCCCTCTATAGTTTTACCTGGGAGAGTGCCTTGGCCAGCACCCTGACCCACTACCAGCGCAGGACCAGAGCCACACCACGGCAGAGCAGCGTTTTCTTATTTTATCCACTTCCCTTTTCCCCGGGGGGCTTTCTCGAGCAGTAGTGTTTCCATCCCTCTGCGAGAGTCTGCGCCTCAGGGTCAAGGGGGGATCAGCTGCGCTCCATCGCTCCCGACGGCTTCCTTCCGAGGTTAGTGGCAATTCCTTGTTCCTAGTCACTAACGCCACGACAGATTGTCAAGCCCACGGAATCAGCCGGCCTGAGCGATGGACACCGCAGCGGTCCTGTCCACACTGCTGGAGAGTATCAATGCTCTCCAGCAGGAAGTGCAGACCTCCCGTAGAAAGACCCAGGAGCTCAGGAACGAAATGGGAACCCTACGTAGGGAAGTAGCTGGACTCTCAAGAACTAGCACCCCCGTGACTACTGGGAGGGGCTCCTATATTAAAGACTGGACATTACCACCTCCCGTTTCATCCCTAGGCCAAGGGCCCAAGGGAACCGGTTTATTTTCGACCCCAACAACCCCTTCGCCAGCCGCTGGGCTCATCCCTACGGTCCATGTTATACAGAACCCTGGCATTCCGCTAGCCCCCCCAGAACGTTTCTATGGGGATCCGAAAAAATTCGAAACCTTCCTACACCAATGTCGACTCCATTTTCTTTGCAAACCCGCAGTGTTCCAGGAAGAGGCTTCCAAGACGTCATTTATGATGTCCTACATGGGAGGCAATGCTTCCAACTGGACCATTCCCTTAATGGAAAGGAACGATCCCGTGCTCCACAATTTCCAAGACTTTTGTGGGGAATTCTGAAAACTGTTCGATAGAAAAACCCACATTCTTTCCCTGGATCGGGAACTTATGACACTACGGCAGGGGTCACAGGACCTCCTTACATACATAACAACCTTTAATCGACTCCTAGTGGAAACAACCTGGCCCCAAGAAAAACGTACCTCATTATTATATCAAGGTCTTCGGGGAGAATTGAAGGACGTTCTGTCCCAGGCCGTCCAGCTTCCGCAAACTTGTGAAGAACTCATTGAGCTACCCGTGCAACTAGATCATCGGTTGCAAGAAAGGAAAGGGGATAAGAGCAGAGGTGAACCCCGTCTTATCTTGCCGCGACCCCGACTGTCTGTAGACGACCGCTCCAAGGGGACAGACGGGTCGGAACCCATGCAAATTGGAGGGCTCCGAGGTCCTCTGACAGCAGAGGAAAAAGAGAAACGAAGACAGCAAAAACTATGCTTATACTGTGGAAAAGGGGGACATTTCATACGGGAATGCAGAGCTAGAACTAAAGGCCCCGAGAGGGGACCCAGTCTTAGGACCCAAGCAGTCACTTAACAAGAAGCGGGAAACTACTAAACCCAAGTCAGGACGGGATCTCCGTCTTGGGTTCTGAAGCGATCACGATCCCTTTTGTTTTGGCGAACACCATTCAACCCTCTGTGGCCCACCTGAATGTTGACGTCACACTTTGGATAACATCAGACTCCCCCATCCGAGTGCCCGCCCTGCTCGATTCAAGAGCCACGGGCAACTTCATTGATCAACAATATGCTAGGAACATCGGCGTTCCCTATGTCCAGAAGACAACTCCTACCCTGGTAAGGGCAGTAGATGGGAAGGCGCTGACTTCGGGACCTGTTCGATACCAGACCAGTCCCCTGGTTATGAAAATCACCAAGGAACATTATGAGACAATCAGTTTTGATCTCATCGACGCCCCTCATTTTCGCCTGATTCTGGGTATGCCCTGGCTGACGTTGCATGACTCTGCTATACAATGGACGCTTCGTACTATATCTTTGTCCTCCGAGTTCTGCAGACACCATTGCACGAAGCAATCCATACTCCAGGAACCAGCCATCCATACTCAAGCCGCGTTCCTTGCGTCTGGAGTGGAAGCCATCGGACTGTGTTGTTCAACCCAGCTGCCGGAAGAATACCTGCCCTTTTTGCCGGTCTTTGATAAACATAAGGCGACCCAACTACCACCACATCGGCCATATGATTGCCGTATCGATTTAATGCCTGGTGCTGACATTCCCTGTAGCCGAGTGTACGCCCTTACTGAACCCGAAAACCAGTATCTCAAGAAATACTTGAACGAAAACCTAGAGTCTGGCTTCATCCAACACTCATCATCTCCCGCTTCGTCCCCTCTCTTTTTTATCACTAAGACGGATTGTGACGAGTTGAGGATGTGTATAGACTATAGAGCCCTCAACAAAATCACCATTAAAAACAGATACCCGTTACCCTTGATTCCGGTATTGTTAGATCAAGTAAAATGGGCTCAGGTCTACACCAAACTGGACCTCCGAGGGGCATATCACTTGGTACGGGTTCGAACCGGAGACGAATGGAAGACCGCTTTTCGAACGAAGTACGGGCTATTCGAGTACCAAGTGATGCCCTTCGGACTGTGCAATGCACCAGCAGCGTTCCAGTTTTTTATGGACGAGGTGTTGCGCGGATTGTTGGATTCCATCTGCATCGTCTACATCGACGATATTCTCATTTATTCCGCAAACCTCCTCGATCATATCACCCATGTAAGAACAGTTCTGGAACGCCTTCAAACACATTCTCTCTACGCCAAACTAGAGAAATGCATTTTTCACGCGCAGGAAATCGCCTTCTTGGGTTATGTAATCAACGCACAAGGCTTCCAAATGGATTCAGAAAAGGTCTCAGCAATAACGCAATGGAGGGCACCTTTCATCGTAAAATCCGTGCAGAGCTTCCTTGGTTTCGCCAACTATTACCGGCGATTCATCAAAGATTTCTCTAAGATTATCCATCCCATAACCCGTCTCCTCCGAAAGAATGTCCCCTTCTTGTGGAACGACGAGGCAAACCAAGCATTCGAGGAACTGAAGCACAAATTCACCCACGCCCCCATCTTGCGTCACCCGGATTCTCGCTTGCCCTTCATCCTAGAAACAGATGCCTCACAATATGCCTAGGGAGGGGTGTTGTCGCAACGGCATCCGACCACCGGACAAATCCACCCAGTCACCTTCTATTCTAAAAAACTCACCCCCAGTGAGGTGAACTATTCGATCTCGGACAAAGAACTGTTAGCAATAAAAAGGGCCTGCGAAGAGTGGAGGCATTACCTCTTGGGAGCTCATCACACTGTGGAGATCTATACAGATCACAGAAACCTGCTACTCCTTAAAACCGCCAAGGCTCTGACACCACGACAACTTCGGTGGTCTCTTTTCTTTTCGGATTATGACTTTATCATTAAATTTAAGCCAGGTCTCCAGAATGGTAAAGCAGACGCTCTATCGAGAAAAGACGAACCAGCAGACTCGCTGACAGACGAAACGACGGAAGTTCCTTCCATATTACCCAGCAGTGCCTTTTCTGGAAATACCATTGCGCTACTGATGTCACCTACCTTTCTTGAAGATGTCAAGACAGCCATGACCCACCTGGACATTCAAGATTGGCTAGACGAAGACCCCGAAAATCGACTCACCAGCGAAAACCTGGCGTATCATCACCATACCTTGTATGTTCCCTTGGTCACCCTCCAAAGACAAGTATTGGCCTGGGCCCACGATTCTACCCTCGGAGGTCATCTTGGAGAGCATAAAACCATCGCAACAATAGAAAGATCCTTCTGGTGGCCCACACTGCGTAAAGACACTCGAGACTACCTACGTACCTGTGCAGTGTGTGCGCAAAGCAAGGCAAGCCATTCAAAGCCCACAGGACTCTTACGGCCCATTCCTATTCCTCCGCTCCCCTGGCATACAGTCTCCATGGACTTTATAGTCGAGATGCCCCCCTGTGACGGGTATACCACCATTCTCGTGATCATAGACCATCTGACAAAGTTGGGCCACTTCGTACCATTGAAAAGACTTCCCACGTCCTCCAAGTTAGCGGTCACGTTCCTGCAACATGTTGTGCGCACCCATGGCATCCCCAGGGTCCTCATCACAGACCGTGGTACTCAGTTCACCTCTCGGTTCTGGACAGCGCTCTGCTCTGCCATGAAGGTAGACGCCCGATTATCCACCAGCTACCACCCTCAAATAGACGGCAAGACAGAACGTTTAAACCAATCCTTGGAGCAATACCTTTGTTGCTTTACTCTGCAAAACTCCTCCGACTGGTTTCCGTTGATTTGGGCAGCAGAATTTGCGTACAACAACGCGGAGCACTCCACCTTAGGATGTTCCCCCTTCTTCTGTCTTTTAGGGTTTCATCTAAATATGCTTCCCTTCGATTGGCCTGTGGTTTCCAAACATCCCACTATTCAGGAACATCACGCCCATCTTCGGATCGTGTTAAAAGACGCCAAGACACAGCTGCTGAAAGCACAAAACACCCACAAACGCTTTGCAGACAAGAAAAGAAATCCTGAACCTATCTATCAAGTAGGGGACTGGGTGTGGCTAGCCACAAAAAACCTACATCTGAAGGGAGGGGGAAAGCTTTCGCCCAAATACGTAGGGCCCTACAAAGTGGTCGAAATCATTAACCCTGTTGCTCTAAAACTATCACTGCCCCAAGCCTGGCATATACATCCAGTATTTCATGTTTCTTTACTGAAGAGTTGTCCTGATTCCATGAGACTTTCCTCTAGGCCAGCCCCTATTGAAATAGAGGGACAGGAAGAATACGTAGTACGAGAAGTACTAGACTCCCGTTTAGTCAGAGGGCGCGTGCAGTACCTGATAGATTGGGAGGGATACGGGATACGGGGTAGAAGACCGTACTTGGGAACCCGCAGGTTATCTCCATTGCCCTCTTCTCGTAGCGCGATTTCACGATAGAAACCCCGGAAAGCCAGGTCGACCGCCGGGACGGCAGTCCTTGCGAGGGGGCTCTGTCGCGATTTGCACCTCACAGGGCCAGGGCGCGGCGCGCAACACATACTACCCCCCCAGTACCTCTTCTATCCAGCGCGCTGCACGGTATGTCTGGCGCGTAAAGGGAGGTCGCGGTCTGTGCAAAAGACCGGAACTACGAATCCCGTCATGCCTGCGGCCGGCGGCCTGGAAGCGGTTCCCGGCTGTTCCGCCGGCATCACGATAAAGCCCTTCCCTTTTCCAGGGATCGGGGCTTGACAATCCGGATACTAGCTGTGGTCGCGGATGGTGTTCCCCGCGGGATACCTCTCTTCACGATGAAGCCCGGAGTATTCAGCCTTTTACAGACATCCCTGAAGTTGGCAGCCCTGGTGCGATATCGAGGACACGGCTGCATATCGGTTCCAGAAGCGAGTCGTCAGCTGTACCGCCACCTGACGTCTCCCCTCTGACTACGGAAGCGTGAGTAGCGAAACCTCCCTTGACTCGGATTTCCCGTTCGCTCACTCCGTACTTTCTCCTTGCGCGAGAGACACTATTCAGTGCCAGGAAACGCGCTCCACTGCTGCAACACTGTACGTTTTCATTTACCAGACTCCGAGCGCTAGGAACACTCTTTGGTGCTCATAAACGCGCGTCTCGGCTCCCGCTCAGCCCGTCATCATGTTGTGAGCCTTCGTGACATTGGCAACGCCCTAACTGTGACCAAACAGTGTGGGGAAGAAGTGTGTCTCCTACTATAGACGCAGCGTCCTGCTCTCAGGACCCTTTACTCAGTAACAGAACTAAGCCAGCTGCTAATCTCTCTTGTAAGTATCTGTTGTGGCTGGGTAAAGGATGTAGCTTGGAGTGCCTGAGTTGCGTGGAGGGTGGGAGGTGCTTACTTACTCTCTGTTCCTTATGTTCCCTCTATAGTTTTACCTGGGAGAGTGCCTTGGCCAGTACCCTGACCCACTACCAGCGCAGGACCAGAGCCACACCACGGCAGAGCAGCGTTTTCTTATTTTATCCACTTCCCTTTTCCCCGGGGGGCTTTCTCGAGCAGTAGTGTTTCCATCCCTCTGCGAGAGTCTGTGCCTCAGGGTCAAGGGGGGATCAGCTGCACTCCATCGCTCCCGACGGCTTCCTTCCGAGGTTAGTGGCAATTCCTTGTTCCTAGTCACTAACGCCACGACACTAACGGGTTGGCCATCTTGCCATGTGTTCAGTGATCATCCAGTGTTAAGCCAGTACAGCTAATACTTGCGAGGATAGAAACAAAGGGGGTTTGATGATATTGCCTAGGTATGCTCTTCAGATATGTTGTGGGTAGTTCAGGTAGAAGCTCACTAGATCTACTCTGGAGCTATTTGGGCCAAAATAGTGTCTTGAAAGTTAAACAAGTTCTGTAATTTGCCCCTGTAATTTATTGTACTGTTGATGCAGTTGCCAGATGCAAACTTCCTCTGCTTGAAGATCTATATTGTGTATGTCCAAAGATGCCAGAGAGGATGTTGAGTGTCATTAGACTACCACATTAGTGAGACCCTGGTGCCAGGGATAGGTGTTTAACTTAGGGATGAGCAAATAGTGATAAAAATGGTATAGATAGTGTGTGTTGTCTGGCTTGGCTTGGCTTGGATAGCTACATTGGGTGGGCAAAGGAGGTTGATTTTATTACCAGATCATATAGGAAACTGAATTGCTGGGACTACTTGTGGTAATTCAAAAGTGGGATCAGTTCAGGGTCATGGACCTTTATTTGATCCAGGTTTCACTGCAGCACAGCAATACCAGTGGGTCCTCTGTGCAGTCAGATGGATGCTGCATGGTCCTGGCAGCTTGATTTCAGTATGGTTTTTTGGGAGGGGGGGGGGGGGGGGGTGAGGGGAACAACAACACAGCTCTCCGGAAACAGTCAAATGATTGTGCATATAACGAAGAAATAAATGTTGATTCATGCAAGTGGGCTGCAAAAAATGAGGTGAATCACTGTGGCTAGGAAGGCCTTCCCAGACCTGACTACTATGCTGTCCAGACCACAACCCTGCTAGAGAATGTGCCTTAAGCTTATGTCCAAGCTTGTGTATAGAAGATTGTAGACTGGTTTGGTACAGGATTGGTGGCAATATGCATTCTGCCCGGCTTTACCAATACATGCAGATGGGCAGGAGTGAATGCAATGGTTTGCAAAGACTGAGAGGGTCAGCATCCACTATGTGTGCACACGCTGGTTTTGGTGAGTTAGCCTTAAGCGCTGATCCAAGCCCCAGTGTGGAAGGCAGTATATAGGCTTGGTGAAGTTGTGCAGGATCGATGGTGTTATGCAGGCTGCACACCCCTAGCAAAGTATAGGAACAGATCTGTAGTTCATGACACAATTTTGCTTTCTGCATGGGGTCAGCGTTCATGAGACAATCTGAAGCCATCTGACGTGTAGATGGAGATGCTATGACGATCTCTGTCATGCTATGTTAATGCAAGCTCCCCTGATTATTTGTTGAATTTTGGGTTTAAGAGAGAAGGGATCATCAGCATTCACACAGGAGCCGCCACCTTGCCTGGGCTTCGAGCCATGCCCTTCCCTATTTCTACTTGTTCACTAACTGAAATTAACATTATTAAATATAATATTGTAATCCAGTGCTATCCTGTGGAACAGCCAGCTTTGCTTCAGTGAAAATAGCTTTCGGAGGTTTTCACTCTAAGGACATGGATAATATTACATTTCTACATGTGCTACTTTTAAATACCCTGCACTCTGCCATGTAGCCCATCCTGTGGAACAGCCAGCCTTGCTTCAGTGAAAATAGCTTTTGGAGGTTTTCACACTAAGGACATGGATAATATTACATTTCTACATGTGCTACTTTTAAATACCCTGCACTCTGCCATATGGCCCATAAAGCATACATAGGGGTTATTTATTAATATTTAAAGGGAAGGTTTTGACTTGTCAAAAAGGTTTATTTTTCTCAAGTTAAAATGCAGTTTTAATTTGGGGTGGGCAGAACTTGCGGAGTTTAACACTGCGGAATTCCACAGAGATACATAAAAACTCAGTGAGATTTGCTGGAGTTCCACCAAAAGGTGAAAAATATGCAGCTCATGCTGCAAATTAGCACAATTAGCTTGAGCAGCGCTGAAAAATCTGCGTGAACGGCACCATGCATTGCACATTCGACTTGATTTTGCTGCGGCTCAAGTCGATAATCTACCCCATCAGGAGCAAATCTACTCATGAGGCATTTCTCTAACCACGACCGCTCCCGTCTGCCGATATTAGTAAATCATGCCGGGAGGAACAAAGCTGGCTCCCACTCACCCATGCACAATGCACAGGGACTGGCAAAGTACTGACAAGGTAGCTAACACTTGGCCCTGCTGTATGCAGCACAAGGCCCTCCTGGGACCACTGTACACTCAAACACCAACTCCACAAGCACAGGTATCTAGCACAGGAACTCACACTCACTGTCATGCCAGCATGCACCATGAGGGGATAGACACATCACCTGGGAGACCCAATGACAACTCACACTACACACAACAGCAGGCCCGGTCACAACCCCCCCCTAACACAAGCACACACACCCGGGGCAGGCAACGGATTTACACACTCCCACAATGGACATGTGACACAACAAGACCAATCCATAGCCAAATAAGCATCAGAGCCAACAATCTACAGGTCAAACACTCAGGAGAACATCCCAATCTGTCCCCCGCAACATACCCATCCCCAAGTGGACATTGAGAGGAATGCTAGGCATATCCAACTACCTGGAGGAACTGTGTCAACTTGAATATGTATGAAACATAGATGTCGCATGAAACACCATTAACATTGTCTCTCTCTCACACACAGGGCAACGTCGTCGATCTCCCCCCAACACTGGGGGGGAAGAATCACAGTCCCAGGCTCCGCATGAAGATGATCCCACCGGCAGCGACGACTCTCACCACTCCGTGGATGACCCCGACCAACCTGGGCCCTCTGGTGCCCAATCCCCTACAGCACCTGCGTCAGGTACATCTGTGCCAACCACTCGCCCCATTCCTGCCACATCCCAGGACACACCCAGGAGCCCTGCTCACACTGAACAACAGAGCCAGTCTGACCAGGAGGGACAAGGTTCTCCGGGCACCCAGGAGGAGGCAGGCAACCCTGCAAATGCCATCCCTCAGGGGTCCCGTAGACCCGATGTGCCCACAAGGGCAGGCCAGGCTCAAGTAGGCAGGGGTGGTGGGAGTTGAGGCAGGCGGAGGCGCGAACCTGACCAGCTAGCTCAGGACACCGGTATGTCACACATACGCAACATCCTGGACTCATACCGGCGTGACACCAGAGGCATCAACTAGGTCGTGTCAAGACTCTCCGAGATGCAGGGGACCCTCGATGAGATAAAGAACCTGCAGGTCGAGCATCATGCCAGTCATCAACAATACCAAGGATGGATGGAGGCAAGACTGGCTGAGCTCCTGGCGGTGCACAGGGACATGAGCCAATCACTCCGTCAGATCGCCCAAAGCATGGGCAACCCTCCCTGTGCCACCAGGCGTAGACCAGCACCAGACACAGGGAGGGAGGAGGAGGATTTGTCTGACGGAGCGTCCCCAGCATCGTCAAGGCCTGCATCTGAGGGTCCCCGGAGGAAGGTGGGTCGTCCACAGAAAAGACCGTGAGAGTCAGCGGACCATCCACATCTCCCAGGTCACCTGGCCTGGCACCTGGCCCTCTGGCGCAACAGCAGCACCTCATCCAATGACATTCTCTGCCACATGGACTTGCTGGTCACAGTCTGACCAATGATGACCAACACCGTGCCCTGGACTCTGATGACTTCCAATGCCAAGGATACCATCTCCCCCTGTGAACTTTGGATTCTATTCCCCAGGTAGAGCACCTAATTTCATCTACCAAAACACGTACCCCACCGCAAATAAATATATCACTTTGGTCATGAGACGTTCCTGTCATTTTGCATTATTCAACGACATATGTGTGTGGAAATGTCAAACTATGCCTGAGTGTTGAACTAACTCCAGCCATCCATACCCTGGGATCAGAGTCTGGTACAGGACACACATGGGTCACAAGGTATCATTCAATGTAGGCATGGAGCACAACACTCACCTGTGATGGCCTCTGGCTGCTGAGGGGGTGCTTGCTAAACTGTGCGGAGAGACCTATTTGGGAGATTATCATCAAGGCGTAGAGGTCATGGCTCATGTGGAGGTCCCTGGGGAGGGAGTCCCAGGTATGTGTGGCCAGGTGGGAGAACAATGTCCTGTATGCTGGAGTACGGTGGATTTGAAGAACGGTGGCCAGGGCAAGGTTGGATGCACGGAGATGGGCCAACGGGATCTAGGATGACAGACGTACAAGATTGGTTTGGGGTCGGGGTTGTGGACTGCCTCCTGAGTGTGGGTGGGGAGTGTGGAGGTCATCCTGCAGCAGACAGTGATCCATTGCAGCTATCTATGGTGGACGGTGAGGTGGCTGGGGCGCAGGGTGTTGAAGCTGAGGTGTGCAGATGCCCCCTGGAAGTGGACCAGTTTCCTGGGAGTTTGGATGTACTTGCTCCGTAGAAGGCAGGGCAGTATTTGACACGGATGTTGTCATGGACCTGGGGGATGGTCTGTCTTTTCTTGGAGTGGATCTATCTGTGGATCATGTGCATAATGCAGAGGCCGTTGCAGCATGAGGTACAGATGCTGTGGACTAGCATGGCATATGTGAGCGAGCCAAACATGATGCACACCATCTTGTGTGTGTGGCCACTGGGTGCTTGTGCAGGGCTCTTGCGGGTGGGACACAGGCACTTGAGCCAGCTGGAAGGGGACAATCCTCAGATGATCACCTCAGTCCTGTACAAGTCCAGCCTCAGGTGGCTCATGTTCAGCCATTCATCAATGGATCTCATGCATACTTGAATGATGGAACTGCCGATGTCTGTGTCTTTGTTGAGGGTGAGGAGCACCTGGCTGTCAATGGCATACGAGCTGATGATGAGGTGCTATGCGCATGTGATGGTGGAGAGGGGGGTCCTGGACACTCTGTAGATTGAAATGCTGAGAGATGATACCAGTGCCATGTCCCAGATGATGACACCATACTCAATGCTGAAGCCTTGAGTCCCACTCCCATGCCCTTGCTGGGCTACAGAGCCGGTGGGGAGTATTAGGGACGTGACCTGGTTGGTGTGACAGGGCCTGGAAGGCGGGGCAGCGCAGTGTAGGCAGTTGGAGTTGCACACTCAACATGCAAAGGTGTCGTGTGTGTGCCCAGGGTATGTCTCACATCAGGCGTTAGATGTGTGGATGGACATAGCTCGGAGTGTGGCTGATACATCAGACTGTAGTGTGATGTGGGTTATGCAAGGACAGGATGGTGGTGCAATGTGCACCTTGCATGTACTAATGGTCCAGCCTTTGGCACCGCGTGGCGGCAACAGTGGCATAGACAAGCTGAGGACAGCCAAATGAATGGGTGGAGGGAGGAAGGGGGGAGCATCTTGGAGGCGTGTGTGTAGCCAAATCTGGATACTCTGTGTGCCCTTGCTGCAGTGGCGGCATCTCCTTGCAAAATGACAGAATTTGCACACAAAGACTAGGATGTCAGAAGGACAACTGCAACAGGCGCGTGTGTAAAGTAAGGAGTGTCCAGTGTCACATGGCACACCCAGAGACAATGCATGCACAATCACCAAAGAAACATGACACCAGATCAGGAAACTGAAGGCCGACCTGCGCCCAGGAGACACACCCTCAGCAGCTGTTGATGGCCCATTGTGTAGACCAACATGCCAAAAAACATACACAACCATGTACTTCATGCCCAATAGGGAGCCTAATCCATGAGCAACTGCATGCATGTTGCTAAACTACACATGGACTCCTATGCATAATCTTCCACAACTATGCCAGATATGCCGCATGCAAAGTGGATCAATTGGAACAGACTCACAGGTCATTTGGCTGACCATGTGTGACCTACACTGGACACCCCCTTCAACACACAGATGTGGTAAGTCCTACTGAGCTGGCACACAAGTGAAGGGGTTGAGCCTAACACCCCTTGCTGCACACGGAGAGTCTACAATTCCCCATTGAGCCTCATATGGGGATGTCCCACACTATGTCCACCATTAGCATCCCGTATGTTCCTGAGGGACATTATACACACATTGATGCCTTCATCAGAATCCACAAACCATTACAGAAGACTGTCAGGAAGGGTGACTATCAATTCATGGGAGCCATGCAACACATCATGTGGCCCATGGTGAGTCGACATGTATGCATGGTGACACAACATGCACAGGAGCAGTCCCCACATATCACAAACACGTACCACCCACAAAATGCCTTGCTGCACTCCTTACCCCAAATGACTTTTCACCATGTCTGTGCATGTAACTCTGATCCAGCACACGTTGCAATACTCATGAGGAATAGCAGGAGGGCAATGATGACATGAGCAGACGACAGCCGCAAGAACCTGGGGAGGCCAGACACACAACAAGTCAGCGAAGAACTAGTAATCCGCAGACATTTACATGTACTCTACAGGAATGATGTTGTCACCATGCCCTTAATTAATTTTTTGTCCCAGCTAAAAATTGTGGAATGACATCATCACTTGAATGACACATCAGAACACACCTACAAGTCACTTAGCACACAGTCAGCTCGACACACACCTTGCAACACATGCCACACAAGGCTCAAAGCATGCACACTCAGACACAGGGACTCACCATCATGAGAAGAAGTTGCGGATAAGCTGACTCCGGATGTCCTCATCCTCATCCTCACTTGCCCCATGCCCGAGCCCTTCATCCTCCACGGGTGGATGATCCTGCTCATCCGGATCAAGGATGAGTGGCACGGCCTTCTCCACTGCCATGTTGTGCAGCATGCAGCACACAATGAAGATTTTGCAGACCTTTACCGGGGCATATGGGAGGGCGCCGCCGGTCTTGTGGAGGCACCGGAATCTGCTCTTCAGGAGTCCAAATGTCCTCTCAATCACGCGCCTCGTCTGCCCATGGGTGTCGTTGTACCGGTGTTCTGCGGCTGTTCTGGGGTTGCGGAGAGGCGTCATCAGCCATGGCATGTTGGGATAGCCAGAGTCCCCTACATGGAAACATAATGTGAAGAAGTGGGTCAGGAGATGCCGTAAGATACAAAGATAGCGCTAAACACAGGACTAACAGAGTATACCCACCAACAAGACATGCTCGTTTCGCGTGCAGCTGCAGCATCATTTCTGGCACCCTGCTACGCCGCATGATGTATGCATCGTGTGCGGACCCTGGAAAACGGGAACAGACATGGGAAATCAGCATGTTAGCAAGACACACCACAAGGGCATTAATGGAGTGGTAATGTTTTCTGTTTCTATAGGCTACCTCCTGTGCCTGTGGTGGTACCAAAGCCACATGTGTCCCATCAATGGCCCCAATTACATGAGGCATCCCTCCCAGGGCATAGAACTCACCCTTGACACCTGTCAACTGCTCACGAGTGGGAAAATGGATAAATTCATCCAGGTGCACCAACATGGCTTCTAAAACATCATGCAGGACACGGCTGAACATTGTCTGGGACATGCCACCGACATCAGCTATGGTCAATTGAAACGTACCGGTGGCAACGAAATGTAGGGCTGCCATCACCTTCATCTTGGGGGT
This sequence comes from Triturus cristatus, assembly GCF_964204655.1. Classification (NCBI taxonomy): domain Eukaryota; kingdom Metazoa; phylum Chordata; class Amphibia; order Caudata; family Salamandridae; genus Triturus; species Triturus cristatus. Next base: position 525,169,985 of record NC_140592.1, read on the forward strand.
CAGAGCTGTAGGATACCTGTGTTGTGGTTGGAGGTGTGGTGCAAGCCGGTGGGTCAAGTCCTCTATCAACTCTTGCGAGAAGCGGTATCTGCGTATGCAGTCATGTTCACGCATGGCATCCAGGTTTGGCATTCGTCTGGGGAGAGGCGGTGCCCTGCAGAGACTTGGGGGTCTCTGGTTGGCGCAAGGTTGCCCTTGTGTCAAGCAGGAACCCTCTCCTCTACGTCAGGGCGCAGGATAACCCCTTGTGAATGACCCTTGCTCACCCTCTAGGTGCGTGGCGTGAGCAGCCAAGGCGATTCCTCAGGCGTTGTTGGTTAAGCACTTACAATCATACACACAGTAAATACATCAATCCCCCCCAGAAACGGACACCAGACTTGGATATATATAAAAATACGCTTCTTTATGTAAAAATAGGTATATATATCTCAGCAGACTTATCACAAGACCAATAACGTTTTCGCTAGGCCACCAGGTTATACAGCAGGCAAATGTTCTTGGTTCGTAGTTTCAAATGGATAGTTCGTAGTCTCTTTACTTGTAGTTCCAGTACTCACAGAGATCGGTTCCTGCGAACGGGGAAATAAGGCGTTGCGGGCCCCGAGCCCGATACTGGACTTCTTTCGTGATGTGGAGAGTCGGCACAGGTCGGTGCGACTCTCAGCTTGGGAAGTGTTCTTGGGTCCTCAATCAGCAGGTGTGGGCACGTAGGCAGGCGCGGCCAGCGACCCTTTAGCACGGCGGTGCAGGAGGGTCTCCACAGCGGGGGCGGCGCGGCCTGAGATGTCCGGGGATAGCGAAGCGGGGTCGCAGGGCACGGTCAGTGCAGCTGGATGACCCGGCGTAGATCACAGTCGTCAGACGGCTTCCGGCGGGAGGGGTGATAGCGCGGTCAGCGCGCTCCAGTAGCAGGCGGTGACAGGGATGCAGGCGGCCTGGCCCGGGGACAGAGAGCGGCTCGGGACGGAGCGGGGCTCTCACGGGTTTGAGGCAGGCGAGCTTCTGAGTGTCACGGCCCTAGGAGGGGCGATGAGGGGCGCAGTCTCTTTTCCAGCGGGATGCCCACACGGCTCGAATTGGAGGATGAGCAAGAAGCACAGAGAACCCACTGTTCCTGGGGTTCAGTTCAGGGGGCAAGCTCAGTTCAAGCCCTTGGAGAATGTTCAAGCACAAAGTAGCAAAGTCTTTTCAGTAAGTCTCTTCCTCTCCTTTCTCAGCAAGGCAAGCAGCAGGCCAGCTCCTCCGGCGTCTTCTTCTCCTTCTAGTCGGGCAGAGGTTCTTTGTGGTAAACAGGATTCTGATTTCTTAGGAGCCAGGCTCCTACTTTTATACCATGATTCTTTTGTTCTTTAGCGCCAGGGGGCCTAGGCCTGGCTCAGTCCAGTTCTGGAGCACTTTGTTATGGTGACTCTGCTCTTTCCTTTCAGCAGCAGGGCAGAGACATCAGCCGCCCCACAGGGGGTGGCGCCGGCTTTGTGGTGGCAGAGCACAGGTCTATTCAAGAGTCAAGGTGTACTCCTCCCACCCATCCAGGTGTAATCTCTCTACCCACCACCTGGCAGCCAACCTGTCTCTGGGGATTCCCCAACCCTGCTCTTTACTGTTGCTGGGCAGAACACACACACATACAGCAGAGGCGGACTGAGATGGTCAGGTCAGTAAATACTAACTTTCTAAAAGTAGTATTTACAAACCCAGGATATTAAAACAAACTTGACTACAAGAAGTATTTTATCATCCTGAGCTCAGGCATACTAAACTTGACACTTCTACCATGCTCTCTGGGTCCACTGGGGTCACAGCGTTGGCGTGATCCCGGCAGCCCATTCTGGCCTATGGAGAGCAGGTAGCCTTCAATAGTGAAAAACGACAAGGGCTGTAATTCACTACTAAGACATGCCACACACACAGGGCATGTCCTACCTTATGCCTACAATGCACCCTGCCCTTGGGCCTACCAGAGGGGTGGCTAATATGTAGGTAAGGGAAGGTTTAGGGACTGGCAAGTGGGGGTACTTGCGCAGTCAGCGCGACGGTCCCGGACCGCGCACAGGGTCTGCGGTGGCAGGCCCTAGACACACTTTACAAGGCCGCTTCCGTGGGTGGCGCAACCAGCGCTGCAAGCCCACCAGCAGCATTGGCATTCACAAGCCCTGGCACCCCTGGTGCACTTTACTGGGGACTGACAGTGAATCCAATAAACCAATCAGGGACATCAATTACAGGTACATTTTACTTTGGGAGCACTTGCACTGCGGCACGGATTAGCCGTGGCGCAGTGCCCTGAGCGGGCAACACCAGCAAAACAGTCGAGGCACACCATCAAAAAGTGGAAGGGAAACTCACGCCAAGGTGCCAGGTCTAACACGTGTCCCCTCCAGCTGAAATGTGGGGAGAACTACCCTTGCCCAGGGGGTTCCTCGTCACTAAGGCGGAAATACCTGGACAGACCGTCAGCGTTGGCGTGATCTGTACCAGGACGGTGTTCCACCGTAAAGTCCATACCCTGTAGGGAGATGGACCACCTCAACAGCTTCGGGTTTTCACCCCTCATTTGCATCAACCATCTGAGGGGCCTGTGGTCCGTCTGAACCCGGAAGTGAGACCCAAACAAGTAGGGTCTTAGCTTCTTCAGCGCCCAGACCACAGCAAATGCTTCTCGCTCAATTGCACTCCACCTACTTTCCCGTGGAAGTAACCTCCTACTGATGAAGGCTACGGGTTGGTCCCAGCCCTCCTCAGTCATCTGTGAAAGAACAGCCCCTACACCATGCTCTGAAGCGTCTGTCTGCACTAGGAACTCCTTGGAGAAGTCAGGGGCCAAGAGCACGGGCGCCGTGCACATGGCAGTCTTCAGGGTGTCGAAAGCTTTCTGACAGGTGTCAGTCCAAATCACGTTCCTGGGCTGCTTCTTCGAAGTCAGCTCTGTCAAGGGGGCAACGATCATTCCATAGCCCTTGACAAACCTCCTGTAGTACCCAGTGAGCCCCAGGAAGGCCCTCACTGCGGTCTGCGTCTTGGGGGGTTCCCAAGCCAGGATGGTCTCAATTTTGGGTTGCAAGGGTGCCACCTTGCCACTCCCCACTTGGTGTCCCAAGTACACCACGGAACCCTGCCCGATCTGGCACTTGCTTGCCTTGATCGTGAGGCCTGCTCGGCGCAGCGCCATCAACACTTCCCAGAGGTGGCGCAGGTGTTCGGGCCAGGTGGCACTGAACACGGCGATGTCATCCAGGTAGGCGGCACTGAACGCATCCAGCCCAACCAGTACCTGGTTGACCAACCTCTGAAAGGTGGCAGGGGCATTCTTCATCCCAAATGGCATGACTCGGAACTGGAAGTGCCCATCTGGTGTAGAGAATGCTGACCTCACTTTGGCCCCATCGGTCAAGGCGATCTGCCAGTACCCAGACGTTAAATCAAACGTGCTGAGGAACCGGGCAGCCCCCAGCCGATCAATGAGCTCATCAGCTCTGGGGATGGGGTGCGCGTCAGTCTTCGTGACTGAATTGAGTCCTCTGTAGTCCACACAGAACCGGAGTTCAGGTGTGGCTCCCGGCGCAGCAGCCTTTGGGACCAAGACCACGGGGCTGGACCAAGGACTGCTGGAGGACTCAACCACCCCTAGCGCGAGCATTTTGGAGACCTCCTCCTTGATGCAAGCTCTGACCCTGTCAGTTACCCTGTAAGCCTTGTGCTTCACAGGTAAGCTGTCTCCTGTGTCCACATCATGGACGCACCAATCTATGACACCAGGAACCAGGGAGAATCGGTCGGAAAATTGTCCCAGCAAGTGGCGGCAGTCTTCCTGTTGTTCGGGCGTCAGGGTGGGTGAGAGGTTAACTCCATCCACTGACCCATCTTTCTCCGAGGCCACTAAGAGGTCAGGAAGAGGCTCGGTCTCCTCTTCCATTCCATCATCAGTGGCCAGCAGCATGCCCACTTCGGTCCTCTCTAAGTGGGGCTTAAGGCGGTTAACATGTAGGACCCTCAAAGGGTTCCTGGGAGTCTGCATGTCCACCAAGTAGGTGATAGGACTTTTGCGCTCCACAACCTCAAATGGACCTGTCCACTTATCCTGAAGTGCACACGGCTCCACTGGGGCCAAGACCCACACCTTTTGTCCAGGTTGAAGCTCTACCAGAGTGGCATTCCGGTCGTACCACCACTTCATCTCCTCCTGGCTGGCTTCCAGATTTGCCTCAGCAAGTTGCCTGAAACGCCGAGTCTGGTTTCGGAAGGCCAGCATGTAACTATATACATTCTGGGGAGGTTTCCTGGGAGATTGCTCCCAGCCTTCCTTTACCAAACTCAGAGGTCCTCTTACCGGGTGACCATACAGGAGCTCAAAGGGGCTGAACCCTAGAGACTTCTGGGGCACCTCTCGGTAAGCGAAGAGCAGGCATGGCAAGAGGACGTCCCACTTACGCCTCATTGGACCGTCCAGGCCCATGATCATGCCTTTGAGGGTTCGGTTGAATCTCTCAACCAACCCATTTCCTTGGGGATGGTAAGGAGTGGTGAACTTGTAAGTTACCCCACACTCCTTCCACAGGGATTTCATATAGGTGGATATGAAATTGGTCCCCCTGTCGCTCACCACCTCTAGAGGGAATCCCACTCGGGAGAAAATCCCCATCAGGGCCCGTCCCACCACGGGGGCCGTCACTGTCCTCAGAGGGATGGCTTCAGGGTACCGGGTGGCATGGTCCACCAAGACCAGGATGAACCTGTTGCCCAGGGCTGTCTTGGGGTCCAGAGGCCCCACAATGTCAATACCCACTCGTTGGAATGGCGTACCGACCACAGGGAAAGGTTGCAGAGGAGCCTTGTGCTTCCCTCCGCTCTTACCACTTGCCTGGCAAGTCTGACAGGTTCTGCAGTAGGAATCTGAATTCTTGTGCATTTGGGGCCAGTAAAAGTGGGTGACAAGCCTGTCATAGGTCTTGTCCATCCCCAAATGTCCTGCTAACGGCACATCATGAGCCAGCCCCAGTAGGAAGGTTCTGAACTTCTGGGGTACCACCAGCACACGGGCTGACCCAGGTTCAGCAGCCTTAGGCTCGGAATACAGGAGGTCACTCTCCCAGTACACGTAGTGTGTTTTGGCCTGAACACCATTGGCCTGGTCTGCAGCCTGCTGCCGCATACCCACGAGAGAAGGGCATTCTTTCTGCTCCCTGCAGAATTCCTCCCTGGAGGGACCTCCTTCTTGCTGCCAATGGGTCAGCTCAGGCAGATCTCCCAGTTCGGCAATCTGTTCCCCGGTAGGCTCCAGAGCATCCCCCTCAGGGTCTACTTCCTCCTGGGCCGTGGGAACTTCGGGGGCCGGTTTCCCGCGCCTCCTGCGCCTTCTCCCTAAGGCCGGTTCCTGGACCTCTCCCTCAGGCTCCAGGACCCTCTCAACACCCCTACTGGCTGCCATGGACCGGGTGGTCACGCACGCCCAGTCGGGTAGACCCACCATCCTCAGATGCGTGGTCTTCTCCACCTTTTCCCAAGGGGAGCTCTCCAGGTCGTTCCCTAGCAGACAATCTACAGGCATGTCAGTTCTCACAGCGACTTGTAGAGTACCAGAGACCTCCCCCCACTCAAAGGGAACTTGAGCCATTGGACAACGACTCTCTACGTTGTCAGCATTGACAACCCTACAGTAGGCATTGGGTACAATTTGCTCTTGAGACACCAGGTGTTGCCTCACCGAGGTCACGCTGGCTCCTGTATCTCTAAGAGCCTCAACCTTCTTTCCATTGATGGTCACCACCTGCCCATATTTCTTAGTGTTAGAGGGCAGGTAGGCTACAGGGACCATCTCACTGTCTCCTAGCGAGACTAGGGTCATCTGCCCGGGACCCCCACCCTCCTGGACTGCTACCTCCTCCCCAAAGTTAACACTAGCTACTTGCCGGGGGGGAGCACCAGTGGGTGCGGTCTTACCAAACAGGCGACACTTAGGATCAGAGGCAATGTGACCCGGGTCACCACACCTATAACAATTGAAGGGCCCCTTTGGAACAGGTCTACCTGTCGGGGCCCCGTTCTGCTGCGGGGGCGGGGGAGGCTGAGAACCCTTCTGCTGGTTCCCTTGGGAATTACTTTGGGGGCCTTTTTGGAACCCCTTCTGTTTACCCTTGTCCCCCCCACTCTTCTGCTGGGGACCCTGCCCACCTTTGGCGGAGTCTCCCACTTGACCCTTGTGGACCCTGGTGCTGAGCCAGCGGTCCGCCTCCTCAGCAAGCTTCCTCGGGTTGGACAGCTTGCTATCAATCAGGTGCTGGCGTAGCTCAGGAAAACATTGACTGGACAAGTGCTCCCATGCAATTAAATCAAGCAGCCCTTGATAATCATTCACTTTGCTACCCTTCACCCAACCATCCAGCGCTCTGCAGAAAAAGGTCACATATTCCACATACGTACTCTCAGGGATCTTCTTGGTCTCCCTGAACCTCTGTCTATATAGCTCCGGAGTTAACCCATACCTGGTCATTAAAGCTTCCTTCATATGGGGGTATGAGGTTTGGAGATCTAAGGGTAAATCTAACAGTGTGTCACGCCCTTCAGCAAGGAACCTTCCCCACAGCCCCGCTCCCCAGTCTTTCTCAGGGACCCGGTGTGAGGACATGGCCACCTCGTAGGCTCTAAACCACTGCCCTATGTCATCCTTTCTAAAATACTCCTTTACTACATCTTTGGGGATGTACACCTTGGACTCTACCTGCGCTGGTGGAGTGCTGCCACCAGAAGGAGCGGTGTCCAAACTTTTCGCCTTCAGCTCCAACTCCTTCAATCTGATATCATGATCCATTTGGCGTTGTTGTGCCTCCAGGGCCAACTTCTGCTTTTCCATTTCCATTTGTCCTGCCAACTTTGCCATCTCCATTGCATGCGCCCTGTCGGCTGCCCTGTCTGCCAGCTCCTCTGGCGACCGGACTCTGCTGGGCTCCTCAAGGTTGTCGGGTGGAACGATGTCCCCCGCATTCCGTAGGTCTCGTGACTCCTTCCAGGCTCTCAACGCCTTGGTGTACTGGGGCTTCCTCTTGCATCCAGCATGGGGGACTCTGAATTGTACACTGTAGCCTTTCAATTGCTCCATCGTGTAGCCTTCCAGTCTCTCCCAATCCACCTCATCTATTCCAGAAATCACAGAGAGTGCTCTTCCAGCGGAGTGCGAGCCAGGCATGGTTGCAGTAATGGCAGATGTCTCAACAAAGTTCAACAATTAAAAACCTGTGGCTGCGTTATTTGGTCTGCTCTCACTATCTGGTGATTAAGAATTCACTGTATGCAAATTACAAGTGCAAATCCGAAATCCCAACCGCTGCCAACAATGTTAGAGTCGGGGATCTCTGGTTGGCGCAAGGTTGCCCTTGTGTCAAGCAGGAACCCTCTCCTCTACGTCAGGGCGCAGGATAACCCCTTGTGAATGACCCTTGCTCACCCTCTAGGTGCGTGGCGTGAGCAGCCAAGGCGATTCCTCAGGCGTTGTTGGTTAAGCACTTACAATCATACACACAGTAAATACATCAATCCCCCCCAGAAACGGACACCAGACTTGGATATATATAAAAATACCCTTCTTTATGTAAAAATAGGTATATATATCTCAGCAGACTTATCACAAGACCAATAACGTTTTCGCTAGGCCACCAGGTTATACAGCAGGCAAATGTTCTTGGTTCGTAGTTTCAAATGGATAGTTCGTAGTCTCTTTACTTGTAGTTCCAGTACTCACAGAGATCGGTTCCTGCGAACGGGGAAATAAGGCGTTGCGGGCCCCGAGCCCGATACTGGACTTCTTTCGTGATGTGGAGAGTCGGCACAGGTCGGTGCGACTCTCAGCTTGGGAAGTGTTCTTGGGTCCTCAATCAGCAGGTGTGGGCACGTAGGCAGGCGCGGCCAGCGACCCTTTAGCACGGCGGTGCAGGAGGGTCTCCACAGCGGGGGCGGCGCGGCCTGAGATGTCCGGGGATAGCGAAGCGGGGTCGCAGGGCACGGTCAGTGCAGCTGGATGACCCGGCGTAGATCACAGTCGTCAGACGACTTCCGGCGGGAGGGGTGATAGCGCGGTCAGCGCGCTCCAGTAGCAGGCGGTGACAGGGATGCAGGCGGCCTGGCCCGGGGACAGAGAGCGGCTCGGGACGGAGCGGGGCTCTCACGGGTTTGAGGCAGGCGAGCTTCTGAGTGTCACGGCCCTAGGAGGGGCGATGAGGGGCGCAGTCTCTTTTCCAGCGGGATGCCCACACGGCTCGAATTGGAGGATGAGCAAGAAGCACAGAGAACCCACTGTTCCTGGGGTTCAGTTCAGGGGGCAAGCTCAGTTCAAGCCCTTGGAGAATGTTCAAGCACAAAGTAGCAAAGTCTTTTCAGTAAGTCTCTTCCTCTCCTTTCTCAGCAAGGCAAGCAGCAGGCCAGCTCCTCCGGCGTCTTCTTCTCCTTCTAGTCGGGCAGAGGTTCTTTGTGGTAAACAGGATTCTGATTTCTTAGGAGCCAGGCTCCTACTTTTATACCATGATTCTTTTGTTCTTTAGCGCCAGGGGGCCTAGGCCTGGCTCAGTCCAGTTCTGGAGCACTTTGTTATGGTGACTCTGCTCTTTCCTTTCAGCAGCAGGGCAGAGACATCAGCCGCCCCACAGGGGGTGGCGCCGGCTTTGTGGTGGCAGAGCACAGGTCTATTCAAGAGTCAAGGTGTACTCCTCCCACCCATCCAGGTGTAATCTCTCTACCCACCACCTGGCAGCCAACCTGTCTCTGGGGATTCCCCAACCCTGCTCTTTACTGTTGCTGGGCAGAACACACACACATACAGCAGAGGCGGACTGAGATGGTCAGGTCAGTAAATACTAACTTTCTAAAAGTAGTATTTACAAACCCAGGATATTAAAACAAACTTGACTACAAGAAGTATTTTATCATCCTGAGCTCAGGCATACTAAACTTGACACTTCTACCATGCTCTCTGGGTCCACTGGGGTCACAGCGTTGGCGTGATCCCGGCAGCCCATTCTGGCCTATGGAGAGCAGGTAGCCTTCAATAGTGAAAAACGACAAGGGCTGTAATTCACTACTAAGACATGCCACACACACAGGGCATGTCCTACCTTATGCCTACAATGCACCCTGCCCTTGGGCCTACCAGAGGGGTGGCTAATATGTAGGTAAGGGAAGGTTTAGGGACTGGCAAGTGGGGGTACTTGCGCAGTCAGCGCGACGGTCCCGGACCGCGCACAGGGTCTGCGGTGGCAGGCCCTAGACACACTTTACAAGGCCGCTTCCGTGGGTGGCGCAACCAGCGCTGCAAGCCCACCAGCAGCATTGGCATTCACAAGCCCTGGCACCCCTGGTGCACTTTACTGGGGACTGACAGTGAATCCAATAAACCAATCAGGGACATCAATTACAGGTACATTTTACTTTGGGAGCACTTGCACTGCGGCACGGATTAGCCGTGGCGCAGTGCCCTGAGCGGGCAACACCAGCAAAACAGTCGAGGCACACCATCAAAAAGTGGAAGGGAAACTCACGCCAAGGTGCCAGGTCTAACAGAAGGAATAATGAAGAGTGAGTACATTACCACATCAATGTCACTGAGGTGAGCACATGTTCAACAGCTAATACACATCTGCTTAATACAGAGTCTCTGCTGTGCAATACATCCAGGACACGTAGGCCAGCCAGGCGATACTCCTACGAAGAGCCAGCCACAATAGTTGCATGGCAATGTTGACGTGACATGCCATTAATATAGCTGTGGGCCAGTGTAAGTGACAAGCCAGACACATTACATGAGTGACAGACATCCACATATCCACTGGACATCCATTTGAAGGATGTCATCTTATACAGACAGCTGGCGGGAATCTAGACGCACAGGTCACATGTCATCAGAAAAAGGACAGATAACACACATTTCCATGAAGGGGTAAATGTCAAAAACTGATGACACAGACATTGTGAGAACGCAGATGTTGCCTCATGTCAGGAAGTCATCTTCGGACCATCATGACACATGTAACGTGTGAGTCCACATGTGGAATGGTGTGCGTATATGTGTGTCATGCACATATGCACACAGACACATGTTGGATGCTGCAACAGCAGATGGAGTTGACGGAACAACAACGGAAAGCTCATGAGAACACATGACACACACATGACATAGTCACATCGTGGCACGCTGGTAGTCACATGTCAGGTGTAATTACCCATGTACCTGGCATCAGGGGACAGTTGCGGGTGTTGCTGACTGTGCCATACCAGTGATGCAGTGCTTGACACGTGTGTCATACATGCACACTTGTGCAAAGTGTGAAGGGGAAGTGTGCCACGTAGTGCCCCATCACACATGACATGTGTAAACAGCTCATCACACATCTATTGTGCCACAACATGAGGAGACATGTGCCACATCACTGCCTGACACACCTAGGCCCTGCACATGAAGGACTGCACTGACAATGACTTGATGTCCAGCCTTGTGCGAGTCTGAAACCTCCATTCCTTTCGTGTGCGCCTCCTATCACCAGTGTAAGCTGTGAAACGCAGTACACACGCTCTGAGGGCGTGTGTACAGCCCGTACTCACGCGTGAGTACCTGCCGTACACGCGTGAGTACGTGCCTATCACTATAGTTGTGTTACTGTAGGTCCGAGTGATACGGCACGTACTCACGCGTGAGTACGTGCCGTATCACAAGGGCCTACGGTAACACAACTATAGTGATAGGCACGTACTCACGCGTGTATGGCCCATACATGCGTGAGTACGTGCCGTTTTACAAGGGCCTACGGTAACACAACTATAGTGATCGGCACGTACTCACGCGTGTACGGGCTGTACACACGTGAGTACGTGCCGTATCACTAGGCCCTACGGTACCCCCAACATAGTGATCGGCATGTACTCACGTGTGCACGGGCCGTACACACGTGAGTACGTGCCGTATCACTAGGCCCTACCGTACCCCCAACTATAGTGATCGGCACGTACTCACACGTGTACGGCCCATACACGCGTGAGTACGTGCCATATCACTAGGGCCTACGGTAACACAACTATAGTGATCGGCACGTACTCACGCGCGTACGGCCCATACACGCGTGAGTACGTGCCATATCACAAGGGCCTACGGTAACACAACTATAGTGATAGGCACGTACTCACGCGTGTACGGCCCGTACACGCGTGAGTACGTGCCGTATCACTAGGGCCTACGGTAACAAAACTATAGTGATAGGCACGTACTCACGCGTGTACGGCCCGGCCCGTATCACTGTAGTGATGGTGCCCTAGGGGTACGTGTGAAACGCGCCGTACCTGTGTGGGGATTTAAGAATTACAATGGGGACACATGAGGGACAAGTATTAGGGCCTAAATGCATGCTGGTTGTCATGGATCCCGAGTTTCAAGTTCAAAATTTAACATCATGTGGTCTGGAAAAAGCAGTTGGCCACATTATACATTGTTGCAAAGTGGTTGTTGACTTGACATGATACTGCAAAAGCGAAAGATGCGAAGGCTGTCACTGGTGTATGTTTAAAGGGATTGGAGGAAACGTAGGATGCAAATGAGTCTGACCAATCACTCTGTACTCCTGTAAATGGAATAAGCCAGCAAGGCAGATATAAGGCAGGCGGAACCCATGAGAGGGCACTTGCCTGCACAACATGTCAGTCGATACCACTGCTGCTGTATTGTCTCCCTCTGGCACCATGTCAAGGACTGTGGAGAGGGCCAAGCCTTTCACCCAGGAGGAGAACGAGGCCCTGCTGGATGTGATCCTCCCACGGTACCCCATGCTGTATGGTCGACCAGGGGAGCAGGTGAGTGCTGACTCCACTACCTTTGCCTGTGCACCTTTATTGTGTCTGTCACTTCTGGCATTGTGTCCAGGTGTGACAGACATGCAATGTTGGTTGGAGTGGGTCCCAGGGGGGGGGGGGGTGGATGGCTTATGTCTCTCATGCAGGGCTTGATGTAGTTCATGTGTGCACTCCTCACTTGCATTGTGCTTACTGTGACATTCACTGCATAGTGCATGGCACATTCAGCCAGCCTAATCCTCTTGGGCATTCTTGTTCTCTTGTCCTGCGGTGAGTCAGTGGTCACCCCGGTGTGACAGGTGACTGCACCCACAGATGTGTGTGAGAGTTGAGTGGAGCTGTGGTGAGAGTGGTGAGAGTGTCCAAATGATGTGTACGCCCCCTGGACATTGATGTGTGTGAATGTTTTTTGTCATGTTGGTGAGTGACTATGTGGAGTGTTGCACCACGGCTGCATGGAGGAGACAACTGCTCAATCCATCTGATGTGTGAAGTAAGCCGTGCTGTGTGTCTGACTTGCTGAGCTAACCCCACACCTGTGACCCCCCCTGGCAAGTGGCACATGTGCAGAGTGAAGTTTGCATCCGCTGTTGCCAATGGCAGGTGATTGATGTGTGCCTGTGTGTGTCTGTGTACTCTGCTGAGGTTTTGTCAGTGGCCTGGGGCATGTGACTGCTTTGCGGTGCTGTCCATCAGCCTTGTGTTGCTTGGGATGCACAGTGTGTGCCATGATCAGGGATTGTTTCGCACCCCTCATGCCACCTGTGTACTTACTATGCCATGTAGTGCATTGGTGCGTCCCCAGTGGAAAAAGCCCCTATGACTAAGGTGCTATTACTTGCCAGCATACTATGCCCTGTTCAACACATCTAAGATATTCAAATGTGTGTCTCTGTGACATGGTGGAGGTGTAGTGATGTTGTCCCACTTTGTCATCCACACAGGTAACCGCCTACCAGAAGGGTAAGATCTGGAAGGATGCCGTCAAGGCCGTGCAATCGGTGGAGGGTCGCAGTCGGCACCTGCCACACGTGAGGAAGAGATGGCAGGACATCCGGTGCTGGACCCGGAGGATCGCCCGGGTCATGCTGAAGGAGGAGGCTCCTCGCAAGCATGGCGGGTGCAGGCGCCTGACCCACCAGATAAAGCGTGTCCTGGCGGTGGTCTTCCCTGACCTGGATAGGCGGATACAGGAGTTACAGCAGCAGGAAGGGGGTAGGTACATCTGTGTTTGTTGTGTGTCGCCAGCTTTTGTAGCTGCTCAGTCGCCTGGATACACTGCCAGGCTATATATGTGCAGTGCATATCCTGTTCCCCCAAGTCAACCTGTGCTGTTCTTCCTCCCTTCCCCTCCTTGACATGTGTTACCTGGTCTGTGTGTTATCACTATTGCACATGGTCATCTAGGCTGCCAGTTTATCAAGGTGCACACTGCTTTCAGCATCATGTGTGGGGGTGGTCTGCCTGTCCCCTGTCCTGTCAGTCATTTGGGGGTGCATAATTGTTGGCACTGATGCTGAGTCTCAACATAGGAATGTGAAGGTTCAAATGAACAGACTTGCAGCATGCATTACCAATGTTGTGGCCTCAGACATGATGTGCAAGAGTGGGATATATGCATAGTGCCGGGACGGTTGCTCCTGTAACAGTCAGCTCATTCCAGGACCATGGAGCAGTGTGCCCACTACAGTCCCCTGACACAACCTGCCCTCCTACTCATGTGTGTCATCCAACACTGTGCACATTCACTGTGGGTTCAGCATGGCTCTGCCTCTGTGGCATTGTTCCCTGGCCTAGGTAGTAGTTTTCACATGTGTGATACATTTGCCCACTGAACAGGGATACACCAGTTTGCTTGTGCATACTCACACTGGGCAGTGCCTGTGTGGCTATTCACAACAATCTGTTGATGTTTGTTTGTGAGCAATATGTTTTGGCAGCCCTACAAGGCAATGTCGTGTTAATGAAGCTAGTTTTCAAGCACAGTTATTGTAACCCTGAATAAGAGGTGTCACTTCTTGATCGGTATCAGTCACATTGACTCAGGTATGGGTGGGTGTGTGCGGGAGGGGCGTACATGTTCAACCCTGATGTTTCATTGCCAGTTCTGACTTGTGTGTGATGATTCGCAGTACAGAAAGTCATCGTGCAGTGCCCCAGTGATGTTGGCCAGTGCTTAATGTTCGTGCTTCATTGCCTGTGTCAGTTTTTGACAATCATGTATTCTGCTTGTACATTTTTGGCACCTGTGTGTGGTTCAGATGCTACACAGTTGCGACTTTGTGTGCTGACATCTGTGGGTACATTCTGGCTTGCCATGAGGGGGAACCCACAGTACAGCTAGGCTTTTTTGCAAAACAATTGCAGGCCCATTAGCTTATGCATTGTCCTGGGTGTGGACATGTGTGCCACTCCAGATGACAGTCAGTAGGTCATATGTGTAGCCAACTGTGTGATGAGGTGACGGATAGCCATGTGACAAATGACATTATTCAAGTTGTTACTCAGAGAAAATGTCAATTGGCACTCACTACACCTGTCAACATGTCTCAATGTTTCATATGCTTGACCTTGTTGTTTTGATGTGAAGGACAATGATGTGCCTGCATGACAGATGTCTCCCAAGGAAGTGCACAAGACACCACCTTTACACTTTCCAGGGACACTCTGGCACATTTTAAAGTAAGGCACAGTTTGAACAAAACTTGTTTGGAGTTCATACATATACATGTTCCCACAGTGTGGTAGCATTTGGGTTAGTCCATGGTTGTTGCTGATACCAACTTACGAGTGTCAAGTCATCCAGACCACTGTGGTGCCATGTATATGTACTTACTGATACGCCATTTCTGCCTAACAGTGGCTGATTTGAATGAGTCTGTCAGCTCAGACAATGACTGTGTACATGTAGTTTGGTGTGCACCTCCTTGTGTGACTTCTGCTATACAGACACATGTGTTTTGTGTTCACAGAGTGCTACATTCACACATGCTAGACATGTCCATTGTGTAAAGGGTTGTGATTCTCCAGGAGTCACAATGTATTTCTTTGGGGTGTCAAAAGTACTCACAGGTCTCTGAGTGTGGGGACACCTTCTGCATTGGCATGTGGTATTTGGCCTTGGGTGCGACAATACTGTTTGGTTCACAGTGAACAAGAGGTGGCATGCCTTCATAGTCTTGCTGTGCTCAACTGATCCCAGACACTAGCTTCTCATGACCTTGTGATTTCAAGTTATTTGCTGTTGTGTCCTAATTGTCATTGTTTCCAAGTGGCATGGTGGGTCAACCAACTGGGGAGTGCAGGGCTTACATATGTGGGGAGTATCCTAGATGTTACTCATGATGCCTTTCCTGATATGCACTGTTGCCTATTTTGTTTGGACTCATGTGTCAGATGTATACAGGTGACTGATTTTTCCTGTCTCTTCACCTTGCCCACAGCATCATCGGAGGACACCGAGGGAGACACCGGCACGGACGTGGAGGAGGGATCGAGCAGTGGTGCCACCACTGCTGAGGAGTCAGTGGAATCTAGTGACACGGAGGGCGAGGGGAGTGAGGCGGAGGACCTGCCCAGTACCAACACTGACTATGAGGCAGACGGGTTCAAGGCTGAGCTCCCAGAGGGGGCGGAGGCTGCTCCCACTGCTGAAAGCAGCAGTACATCTCTCGCCGCCCCCTCCATTCCCATCACCGCCTTCCCACTTGCTTGGGTCCCTTCTGTCCGTGCTAGGCCACACCGTGTCTCCTTCGTGCCAGGCACCGCACCCCCTGCCCCTGTCCCCCCTGCTGCCCTCACTGCTGAGTCTGTGGACATTCAGCGGCAGTTGCAAGTTGGGCAGACATCGATCCTGACTGTCCTCCATGGCCACACCAGACTGCTGACCCAGATGGTGTCGTACATGGAGGGCATGTCATCAGCGATCTCTGACCAACGGATATTGCTGAGGTCCCTGGACTCGTCACTGACGGCAGTAGTGAGTCACCTGCAGCACTGCCTCCCCCCTACCCCTGCCCCATCCACAAGTCCCACACCCATGCCTGTCCCAAGCACACCAAGACATCCACACACACGCACCCCACCAGACACAAGCAGCACACCATCACGTAAGGGCAAGCGCACACCTCCTGACACGCACACTCAGGCACAAGCACTGGGTCTGGGGCACACAGGCAGGCACGCAGCCACAGTCCTCGTCCACATGACTCACTCCCCAGTCCCTCCGATGTCACTCCCCTTTCTCCCCTGCCCCAGATTCGGAGAAGGAGGCCTACTTTGCTGGGCTGGGCCTCAGCCCCACTAGTTCACCTGGCCGGAAACGGTCAAGGCACTCCACGGGTAGGGGAGTTAAGTCCCCCAGCCTGTCCACCACCTCCCCCAGTAGCGCTGCAACCCATCCCTTTCGACCCCCCCCCCTCCTTGGGGCCTATTGTTTCTCCGGGTGCAGGGGAGACGCTTGAAGAACTGGCAGAAGTGTGCAGAGCCGAGCTCACCTCCTCCTTTGGTGCTGCCCCACCCCCTGTGGTGGAGTCGTCCGTCCCTGCACCCACCACACCTACCCTTCCCCCTCCTGTCCCTGCTGTACCTGGTCCTTCCCCACATGATGCCCCCCCCCAGTCGACGACACAGTCTTGTTATGTGCAGGCAAGCTAGGGGAGACGCATGGCCATGTGTTTTGATATGGACTGGCCATTGGCCTTTGTGAATAGTCTCGTTTACACATTATTATTTTCATGCTGAATAAAGCATTTTCTTTTTCGTTTAAAAAGTCTTGCATTTCAGGTATTGATGTTGATGCTGATGCTACAGGAGTTGGGGTTGTGGGCATGTGTTATGTTTCAGGGAAATGTTGTAGTCTGCTGCTCATGGGGTGGAACCTGGTATCTGCGTGCCATCACAAGGTCTCTGCATAGATTCTTTGTCGTGTATGCTCTTTGTGTTTGGAGACTTTGTCCCAAGGAGTGTTCCTTCCTCTGTGGCACCTGACATCTCCCCTGCAGAGAGTTGCACAATTGTTGTGTTGCCCTGTGTCTCCATTTCCTTTGTTGGTGATGGATCCCTTCAACTCTGGCCATGCCTGCTCAGCAATGTCTCCGGCTGTATCGTCTGTGCCATCCTTGGAACTCACTGTACTTGTGTATAGAGTATTTTGCCATGCCTTCATCGAGAAATTGTCCCTTTTCCGCACAATGCATGTGTGTAATCCCAGCCTAGTACACATATGGTACTTGTTCTGCTGGGTATTTGAACACCTGACTCACAATTGTGGGCATTGTATCTGTGGGAACTCCACCCTATTCCTTCCATGACAGACAACATCTTGGTGGCTGGCCCAGCACCTGAACATTTCTACCAGTCCTGGGATGTGCGTGACCGTGTGTGTTCTCTTTGGCTCTCTTAGTTTATTAGGCAGTGACATGACTATACAGTCTTGTGGCATGATCTCAGTGTGTGTATTGTGCTGCATCTGTCAGGGGTGGGTATGCATGTGTTATTTGTCCTCACACCCACATGTGGTGTGTCATGCAGTGGGGGAAAGACATCCATCCTCCTGGGAGTGGGACACTGCTGTCAGTGATGTGTTGTTATGGCACTATCATCATTGTCCAAAGTTAGGGATACGTACATACACCCATGGAGTTGTGGTCATCTGATAATGATGTACACCCCCCCATGTCTCTGTCCACTGCTGGTATTCTTCTGCACCCACCCCCATGTCTCTGTCCACTGCTGGGAGTCCTCTGCACACACCCCCATGTCTCTGTCCACTGCTGCGAGTCCTCTGCACCCACCCCCATGTCTCTGTCCACTGCTGGGAGTCCTCTGCACCCACCCCCATGTCTCTGTCCACTGCTGGGAGTGATGGGCACCCACCCCTCACATGTCCCTGTCCACTGCTGGAGTTCCTCTGCACCCACCCCCATGTCTCTGTTCACTGCTGGGAGTCCTCTGCACCCACCCCCATGTCTGTGTCCACTGCTAGTATTCCTCTGCACCCACCCCCATGTCTCTGCCCACTGCTGGGAGTGATGGGCACCCACCCCTCACATGTCCCTGTCCACTACTGGTATTCCTTTGCACCCACCCCCATGTCTGTGTCCACTGCTGGGAGTCCTCTGCACCCACCCCCATGTCTCTGTCCACTGCTGGGAGTCCTCTGCACCCACCCCCATGTCTCTGTCCACTGCTGGAGTCCTCTGCACCCACCCCCATGTCTCTGTCCACTACTGGGAGTCCTCTGCACCCACCCCATGTCCCTGTCCACTGCTGGGAGTCCTCTGCACCCACCCCCATGTCTCTGTCCACTGCTGGGAGTCCTCTGCACCCACCCCCATGTCTCTGTCCACTGCTGGTATTCCTCTGCACCCCCCCATGTCTCTGTCCACTGCTGGGAGTGATGGGCACCCACCCCTCACATGTCCCTGTCCACTGCTGGTATTCCTCTGCACCCACCCCCATGTCTCTGTCCACTGCTGGGAGTCCTCTGCACCCACCCCCATGTCTCGGTCCACTGCTGGGAGTGATGGGCACCCACCCTTCACTTGTCCCTGTCCACTGCTGGTATTCCTCTGCACCCACCCCCATGTCTCTGTCCACTGCTGGGAGTCCTCTGCACCCACCCCCATGTCTCTGTCCACTGCTGGGAGTCCTCTGCACCCACTCCCATGTCTCTGTCCACTGCTGGGAGTGATGGGCACCCACCCCTCACATGTCCCTATCCACTGCGGGTATTCCTCTGCACCCACCCCCATGTCTCTGTCCACTGCTGGGAGTCCTCTGCACCCACCCCCATGTCTCTGTCCACTGCTGGGAGTGATGGGCACCCACCCCTCACATGTCCCGGTCCACTGCTAGTATTCCTCTGCACCCACCCCCATGTCTCTCTCCACTGCTGGTATTCCTCTGCACCCACCCCCATGTCTCTGTCCACTGCTGGGAGTCACTGCTGGGAGTCCTCTGCACCCACCCCCATGTCTCTGTCCACTGCTGGGAGTCCTCTGCACCCACCCCCATGTCTCTGTCCACTGCTGGGAGTGATGGGCACCCACCCCTCACATGTCCCTGTCCACTACTGGTATTCCTCTGCACCCACCCCCATGTCTCTGTCCACTTCTGGGAGTCCTCTGCACCCACCCCCATGTCTCTGTCCACTGCTGGTATTCCTCTGCACCCACCGCCATGTCTCTGTCCACTGCTGGGAGTCCTCTGCACCCCCCCCATGTCTCTGTACACTGCTGGGAGTCCTCTGCAAACCCACCCACCCACCCACTTGCGCCCTTGCTGTGGTACACTGCTGTCCTGGGCATACACCACCCCCAATTTACAGCTGATGTGCTGCACCAAGCCGTACACCTACATCCGTGGCGTGTGTACGCCTTGTATCCATTATGTAATGGGGCTGTAGGGGTATGCGTGGTACGGCCCGTACCCATGCTCTGGGGGCGTGGGTACGGGCCATACCACCATTGTGGCGGTGACGTAGGGGTACGCGTGGTACGGCCCGTACCCACGCTCTGGGGAGCGTGGGTACGGGCCGTACCACCATTTTGGCGGTGACGTAGTGGTACGCGTGGTACGGCCCGTACCCTTGCTCTGGGGAGTGTGGGTACGGGCCGTACCACCATTGTGACGGTGACGTAGGGGTACGCGTGGTACGGCCCGTACCCACGCTCTGGGGGCGTGGGTACGGTCCGTACACGCGTACCCCTACATCACCACTGCAATGGTGGTACGGACCGTACCCACGCTCTGAGGGGCGTGGATACGTCTCGTGCCACCATTGTGGTGGTGACGGGTACGCGTCCACGTCCACTTCCGTTGTGGCTGGACGTGGGATTGGTGGACACGCCCCCCAAAGTGACCAGACCATGGAGGTAATTTATGTGCAGGATATATTTGTTTTTTGTGGGGTGTGGGTTATGTTTCATGCTCCTTGCACCCCCCCCCCCTTTGCCCCCGGGGGTTGTTCTGACCTTCTGCGGCGTCTGCGTCGGTTTCTGAACACGAGGTCGTAGGCTATGAGGGCCGGGATGATGCGTAGGTTGAGGTCCATCGCTGTCCGTCGCGTATCGGTGCTCCTTGTTCGCGTCGTTCTCAATTTCCCGGCAGTTTTTGGCTCCCGTAAAAAATGCTACGTGCTGAGTGACGTAGGCACGAATCGTACTTGCTGGTCCATAAGACGCTGCCTGACTCCGTCCGGACGTCGCGTATGCGCCGTCCAAAATCAGATTTGTATGTATTTTTTTGCCGGTCGGTGTTTTGTACGACTCGTACGGAAATGGTATTTCTGTGCGAATCGTACTTGCGAGTTTGTAAGGTGTTTTTCCCGGGTACGAGTCGGACGGAGAAAATGCTCCGTACGACCATTTGTACCCGGGTTTTACAGGATCGGAATCGACACCTTAATATATTAAATATTTATTATTTTATTGTATATATTTAAAAAACGATATTGAAAACAATGAAATTAATGACCATAATTTTTTGGATATTTTTGTACTTACCATTATAAGCATAGGATGACGATACTCTTGACAGTGATATTTTGGTCACAATATTTTTGTATGTCGATATGTTGAGGGTCAATATTCTGTTAGTGAACCCCCGAGTAATTACCAGTGGCTGAGATTAATTCAAGCATTCCATCGATCGCTTTTTTGGTTACTTCAGTGTAACACCCTAGGTGGGACAGGTATGCTCATGCTTGGGTCCCTGCACACTGTGCCACTGAAACCAGCTATACCTAGCTGGTGAACCCTAATAATGGCTAAACCAGTCCTAGGTTGCTTGCGTCCAGTTTCAGGGAGGACCAGGCCTTGCAGTTTGGTCTGGATTTCCCAGTTGAAGCAGGATCGGGATTGATTTGCATATTCCTGGGTTCAAACTGAGGTGGTACAGTACGCAAAATAACGATGGACTGGGATGCAGACCTGTGTAATTAGCAGGGCCTGAGATTAATGCAAGCATTTCAGCCATCACTTTTTTGTATAGTTTGCCAGGGCCGGTGAGACATACAGGGTACCAAAACCGGCCCTGGCAAACTGCTCGGACGGTCCCCCTGGAGGGGGGTGGGGGGTTGCGACTGAGCTGTTAGTTAGGGCCGGTTTTGGCCAATTTTGTTACAGGGGGGCCGAAATTGCCACCCATGGTATCAAAAAATACCCCCAGGGGCCCAAAGCCGCCCCCCACAATGGCAGCCCAGCGTGAAAATGCCTGGTGCCCGCTATGGCCATTCCGGCCCTGGAGGCATTATTGATTCTAAGTTCATGTGTGAAAACTGTCACTTTTAATAAATGGCTCCACACGCAGTGATATAACCTTATGTACTAAGGACCAACGCTTCTGCATGTTAATGAAATGCACATTTTTTAATTTTGAAGATCTTTGTTGGTCGTTTTATGTGGAATGTGTTTCTGAAGGACACGTCTTTACCTCTTTTCCTTCACTTTAGTTAAAGTACAAATAACTGTTCGCTCTTTAATGCTACAAATCTGTCAAGTTCCCAGCCCTCCAATGCTTCTGTTCAGCAGTGGGCCTCACGTGAAAGTCAGGAGGGACGCCAGAGGTCCCGGGCAGTATCTCGGGATCCCTCACAGACGTTTCTGAGGTCAATATCAGGCTTTCTTCGAGTGCACTCTGCCCCTCATTCCAAGAAGACTCGCCCCCTACAGAGATTGGCCCCAAGACGTGTTTGTCTTCCACTCCATTAATCATTCACCCGACTAAATGTCCCCAAATCTGGTGCATCAGCTGAGCGCAGAGCGCACATGACAACCAAGGGAACCGCAGCTCGCACCCCCTGAAACGGCTGCTGAGGCGGCGCGGTCCCGCTCACACCATGGGCTTCGGCGATGTCATAGAGGAGCGGGGCATGGGGACCTTCCAGATCCTGCACATCACCCTGCTCACCATCCCGACACTTCTCATCCCCAGCCACAACTTCATCCAGACCTTCTCGGCCGGAGTGCCTGCTCACCACTGCCGGGTGTGGACCGGCAGCAATGGCAGCGGATCAACGAACCAGACGGGAGGCCAGCTCCGTGCCTTCATCCCCACCGACGTGGGCGGCAAACTGGAGCCATGCCGGAGGTACGTACAGCCCCAGTGGCAGCTCCTGGACGAGAACGGCACCCAGAACACCTCTGGGATTGAGACGGAACCCTGCCTAGACGGATGGGAGTATGACCGCAGCGAGTTCATCTCCAGCATCGTGGACGAGGTAGGTCGTGATTGGGCACTTTATGTCTTAGTGTGCATCGACCACCATCGACACACCAGTGTCGCAACAGAGAGGTCTCTATGAGAATAATGGCCTGCATTTTGGCGTCCTTTAATGAAAGGCCATTAATATAGGTAAACCTTATTTATTTATTTTTGGGTGGGGGCGTTGAGTGAGTCTTGATTTTAATGAGAGGTTCAAGCAGGGGGTTGGTTGTTTTCTGCTCCATATAAGTGATCTCTTTAAATGGATTATGTCTAGGGCCTATCGTAAGTCAACATGAACCTTCACAAACTCAATGGAGAGAGGGCGAAACGCTGCCCACTAAAATAAGCCAAGAAGAGAAAAAGTTTATGCTCCAGATGATGTTGTACACATACAGCCTCTGTTAATGCGGAAAGTGCGGTAGACCCATAATTATGCGGGAAACGAAGTGACCACAGAATCGCATATTGCCAGTGTCATTGCTAATAATCCGACCCGTATTTTATCCTCATTCCCACTTCTTTGCTTTTCTGCATACTTAGGGTCAGATTTACAAGCCCCTTGCAACACTTTTGCGCCGCTGTTGCATCACTTTTTTGTGACGCAGCGGCAGCGTAAACATTGCGCCACGTTGTGACACATTTACAATGTGACGCATCTCGTAGTAAAGCCTTGCGCCACATTATACCTGACGCAGGGTGGGCGTTCCGACTTAGGAAAGCCTTGTAAAAGTGACGCAGTGAAATCCACAAGATTTCACAGCACCACTTCTAGGACGCGACTGCGTCAAAACCTTACACTTGCTTAAGCAGGCGTAAGGAGTGACGCAGCACAATAGGTATAGGCCTTTCTGAGCATTGCTGGAGTTGCGTTGTGCTTGCCACACGATTCCAGCAATGCGTGACCTTTGCGCCAACAGATGCTTGACACATCTGTCAATCCTTGCGCCATGGTGCGCCGCATTGTAAATGCGACGCATCCATGGTGGCGCAAGGTTTTTTTGCATTGCGCAAGGAAACTGAGGCATCTCTGCTATAACGCAGAGATGTGTCAGATTCTTGTAAATCTGCCCCCAAGTATCTAGTCTTTATGCTTTTCCGTGCCTCATTCATCCACCACTGTACACTCCTTTCTCTTGATCCCACTCTTGCAGGTCATTTTCCCTCCTTGCTTCCTCTCCTTTGGACAGTTTACCTACCTTTCTCTTCCTTCTTCTTTCTTGTTTTTGTCTTTCTCGCTCATGCTCTGAATCATGCCCGGATGATGAAAAATTCGCCCCACCTGCACAAAATAAGCGGTTAGGCGTTGCTCAAAGTACAATGACCGGGGAGGTGCCAGTTCTTGGTAGTTCAGTCCCCTGAACCAGTTGGTCTGCTGGAAAATATATGCACCTACAACGCGGGGTGGCTGGCGCATCATTTTATGCGTTTGCAATGAAGGGCAGAGTGCTTTTGGGGTTGGCTAAATCATGGCGAAGACGCTATAATTGAGAATTTACAAATCACACTGTGCCTGGCTAAAGAAATGATTAATTTTGTTATCAAAAAGAGGCTGGGCTTTAAGGAACTGCTTCAAAGTCAGTTAGAACATGCTGTGTTAGGTCGACACAGTCTGCGACATGTTAGGGACATTCGGCAGGCTTCCCCGGAATCCATTCCGCCTATTGCTTACCATTGGCTTTGTGGTTTGTAACTCACACTTGCTTGCATTTTATTTTCTGGCTTTAATTGTCTTAAGCTGTCCAGTTTGAGTTCGTCCCTCCCCTTGCCCAAACCCCATTTATAGAATCCTCCGAGAGCTCCCTTTCTGTAAACAGGCCTTCACATCTGGTTCTTATCTTGTCACATTTGCTGTGCAGTCAAAGACAGGGGTCAAATGTCAGGCTTTTGTCTTCCAAGAAGCTTGCCTTTGCTTTGCTTTCTCTTACTTCAAAGTGAGAGGATTTATGTGACAATTATGCTGGCTACTCATGGTGTGCTGGTCGGAAGGCTGTAGGATGTTATTTTGTTTTCTAGCACACAACAACGTTTAAATTTCTGTAAATTAACTGTACAGGTATTTTAGAATATGTCAGAATTAGGACATCATAAATAAGGAATTTTTTTGAGTAATTCTGAAGCGTGATAGAAACAAATATTTTAACACGATGAAAACAAATCAATATACTAGATGATGACATTTGCATACATTATCGTTTGTGTGCTGTATACTTTCATCAGTAAAACTTACATCTGTACAAATGTAGTGGTCATTTCCATTGAAGATATGGTTTCTTTAACAGCAGTATCCTACCACACTATGCATACTCCACTTTACCCTACTCCACTTTATTCTGCACCACTCCATGCCACTGCACACCACTCCGCACCACTCCACATCATACCACTCCATGCCACGCCACACCACTCCACACTGTCATTGCACTCTACTCTGCACCCCTCCACTCTACGTCTCTCTACATCACTCTACTCTATGCCAATGCACTAAACTCCATGCTAATCTACTGTGCATCACTGCATTCTTTGCCAAGGCACTCTGCACCACTCCATTCTGCACTGCTTCACTGTATGCCACTGCACTCTACGACAATGCAATCTACTCTAACCACTCCACTCTGCCCCAGTGCACTCTATGCCAAAACACTGTATGCTCTAATCTTCTCTACACTACTGCACTGTATGCACTCTACTCTATACCATTGTACTGTACCAGGCACCACTCCACTCTAAACTGAAACAATCTACTCTATGCCACTACACTTGGCACTCGGTGCCACAGCACTCCTCACCACAGCACTCTACTCTACTCCACGACACTCTATGCCACTATACTCTACTCTGCAACACTCTATGCCACTGCACTCTATGCCATTGTACTCTATGCTACTGTTCTCTACATCACTCTACTCTGCACCACTCTGCTCTACGCCAATACACTCCATGCCAATGCACTCTATGCCACTCTACTATTCACTACTGCTGTCTACGACAGTCTGCTCTGAGACACTGCATTCTCTGCCACTGAACTGTATGCCACTGAACTCTATGCCACTACACTCGGTGACTGCACTGTATGACACTGCACTTTACTCTGCCCAACTCTACTCTATGCCACTCTACGCCAATGCACTCTATGCCACTATACTCTACGCCACTCAACTCTGCATCACTTTACTCTACGCCACCTCACAATACCCTGCACCACTTCACTCTACTCTGCACCACTCCGTTCTATGCCACTTAACTCTACGCCACTGAATTATACGCCAATCTACTCTGCACCACTGCACTCTATGCCACTGCAGTCTGCTCTGCACCACTCTACTCTATGCCACTTTACACCAATACACCATAAGCCACTCTAATCTACTCTGCACCACTACACTCTGTGGCATTGCACTCTACAGTACTCAAATCTATGCAGCAGCACTCTATGCTACTCTATTCCACTCTGTGCCATTCCTCTCTATGACACTGCAATCTACCCTGTGCATCTCCACTATACACCACTCTATTCTGCACCACTGCACTCTACACTACTGTACTCTGCCCCACTTTACTGAAAACCAATTCACTCTACACCAATATACTCTACACCAATGCACTGTATGCCACTATATTCCATTCTGAAACACACTATGCCACTGCACTCTACACCAATACACTCTACGCCACTGTACTCTACAGTATTGCACTCTATGACACTTTACTCTCCAACACTGAACTCTCAGCCACTGAACTCTACACAACTCTTATCTGCAGCACTCTATTCCAATGCACTCTACTGCCAATGTACTCTTTGTCACTACACTATACACTTTATGCTACTACATTCTATGTGGCAATGCAGTCTAAGCCACTTTAACCTGCAGTGCACCATTGCATTCTATGGCAGTGCCTTCTATGCCTCTCTACTCCACATCACTCTACTCTATGCTGTGCACTCTACCTAACTCTACTATGCACCACTGCACTCTACTCCACTCCAGTTCACTCCACTCTACTCTGAGCCCCTCCAGTCTATGCAACTCCACTCTCCAACACAGCAGTCAATGTCACTGCACTGTACGCCACTACTCTTTACTCTACTTCACTCTACTCTGGAACAATCTACTCTACGCCACTGCACTCTACACCACTCTACTCAGCACCACTCTGATCTAAGCCACTGCACTCTACACTACTGCACTCTACCCCAACTACTCTGCACAACTACACTCTATGCCACCATACTCTACTCTGAAACACGCTATGCCACTGCACTCTATACCACTGCACAATGAACCACTGCATGCTACGGCACTCTTCACCAGGGTGCTCTTTGTCACTGCATGCCAATCTACTCTGCACCACTCTACTCTGCACCCCTGTACGTAACACCAATGCACTCTACACCAATGCACTCTATACCACTGCACTCTACTTCATAACACTGCTCTCTATGCCACTGCATGCTATGCCACTCTAAACCATTGCACTCTATGTCACTGTGATGTACACCACTGTTCTCTGCAGCACTCTACTCTGCATTATTCTACACTACTCTACTCTGCACCCCTTTACTCTACGCCACTGCACTCTATGCCACTACACTCTACTCTGCACCATTCAACTTTACACCGATGTACAGCACTTCACCCCAATGCACTCCACACCACTCCACTTTACCTCACTCCAGTCTATGCCACTCTAATCGATTCTGCACCACTGCATTACAGGGCACTGCACCCTACAGCACTGTACTCAATGCGACTGCACTCTACGCTACTCTACACCTCTGCACTGTACCCTGCACCACCCTGCACCACTCCACTCTACACCACGTCACTCTACTCTGAAACAATCTACTCTACTCCACTGCACTCTACACCACTTCGCTCTATGCCACTCTACTCCACTTTGTGCTGCTCCACTCTACTCCATTGAACTCTGCTTCACTGCAATCTACTCTGCACCACTCTACTCTTCTACACTGCAGGCTACACTAATGCTGTCTGCACCACTTTACTCAAAACCAATGTACTCTACGCCACTGCACTCTACACCAATTTACTCTGTACCACTTACTTTACGCCACTTCACTCTAGGCCACTCTAATGCACTCTATGACATTACACTCAATGGTGTCCTACTCCATTAAACTCTACTCCACTCTATGCTACTCCACTCTACAACACTCTTGTCCACTCTGGGCCACTCTAAAACACTACTCTACTCTACAACACTCTATACAACTCCCTCTTTGGCACTCCATGCCACTTTACTCCACTCTATTCTTCAACCCACTACTCCACTCTACTCGACTCTATTCCACTCAACTCCGACACTCCATGCCACTCAACTGTATGCCACTCCACTCTAAAACACTTGACTCCACTCTATGTAACTATATTCTACATCAATCTACTCCACTCTATGCCACTCTACAACAATCTACTCCAATCTAAGAAACACCCACTACACCACTCCACTCTGTTCTCCACCACTCCACAACACTCTATGCCACTCCATTGTGCAACACTCAACTCTACTCCACTCTATGCCCTTCCACTCTATGAAATTCTACTCCCTCCTCAACACTCCGCAACATTCTATACAACTCCACTTTATGCCACTCCAAGTCACTCCACTTCTTTCCACTCTACTCTACTCCACTCTACTTTACGGCACTCCATGGCACACCAAGACTCTCTACGCCACTCCATAACACTCTACTCTACTTATGACACTCCATGCCACTCTCCTTTACTCCCCTAACCTATAGCCATGCTTAACAGCAGCCACGCTGGTGTACAACATGGCAAAAACATATTGACAAAGCCAATAGCTCTTGCATATGCAAGACCCATTAGATTTTTCACAGAGTTTTATATAGCGTGAACTTGACCCGAGGGTTTCAGGTATTAGGGCACTTTACATAAGTACCAATTGTGTTACACAAGGACACATTTATTTTCTGTTAGGCACGGGGAGATTAAGTGATTTGCCCAGAATCACAGGATGTTGAGCTTCCTTGCTGAGTCTCGAACCCGGTTCCCCAGATTTGAGGCCAACCACCCTGGCTGTTAGTCCACATCCTCCCCCGCTTTGCCAATGCTTGTTTCTCTGTGAATTTTAGCTAGTATATAGGCAGCAGTACACTAGTACAGTGTTTTCAGTGTGTGCGTAAAACATTACTAAAGTCTCATGTGCTGCCTAATAGCTTGCTTTCTCTTACAATATGTGATAATTCAGTAACTCTTCATTGTCAAACTGTACTATGGATGGAATTATGAAAACTAAATGCTAAACTGTCATCCGTTTCTTAGTCTCAGACCCTTCTTTATTCTGCGGAAACAAATGATTTTGCCGTAGAAAAGCTCAGCGAGTTTATGTACCAAAACTGCATCCAAAGGGAGTCGAGCATTCTCCAGCCAGCTCCAACAACTTTGGAATCAATTGCCCGATTATCTGCGCAAAGAACCGGCACTCCTCCCATTCCAGAAACAGCATAAGACACTTCTGTTTAAGGAGGCACTAGACATGGCTTAACTGGCCTACTGTACGGCCATGCACCCATGACGACCTTTGGTAACTCTCTCTCAAGAGCTTAAAGACCTGCCGGTGATTAGCGCTATATAAAAATCAGTTAACAATAACAATAAGAGATAGGTGTGTGACTCGCCGGGCCCGTCTTTGTGCTCTTGTTGGCCAGGCTCTTCCATTCACCCTTTAGAAGTGGGTAAAACAAATGCGGTTGACCTGGGCAACAAAAGCACCTATTCTGTACGCGCAGCACATAGATGTAATTTTGTACCGAACATTTTTTGTCATTAGTAATCCACGCGTTCGTTAAGAATGGCTTAGCCTTGAATATATCCAGTGTTTTAAATGTCAGGTACTGTCAGGTACTGGGTACTTGCACTTATTTAATTTGAAAGGGAGAGTACCAGCACTTCTCAGTACTATTGCAATGCATTTAATGGGAGAGTACAGGCGCTTCTCATAAGCAAACAGGCACTCTGAATAATAAGTACCAGCACTTTATAATTCCATTTACAGCACTGATTATATTTCCACCTTTACATTTATATATTTGCTTTGCAATCAGTTGTCGCCTATGGAAAGAGAGCCGCCCTCGCTCCAGGCAAACCAATATATTTAACATCCTTGTCAAATTTTGTATCTCGGCTTGTAGGCATGGTACAATCTGGGACTTGAGAACTAGGGAGCCGGGGCGTAGGCACCAATCGCGCAGCAGAGGCAGTTGCGCCAGGGTGTGAAAGGCCCTCTGGACCCAAGTTATGCCTGTCTGTCTTTTACTACTAAACTGTTGTTGGGAAACTCTCTTTGATAGCTTGATGAGAGCATATGGCGTCCCTTACACACGCTACCAGGACGGAAACCATTGCTGTCTGAAATCTGTTCCTTCGCAGCATTTTCACCCTTCTAATGCTTTTTTGTTGAGTTACAAAAACTCATTCGAGTTTACCTCTCACCCATTTCGAGTTAATTATTGCTTGTCACTTTATTAACTTCTAGGAACATTAATCCCTTATTGCCATCACAGTAACTTCTCCCTTTGGTTACCCGAAGTACCCTTTGGTGTCTGTTTGTTGTAACTCTTGGCAGTATGTGCAAACAGTTGGCTTGGACCCACACAAACTATTGATGTCCTTATGTACCCAATTGAATTTCTTTGTACAGAAACACTGATGCTGCATCTCAATGCATAAACGGATAGCAGACATCTTGGGCATGTATCACAAAGGGGTCTGTACTCGTGGTGGAGGCCCTGTAGTCGTAGAGGGACCTCCAAACTGCAGTTTCTCATTGTGGAGGTCCCACCACAAGTGAGGGCCCCCCGCCAGGACTGTGGGGCCTCCACCACAAGAGCAGAGACCCTTTGTGAATTGGGTCGGTGATGTTGACAATGTAAGAGACCCTAATGACCTGTTGTGCTGGGGATTTGCAATATGTAACCCCACGAATATCTTCCTCATCACTGTCCCTAATTATGCGATAGAACCCATCAACTGAGATTATATCTGATTACTAAACATATAGCGCCTGATTCACAAAGGACAACTTAGACCTGAAGTCTATGTTTTGACCTAAAGTCTAACTTCAAACCTGAAGTCTAAGTTTAGATCTGAAGTCTATCTTTAGCCCTGTAGTGTAAGTTTAAACCTGAATTCTAATTTAGACCTGAAGTCTAAAGTTAGACTTCAGATCTAAAGTTAGACTTCAGGTCTAAAGTTAGACTTTAGGTCTACTTCGACTTTAGGTCTAAAGTTACACTTTAGGTCTAAGTTAGACCTTTGGTCTAAGTTAGACTTCAGGTCTAAAATTTGTCTTCAGGTCTAAAGTTAGACTTTTGGTCTAAACTTCGACTTCAGGTCTAAAGTTAGAATTCAGGTCTAAGTTTACCTTTATGAATCGGGCCTGTAATGTCTGGATTACTTACTGGTAATGTTCAATACCCTAATTCGACATTCCTTTCCTCATTGCTCACTATTGCAGCTGTGAGGCCCACCTCACTCTGGGCACTAGTAATTTCTTTTATTTCAAAAGTATAGACTTACTTACCCCTTATCTATTAAAGGGATAAACACTCGCAACTTCACCTGTTATCCTGAGCATTCCTTTATACCCTCAGCCTACTAGGGTGGGTGGTTGTGAACATGAGTAATGGAACGAGGAATATGGAATCAGAGTAATGAAGATTACCAGAAAGTAATACAGACATTACCATTCGCACCCACATTACTTATTCCATTCCTCACTATTGCAGATATGCCAAAGCAATACCGTTAGAAGAAAAAAATATGTGTACATGACAGAAATCAGGGCATTTATTCAAAGAAACATGAGTTCATCACATACGCAACTGTTTACGATACATTTCTTGTATTCAGAACATTGAACCAAACTGTAATTCAGACCCATGGGCCAAACCTGACCTATGATGTTTAGCAAAAGTAGATTATTTTACCCAGGTCACCACCACAAAATTATCAGTGATAGAGACACCACCTCATTCAGCTATCCGCATGGGCAAACACGCCCAAACCTTCCCTGGAAGCTGAAAGCCAGAATTCAAATAGGAAATATAAATTATTTATTCAACCCAATGGCCTGACCAAAGTTAATGAACAATGAATCAAACTTCCTGAAATCAGCTTTTCTGGAAAGTTAAAACCTTAACAGCTCTGACCACATCAAGCAACTTCCCATGAAACACATAATTGTTAGAAGATAGTACTGGAAGGATTATCTCCCGTGACTTATGAAATTCCAGATTCACCTTTGGAACAAATATGTCCCAAGTATTAAAACCATAAAATCCTCAACAATTCTGAGATAAGGATGGCAACACGTTAATGCTGTTAGCTCTCCTATTCAAAGCCATGGCCACAAGAAACACAACCTTCAATGTGAGGTATTTGAGGGGAGCCACCGCCAAAGGCTCACAATGATCTTTCTGCAAGGAGTCTAACTCCAACAAAATGTCCCAGCTAGGAAATATATTCCAAACCCTATGTCTTAAAGCCTCAACCCCTTTAAAAAGCCTGAAAATCTATTTTTTAATTTGAGATAGAGCTTCCTAGGGCGAATGAAAAACTTTAATTGCAGCCACTGGAGTCTCAAAGTAGAATTAGACCAGCCTTTGTCAAACCCAAATTACAATATGTTCTCAGTGAGACATCAATTCAGAGACAAACACCTATTCCCACAACACTTTGAAAATGAGGCACAATTATGATGATACATTCCTCTAGTGGACTCCTTCCTTGAAGCTTGAATAGAAATAGCCACAGGAAGAGAAAGGCCTAATTTTCGAATCCCTTCCTACTCAACTTCAAGGTCGCAAATCTCAACCGCTGGAAAACTTGAATGGTTAACAGAGGTGTCGGGATTCGAAGATACAGGTTGAGAGGAGAGGAGTAGACCAGATGGGTCCAACTGCATCTCCCTCATACGGGGAAACCAATCCTTTCTCAGCCAATACAGGCAAACCAAGATTAATTTTACCTCCTCCATCCTGATTTTTGCCAGTAGGAAAGAAATTAAAGGCCATTGAAATGTTTACTTATCCACAGAGAGGTTGATAATCCTCGTACCTAGTGTAAAACTGGGGCAGAGAGCATTGAGGTGATCTGCAAACATATCCACTTCTAGGTTACGAAACAACCAACATACCAGTCAGAATATATGAATCAAGAGCCTCAGATTCTGTCTGACATGAGGGTAATACTCTGCTTAGCACATCTGCCATTTGATTGTCTTTTCCTTTTTATATGAGTGTCTGTGAAAAAGAGTACATTCAGTTTTGCAAAACTGCATATCAGTTGAACCAGATGTTTAAGGAATGCTGACCCAGTGCCAATTTCCTGTTCAGATACGATATGGCTATTGAGTTGTTTGTTCTGACAATGCCATCTGTCCATCATATCTCCACCTGAAAAAAATGAAGAACTTCCTATATAGCCATCAACTTTCCCCAGTTTAAAGAAAGACTCCTCTGATTAACTGTCCAGTAACCCTGTGCTCTTTTGCCCCCAAAATGCCCCAAAACACTTCTGACTAGCACCTGTGGTGAACACCAGTGTGGACTGAGGTAACAGGAAACAGGCTCACCATCTGAACCATCTGTCCAGGTTGACATGAGCCAACCCCCACCTCATCAGAAGCCTCAGATTCTCTGAAATCAGAATCATGGTGTTGAAATTATTTGAGGATGGGTCCCAATATTTCAGAATATGAAGCACCAATGATCCCAGTTGTATACTTGACATGGGACCACAAATCACATGTTACCTGAAAATAATAAGGAGAATCAGGACACAGCAAAAAAAAATGTGTGTGATCTGTTTGCATGCCTATAGCATATCTGCCATATTTCGTTGTACCTTCAGGATTTGTCTTGTTGATGCGAAGTTCTGTTGAGGAAGAGTACACAGTCTTTGCACAAGTATGGCCATCCTCTCCTAGGAAGACAGACCAGCTCCACAAACGTTAAAGCCGGGGGCCTTTCTACACATTACAATGACAGCTCCAGAATTGACTTTTTGTAATTTGAAAGAAATCCAAACATTTTTGAGGTACACTTTACGTGCTGTACCTTCACGATCAGGTGTTCTCAGGTTTGGGATACAATCAACAGGTTGTCCAGATAAGGATGAATTTGAATGTTATTCTTGGCCAGGAGTATAATTATTAAAGCCAGACTCTTGACAAATACACTGGATGAAGTTTTCAACCCAACGAAAAACCTGAAAATGACAATGACTTTGTCCCAATGCAATAAATCAAAAAAGGGGAGAAGGGGTTCCAGGAGCTACTTATGGTCCAGTGCCCATGCTCCAATGTCAAATGCTATAACCAAAGAGGGGGGGGGTCACTGTTCCGTCGGTGTGGGTGATGTCGAGTCACGCTCACATCGAAAAGAGAGTAATAGGAAAGAGTGGGAAGTTAAGATAGATAGAACTAGGTCCGGGACCCTCTTCCTGAGGGGGGAAAGACACTTCTTGTCTCTTGTTGCCCTCACACACCCAAAGGATGTCATGCTTCATCATTGGGCGGTTGCTCCTCGTCGGGCCGGCGCTGCAATGCCCTACGGGTCCCCCAAAGGGTCACTTTGGCAGAGATCTTTTTAAGAGACAGCCGTAAGATGAATGCGGGTATGTGGAGAGGGTCCTATGTACACAATGAAGGTGTATGTGGGTGGTGAGATAAAAATGGCTAAGGGATACCGGAAGAGGAAGTCTTTAATAGTGTAGGTACCCTTGTCATTCTAAAAAACCAAGAGGTTGTGAGTTACGACTATGGGTAGTGATGTACCCTGGGTAACTAAAATGGTCAGGTCGGCATGTTTCGTGCTCAAATAGTCATAGCGATCCCATGCGCTTCATCAGGACCAGTGATAACTATTGAAAAGTGTAGTGAGAAAGTGCAAGTGCTAGGGGTATACTAGCCCCCTGTATATGTGGAGCGAGCGCGGGCTGTGGAAACTACAGCTTCGCTTCAACTAATTAGTTGATCAACTCCTATAGAAGCCCAAGAAGTAAAAGATAAATGCAAAAAAGACAAAAGTCATACATCAATGCTGATTGTAAGATATGGTCAATGCCCGCGTGAAGGAGCCACTGCTGCAGGCATTTTGATGGGTGACGTAGGGTTAAAAATGGCTACCCCTCAGGGCAGTCCTCGATAGTAAGGGGCCAAACCGAAAGCCCCCAAGATGATACCCTTTCTCGTGTGCCCCAAAGTAGGCAGAAATGAGGGTACTCTTGGTACTCTGGACCGCCTCATTAGACCTGGTGGTGCCCAGAATGAGATGTCCAGGTTTTTATGCGCCTAGTTGTCACCAGTGGCCAAGCGCACATTGCGATCACCCATAAACAGTGTGGTGATGCGGCACGCTGTCATGTAGTGTGTGGGCGAAATACACGACATGCGTACCCGCACTCTAGCCAGGCTGTTACGGCAAACCACATCATGGAATGGTCGTCTAGTGTAGCCAAATTGTAAGCACAACCCTCACCTAAATTGGCATGGAGAATTACTCCATAGGCTTCGGCGTTGGTATCCCCGTAGCTTCACAGGCTAAAATTAGAAAGAGTGCACAGGTTCATCAATATAAGCAATGATTAGGAAAGTCTAAAACGGCATATGCCTCAGTGCCTCTCATCACATTATGCAGGTGAGTTGCTCAGGATTACTCATGGTTTACTGGTAACCAGTTGCTTCTCGGCACCTACCCCACCATACACCGGCCTGGATCTAGTGAGGCCAGCGAGGAGCAGGTCTAGAAATACTGCTCCGAGCAGTGGTGCGGGCAGTTTCCACTTCCGGGTGTTGTGTCATTGTGAACAGCAATGCGCAGGTGCCGGGGTGTAGTGTTAGTATACGTGCATGCGTGCGGTACGGTCAGAGATTGTTACAGCATTAGTGAGACGCACTTGTTTTACATGCGCGTATTAATGGAAAGTATACAGTACGTTGTGTGCTACATGTACATTGGTTCATTTAGGTTGTGCTGATTGAGGTTGCAGTTGTATTTGTTACTGGTGGCATATGGCTGATGAAAATTGCTCCAACACAGGGAGCGTTGACGACTAGGGTGATGAAACTGGCACAACTTATTATGTGACACTGGCACAACTTATTCTGTGACTCAAAGGGTATGAGCAGTCCCCAGCATTGGGAACTGCACAGTGTGAATAAAAAACATTTGTTAGGTGATGGGTTTGACATGTATTATTGGCAGTAACAGTCTAATCAGACAGGGACAGTCTATTCCAATGTGTTAGGATGTTACATCTAGTCCATGTACTATCTCAGTATGATGACAGAGTTATAGCTCCACCCACGGTATCTCGTCGTTTAGACCATGTACGTGGGTGCGTAAACGATGGACCCAGGGTTGCTCACGTCTCAGTAGTGTGGTATTGTTCCATGCCTGGTTTGTCTCCAGAATGGTCCATTCCATTTCGTCACAGGAGTGTCCTGTTTCAATGAAATGGTTTGTCATTTTGGTCGATGCTCGACCCCTGCGAATCGTGCTCCTGTGTTCACTCATCCTGACCTTGATTGGTCTTGTGGTCATGCCAACGTATCTCAACTGGCATGGGCACGTGATTATATATACACAGTTCTTGGTGTGTGCACGTTGTTCCCACGAGAAGTCCCCGATCTGGAGTGTCTTAATGTGCTTGGTGGTGGGGCAGGCATTAGATGACCCACATGGGTAGTGACCAGACACCGGCGGTAGATTCCATAGTGTGTTGTCATTGGGTTTCTTCTTAGGCTGTTGTCGGGTGTGGACCAGTTGGTCACGCAGGTTGATGGTCCGTTTAAATGCAAAGCGTGGTTGTTCAATGTCCATCGAGTCTGTGTTGAGGATTCTCCAATTGCGTTTGATGATCTGTTTGATCTTGTTTGATAGAGGCTTGAAAGTTGTTACACAGGTGATGGCTTTGTTTGTTTGGTGTGGTCTGGTTTCTAGAAGGCCCTGCCGGTTATTATTCCTGGTGCGTTTTCCGGTCTTGCGGATAACCTCAGTTGGATAGTCTCTGTTGTGTAAGTTCCTGCTAAGGCCCTCTGCTTGTTCGTCAAAGTCTCGGACTTTGCTGCAGTTTCTCCAGATCCTGAGAAACTGGCCGTAGGGTAGATTCTCCCGGAGTGCTTTAGGATGGTAACTCTTTAAGCTCAACAGGCTGTTGCAATCTGTGGGCTTCTTAAATGTTTTGGTATGTAGTTGGCCATCCTCAAGGGAAATCAGTAAGTCCAAGAAGGGAATTTATTTTTCTGATGTTGTCATCGTGAAGTGTAGGTGGGGATTGAGATGGTTGATCCAGTCGTGGAACTTGGCGCAGGTTTCTTTTGTGCCATTCCATAAGATGAGCACGTCATCTATGTATCTCTTCAACGTGATGAGGTTTTCTTGGAAAAGGTTTTCGTCCGTGAAGATGTGGGTAGACTCAAAGTGTGACATGTACAGCCCCGCCAGACTGGGTGCAAAGGTACTACCCATAGAGGTACCCTGTACCTGGTGGTAGGTAGTGGTCCTGTACATGAAAAAGTTGATCTTGAGTGCGATGATGATACATGCCAGGATGATGTCAGCCGGTGTGTTTGTGGGGAGGTCTGCCTCATTAAGAAGGTTCCCTACTACCTCAATGGTGGCATCCTGAGGGATATTCCTGTAGAGTGCTTCTATATCAAGGGTGATCAACAGGTCGATAGGTCTGGTGTTTTCTTCATTGATTTCCTGGATAAGGTTCAGGACTTCACAAGTGTCTTTCAGGTAGGCAGGAGTTTCCTGGACAAGAGAACGTAGAAAGAAGTCGCTGAATTGACTGAGAGGTTCAAGTAATGAGCCAATGCCTGATACGATCTGGCGTCCTGGTGGAGGGATAATTCCCTTATGAATTTTTGGCAACAGATAAAAGTAAGCTGTCTTGGGGTCATTGTTGACCAAGAATGCTGCTTCCTGGGGTGAGATCCAGCCCTCGGTTGCTGTGTCGTTTACCATAATCCTGATTTTGGTTTGGAGGAGTTCCGTAGGGTCTGTGTCCAGTTTCTTGTTGTATTGGGTGCTGTTCAGTTGTCTGAGGCATTCCTGTTCGTAATCGTTAGTGTCGAGGATCACGGTGGCTCCCCCCTTATCCACCGGCTTGATCACAATGCTTTCATCCTCAGTGAGGGAAGCAATCGCTCGGCGCAGTTTGTTAGGTAAATTATTGAATGTAGGTTTACTTTTCAGTTGGTTAGCCTCTTTCAGTACTGCCTTTTCGAAGGTGAGGACCTCACTGGGTACCATACCTGCTGTGGGTGTAAATTTTGAGGGTGGTCTGAGCCCAGAGTCCCCTCGTTCAGATGTTGGTTTATCCAGAAAGAAACTCTTCAGTCGTATTTTCCTGAACAGTAGATGGAGTTCCTCATTCATGCGGAAGTTATCCGCTTTGGGGGTGGGGACGAAGCCTAAACCCATCTCTAGGACAGTGGTCTCTTCTGGGTTCAAGTGCCTTTTGGATAGATTGACAATCAGGGTTTTAGGTTTGTCATGCTCCTGGTTGTTCGTTGGTTCTCCGTGTCTTGCCAGTGGAGTTGTTTGTTCCCTCTTCTTCTTCCTCTGCCCCTGCCTCTGCTCTGAAAAGGAGGTGGAGGATGATGGAAGATCGGTTGTTGGTACCCTTGGTGCATAAAAGCCCATGGGTGGTTGCATGGGAATGCCCATGTCCCACCTATGGAACGCACTCTTGATGCAAAGTAACTTAAGGCAGGACATTGCACTGTGCTGGGTTACTTTGGGTTGCAATCCAATGCAAATCGTGATTTTCTTTGGATTGTAAATACCAGGCCAACAATTTGTATGAGGTTTGCGTTAAAAACACAAACCCGATGCAAAGTCTTTGAAAATCTGGGCCTTCATTCCTTGATATGCCCCTCCCACACATTGAATCAAGCCCCTCATAAACCCATGTACAATATGAAAGTTTAGTTTGAAGTTTCAGTGCTCATTGATAATTGTTATTTGTTTTGTTTGTTGCATTTCTGAGCATACAAATACTCCCAGTGTGTCCTTGGCACCAGTATAATTTACCAGCCTATTCAGACCTGACATAGAGTGTTGGTGGTAGATAAGTTGCCAAATCACACATTCGTAGTGCTTTGAGAGAGATAAGGCGGCTGCTTTTCTTGCAAAGACCAAGGGCCAGATGAACTAATGTTTTGTGGTCAGAAAAGAGAAGTCACGTCGTTGATGGGGACCTGCATCAACAAAATCAGCCCCCAGCATGGCAGCACACCAAGACGTCCGGTAGCCAGTCCGGCCCTGTCCACCAGTGCGAATTATGTGGGACCCAAGTCATAAATCTGTACATGAAAGAATGAAGTATTATCATTGGAGCATAGAGGGAAAAAGATTTTGGAAAAAAGATGGTTTCTTGCACAGAATACCAAGACCCTAATGCAGTTAAAGGAAATGCCCCCGTCAGATGCCTTCCCGGGGCCATTGAGCAATGAGGGGCTACTGAGCCTCAGTGCTGTGATCTGGGGTCAGTTGCCTCTGATCTCACAGGGTCTGTCCCACTACGGCTCTGCAAACTGGGTCAAGTACATTTTATTCAGCACTTGACTATCATTACAGTGAGGGCAAACTGTCACAAGCTTCTTAGGGAGGCAGTGTGCTATAAAAATAAATCAGCAAGGAATGCAATAACTGATTGTCCAACCCAGTGCATGCCTCTTCATAAAATAATGTAAGTTTTCTAGACTTGAAATAATACACGAAGTTCCAGCTTTAGGGCAGTACTTAATTTGTGCCGGTGCTTATTTATCAGGGCCGGGTCTACATAACACCACGTGTGTGCAACTTTGACCCTGCATGTTATATATCAGGCAATGTGAATGTGGTGTAGACTAGAAACTATTGCAGTCAGTATATAAAATTTAATTACCTCAGGCTCAAACTCTGCGCGCACCTCACATATGATTTATTACTGACTGTCTAGTCCAGACCGTCGGACTCATTTTATTTATTCACGAAGCACATTTCAAATTTGCTTTACTGGTGGCGGGCTGCGGCCTTTCAGTGTTGCAGCTGATAGGCGGGCACGGGCCACTGATTGGACAGGGGGCTGGAGATGGTTCTGCGGGGTTAGGGCTGTGCTGTGCGGCAGGCAGCGTGTGCGTAGAATTTGTTTCATAATGCCACACCCCATCGAATGAAGGCAGCAGCAGGCCTAGGCAGCCTATAGAATAAAGGCAGGCAGGCAGGCCAGTGCCCGGCCGCCCACCACCAGCAGTAACTGTAAGTAGCAATGCTGCTTTTTTTTTTCTTTTAGCGTGGTGGGTCGTGGGTGGCGTGACACTGTCTGCGACAGTCACTGGCGTGGTAGGCTAGCTCCGGTCCCCGCTGAGCGATGAAGTCCAGTAACGGGGTTAAACTTTAAATGCCCTGCACCGGCCCCTGCTGCCCTTCATCCAGCCTTCTCCGGGAAGTGGCAGTAGACTTTGGCATGTTTCCCTCACCTGACCTGGGCCTCCCAGAGTTATGTGATGGCTGCGAGGCTGGGGCCTCTCCCACTGGACTTTTCAGCGGTACCGCAGTAAAAGTAAAACATGATTGCGACTCGAGGCCTACTGGGGACCCCTACTACTAGACCTTGGCATTGTACTTGCACACGGACGGTGCCGGCGCCGGAGACATGATTGCTCAGGGCAGTGGACTTCACAGTTCAGTTCATGCGAGTCCAAGGCCTGCACTGAGCAATCATGCCTCCGGCGCCGGCACCGTCCGAGTGCAAGTACAGTGCCAAGGAGACCCATGGTAGTAGGGGTGGGTGGCAACCATTGCTATTACTACCATTTCTGCATGTTATGCTCTAGAATACATTGTTCGCCACACATTTTACGAATGTTTTTCTCTGGAATCCATATAGGTATTAATCCCCCCCCCCCCCCCCCCCCATTTTTAACGTACAAAAGCACGACTGGCTGAAGTGTCCACCATGTCCCATGAGAATAATTCCACCCCCACACTCCCACATCCCCCCCTTTCACAAAAGCTCGCCTCAGCTACTGCAAGCATCAGTTTACTCGGAGCTCTGGCTAAAACCCTACACCCGTAAATTGTGGACATTCTGCTTATCTCATTCTCGCACCCTTTTTCTCTTCTTCTCCCTTTCTCTCACCCAGGTAAGCGCACCTGGTGTTAACTGACAATCTACAAGGAAGCTCGTATCTAAGCATTTTTGTTTTATCTAGCACCAAACATGGTCTGACTACAAAGTGGGAAACCCTCCTAAAAGCAAATACTTCCACAAATTTTAAAAGAGATGAAAGGAACTGACATTTTCAAGTGGAAAAGAGAGAGAGGCAAAATTTCACCCACTTAGAAGTGCTGTGAAACTGTTCACAGTAAAGTGCATGAACGGCCCTTGCTCTGCACGGGAACGTTATGCAGCAGAAATGTGCTGTGGAAAGATAACAATCACAATCGCTGTTTGGAGCACCGGTTTGTACACATGGTAAATCCATGGTCCAATTAGATATGAGACCTTGGGTCCCCAGTAGGCCTCGCAGTACCAACCATATTTTACCTCTGCAAAGCCCAGGGGGAGGGGCCCCAGCCTCGCAGCAATGACCTAACGCTAGGAGGCCCAGGTGAGGGAAACATCTCGCCAGTCACCTACATCTTGTCTTGCAGCTATAACTTAGTGCTTTGAGGCCCACAGCCAACTCAGCGTCGTCTGGGGTAGGTATCCTATACTAGGCCTCACAGCCATTGTCCAGCTCAGAAGTCCACAGGAGCAGGGTACCCCTACCCTACACTGGGCCTTGCAGCCGAGGGCAAGCCCTATGAGGCCCTGGGAACGTATGCGCTCTTTGCTGGACCAGGACCTGGTCGCTATAACCCAGTGCTGCCAGGTCCAGGGGAGAGGAGAGCAAGTGAATGGAAGGGAAGGAGCCATTGTTGTGTGCTGTAATGCTCAAAAGAGAGGGATATCCTCTCCTGCTCCTCTGAGTGATGGGTTTGTGCTGTGAGGCACACGACCCCCTTACCCTGGGCGTCACAGCCATGGGCTAGCACTTTGAGGCTCAGGGGATGAGACCCCCTTCCACGAGTCACCCAGCTATAACAAAGTGTTGTCAAGCCTAGTGGAGCCCCCGTCTAGGTTTAGCACTGTGAGACCCAGTGAAGAGGGATCCCCTCCCCTGGCCCTCACATTCATGATCTAGCGTATTGAAGTCCGGAGGCAGGCCCCTTTTTCACTCATTCTGCTGGGCCTCACAGCTGAGGGAAAAGTGAAAAAAAGAATTTATGGCACATTGGGGTGAGGCCCCATGGTGTTGAACTAAGGGTGGGGCCCTGAGCCTACAGTTCAGATGCTTGACATCGGCCCTTACATCAGCAAGGCTTTTGAGAGGTACTTTGTAACTTAAAACTCCATTTGGGGGGTGTCACTGGCATGCAAGAGACTGCTGGGCTCAGCAGTGGGGGCTGCGGTCAATTGCCCCTGATGTCCCAAGATCCTTTGTGCTGTGGGTCAGTAAAATGGGCCAAGTACAACTCCTCCAGAATTTGAGTCTCAGTTGTCCTTGTAGTCATGGTCTTCCCACTGGATGATGTAGATTAGGGTGCATTAACTCTGCAATCAACACCCACCCAGCAGTGCAATAACTAAATGTCCAAATCAGTGTTTTACTTAAAATATAAATGCTATTTAAAACACACACTTAAATCATAACACCACACAGATAGTGGCTACAGATACCAACTTATAATGCTTGGGTTACAGTGCCACTGCCTGGGCCAGGAGAAGGCTGGAAGAAGGGCAGGGGCCGTGCAGGGCCTGTAACTTAACCCCGGACTAGCAGCACCGGCAAGCCTTGGACTTGTCACTCTGTGATTCACTTAACAGTTCACTTCATGCATATGAACTGTGAAGTGAATCACAGAGTGACGAGCAGTGATCGCAGGAGGTGCCAAAACAAAATCATGAATGCGCTGCCTTTAAATGTTGTATGTTTCATAGATTGCCTGTATGATTAGGGAACATGTAAACGAGTGCCCTCAATAGAAGAGAGGTAGAAAGAAAGTTAGAGCAAGGGCAGAAAGAGAAGATGTTGAGAGAAAAGAGGGGCAGAAAAAAGACACAGGTGAGGTAGTGAAAGAGAGCTGAAGCCTGTGAAACAAAGCTAGAGAATAGTGGGTTGAGGTAAAGAGGTAGAGAGTAAGAGGTGATATACAAAAGTTCATAAGTAGAGAGAGAGAGTACTGGGGAGAAGTAGAGGGATGGGTGTTGTCTCGGTGAGGAAGAGAGAGTGGGTTGATCCTGGTAAAAGAGCACAGAAAGATGAGAGAGGGACAGAAAAAAAGAGGTAGAGAAGGAGAGGTGTAGTAAGAAAGAAGTAAGACCATGAGAGATGGGAGAGGAGAGATCCACAATGAATGGTGATGTAAATCGAAAGGATAGGAGAGAGAGAGTACAGTAGACTGTGTAGAAATAAATGAGGAAGTGAGTGAGATGTGACTTAGAGAAATGAGGTAAGGAGACAATGGTGAGAAAGAGTGGGTAGCTAGAGAAGTGAGAAAAATTAAGAGGTGAGGTACAGAAAGGTAAAGATAGGTGGGGGAAAGAGCGGTATATGGTTGAGAGAAAGGGGTGAGGTTGATGGAAAGTGGACGCTAGATAGGGAGATGATGGTGACAGTGCCGTGTGGTGCACACCGAAGTGTGGAGAACAGAGAAGAAGGTGAGGTAGAGAGAAGAGATGGGCACAGAGAATGGCCGAGAAGTGAGAACGCGAGAGAGGCTTGCTTGAAAGATGTGTCTGAGAGTGAGGCTGAGAGTTGAGCTAAGAGAGGAGGGAGTTACTCTGGTACATACAAATCGAGAGATAAATAGAGAGCAAAAGTGAGAGGTGAAGTGAAGAAAGGATACATACATGATACATAAAGCGGCAGCAGGGCACAAAAAGGTGGAGGGTGGTACAGTAAAGTGTCATAGAACTGGAAGTAGTCAGAGACAGCAATGGAGAAATGAGCTGAGAGAACGGTGAGGGTTTACTAATTTGATTTGTGAGGTAGAACAAGACAGAGTTAAAGATTGAGGTTGCGTAGAGAAAGGTGGGGCAGAAGGAGAGGCCGAAGCATGGTAGTAAGAGGGAGGTGAGGTGACGAATAACTTAGAAGAGGGTAGGGAGGAAG
Organism: Triturus cristatus; assembly: GCF_964204655.1. Classification (NCBI taxonomy): domain Eukaryota; kingdom Metazoa; phylum Chordata; class Amphibia; order Caudata; family Salamandridae; genus Triturus; species Triturus cristatus. The sequence goes on from NC_140592.1 coordinate 525,213,215, forward strand.
GGTAGGAAGGAAGTAGAGAGAGACGGGGGTAAAGAGGGGTGTGGTCAGATACCGAGAGAGAGATGACAGAACAAGAGATAGGAGGGAAGGCAAGATATATAGAAAGACAGGGTTTTGAGGGGAGGGATAGGTAGAGGAAGACAATCAGAGTTAGCGATAGATAGGGGGTGGGGAGAGAGATTTAGGGAGAAAAATAGAAGCGAGTAAGAGAGAGATAGAATACTGGGGGAGGGCCTTGGGAGGGATCTCTGACATATTATCGAAAGACACATTATCGAACTACACAAATTTCGCAACAAAAATATCGACATCAAAATTATCGACATTGTATACTTAATTAAAAAACTACACTAATATCGACACTACAATATCGTAATACAATTATATCGATCACACAAAAATCGCACACATCAATATCGCAATACTAAATATCGACATAAATAAATAAATATAACACATGTAACAAATATCGATAACCAAAATATAGACATCAAAAATATCGTTTTTTTTACATATATCGACAATTCTAATACTAATAAAACCAATAATTTAAACAACATAAATACTATATTTTCCTAAAACATACATTTTCCTATTATATTCTACTTAAACATAAACATAACATTTATAACAATATAAATATTTAACAACATCATAAAAAAACACAGAAATAATTATCACATAGGCATTTCGAACACATTCAAAAAAATTAAGACACATTATAAACAATCTTTTTCTATATAATTATTTAAAACTCTCCTCCTTTAAAACTAAATATACTCTTACTTAGCATTTTCCATAAAAGGAAACCAATTCAATAAAAAAAATTCAAAATATCCAATAGAAAGGCCACATACAGAAAGCAACCAATCACATTCAAGAAACAATTTAAAACCAATATATAAACCAATTAAAACAAGTCTTCTACTGTGCCTTAAACCAAAGCATTGAACGAAGAAGAAACTCTGCTGAACAGAAGAAACCTACATCCTACTACTATTCTAAAAACGTAAGTAAATTACCTTTTCTAACTAAACTGCCAAATTAAACTAAAACACTAATTTATCTTTACTCAAAAAAATAACTAACTTATATATTCCATCTCTTTATGTTTCCACTACAGATATTACTCTAAACAGCTAAAGAAAAGATTGAACATTGCCAGAAAGGACTCACTAAAAAAGTAAGTATACTATCAAAATACTTTCTAAAATATTAATTAAATCCTACTCAAACCCCAAAACATCCTAAACCCTAAAACAAATCCATGTTCTCTTTTTTAAGTTTTTAAAAACCTGTATAAATTAACACCTATAGTCTATACCAAACAGCAATACCACCCCACTTAAAAAAACTAAAACAATCAAAACAATATATGTTCTTTAACTTTCAGAGACTACATCAACTAAACAGCATTTTGTCCACAAAGAACATCTTCATTCAAATACAACCAAAAACACTTGGTAAGTATATATACATTTTTTTTTTTTTGCTATTTTCATTAAAATATATAAAGTACTATTGCATATATTTTCATATACATTTTTTCCAGATTTCTAACACATCACAATGACAGAAGAAGCCCAATTTATAACATCGCAGAAAGGAAAATTCCTATTGTGTTACATGGGTTACACATACACCCAAGAAAAGCAGACTGAACGAAAAGTGAACTGGAAGTGTTCTAAATATTATTCAAACAAATGCTACGGACGAGCAACAACAAGAGAAACAACTGTACTATATACTAGAGAGCATAACCATCCACCCAATCTCTCTGAAATAGAAGTCAGATCAACCCTTGAAAATATAAAAGAATTAAGCACTGGTTCACAAACTGCTACAAGTGTTATCCTAAAAGAATAATTACCTAGAGTGCCCAAAGAAGCAAGAGGCCAATTACCATCAATTGCTTCTATAAAAAGAACAATTGCTAGGACCAAAAAATCAACCACAACAACAATACCATCCCCTAAAACTTTTCAAGATATCATCATTCCACCAGAATTAACTATCACCCACAATAATGAACCTTTTATTTTTTTTGATAACAAAAGTATAGAAAAAAGAATCATAATGTTTGCTACTGCAAACAATATAACTAAACTCCAACAATGCCAAAAATGGATGATGGATGGCACCTTTACAATATGACCAAAACCATTCTACTAGCTTTACACAATACACGGTCAATATCACAACACTTTCATACCTTTAATCTATGCACTATTACCTAACAAACAAAACACAAAATAAAATGAAATGCTAGGAAAAATAAAACAAGAAGCAAATGATTTTTCCCCTCAAAGAATTATCATAGACTTTGAGCAAGCCATGATAAATTCCATTCTAAAACTGTACCCCCATACATCTATCCAAGGATGTTACTTCCATCTAAACCAATGTATATGGAGACATTTACAAAAATCTTCACTTGGGTGCCGATCACGATCCGGTAAAAAATTACCCCGTGCGACTCGTATCCGGTCTTTTTACCGTACGAATCGTACAAGTGCCGTACGAACTGGCAATCATGATTCGCATGGTAAAAAGTCCATACGAACCGCATTGGGAATCATTCCCCACACGTCCTCGGGTCGGAAAATATGTCCGACACGTCCTCGGACGATTTACCGTACAAACGTGAAAAGTCAAGTCCGACCGAGGAATCACGATCCATCCCGTGCGTCCGAGGTTACAACCGTATGGAAAAAACACCGTCCGCACCGAACTCCTATAGCAACCATGGAGACATGTGCCCGCATACGCGCCCAACACTCCCCCCAGCCCCCGTACGTCCGACACGTACCCCCCGTGTATGTACACCCCCACCCGTCTAGGTACACCCCAGTACGTTCGAGTCCTACCCCCACCCCTGTACGTGTCATACCACCGTCCATGTACACCCCAGTACGTTCGAGTCCTACCCCCACCCCTGTACGTGTCCTACCCCCGTGTACCCCCACCCCAGTACGTTCCAGTCGTACCCCCACCCCTGTACGTATCCTACCCTCGTGTACCCCCACCCCAGTACGTTCCAGTCGTACCCCCACCCCTGTACGTGTCGTACCACCGTGTACCCTCACCCCAGTACGTTCCAGTCGTACCCCCACCCCTGTACGTGTCGTCCCACCGTGTACCCCCACCCCAGTACGTTCGAGTCCTACGCCTACCCATGTACGTGTCGTACCACCGTGTACCCAGTACGTTCGAGTCCTACCCCCACCCCTGTACGTGTCCTACCCCCGTGTACCCCCACCCCAGTACGTTCCAGTCGTACCCCCACCCCTGTACGTGTCGTACCACCGTGTACCCACACCCCAGTACGTTCCAGTCGTACCCCCACCCCTGTACGTGTCCTACCCCCGTGTACCCACACCACAGTACGTTCCAGTCGTACCCCCACCCCTGTACGTGTCCTACCCCCGTGTACCCACACCCCAGTACGTTCCAGTCGTACCCCCACCCCTGTACGTGTCGTACCACCGTGTACCCCCACCCCAGTACGTTCCAGTCGTACCCCCACCCCTGTACGTGTCCTACCCCCGTGTACCCCCACCCCAGTACGTTCCAGTCGTACCCCCACCCCTGTACGTGTCGTACCACCGTGTACCCCCACTCCAGTACGTTCCAGTCGTACCCCCACCCCTGTACGTGTCCTACCACCGTGTACCCCTACCCCAGTACGTTCGAGTCCTACCCCCACCCCTGTACGTGTCGTACCACCGTGCACCCAGTACGTTCGAGTCCTACCCCCACCCCTGTACGTGTCGAACCACCGTGTATGTACATCCCAGTACGTTCGAGTCCTACCCCCACCCCTGTACGTGTCGTACCACCGTGTACCCACACCCCAGTACGTTCCAGTCGTACCCCCACCCCTGTACGTGTCCTACCCCCGTGTACCCACACCCCAGTACGTTCCAGTCGTACCCCCACCCCTGTACGTGTCCTACCCCCGTGTACCCATACCCCAGTACGTTCCAGTCATACCCCCACCCCTGTACGTGTCGTACCACCGTGTACCCCCACCCCAGTACGTTCCAGTCGTACCCCCACCCCTGTACGTGTCCTACCCCCGTGTACCCCACCCCAGTACGTTCCAGTCGTACCCCCACCCCTGTACGTGTCGTACCACCGTGTACCCCCACCCCAGTACGTTCCAGTCGTACCCCCACCCCTGTACGTGTCCTACCACCGTGTACCCCCACCCCAGTACGTTCGAGTCCTACCCCCACCCCTGTACGTGTCGTACCACCGTGTACCCAGTACGTTCGAGTTCTACCCCCACCCCTGTACGTGTCGTACCACCGTGTACCCAGTACGTTCGAGTCCTACCCCCACCCCTGTACGTGTCGAACCACCGTGTATGTACATCCCAGTACGTTCGAGTCCTACCCCCACCCCTGTACGTGTCGTACCACCGTGTACCCACACCCCAGTACGTTCCAGTCGTACCCCCACCCCTGTACGTGTCCTACCCCCGTGTACCCACACCCCAGTACGTTCCAGTCGTACCCCCACCCCTGTACGTGTCCTACCCCCGTGTACCCATACCCCAGTACGTTCCAGTCATACCCCCACCCCTGTACGTGTCGTACCACCGTGTACCCCCACCCCAGTACGTTCCAGTCGTACCCCCACCCCTGTACGTGTCCTACCCCCGTGTACCCCACCCCAGTACGTTCCAGTCGTACCCCCACCCCTGTACGTGTCGTACCACCGTGTACCCCCACCCCAGTACGTTCCAGTCGTACCCCCACCCCTGTACGTGTCCTACCACCGCGTACCCCCACCCCAGTACGTTCGAGTCCTACCCCCACCCCTGTACGTGTCGTACCACCGTGTACCCAGTACGTTCGAGTTCTACCCCCACCCCTGTACGTGTCGTACCACCGTGTACCCAGTACGTTCGAGTCCTACCCCCACCCCTGTACGTGTCGAACCACCGTGTATGTACATCCCAGTACGTTCGAGTCCTATCCCCACCCCTGTACGTGTCGTACCACCGTGTACCCACACCCCAGTACGTTCCAGTCGTACCCCCACCCCTGTACGTGTCCTACCCCCGTGTACCCACACCCCAGTACGTTCCAGTCGTACCCCCACCCCTGTACGTGTCCTACCCCCGTGTACCCACACCCCAGTACGTTCCAGTCGTACCCCCACCCCTGTACGTGTCGTACCACCGTGTACCCCCACCCCAGTACGTTCCAGTCGTACCCCCACCCCTGTACGTGTCGTACCACCGTGTACCCCCACCACAGTATGTTCCAGTCGTACCCCCACCCCTGTACGTGTCCTACCACCGTGTACCCCCACCCCAGTACGTTCGAGTCCTACCCCCACCCCTGTACGTGTCGTACCACCGTGTACCCAGTACGTTCGAGTCCTACCCCCATCCCTGTACGTGTCCTACCCCCGTGTACCCCCACCCCAGTACGTTCCAGTCGTACCCCCACCCCTGTACGTGTCGTACCACCGTGTACCCCCACCCCAGTACGTTCCAGTCATACCCCCACCCCTGTACGTGTCCTACCCCCGTGTACCCACACCCCAGTACGTTCCAGTCATACCCCCACCCCTGTACGTGTCGTACCACCGTGTACCCCCACCCCAGTACGTTCCAGTCGTACCCCCACCCCTGTACGTGTCCTACCCCCGTGTACCCCCACCCCAGTACGTTCCAGTCGTACCCCCACCCCTGTACGTGTCGTACCACCATGTACCCCCACCCCAGTACGTTCCAGTCGTACCCCCACCCCTGTACGTGTCCTACCACCGTGTACCCCCACCCCAGTACGTTCGAGTCCTACCCCCACCCCTGTACGTGTCGTACCACCGTGTACCCAGTACGTTCGAGTCCTACCCCCACCCCTGTACGTGTCGAACCACCGTGTATGTACATCCCAGTACGTTCAAGTCCTACCCCCAACACAACCTCCTAAGGACGGAGCGCACCCCAGGCCCCAACATCACAACCGCATGTACGAGTCGTACCAAGCCACACACAAGGACAGCACCGTACAACCAAATGGGCCATGTACACACCGTACACACGCTCAAAACGCACGGACACAACCAGGACAAAACAAAACAACACAACAATACACCATTCGAATGGCACAAAGCCACTAAACATGGCCAAAAAACACTAAAACAAAACCTTCACTGACCTGCAACTGCCAAAAACAAACAGAGGCCCAATACACCACCACTCCTTATAACCAACCCACCCAAAATTCAAACACAGCCACACCCACCAATGGACCAATAAAAAGGGCCCACACACACAAACCATGAGCCTTTGCAACAGACCCACTGCTGCCAGACCCCACAGACAACCCACAGCACCAGACCTCAACCTTTACTACACCTTACACTTGCACACCTTCACACAACCACCTTCACAAACACACCCTCATCACATTCACACACACACGCACCTGCACAACCACACCCACACACCCACAACCATCCACACACCACCCCCACCATCCACACCCCCCCCCCACCATCCACACCCCTCATCATGCCCACTACCAAGAATCCAAAGTTCAGTAACCGAGAGTTGGAGGTTCTTGTTGATCAAATCCTTGAGTCGAGCCACAGATCTTTGGAACATTGGTCAGAAACACCAGCCAGGCAGCAAAAACAGCCATGTGGCAGACCATCGTCGATGCTGTGAATGCTGTTGCGGACACCAGACGGACCAGGCAGGAATGCCAGAACAGGTGGTACGATCTGCGGAGGAGGGTCCGAGCCAAGAGGCAGGATGAACACGACCAGGCCAACGCCACCGGAGGATGGCCCTCCCGCAGACCCGTACACTACCATCCCTGGGAGGAGAGGGTGATGGCCATACTGCCGGTGGAGGCAGTCGAAGGATTAGAAGGACTCCGAGACCCGGGTGAGTACACAAACAACGCACCTCACATGGGGGGAACGGCATCCACAACCAACATCACTAGCAGGCACGCAACCACCACAAGCCATCGCATGACTCAACCACACTCCATGAGCACGCACATGCCACTGCTGCCACCATGCCCCATGCACCCAGCTGGACAATGTCAAGTCACAGGCCACAGAAGACAACAACACATGACACGGTAACCCGGATGGCGGGAGGCTGGGCCCCAAAAAGCACATAGTGCAACTCAGAAGCAGACAACAATTCACTCTACCCATATGGCCTAGGTCACAGCCAGACAGACAGTGTGTCCCAACACAGGAATGACTTGCCAGCAAATGGCGGACGCCTTGCATCAACACATGGGGGTGAAGGCACGGTTTTGCACATGACAGCAGCTAATGAACAGCCAACATTGTGAAAGAGTGGCAGCACACACCACCACAGCAGCAGCGCACAGACACACATCACACCCAATGGGTGCCTGGAGATCAGGAACAAACTCACATCAACAAGCCAAGGGCCACTCAAAGATCTGCTAACAGTGTGTGCCCAGGAAGCTGGGCCGAGGTGACAGAGGGTGACACACGGAGGGAGGGAGAGGGGGACACAGAGGGAGGGAGAGGGGGACAGAGAGGGAGGGAGAGGGGGACAGAGAGGGAGGGAGACGGACAGAGGGAGGAGGCTGACACACGGAGGGAGGGAGAGGGGGACACAGAGGGAGGGAGAAGGCGACAGAGAGGGAGGGAGAGGGGGACAGAGGGGGAGGGAGACGGACAGAGGGAGGAGGCTGACACACGGAGGGAGGGAGAGGGGGACACAGAGGGAGCGAGACACAGGGAGAGCTAATCAGCCGTGTTGCGTGTGTGAATGTCTGCTCGTCAGCAGGTAGACTGCGTGCATGTAGACAAGGGTGGCCAGTGCCAGAACCCCCCCTCTTCACCATGGCAAAACACAGGGCCATGTCACAACCTGTTCACGAGCACAAGGACAGCTACCTGGATCATATAAGTGTGTGGATCCACTCCATGTGCACATGTACAGTGCTACACGGAAGGCGCCAATGCATGGCTCGCCACACCTGCCCACTCCACTGCTGACTGCAGTCACACTTGACGCAGCAAGTAAGACTGTGCCACACATAGTTAAAGGGGCCAAAGTGGTGCCCAAGGGACACACCCATGCACAAGTGCACTGTGAGTGGAATGCAAGACCGATCCTAATTCCAAGAGGAAATGTGCCAACTTTGAAACTGATGAAACATGGATGTTGCATGGACCAAAATTAACATTGTCTTTCTCACACACAGGTCGTCGTGGTGCACCCCCCAACACTGGGGGGGAACACTCACAGGACCCGGATCTGCAGGAGCCCGATCCCACCGGCAGCGACCACTCTCACCACTCTGCGGACGACCCCGACCGACCTGGCCCCTCTGGTGTCCAACCACCTGCAGCACCTGCGTCAGGTACAACTGTGCCAACCATCACCCCCACTCCTGCCACATCCCAGGAGACACCCAGGATCCCTGCCCCAACACCACAATGCAGCCAGGCTCGCCAGGAGGGACACGGTGTCCCGGGCACCCAGGAGGAGGCAGGCGACAACGCCAATGCCACCCCTCAGGGGTCCCGGAGACCCCATGTGCCCACAAGTGCAGACCAGGTGCAAGTGGGCAGGGGTGGTGGGAGTGGAGGACGGCGGAGGCGCGAGCCTGACCAGTTGGCTGGGGATCCGGTATTTTCCCATGTCCGTAACATCCTGGACTCATATCGGCAGGACACCACGGGCATGGCCCAGGTTGTGTCCGTCCTCGAGGGGATCAAGGCCCAGCAGGCCCAGCAACATGCGGAGCTAATTGCCTGTCTACTGGTACACCAACGGAGGATGGAGGACAGACAGGCTGAGCAAGTGACGGCATTCCAGGGGATTCACGCTACACTCCGTCGGATGGCCGACACCATGGCCGACCCTCCCTGTGCCAGAAGGCGGAGAACATCACCACCCACAGGGAGGGATCAGGAGGAGGAGGAGGAAACATCCGACGGAGCATCCCAGACGTCGTCACGGCCTGCTGGTGAGGTTCCCCGCAGGAGGCCGGGTCGTCCACCGAAAGGACCGTGAGGGTGGCTGCTACATCACCATCTCCCAGGACACCTGGCCTGGCACCTGGCCCACTGGAGCAACAGCATCACAGCATCAAGAGACAATCTCTGCCACATGGCCCTGCTGGTCACTGGCTGACCAATGTTGACAAAGACTGTGGCATGGACTCTGAGGATTTCCAATGGCAAGGACACCAACTCCCCTACTGAACTTTGGATTCCATAATCCCGGAAAGCCCCTCACTTTGTCCCCCCCCCCCCCCAATAATAAATCACACTATGAAGAGTAGATGCCTGCTGGTAGCATTATTACCTAACATGTGTCTTGTAAAGTCTAAACATGCCTGAGTCATCTTTTCTCTTCAACCATCCACACCCTGGGGCCTGAGTCTGGCACAGGACACATGGGTCACAGTGTATTAGGCAAGACAGACATGGAGCACCATACACACCCGTGATGGGCACAACCAGCTGAGGGGGTGGCCGAACAACCGTGCTGACACACACATTGAGTACACCAACAGTCATGCGCAGAGGTCAGGGATCCAGTCCAGTGTCCTGGGGGGCACCCAGGTATGTGTAGACAGGTGGCAGAACCATGTCCTGCAAGCTTGAGTCCGGTGGATGCAGAGAATGGGGGCCTGGCCAACGTTGGATGCATGGGGATGGCACATGTCACAATACCCACGCAGTCATGGACATCATGCCCAATACACAGTCTCAGCCCACACACACAGCTTGCATCTTGCCACTCGACACATTGACACATAGCCACAATCAGGGAATACCATGCCAGACATGCAGGATGCACCGTGCCAACACACCAGCATTGACTGAGAAGAGGCACCTTGGAGGCATAGGGACACCTTTATTAGTCATGTACTCGGGATTGCAGAGGCAACTCGAAGTACACATGAACACATCATGTGGAGTGACATGTGGGTCCAACACTGGCACCCCCCTTCTGCAGCACAAATGCGTGATAGCCATGGTACTGGCACACAAGCATCGGCTAACAGCTAAATACCCACAGCTGCACACGGAGAGCCTGCCATACACCATAGATCCGCTGATGTGGAAGTCCCACACCATGTCAAGCCAATGCTAACCGTATGTGTCCGAGGGCAGTGTCACACACATTGATGCCATCATCACAATCCACTATCCCATCACGGATGACTGTCAACCAGGCAGACCATCTATTCAGGTGTACACAGCTGCATGTCGTGTCCCATGGGGATGCGACATGGCTGCAGAGGAACAACACATCGACAGGGGCAGTGTGCATACATCGTGAACAACTGCCACAACCAATACACCCCAGATGCATCCCTTACCCCATGGAGACTTCCAAACTTGTCCGTGCCTGTAATGCTGAGTCAGCCCACGATGTCATGTTCATGAGGAATAGCAGTGGCACAACAATGCAACCAGCAAACGGCATGCGCAGGTACCTGGGGAAGAGAGACACACAAGAAGTCAGCCACAAATAACACAGCCACTTGCATGTGCATTTACTCGACACATGTATGGATGACAACATGCTAGGTCATCATTGTGACTGGGGAAATACTACCATCACTGCCACCATCACTCCAGTGACACACCCACACACACCTCTGACTCACGTGCCATACATGCAGGTGGAGACACACATCACAACGCATGCCACACGGGGACCAATGCGTGCACACTCAGACACTGGTACTCACCACTAAGCAAAGAAGTCGCGTATGAGCCGAGTCCGGATGACCTCTTGCGGCTCCACATCCTCCACATCACTAGCCCCATTGCCAAGCCCTTCGTCCTCCACGGGTGGATGGTCCTCGTCATGTTGATTCAGGATGAGTGGCACAGCTCTTTCAACTGCCATGTTGTGCAGCATGCAGCAGACCATGAAGATCTTGCAGACCTTCGCCGGGGCATAAGGGAGTGCACCGCCGGTCTTGTGGAGGCACCGGAATCGGCTCTTCAGCATGCCAAACGTCCTCTCTATCACTCGCCTTGTCCGGCCATGGGCGGTGTTGTAGCATAGCTGGGCCGGCGTGATGGGGTTGCGGAGAGGTGTCAGCAGCCAAGGCATGTTGGGATAGCCAGCGTCCCCTACATGGGAAGCACATGGACATCGTTAGAAGTGGTGAAGCGGTCGTGCTGGTAGGCTATACAGAATACAGGACAGACAGACTGTACCCACCAACAACACATGCCCGTTCGTTGCGCAGCTGCATCATCATATCAGGCATCCCGCTACGCCTCATGATGTAGGCATCGTGTGCTGATCCTGGAAAACGAGCACAGACATGTGAAATCACCATGTTGGACAGACACACCACAAGGGCATTGATGGAGTGGTAGTGCTTCCGATTGCAGTACGCCACCTCCCGTGCGTGTGGTGGTACCAAAGCTACATGTGTCCCATCTATGGACCCAATGACATGGGGCATCCCTCCCAGGGCATAGAATCCACGCTTGACCTCAGTCATCTGTTCAGGGGTTGGGAACTTGATGAAGTCATCCAGGTGAATCAATATGGCCTCCAAGAAATCATGCAGCACACCGCTGAACATGCTCTGGGACATGCCACCAACATGAGCTATGGTATTTTGGAAGGTACCCGTGGCAAGAAAATGTAGGGCAGCCATTACCTTCAGCTGGGGTGTCAGTGCCGTAGGATACCTGTGCTGCGGTTGCAGGTGTGGTGCCAGTCTCGCCGTCAGCTCCAGAATCAACGGTTGGGTGAAGCGGTAGAGCCGGATCCTGTCATTCTCCTGCATGGCAGCCAAGTCTGGAATTCTTCGGGCAAGAGGCGGCGCTCTGCAGTAATTTGGCAGTGACAAGGAAGAGTGAGTGCACTACGACAACAACTCATGTCTACTGAGCACATGTAAATCTGGCAATACACACATGCTACATAGGGAGTCAGGTATGTGCTACATGCCCAGGACACGTATGGATGCAAGGTGACACTCCTTCCAAGACCCAGCTACACACGGAGATTGAGAACCTCCCCATGCCACGCCATGGGAATGGCTGTGTCCCAGTGCAAGTGAACAGCCAGACGCAAGACAGGAGTGACATACACCCACACATCAGCAGAAGTAGGATGCCGATTGCAGAGACTGGTAGCGGAACACCGGAGCCACAGGTCACATGACATTACACTAGGCCTGCCCACACACCTTGCCATGAAGGTGCACATGTCATGACTCACCACACATTCCTTGTGAGGATGCTGACATGGCCTTGTCACGCTACTCCGTTTCCCATGCATACATGTGCACCTCACATCCGATAACACATGTGGCATGGTGTGCGGAACAGTGTGCAATGACAATCTACACACAGACACATGTTGGTTGCTGCAACGGCTGCAGCTTTTGAGGGTGCTACAACATCAACCTGATGGAAATCCCGCACACATAAATGACATAGTCACATTGTGCACTGTGGGTAGTGACAAGTCATGTGTCATAACCCCTGTACCGGGCATCATGGGACACTTCCGTGTGTTGGTGTCCGTGCCATGCCAGTGACGCTCACCCCAAGTGCGCAGTACGACATGCACACATGTCAAAGGAGTCAAGGGCATGCCTGGCACACATTGCACCGTCACACAGTATACCTATACACATCTCATCATACATCTGGTGCCTTCTCCACTCAGGAGTCATGTTCCACATCACAGCCTGTCACACCTGTGCCCCACACATTTAGTAATGCACAGACGATGCCTTGATGTCCATTCCTGGACAAGTATGTCCATCCATGGACAAGTATGTCCATCCATGGACAAGTATGTCCGCCCTATTCCTACCTGTGTGTCGCCTATCACCACTGTGATGTGTAAAAACCGCCGTACTGCTGCTAAGAGGGCCTGTGTATGTTCCCAAATCACTGTGGGAGTGCTGCCGTATGTGTACCCATCGTGATGGCGAGCGTACAGGCATTTGTACGGTCCGTACCACTACGAGTACGCATACGCGTGCAGACCCATAGTGATAGTGAGCGTAGATGCGTGTGTACGGTCCGTACCACTACGGGTACGCATACGCGTGCAGACCCATAGTGATAGTGAGCGTAGATGCGTGTGTACGGTCCGTACCACTACGGGTACCCTTAAGCGTGCAGACCCATAGTGATAGTGAGCGTAGATGCGTGTGTACGGTCCGTACCACTACGGGTACGCATACGCGTGCAGACCCATAGTGATAGTGAGCGTAGATGCGTGTGTACGGTCCGTACCACTACGAGTACGCATACGCGTGCAGACCCATAGTGATAGTGAGCGCAGATGCGTGTGTACGGTCCGTACCACTACGGGTACGCATGCGCGTGCAGACCCATGGTGATAGTGAGCGTAGATGCGTGTGTACGGTCCGTACCACTACGAGTACGCATACGCGAGGACACCCATAGTGATAGGGCCGTACACACGCATCTACGCTCACTATCACTATGGGTCTGCACGCGTATGCGTACTCGTAGTGGTACGGACCGTACACACGCATCTACGCTCACTATCACTATGGGTCTGCACGCGTATGCGTACTCGTAGTGATAGTGAGCGTACATGCGAGTGTACGGCCCGTACCACTACGAGTACGCATACGCGAGGCCACCCATAGTGATAGTGAACGTAGGCATGCATGTACGGGCCGTTGCCATGCATTTGGGGTGCCCTAGGGCCCCGAAACGCACCGTACCTGTGTGTGATGCTCCAAATTACATAGGGGACAAGTATTAAGGCCTACATGCATGCTGGTTGTCATGGAGACCAAGTTCAAATTTCGAAATTGTTCTGGAAGGTGCACAGCAGAAGTCAGTTGGAATTCTTCTACTTTGTTGCAATGTGTTTGTGGGGCTGACATCATGCAGGAGAATGAAACCGATAGAGAACCCACAGACTGCTAGGTTTGAAGGGATTGGTGGAAACATAGGATGCAAATGTGAGTGACCAATCACTCTGTACTCCTGTGCATGAGACTGGGCAGAAGGGCACATATAAGGCAGCCAGGTCCCATGAGGGAGTACTTGCCTGCACATCTTTGCATTCGTCGACCCAGCTGCTGCTACTGATTCCCTGGAACCATGTCAAGGGCTGTGGAGAGGACACAGCCATTCACCCTGGAGGAGAACATGGCTCTGCTGGATGTGATCCTCCCACAGTACTCCATGCTGTATGGGCGACCAGGGTATCAGGTGAGTGCATAGGCCACTGGCACAGACTGTCCCTATGTTGTGACTGTGACTTCAGGCATTGTGTCCTGGTGTGACACACATGCCATGTACTGTCGGGGGGGTCCCAGGGGGGGGTGCCTGATGTCTCCCAGCAGTGCCCTGAGACAGGAGGGGTGGATGCAGAGTCCTCCCAGCAGTGCCCTGAGACAGGAGGGGTGGGGGCCTATCACTAACAGCAGTGCCCTGAGACAGGAGGGGTGGGTGTGATGCACAGTGTGAGCCTTGATCATTGATTGTGACATTGCCATCATTCCACCTGTGTACCCACTATGGCACGTACTGCTTTTTCCCTCACCAGGGGATGATGTCCCTATGACAAAGGTGCAATGCGTTGACTGCATGACATGCCTTGTTGTAACCAGCTAATTTGTACTCATATGTCTCTCTGTGACATGTGGCTGGTGTATTGATGTGGTGTCACTTGTTCTTCCTCACAGGTAGGCGCCACTGCCAAGGAGCAGATCTGGCTGACCACCGTCAGTGCCGTGAGGGGTGTGGATGGTCGGAGGCGGAGCCTGCCCCAGGTGAGGAAACGCTGGCAGGATATCCGGTGCTGGACGCGGAGGATTGCACGGCTCCTGCTGGGGGACTCACCTGAGAGCCACAAGAACCGCGGCCGCCGCCGTCTGAGCCACCTCCAACGGCGTGTGCTGCCGGTGGTCTTTCCAGACCTGGAGAGGCGCTTACAGGCGATGCAGCAGCCGGAAGGGGGTAGGTACATGTGTGTTTGTTGTGTGTCACCGGCATTTGTACGGGCACAGTAGCATGAATTCACTGGCAGGGTTTAAAGGTGCTGTGCAGATCCTGTTTGCCCCAGTATAGCGCTGCGCCCCTGCCACCCTTCCCCTCCTTGCAATGTGTTCCCTGGTCTGTGTGTAGTCACTCCTTCACATGGTAATGTAGGCTGGCGCTTTGTCCACGAGAACAATGACTGTAGCATCATGTGTGGGGGTGGTGTGTAACAGGTTGTGGGACCTTGCCTGTGCACTGTCAAGTTCACTGCATGTGGGTTCCATGTCAGTTGGCACTGATGCTGACTCCAGACATGGGAGTTGGTCTCTCATGTGTCATGCCTTACAGCGCGCATGTCCTATGTAGTGGCCTGTGACATGATGTGCATGAGTGTGCGATACGCATAGTGCAGGGATGGTGACGTGTGTTGCAGTCATTACCATTCAGTAGCATGTAGTTGCGTGCCCACTACTGTCCCCTGGGGCACCTCTCCTCAGTGGTGTATGTGTCATCATAAACGTGGACACTCTCAGTGTCTACAGCGTAGGTTGTGCTCTGTGCCATTGTCCCCTGTCACCATGTATATAGACGTGCTATTTTGTACAGGTGTCCACTGTGCAGCCTGACCTGATTGTCCTTCTTCATACTCACAGTTGCCAGTGCCTGTGTGTCTTGTTATACTCATCTGAGGATGGGCACTGGTACCTCATTATTTGTACAGGCGCACCTTGGCTGTTTGGCGTCCAATCTTGCATTTTGCCTGCCCCTGTGTTTATCACCCAGACTATGAGATGTTGGTGCCACCTGTGTCTCAACAATTTGCCTCGTGTAGGGGTTTGTTGGGGCGGGCAATGCCTATGTGTCAAATCCTGATTTCTACTTGCTGGGTCTGGGCAGTGTGTGATGTTTCTGGACACACACGCAAGGTGCAGTGACCGAGTCATGTTGGGCATGTTTTCAGCATTACCTATGCAGCATGTGTCTCAAGTTCATGGATATGGTCCCTGGTCATCGGTATTTTCACCGACGCTGTGTGGTGCAGATGCAGTGCTGGATTGTCCCCAGGGCCTTGGTGCTATGTCAGACTACGTTTCCTGTCTTTAGCTATTGTCTCATGCTCTCCATGGTGTTTCAGTGGCATGGTGGCTCAACCAACTGTGTGTTTCATGCCCTACATCGGTACCTTGTTTAGTAGATGTTAGGGATCTTCCTTTTCAGGCTATGCAGTGTTACCTATGTCGATTGGACTCATGTGACTGATGTGTACAGCTGTCTGATTAATTTCTGTCTCTCCACCCTGCCCACAGCATCGTCGGGGGACACAGAGGGAGACATGGACACAGGCAAGGCGGAGGGACCGAGCACCAGTGCCAGCCGTGACATCGGGGCTGGCACATCGAGTGGGACAGAGGTGGAGGATAGTGCGGCCGAGGACCTGTCGACTGGCACGTCAGAATACGAAGCTGACAGGTCCGAGGAGGATGTCTCCGAGTGGGCGGTGGCTGCACTAGCAGCTGACAGCGGAACAACACCTCGCACCGCCCCCTCAGTTCCCATCAGCCGCCTCCCACTTGCTCGTGTCCCTTCCCAGCGTGCCCGGTCACCGCATGTCTCCTTCCGGCCAGGCACCGCACCCCCTGCCCCTGTCTCCACTGCTGCCGCCAATGCTGAGTCTGTGGACATCCAGCGGCAACTGCAGGTTGGTCAGGCTGCGATCCTTAATGTCCTCCATGCCCACGGGAAAACCCTCACCAACATCGAGGCATTCTTGGAGGGCATTCATTCATCGCAGGCTGACCAACGCAACTTGCTGAGGTCCATAGACTCCACACTGACTGCAGCAGTGGGTCTCCTGCAGCGCGACCTCCCCCACCTACCCCTGCCCCATCCACACTTCCCACTCCCATGCCTGTCCCACGTACACCCAGACGTCGGCATGCACCCACATCAACAGACACAGGCACCACACCAGCAGGGAAGGTCCACCGCACTCCTCCTGACACGCAAACACAGGGTGAGGTAGGCACACCCACTGGGTCAGGGGGCAAACGTGTGACACGCAGCCATAGTGGGAGTCCGCATTCCACCCAGTCCACTCCCTCCAAATCCCCTCCCCTCAGCTCTCCTGGCCACATCTCCCCCAAGGACTCCTTCATGGCCGCTCTGTCCCTGAGCCCCACAGTTACACCACCACGCAAGCGGTCAAGGAAGTCCTCGGTCAGGGTGGTTGAGTCTCCCCCCTGTCTCCACCCTCACCCGGTGGCGCTGCGACCCATCCCTCTGACCCCCACCCCTCCTTGGGGCCTGAGGTCCCTTCGGGTGCAGGGGAGTCCCTGGAGGACCTTGCTAAGGTGTGTAGTGCCATCCTGGCCTCCGCCTTTGGCCATGACACACCCCCTGTGGTTGAGTCCTCCATCCCTGCACCCACAACGCCGCCCCTTTGCCCTGATGTCCCTGCGGTGCCTGGTGCTTCCCCCCCCCTGATGCCCTCACCAGTATGGAAGACGATGCCATTTGACTGTGCAGGCAAGGTAGGGGACACGCATCCCACTGTGTCCCCCATCCAGCTGCGAATCATTGACTGCCCTATGGGCTTTGTGAATATTGAACTGCCTGCGATCCACGGACATTGTGCTCATGCTGAATAAAGCTTAATTTTGTTTTCATTATCACACTACTGCTATGGTGGTATTGGTGTTGGTGGGGCTGCTACATGGTTTTGGGTGGTGTTTAAGGGTTTGGGTGTGTGGGATATGTAGTAGTGTTCTGCTCATTGGGGGACCCTGGGATCTGTGTGCCATCACAAGGTGTTGGCTAACTTCCTTTGGTCATGTAAGCAGTTACTGCATGGTGCAATTGTCCCAGGGTGTATTCCTTCCTCTGTGTACCCAGATTTCTTCCCTGCAGGGTGTTCACAATGTTTAGCGCAGAGCAGTGTCTACATGAGCTGTGTGTGTGACGGAGCCCTTCTACTTTGGCCATGCATGCATGGCCATGTCTCCACCTGCAACAATCGTGGCATCCTTGGTGATCACTGTACTTGTGTGTGGAGTCTGTTGACATGAGTTCATGGGGACATGTTCCCTTGTAGGCAGTATGGATGTGGGTAATTCCGGCCTCACACACATGTGTTACACCCCTCCTGTCTCTGGGCACTGCTGGGAGGACTCCACACCCACCCCTCCTGTGTCTGGGCACTGCTGGGAGGACTCTGCACACACCCCTCCTGTGTCTGGGCACTGCTGGGAGGACTCCACACCCACCCCTCCTGTCTCTGGGCACTGCTGTGAGGACTCTGCACCCACCCCTCCTGTGTCTGGGCACTGCTGGGAGGACTCCACACCCACCCCTCCTGTCTCTGGGCACTGCTGTGAGGACTCTGCACCCACCCCTCCTGTGTCTGGGCACTGCTGGGAGGACTCCACACCCACCCCTCCTGTCTCTGGGCACTGCTGGGAGGACTCTGCACACACCCCTCCTGTCTCTGGGCACTGCTGGGAGGACTCTGCACCCACCCCTCCTGTCTCTGGGCACTGCTGGGAGGACTCTGCACACACCCCTCCTGTCTCTGGGCACTGCTGGGAGGACTCTGCACACACCCCTCCTGTCTCAGGGCACTGCTGGGAGTGATAGGCACACACCCCTCCTGCCTCTGGGCACTGCTGGGTGGACTCTGCACCCACCCCTCCTGTCTCTGGGCACTGCTGGGAGGACTCTGCACACACCCCTCCTGTCTCTGGGCACTGCTGGGAGGACTCTGCACACACCCCTCCTGTCTCAGGGCACTGCTGGGAGTGATAGGCACACACCCCTCCTGCCTCTGGGCACTGCTGGGTGGACTCTGCACCCACCCCTCCTGTCTCTGGGCACTGCTGGGAGGACTCTGCACACACCCCTCCTGTCTCTGGGCACTGCTGGGAGGACTCTGCACACACCCCTCCTGTCTCTGGGCACTGCTGGGAGTGATAGGCACACACCCCTCCTGCCTCTGGGCACTGCTGGGTGGACTCTGCACACACCCCTCCTGTCTCTGGGCACTGCTGGGAGGACTCTGCACCCACCCCTCCTGTGTCTGGGCACTGCTGGGAGGACTCCACACCCACCCCTCCTGTCTCTGGGCACTGCTGGGAGGACTCTGCACCCACCCCTCCTGTGTCTGGGCACTGCTGGGAGGACTCCAAACCCACCCCTCCTGTCTCTGGGAACTGCTGGGAGGACTCTGCACACACCCCTCCTGTCTCAGGGCACTGCTGGGAGTGATAGGCACACACCCCTCCTGCCTCTGGGCACTGCTGGGTGGACTCTGCACACACCCCTCCTGTCTCTGGGCACTGCTGGGAGGACTCTGCACACACCCCTCCTGTCTCAGGGCACTGCTGGGAGTGATAGGCACACACCCCTCCTGCCTCTGGGCACTGCTGGGAGGACTCTGCACCCACCCCTCCTGTGTCTGGGCACTGCTGGGAGGACTCCACACCCACCCCTCCTGTGTCTGGGCACTGCTGGGAGGACTCTGCACACACCCCTCCTGTCTCTGGGCACTGCTGGGAGGACTCTGCACCCACCCCTCCTGTCTCTGGGCACTGCTGGGAGGACTCCACAACCACCCCTCCTGTCTCTGGGCACTGCTGGGAGGACTCTGCACACACCCCTCCTGTCTCTGGGCACTGCTGGGAGTGATAGGCACACACCCCTCCTGTCTCTGGGCACTGCTGGGAATGATAGGCACACACCCCTCCTGTCTCAGGGCACTGCTGGGAGTGATAGGCACACACCCCTCCTGCCTCTGGGCACTGCTGGGTGGACTCTGCACACACACCTCCTATTTCTGGATATGTACGCTTGGAACATACACGGTGGGGGTGCGCTCCATGCATTCGAGGTGAGGGTACGAGTCTAGTTACACTGGTGTGGTGGGGGTACGGTCCGTGAGTCCGCGGGTGGGGGTACGGGTCGTACTTATACTGTTGGGGTGGGGGGTACGCTCCTTGCATACGCGGGTGAGGGTTCGAGTCGTACTTACACTGTTGGCATGGGGGTACGGTCCGTGAGTCCGCGGGTGGGGGTACGGGTCGTACTTACACTGTTGGGGTGGGGGGTACGCTCCTTGCATACGCGGGTGAGGGTTCGAGTCGTACTTACACTGTTGGCATGGGGGGTACGGTCCGTGAGTCCGCGGGTGGGGGTACGGGTCGTACTTGCACTGTTGGGGTGGGGGGTACGCTCCTTGCATACGCGGGTGAGGGTACGGGTCGTACTTACACTGTTGGGGTGGGGGGTACGCTCCTTGCATACGCGGGTGAGGGTACGGGTCGTACTTACACTGTTGGGGTGGGGGGTACGCTCCTTGCATACGCGGCTGGGGGTACGGGTCGTACTTACACTGTTGGGGTGGGGGTACGGTCCGTGAGTCCGCGGGTGGGGGTACGGGTCGTACTTACACTGTTGGGGTGGGGGGTACGCTCCTTGCATACGCGGGTGGGGGTACGGGTCGTACTTACACTGTTGGGGTGGGGGTACAGTCCGTGGGTCCGCGGGTGGGGGTACGGGTCGTACTTACACTGTTGGGGGCGGGGGTACGCTCCTTGCATACGCGGGTGAGGGTACGGGTCGTACTTACACTGTTGGGGTGGGGGGTACGATCCTTGCATACGCGGGTGAGGGTACGGGTCGTACTTACACTGTTGGGGTGGGGGGTACGCTCCTTGCATACGCGGGTGGGGGTACGGGTCGTACTTACACTGTTGGGGTGGGGGGTACGATCCTTGCATACGCGGGTGAGGGTACGGGTCGTACTTCCACTGTTGGCATGGGGGTACGCTCCATGCATACGCGGGTGGGGGTACGGGTCGTACTTACACTGTTGGGGTGGGGGTACGCTCCATGCATACGGGGTGGGGGTAGGGTCCGTACATATCCGTCCCCACGCTATGTGATGCTTGTGCGGGCCGTACCCAGGCCTTTGCCACGTGGGTACGATCCGTCCCGCCATTGTTGGGGTGACGTGTGTGTGGGCGTGGTACGACTCGTACCCACGCTCTTCAGGCGTGGGTACGGGACGTACCTGTCTGGTTGTGTTGCCGGTTCGCGTGGTGACGGACTTCCGTTGTGGCGGTCGCTGGCTTATCAGGACACGCCCCCACCCCCTCGTGGTGACCAGGGCATGGGAGTCAGGTATGTCCAGGCCATGTGTGGTGTGTGACTTATGTGGTTGTTTTGTGGCCTGCCCTGGTCGTGCCACCCCCACCCCACCCCACTTTCCCCCCTCCCTTAGTTATTCTGACCTTCTGCGGCGTCTGCGTCGTAACCTGTAGAGGAGGTGGACTGCTATGAGGGCAGGGATGACTCGTAGGTTCGGGTCCATGTCTGTCCGTCGCATACTGGTACTCCTTGATCGCGTCGTCCTGTCGTGTACGGGTCCTCCTTGATCGCGTCGTCCTGTCGCGTACGGGTCCTCCTTGGTCGCGTCGTCCTGTGTGTCCGTCGCGTACTGGTCCTCCTTGTTCGCGTCGTCGTCTGTCCGTCGCGTACTGGTGGTCCTTGTTCGCGTCGTCCTGATTTCCCGGCAGTTTTTGGCTGCCGCAAAATATTCACCGTGCGGGGTGACGTCGGTGCGAATCGTAATTCCTGGGTCGTGAATGGCTGGCTGCGAGCGTCCCGACGTCAGGTCGGCACTTTTCCGGATCGCATTGGTAGGTTTTTTTTGGTCGGTCGGGCTTTTTTACGATTCGTACGGTAATGGTGTACCCGTGCGAATCGTAATTCCTTGTTTGTAAAAATTGACGACCGGGTACGCGTCGGACGGAGATTATGCTCCGTCCGACGGTTCGTACCCGGTTTTTGCCGGATCGTGATCGGCACCTAAGTGTAGAATATGCCACAAACATAACTTTTGCACATCAAATAAAACTTCTAACAGCCCTAGCTTAAGTACCAACCACAGATGTTGCAGAACATTACAATCTTTTATTAGAAAGTCCATTCTATAAGCAAAATGAACTAAAGTTATCTCCCCTCTTAGATTATTTTGAGGATACCTGGGTGGGGAGACTACACAGATCAGGCCATAGACGTCAGCCAAAGTTCCAAATACCTCGGTGGAATGTATATGTAAGTACACTCAACCAACAATCCAAAACTAACAACGCAGTTGAGGGCTGGCATAATGCATTCCTAACTTCTACTGGGAGAACAACTCCAACACTACAAAAAATACTAATTGCCATACAAAAGGAACAACGTTTCCAAGAATTAAGAATGCAACAATCTGTCCTACAATTAAAACCAAAACAATCTAGACAAACTACTCAAATGTATAATTACCTACAACAACAGGTACAGCTATACCCATCCACAAGAGGACTTGAGTACTTAAATATAATAGCTCAAACTCTCTTCTAAACCCTTTCAAAAATATTAACCCACAATTCTACTAAAACAACTATCACAACATAAAGAAACCACTTTATTATATCACATATTTAATTATGTGGTCTAAAATATATAAATAATTTATATCTACATATATTTAGACAACATAATTAAACAAAACAAGTACACAACAACAATAATAAAAATAGAATATTTTCCCACCCATAATTAAAATATTTAAATCAACTTACCTGTTTAGTTGCTCCAATAGGATAATAACATTCCTTCCAAATAAATCCAGGTAGTTCAAAATCCATAGTTATCAAAAAGGAACCCAAATAAAATGGAAAAATACAACTGTTTTTCGAAAAAATCGTCTAGACCAAAAAACGACAATCCAATAACCATAAAAAACCCGAAAAATATTAAAAAGATAAATAACCGCTCCTGGAAACCCGAACAATAAAGGAAGTGTAAAATAAATATTAGTAAACACAACTAATACACACTTTCTTTAAAAAAAAACGGTGTTTGAAAGAGACGAAAATATTTTCTCCGTAAAACCTACAAAAGAGAAACAAACATTCCCACCCACACACAAACACACATAATGCACCTAAAAACATCACTAAAAACATTATTCAAACACTATAAAACTTTAACACACCTAAATAACAAAACACTAACAAAGCCGCAAACCCGGAACACAACGTAAATTATAAAACCGTATACAAACTATTACTAACACCCTAACTTCTAAAACATCACTCCATACACACTTATTACAACATTACTACTTCCACAAAACACTTTAAACTATTTAATAATAAAGAAAATAACTCTTACCTTCTCAAACGCGAAACAGCTCCCAACCGCGACCTGGATTCTACCAAAATAACCCAAAACAACAGCGAGCGGTTACAAAATAAAAGACCCAAACAAACATAACAACTAAAAAAATACCAATAAATGTCCTATTTATTTAACATTACACATTACTTTAAAAATTAGTAAAACATTAGAATAAAATACTCAAAAATAATACCTATTTATTTTATATATGTGAAAATTATTTAACTTATAATAATAAATATAATAAAATACCTATATTTACTAATATAATAAAAAAAATGTATATATTACCAAAAAAAATGTATGAACATGATATAATTAATATATTGTATCTACAACATACCAGAACTAAAAATTAAAAGAACTATTCTAAAATGTAAACATTTTCAATATTAATTATCTAATATTAATAATTAAAATATATTAATCATATATTTCAAAACATACAATTTCTTATAAATTAAGTGTAAAAATATTGACAGTACACAATATAAATTAAAAAAAATTAAACAGCTATAAAAATCTGAAAAGTAAATATTGCAATTATTTTGTCTGTTCATATATTAATGTCCAAAATATACATTACAAAAATATATATCCATTATAAAAAAAATATTACAATAATACAAATGTTAAATAGTAATTATTTTGTTACATGTTTATTTCAATGATTTAATTATTATAATATGCCTAATAATAAACAATATTTTCTCTGTAATTAATATACATTCCAACAACTATAAAAAAAATCTTATTTTCCTTTGTACTATTTAATACAAAAAAATGCAATTTGCATTCCGATATAACTATGTTTTATCCAACAAAAACTAAAATCTACAGAATTATTGTAAATTAAAACAAAGTAATTTAACTGTTCCTATTCAACTCTATATTTAATTATAATAATTGCTATTTAACAAACTTAATTAATTTACTACTCCCACTACAGACTGAACTTAATTAATTTACTATTCTCACGCCAAAATATATTTAATTAGGGTAGGTGCTGGACACTGAACTTAATTAATTTACTATTCCCACTCCAATCTATATTTAATTAGGGTAGGTGCTGGACACTTAACTTAATTAATTTACTATTCCCACTCCAGTCTATATTTAATTAAGATAAGTGCTGGACACTGAACTTAATTAATTTACTATTCCCACTCCAATCTATATTTAATTAGGGTAGGTGCTGGACACTGAACTTAATAAATTTACTATTCCCACTCCAATCTATATTTAATTAAGAAAAGTGCTGGACACTGAACTTAATTCATTTACTATTCTCACTCCAGTCTATATTTAATTAAGATAAGTGCTGGACACTGAACTTAATTAATTTACTATTCTCACTCCAACCTATATTTAATTAGGGTAGGTACTGGACACTGAACTTAATTAATTTACAATTCCCACTTCAGTCTATATTTAATTAAGATAAGTGCTGGACACTGAACTTAATTAATTTACTATTCCCACTCCAATCTATATTTAATTAGGGTAGGTGCTGGACACTTAACTTAATTAATTTACTATTCCCACTCCAGTCTATATTTAATTAAGATAAGTGCTGGACACTGAACTTAATTAATTTACTATTCCCACTCCAATCTATATTAAATTAGGGTAGGTGCTGGACACTGAACTTAATAAATTTACTATTCCCACTCCAATCTATATTTAATTAAGAAAAGTGCTGGACACTGAACTTAATTAATTTACTATTCTCACTCCAGTCTATTTTAATTAAGATAAGTGCTGGACACTGAACTTAATTAATTTACTATTCTCACTCCAACTTATATTTAATTAGGGTAGGTACTGGACACTGAATTTAATTAATTTAGAAATTCCCACTCCAGTCTATATTTAATTAAGATAAGTGCTGGACACTGAACTTAATACATTTACTATTCTCACTCCAACCTATATTTAATTAGAGTAGGTGCTGGACACTGAACTTAATTAATTTACTATTCCCACTCCAGTCTATATTTAATTAAGATAAGTGCTGGACACTGAACTTAATTAATTTACTATTCCCACTCCAATCTATATTTAATTATAGTAGGTGCTGGACACTGAACTTAATTAATTTACTATTCCCACTCCAGTCTATATTTAATTAAGATAAGTGCTGGACACTGAACTTAATTAATTTACTATTCCCACTCCAATCTATATTTAATTAGGGTAAGTGCTGGACACTGAACTTAATTAATTTACTATTCCCACTCAATCTATATTTAATTAAGATAAGTGCTGGACCCTGAACTTAATAAATTTACTATTCTCACTCCAATCTATATTTAATTAGGGTAGGTGCTGGACACTGAACTTAATTAATTTACTATTCCCACTCCAGTCTATATTTAATTAAGATAAGTGCTGGAAACTGAACTTAATTAATTTACTATTCTCACTCCAACCTATATTTAATTAGAGTAGGTGCTGGACACTGAACTTAATTAATTTACTATTCCCACTCCAGTCTATATTTAATTAAGATAAGTGCTGGACACTGAACTTAATTAATTTACTATTCTCACTCCAACCTATATTTAATTAGAGTAGGTGCTGGACACTGAACTTAATTAATTTACTATTCCCACTCCAGTCTATATTTAATTAAGATAAGTGCTGGACACTGAACTGAATAAATGTACTATTCTCACTCCAATCTATATTTAATTAAGGTAGGTGCTGGACACTGAACTTAATTAATTTACTATTCCCACTCCAGTCTATATTTAATTAAGATAAGTGCTGGACACTGAACTTAATACATTTACTATTCTCACTCCAATCTATATTTAATTAGGGTAGGTGCTGGACACTGAACTTAATTAATTTACTATTCCCACTCCAGTCTATATTTAATTAAGATAAGTGCTGGACACTGAACTTAATTAATTTACTATTCTCACTCCAATCTATATTGAATTACAGTAGGTGCTGGACACTGAACTTAATTAATTTACTATTCTCACTCCAATCTATATTTAATTAGGGTAGGCGCTGGACACTGAACTTAATTAATTTACTATTCCCAGTCCAGTCTATATTTAATTAAGATATGGTCTGGACACTGAACTTAATAAATTTACTATTCTCACTCCCATCTATATTTAATTAGGGTAGGTGCTGGACACTGAACTTAATTAATTTACTATTCCCACTCCAGTCTATATTTAATTAAGATAAGTGCTGGACACTGAACTTAGTTAATTTACTATTCTCACTCCAATCTATATTGAATTACAGTAGGTGCTGGACACTGAACTTAATTAATTTACTATTCCCACTCCGATCTATATTGAATTAGAGTAGCTGCGGGACACTAAACTTAATTAATTTACTATTCCCACTCCAAAATATATTTAATTATGGTAGGTGCTGGACACTGAACTGAATAAATTTACTATTCTCACTCCAATCTATATTTAATTAGGGTAGGTGCAAAACACTGAACTTAATTAATTTAGTATTCCCACTCCTAAATATATTTAATTACACTAGATCATTTATACTAATCTTAATTAATTTTATATTCCCACTCCAATATGTATTTAATTACAGTAGGTGCAATAAAAATATATAAATATAAATATATAAAAAAAAGTTTAGTTTTAATCATTATTCAAAATTTTACATAAAACAATACCCACACTTATCCTCTACAAATCCAACTCCCCAATCTAAAATTTATCCTAAAAAATGATATTATAATATATTTTTTTTAATTATAAATTACTCAATATTACAAATTTAAAATACTTTTTTAAAACACTCCCCACCCCTATCCCCTATAACCCAACATCCCACTCCTAAAAATAATTTTAAATTTTACAATCTAAATCAAAATTTATAAATAATTTTTATACAATATTACCTAAATTTTACACAATTTTATAAAAATCCACACCCTTATCCCCATAACACAACATCCCGCTCCTAAAATTAAATATACCATTCTAAATTTTAATCTAAAATTCTAAATATTTTTTACAAATTATTCCTAAATTAATCAACATTTTTAAAACACTCCCCACCCTCATCCCCTATAACCCAACATCCCACTCCTAAAAGAAAATAGAAAAAACAAAATTTTATTCCAAATTTCTAAATTATTTTTATTTAATATTCCAAATTAAAAACAAAATTTTACAACACTTCCCACCATTATCCCCTGTAACCCAACATCCCACTCCTAAAATTAAATATAAAATTCTAAATTACATTTAAAATTTATAAATACATTTGTAAAAAAATTAAAAAATATATAAACATTTTTAAAACACTTCCCACCCTTATCCCCTATAACCCAACATCCCACTCCTAAAATTAAATATAAAATTCTAAATTACATTTAAAATTTATGAATAAATTTGTAAAAAAATGAAAAAATATATAAACATTTTTAAAACACTTCCCACCCTTATCCCCTATAACTCAACATCCCGCTCCTAAAATTAAATATAAAAATCTAAAATACATTTAAAATTTATAAATACATTTTTTTAAAAATTCAAAAATATATAAACATTTTTAAAACACTTCCCACCCTTATCCCCTGTAACCCAACATCCCGCTCCTAAAATTAAATATAAATTTCAAATTTGAAATCAAATTTACTAATTAAATTTTACAATATATTACAAAAAAATGTAACATTTTAAAAACACTCCCCACCCTTATCCCCTATAACCCAACATCCCGCTCCTAAAATTAAACATAAAATTCCAAATTTATTTCAAATTTTCTAATTAAATATAAAAATATATTACAGACCAATCCGGATTCATCCCGCATCGTAACACCGCGTTGAACCTTAGGCGCATCCACGGAGTGATCGCAAGGGTGGGGACGATGCGGGAGCCGGCCATTGTGGCAGCGCTCGACGCAACGGTGGCTTTCGATACGGTAGAGTGGGAATACCTGTGGGCTGCGCTTGCGAAATTCGGCTTTGGACCCGGATTTGTGGGCTGGGTGAGACTATTATATGAAGGACCTCTCGCTAAAGTCGCGGTCAACGGTAGGGCGTCCCGTCCCTTCGAGCTGGGGAGAGGTACCAGGCAGGGCTGTCCTCTGTCGCCGCTGTTGTTTGCTCTTGCTCTCGAGCCGCTGGCGGCCTGGATACGATGGCACCCGGATGTGAGGGGGATTCGCTGGTCACCTGACCACGAGGACCGCATCTCCCTTTATGCCGATGATATCCTGCTTTATCTCGCTTCACCCCGGAAGTCCCTCATAGTTGTCTGCGACATTTTGACTTCCTTCGGGAGGAATTCGGGACTAACCATTAACTGGGGGAAGTCATATCTGTATGCCCTGTGTGGAGACGTCCCGGTTCCCCCGCGGAATTGCCAGATCCAGATCGCCCGGGAGGGTTTCATGTATCTTGGGATTTATATCTCTACCGACCCAACGGTACGGTATGAGAGGAACCTGGTCCCTCCGCTGGCGCGCTTGCGGCGGGATGTAGCGGGCTGGCGGCGGCTGCCGCTTTCCCTCCTTGGCCGTGCTGTGCTATTCAAAATGATGTCTCTTCCCCGTTTTCTCTATGCCCTGCAGAACACCCAGGAGCTGGTTCCGGCCAGCTACTTTCGGGAGGTTGAGAGTCTCCAGCGCTCGCTGCTGTGGGACGGCCGTCCGCGTATAGCGATAGCAAAACTAACTCTTCCTTGGTACGATGGGGGTATCGCGCTTCCCGACATCAGAAGATACTATTGGGCCTCCCAACTGAGTGCGATCAATCATGGAGTCTACGGCCCGGCGCTTAGCCCTGGCTTTGCTATGGACCGGTGGTTGCTGCGTGGGGGTGGCTACTATAGAGCACTTTACTCGAGGCCCCCGGCTGGGTCCCTCACGGGGCCGACCGGGGTGGCGGTGAATGTGTGGAAGACAGTCACAAACTCGTTGGGCTGGAAAGATAGGCTCACCCTCGCCACTCCGTTGTATGACTCCGATATGCTGGGGAAACTTTGGCACTCTAAGGGATTCGAGAAATGGGATCTGATTGGCATCTCCAGGGTGGGTGACCTGCTGGCCAAGGGGCGGATTAAGTCGTTTGACGAACTACGGACGGAATATGCGCTGGAGGGCACGGAATATTTCCGGTATGCGCAGGTGCGCCATGCGCTGCGGTCGGTACTCGTTGAGGGGGAAAAGGTGCCTGAGTCCTCTCCCTTGGAGGACCGGATCCTGGACGGCCATATGCCGGAGAGCACAATCTCCCTAATCTACAAAAAGCTTGTGAACGTCCGGACCGACCTCCTCCTGGGGGTGCGGGATCAGTGGACTAGGGACGGCCTTGAGCTGGACGATGAGGATTGGCAATACACCGTCTCCTCTCCTAAGGAGGTCGCGATCCCCGCCAGACTACGGCTGGTCCAGCTTAAGATACTGCACAGAGTCTACGTCACTGGGCCCCGGCTGGTCCATATGGGTATTTCCGAGGAT
This sequence comes from Triturus cristatus, assembly GCF_964204655.1. Taxonomy (NCBI): domain Eukaryota; kingdom Metazoa; phylum Chordata; class Amphibia; order Caudata; family Salamandridae; genus Triturus; species Triturus cristatus. The sequence continues at coordinate 525,242,891 of NC_140592.1, forward strand.
GGGCTATGTAAGAGGGGCTGCGGGATGGTGGGCACCTTTCTACATATCATATGGGAGTGTGGTGTGATTGCGGACTTTTGGAAGCGGATTCACGTTGTGATGCAGGAGGTCACGGGTATTGTACTGCACCCAGAGGCGCGGCGCTGTCTTTTGAATGTGTGGGGTCCTACAGATTATGACGCAGCGCAGACTCAATGGGCGACCCTAGGCAATATGGTGGCTAAGCGAGATATAGCACGACTGTGGGGCTCTCATAGCCCGCCCACCCTGGATGCATGGAAGGACAACATGGACTGGAGCATGTTTCGGGAGAAAACGGTGTATAGTGCACGGGGGAGGCCTAAGAAATGGCATAAGGTATGGGGAAGTTGGAACCAATATAGGGGGGGCATATGTCTGCCTCCTGCCATTGAACCGCCAGAGGAGCAACTTTCCCCCTAGCCTCACTTCCGACTTGGGTCTTTCTGATGCACCTCCGTTAGAATGTTAGTGCCTCTGCTTCTCCCTCATCCTCCCGATCGGTGGCTTTGATTTGATGTTGGAAATGGGGCCGCGCCCCCGCTGGGAACTGGCACGAATTTGTGGTGTATACTGCCTTGCTTGTTGTGTTTATTGTAGGTAGTTTTCAAAAATGAAACCTTTGTCTTTATTCTGCATTAGAGCTATGGAGGACTTCATGTGTTGACCGATTAGCTGCCGAACCTCCGGGATGTCGGCTGAATAGCTGTGTATCTGATTTATACGAATAAAGGTTTAAAAAAAAAAATATATATATATATATATTACAAAATTAATAAAGATTTTTAAAACACTCCCCACCCTTATCCCCTATAACCCAACATCCCACCCCTAAAACAATATAAATATTTCTCATATTATATACATTTTAACAATTTATACAAACAACTTCAAAATATTTACTAAACATAAAATAACGATATTTTAACATGTCAATATTATTACTAACGATATCACTTACATCGACATATAATTAAAAAAAAAAATACGATATTTTTCACATCGATATTATCTATTTCGATATTTTGTACTTTAGATATTTTTAACTCGATATTTATGTCCCTCGATATTAAAAAGTCGATATGTAGACTGCTCACCCCTTGGGAGGTGGGGGCCCAGATTAATTGCTCACTTTGCACATGCCTTAAAGGATCTCTGACAATTTGACAAACCACCCCAATTACGTATACAAAGTTGTGATCCTTTCTTCAAAGAATACAAATGCCTGCTTCAGCCCAGTTGATGAGTTAATGTAATTATACCCTGGTGGCATCAGCCATGCATGAGTGGGTTTGTAGTCTGTAAAAAGAACACTGGAGTATTGTTTAGTGCAGCAGTATTTATGTACAAAGTTGTATGAAATGTACATTTTGGGTTATTTTGTCACATAAGCTATGTAAAAGTTGTATCTTTGAACTCATCGACTCCGTTAAAAATGGCATACCCTATTGACCCCAAATCGGCACATAGAGCACTGGAATATTTCAAGTGTCCCTTTTCAATGCATTAGTCATTTTAGCTAATTCATTCCAAAATTGTGCTTTAAATGCACTTGCGATGTAATCTTTTTCAAAATTTTCACAGGGCAGGGTAACCTCCTCTCAAAACCTTACTATAAGGAATGCTCCCTTGCTGAAATTCAGATCGGGAATTACATCGGACTTTTAGCTGTGCCAGTTGAGGATGTAGGTGGAGCCAATAGAGTAAGTGGGTGGAGCCAGTGGACACAGTGGGTGGAGCCGGGGGAAAGTAGGTGTGGCCTCCAACAAACATTTGAGCACCTGGACTTCATATTTTACAAATTAAGCACTGCTTTAGGGTGATGCTATCAGTGCCACAAGACCAGGCATTAAACTCAATGTGGTGCCATTTGCCCTCCGACAGGAAAGGAGGTCCGAGCAAACAGGCCAGATGTGACAAGAGCAACCTTTAGTGATCTTTGTGTGCCCAGAAAGTTTCAGGGAATAATAAAAATGGCAAGATAACTCAAGTGGTTACTGTAATAGCTGGAGAGAGGTCTGTTTTTTGGCTAATCTAGTTTTATGTAGATAGGTCAGTTGTTTTTGTAACAGAGATTGATTTTGACTTGCAGTTAATAAATTACAATCCTTTTAGTATAGCACAGTGAACTATCTGGCACATGCATCAAAAATGCCATTTGCGATTCCTTATTAGCGAAAAATAAGGATTCGCTAATAAGAAATTGCAAAAGCCAATGCATGAGGGAATCGCTAAAAAAATAGCTATTCCTACAAATTCCTTAATTGCGACTCGCAAATTGCGAGTCGCCATTAAGGAATGGCTTTCCATTAATTCCTATGGGCCTACAGGCCCATAGGAATGAATGGGAATTGCATGCGCAATTTGCGAGTACCCATTAGGTACTCGCAAATTGCGCATGCAATTTCAAGGGTGGAAGGGTGTCAAAGGGACACCCTGTTGCACCCCTGAAATTGTAATGTGCACCCATGTTGGACTCACACATGGCCCAAGGGCATGTGTGTGTGTGTAACATGTAACTTTGAAAAATGCACCTCAGTGCATTTTTCAAAGTTTATGCAAATTACCGACCTGTTTTATTTTTTGGTAATTTGCGACCCCTGATAGCGAAATCGCTATTTTAAATTGCTTCTCACATTGCATTTAAGGAATCGCAGTTTGCGATTCCTCAAATGTAATCGCAATTTGCAATTTTTGCATTTGGGATGATGCATCCCAAATGCAAAAATACCGGTCGCAAAGGGGCAGATTCTGAGAATCTGCCCATTTGCGACTTGTTTTTAGTTTGATGCATGGGGCCCTTAGATCCTATTTCAAAGAGCTGCATGCAAACTGAAAAACATAGGTTTATAACCTAATGCTTTTTCTAAATATTTTGTTTATATATGGGTGCTAAAAATTATTCATTTCGGTAGTATTATATCATTATTGGTATAGGCAACCCCAACTACTGTGTTATGTTTTAAATCCTGTATTTGTGTTTCTCCAGACTAAGCACCCTAAACATGTAATACCTACCTTATGGGTGACTCTTACACCTTGTAGCCCTCATTTTCGCACATAACATTTACTATTAATTTACACAAGTATGTTTTATTGTTTGTTTTATGTATGATTGTGACACAACCTGCATTGGGATGAGTAGTGCTATAACTGCAGGTTAATTTCTCTCAATCAAAAAGATCTTACAAAGAAGCATTGTTACAGGAGAAAGATAAAGCACAGTTTCGGGGCCAGTCTGGCTGTAGTTGGCACCCGTCATTTCCCTAGTAGGTCGGAAGGGTGGGGGCAGGTTTTCCAGAGGTGGGGGCCAGTTTTGATACTGGAGGCCGGTTTTTCAGCAGTGCTGCAATATCGGACCCCTGTAACAAAAGCAGCAGGAGTGCTAGAGCGGCAGCAGTGCTGCTTCTCACTAGCAACACCCTCCGCCCGGTTCGGTCCAGCACTATTGCCAGGCTGGTTTGTCTTCCCAGTCCGGCCCTGCACAGATTCCAGAGTAAAGCTAGCTCAGAGAGCAGAGCACTCGGAAGAATGTTACCTGTATTTCAGCCAACATGGGGTTTCCATTAGGGAAGAAGCCGTGTACCTTCTGATAAGGTACCTCTCAAGAATGCATATCATACTGTTTTAAGTTTGTCTAGTCCGGCTAGCAATACAGTGGAATATGTATCTTTAAAACAACAACAATTTTACTTGTCTTTTACGACTCAGGCTCATTCGCGCTTTTTAATGACAAGATTTTGTTTAAATGCATTGCATTTTCTTGTGGCTTTTCCAAAACAGGGGGATGGTGTGAGAGACGTCCCCCCCTGTCCATGTAATAACATAATATGGGTGCTAAAAATTATTCATTTCGGTAGTATTATATCATTATTGGTATAGGCAACCCCAACTACTGTGTTATGTTTTAAATCCTGTATTTGTGTTTCTCCAGACTAAGCACCCTAAACATGTAATACCTACCTTATGGGTGACTCTTACACCTTGTAGCCCTCATTTTCGCACATAACATTTACTATTAATTTACACAAGTATGTTTTATTGTTTGTTTTATGTATGATTGTGACACAACCTGCATTGGGATGAGTAGTGCTATAACTGCAGGTTAATTTCTCTCAATCAAAAAGATCTTACAAAGAAGCATTGTTACAGGAGAAAGATAAAGCACAGTTTCGGGGCCAGTCTGGCTGTAGTTGGCACCCTTCATTTCCCTAGTAGGTCGGAAGGGTGGGGGCAGGTTTTCCAGAGGTGGGGGCCAGTTTTGATACTGGAGGCCGGTTTTTCAGCAGTGCTGCAATATCGGACCCCTGTAACAAAAGCAGCAGGAGTGCTAGAGCGGCAGCAGTGCTGCTTCTCACTAGCAACACCCTCCGCCCGGTTCGGTCCAGCACTATTGCCAGGCTGGTTTGTCTTCCCAGTCCGGCCCTGCACAGATTCCAGAGTAAAGCTAGCTCAGAGAGCAGAGCACTCGGAAGAATGTTACCTGTATTTCAGCCAACATGGGGTTTCCATTAGGGAAGAAGCCGTGTACCTTCTGATAAGGTACCTCTCAAGAATGCATATCATACTGTTTTAAGTTTGTCTAGTCCGGCTAGCAATACAGTGGAATATGTATCTTTAAAACAACAACAATTTTACTTGTCTTTTACGACTCAGGCTCATTCGCGCTTTTTAATGACAAGATTTTGTTTAAATGCATTGCATTTTCTTGTGGCTTTTCCAAAACAGGGGGATGGTGTGAGAGACGTCCCCCCCTGTCCATGTAATAACACAATATGGGTGCTAAAAATTATTCATTTCGGTAGTATTATATCATTATTGGTATAGGCAACCCCAACTACTGTGTTATGTTTTAAATCCTGTATTTGTGTTTCTCCAGACTAAGCACCCTAAACATGTAATACCTACCTTATGGGTGACTCTTACACCTTGTAGCCCTAATTTTTGCACATAACATTTACTATTAATTTACACAAGTATGTTTTATTGTTTGTTTTATGTATGATTGTGACACAACCTGCATTGGGATGAGTAGTGCTATAACTGCAGGTTAATTTCTCTCAATCAAAAAGATCTTACAAAGAAGCATTGTTACAGGAGAAAGATAAAGCACAGTTTCGGGGCCAGTCTGGCTGTAGTTGGCACCCGTCATTTCCCTAGTAGGTCGGAAGGGTGGGGGCAGGTTTTCCAGAGGTGGGGGCCAGTTTTGATACTGGAGGCCGGTTTTTCAGCAGTGGTGCAATATCGGACCCCTGTAACAAAAGCAGCAGGAGTGCTAGAGCGGCAGCAGTGCTGCTTCTCACTAGCAACACCCTCCGCCCGGTTCGGTCCAGCACTATTGCCAGGCTGGTTTGTCTTCCCAGGCCGGCCCTGCACAGATTCCAGAGTAAAGCTAGCTCAGAGAGCAGAGCACTCGGAAGAATGTTACCTGTATTTCAGCCAACATGGGGTTTCCATTAGGGAAGAAGCCGTGTACCTTCTGATAAGGTACCTCTCAAGAATGCATATCATACTGTTTTAAGTTTGTCTAGTCCGGCTAGTAATACAGTGGAATATGTATCTTTAAAACAACAACAATTTTACTTGTCTTTTACGACTCAGGCTCATTCGCGCTTTTTAATGACAAGATTTTGTTTAAATGCATTGCATTTTCTTGTGGCTTTTCCAAAACAGGGGGATGGTGTGAGAGACGTCCCCCCCTGTCCATGTAATAACACAACCTATCAGAGCACAATGTATCTTATGCTTTTTTGTTTACTTTATAAAGATCCAAGAGCCTGTTTTATTTATCAAGAAGGTTTTGATTACCTGAGGTCATTATCAACCGTTACCATTTGCAGCTCTGTGCTCAGTTTTATCAGAATTGTTCTTTTAATTAGGAAACGTTATGAATCATGAACAAATTTTATTGATCTTATGTAACTCAATATCAATTTTTGTGTACTGTTTGCTAAAACATTTTGTATTTTAAAATGAATGTACGAACTTTCTTGTAAACTTTTATTATTCTTTTGAATTGAATAAAGTTATTTGAACTGAAGGTACCCCTCCACATATACATGGCTGAGCTCTACCCACTCAAAATTAACATTATATTAAAATTTGCAGATGGACTCTTTACTAGCCAGTCTGTCAGTTTATCCTTCCAGGTCTGCTCATCATTGAGGGGCCAGGTAGCAGGAAGGCAGGGTGTGTGGTGCAAACCACACATAGTATTACATGTTAGGCTATGGTTAAGTACCTAGCTAGCATGTACATAATATTTCTTGTTACTAGATGTGAAGGACATTTTACAGGCCATAAGTAGGGTTTTGAGTGTTCGGTTCAGAAAGAAAATGTGGAAAAACAAGTAGTAGTCTTTCATTTGCTTTTGACAGGGCCCGAACACTGGAACTGGCAGCAAATGATTGTGGGCAGCGAGTAGGCATATTCACTTACAGAATTTGAAGAAACATTTTAAGGAAAGGTGACAACAATGAACACCTTTTTGGGGGATTCGACCGTTGTATATTGGTCAAAGTGTTTTCACCGGTGAGTGGAAATTAGACGACCACTTATGTCCATAGAATTGCAATGTATGGGTCAGCAAGGCATACAACAACATTCCTGACTATACCACGGTTCATCGGTAGGAATATGCTTCGTGCAATCAAAGTAGGCTTGGTAATAAATGATAAAGTGATAAATCACATATGATTTGGAAAACATAGGCATCCATTGCCCCAGACATTCATAAAGTGTTTCAATGCTACTGGAAGAGATTTAGGGTCAGATGTACTATTGTTAATATGGAAATCGATGCAAAATAAATTAGGTCAAATAAAGTGCTCGCAAACTGCACACCAACTTTTTTAGCTCTGTCTCTGATTTTGCAATGCAACCTATGTACTGATAGTTTGGATTGCAAAATCTCCAGTCACTGGGGATCGCAGAATGACCTGCCTAAAGCATAGTAATTAGGCGGGTTGCTGCTTACGTCTCCTGGGGATTGTCAGCAAACACAGTGATGGTGGCCCACAGGGAACAGATGACCACCATTCCTGTGTTTGCATTCCCAAACATAAAACCTAATTTTTTTAAAGCGTCCTTGTTCTTCAAAGGAACTAGTGCAGCTTTAAAAACAAAATCCAGTTTGGGAATCTTCTGGGGTTGCAGGCAAAGGTTCCCTGGACAACTAACTACACCCCTGAGATCACCCAACAACAATCATAAAGCGGAAGATGTCCTTTGGGCATGGGCAGCTCCTCCTCTAAGGAGGAGCGCCGCCCCCTCTGCTCTTTGAGCAGGGGAAAATGAAAAACAAAATGATAATAACGCAACATTATTATCAATTTATCTTTTCGTACTGAGGGAGGTTTATATAGCCGGTGGGGCTGGGCTGTCATCACAGCCAGTAGGGGAGGTGCGGTTGGGGCACTTAAGTGCTCATGACACTTTGGCTGGCCGTCTTGGGTCAGCAAAACAGTCATGCGCACTTTCCATGTTCTTCTTCAAGCTGTATTGTACAGCCTGGGTGGAGAACATACACAGGCTGATGGTCCCCATCTGAGCGCCGAACCACAGAACTCAGACCAATCACAACACTGCTGTCAAGGTGACAGTAGCATTGTGATTTGCTCAAAAGAGCCTGTGTGTGCTTTCTGCTTCCGGCAGGAAAAGAAAAAGATGGAGGGGAGGCAAGGTGGTGACTGGTCAGCAGCCAGGTAAGTCATTTTATTGATTTTTCTACCCTCATCCCACGCTCGGTCTCAGCCACCACTGCCTTTGGGACATCTTTACATTTGTAAATCATTTATCCCAAATCATTTACCATCTCCTTGGAGTTGTTGGTAAATGATCAATGAATTGCAGCCACAATTAGTGGGGCACACAGCTTTTATACACCTTTCTAAATGGAATTCAGTATAGATTGCTAGACCCAGTGTGCGAGTCAGAAAGGCTTTTTGAATACATAACTAAAAGCCATTTTTCAGTCACTTACCCTGTGATTTTGTGAATCAGAGGGTTTGATATCGCAAAATGGCTGTGTACATCTGCTCATAATTGCTACAGAACAAGGATGAGATACTTCCTGTGCCACACAAAAAAATCTTTGTTGCAGAAGGTGACAGATTGTCTCCATCAAATAGTAGTATTGACGAACCTGGCTAGATTCATTGCTGATGAGTGATTCACTATTTCTCAGTTTGTGAAAGAAAGCCTTACCTAGAATCACTGGAATTTACAGAGGCTTACTATTACATCCTCATCCAAGCTCTTGATTATTTCCCTAGGTTCATGGTTGGGAAGCAATATGTCTTCTTTGTAGTGCCCCCATTTCGTCTACAAAGAGCACCAAGAATATTCACAAAACTCCTGGCTCAAGTTCTGGTATCTATATTTAGTCAGGATATATGTTTCAGCATACATTAATTTTACCCAAGCACAGAGCTGTTTCAAAGCATGGGCAAAGTGGGCTCTGGCCCAGGGACTCACTTTCAAAGAAGACCCTCGTTAATCAATCAGGACAGTCATCCTGTAATAACTATTTAAAAAAAGAGTTGCTTCTTTCTTTATTTCAGCCAGTCAGACCCTGCCTCACTAAAATCTGCAAAGTTTAGCAAGAATTAAGAATGAAAAGAGGGCAATCAGGTTCTCTCATGGACATGGCTAATCATCTGTTAAATAGGCATGCCCAGCCTAATGGCATGTGCCTTTCATTCTGCCCTCAAAGCCGAATGAAGGTGAGGACTGTGTGACATGTTGCCTTGTGCCATCAGTGTAACTGTGCCAGTTCAATATAGAGCTGCCCAGTTCCATGCACTTGCCGAAAAAAGATATGCACAAAAGAGTTGAGACAGCATATTTGAAGTAGGGAGGTTGGTAAGTCGTCTACAGATAATATTTGGTGTTTGTGTAGCGCACATTGGCTGTGGGCTACCGTAGGGTTGGGCTGAGGCCCAGCTGTTGAGTCCATGGCGGTGCTGAGTCACAAAAACTATTGCAATTGACATTCCGCAATCAACCTGAGTAATACTGAAATATACGCATCAACATCTTCCTCAGAAAAAAATGTGTGCTGCAACACCATCAAACTAGGTTGTTTGTCAAAACACAACTTGAGTTTGTTGACTGCTTGAGAGTACTCATCCACAACTTCATCCTCATTTGTGATATATCTGGTAGATGCTTGAAGATATGAATATGGTAGACAGATAAACTCTGTCCCACATCACAACGCACAGCTGCGTGCCCGAAGTTTCTTCAAATATTTGAAAATTGTTTATCATGTTACTCCAAAATTAAAACAAGTACTCTAAATACATTGAATCAATTATTATTTCATTGGTTCAACAATGTTGCTAACAGTGTTTCAAGTCTCTTGATTCTTATACATTTGTGCTGAATATACAGCTTTTATTTAGTTGGCAGATTGTTACCTTATACATCAAAAGCTAATGCATTAATACGTGAGAAATCAACATAAAGACCCCAGATGAATAAAGATCAGCTTAAAAACCCCTATGCATTTCGGGATAAAAAACCCTTCTTCAGGGTGAAAAACATTCAGTCTGTATCATACATTGATTATAAAATGCATTTTCAACTGTTTCCTGAAGCCTCCTGCAGGATCAAAACCAAAAGATTACATATCAACCACGTTTCTCATGTAACAAATGTCCATCCAATTTTATCTGTGCGCAATAATTATGGTGCAGTGTGAATCGCCATCGACATCTGTAAACTCCATGCAAAACCGACTTTTCAAACATGTTTCCTGTGGTCTGCCAGTGTCTGACCACTAACCCACACCTCATGTGTAAAACCATTTAATGTAACAAAATATCGTCATAACATATATGCCATGCCGTGGTGTGGACAAACAGAAACCATGCGTAGTACCTTCACTGTTAAGTGTGGAAAACCCACACTTGACTGCATAGGCCGGGAGTGATGGCGTGCTCAATGATTGACAATGACCTGCGTTATAAAACGAAATCTACATGAACTTCCTGAGAAAGTGTGAAAAGTACTGATAAACGTAAACCCCATGTCTCTACTTACCCGCTACCATTCCTCCTATGTTGCGCTGTGAACTCTACAAAAAATACGTGCGTAGATTATAACACGGCGTACGCGTGTTCACAAGTATATGCTCTTTATTAACCTGGTGCACGGTTTCGGCGTTCTTACCTCGCTGTAACACTGTTTTTAACATTCCCGCTTATGTCTGCAAAAGATTTTAAAGTCCCCGTTAGTGTCAGGAAGTGCTAATTCAAAAAGTCTTCTCTGCAAGTATTAACCCAGTGCGTCCAACTCACCGGTCTTACACCCAATGAACGTCCTTCTCTTCCCGAACATGCGTGTTGTGACCTCATAGCGTCACATTCTAGTTATACGCATCTAGTCTACTGCGGGACACTACCTCGGAGGATAGACAGACTTCCAAACTTTATTGTTAAAAAGTGTTCGGCGAACATGCCAAGATTTCACCATTATGTGTATGTTTAATATGCCGAAGTCAATGAATAAAGCGTGGTAAACCTGAGTTTGTGCGGTTCTACATTCTCCCTCACAGGATAAAATGGGATATAAAATTAAAAATAAAAGTGAAAATAAAGTGAAAATACAACTCAAATAAAATGGAGACACTAACATGCGGTCCCTGTGCTCACTGCGCTATGTTCATAAGTTCTTTATATCCTTGAATGTGAACGAAATCCAGACGGAACCAATCACCGTGGAGACTGCCAAAAGTCAACGGTTGCGTAGTTGATGCTGCTGTTTAAATTCAATGTGGATCCTATATGTAGTGTGAAATGCATGTTATTCCTTATGGCAGTCAGTGTAGTTTGTGCAACAATGGTTACTGCGGACACAGATTTACAATCAAAAGAAATTTTAAAAAGTTACATATGTGAAATAACACGTTTCTAATTATCAAAAACAAGACATTTCACAGTGATCATTTAAACCCTTGGGGATTAAGGTTCCCAAATGTTTTATCCAAAATGTTTCTCTCTGGGCTAGTAGAGTGTGTGATTTAATCCCTGGTCTATAGGAGATTTTTTCTAGTATGGTGAATTTTAATTGGGGGATTGTGTGCGGTGTATTGATCCAGTGTGCCGCTAAGCTTGAGTTAAAGTTTTTTGTGCGAATCATGCTTTTATGTTCCACAATCCTTACTTTGATTTATCTGGCAGTTCTGCCTACGTATGTAAGTCCGCATGGGCAATGTATTGTGTAAATTACTCCATCCGTGTTGCAATTGGATGAGTGTTTCAACTGGATTTTCTTTCCTGTAAGTGGATGGCTCAAAGTGTTCCCTGTTATGACATTGCCACATTGTCCACAATTCCAACATTTCGACATTCCTTTGAATGTTTCAGATATGTTCGGTGTCGTCGTTTTGAGTATTTCTTTCATATTTCTGGATCTTGTATGCGCGAATAGTGGTTTGTTTAAAAATAGCGTTTTAAAATCTGTTTCCTGCTCAATGATCACCCATCTTTTCAGGATTATCTTTTTTATGCGCGACGGTTGTTGTGAATATTTCGACGCTCATGACGGAACCGTTCCGTCATGAGCACCGAAAAGGTTAAGACAAAAACTTCCCGTTTGTTACTTTTTTGTGGATTGCTTGCTAGTAGCTCATGTCATTGTTTTGCATTCACCAAGTGGTGTGCAGTTTGTAAAATGTCCTGAGGATATCCTCTTTCAGTGTATCTGATGGATTGTTCTCTAATTTGTAGATTGGCTTGTTCCTCATCTGATGAAATTATTTTAATTCTTATAAACTGAGATGCTGGTAAGTGTTTCTTCAAGGCTGGGGGATGAAAGCTTTCGTAGTGCAGTGCATTGTTCTTGTCAGTGGGTTTTATATACACTGATGTTTCTAACCCATGGCTTGTGTTTTGAATTAGAATATCCCAAAAATAAATTTTGTGTTTCTGTATGTTGTACGTGAATCCGAGGGTTTTGTGCATTAAGTGCAAGAATGCACTGTTCAAGTTCTTCACGATGACCTTTCCAGATCACGAGAATATCGTCGATAAACCGCATGTATGTAACCATATTCTTTTGCAACTATTTGTTATGGAGAATAAATGAATTTTCGAAATATGCTATGAAAGTGTTTGCATACGACAGGGCTCCCGGAAAGCCCATAGATGTTCCTGTACGTTGCAGGTAATATTTTCCTTCACAAGAAAAGTAACTGATAACGCAGCTGTGCGTTGTGACGTGGGACAGAGTTTCTCTGTCTCCCATATTCAGTTTCCTTAGGTAGGGTCAGGGACAGACCCTCATCACAACAGTAGGCATGATTAAATTAATTACTGAATAAACAAATAGGCATACGCGCTAGTATCTCACTCTGTTCAATATCGCTGCCGTGAGGGGAACGGCGTCTTGGGCCAGAAAGCATCCAGCTGCCGCCGTGAGGGGAACAGCTCCTGGAGGCGAAGGGACTACATCCCCCACAACACCCTGTGCGGCGCCATTAATTGGCATCATCAGAGGGCGCCGGAGGCCCTCTTAAGCAGCACACAGCCCACGCAGCGCGGGACGCGCTAGTATCTGACTCTGTTCAATATCGCTGCTGGAGGGGAACGGCGTCTTGGGCCAGAAAGCATCCAGCTGCCGCCGTGAGGGGAACGGCTCCTGCAGGCGAAGGGACTACATCCCCCACAACACCCTGTGCGGCGCCATTAATCGGCATCATCAGAGAGCGCCGGAGGCCCTCTTAAGCAGCACACAGCCCACGCAGCGCAGGACGCGCTAGTATCTGACTCTGTTCAATATCGCTGCCGTGAGGGGAACGGCGTCTTGGGCCAGAAAGCATCCAGCTGCCGCCGTGAGGGGAACGGCTCCTGGAGGTGAAGGGACTACATCCCCCACAACACCCTGTGCGGCGCCATTAATCGGCATCATCAGAGGGCGCCGGAGGCCCTCTTAAGCAGCGCACAGCCCACGCAGCGCGGGACGCGCTAGTATCTGACTCTGTTCAATATCGCTGCTGTGAGTGGAACGGCGTCTTGGGCCAGAAAGCATCCAGCTGCCGCTGTGAGGGGAACGGCTCCTGGAGGCGAAGGGACTAAATCCCCCACAGCACCCTGTGCAGCGCCATTAATCGGCATCATCAGAGGGTCAGAGGGCGCCGGAGGCCCTCTTAAGCAGCACACAGCCCACGCAGCGCGGGACGCGCGCGGGCGTGACTCTGTTCAATATCGCTGCCGTGACGGGAACGGCGTCTTGGGCCAGAAAGCATCCAGCTGCCGCCGTGAGGGGAACGGCTCCTGGAAGCGAAGGGACTACATCCCCCACAACACCCTGTGCGGCGCCATTAATCGACATCATCAGAGGGCGCCGGAGGCCCTCTTAAGCAGCACACAGCCCACGCAGCGCGGGACGCGCTAGTATCTGACTCTGTTCAATATCGTTGCCGTGAGGGGAACGGCGTCTTGGGCCAGAAAGCATCCAGCTGCCGCCGTGAGGGGAACGGCTCCTGGAGGCGAAGGGACTACATCCCCCACAACACCCTGTGCGGCGCCATTAATCGGCATCATCAGAGGGCGCCGGAGGCCCTTTTAAGCAGCACACAGCCCACGCAGCGCGGGACGCACTAGTATCTGACTCTGTTCAATATCGCTGCCGTGAGGGGAACGGCGTCTTGGGCCAGAAAGCATCCAGCTGCCGCCGTGAGGGGAATGGCTCCTGGAGACGAAGGGACTACATCCCCCACAACACCCTGTGCGGCGCCATTAATCGGCATCATCAGAGGGCGCCGGAGGCCCTCTTAAGCAGCACACAGCCCACGCAGCGCGGGACGCGCGCGGGCATGCCCGGGCGAAGCCCGGGCCAAGGGCGCACCCGTCAAAGCCCGAATAAGCCTGGGCTGGGCCACCCCTCCAATACTTACAGATGGGTAAGCGCAAACACTTGGGCAATTCTGACAAGGGGGGTTTAAAAGCAAAAATACAGAGAAAGTCTCCTTCTATAATTTCCTACCTAACTTCTGCTGTGGGTGCCTTGAATAAAGAAATAGCTAATGCGGAAAAGGAACTAGGTCTGGATACAAGCGATGCCCCTAGGGAAGGGTCTACGACGACAGCAGTTTTGGCATCTGTCCCTGTACCCCTGGAACCTGTGGAATTGATTAATGCTCCCAAACCATTGACTGATGTGTTATCTCCTGCTTTGGGTGACTTGGGTGGCTCGCCTAGCCCTCAGAGCATTCACAATTCTCCATGTGAAAGGGGTCTCTTGGAAGGGTTGACTGATGTAAAACACACTCAAAGAAAAAAACCTTTAAAGCGCCCCAAAGGCCCTAAGTCAAGCACATCCAAGGCCTACCGGGAATCGATGAATCCACTCAACAGTCCTTGCGGTTCCTCATCGAGGATATTTTTAGTACAAGATTCGAATCTATGCTGACCACTATTGCCAAGAACATTATTGACACCACGAACTTCTGTGTGGCTGATCTTAAAAAGAAGTGTAACCACTTAAACACTATTATGGACTCCCGTCTGAGAGATAATTCGTGTTCCGTGACTAGTAATATTGATGTGATGCCAGTAGTAACTGGATTAGCTAATAGAGGGAACAATCGATCGAGCGCCCTGCTGCCACCTTTGGGGAGGGGCGGTTCCTTGAACCTAGGGGATAGGACGGATCCCCCTCTTATTGTAAGGCAAAAGGTTCCCAATGTTGCCCCATGCACTGATCTTACGCAACCTAGAAGGTCGACTATAGCTATAAGGGGGAATTCTGAGCTGTATAACACTCCCACTCTTAATAACTATAACAGGATCGATCTCCCCCCAGAAGCTACTTCTCTGGTTGCGGTTCTTGTGGGGGTTCCCTCCCTTGAGCACCCCGAACAAGAATCAACAAATAGTTTGTTGCGTAAAACAAAAAGCTGGTGTGATCACTATTGTACGGGTTCCTCTGAAATCTCAGACCATATTATTATGGCAAGACGGTTGTCCTGGGTGGGCAATCAGCCCAAAAAAATTGCAGGAGACTGTATAATAGTAAATTTTAAGAAACCTGATATAGCGGATAGGTTGTTTTGGGATGCTACTGATCTAAAAGTGGACGGTATAAGGGCCGTCCCGTTGGGCTATTTTTACCCGCCAAAAAGTACAGGGTATTCCCATAGTAGGTCACAGGCCAACATTAAACCCCATTTGCCGCAGTATCGGACTAGACCTGTAAGCAGTGTCTCTAGTCCTGCAAGATCGGGTGGAGCTGGATCCCTGTCTCCATATATCACAAGTGTGCAGTCAGGGCCTGAGGAGGCGGGCTTACCATTGACCAATAGATTTCTTCCCTTAAGCCTGCTGGACTCAAATGATTGACTCCCTGTGTCAGAGGTTACCCCTCCACCACCTAGCCCTAATGACCTGGAGGGTACTGGTATTGGGAGTGAAAATTGCCTATCTGCCTTGCCCCGTATTATTCATCCGGAAGTAGTTACTGGCGATGTAAATTTATCTAAATGTAGATTCATCAGCTGGAATATTGCGGGCTTAAGAAGTAAAAGAGACAACCCCCAGTGGCTAGAATTTATAAAATCTTTTGATATAATCGCCCTTCAGGAAACCTGGGATAAGGGGGATAATTTCTGGTTGGACGGTTTTAGCTCCTATTTCCTACCAGCCCAAGCAACTCCAGTTGGAAGAGCAAAGGGTGGGCTTATGCTATTTCTATCTCTGAACCTACAGGGATCCATGAATAGGATTGTTACAGACTCAATTAATTGCCTGGCAGTAGAAATATGTTTTACTACCTATCCCAAGATTCTTATGGTGAATTTTTATAACTCTGGGGAAGTTGATCATAGGAATCAACATTTGATCAGTTTGAATTCCTTTTTAGAAAATTATAGGGTTTTGAAAACTACTTTGCTTTACGTCGTACTTATGGGTGATTTTAACATTCATCCTTGTCGCTTAAATTGTTGTATTGAAGATGGCTTTGGTTATAATTTTGCTTCAACACCCCATTTTGAACATACAGTGGAGGGGGAGGGCTTAGAGTCTCTCCTGTCTGATGCTGACCTCTTTGAACCCGGATTTGTTAACATCCTTGATCGGTGCCCGACATTTAAATCTAAAATTAAAGATACCATCATTGATTACATTTTTTTGTCCCCCACGTTATTAGGCAAAGTAGTCTTTTATAATGCCAGGGATTCGCCCTTTAGTGACCATAACCCTGTCATTTTGGAACTAGATAAAAGCTGCAGCCTATTAACTGGTGGTAGTAGACAAACTGCACCATGTACTGTAACCACCTGTGATCAAGGGAGAAAGCTTAGATGGCCCAAAGTGAAACCGGACATCTTTTTGAAGAACTCTGTGAGAAGTGCGAGGGGAATATTTTAACTTGCGTCAGCCCCCTGAGCACAAAAGATGCTATTCTTAGAGCCTTCAAGGGTATTTGTAATCAAATAGCTAGTGATCTTACAGTCAAGTCCAAACCGAGAGTGGCACATGGATTAAAGTGGTTTGAAGGTAAATGCTCACGTGCCCATCGCCTCTTAAACCAAGCCCTGAAAATCATACCACGTGATAGGGTTTTGATCGCAGATCTGCGCAAACAGTACAAGATGGCAATTAATAATCGGAAAGCAGAGATTAAGGCCGAGGCATGGCATGCGTTGTTATCAGTAGATGTAATTAGGGACAGCTCAAAATTTTGGGGAATCATTAATACACCTTTTTTTACTGGCTTGGATAATGAGACTCAGGACTGTTATATCACTGAGGCACAATGGCTGTCCCATTTTAAGGCAATATATGCCTCCCCTGAGAGCTTGGACTTGCCTCTTAGTCTATTACCTACTCAAACCCGAGTCCCACTTGTGTTCTCTGAAGAGGAAGTGGAGAAAGCTATAAGGGAGACTATCAGTGACAAGGCCCCCGGTCCTGACTCTGTACCAGCAGATCTTTTTAAAAGTGAACCTAAATTTTGGGCTAAGATCCTGGCTAATGTTTTTAATGTCTCTGGCACCTCAGGGTTCCCTGCATCGTGGTCCCGATCAACTATTATCCCAATTTTTAAGAAGGGTCAGAGAGGGGACCCGCGGTGCTACAGACCTATATCCTTGATTGATTCTTCTTTGAAGATTTTAGGGAAAATACTTTTAATGAAAATTTCAGATTGGGCCACTGAGAAGAATATTATTTCTGATCTGCAACATGGGTTCCGAAAACGTAGAAGTACCACCGATCAGTGCCTTAATTTGTCATTATTAATTAGTAAATACACTGTGGCAAAGGAAGGCTGTCTAAGGATGGCATTTATGGATTTATCCTCAGCATTTGACCTGGTTAACAGGTCAAAGCTGTGGACCATCCTGTTGGACAAAGTTCTTGACCCGTCCTTAGTGTATTTTCTGGCCGATCTTCACCAAGATCTTACTGCCTCGGTCAGAATTTCACGGGATGGCAAATGTTCAAGCTCTTTTAGATCAGCCCGTGGGGTCCGACAAGGGTGTATTCTGGCGCCTGTTCTTTTTACTTTGTACATTAATGACATAGATAGATCCCTTTTGACAGCGTCCTTGGATATTCCGCGTGTAGGAGATTGTTCTATTCCGGTTCTCCTATACGCGGATGACGTGGTCCTTATAGCACGTACAGCGGTGGGTCTCCAGCGGCTTTTAGATGCCTTTGGGGCGCACATGCAGTCGCTGGATCTAGTCGTGAATAATAGCAAGTCCCATATCCTGTCAATTGGTCGTAAAACGAGAAAACCCTACTCCTTTTACTGTAATGGCCAGGAGGTGACCCCCGGTCTCTTCCTTTACCTACCTAGGGGTAGTTTTTGATGAGAAGTTCTCCTGGATTCCGCAACAGAAAATTAAAAAGAACTCTATCACTCGTTCTGCCTTGGGACTAATGGGGTTTGCTAAACGTTTGGGGGCTAGACCAATTAAGAGTATATTGAAAATATATAGCGAAAAGTGCGTAACGATTGCGACCTATGGTTCCTCTATATGGGGCTTCAAAGAACAGCCAGGCATTCAAATAGCCGAAAATACATTTTTACGTAGCCTTTTATCAGTCCCACAATCTACGCCAGTCTTTCCTATTCATCAGGAACTTGGGATTGGTTACATCTCGAGCCTAGCTCCATTGCTTTGCTGGCTCAAAATGAGGTTAAATCCAGAACTGACTTTGAACCATAAGATCCTATGTGTTTGTGTTCAGCTAGACAACTCCAATAAAATCAAGTGGCTGTCTTATGTTAAAAGTGGGTTAACCAAATTGGGGCGGCCTGAGCTATTTGAAGCCCCTGAAAAGATACGGAAGGAGGATGTTCTATGGGTGAAATGCAATTTTAAGAATTTGTTGTCTGCAGAACGGGAGGAATTAGAGCTGCAGAAACCCACCGTTAGGGCTAATTTTTTAACTAAAACAAATATCTGTATTGAACCCTATCTGGTAACGGTAAATAAACCCTTCCATCGTTGGCTTTTAACCAGGTTTCGCTTTAATTTAGCTCCTTTGTTACTGGGTGATTTCCAGGAGTGGTGTAATCCTGAGTATGCGATACCCTGCAAGTGTGACAACTTTTCTACCCTGAATACCCTTCATTTTATGATGTTTTGTCCTTTCTATACCAATATTCGTAATAAGTATTATAACCCCAATTCTGAAAGGAAAGGGTTTTTTGCAGGTTAGACCAGCTTTACTCTATCTTCAGTCATTAAGCACACCATGGGATATTTTTAATATTGCATGTTTTCTGGTTGCTGCTATGCGGTGCAAGAAAAACAGACTCCTGATATCTGATCATTGTCTAGATTTTTAAATGACATAATGTAAATATAGTTCTACATATTTAAATGAAAATTTGCTTGAAGGATCGTTTTTAGAAATACAATAATGTGTTAAGTCACTAGCAGATCACCCCAAACTTATGAGTCTGCCCTATATGCACATAGCACTTTCTTATGATGTTCTTTTTGTACGTATAGTTACCCATGGTACTCCCCATGATTGTATTGAATGAAATACTTGCACTTTATTTCGCATGCACTTTGCACTTTGCACTTTAAAAAAAGTTTTTTGCTGGGATGTATCATGGGGAAGGAAACTCGAAATTTTGTATTCCAATATACTCGCACTTTGCACTTTATATGATTCTTGTTTTAGATGACCAGAAAAGCTCTAACCCCATAAGACGAAATACAGGAAAAGACATTTGTAGTTTTGCACCCTAATATTGTTTGTATGTTTTTATCTTGAACTTTTATCTTAAGCCTTTTTAGTGACTTGCTATGAGTTGGCAGCTGATATCTTGTACTTTCTAATTTTTAACTGTAATGTATGATTGATTGAATTGTTTACTTTTATGACATTAAGTTGTCGAATAAAGCATTTGATTGATTGATTGAAATAGGCATACACACATAAATAAGATGTGCAGGTTGGCAATACTCGCATAGATGCTTGAAGATAGCCATTCCTTTAAAGCCTAGCGAATGCAATAACAAACACTTTTTTCGCTCAGCTCTAAGCTTTGAGGGCCCATTGGCCCCCATATACGTTCCAAAATCATCACACATCTCACAGAACCGGTGGTTCACCTGGTGACTCCAAAATGAAGAAGAAGGAGTAACAGAATGCATCTTAACAAAAAAAACAATGAACAGGAAGAGAACTATATTGTACCTGTTTAAAATATATAAATATAAACTTCATTTTGTGGTGTATGCAGATATTTCTACTGAATCCTGACCAGAATATACCATAGATAATGGAAAAAACATATATATTACTGTTTTGATGGCATACTAAAGAAACCTAAAACAGATGGTGTGTGAGTTTCATAGCGCAACAAATTACACTGTTTTAAAACCACAACATGTAAAGCGAAAACACATATGCACTGTTGCTTGTTGTGCGCATTACCGTTGTCTAAATCCAAAGAGCAGAATGTACACTTATCAAGTTGGTTACATAAATATTTAACATTTGTCAGACTGTGCTGCTGCCACTATAACAATGAAATAAAATGGAAAACCTTCTTCAAAGTGTGCACATCGCTGATACATACACCTGTGCAGAAACGTTTATACTGATGTTTGGTGTGTGCATCACCACTGAAACTAAAATGCACCAAATGCTAATAAAGAACTATAACTGTCCCTAAACTCTTGTGATTATCCCAACAGTTTGCACGCTGCAGTGAGATGTGCCCACAAGCCTTATCTTCAAATAAAATACAGCATGGTAGGAGTACACACTTTGCTTCAAGACAGAATGCCAGTGGCGGCTGGTCAATTTTAACATGGTGAGGTTATCAAATGAAAGGCCTTACAGCTGAAATACACTTGCAACATGTAAAAAATACTATGTACAAGTTACATTGAATAGATCAACTTTTAATGCGCACAAAGTCTGCCCATACACATGTAAAACCAGTTCTAGGCCTCGCTCCTGTCACCAGTGTGATGTGCACACGAGGAAAATGTTATCAATTAAACTGAAGTCCACATGAACAAAACACAGGTCTCAGCCCGAGTGGACAAAAAAATCAGGATGCAGAAAAACCAAAACTTGCATGGACTATTGACAAGACAAATGGGATACATACCACAACAGAAGTGGGCGTTAGCGCCATCTCCCGCATTATACCGCAACCATGTAGGGTGGGATGCTGAGTCACCTCACAATAAAAACCCAGTTAAAATTACTCCTACACTGCTGAGACAGTACCCAATAAAACATGATGCAAAGACGCAAGTCAAGGAGATCTTAGATCAACTTGAATACCAAGGTGTGATTAAAAATTGCACCTGTTCCATGAATAATCCTTTGTTTCCCGTAATGAAACCCGACAATTCACACTGTCTAGTTTTAGACTGCAGGCATTTGAACACATGCACAAAGAAATTTGCAGTACAGAAGGCACACAGTGCCACATTAATGAATTATATTGTGCGGAAGAAATACAAAACTACACTAGATATCTCAAATTGATTTTCTGCCAAAATATAGCGCCTGGAAGAAGACATTTAACAGCATTTTTCCCGCTCTGCTGTCAACACCAATTTTGTAGATTGCCCCAACGGTATAAAAATAGCCCGGGGTTGTTCTCAGCAACAGTATCGGAGTTACTGCAAAATTGTGATGAGGAGGCATTGTCCTAAGTAGATGATATTTATCTGATGGACGATGAGTTGTTGGATCATTTGCACAGGGTGAAAAACATATTTCTGGGGTTTGCCACTGTGGGCTACAAATTTAACTTTAAAAAATAAGAAATTGCCCACCTCAATGTCCTATTTTTGGGATATGAGCTATCAAGTGAAGGAAAAAGCCTGGCAGCTAATGTTTTTGAAAAATGTGTGCTGGTTCAACCTCCGAAAACTCTGAAAAGTTTACAATCCATTTTAGGATTCCTAAATTTTGGCAGAACATACATTTTGGATTACGCAGAAAAGGTGAAACCTTTCTATGACCTAATCAGACCTGGTTTTTCCGTTCAACGTTGGACACAGGAACACATAGAAATTCTCTTTTCCGTACAAGCTGAGAGGATAGCTTCCAAACACTTACACCCACATGTAAACACCACACATTTGGTGATCCGTGTAGTAGCGGGTCAATCAGGGTACTCCTACCTAATCTTCAATGAAGGCGAAACTGTACCCATTGCATACAAATCTCACTTGTACACAACCGCTGAAATGCATTTTGCATCCACAGAAAAGATACTGACAGCAGTACAGACTGCTGTAGTGAGAGAAAGAGTACTAGCTCAGGGGTAACACATAATTGTTGTGACTTCGGTACCAACCTTAGAGGCAGTTACCAAAGCAAGCATTCAGAACGCTGTTTACAGTGGGCTAATTCTCTCACTGCAACAGATGTAGACTACAAATTTGATTCTACATTAAAAACACAAGCATTCCTGCAGTGCAAACGGGGTAGTGGCTTGGACGCAAAACATGGGGGCTGCGTGAGCGAGGTGCTCCACAACGGCCTAACATAAATCCTGACACAACAGCCTGCTGTCGGTGCCCAGATGACATCACCATATGCCATTGAGGAGGGATGCTGCTGGGGGACCGGTTAAGGGGTGGCGAAGCAGTAGACAACGACAAGCTGCCCTGTGACGCAGGTGACCTGAAAGCCGTGGGCTGGCTGGGGTGAAGCTGTTGGGGGCTCAATACTTCTTGCTGGAGAACTGGCCTGCACCAATCTGAAAGGAGACGGCTGTGATGCCCTGAGGCAGCGAACCAGCCATCCTGAGTGAATCAGGGCACCCCAGGGTGTGTGCCTAAAGTGACTCTCGGTGTCCAATGCGGAGCAGTGTGGACCCTTGCCCTGCAGCTCCAGTGGCTTGCAAGGTAGGTCCGACATCCTGAGATACCCAAGACAGACATCAGGCGTGCTAACGGCACTTGCATCCGACTATCTGGAGGCTGGGGAAACTAGACACTACTTGCCCCGGGGGAGCACAGGATGTTCACGAAGCCATGAGCCAGTGGCGAACATGTACCTGGAGGGGGGTAGTTGGAGGCGAGGTACGTGTGAATGTGGCTGAGTCTACAATAGGCCCTGAGGAGAGTACCTCTGACACCCTGCGACTACAGACCGGAAGGCCAGGGTGAGGCATAGTCCCCAAAGGGGTGCCCTGTTACCAAATACGGGTGTGGATGACTGAACGAGGTGGGGCTGCAGCGCAGAATTCGGAGGACACATGAAACGAACACAAGCACCGAGAAGCCTCCAGGATGTCCGTCGCACGTCCTCCTGGGTATTTTGACGAGATAAGGTGGGCATTGCTGAGACTCAGATAGGGTACTGAGGGATACCAGAACCAAGGAGTCCAATGCACCGACCAAGACAGATGCCAGAAGTGACCATTTATGAGTAACTGGCTTGAAAGTTGACTTGATATATGCCCCCCCAGGGAGAAAGCCATACAACCTTTATAACCAGGCACCGAGTAGGCAGGAATTGTGAGGACACTGGCCTGGTCTTGGGTCCAGCAACAGCTCCCAGAGTAAATTTATTTTTGCTGGGGGGTGGAACCTTGAGGACTGTCCTGACAACAGGCTCACTGAGACCAGGGATAGTGCATGATATAACAAAACTGAGCAAAGGGATTGGCAAGCATACAGCATGCCTGAGCTGCCTGGAGCGGAGAAGAAAAGGAGATCCCGAAATTGTGGCAGCATGGGCGGGTCTGTGGAGCTATAGGGGTGAATGTGGAGCAAACGCTGGAGAAAAAGGTACTACATTGGAAATATAATCCCACACTATGGAAGAGGTACTGGGTACTACTGGGTGCGCGAACTTGAGGACCTGTCTGGCCCTGGGGTGATACCCCTACAGATCTCGGATATCCTTCCACCATGGGCAAAACGTGGCAGAAGCAAGGAGGTGCGCCGTCTGAGGAAGGGGAAGTCCACCCCCCACTCATTGTCCCGGACCCTTCGGATATGGGACAAACAGATCAAACCCTTTTTAAACACCGTGACAAAATATTAGCAGCAATCGCAGAAACAAAAACAACACTGCAGCAAGATATCGGGGCGGTGTCTGTTGGCCTAGGACTTTTACACGCAGAACACCACAAACTGGTGGACAGGATGAAAACAGTTGAACAAACAATTGAAACAATAAAGCCAGATTGCACAACCATATCCAACAAGCTGGAAAACCTGACTGCAAGAATGTCCATCCTGGAAAGACGAGCCGAAGACACTGAAGGGCGTAATAGACGCAAAAATATACGCGTAGTGGGATTACCAGAAAATGAAGAAAGCACATGGTGGCCCTTCTGGAAGAATGGTTGAGGACCACGGTGTCACCAGGTCTGTTTACATCCTTCTTTGCTCTAGAACGATCACACAGAGTTCCATTGTGCCCACCAGCACTAGGGCGCACCCCCCCGGCCAGTAGTGGCGCGCCTCTTACATTATAAGGATCGTGACATTTTAATGCAGGCCCGTGCTAATGGACCTTATGCCGTGGACAATAGTAAGGGATCCATTTTCCCTGACTTTACTGCTAAAGTGAAGGCCCATCACGCTTCCTTCTTGGAAGCCAAGAAAGCATTGCGAGGAGAGGGAATCAGATACTCTTTAATGTTACCAGCTAAATTACGAATCGCCCTGGATGGAGCTACATAGTTTTATGACTCACCGGAGAATGTGTGGGCTTGGTTGGAGACCTACAGAAAGATTGGATCTATGACACAGGAAAGACCAGTTGTAAACCACCCAAACCACAGCAAAAGTGGCTTCAACGCTCATCCCCAAGGATCCCGTTGCAGAAACCTTCCGCATCACAGACTGCACAAGAGAGGAAGGCGACCCTGCAAGCTGTGGTGAAAGTTCTGACACAACATAAGGAGAAGGGTAGCTCCAGAAAAACCTCAGAACACAGTGCAGAAGAATCTGAATCAGGAAGCTCTGCCTGAAGCGAAGTGGCTATGCCAGATGTGACTCCACAAACAGCTGATAACATCAGATCAAATCAGAAAATACTTTATGTACACAATAGAGTCTGTCAAACAAAGTGCCTAAAATTAGAAATAAAATTAAAGTTTTAGCTGTTATCCCAATTTTCCCAACTCGCAGACATTCTGTAGACAATTTATAATTCAACCTCTGTGTTTCTCACAGGTAAAAATGGATTAAACAAGTATTCAATAAACGGCTAACAACTTGATAAAAGTGGCTTTGATTAAGAAAAAAGAGAAGCAGTACAGTCCATCTGATTGAAGCTATTTGTTTTTAGGACTGCTGGTCTTCACAGATCCGCCCCATCTCCATTTTGGGCTTCTGAAATTAATTTGAGGTGCTTCTCCGCGCACTCTAGAAATTTTACCAGTTTGGTGATCACTTGCGGCTGTTCATTGTTCAGTAAGAAACTGACGGCTAATGGTAATGTCCATAATCCCTCCTTGATTCATAGGGACCTAAGCAATCTTCTGCGGTCTGCCAGTAGTATAGGGTATATGCAAAGCAGGTGGGTTAGTGACTCCTGCGAAAGGTTGCTTAGACTGCATAGTTTTGACTTAGGTATGTCCACCCATGGTGGTGACAGATCAAAAGAGCCCATACGAAGCTGCTGAAATTTCATCTTATAGTGTGAGGAAAATGTTTCATTGATGTATGCTTGTGGGCCTTTTCTGGCATAGCTGCCCAGCACCAGAGGAGCATGTTTTCTTTTTACAAATGCTCTTAGATCAGATTTCCTTGATATTCTTTTTATATTTCTGATCAGGACTGTTTTAAACAGAAAATTAGGTGAATTTGAGTTCCAGAGCTCCCTTGAACCTGTATGCGTCAGTGCTTCATCTAGGGCTTGCAACCAGGGATTCGTGTGATTCGTGTTGTCATGATACTCTGTTTCCCGCCAGATGAGCTGTTTTAATGATCCTTGCTCAGCAGATCTTGTTGAATGCAAGTATTTTGTTATGCAGGCCTTTTGCACAAGCAGTTGATCCTGTAGTGTGAATTCCAGCCTGATTTGAGCTGGCAAGGTATTGCCTGGCAGTCGAAATATAGACCTGAACACCGCACTCTGTGCCCTGTTTAAGAAAGTCCCCAGTTTTCCCGGGTAGGCTTCTGAACCGTATGACAATGTTGAGCAGAGACTATTTTCAACAATGCTTTAAAAGAATATTGTTCAAAAAGCACCTTGCAGAGAGGCTAATTTTGGTTTTAATGAATTCATATGTAGTAGGTGCCCACCTTTGTTATCCAGCCAGTAACCCAAATACTTATATTAATTCGCGTTGATCAGACGATGGTTATCGAGATACTATTGATGTGGTTTTCTGATAACATAATTTAAACTAGCTACGGCAATCCTGTAGAAGGGGCACACGAGTAAAAGGCAAAAAGGATGCAAGGATTACCGACGGCAGGAGGGAACTATATCAATGCCAGAAAATATAGGGGCCTCTGAAGACAAAGCATGTAGTGACCAACACCTTACACACCCCCATCAAGATAGTCCCTACTGGGTAACATGGACAATCTTTCACTAATGGTTTTTACTTTTTACTTTGGGCGGCCAGCCGTTGCGAAGCTGCCCTGGGGAGAGGGAGTTATTTTCTGGGGAAATATGGTGGTCTCTGAAGGGTCATTATTGTCGCATGTCGTTATGCCCACAGAAGGTGGGGAGAGGGGAAGGTATAGATTGAGATTGAGTTTCCCATCATACAGCTATTACATCAAGAAGTTAAAATGAAAAAAGAAAACAGAAGTTAAAAGGATCTCCTGGAACGTACCAGGCATGGGGTCAATGTTCAAAAATACAAAATTCACAGTTACCTCACATGCTGAGGCATACAAGTGGCGATGTTGCAGGAAACCCACCTTACCTTGGAAGAAAGTGCCCAACTTAGACGTAGATGGCACGGTCACTTCTATGCCACTGCGTACTCTGCATTCTCAAGGGGTACATTCATATGGATCAGTGCGGGTACTCCCATTGAAGTGAGCAAGGGTCTCACAGACCCGTAAGGCAGATATGTTCTGATACAGGGTAAGATCCTGGGCAGGGTGATCCTACTTGAGAGCATTTACACACCAAATTATGACCAGGTCCAGTTTCTACACCAATTGTTAATACAGCTCTCCACTTTTGACACTTCCCACATCTTTA
Organism: Triturus cristatus; assembly: GCF_964204655.1. Classification (NCBI taxonomy): domain Eukaryota; kingdom Metazoa; phylum Chordata; class Amphibia; order Caudata; family Salamandridae; genus Triturus; species Triturus cristatus. The sequence goes on from NC_140592.1 coordinate 525,269,542, forward strand.
GTTGAGGGGATTTCAACTGCGTAGCCGACATAGAACTGGAAAGGTCAACTCTCCCGCTGAATGACACCCCGGTAATTAAGGTAACTAAAGGGTTTTGAGAGTGATTGTAGGAATGGGACATGGGGGGTATCTGGAGACTACAACACGGAAACACATGGACCTATTCGTATTACTCCTATTTGTATAAACCGCATACTAGACTAGATATGTTTACTTCCTCCAGTAATCTGGGACCGTCCATTACCCACACAGAATACCTGGGGCACACTATATCAGATGATAACCCACTGTTACTATGTATTTGTCCCATACTGGAGCCCACATTAACCCCCACATGGAGACTAGATCCTGAACTCCTGGAGGATGTTCCGTTCCACACATCGTTACAGATGGCTATTACAGAATATTTCCAGTTTAATCACAACACAGTCACTTCCAGGGTGACAGAGTGGGAGGACTTCAAGGTGGTGGTAAAAGAACAATGGATGGGCCATAAGGTTGGAACGAGGAAGGACATTTTGGGGGAACTTACAAACCTAGGAACCCAGCTACACGAGGGGTAAGCTCGCCTGACTAAAGAAGCTGACGCCCAGGAGAGACTGAGTGACCTAAGACAAAAATACGACGAAGCGCTATAAAGATTGAAATGCTTTGACATGCGAGAGTAACAATGTGGATGGATATGGAGGGAGATAAAGCAGGTAGACTGCTTGCATGATTAATACATCCTGAACACAGGAGAACTCCCATCTCCCAGATACAATTGACAGAGGAGGAGATTTCGCACCACCCTAAAGAAATAAATGAATCATTCTGGTCTTATGATGTCAAACTACACTGTGAACCACAAGCGCAAAGGCAAGAGACCATAAATAATTATTTATCACCTCTACCCCTAGTGGTCTGACCAATGTGAGAGTCTTGAGGGACTGGTAACTGCGATAGAAATTATGGCAGCAATTAAAGAGATGGCCAGAGGGAAAACACCAAGACCGATGGTTTGCTAGTGGAATTCTACGCCACCTACGCTCAAACCCTGGCACTAAAATTAGAGGAGATATATACAGAGGCCTGGGACAAAGGGGTGCTGCCTCTTCGACCAGAGATGCGTTGGTCGTACTGCTCCACAAGACTAAAAAACCACACCCGCAGGTGTAGGAATTTTGCCCACTCTCGATGCTCAACGTTGACTTTAAAGTCCTGAGCAAAGAACTAGCCACATGTCTCTTGCCATACATGACCAGCTAAATACATATGGATCAAAATGGGTTCATGACGACCAGATCTACCTCGGGGAGCTTTTGGTGGCTGTTCCATGTGCCACACCACCCTGACCAGGACCAGTACCCAGACACACTCATACTATCCATGGATCTAGAGAAGGCATTTGATTCAGTAAGATGGGATTTCACAGAGGACACGATGGAGCGAATAGGACTAGAGAAGGATGGATTAGGTGGGTGAAAATATTATACATGCATCCAACCGCACGAGTTAGGACAAATGGAGTGATCGCAGTACCATATAATATATATAGAGGCACTAGGCAAGGGTGCCCACTGTCCCCACTGTTTTTTGTTATTGCGATAGAGCCACTAGCGATAGCTTATCGGCAACACGAATGCCATATCAGCATATGCTGATGATCTGTTGCTGTACTTAAGAGATGGGGATGTGGAAGCACTGCGGACTCTGGCTGTGTTGGATGAATATGCGGAACTAGCAGGGCTCAAGATTAATAAATCTAAGACCTATGCCCTTTCCACTAATGGAGGACCACATACAATCTGGGAATTTCCCAACAGGCCTGACATGCCCCCCTTGCTCCTTAAGTATCTGTGAATCCCGATGTTTCATGAGTGAGAAGATTTACGAGAAGGCAACTTGAACCCGATTATTAGGTCCCTAAAAACTTCCGTACAGTTCTGGCTGTCCCTCATGCTGCCAACGAAGGCACGCATAGCATTCTTGAAAATGATCATTTTGCCCAGACTGTTATATAACTTTGTAAATCTCTCAGTGGTGAAACCCTCACAATGGTTCTCAGACGGGCAGCTGAAGACGGAGGATTGGGCGCACCTGACTTCGAACTATATTATTTGGCAGCCTAGCTCCAATGGCTAGCTCGGACATCCAGAACATAGAACTACTGGATGAGATGAATGGGAGAAACAGTTGGGAATGGTTGGTAGCCAAACTAGTACACCAGAAAGTGATCCTTCCACGTCCAAATACATTCTTGAAAACAGCACTATATTGCTGGAAGAGATGTCTCCTGCGTACAGAGGACGGCCACCTGTATACACCTGAAATACCGCTCATAGGAATCCGCACAGGAATACATTAGCCCCATATTCAAGACTTCAACTAGCAGAGTGGACTGCAGCTGGGATTGCAATGGTGGGAAACTGCTTCTACCTGGGAGTACTGACACTTATAGAAGACCTACTGTCCCGACACGACTTACGACTTACCACACAGGCAATTTTTGACCCATCACTCATTGACACAAACGTTCAGGGATCTGTGGCAAGGTGGCTCCACAGAACCCAACACACACAGAGTGCTCCAGGTACTGCTGACCCTGGGGACAGCCAGACACCTGATAAAATGGTTATACAGAGCACTTCTTGAATCGGTTAAAAAACCACTTGACCGTACCAGAGGGAAATGGGAGGAGGATATTGGGAAAACACTAACAGACAAAGAATGGACACGAATACTGATGGGTTTGAAATGAGTGTCAAGAAACTCCAACTTCAAAACGATTCAATTTAACTACATACACATGGTGTATCTGACCCCCCCATAGGTTGAACGTAATACGAGGGGATATTGACCAGTCCTGCACTAGATGCGGATTAAAAGATGCTGGCTTTGTACATATGACTTGGGACTGCATACATTTAAGAACATTTTGGGAGAAGGTCCTGACCGTGATTGAGAAGACTCTAGCCCGCTCACTCCCAAACACACCAGAGATTTGCTCATTAGGCCTGTTTCCTAGACTGAAAGCCAGAAAAATAAGGAACAGATTTACAGACCTAGCGCTGGTAATAGCGGCAAGACTCATTGCCCAACAATGGAGGGCACGCACCACCTCCTCGATAACGACATGGGTGAAAATCATAAATAACTAATCTAAGGAGGAACTGAGGGCCCCCCAGAAGGATGATGCACAGGAATACATAAACGCCTTATTGCAGAGTTATGGCCAGAGATGCTGAGGGACTGGGAGACCAGAAATATGGCAGATTCAGAGGGAGGGGATGAAGTCATCCCCAACACGGGAGTCCTAGACTCTCCCTGACCCCCACCTTGAAACACAACTGAATATGCAAACAGAAGCAACGGGAAACGGTAGATTTTGCTGGCCTCAGCGCTTTGTATCTAGCTTGCGCTTAGCGAGCGAGCGTAATTACGAACGTATCTGTGTGTTTTTAACGCTACATCCTATTTTGTATCTTGGTTGGTTTTCCTTTAGTATTATTCCCTGTTTTTAAAGATACTCACTGCCCACACACTCGCACTTAAATTGTGACCCCACCGCTGCTTTAGCGGTCAGAATTGGTAGTCTTACCTGTGTTGGCGACGCCATCTTGGAAACCCTTGTAGCGCCACCACGCTGAGCGCTTTAGTGCTCAGACGGAGGGGAGGGGAGTCAGTACTTAAGGCGAGCATTGGTCAGCGTTGGCGAGGAAACGGTAGATTTTACTGGCCGCAGCGCTTTGTATCTAGCTTGCGCTTAGCGAGCGAGCGTAATTACGAACGTATCTGTGTGTTTTTAACGCTACATCCTATTTTGTATCTTGGTTGGTTTTCCTTTAGTATTATTCCCTGTTTTTAAAGATACTCACTGCCCACACACTCGCACTTAAATTGTGACCCCACCGCTGCTTTAGCGGTCAGAATTGGTAGTCTTACCTGTGTTGGTGACGCCATCTTGGAAACCCTCGTAGCGCCACCACGCTGAGCGCTCTAGTGCTCAGACGGAGGGGAGGGGAGTCAGTACTTAAGGCGAGCATTGGTCAGCGTTGGCGAGGAAACGGTAGATTTTACTGGCCGCAGCGCTTTGTATCTAGCTTGCGCTTAGCGAGCGAGCGTAATTACGAACGTATCTGTGTGTTTTTAACGCTACATCCTATTTTGTATCTTGGTTGGTTTTCCTTTAGTATTATTCCCTGTTTTTAAAGATACTCACTTCCCACACACTCGCACTTAAATTGTGACTCCACCGCTGCTTTAGCGGTCAGAATTGGTAGTCTTACCTGTGTTGGCGACGCCATCTTGGAAACCCTCGTAGCGCCACCACGCTGAGCGCTCTAGTGCTCAGACGGAGGGGAGGGGAGTCAGTACTTAACCCTCGCATTGGATCGCGCAGCGGTGACGCGCAGCGGTGATGCGCAGCGGTGGCGCATGACTCGTGCCTGAGTCGGGCCAGAGTCTTGCCCGTCTGCGCCCGTCAGCGTCTCGGCAGTGGCCGGAGTGGGACGGTGGGTTGCCTATTGTTGTTACTTCACAGATATGATTTGCTATATTTCGGTAGACTTACTTGCCTTACGCGCCCCAAGTGGCCAATGTCATTCTTTCTTTCCTGGCAGCCGGGCCTTAAGAAAAGGTTGTTCTACTTGCGGTTGGCGTCTCTCAACGTCTATCGGAACTGCGCTTGATAAAAGTCCGGCCCCTTATCAATGCCTTCTTCTTAATACTAGATCTTTGACCTGTCACTCCCTAGATATCTGGAATTTATTACAGAATTCCAATATATCATGCTTATTTCTTACTGAGACCTGGCGAGTGCTCTGCTCCTGATGTAGCCAACGCCATCCCTACGGAATATAACATCTTTAGGAGGGATAGAATATCAGGCAGAGGGGGAGGTGTAGCTCTTGTGGTAAATAAAAACATTCCCTGCTCAACCTTCCCGGTAGAGAATATTCAGGGATGTGAAGCCTTGGGTTTCACCCTTCAGCTCTCCCCCCTCCAGGCTTGTACCGGGATTCTCCTGTACAGAGCCCCGGGACTTGCAGGGCCGTTCTTTGATGAACTACAAGTAGCTCTCTCAGTCCCTTGTCTCAGATCTGAGCATTGCATTCTTCTTGGGGACCTCAATGTTCACATGGACAATACTGTGGACCTCGATGCAATGAAACTTAGTGACATCACAGTTCCATTAGGATTAACTCCGTTTCTGCAGAAACCAACGCACAACAAAGGCCATACTCTTGACCAGATTTTCTCAACAAAATCTATTACAATAACGTCTATACAACCAGTGTTATGGTCTGATCATTTTTTGATCTCCTTTTTTGTGCCTGCCACTGCCCTTACCCGGGTGAGAGAATCAATGGAGTCCACGCGAACTTCACGCCCTTTCCATCTGCTTTCGGTGGATATGTTATCTGAGGCCCTTACCACCGTTCCATGTCCTCTTTTGGGCAATTTGGAAGAGAATCTCAGTCTCTTTCAGAATTGGCTGACAGCCAGACTTCAGGCCTTAATCCCCGAAAAAAAGCTTAAATCAGGCGAACGCAGAGCGTCGGCTCCATGGTTCACTCCCCAGTTAAGGGAGCAGCGGCAGGGTTGTAAAAGGGCTGAGAGAGATTGGAGACGGACCTATGATATGACGGAGAAATTGAAACTTCGAGTAATAACTAAAGCCTACCACCAGTCAATCTGGAAGGAAAAAAAGGCCTACCTTGAGCGTCGCATTGATGAGGCTGAAAATGGCTGTAAAGAAATTTTTAAAGTTGTTCTGGAATTCACCTCTCCAGCTATCTGTACATCATCTCATACTCATTCAGAAGTATGGATAAAACAGCTTGCAACCTTCTTTACCAGTAAAATCACAACCATTCAAGCCTCTCTTTTTCACCCTAGCTCTCAGTTGATCGTGGGTCCCTCATCCCCCCCTTCATGTAGGGAGGGTCTAGGCCCTACTCTCTTACAGTTTACACATCTATGCCTTGACACTTCTCTTGAGCTTTTGTCAAGCTTGAAATCAGGTTCTCCACTTGATCCGTGCCCGGCTAAATTTCTGGGGAAGGTGGCACCCGCCTTAAATGCCTTGCTGAACCCCCTTCTGAATTCTTCGCTGTCAACGGGAGTGGTCCCGCAGGCATGGAAACATGCTTTGATCCTGCCATTGATCAAGAAGCTTTCCTTGGACCCCCTCATCCATGCCAACTATAGGCCTATTTCCCTTCTCCCTGCCCTGGCGAAAGTGGCCGAGAAATTTGCACATCGGACGATTTCCAATTTCATCGAAGGAAACGACCTGTTGCATGATACGCAATCTGGGTTCCGTGCAAATTTTAGCACGGAGTCGGCTCTTCTCGAGGTCACGGATGCCATCAGGGAAGTTCTCGATTCCGGAGGAAGGGCCATGTTGGTAATGTTAGATCTGTCGGCGGCCTTCGACACCGTCCCTCATGATCGCCTCCTTGTAAGACTCTGGGAGAGCGGCATTTGGGGAACGGTGTGGAATTGGCTTAAATCCTTTCTGGCCGGCCGCCGGCAAACGATCTGGGCGCCTCCTTTCTCCGCTGATATGGCTCCACTAGAGGTAGGGGTACCGCAGGGTTCCATCCTTAGCCCTATGCTATTTAACATCTTTATGGCCCCCCTGGCGGTAGTCGCGGAGTCTTTTGGCGCCCAGATCGTATCTTACGCCGATGACATCCAACTCCTGTTCACTTGTGATAAGGGCGGGTCATTTGACGGCGTACAGATCAGGGATTGCCTTGGTGCGGTTTTTGAGTGGTTCAGGTGTAATGGATTAAAGTGCAATTCCGATAAGTCGGAGCTGCTCTTCTTTGGTTGCACCTGTGAACCAGATTGGAAAGCTTGGTGGCCACGAGATCTGTTTCCACCTGACAATGTGTCTCTTAAGGCTAAAAATTTGGGAGTTATTGTGGACAGTGAATTGTCCTTTGGGCCATATGTTTCGTGCCTTTCAGGCACATGCTTTGGCATTTTACGGATGCTGAGGAAGTTTCTTCCTCTAGTGTCTTTCCAGCATAGGAAGATTATTGTTCAGGCTTTGATCGGATCCCGACTGGATTACGCAAACGCACTTTTTTTGGGTCTACCAAAATATCTTTTGACCCGTTTGCAAGTGGTACAGAACTCGGCTGCCCGTGCTATTTACGGGCTCCCGAGAAGAGCAGGTGCCACGGCTTTACTGAATTCTTTACACTGGCTACCGATCGCTAAAAGAATTCTTTTTAAGTGCCTGACTTTTGCCTTCAAGGCTTTACAAGGATCTGGCCCTAAGTACATAAGGAAACGTCTCTCCCGATATGTACCTTGCAGGTCTCTGAGATCATCCTTTCTATCCAAAATGATAGTCCCGGTTATCAGGCGTGCAAGGATGGGAGGCCGATCGTTCCGCTACCTAGCCCCGAAGGAGTGGAATGAACTACCACTTTCTCTTAGACAGGCTCCCAATCTCCTTGCTTTTAGAAAAGAGCTTAAAACGTGGCTTTTTACTAAATAAATATTTCTACTACTAGATTTGATTCTTTTCTTCTGTCTGTTTTCTTTAGCTGTTATGTCTTGTTTTGTCTGCCGATATTCTTCATTAAAGCGCCGGGATGCTCCTCGGAGTAGCCGAGCGCTATAGAAGAAATAAATTAACATAACATAACATAACATATCCTAAATTAAATACCACCCTCCGGGCTAGGGGACTTGCGAGAGACCACGCTACTTATAGCAGAAGCATTAAGAGACACGCCAATACAACGTTTATTATAGATTGTTATACATTGATAGAGTGGAGAGAGATGATAGTATATCTTTGGCTGCACAAGGAAGAAACTCCTTGTCGGAGACCTGCCCTCTCCCCAGGCAACTCCGCCGTTGTGTCGCTGACCCGTTCAGCTGTTGCTGGTAGGTGTTTGAGGCCCTCCTCCATCCGCAGGCTCCTGCCTGCGCCTCATTCCTGGTGGTCCAGTGGGAGAGCCTTGCTCTTCTGCTGGTCCACAGCTGTCTGTCTTGTGTTTGTGCCCATTTTTCTGTTTATCTGTTATTGTGCCATTTTCTGTCTTTACTGTTTACTGTGTCCTTTCTGTTATTGTGTCCTTCTCTTATTGTGCCTCTTCTGTTATTGTGCTCGTTTTCTGTTTGTTTTGCTGTGCTGATTCCCTGCCCGGTCCCTTCCTGATGCTGCTGCCCCCGGGCCCCTCCCGGTTCCCACTCCCGCGTCCCAGCTGCGCTTCACTCCCCATTCCCCATCTAAAGGCGGTCGCGCACAGTAGGTGCACCGCTGGCACACTGAAGGTGCGCCAAAGGCAGCCGATCTGCACCTGTCTGTGACCCGAACGCGACCAGGGACAGGGACCCTGGCTGTCTGACCACCCACCACTGCGACTCAGTTGCCCTCCTCGCACTCAACCCCGGAAGGAACAACAACTGTCAGCTGTCCATGCCGAACACCACCCACGGCCAGTTCTCCTGCCGCAACTGCCGCTGACCTTCACCACCCTCCGCACCACCACGACCGCCGCCCCATGCCAGACGCTGGACGCCAACACCACTGAAGCCTTGAAGTGCATCCTCCTCAATGTGCGCACCCTGCACAGACATGCAGTAGAGATCTGGGACCTCCTCGACACCCTCTCGCCAGACGTCACCTTCTTCATGGAAGCCTGGACCAACGCCTCCTCTGGCCCCAACATAGCTACTGCTATTCCTGACGGCTACAAGATCCAGAGGAAGGACCGCCCGAACCGTCCAGGAGGAGGACTCACCATCGCACACAAGAGCTCCCTCAGACTCTCCACCTCCACCACGAGCAACTCCTCTGCCACCTCCAAACACCTTCACTTCCAGATCCAGAGCACCCGCAGAAGCACTCTTTGCAGCCTCCTCACCTATAGAAACCCCCCTGGACCCAGTGCTTCATTCGCCACTACCATTGCTGACCTCATCGTGCCCCACGCCATCGCCTCCATGGACTACATTCTCATTGTAGACCTGAACTTTAACCTCGACAACCTCAGCGACCCCAACTACACCGCCCTCCCGGACAACGTTGCCAACATCGGACTGAAACAGCTCGTCACCACCCCTACCCACAAGGCAGTACACACCCTCGACCCCATCTTCGCAGATGGCAACAACATCTGCTTCAGCTACACCATGCAGCCCCTCTGGACGTACCACCATTGCGTACACTTCTCTTTCAACACCACCACCGCTCTCAAACCCACTCCTTGCCCTTTGCGGAGGAACTTTAGCAAGGTCACAGAGGAGCACCTCAACTCCACCCTCAACCACGACCCCCCGCCTCTACCGATGCCAACTCTGCTGCCAAAGAACTACACGCTGGAGCACCGACTGCGCAGGCAAGCTCACACCCCTCCATACCACAAACAGACAATGCCCCCTGAAGGCCACCTGGTTCACCTTCGACCTCCAAGAAGCCAGACGCTCCTGCAGATGTCTCGAAAAATGATGGAGAAACATCAAAACCATGGAAGACCTTACCACCTACAAGAACGCCATAACAGAATACCACCAACGCATAAGATCCACAAAGAAGACCTTCATCCGGAGCAAAATCCTCACCAACTCCAGCAACTCAAAGGAACTCTTCAACATCATCCAGAAACTTACCAAACCCCCCAGCAAAGCCACGGATGTCACTCCCTTCTAAGACCTCTGCAACAAGCTCGGCTCCTACTTCCACCTGTAAATAAAGGCCTTCTACGACAACTTCAGTGAGCAGACTCCAGAAAACACCCTTCCCTCCAGCGACGACAGCCGGCCCACCATCACCGCCTAGACCCCAGTCACCACCGAAGATACTACCACGACGATGAAGAGCACTCACTCAGGAGCCCCCATGGACCCTTGCCTTCCGCACATCTTCCACAGAGCCGCCCCTGCCATAGCACCCCAGCTACGACACACCATCAATGCCACCTTCGAATCCTTCACTTTCCCCGATGACTGGAAACGTGCAGAAGTCAAGCCCCTCTTCAAGAAACCCTCTGCAGACCCGATGGACCTGAAGAACTACCGACCCATCTCTCTCCATCCCTTCGCAGCCAAAGTCACAGAAGAGATTGTCAATGCCCAGCTGACAAACTTCATCGAAGGGAACTTCATTCTCGACCCCTCCCAATCTGGATTCTGCAGCAACCACAGCACCGAGACCACCCTCCTTGCTGCTACAGATAACATCCGCAGTCTCCTCGACCAAGGCCACACCGCAGCCCTCATCCTACTCGACCATCCTCTGCAGCACAAAATGTGAACTTGGTCCTGAAACCGCATACATCATCACACTGTGAATAAAGAGACACGTCCTTAGTGATCATTACAGCAGTTCCTGTTCCAGAAGGAATAGTTTGGGACAGGGTTTCATATGATGTATATAGTCCAACTGAACTTTTAAAAATATCACACTTGTTTAAAATTTCTTTCAGTGACATTATTACCTCCAGTACTTTCTCTGATGATTAGGACTTTGAAACTGTATGCTGTCTAAGTTAGAACAATCTGCTGCATTTTCGAATGACGAATTGTATGATGATACATCTAATTTTGATACTATTTTTTGTTACCAAATGGTCATCATTTATTGCACAAAGCAAGTATCCCAAGTAATGTTTTCTCTTACTATCAATGGTAACATTGCTCAACACTTTCAAAAGGTAGTTCAACAACTTTTGCAAAGAAGTTTGGTTATTTTTCTGGGTGTAACACTTCAGACCCGACATCTTATCATAAGGTTGCACCTACACCTGCAATGAAAAATATGCTCACTAACACAAAACAGATATACTTTGCCTCCTTTATTTCCCAACTGTCTTTACATGGTTTCAACATTTCAAGGGACAATATAGACACAAAAACTGTCTGGAGGACTAAAGATTGGCAAGTTCAGGGAACTTTGGCCATATTTAGAGCATGCCTCATACCACATCAGATTATCTTCCTGAACAACACAGTGCATAAGACTTCCTATTTTGGGCTAGCAAAGGTCAAGGACTTGAAGATACAGCGAATTCCCTCACTTACACACTTTGAGGGTTGGCAGAATTACACACGACACAGTGAGGATACATTAGATACCATATTGAGAAATGGTTCACACAATTCATCAGACCCCAATTGGACAGGATGATTGGTTTGACCTATCAACACAAATAAGTGTCAGTCAAAATTCAGGGGTACCACTGAAGAGTTTAGTATTCATAGGCCTGACCAACGCTATGTACAAACAGAACACTCGGGGTGGTGACATTTTACAGTGTTGGGAGGTTATGCCTAGAGTGGCTAAAATCCTCAGCACTGTCCCAGGTGAAACAACACTTATCCTTGCTCTCAGATGACATGGATCTTAGGGATTTTTTGTTAGGTCCCCAGAAGCCACGTCAAAAGTGCTTCTTGTATGCTATTAACAATGAGGTATGGAACATCTCCCAGCAGGAGGCTGCTGAGAGATTGCGTGAGATTGACAGGGTTAACCTAGAAAAGGCTTTGGTAGTGATTGATAATGGTATGACCGCACTATCATCCAGAATGTATTCACTGGGCAATATTGTGCCTTCTGCAATAGATATAACGGAACAGGATTTGTCTATATTACAACATGGAAAGTCGCAGTTGCGATCCAGTCTATTATTGAGCAGGATGCTACACTCATTGTGCTCTGGTCATGTGCCCTGGTAGTAAATCAACAGTACGGCTCTGTTTTCTGCATACAATCCAACAGAAAGACAGACAAAAATGGTACAAAGAGATGCAAAATATACAATGCTGCGCATTGAAAAATTGGACTAATTAGCTTTTACCGTGACTGAGTCACCTTCCACAGAATGGTTAATCCATGGCCATATCACACTGCACGTCAATACATTCCAATGTCAATACTGTCTACAGTATCACCAGGTAGGCAGGTATGAAGCGTTGAGACAGGGATACATACATGAGTCTTGGGATTTATTGTACAGATTTAGATGCAGGAATGGCAACACTGAAGTTTTTCTCAGCGGTTCAGACTATGAGAATTCTTTAAGTGGATCTCTAATTTGTCAGGATATTTTGCTTCACCAAGCCTGTACTGCTTCAGTTGCAAACCTATCATGTCACTTGAAAGGATCCCTGGCTACCGTAATTCATCCAGTGTTCAAACTGCTCTCGAATGGGAGTTATTTGATGTTGAATGATCAAGGTTGTTGTGGGGTGGTGTCAGGCATCGAATATCTGGTCACAGTAAGTTCAAGGCTTACTTGTTGTATGCAAGTATTGTTTCCACCAACCCACACAGTTAGGGAGGCAACGCTATGGCCTTCATTGAAAGTTTCCTTTATACTGTTTGATTCTCTGAGCAGACTGAAAGACATGCTTTTACAGAAGGATGTGGCCTTAACCTCAGCCCGAGAGACTTTTGATCTCCTGGTTGCAAGGTCTTCAGCTGAGATACAGGCACTAGTCCGAATGAACTTCCTGCTTCATTTGGGGGAAATGGTACATCGTATCTTTAACATGTCTGATACGAGGGGGATCGTGCTCCTATTTAAGAGCATAGGATCTGGAATTTTGAGCACCTTTCAAACCATCTTCCGAGTTATTCCAGCATTTATATACTCTGTATTGGGAAGCGTTTTTGGAGGGCTATCGCTGGTCCTAGTATTTGTAGCGGGTGTCCTGGCTTTAATTTTCCTGCTACGCGATGGACGGCCCAATTCCACCAGAGATGGAAAAAGATCTCCTTGTGTGACTTAGCCGTGAACGCATGCTACTCCATCTGGGTGCACATTTAGACCAGTATGGGTTGACTTAATCTTGCCTTTGCTCTGATGCTTATTCTGCGTATACGAAAGCGTGTTGGACATATGTCTGACCCTTCCATCGGATGCGCCACAGGACGTTGAAATATTGCTAGACCCATTAAACGCCCACATATTACAGTGACCTCGGTGAATTCCCATGTTGATGACGGTATTCTTAAAGCCTCCACAAGATGCTTCAGCTCCTGTCAGAACGGACACCGGCTCTACAAGCACACAGGTTCCAAGTGTTTCCTCAGCAGCTGCTGCGGTAACTGAAGATGATCACCTTTGCTCCATTGACCTGATCCGAGAGGTGTTACAGGGACCATCGTCTGTGAATGCAAGTGACAGTGATGTTGCGTCTCCCACACTGGACACATCAACATTTGGCTCTCCATGTGCTGGGAACAATTCGACTTTTTTTCCAAAACAAACAAAATTGGAATGCAAAGCATCATTTTGATTTCTTCTTTTTTCTTCTCTTCCTTTTTGCTCTCACTGTGCACCTTGGTTTTCGATGTGCTCAGTTGGTCTAACAGTATATTGACTATTTCGCAGATTTATAGAGCTTTTTTTAGCGTTTTAGCATCATCTTTTACATGTACCAAATGTTTTTTCACCTTTTATGACAATGTTTTTATACCTTTTAAACAGACATATTTTAGCATTAGTTGCCCTTATCGACCTTCAGATGAGGAGTGGGTGTATTGAACCCCAATGTACCCCAATCTAGGCCTAGGTAGCCACACAACCTTTTACCTACATTCGTCCTACCTTGCTCTGCATAATGGTTCTAGCACTGACCTTTTACCTAGTTATGTGTTGAATAAATGTCAATCAGTTTTCTCTGAAACTGGCCTCATTTATTATGCATGAGGATTCCTAGTATCATATCTTAATCCCCTGCCCAGGACATACAGTGCAGGATTACCATATTCTGTATAATAACTCTGTACAAATGTCACCGCTATTGTCATCCTTGGACGACAGGTCCACTGCACATAATGCCAAACTATTACATATCTAGGTAGAACCCCTGAGGGTACCTTTTGGGTATAAATGAACCAAATCTTTACTGGGGAACCAGAGGAGGGGTTCCATGCTGACATATGATGCTGAGATTCCTCCACGTAGAAACTCTAGCATGCAGTGGTCAGACATCCCTAGCGGGGTGTCCAACGTGAGACCGAGACGGGGTCCTTTGTTCTCTCCCATCAGGTAATAAGGTTGGCTCTTTCCTAGGGGATTCTTGGCTTTACACCAACATACATGCTAGGTACACTAAGATAGGGTCTGCATAGTAGGATTATGCATGATTACTGCCATGTATCTATATGCATTAATATATTCGCTGTTTTAGCACCCTGTTAGAATTCTACCTTTTATTTACTCTGTTGGTGCTTGTAATCTTATACATCTGTTTCGGTCTTATGATTGTCGCAGCAAAAATGTTTTATACTAGAATGACGCTGGTTCAATAAATGCTATTGAAAACATCCCCATCTTCCCGCCATCCGAAACAGCCCGACCGCCACAAATCCGACAGGCTCCTTGAGCCTACCGGTGCAGCGGAGGGCCTCCCAATCTCCACAATGGTGGCGGTGCTTGCCAGGCAACACCGTAGGGATTAGGATGGTCCCTCCCCGCTAGCCTTTCCATGGCGGTTCACCCGCCATGGAAGGGTTGGCTGCGATGGACATTGGGGGGCCGTGGCGGGCCTAACTTCATCCTGGGCCCTTCTCTTTGGGTGTGGGGTGCACCAATGGTGCCCCCCAACAGATCCCTGTACCAAGGGACAGGCACTGCATGGTGCCTGTCACTTAGTACAGGGATGTGTTACACATGCCTTTTTTCCATTGCTGCGGGTGCTGCAGCCAGCAGCACTTGCCACAGTGGAAAACCTGTACAATGCGACTGCCACAATGGCGGTTGCATTGTAATTTAGCATGTGGGACCCCTCAACACTATGTTGGGCGGTACCATCATCCTAATCAGGCCCTTTGGGAGCACGTCTGACTGAGCAAAAAGTGCTGTACCGTTTCCACGATCCTTCAGGGGTCAGGGTTGTTATGTTCGATAGTTGCCAGAAACTATTCTCTCCTTGGTCAGGTTAGAGGGCTTATAGTGGCACTGTGAGCTAGCTGGTCTATAGGCTAACATGTCCTGTGGGGGTGTCTGGAATCAGTCTAGACACAAATTCGTTAGTTTATGTTGTATAAACGCACAGATCCTATTTATATTTGTAGGAATTACACAAAAAGTAAAACAATATTATCATCACAGTTTTGTCACACCCGTTATTATGCTTCAGGAGGTTATTGGTTACCAGTAAAGGAAATGAGAGATTCCACAACTACACAAAATCTAATAATGGCTAATCCCTCTTCATTGATCCCTCTGTACTATGCAGTTTTTTCTAAGCCCACCTTCTGCCCACTTCCCTCTCATAGAGAAAATGATACTGTGATACCAATTGAACCTTGCTCTGTCATACCATTAGAGTGCATATATTCTCAGTTGGAGAATAAGAAGGAAACTGACGTGGGAACCTACGTATCTTCGGAATTCCAGAAGGAGAAGAAGCCTCATCTGTCTCATGTATCCTATTTTTAGAACAATGGTTCTCACAAGCAACTAACATAAAATTTGAGAAACCACTTGAATTCAACAGGGCATATAGAGTCCCTACAAGGATGCTCCAACATCAAAAGATGCCAAGATCCATCATATGCAAACCCTTAAGGTACCAACACGTCGAGCTAATACTAGCTCACATGAGGAAGCACAATCACATCCTATGGAAGGACAATAAAATATTCATCTCCCAAGATTACTCCAAGACAACGGTGGAAACTCGCAAGGGATTTCTTGCCCTCCACACAAAGATGAAAAACATGAACATTCAAGTATCATTCTCTGGCTCGGCGAAATACTGAATCTCTGCTCAAGGTAGCACGCATGTCTTCAACGATCCTAACACTCTCAAAGAATTTCTAGAGGGCAAAGAATCGCAGATGGAAACATCTTCCTTCAGTACAAGAATCAATACCTACGAACGATCCTATCACGGGAAATTCACGAGAGGCCATCCTTCGATCAAACCTTCTCTTCTTGCACCGGACTCCGGATAGAAGCATCTATGTTGTATATTTCTACATCACTATGGTTATGTATTAGTATATGTAATTAATATTAAGTGCTTGTGTTTTCAAGTGTCTACATTCGACCGTTTCAAAAGGGTCTGGAAGGAAAATGCTATGACATACTGACAAGGTGCCCCATGATCCTGATGCCTAGAAGTCAAGGTCAAGTTTAAAATTTTCATTACAAATGATAATTGAACGTTATAATGGATAACATAGCCAATAGCTATAAAATCTATTCTTGTTAGAAGATACATACCAGTTGCAATCATGCTGGTTATACTCTAGCTACTAGTTAGACACCCAACTGTTTGCAACAATAACATTTCCGTTAGCTTTAAGCTCATCTCCTATTAGAAGATACATGTCAGTCATATAAATTCCTGTTATATACTGTTTACTCGCTAGGTCTACACTAGCCATTGTGTTGTTTTAATGAAGTTATCAGTTCTATCAATGTTTATCAGTCTGTGTCCCGAAGGAACAGTCCTTCCTCTAACCGCCATGTCTGTAGGCTATGTTTGGGGGAGGGGGTGGGTAGAGGGTTTTGTAAGGGGTAGAGTTGGGTTTCTATGGGATCACAGTGCATCTTTTCTATGCTCTCTTGCACACTACTGCTCATTCTCCTTTTATTAGTTGTTACATCAAGAAGGAAGAAAAACACTATGTTGTGAACCACACTCGAGGTAATACCAAAAAGATTACCATTGCGTTCACACACAACGTACAACAATGACTAGAGCAAACCAATCAATTAAAATAGTATCCTTAATTGTGAAAGGGATCAATCATCCAGTTAAGAGAAGAAAGGTCCTTAACTACCTCAACAAACAAAGAGGAGATGTAATCCTCTTGCAAGGAACGAAACTCGACGATACACACTCCTTAAAATTCAAAAATCATCAATTTATGGATATTGCCTGGTCGGCGGCAACTGGAAAAAAGAGTGGAGTCATAACCTTAATAGGCAAAACCTCCAGAATCGCCTTAAGTTCATTCACATCGGACTCACAGGGAAGATGGTGTAGCACAAAGTTAGTCAAAAACAACTCTGAATTCTATATAGTTAATATATACGCTCTTACAAAAGATGACCCATCAGTTTGGGAAGATATTTATAATCAACTAGAGAAAATTCCGGACACAGCAACTATCATACTAGCTGGCGACTTCAATCTACCGCTAGAACCACACTTAGATAAAAATTCTAGGTTTCCATTTCACCCGAACAAATCACACAAAATTCTTTAAAAAATCTACGCAAAGTTTAACCTAAAAGACGCTTGGAGAACCCAGAACCCTTCAGAAAGGGATTATACATTCTACTCTTTTCCACATAAATCTTACTCCCATATAGATTACATTCTGATCACAGGTAATGCGCTAAGGAATGTAGATCAATCCACAATAGAGCCTAGAGTAATATCAGATCACTCCTGCATCACACTTACCATTACTCACCATACACCGTAAAAAAATCAACCATTATGGCGGTTTAACGATTAAATCATCTCTTCTCAAGAAAACATTAAAGCCATAACAGATTCTATTCAAAACTTTCACTTAGAGAATAATGAAGGCAAAACTTCAGACCTCATACGGTGGGATGCTTTAAAAGCCACAGTGAGAGGGGACATTCTTAAGATAAGGTCCAACATGAACAAAGAAGCCAATTCCAAACTATCCCAATTGCAGAGAGAAATCGCAGACTAGAAAAAACACAATCCATTAGCAATGACAACAATACCCTTAGCGCACTCTTAAATAAAAAAAATACGAATACAACAAAATCATAAGTACACGGGCCGGAATCTGGATTAATAAACAAAAAAGCATTAAACTTTGCAACTCTAATAAGGCTGGCAAATCACTTGCATTTTACCAATAGTTCAAGCTTCAAAAACATGCCATCAACACCATGAAAGACAAAAACGATAAGATCACTACCAATCCTGATAGGATATCTGAGATTTTTAAAGAGTTTTACCAGAAACTATATAAGGAAAACCCGGAAGTTAACCACTCAAAATGCAAAACATTTTTAAATAGTATTAAACTACCTTCGCTCACAGAGGATGAAAAAACATCTATCAATGGTCCGATCACAGATAATGATATCCTTGGGGCAACTAAAGATCTTAAAACGGGTAAAGCACCTGGCCCTGATGGGTTCAATGCCAAATTTTTTAAAACATTCTCTACGTCCTTAATTCTTCCACTCACTAAATTATATTCACACTTCTCCAAATCAGGCCAAGTCGCAGGCACCTCTGCTGAAGCAGTCATAACAGTACTACCCAAGGAAGGGAAAGATCCTCTTCTACCAAAGAATTACAGGCCGATCTCGTTGATAAATTTGGACTGCAAGATCTATGCCTCAATTCTCTCTAAACGTGTCCAGCAACACATATCAAAACTAATACACCCATAACAAGTAGGCTTTCTAAATCACAGACTATCCAGTGACAGCGCAAGACTATTGTGCCACACCATTGAAAAAGCTAAATTAATAAATTCCCCCACTGTGGTGATCACACTGGATGCCGAAAAAGCTTTCGATAAGGTGGACTGGAGATATCTACGTGCAGTTCTAGAGAATTTTAACCTTGGGGACAATTTGATCAAAATGATTATGGCCTTGTATTACAAACCAAATGTAAGAGTCAGAGCGGTTGGTATAATTTCTTTCTCTTTCAATCTAATGCAAGGTACTAGGCAGGGTTGCCCTCTTTCTCCTCCACTCTTTCTCCTGGCACTAGATCCTTTTCTCCAGCACTTTAGAGAAAATCAGGACATCTCTGGGATCACCTTTGAAAACACCAATGTAAAACTAACGGCGTACGCTGACGATGTACTTATCATCACAGATAATGCCACCTCATTCATTCCAGCCTTAATGAAATCAATCCAACAATTCTCAGAAGTCTCTGGATATTCTCTTAACAAAGATTAATCAGAAGTCAAACTTTTAAACCAAGCCGGTAATCAAGACATCTTAGGCTCATCCGGACTAGCATGACAACAGGGGTGCATGAAATATTTAGGCCTAGAATTTACAAGCGATCTAATAACTACTCTCCACACCAACGAGGATACCTTATATAAAAAAATTAATTCACTTCTAGACTCATGGTAACCTAAATTCCTCTCTTGGTGGGGCGGAGCAGAAACTCTATAAATGATGGTTACACCACTAGTCAACTATCTTAGCAGTATGCTTCCGATGATGTTAACTGAAAGCTTTTTATACAAAATGGACACATCTTTTAATAAGGCCCTATGGCAAGGAAAGAAACCCAGAATCTCACTAAAAAAACTAAAACTAGCTAAAAACAAAGGTGGAATCGACTTGCCTAATTTCAGGAACTATCAAACTGCACATCTCTGTAAGCAGGGATCCAACTGGTCCATTGACAACCCAGCATACAAACCAGCTTGGCTAGCCATAGAAAGATCGCTCATTAATAAAGCACCTCTTGCAGCTATGGCAACTATGCATACTGTACACTTACCACATTCCAAGAACATAATACAAAACACAAAGTCTGCTCTCTTCCGTCTGGACTCACTATCAGAAATAAAGTTAAAAGATTCCAATCTCACATCCTTATGGAACAATCCTAACCGCAAAATCAATGGCTTCCCAATCTTTTGGACAGATTGGTCTAATTGTGCCATAAACCTACTAAAAGACATACACTCAGGTTCTGCACCACTGCCGTTCTCAACTCTGCAGTATCAATTCAACCTGAAAAAATTGGATTTTTATAAACTACTGCAACTCAAGGTCCAGATCACGAAAAGATTGCTTAAAGCAATATCTCCTTCTCTTTCTAACTTATTAGGTCGTTTAATCAGATCCGGCCATATGGTTTCAGGCACATATAAGCTTTTACTACCCAGTCTAAGCAAGTCCTTTTCACGTAACAAAGTAATATGGGAAGCGGAATTGAACACTAGGAATATTACGTTCGATTGGAATTACATTAACAGATCGCCCTTCTCATTCAAGATATCTCCAACCTTATCACAAACTAAATACATGATTATTAACAGATCATATTGGACACCCTCTAGACTTTTTAAATTAGGACTCATTCCTAGTCCCAATTGTTGGAACTGCGAGGAACACAAAGGCAGTCTAGCACATATGCTTTTTTCGATTGCCTGATCTTAAACACATACTGCAGTAAAATATTTTCAATATTACTCCCACACGGGAATTCTCATATATCCTCCTCGGCCCGTTAGACAATCAGCCGAAAACTGAAGGTGATCGCCACCTACAAGACCTAATGTTTACTTTAGCATGCAAACTGATCTTACACAACTGGAAGAACTTCAAGGTGATATCCTATTGAATGTGCAAGAGTGGATCAGCTTCCTTAGAGGTGCTGATAATGTATCACTACAATTCTTCCCCTGGCGCTCTCCTCACATATCTATCTGGCATTTACTGGACTCCAAACTACTTTGCTACAATCCTCTGTAATCAGTTCCCTCAGGAGAGGGTTACACTCTCTTAAGACACACTCTTTCACAATCAAACTATCTTACAATACATACTATACCTCGATTCCTTCAAAGCGCTCACAAGACTTTGGTCATTTTTATTCTACTGTGTATGATTAAGTGTCTACTCATATCCAGATTAAACCTTGCATATCAACCCCACTGTTGATTCTTTCATTAAGTCACTAAGTCAACCTCAATACTTGTTCAAAATTACTGTGATGTAATAGTCTTACGATCATATTCAATATGTACCTCAAACTTACATAACCTACTCTATATGTTTATGAAAAAAGTGGTTACCAAGATGTCTTCAATACTAGTTCATGATTACTGTGACGTACTATCATGATGACCGATCTCAAAATGTACCTTAAGACTTGCATAACCTACATTATGTGATTATTGCGTGTAAAGCCCCAAGTATCTACACAACCTCTATGTCTTCAAATCAAATCTTACACAGCCTCCTCTTAGCCCTACCTTTGTATCCCCTTTTGATGTGCACCATTGTGCACTGCCTGTGTATTTACTTATTTTGCAACTGTACTTTATGCATCTGTATTGTGTATTCTTTGCTTCAGAAACACTCAATAAAAAAAGATTTGAATTTAAAAAAACAACACACGATAAAAATCCACTAGAAAACCAAGAAGGAAACTGAGGCATGAGTTGGGTAGGATTCGGAAAGGTTGTAGTGACCTTGTGCTCCCGGATTTTGTTGGAGGTGACAAAGATGCCGATTGCTGATACCAATGGGGATGAAGAATAAGATTAGGCCATGATGAAAAAAGAAGGTAGCACGGTACCAGTGGTCACGATGCGCTGACAGGCGGGCAACAGCTGCTGCTTGAATACCATACGGTCTGGCTTCTTACTCTTGAAGGTCATCCCTGGCCTGGCGCCCGAGGGCTGCCCTTCTGCCCCCTTCCTCTTTGGTGTTGTATTTCATAGCCTTGCAGCTGATTCAAAACTATTGTTGGATTGAAACAGTCACTCTCCTTCACTTACGGGTTTATCGTCTCCTGTGGATTTCTCATGATAACCAACTACCGCATACATACAGCTCACAGAAAGCAATGACACATCAACAACACTAAAAATCAGCAGCTTAACCCTCATACATCAAGTAATCTGTTTTCTGGAATTCAGACAAAATATCCTATTTAAAATATTGTCAGACATAAATATCAAGTTTTAAATATCATCATGCAGAAATATTGTGTTTAAAAATATCGTTGTCAAGAATATCGCTTTTAGGGTAACAATATCCAAATCATTAAAATATTGTTGTTAATAATATTGTTTTTTAATTATGTAGCTGTATTTTCCTATATATTTTAATTTTATATGTTTTAACTTGTTTATATAATTATTGTTAATGTTTTTAATATAGTTTTGACATTTTTAGTAGTGTTGAAATATTATTTATTATAATATTTTTTATATTTAGTATAGTTTTGACGTCATTTTATTTGTTTGAAGTGAATTAGTCTGTTTCTAATGTTGCACAGATTGCTGTTGGAGTTGTAAATTTTACCCCTTCTCAATCCAACACTCTTCCTACTGTTGCACTGACTGTAGTGGGAATAGTAAGTTTTACCCCTCCACAATCCAACACTTTCCCTCCTGTTGCACTGACTGGAGTGGGAATACAAAATGGTACCCCTCCATAATCCTCAATGTGTAATGTAATAGTTTGCCTACTGTTGCATTGTGTGAAGTGGGACTAAAAAATGTAATTCTTCTTTATTCAAATAGTTTGTGTACTGGCATGAAAATGAGAAAGTTTGAGAGCAGAAAAAGTATTGAAAGACATTGGATTAAGATGCTCTTTTAAAAGCCTAAATATTTTTCCTTTGCGCACTCTGTGAGAGAATACGGCCCACGCTGTTTAAAAGTGTATCACGTGGGTTAATTCAAAATTCAGCGACTGCCTCCCGTGATCAAGGCTCTTCCGAGCAGAAACGTTGGGATAAGGAAGCCTCTTGCCTTCGTGGTTTACTACCAATAAATGATTTATTGCAACCCAGCCAGTGTCGGTGTGCCTCTTTGAAGGAAAGGAGGATTAGATGGCATGTTTTACTGGAAGCCTCGCACCAGTTGCACTGGCCGCCCTACTAAGGTCATGGTTTGTTTGCGTGGCATTGTCGGCTGGATATATATATATATATATATATATATATATATATATATATATATTTATATATATATATATATATATATATATATTTATATAGATTATATATATATTTATATTTATTTATTTATTTATTATATTTTTAAACTAAAAAGTTATTAAAATAGAAATTAAAATTATAAGTTTAAAAATAGATTTTTAATTAGATATATGTCATTGTCATTGTTAAACTTTATTTCGGCTCCAAGGGCCATAAAAGCAACATGAATTATCACAGTTCACAGTTAAATTTTTTTTTTAAAATAACCAAATCAGTTCGCAGTTGTTAGATGTTACAAAAACATTCATGTAAAACAGAAGAAAAAATAATTAAGCTGAGAAGTTGATTACAAAAATTTCCTACGTATTATCCACATAGCATTAAGAAACCGCGAAACTGCAAAAACTATTGGGGGTTGGGTGTCGTACTTCAGAACTCTCATAGCTTTATATCACTCTCTAAATCCCAGGTTGTTACATATGGGCTTAACCAAACGTTTTCTTTGCAGGTGGTATGTGGGGCAAAAGAAGGATACATGTTTTTCATCCTCCAGTCTATGGCCACAAGCCGGGCAGGCAGTAGTATTATTTGCATCCCACCTGGAGGTGAACGATCTGAGGGGAAGACTGCCCATTCTCAGTTGACAGTAGAGCTTTCTAGCAGCCGGGGGGCTGACCAAATCTAGAAATTCCTCTCTCCTGTAGTTATCTTTGATTTGTAGGAACTCGGCCGTCAGCCTACCAATGTCAGGACACTCGTGGAGACGCATGAAATGATAATTTCTGAACTGTTCGGCCAATTTTGCTTTTGATAAGGCCGAACAGGAGACCTCCGGAGAGGTCCATAGTTCAGGTAGGCCAATCTTGGTACAAGTATCCCTAACAAATCTCAACCAGGGAATATTCTTGCTCCTCATTTGGGACCAAACCCCCTTAAATTCCTCCAGATAAGAACCCAACTCTGCGTTAGACCAAAGTCTCTTCCAGTATATCAATGGGCGCAGCGTTACCACCTGTTCCATGGGTATCAGCCCACAGTCCAACCTGATAGGGATCAACGGGGAGCTAGAGGGCAGACCCAACAGACTCCTCACAAAAGAGTTTTCAGTCCCGATCAGGCTATTAATTCTAGAGTGACCCCATAATTCTGCTCCATAGGTGGAAGCCGCTCTTGCTTGGGTCCTGTAGATTTCTATTGCTGGTGCCACTGGTTTGGAGACCGAGCCTCTAAATACTTGGGAAATTCCCCCAGTGGTTTGGGCAAGTTTTAGCACAGAGTTATCAATTTGTCCCCCCCAACCAAAATGTTCCCCAGATATCCGAACGTTGACACCCGCTCAAGGTGGACACCATTCAGGACTGGGTTTGGCCTTGTGTGCTTGGAGGGGTTGAGGATCATAAATTTCGTTTTAGCTAAATTGATCTCCAGGCCTCTTTCAGCACAGAAATCCACAAAGCCATCCAGGATGCGCTGGATGCCAGTTGACGTTCGTGACAGCAACAAAGTGTCGTCAGCGAACATCAACGCTGGCACCATGCCCGTAGCAAGTCTTGGCACGTCTGTGTCCCTGATACCTTCCAGATGTTTAATGAGCCCGTCAATGTATAAGCAGAAAAGTGTGGGTGCCAACACGCATCCTTGACGGACTCCACGGTTGACAGGGAAGCGGGAGGACAGCTCTCCATGCTTGCCACATCTGACCTGGGCGAAGTTTTTCGTGTGGAGTCTACTCACAATATCCA
The DNA here is from genome assembly GCF_964204655.1 of Triturus cristatus. NCBI lineage: Eukaryota > Metazoa > Chordata > Amphibia > Caudata > Salamandridae > Triturus > Triturus cristatus. Next base: position 525,293,907 of record NC_140592.1, read on the forward strand.
AGAGATATGAGGGGACATTGAGAGCCCGGAGAGCCTTCCACAGGTTTTCTCGCGGTACCAGGTCAAATGCCGACCTCAGGTCAACAAAAATGAGATAGAGGCTGCCACCCTCTAGATACACGGTCTTCCAATGTATAACCTGAAGTCGGAAGATCTGGTCGACAGTGGAGGTTCCCTTCCTAAAACCCACTTGCAAGAAACTTAAAATTTTATTATCTGTCTCCCAGGTCTGTAGTCTGTCCAATATTATACGTCCAAACAGCTTCTGTGTGATATCAATTAGGCTGATGGGCCTATAATTTGTGGGTTGTTGAGGACAGCCTTTCTTGAACATCGGTACGATCTCTGCACCTAGCCAAGACTCTGGGAGTTCCGCACCCACCAGAATGGAATTAAATAGGGAGCAAAGATACGGCGCCCAGATCTTTGGTTCCGAACGATACAGATCGCCAGGGATTTTATCCAGACCCGGCGCTTTGTTGGGTATCAACAGGTGTATGGCAATTTCCACCTCCTTTATCGTTACCGCCGTGGCATCTTTGGCTCAACAAACAAGTCTGGAAGGAGAGGTAGTTATGGGTAGTGCGTTATCATTTGAGCTAGAGTAGAGGCCCCCATAGTGAGCTTCCCATACCGCTGGGGCTATGTTAGGGAATGAGGTCGTTCCTGGTTCTTTTCTGCCCTTGCTGACAATAGTCCAGAAGCCCCTGAAGTCCTTAGCCTGCAAGGTTAGTCTTAGCTCCTCCCATGTATCAATCTCCCAAGCCTTTCTGGCCCTTTCTAAAGTTTGTTTCTGCCGTGCCCTCAATGTTTTGATTCTGTCTTTGTCCAAGGCCTTAATGGCCGTGAGCAAATCACTCTTCGTCTTCCTGCACTCAGCAGAATACCACAATTGCCTTTTGGGCAAATGAGGCCTCACATTCCCAGTTGAACAGAACACCTTTGAGAGTTCATTTACTAACTGTAAATGAATGCCTGTAGGCCCAATTGCCTGTCCTATTGGATCTCGATTTAGGCCTGCCTCAGACATTCCAATAAGATGGGATAGGACAAGACTATAAATCTCTGACAATTTGCTTGGGCTAGCAGCAATGCGGGGCCATCTTACCCTTCGTCCATTGTTGTGCAGGATGAGAGGTTGTGCTGTGGGAGATAGCGATGTATCGTAGCTACTCATGCCCCAACTACCTGGTTTAAATGTCACAACCAAAGCGTTGTGATCACTATCATCCCGTTCTGACACCCTGAAATCGAGCACCTTGTCCCATGATCTGGTTTCAATAAGAACATAATCTATAATAGAAGTTTGTCGACTCTATTGAAGGTTGCTCGTCCTGGTCTATCAGAATCAAATCTCCCATTACATGCCCTCAAAGATAGGGAGAGAGTAAGTGCGGAGGGGTCCAGGCTTTGACCTTGGGAATCATAGGATCGGGAATATTTCGGTATTCGTTTTCGGCGGTTGGATCGTCTAGGACCGACACACTAAGTGGTTCATATTGGCAATTTAAATCGCCACCCACTATCAGGGAATATCCAGGATCCAGGGACAAAATAAATTTATTTAGCTGTTCAATGACATTGGATTCCCGGCCACCCCGGGAAGGTCTAGAATAAACATTCAGGAGAGCCAGATGGATGTTGTTAGGCAACTCGAGTAAAATGCATTGAATGTCATCTGAATTGGTGTGAAGTTGCCTTGCTAAGGCGCCCAAGTGAAGAGCAACCCAGGTGGTAAGACCCCCAGATGGTCTACCCCTGCCACTAGGTACTGCTAGTGTGTTAAAAGATACAAAGCCTACCCTTTGGAAATTTTCTAAGGCCCATGTCTCCTGCATTAGGCAGACATCGAAATTATCTATGAAGGTGCCCCAGTCTTCACATATCAATTTGCTCTTAAGGCCTGCCACATTCCATGAGAGCAAGGTGGGACTCTGCTTTGGGTTGCTTATGACTGGGATCTGATCAGCAGCAGAACTAATGGTAAATGGTGAAATGGTTGCCCTACCCGGGATTTCCCGCACAAACCCAATTGCCGACCCTTCCGTTTCTGTCAGCCCCCCCAAGACTGTGTACACTTTCGGGACACTGCGGTTTGGACGTCAATCAACCTGGTCAAGGGTACTATATCTGTTGATGTGGTAAAAAGCTTCAAGTGGGGCGGGCAAGATCGATCATGTGCTTGATTTGCATTGAAGGAAGAGAGGGGGGGTGATCCAACCCTTCCAAGTCTCCGACTATCTACCCTTCCACTACGAAAAGCGTCGATACCAGAATTCTGGGGTCCCGGATAAAAGTAGGTGAGTGGGAGGGCTTTGATTGCTGAGTGGGGGCTCATTTGGCGACCTGTCTGAAATGTGCAGATGTACCTAGCGGTACTTGGATTCCTAAAATTGATTACTACACAATCGCCTGGAACATCCTTGACTCTATGACCTAGCCAATTTATCCTCCTTACAAATAGTATCTCACTGCTGCACTGATTCGGGAGGGGTTTATGGCAATTTAACCAGTGCATACATTTGTTTTTTAGATCGGAGAATGCCTCCCTTGATCCATGATTCAGGGTGGGGACACCAGCAAGAACCACCACATATGGCACAGATTCGGGAGGGAGATCCAAGCAAGGTAGTTTGGGGTCAGAGGGGAGCCCTGGCTGCTTACGTAAGATGTGGTCGGGTTCACTTGGCTCATTTGGTGGGTTATTAGTCACGAGGCTGGCCCTGCTCCTTAAGTTCCCTACAACGGGTAATGGGATAAGGTCGTGGGGGACAGCTTGAATGTCATTAGCCAAACCCTGACCCTGCAAAGTGAAATGATCCGTTGTAGCTGCCAGTACGTTAGGTGGGTTGGGAGCGGGGCAGATGGACTCGGCTACATTGTCTTTAGTTCCCCCTCTTTCCCTTGTTCCCTTAGCCCCAGACAATACAGCAACCAAAGATTCCAGATTGGAAAGTCTGTTTTCCATAGAGTCAAGTCTATAGCAGATGGGACGACAAGTCGCAATGAGTAACTGTTCCATTCTTAACCAGTAATCATTGTTCAGTGCAGGACCCATCTGGGCCTCAGGGCCTCCAACCGTCAAGTCTGCGTTAACCACGGGCTCAGATATTCCGGTGTTTGGCCATTTTTGGGTTTTAGATCTTTTATTGGGCAACACTGTGCCGCCCCGCTTACGTTTCACCACCTTTTCTGTCGATTTAGCATGGGTAGCATCTGTACGTATGGGTTGGCCGGATCTAGTTGGTCCTCCGTGGATCGTGGGTGTAGGAAAACCGGGACCAGAGGAGTCACCTTGTTCAGATAAGTTACAAACATTGCTATTAGATATATGTATATATATCCACCCAAATCGGCTCCGTTCGTAGGACCCCTGGCGCGTCTTTATCCGGTGCAGTGCTGCGGCCGAGCCATGCCGAATTGTATCATCACCAAGGATTCACTTCGCAGTGAATCAATTAGCACGCACTCACAGTCTGTTAATTAATCCCAATCACTTTATTTTTCTTAGTAGTTCTCCAGTCTCCAAATCAACCAACGCGTTTCGCCATCCACCGATGGCTTGGTCACGGTTAGCACAGTACATTACATTTGCCCAATAAAAACATTTGTTGTTAGTCATGTGGGTGTTGATGTCACACCTTCCTCAATGCATGGAATTCTGGTATATGTATTTTTTCACCATACATACATTTTTAACAAAATATTTGCAACAACAACCAATTGTCGATATATGGGTCCCTTGCCGTTGTTATGTTTTATTTATGACAGAGAACCGGTTCTCAATGGGTTTCACAGGGAACCCATTATTTTGATGATTGACGTTTCGCTGATTATATGCAAGGTCACCAATTAATGTTAATGTAGTACCCTCTAGTGGGTTAATCCTCCCAGAGTTGATGTAAAGATACATTTGTTTGTATCCCCTCTAGTGGGGAACGACTCTCGCCGGTTTATTACATAATAGTTCTTACTAACTGGAAGGATATGTCTATATGGTGTCGACCCAAAGATGATTTTAGTGTGTATTAATTACATGTGTGTGTTTTTTTTGTATGTGTTTTTTTGGCTATAAATGTGTGGATTATGTGTGACTGTATAAATGTGACTAACAAAAAATTTAAAAAACCTTAAGGAAAACATTTGTGCTTAAAAACGGCTTCCTCTCTTGTTCACAGGTGTCCCACTAATTAAGGTAACATAGTGAGTCAATGTTTCTACAAGTGGACGTACAGTTCCTCACTTTGATTCAGGCCCCATGGCGTAAAAGTTCTGAAATTAAGAATCTGGTATGATTCTCTCCGTCTTAAAGTCTTTTCCCGGTCACCCCCTCTTTCATGTAGGGGTATGGTCTCCAGGGCATAAAAACATAGGGATTTCCAATCTCCTCCATGGTTGATCTCCATATGTTTCGCCACAGCATTACTCCTGTCTTTATTGACTGTGGCTCTGACGTGTTCCAAGATTCTCTTTTTGAGTTCGCATTTCGTACTTCCTATATACTTCAACGAGCATGGACACTCGATTACGTATACCACAAACTGGCTTTTACACGTGATTAGTTCCTTTATCTGCCACATTTTTCCGTTGGATAGTTTAACTTCTGTTGTGTTTTTGGCAATCTGACAAACTTTACACATGTGGCACTTTTTAAAGCCTTTCGTTGTTAACCATTGTGTGCCTTTCTTTTTAGTTTGATCTTGATGGTGACTATGTATCAGTTTATCTCTCAAATTCTTCGCTCGGCGATAAGTGATTTGGGCATGTTTGCCCACGATTTCTCCCACTGTCGAGTCCAATTGTAGAATTTTCCAGTTTTTCCGAAAAATGTTCGCTATTTCTTTTGATTCCTTGGAATAATCCAAAATTAATCGAATTGTTGTGTTTTCTGAGTGATTCACATTCCTGTTGATTGATTTATTGATCTTTTGCTGGTTCTCATTAAGGATGTCCTCCCTTCTTTTTTCATAGGCTCGCTTCCAACACCTTTGGATATTTCCTTTTTGGTATCCTCGGTGCGTGAATCTATTGGCTGTGTTTTTCCCATTCTTTTTCTTCTGAGCAAATTCTCCGTAAACGCAAGAATTCCCCGTATGGGATGTTATTCTTGACCGAAGATTGGTGAAAGCTAGTGGCATGCAATGTTGCATTTGTTGAAGTTTCTTTCCTATGCAGCGTGGTTTCTAGTCTGTTATCCACGATATAAATTTCTGTATCTAGGAAGATTACTTTTTCCTTGCTGATGTTGTATGTGAATCTTATGTTTGCTTCTGTGGAGTTAAGAATTTTGAAATATTCCTCAAATTCTGCCGTTGTCCCATCCCAAATTATTAACAGGTCATCGATATATCTTAACCATTTCATTACTTTGTTGACATATTTATCATTTTGGGGGTGCCATGCTATTTCTTGTTCCCACCAACCCATGGTGAGGCAGGCATATCCGGGACTAAAGGAAAACCCCATTGCGCATCCTTTGATTTGTAAAAAGATTTCCTCTCCAAAAAGGAAAGTGTTTTGGGTGAGGCACATGTTGATCATGTCCATTAGCATCTGATTGTGCTGTTTCAGTTTTATGTCGCGCTCTTTGAGAAAATAACTGCATGCCAGTAATCCAATGTCATGTTCTATGTTTGTATAAAGTGACGTGACGTCCATTGTGATTAGCATGTAGGATGGTTGCCATGGTAGTTCTTGTAGGTGTCTCAGTAGGTCAGTAGTGTCTTTTAAATATGAGCTTAGGTTAAAAACAAAAGGCATCAAAAAATGGTTGACATAGTTGGCTACTGGTTCCATAAGAGAGCCTTTGGCAGACACTATTGGTCTCCCTGGTGGTTTCAATGGGTTCTTATGTACTTTTGGTAGGAAATAAATTGTCGCCATTATGGGGTGTTCAGTGCTCAGGAATTTTCTTTCGTCTTCATCAAGTAAATTTAGTTGTTGCCATCTTTGTATTTCTTTGTCTAAGTGTTCCTTGAAGACTCGTGTTGGATTCCTATCTAGTTTTTTGTAGTATTCTTGATTCTTTAGTTGTGAATGTGCCTCTGCCACATAGTCTGGGGTATCCATGATGACGATGTTTCCACCCTTGTCTGCCATTTTGATAATTATTGATTTATCTTCCATTAAATCTTTGAGGGCAGTCTCTCTGCTTTTTTCAGGTTGTCTCGAAAATTAGTCCCTCTTATTTTGTACATATCCTGTACAACTGCCTCCTGGAAGATGTCGATTTTATTGCCGGGGGGTAGTTGGGGATAGAAACGTGATGGAGGTTTTTTTCCACTTAGGCCCGCTCCTATTTGTGGGCATGCTGTGGATTCTTCAATGATGTCTACTGTCTCCATTATATCTAGATTAACCAAAGTTAGAAGAGCTGTCATATCCGTCGTTTTTAGGATTGGTTCTTCTATCTTAGATGTTGTTTTGGTTTTCCGTGTTGCAGTATGTTTCATCAGCTCTTGATTTTCTTTGAAGAGTTTGGCAAGTTTGATTTTCCTTATGTATTTGTATATATCAATACGTGTTTGCGCTAAGTCCATCGATTGGGTTGGGCAGAAATTGATCCCATGTTTTAATAAGGATGTTTCATTGTTGGATAGGGAGCGTTTTGATAGATTGATAATAACTAACTCCTCCTTGTCATCTGATTCATCTGTCCAGTTTATTTTGATGTCTTCTGACGCATACTCCTGGTCTTTGTCCCCATTTCTTCTGATCCAGTTTTTCCTTTTTCCTCTTCTTGTTGGTTTCTTGGTGTTGATACTGGTGTTCGTGGGGTCCATCTGCGTCCTCTTCCCCTTCCGCGTGCGGTTCGGAACTGATTTTGATTTTGTTCCCATGATCTCTGTTGGAGAACTAATCTCATGTCTCCTAAAAAACTACTTGTCGTTTGTTCTTCAGTTTGTTCCCCATCGTTGTCACTCGCGCCTGTTGAGGTTAATGACGTAAGACTTGAGGAGCTTGGTGCCCCCATTGATGTTCTGCCCTGATTTTTAAATATGTCGAATTTTTTTGCATACGTGAATATGCGTCCTTGCGCATAATCTTCTTTACCCCTTTGGAATTTTGATTGTTTTCTCATTTTTACCAACTCCTCGTGTTTTTCTACATATTTTTCCAGATCTTCTTTTAGTTTGTTCATTTCAGTATTCATTTCTTCAGACGCATCACAGGGTCGGATTCCTAGGGAAACAAATTGTGACCCCAAGAAAATGGACACACGGAGTAAACTAAAAATGTGGGAAAGGTTGAGCAAAAAGGAGATCAACAAATGGTGGGAGCTGACCACTTTAAAAAAATACCTGGAAGTACAGAGGGTCCCAAGAGGACTGAGAATATCACTAATGCCCAGCCAACAAGACGCAAGTAATGAATTGTTACAGGAGTGGGGAGAGTTTGTGTTGAATTCGTCACTAGGCCTCATCGCCATTTTGATCAAACACATTGAAGTCGCGCTACTAAAAATCAAAGAGGAACTATCACAATTGGAGAAAGACCTAGCGTCTGAAGAAATGAATACTGAAATGAACAAACTAAAAGAAGACCTGGAAAAATATGTAGAAAAACACGAGGAGTTGGTAAAAATGAGAAAACAATCAAAATTCCAAAGGGATAAAGAAGATTATGCGCAAGGACGCATATTCACGTATGCAAAAAAATTCGACATATTTAAAAATCAGGGCAGAACATCAATGGGGGCACCAAGCTCCTCAAGTCTTACGTCATTAACCTCAACAGGCGCGAGTGACAACGATGGGGAACAAACTGAAGAACAAACGACAAGTAGTTTTTTAGGAGACATGAGATTAGTTCTCCAACAGAGATCATGGGAACAAAATCAAAATCAGTTCCGAACCGCACGCGGAAGGGGAAGAGGACGCAGATGGACCCCACGAACACCAGTATCAACACCAAGAAACCAACAAGAAGAGGAAAAAGGAAAAACTGGATCAGAAGAAATGGGGACAAAGACCAGGAGCATGCGTCAGAAGACATCAAAATAAACTGGACAGATGAATCAGATGACAAGGAGGAGTTAGTTATTATCAATCTATCAAAACGCTCCCTATCCAACAATGAAACATCCTTATTAAAACATGGGATCAATTTCTGCCCAACCCAATCGATGGACTTAGCGCAAACACGTATTGATATATACAAATACATAAGGAAAATCAAACTTGCCAAACTCTTCAAAGAAAATCAAGAGCTGATGAAACATACTGCAACACGGAAAACCAAAACAACATCTAAGATAGAAGAACCAATCCTAAAAACGACGGATATGACAGCTCTTCTAACTTTGGTTAATCTAGATATAATGGAGACAGTAGACATCATTGAAGAATCCACAGCATGCCCACAAATAGGAGCGGGCCTAAGTGGAAAAAAACCTCCATCACGTTTCTATCCACAACTACCCACCGGCAATAAAATCGACATCTTCCAGGAGGCAGTTGTACAGGATATGTACAAAATAAGAGGGACTAATTTTCGAGACAACCTGAAAAAAGCAGAGAGACTGGCCCTCAAAGATTTAATGGAAGATAAATCAATAATTATCAAAATGGCAGACAAGGGTGGAAACATCGTCATCATGGATACCCCAGACTATGTGGCAGAGGCACATTCACAACTAAAGAATCAAGAATACTACAAAAAACTAGATAGGAATCCAACACGAGTCTTCAAGGAACACTTAGACAAAGAAATACAAAGATGGCAACAACTAAATTTACTTGATGATGACGAAAGAAAATTCCTGAGCACTGAACACCCCATAATGGCGACAATTTATTTCCTACCAAAAGTACATAAGAACCCATTGAAACCACCAGGCAGACCAATAGTGTCTGCCAAAGGCTCTCTTATGGAACCAGTAGCCAACTATGTCGACCATTTTTTGATGCCTTTTGTTTTTAACCTAAGCTCATATTTAAAAGACACTACTGACCTACTGAGACACCTACAAGAACTACCATGGCAACCATCCTACATGCTAATCACAATGGACGTCACGTCACTTTATACAAACATCGAATATGACATTGGATTACTGGCATGCAGTTATTTTCTCAAAGAGCGCGACATAAAACTGAAACAGCACAATAAGATGCTAATGGACATGATCAACATGTGCCTCACCCAAAACACTTTCCTTTTTGGAGAGGAAATCTTTTTACAAATCAAAGGATGCGCAATGGGGTTTTCCTTTAGTCCCGGATATGCCTGCCTCACCATGGGTTGGTGGGAACAAGAAATAGCATGGCACCCCCAAAATGATAAATATGTCAACAAAGTAATGAAATGGTTAAGATATATCGATGACCTGTTAATAATTTGGGATGGGACAACGGCAGAATTTGAGGAATATTTCAAAATTCTTAACTCCACAGAAGCAAACATAAGATTCACATACAACATCAGCAAGGAAAAAGTAATCTTCCTAGATACGGAAATTTATATCGTGGATAACAGACTAGAAACCACGCTGCATAGGAAAGAAACTTCAACAAATGCAACATTGCATGCCACTAGCTTTCACCAATCTTCGGTCAAGAATAACATCCCATACGGGGAATTCTTGCGTTTACGGAGAATTTGCTCAGAAGAAAAAGAATGGGAAAAACACAGCAACAACACAGCCAATAGATTCACGCACCGAGGATACCAAAAAGGAAATATCCAAAGGTGTTGGAAGCGAGCCTATGAAAAAAGAAGGGAGGACATCCTTGATGAGAACCAGCAAAAGATCAATAAATCAATCAACAGGAATGTGAATCACTCAGAAAACACAACAATTCGATTAATTTTGGATTATTCCAAGGAATCAAAAGAAATAGCGAACATTTTTCGGAAAAACTGGAAAATTCTACAATTGGACTCGACAGTGGGAGAAATCGTGGGCAAACATGCCCAAATCACTTATCGCCGAGCGAAGAATTTGAGAGATAAACTGATACATAGTCACCATCAAGATCAAACTAAAAAGAAAGGCACACAATGGTTAACAACGAAAGGCTTTAAAAAGTGCCACATGTGTAAAGTTTGTCAGATTGCCAAAAACACAACAGAAGTTAAACTATCCAACGGAAAAATGTGGCAGATAAAGGAACTAATCACGTGTAAAAGCCAGTTTGTGGTATACGTAATCGAGTGTCCATGCTCGTTGAAGTATATAGGAAGTACGAAATGCGAACTCAAAAAGAGAATCTTGGAACACGTCAGAGCCACAGTCAATAAAGACAGGAGTAATGCTGTGGCGAAACATATGGAGATCAACCATGGAGGAGATTGGAAATCCCTATGTTTTTATGCCCTGGAGACATAACCCCTACATGAAAGAGGGGGTGACCGGGAAAAGACTTTAAGACAGAGAGAATCATACCAGATTCTTAATTTCAGAACTTTTACGCCATGGGGCCTCAATCAAAGTGAGGAACTGTACGTCCACTTGTAGAAACATTGACTCACTATGTTACCTTAATTAGTGGGACACCTGTGAACAAGAGTGGAAGCCGTTTTTAAGCACAAATGTTTTCCTTAAGGTTTTTTTAATTTTTTGTTAGTCACATTTATACAGTCACACATAATCCACACATTTATAGCCAAAAAAACACATACAAAAAAAACACACACATGTAATTAATACACACTAAAATCATCTTTGGGTCGACACCATATAGACATATCCTTCCAGTTAGTAAGAACTATTATGTAATAAACCGGCGAGAGTCGTTCCCCACTAGAGGGGATACAAACAAATGTATCTTTACATCAACTCTGGGAGGATTAACCCACTAGAGGGTACTACATTAACATTAATTGGTGACCTTGCATATAATCAGCGAAACGTCAATCATCAAAATAATGGGTTCCCTGTGAAACCCATTGAGAACCGGTTCTCTGTCATAAATAAAACATAACAACGGCAAGGGACCCATATATCGACAATTGGTTGTTGTTGCAAATATTTTGTTAAAAATGTATGTATGGTGAAAAAATACATATACCAGAATTCCATGCTTTGAGGAAGGTGTGACATCAACACCCACATGACTAACAACAAATGTTTTTATTGGGCAAATGTAATGTACTGTGCTAACCGTGACCAAGCCATCGGTGGATGGCGAAACGCGTTGGTTGATTTGGAGACTGGAGAACTACTAAGAAAAATAAAGTGATTGGGATTAATTAATAGACTGTGAGTGCGTGCTACTTGATTCACTGCGAAGTGAATCCTTGGTGATGATATGTAAATATATATATACATAAACACACACATATATATAATATATTGATATATGTGTGTTTATCTTTTTTTTAAATCAGTTTGATGTTATATTTATTTAAATACATTTAAATATATAATATTTTCATTATATTAATGGTGTTATTTAATATATTTAATATTTACTATTCAAATGTATACATATTTAAAAAAACAATATTTTATACAACTATATTACGGGCAACAATATTTTTTTCTCTATATTTTTGTACTTACCATTATAAGTATAAGATGATGATATTTTTTACATCAATATTTATGTCACGATATTTTTGTATCTTGATATTTCCAAAAGCGATATTTTGTCAGTGAACCCGCCCTATGAGTGAAAAAGGAAAAACACATGACATTCGGCAAAAAAAATCCTATAGCATAAAAAAAGCTATTCTGCCTATGCCCATGTTGTAGTAAAAATAGATTTGGAAGCAGATACCATCTGTTGTCACAATAAAAGTAGATCAGCGGAAGGACAGCAATACTTGGTCCATGCTCTAGCCAAAAGAACAGAACATGAAGCCAGCATGCGCTGACCAATTAGAAGGTGGCAAACGAGAGTGAAAATGAAGCCAACGAATGTTCAGCAATAGGCGGACTCAAAGCCCCTTTTTGTATACAATATCTCTCCCAAGCAAGAGCGCATGCAGCACATGCACTGTAGCAGGCGAGACCTAAAAGTATAAAATTAACAGAGGAACATGGAGATGAGGGAGAGAGTCCAGAGAGTTGAGGGAACTAGTCCTACAATCGGCAATCTTTGTTCGGTTTGCTTGATTAAGAGGCTGCATGATAAAAAGCTGTGCTAAATAACTCTTTTTTTTTTTTAAGATAGTTTGATGTGGGGCTGTGGTCTAACACATTTCTGAGGTCTTGGATTTTAAGCTCACATACATCTGCTTCCATGTTTAAGTCTATTGACAGATTGGGTGGGAGGGATATCATGTTGGGACAGATTTTGAAAGTGGCTGAGGTCGAAGTATGCTTTGTGTATTTTTGTAAACTTTGAAATGTGATTCTGCATTGCACTGGAAAACACTGAAGTGCCTTCAGAGCAGGCTTGGCCACATCTGCATAAATGCAAGTGCAAGCACAAGCACATTCGGGTTGCCTGATTCAGTAATCTATGTAGCATGGTGATGTGATTTTGTTTGCAAGTTTGGAGTCGATCAGTTTGCAATAGTCTAGACTTCTCATCACAAAGACCATAGTCAGCTTTATTTGGTGATAAGTCTCCAGAAGTGTGAGGATTTTCCATAGAATTCAAATTCAGAAGTTGACACCTGTTGATTTTTGTGCTGAAGGTGAGATTTGAGCCAAAGGTAATTCCCTGGTTCCTGTATGGTTGTAGAAGATGAAATATGCTTGCATACCTCCTGTACAATAGGTAAAGCCTATAGTTGCAGCCAGGGCCAGCTTCAGGGTGGTGCGACCGGTGCAGTCGCACCTGGTGCGGACTTCGGTGGGGGGTTCTTTGTTTAAAAATAACTTTTGGGTTTAAAAGCAAGAGAAGTTACTCATGCTTCCAGCAGTTTTCAGGCAACTATTAAAATGTCAAGGTAACTCGGACGATTGAAGTTACTGGTGGTGACAGATCTGAAATTTGTCTAGCGGCAGTTTTTACTCATCATAAAGTAGAGGGTTAATGTGCATGCTGCAAAGAACGTCTACCACGCAGATCACAAAACTGAATGTGAGTGAACTATGAGCACTTTAAAAAAAATATATATATATATATGGCAGAGAGGGGCATTAGGGAGGTGAGGGGCACTGTTGGAGAGTGGTAGAGAGGGAATTAGTGCAGAAGGAGATAAAAGGGTGCACCAAAAAGACTGTTGCACCAGGAGCCACCGGCCCTGGCTACAGCTCCATTTAAACATAGGAACAACCTACACGAGGGAGCGGTTCTATGGCATCCAGCATGATGACATACATCACCAAGTATGCAGCTCAAAACCACACGCATGCCAATACTGATATTTAGTCAACATTTATTTCATCAGATCACACATGACACTCGTGACTGAAAAAACATTTCTTTTTTTATTCTTTTGTTTCAATAAAAAATTGCAAAGTCAATTTTTTGAAAATGTCAATGGTTAACACAAAAGTACATTGAGCAATTGTTTAACAGACCACACATATTTAAGCGCATACATTACATATACTACATATACTATTCATCACATATATTGGACGACACTAGACATGACGTAGATAACAAATTATACAATTCAAAGAACGAATAAACAAGCTCAAGTTTCAAAATGTTAAAGACGTGAAAAAAACAGTGAAAAGGAAAAAAGAGGTCCAAATTGGTTGCAAATTATTTGACAAAACAGTGTTTTGCAACAAAACAACCCTGGTCTGGGCAGTGACCAAGCAGTGTACTATTCAGGGTACCTAAGCAATTTCATCATTCTTTTTGTGTATAAAAAATCTTTACAAAACGCAAAAGAGGGTAAGCCTGATAGTATGTTTTTAACCCCTTTTTAGTCATGATGTGGTCAACGCGTTTCGAAACCCCAAAAAACAGTTAGGTGGGGTTCTCGTCAGGACCTGGAACAGAAAAGAGCTGAAATGAGAAAAGAAGAAGAAGTGCTTGTGTTATCACTTGCAACACCACTTCTGCAAACCACACCTTCCTTGTGGATTTAACTCCGTTAATAATTACCTTCGTTTGAGATTAGCCAATCCCTGCCAAAAAGTAGGTTTTATGTTTGTCCTATGGATTTATGTTTCAGGGCTGTGAACTAAGTGAAAAGAAAAACAAAAGAAAAAGACAAAATAGGACACGAAGTCAGTCGTTTGTAGGCACGTACAGTTAGGGTCCTTTTGCTGTACTTTGAGTTTTCATCTGATGGGGGATACTTACTTATGGTGTCTGCGGTGGTGTGGATGGTATGTGTCCTTGGTGACTGTACTTTGATTTTTCATCTTATGGGGATACTTCCTTGTGGTGTCTGCAGTGGTGTGGTATGGTGTGGACGGTAGGTGTCCTTGGTAACTGTAAGGAATAAAGGAACATTGTTTTTTGGAGGGACTCTCGGTATGCAAACATTTGATTATGCATGTTTGAAAAATTATTAACTCACTTATTTTTGATGGCATTTGCATGTGGACGCTGTAAAGTTTCTTGTTGGTGGACGCGAGAATCAATCGCGTGCAATCCTGGATCAGAAGAAGAAAAGGATGTCTCAGTATTGAGCGCTGAAAAAAGTGAGAGCGCTTTTGGTAGCAAGCTTATTATAATACATCGATATCTGCTGCAGAAGAAGTTATTTAATAGTAATGGTCAAGTGGTTAACCAGGATGTTTGAATGCAAAGATTTCTGGCGTCATACGGACAACTCAGCTGAAAATGGATTTCACTAAGTGCATAACGTGCAATTTTTTGTGCTGATTAGCGAGAGAAAGAACATTTTTGGTACGATATTTCCATTGTAACATGCTTATTAGAAAACGTTGATCACAGGAAACCCTTGTAAAATGCTCACATGTGTGATCCAAACATTCTAAGTCCATTACATGGTGAGAACTCCCTGTATTTCAGACATCGCTGTGTGCATTTGTTGATGGGCGGCTTGTGGTATTTGTGCCACAGCCTTGCGGTGAAAAAAGCACCTACCTTCTCATTGTCTTTGTTTACTTCAAGCGTCCTCTAACAATCAATGCAACCGCTTCTGGTTATTAGTGGCAATTATTCTTACGCCGGTATTTGGCGTGTTCGCGTACAGCATCAGAGCGCAGCCCCGCCTAAAGTTTTTTAGGTCTCGCCTGAGCCAGCGCATGCGCTGCTCTGGCGAGACTTTTAGTAAGTGGACTTCAAAAAGCTCACCACACGCTTTTTGTGTGGCCTAAAGCGTGCGGTTATGCACACGGTTACGCGCACAGACGCCATCTGGCTTTTCTCTCTCGTCATGGCTCATTAAGCGTGTCGCTCGCGGGCACTCTTACAGCACGCGCACATCGCACACCACTCGCCAGATGTGCCTCCTTGTTTATTTACATAACAAATGCTTGTTTTGCTGTGTGATTCCTACGCTCCTCCACCCCAACGTCTCTGCTTTCACTTCCCCTCGGTCACAGAGGGGGGTTGTGCTGCTGTATGAGGTATTTCTATCGCGCACAACTCGCAGGCTTGTCTAAATCCGCTCTCTGTTCTGTTTGGCCGCCTCTTGTATCCCCCTCCTGCCCTCCTATCGGATCCCGTCTCACCTACAAGCCTCTTGTACCCCCTCCCTCCCGGCCTCTTTTCAAACCCTGCTCCTCTCGCTTTCTGCTCCTGTCTGTCCTGTTCTATTTTCGCGTGGTAAATACATAATATTTGTGCATGTCCCGGTGGACTCAACTGTTTTCGCCCAGGTCCCCTGTAGCCACACACCCCCCTTTGGTTGCACCCTTGTTGTACGGCTTGTTTCACATTTCCTAATTGAGAAGCTGTGACCGTGACTAAGCTCTTCATAAAATAACTCTCCGGCTCCCAACAGCTTCCCTGCCCGTGTCCAGCCTTCTGTTCTGCTCCAGAGAACACCGCTGCCAGGCCCTCTTTGTCCTGCACCCCAGTGCTGCCTTACAGGGTATTTTGTTACGCGTTAGGAAGCCAAAACACCAAAATGTTAGTTAGATCCTGATCAATTGAGCTATTGAAATAGAGCAACCGAGACTGTAGTCTGCTTCAGAAAAAAACTGTAATAACATAAGGGCTAGATTTTTAATATGCATTTCAATAACTGTGAGGGAGAAACATTGTTTACAACGCACATGTTACAACGCATGTCATTACATCGCATAATCCATAACAACGCATTCCCCAAAGTAACGCCCCGGCGGAGTTAGAATAGTAATTGCGTTGTAATGGATTATGCGTTGTAATGGATTATACGTTGTAACAACATGCGTTGTAATGAATTTTGCGATGTAAAAGATGTGTTTTAATGACATGCGTTGTAACGCGTGCATTATAAAGTGTCATATTCACTGTGGGGTGATGGAGATATTTAAATGACCCAGAGTAAAAAGACTTCAACTGTGAGGATGTTACATGAGGAGGAAGATTTAGAGAAAACACTTGCTCAGGAATGGTTCCACTTGCTTGGAATAGGTTTCAAGAGAGGAAAATAGATTCAGCAGACAGCCGTAATGGGTTTGTGACCTGAATTGTGTAACCTAGTTTGGGAATGGGTCTAGATAATTATATGACCATGCTAGGCCTCAGAAACAGTGAAATGTCAAA
Source organism: Triturus cristatus (assembly GCF_964204655.1). Taxonomy (NCBI): domain Eukaryota; kingdom Metazoa; phylum Chordata; class Amphibia; order Caudata; family Salamandridae; genus Triturus; species Triturus cristatus. Next base: position 525,310,427 of record NC_140592.1, read on the forward strand.
AATCGATGAAACATTGATTACATGTGAACATACTAGGAAACACCACCAATTGATTTGTACACGCATATATTTATGAAATTGCCTGAACTAATTGGCAATGAGAGATTTCAACCTGCCCTAATTAATCGGTCACATCTGTCCATGTACATTTTTAATAATAATAGCGAGTGAACTCGTTAAAGATAATACACTTGCTTGGTGCAAGTTAATTATAATTTGTGTGTTATACACCCTCCTTTATTTGAGGACAGATAGCAATTTTGTTACTGTATTTCGTCCCGCTTGCTTTTTTTATTTTAAAATCAGCTCATGGTGAGATATCAGCAGAGTTTTCTTTTGCCCTATCAATGTAAAGTCTTGTGGACATAGGAAAGAAATATCCTGCTCCACAGTAATGTCCAATCTTGCATACACCGGGGAGCCTGACACCAATGATGAGAAGCCCAGAATACAGTAGATGCTACCTTTCTGTTCCCATTTGGTCTCTCCTGGGAAATGTCCCCTTCAAAGTCTGGACTCTTGGGGCAGATTTACATAGGGCATGTGTTGCCCTTGCATGACTCAAGGCATCCCAAGGGCAACACAAGTCTTTCAGTGGGATTTACTAAGCCATACAAAGCCACCTTGGCCATCCACCCAAGGATATTGGCGCATTCCTAGAATTACACAGAGTTGTACACTTGGGAATGCTTCAAAATGGTATGCCTCCCCAGGGCCATTGCTATGGGGGGGCATAAGGCCTGGGCCAGTCTGTATTTGTCTGTGGCCCCCCTAAAAGGTCCAGGCTTTGGTTTTGCTTTCCGTGTGTTTGCCACATTCCAATTTTTATTAGTATCTCTTGGGGCCTGTTCCTAGATTGCTGTTTGTGTATTGCGTAAGGAGCCAGGCTAGCTAGGGACTGGTGTGCGAGAGTGGAGGATGGTTAGTCCAATCACACATGTTTCCCTTTGGGCATAGTGAGGAATATAATCTGACAAGAGAGGCAGAAAAGAGTCTGTGGGGGTGCCCTCCCTGACCTTTTCTCGACTGTCAGCCTGCAATGAAATCATCGTCATGGAAGTGCAGCGCCAGTATACGTGCTGTGCAGGTCAAGGAACAACGGGGCATATCAGCAACAACCGGCGATAATTATCACTAAGCGCACTTAGCGCTAGGATAATTATCGCCGGCTAACGTGGATTTTTATCGCTGAGATAGCGTGCTATTAGCAACACTTATCTCAAAAGTGATAAAAATCCTAGCGCTAACTGCCAAATGTGAGATTATCGCTGGAAACCCAGCGATAATCTTACGAAGATTGGCGTTAGCTTGACGATAGGGCCTCACATACTTAGCCTATCCACCTTCCATAGGATATCATGGCTAAGTCAGTCCTGAAGCAGGCGTAAGGAAAGTAGCGATAACAGGGGTTATCGCTACTTTTCTTGCCGCTATGCTTCATAGCGTGGGGCTTGATGATAGGAGAAATGTCGCTTAGCGACATTTCTTCAGTCATGTCTGGTCAGGAACGCCCACTTTGCATCTCATTAGAGATGCAAAGCTGGGCGTTAACAATCCGGGCGCTAATGCAAGGTTTCACGCGACAGCGTGACCTTGCTGATTAGGCGAAAAAATTATCGCCGCTTTTCGCCCGAAAACGGACGTAAAAGCGGCTATAATTTTATATCGCCTCGTTGCTGATATGCCCCAACTTTCGTTAGTTTTCCTGGAGGACCCAAAGTGGGTACTGCTCTTAATGCACCTGCTGCCCGGCCCACATTTTCACCACACCACCTGCCCCAGCCTGTCAGTGCCAGAGATGCTTCTCCCTATAGCATGTGCCATCCGTGCATTGCTGTCTGTTGGCACAGAGCTGCAGAGCTGCCAATTTCGTGGCCTGAGAGGCTGAGCCCAAAATGCTATAGCAGCTGATATCGTAGTATTTGCAGCACTCTTCTTTGAACCTGCATGGTATTGCTTCGGGCGCCAGTGACCCGGGCAGCTACGGCCAGCAAGGGCACTCCAGAGAAACAAAGAATCAGCGGCCATACCCTCAGTGCTGTATGACTGATGAGCAAATATTTTCTGCCACTGTATAAGTAAGCCATGAATACATAAAAATAGTTGGGCGAGCCAATAAATGAACAGGGATCAGTCTAACAAGCCCTTGCAGCAACAGAGAGCCATGAAAATATCTGCAGTGATGTAAAAATATGATGAAACCTCTAGATTAAACAAGCATTTGCAATGCAAGAGGTCTCGCATTTGCGAGAGCTTGAGCTATTGGCATTGTATATTGCGATGCCTTTTATGTATGTGTTGGTTTGTAAAACAGATAAGTAAAATACATTGTCATTTACAATGCCAATACTTTAAACTCTTGCAAATGCGAGACCTACTGCATTGCAAATGCTTGTTAGTCATGCAGCTCTGCTGGCTGACGTCACACGCTGCCAGGGTGCACTCCCTTCAGGCTGAGGTGAAAAATAGTAAAGTACTGATTACTGTCTACAAACCATGATTTTAAAACAAGTCTTCCAGGGTGGGCTCCCTGTGAAATCAGAGTGCCCCGAGAAGTGGGGGGGTATTAAAAATGCACACTTCTGTAAACGCAGTTTCGAAAACGTGCCTTACCTTGTTGTTCGCGTGCCCACCTGAAGGTTACTGAGGAGTACTCCTCGGGGTCTCGATTTATGTCACCGCTCAGCTAAGACCCCCAGAAGTCACGCTGTAGCCTTCCATTGCGTCAGGGTGTTTTGCTGTGCTGCGGTGGATGTTCGGAGCCCCCATCTCTGAAGCCTGCAGTTTATTTCTGGACCACCTCATGACCCATGTTGAGAAGCCAAAAAGCGGGCTTGTTCTGCAGCTCAGGTTTCCTGCACGCGGCCGCTGCACAGGGAGAGTTCCCCGTTTAGGTTCATTTGCAGCATTTCCCTTAACAATTTAGCATGCCCTTTTATCATGGGTAGTCGTCCAATGCCCTGCACGTTCAGGTCATATAAGGACACATTTTCTGAAACTGAAAAAAAAATGCTGGAATTCATAATATTTATGGAGACAGTCCGAACCCTAAGGTTTCCTATTTTTATTTGGAGTTAATTTTGCCCTAATGTTGTAGCATTGTGCAGACATATTTAGCATGGAAAGGAAATTAGCTTTGCTACAGTAAAACCTTTGAACGTGAGAACTGACATGTCGTCTGCTTTAAACAAGGAGGGAGGGGGAGAAGGGAGGGGGGAGTGAGAGCGGAGAGCATGGTGGCGGAAACAATGAAACCATTAACAGCGTGGCGCTCGTAAAAGGTCGCCGTGCTGATTATGTATGCATGTGTGTGATGCAGGTGAAAAGCCTCCGACCCCTGGTCAGAGGTTTTCTGCCCAAGATGGTAGGTTAAAAGTTCGACCGCCGCATTAGGATGACAGCGGTCGGGGTTCAAACCGGCAGGGGAATTCAACGCTGTTCCTACAGGCTCAAGGAAAGGCATCATAATCCCTTGAGGACACCCTTCCCCCGACCCTCCGCATTTGGGCCTGAGGGGCACCATCCCTGCACTGTCACGGTGTCTGCCACACTGTGCAGGGATGTTTACAAACTTCAATTTTTCAATGGGAGCTTGTGCTGCAGGCGTTTTCACAAGCACAAGCTACTCTTGAAAAATGGAAGTCTCCGACTGCACTATATGCGGTCGCATCCTATTTGGGAATGCAGAACCGCCAACCCATGGTTGGGCAGTTCCTTTTCTGCAAAAGTGTTGGGCAGATGCAAGTCCACCCAACATCTTAATGAAGGACTATATTCCTGAAAGCAGAAGCGTTTTACCTTGAAATTTCAGATATCACTGCATTATGAGGTATTTATTACAAATTTATTACAACCTAAAAAGATTCCTGTCCCACTCCAGCACAACAGAGGCAAGTCAGTTGTCATTTGTGCCCTATATCATTATAGGTGGAGCAACATTATGGCTTATTAAATCAAACACAAGTGCTTTTTGTACTATGCACATCATAAACGCACATATTTGATAGGTGTTCTCATATGCGATAATGAATATAAAGGCGGCACAAGGCTATAAAATATTTGCGTGGGATAACACAGTTTGGTCAACCAGGTAAGCCGGGATTGATCCCAGGTTTCATAGTTTCACATTGTGCAGTTTAGAAGCGATATGGAAATCTCTTTCATCTGTCTGCTTTACATCAATGGTTAATGCTTTGATTTTTCATTTCGGAAAGCAGCAGAGTTTGCTCTGAAAATACCAGATTATAACACTTCTTTGAGGGGCATTTATTAATCTTAAGCGTAAAAACATTCCTGCCCCAGATGACAAAGTCATGAGTAAACACCAAGAGGCAAGTCAGTTGTCATGTGTGCACTATGTTCTTATTGTATGTTGAGCAACATTACAGACTATTAAATCAAACAGAGTAGGTTTTTGTACTGTATACATACTGATCTCACACATTTGAAAGTGTTCTCAAAGGGATAGTGAAGAAGAATTTAGCACGGTGAAACGAAATCTTTGCTTTGGATCACATAATTTGGTCAAGCTAGGCAACTTAGATTGATCCTATGTTTTGTAGTTTCACATTGTCCAATTTATCCACTAGATAGAAACTTAAGTCCGATTGGCCGCACTCTGCTCGTCGTACCAGCGTGTTACCCCAAGGCATTGTGGTCCATGAAGTAGCGTCGGCGAATACGCCTGTGCCAAAGTTTTGAGTGAAAGTAAGTGTCGCGTTAGCCATCCCTGGACACGTGTTTCGAGGTAGTTGCCTCTCGTCAGCAGGGAGTAGGTATATGTGTGGGGTTGCCGCGTAGACTGCCAAAAAAGTATTCTCAGGTAAAGTACCACTCATGGCACGCAGGTGCTGATCCATGGGCTCGTCAGCCCCACCGGCTCAAGGGAGCCTGAATACAAACAAAAGTCCGATTGGCTGCACTCTGCTCGTCCTACCAGCGTGTTACCCCAAGGCATTGTGGTCCATGAAGTAGCGTCGGCGAATACGCCTGTGCCAAAGTTTTGAGTGAAAGTAAGTGTCGCGTTAGCCATCCCTGGACACGTGTTTCGAGGTAGTTGCCTCTCGTCAGCAGGGAGTAGGTATATGTGTGGGGTTGCCGCGTAGACTGCTAAAAAAGTATTCTCAGGTAAAGTACCACTCATGGCGCGCAGGTGCTGATCCATGGGCTCGTCAGCCCCACCGGCTCAAGGGAGCCTGAATACAAACAAAAGTCCGATTGGCCGCACTCTGCTCGTCCTACCAGCGTGTTACCCCAAGGCATTGTGGTCCATGAAGTAGCGTCGGCGAATACGCCTGTGCCAAAGTTTTGAGTGCAAGTAAGTGTCACGTTAGCCATCCCTGGACACGTGTTTCGAGGTAGTTGCCTCTCGTCAGCAGGGAGTAGGTATATGTGTGGGGTTGCCGCGTAGACTGCCAAAAAAGTATTCTCAGGTAAAGTACCACTCATGGCGCGCAGGTGCTGATCCATGGGCTCGTCAGCCCCACCGGCTCAAGGGAGCCTGAATACAATCAAAAGTCCGATTGGCCGCACTCTGCTCGTCCTACCAGCGTGTTACCCCAAGGCATTGTGGTCCATGAAGTAGCGTCGGCGAATACGCCTGTGCCAAAGTTTTGAGTGAAAGTAAGTGTCGCGTTAGCCTTCCCTTGACACGTGTTTCGAGGTAGTTGCCTCTCGTCAGCAGGGAGTAGGTATATGTGTGGGGTTGCCGCGTAGACTGCCAAAAAAGTATTCTCAGGTAAAGTACCACTCATGGCGCGCAGGTGCTGATCCATGGGCTCGTCAGCCCCACCGGCTCAAGGGAGCCTGAATACAAACAAAAGTCTGATTGGCCGCACTCTGCTTGTCCTACCAGCGTGTTACCCCAAGGCATTGTGGTCCATGAAGTAGCATCGGCGAATACGCCTGTGCCAAAGATTTGAGTGAAAGTAAGTGTCGCGTTAGCCATCCCTGGACACGTGTTTCGAGGTAGTTGCCTCTCGTCAGCAGGGAGTAGGTTTATGTGTGGGGTTGCCGCGTAGACTGCCAAAAAAGTATTCTCAGGTAAAGTACCACTCATGGCGCGCAGGTGCTGATCCATGGGCTCGTCAGACCCACCGGCTCAAGGGAGCCTGAATACAAACAAAAGTCCGATTGGCCGCACTCTGCTCGTCCTACCAGCGTGTTACCCCAAGGCATTGTGGTCCATGAAGTAGCGTCGGCGAATACGCCTGTGCCAAAGTTTTGAGTGAAAGTAAGTGTCGCGTTAGCCATCCCTGGACACGTGTTTCGAGGTAGTTGCCTCTCGTCAGCAGGGAGTAGGTATATGTGTGGGGTTGCCGCGTAGACTGCTGATGAGAGGCAACTACCTCGAAACACGTGTCCAGGGATGGCTAATGCAACACTTACTTTCTTCGAATACTTTTGGCACAGGCGTAATCGCCGTCGCCACTACATGGACCACAGTTCCTTGGGGTAATATGCTGGTAGGACGAGCAGAGTGCGGCCAATTGGATTTTTTGTATTAAAGCTCCCTTGAGCCATTGGGCTGACGAGCCCCAGACCAGCACCTGCGCGCCATGAGTGGTACTTTACCTGATAATACTTTTTTGGCAGTCTACGCGGCAACCCCACACACTCACCTACTCCCTGCTGGCGAGAGGCAACTACCTCGAAACACGTGTCCAGGGATGGCTAATGCGATGCTTACTTTCTTCGAATACTTTTGGCACAGGCGTAATCGCCGTCGCCACTACATGGACCACAGTTCCTTGGGGTAATATGCTGGTAGGATGAGCAGAGTGCGGCCAATTGGATTTTTTACTAGATAGAAACTTGTTTATCCCTTCTATTTTGCAGCAAAGGCTAATAATCTAACTTTGATTCTTGTGCACCTGGCTTAGAGCAAGGGTGTCCGGCAGAAGGCCCAATAAAGGTTGTCTCGTGTTGAGGTCAGGGGCCCAAGCGGAATTTGAGATAAGCTAAAGCAGAAATCTGGTGTGCCCACATCTCACCACTACAACAGGAAGTGGCATATAGTGTCACTAAGTTGGTTACCGAAGTCCAGTCCTACCAGGGCTTACTCTGCTGTTTTTTACACTGGTGCCATCTTCAAAGTGCTCAGAAGCTTTTAAGTGATGTGTAGAGCTATACAAGTGTAGCAAAATAAATTATTTGATATTAGCTCAATCCAGTGCGTAATTTGTAAACTAATAGATGCCGGGACCCAATGTTTTTCTCATAAGAGCACAGCCAGCACTATAAATGGTTGGGTTGCTGAATCCCAAGACTATGCAGTCTTGATTGTATCTCCTGCCTCTTTAATACCCCACCAGGCACTCCCTGCCTTTCTATTTCACTCTTGTTTGTTCTATCCATCCCTACTTTCTTCTTTTGTCACTGTTCTTCAATTTTTCGCCTAACCCTTCTTTCATCCAAATGTATTTTTTTATCTCTTGTCCTTGATCAAAAACTATTGAGGAAAAATAAGTGCCAGTCCCAGAAAGTGGTGCTGGTGGGCCCCACCTGTAACCACTTGCTCAAATTGAGCACTGACTGGATAATGCCTCTGAATTAGGTGAAGGAGAAATTGCAAAAGCATGGTGAATTCTCCTGACACAATCTTGTTATTGACTCTTCGGGTGGGGCTTAGGCCCCATTTTATTTCTGCTAATTGTAGGGTCACCAGGTTTTTAAAACCAGTATAGGCAAAAAGTGTTAGCAAAGGAATATATGGGTCACTGGCAGCACTACGGTATTAAAAAACTCCAGAAACATCGCTATTGTGGTAATCAAATTGTAAAAATTGAATGCAAATGTTGTGCTCCACTTTAAAATTTCTCATTTCGCCACAGACATATGATGTTGTAAGTGACCTTCGGCTATGAGGATCTGATGAGCCTGGTATAGTATATCTGGGCTGGTTTTTTGTGTGCTCACAATCACCAGCGATCTAACACTAAATATAACATGAAACAAAAACATCATTACAATGTGAATACTTAAAAAGGCAAAGACAAAAATGATTGACATGCTCATCTTTTACTCCTCCTTTTGCAGAAACGGTTACAAAAGGCAGCAGCTGGGTTCATAGCTCTGCTGTCAGGCTTGCTTGGTCAATGTGTGACAAGGCTCTCCACAACAATTTTTGCCCTTTCTTCCTGGGACATCTAGTCCTTGCTTTGTAATGGGATCAACCGCGACTGAAGCACTCTGTCACACATAGACCTGGGAAACCTGCTAGTGCTGCTGTGGATGGATACCTGTTTTCGTACCATGCTGAATATGAGTTCAGGCCTGATAGATGTGTGAGACACATCATGCTTGTGCCCATTAGATTTCACAAAACCACAAGTATTTAATTTAGTGAAAAATGTCAGAACACTAGGACAGACGTACTAAAAAAGGGACTATTTCAGCAAATCTGTAATGACATCTCCATTTGCAATGGTGTACAGTGAGGTCTACTGAATCCCATTCTTCTGCTCCTTCACAAGGCACAACCCTGTCTTTTTGATGAGTTGTTTTACAATGCTTTAACATGTCACTTTGCAGTTGCATAAAAGCTCTAGGAGATACAGTAAGCAAATAGTAATGACAAAAGAAAGTGGTATCTACACAGTCACACTAGGCAGAGGGATCCTCATCCATCAAGGAGTGTGTGCTGAGTGACAATGTTATATCTCGATGGCCCACAAATAAGCATTAATTCATTTAACATTAATTCACCATATACAATGAATTCCCAATTGCCGGTAGTCAACATCCTTCCATTTATTGCTCCAAGGACCCTTTCAGGCCCTTGAAACAATACTTCAGATGAACCCCAGAAAAAACACAGTAGAGGAGATCTTTGGAAATGGACAAAAAATGTATTGGTGAGCCCAGAAGTCCCTGCTTCCTTTTTTGCATATTTAAATATATATCCTCATCATTAATGGCGGATCCAACTAGATCCTAAACGCCATCGGTGCTGGCAGGGCCAACTTCCTTATCCCAAAACATCCTCACTCCCTCTGCAAGAAAAAACTGGCACACTGGATGATGTGCAGTGCAGAATGTTTATTTCAATGACGAAGGTAGACCTTTCAATAAGTTTCAGCTTCCTCTGAAGCCTTGGTCACGATCAAACATGTAACATGGCCCAATAATGGTATCAAGGGGTTCTGGTGACATCATAAACCCCAAGGTTGAAGGCTGAATGTCTTGTAAATGTCATCAGAACCTGGCAATGGTAAAGCAAGGACCATATTACACATGTTACTGCTTATGTATTTTGGGTAATTAGTTTGAAAAATCTGTTTAATTCAAAGTGCATTATTGATTTGAATTAAAATGTGTAGACTTACAGTCCACAAATAAATCACAATTATGTATTTACCAATGAAAATAATACTACCAGAAACATGCAGCGTAATTCACCTTTCTTGCTACATTTAGATAACCTAGCCACATAATTCTTGTAGCCCTGACAATGGTAAATCTTGTAGAGGTGTTTGGGGGATGTCATTATGACTAGAAAACCTGTATTTCACAAGCAACTGTGAAATATTTCCCATATTTCACAGTTCCCTATGTGAAATATGGGTTTCTATACTACCACATGTTGTGCAATTGTGCAATAAAATCACCCAAGCTTGTAGAATAGATAGATAGATAGATAGATAGATAGATAGATAGATAGATAGATAGATAGATAGATAGATAGATAGATAGATAGATAGATAGATAGATAGATAGATAGATAGATAAACGGGTTGTTATCAGAGATATACAGTTACTGATAAGTGGACAGACAATTAAATATTGATGGAGGTGCAGACACAGAAACAGATATAGACAAAGATAGAGATACAGACATTTATTAACAGATAGAAGATATATTATAGATAGTAGAATAACGAGATATAAATAGTAATAGATGTCTCTTACTGTTTCTTCCTTGATTCCTCTGTTTTTACCTTTCCCTGGCTTTCTTTGTCTACTCCTTTATCTCTATCTTTCCCTCTCTACCTTTCTTTCTCTGCCTATCTGACATTCTGTTTCTCTGAGCCTCTCAAATCTGTCTCTCCTTGTCTTTCCCTGCCTCTCCTAGCATTTCTTATCTTATCCTTTGTCTCTGTCCCTGTCTTTATCAATTGTCTTTCTTTCTCTTGTCATCTCTATCTAAACTCGTCTCTATATGTCTTTCTATGTCTCTCCCAGTCTTTCCCATATTTCTCTCACCCCATTATCTTACTCGTATTTCACGTTTGTTTGTTTCTCCCAGTCTTCATATCTGGCCACTGGTCTTTCTTTGCCTCTGTCTTTCACTCTCTTGTTTTCTTTCTCTCACTTTGTCTTCCTGTCTTTTGTCTCGGGTTCCCCATGTCTTTTGTGATATATCACTCCACCTCTTCCTCCTTCTCTCTTTCCATACTTTCTCTCTCCTGTCTTTTGCTACCTCTTCATCTTGCTGTCTCTCTCTGGCTTTATACCTTTTCTCTCACTCTCCTTATCTCTGTATATTGTCACCTCTGTCTTTTTCTGACTTTGCCTCTTTCTAGCGTTCTCTTTTTTCTCTTGTTTTTTTTTTATCCCTGCCCTCCATCTCTCATCCCTCTAGCTTCCTCTCTATCTCTCTCATCTTTCCCTATCTTTTCCTCCTTGGGCCTTTTAATGTGATGGATGGGTGTCTTTTTCAGTCTGGTAACTAGCTGGATCACATGAGTGCATGTTTATTAGGTCTTATAGAAGCCCTGGTGCATATGATTCCTGGATCTCTTACAGGCCTTCTTATATTCACAACATAAATACAATATGTTTGACATATCACATTGGCAATGTTTTCTTTTTAAAACTTGTATTTGGAATTGGTGCAATATTATGCATTAAAGAAGATAGTAAAAATAAAAACTAACTACACTAGTTACATGATTGCTGATACAAGTTTAGGAGTGCATTTTAAGGATTCATGAGGGTTGTGCTGTACAGGTTCAACGTCATCACCGAGTACATATGTAACAGTAGACAGTCTGTATCTGGACTTTTAAATCATTCATATTATAAGGTAGAATAACACTCTTCTAATGTAGTCAGTCTCATGTCTTTATTATCCTTTGTGTAAACAGGTATTTATTGAAACCCCAAGAGACTGTTGTAACATATAGGTCATTGGTTTGAATCCCGAACAAAGCCAACTCAGTTTTTTCTTCCTTCTGAGGAAGATAACTTGGGTTTGGTTAAACAGTGTAATAGTAATATAGATATGTACAACACTTTGAATTTGAAATTGCAAAATAGGTGCATACTTGCAAATATTGAAACAGAACAAAGCCTCCACAGACATCTAGGCACACAAAAACCAAAATGCCTACTAACACAAATGCACAAAGACCAGGCACAGACCGCCTGCAAATCAGTCACTGAGATACACAGACCAAGAGACATATGGCTTGATATATCGCTGCCTTATTTTGCATTTCAGGAAGGAAGTATAAAGGTGGTAGACCTAACAGAAGAGTGGAAACAGGGAATAAGAGGGAGAGATGAGGAATCTGTCTTATAAATGGCATGACTTTACTCCAAGCGGGGCAGTGTGTGGTAGGTGTTTGCTTGTCAGAAAAACCAGAACAGTAAAATAGGTTGCAGTATAAGAAAAAATGAGGGCAACAAAGGCAGAAAGTATAAAACAAGGAGGAGTTATGTGACATTCACTCATTTCCTCATTTCAAGAAGAAACTTAAACTTTTTCTTCTCAATAAATAACCAAACACTCCCCCCTAAATGATCCGATTGCTCTGATGGTCCACTCCCTCTGTTTAAATTTGAGCATCATTACCTTGGTGGGAAATATGTGCCTCTACTCTCCCCACCCTTGGAACTCCCTTCCATAACTACTGCAGAACTATATTGTTTGCATATCCTACTGTCTATCATATACCTATTTTATATATGGTTGCTATGTATTTGTACTTACTCTTTAGGTAACTTGTGTAATTGCTGCAATATCATTCACATATCCTACAGTCTACTTTATACTATCTTTTTATACTGTCACTTAGTACTCTCATTTGCTCTTTATGTAACTCGTGTAATTGCTCCTGTGCTATAAAGCACTCTGTTACCTTCGGATCAAGTTTGCGCTATACAAAACTCGATAAATAAAATAAATAAATAAACAATGTGAGGTACAGAGGCTCTAACAGCTGCTTAGAAATGGTAAACAGACTACAAGAAATGTACTCACCCACTCACTATGGTGAGTGAGATTTTATCAGAGCAAGCTATTTTTAGGGCCACCTAGCCCGGTCTGGTGAGAGAACTTTAGCTGGGAATGAACAGGTGTTCTCGTCATTAAGAAAGTGAATGAGCAATAAAGACGCCTTCAAATTTTTTTTATCTTGTCACATTTGCTATTCATTTAAAGACAGAGGTCAAATGTCAGCTTATGTCTTCTTATAAATTGGGGAGATTGGTGTTTACTTTTTTTTCTTGGACAGCAAAGTTAGTTTTATAAAGTGAACTGTTTGTGACAACCAGGCAAGCACATAATACATAAATACCTTGTAAATTATATGTATAAATATTTCAAAATATATTACCGCAATTATGAAAGCACTTTTTTCTAACTCTGAAGTTTGATGGAAACAAAGATCTAAATAGAATCAAACCAAATCAGAATACTTTACTTTGTGATGTGTAAATATAAAAAATTTGCTGAAACCTGATGTCCTCACATTATTGTTTGTACACTATGTCGTTTTATCAGTAAAACTTCAAGTCAGTGGGAAGGTTTGTGGCAGACATGCTGAACTCACATATTTTAAGGTATGTGATAATGGAGAAAAAGGAGACTTAGTGAGATAAAATATTTGCCTACGATCACACAATTTGATACAAGTTTATGGGGCCAGGTATTGTATTGTATTGTATGGAGTTCTTGTATTGCGCAGCTGTCACCCGGCGGGTATCCTGGCGCTTAAAGACCATAATGAAATTAGGACAGTGAGAACCGGCTGAGCTCTTAGTCAGGAGACTTACTTCCTATTCCTGGCAAATAGCCAGGTCTTAAGGTTCTTCCTGAAGCCCATCAGGGAATCGGCTTGTCTGATGTTTTGGGGTAACTCGTTCCAAAGACATGCTGATGCTGTACCAAAGGCCCTGCCTCCCATCCGGGCCATCTTAACTCTAGCAATAAAAACCAGGCTTTGACTAGTAGATCGAAGAAGTCTTTGGGCTCGTACCAGAAGAATCTCTCTCGCAGGGCTATCGGGCCTGTATTATGGAATGCCCTATATACCATGCATAGAGACTTAAAGCTGATTCTGTCTCTGATGGGCAGCCAGTGAAGGTCCCTAAGGCCAGAGTAGCAGAAGAGCCACGCTGGGATGTATGACGTAACAACGCGAGTCATTACAACGCGCGCAGTTACATCGCATTCGTTATAACGACTGCGATGTTACAACGCTATGCCATTACAACGCAAGTCTTTACATCGACTTGCGCTAGATGGCGTGCTAACATTAGAAAAGCGTAATTTACTATTCCAACTCCAGTCCACTTAACAGTAGGGAAGGTGTTGGGATAGTAAACTACACTATTTGTAATGTTAGCACGCCATCTAGCGCAAGTCGATGTAAAGACTTGCGTTGTAATGGCATCGCCTGGTTACATCGCATTCGTTGTAACGACCGCGATGTAACAGCATCGTGTTGTACTAAATGCGATGTAAACGATGTTTCCCGCCACGCTCTCTATCAAGAGCCAGTTTGGCCGCCATGGACTGGACTCTTTGCAGCCCCTGCAAGATGTATTGAGGGGCGCCCAAATACAGGGAGTTGCAATAGTCCAGTCTGCTCAGAATTATACTTCTAACCGCTAGGGGTCTAGCCTCACTGGGTAGAAGAGGGAGAATTTGCGGAAGGGCTCTTAACAAGACAAAGCATGTGCTGATGGTTTTATTGGCCTGAGATTGCATCTGAAGGTCCTCATCCAACATAACACCCAGGTTGCGAATCGTGTTTGTTGCCACTATAGGATCATCCTCCTGCCTAAGCCTAAATTACCATAGTAGGGGTTTAGACCTTCTTGCTGCGGAATATACAGCAGCTCTGTCTTCCCCCCATTAAACTGCAAGGAGTTAGCCTTCAGCCAATCCGAGACCTGGCCCATCCACTTCTGGAAGATGTTCATAGGCACTGCGTGCTTTCCTTCCAGGTAGAAAAGCAGTTGAGTGTCATCGGCGTAATTGACCAGGTCGATCCCGTAAGATTTTATAATAGGGATCAGAGGGCGTAGATAGACATTGAAGAGGATCGGACTGATTGCCGAGCCCTGAGGCACTCCATAGCAGACCGGAGACCTCGGGGAGGCAAATGGCGCCATGGTTACCGCCTGTTGTCTATTTGCCAGATAAGATTGCAACCACTTCAGGACACAGCCCCTCACTCATTACAGATTATTACAGGTAGGTCAGGTAGGTCAAGTAGATTATTCAAGTCACTAGAACTGCATGCCTGGTAACATTTTTCTGATTTTTCAAGGCCTGATAAACTATTAGAGAGATGCCAGAGAGAGCTGAGCACGATAACCACGAACTAGAACACACAGGATGGCATGTAACCAACAAAGACAATTCACACCTCGTTCCATACAACACAGATACATACAGTCGGACAATAGGCTATTTATTTGAGCTTTTGTGGTGAATCCCAAAATCTGCTGTATAGTTGTATTTTAGGAATGACTATTGTAAAGGATCCAACAAGCTTAGTGATGTATCATCAGCCACAACTTTAGTCCAAACTCCTGTGGGGGGGGCTCCCAAAAGTTGCCTTAAAATGATTTGATTAGGGTTACTGATCTTGCATACGATATACGCGCCACAGCATATTAATGTTCCCCAAAACTCCACGTGAAAAATCCACTCATCCTGCCTCACCCTGTAAAATTGTGATTTACAATTATATTCATTCTTGAATTAACATGCTTTAAAATACAATTTGTTGCACATGTTCAACCTAAATTCTCGGGGAAGTTTTTTAAAGCAGTACAACCTAGCCATAACCTTCTCTTGACGTTGATATTACAGGGGCCATGCCTCCATCCAACAAAGTATTCTTGGTTAGGGGCCTGCGCCTCCCTAACACAGGCATAAAACTCCTGTCATTTCCTTTTTCTGTGTGTTACGTAATCTGCATCACATAAAAAAAAAGGAAAATTCCGTTAGGGATTGTTTTTGTGCAGGAAGGGGTCCCTGCACATAAACAGTTGTGACTGTAAAACAGGCACCCTTGCACCATGGTGCAAGGGTGGCTTCATTGCGTTAGGCAGCACACAGTGCGCCATTGCAAGGAAGTAGCAGAAAGGCCCCATATCTTTGTAAATATGGTGCATTTCTGATATCTCCCTTTTATGCAATGTACTGTAGGCCTTGCTGCGCTGCATTGCGAGAAATGTTAGTAAATCTGTCCTTTCGTATTCATGGTGTCATAATGGGCTCCATGTTATGAACTGCATTAACACTAATAGGAGTGCCATCAAAAAGTTTTGAATTGAATAGTTTGCAAGCAGGTGTAGTGTCTATTAACTATTATGCAGCTAAACATGCTTAGTTGCTTTAAAAAAAAATGTAATAAACCCATATTGTGGTTGTTAGATTTATTAGGCTAGATGACTTTTTAATTTTGGTCAGTATGATAGCAACCATTGGTTTCATTTTGGGTGGTAGATCGTTAACTGCCCCCCAGGGACTCTCTGGGTCTAAATCTGCAGCTGAAGCAATATATGGTGCTGAGCTTTCGAGATGTTTACACACCAAACACTTCTCTTTAGCATCCTGAACCGAGGAAGCAGTCCATGGAAAACTGTGCAGCCTCTCCCAGTCGACCCAAATGAGCCTATTTGAGTTGGAAGTCACCAATAAAATGCATGTGGCAGCGTTCACACCTCCAATTGTATGGGCAAAGATGTGAGTTAAAGAGGCCACTAGAGATATGTTAGTTGACCTCTTGTAATCGGATCATGCCACGACATTTTCAGGGGTATTTCATCTTAATAATTCTTAACCTGTCAGTGTGACTAGAGCCTAATTCCGGAGACATTTCAGCTTTAGTATTAATTCATTAGCAATACTGAGAGCATTTTTGGTGTGGTATTGTAAACTATTGTTTTTCCAGTTCATTGGGGCCACCTTACCGTTTTTAGGTCGAGCCTAGCACAGCGCACATGCGTTGCTCTATGGGAAGCTTCTTGTGAGCACTCCCCACTGTTCCTAAACTTCTCCATGGGAGTTAGTTAACTCCCACATATTCAATTGGCCTTTGCGTGTGGCTTTCAGTACTGAAAGCACGCGAATGGCCAAAGACGGCATCATGTCCCTCCTTTTCTTTTAAAGTTAACTTCCCTGGCTTAGGGAGCTCGGGAGCGAGCAGCGGCATGCATTGTGCCAGCAGCATACCTTCCTTATAGTGATCTTGCCTCACGTTCCTAAGTAAACAAACACGCTCACACGCTCGCTTTCGTGGTCGCGTTGTTTCAACTTTGTTTTTCAGCCTATTCAATGTGCGCGCACCACTCCCGGTCTTGTTACATTTTTTTTATGTGCCTGTGGCACCTTTCAAATTCGCCTCCTTTGAGACGTTGCCAATTGCATACTTGATTGTGTTGTGATTCTGTCTTTGCTGGCGCTCCCACGGCTGTGTATAAACTAATAATTTTCCTTCACCAGTCATGTTTTCCACCCACAGTGACTTGGCAGGCAGACATTTAGAAGTTCTCCTCCTGTTCCATAAACCAGGCTTCACCACGGTCTGAAACGTCTCTAATAGAGCGGTTTCAGCAAGCAGCTTTTTGTAGTGAGATGGGGATGACCTTTTTGAAAATCTGGCTTCACCTGCAGTCCTAGCACTTTCTGGGCTTGGCTTGCCTGGCCAGAATATTAGTTATTGATTCCATTTGCTCATTCTTGTAATGAATCTACCCCGAGCCAAATGATCTTTTGCGTAATTATTAGTGAGAAAACTGAAACCGAGCAGTGAAATGGGCACTGTGTGCATGACCGTTCTTCGTATAACCCGGTTATGTCAGTGCAGACACTTTGTGGATGTGAGTGGTCACCTTCAGCAATTTGTTGCTGCAGCGAGACATTTAAAGAGGTGATAATGCGGCCCAGAAAAAGCAAACATCCCAATTAGATGGGACAGACTTCTGTCTGTATCAGGAAATAAAGCCCTTAAAACTTTATGTAATTTAAAAAGGTTGACAAGAATCTTTTTGTTTTTTGTATTGATTTTTTTGTCTCCATACAAATTTGTGTATATATCACTGACAGTGTTCCGAGTGCAGTATCTTTCAACAAGGTTATTGTAAAATTAAAAATACCACTGACAAGTTGACTTCTTAAGATCTAATGTTTATATTTCAAAGTACCTCTTGGGCTGCACAGGCAGGTTAATATACAGTATGGTATACTCTGCTGCAGTGCTGCTTTTTAATGGACAGGGGTGCTCCATAGGCCTCTTTTGAGTGAACACATTGTAAGCCTGAATCAGAAATCAGTGTAAGAGGTGTGCGAACATATGACGCACACCTTTCATTACATACGTGCGTACTTTTAGACTTGCTTTCTGTTCAGCACAATGTTTTAGATGGTGCATCCAACTAAGTGTGTTTTTCTTTGTAATTTAGAAAGGACAGCAATACTAAAGTGGCTTTCCTGGACTTCAGTGCTAGACCAAATATAGAAGTGTTGTTGGCCAACATTTTGAAGAGGAGCTGGCACATAAATAGCGGTTTTATCAACTATGTTAAAACGTCAAAATCACTAGACCGTTTCACATAATTAGCAATATTTTCCATTAATCTCATAACATAATGCATAATTTCACTGTTTTGCCACAATTGGCTGACCCTGTCATTAAATTTTGACCTCAAGCTTCTACATAATTGCAGTGGACTTTTATTTTGTGGTACAAAATCTATGCGTTCCAACCTTCCACTGTATTTCACTTAGGCCATTTATCTGACTCAAAGGAGACTATTTGAAATTCGGAAAAAAGCCAGAAACTTTTAATTTCCAGAAGGATAATCCGTGTTGGATTGCAGCTGTCCACCATATCTAACTTTTTGCTGTAGGCTTTGTTATCCTATTCAAAGCTCAGCCCTCCCTTCACAGAGCTCTTTGAATAAACAGGCAGGCAACTTGTGCTAGAAAAACAGGAAATGCATTTTTTAATCGAGGTTTATTCATTTTATTTATTTAAAAAGCAATGCCTTTAATTTATCTTATAAGGTCCCAAAGGTGAGACCAATTGGCTATGCCAATGCTTGTTTAAGTATTTTACTGGGCAGAAAAAATATCTGGACTTCATACTGTTTTCTCTTAAAGTTGAAAAATCCCTCTATATCACATTCGTTCAGGGAGTTTGTCTTTTATTCCTGCTACAGTAAGAATGGCTTGAGAACCTTCAGACCTATCTCCTTGTTTCACCAGTTTGGATGAGAATGTTTTTCGTGTTTTTGTTTATTGCATGAAAAACCCCGAAGATATCAGATCTAATGGCTGTTGATTGAATATGGTATTTCACGCTGAGCCCCCTATATTTTTTTAAAGGTATGGTTGACCCTGTACTTTATTTCAAATTCCGTATATAAAACATGGGATAAAATAAGACATGTGACTGAGGTTAATGTATAATTATTTAGTCCTGTCAGTGATGAGAAATTGCTTTTTGTACTCATCTGTTGAATATGGGGATGAGTAAGGTTGTGAGGGTTAATAGGTCATGCAGTGCAAGATGTATTGGAGGAAGTAATGAAGTGTTTTTTATTGTACCATGGGTGGCACACTGCTTTAAAATGATCATGTTTAATCTACTCTGCTTGGTTTATATTTTATGATGAATTGTAGTGTGTTGTCTAGAAATATTTAATGTGTGAGGTCATGGCTTCTTCACACGTTAGTTACTGCAATTTTCTAACCAGTTTCTCTCCCTCTCTCAATCTCTCCTTCTTTTTTTGTCTCTCACATACAGTGGGATCTGGTGTGTGACCATCGGTCTCTGAAGCAGTTGGCTCAGTCCATCTTTATGGCTGGTGTGCTGGTCGGGGCAATCCTGTTTGGCAGCCTGGCTGACAGGTCAGAATACTGGACTATTGGGATTTGTCTGTTTGAACAAATGTACATCCAAGTTAGAGCCATAAATAGTTTTAGTTTCTTGCCCAGTCTTCGATGCTTGCCCATTGTCATTGCTTGCCCTGTCGTTGTTGCTTGCCCCTCCCTCTCCTGCATTCTTGTTGTTGCCCCATCACTCCCACCACCCTGCTGCATTGTGTTTCTCCTCCAGTAGTGCCCACCCTTTTCCCACATTGTGAGGCTTCTCCCACCTCTTCCACTCCACTTCCACTTGTATTCCTTGGTCCACCGGCAAGGAAAAGAAGCATTGGCAAAAACAATAGGTCTTGCCCATGTGAGAGCTCTTGGCTTTGTCAATGTCTTTTAACCATGTTGTACAGAAGCATGCCTGCTGTGCCGCCTGGTTGAAAGTTAGGGAAAAAGTGATATGATGCAGCTAGTGCTGGCTGCATCATAATGCATTTTTTTCTGGTGGGAGGGTCGAGGAGGACGGGGCAAGCAACACATGCAGGCTAGGATGGAAGGAATGGGTCAAGAAACACAACATAGGAGGGTGGTGGGAGTGACTGGGGCAAGCAACATCACATGCGAGGGGTGGGATGAACAGGGGAGTAGAGGGACAAACACACAGAGAGGAAGTGAAGCTAGCATGCACGACTAAAGAGATGTAAGGAAATGATAGTGACTTTGAAGCCAACCAGTGATAAGTAGTAGGTAGACTCCCTGTAAGCTAACAAAATGCCTCACAAGCGACAGAGCATGTGCTGTCTCAGGCAAGACTTAATAAAAGACCTTTTAAAATTTAAACAACTATTAAACATATGCCATAGCCCTTTACAATTATCCTATTTACAAAATCAGTTTGAAGTAATGTGTCTACACATCTGTATTTCAGTCAGACAACCTTATTTTATTCTTTATCCTCTTTTTTACAAAGAAATGTAAACTAGCATTTTAGACATTAACTGTATTTATTTAAAGAATTATAAAGTATAGGGAGGTGTGGGATTTGGATCAGCCATTTCAAACCATTGCCATTTATTCGTTTTTTCCATGGCTTGCTATTGCTTTGTTGGTCTGTCCTTAAAGGAAATGGCATTTTGAGGATGTTGACATTGTCCTACTTATATTCCCAAAAGATTTTGGTAATGGGATCAAGCTGCCTTGTTGTTAAAATGTAGATGCAACATGAGTTGTACCATGATTTTGAGATCAAGCCTGTTTTCTTTAATGTACTTACTTTGATGTCACTGTGACATTTTACATGCTGATTTATGGCTTCAGTGCTTGCTGTTTGGATGCTTATGCCTTCCACAACTTGAATTCACACTGCCATTCACTAAAAGCTCTTGCCCGTTCATTTGTACGTCTCTCATACTAGACAGCTTTTAGATGTCTGCAGGAGAAAGCCTCTTGTGGACAGAACCAAGAACTTACAGGGAGCCTAAAGCCTGCCCATCACTTACCATTGGTTGGCTTTATTGTCACTCTCATTCATTGCCTAATTTGTAATATAATAAGTGCTGGTGACCAAAGTTTTGTTTAAAAGCCTGCGGCTGGTGATAACGAAGGTCTAGGTGCTGAATGCCAAGGCTACATAGTCTTGATTCCTCCACCTTAATTCTTTAATCTAGCATCAAGCACGCCCTCATTCTTTATCTCACTCTTTCAGGTTCCTTTTTATCTATGCTTTCTCCCTTTATAACTGTTATCTCGTCTTTCTCTTCGTCCTTCTTTCCCCCTTCTGTGTTTTTCTCTCTCTGGCTCTGGGTGAAAGACTGATGAGGAAAAGTA
The DNA here is from genome assembly GCF_964204655.1 of Triturus cristatus. NCBI lineage: Eukaryota > Metazoa > Chordata > Amphibia > Caudata > Salamandridae > Triturus > Triturus cristatus. The sequence goes on from NC_140592.1 coordinate 525,331,314, forward strand.
AGTGCCGGTCCTCGAAATAAATGCCTGTGGGCCCCACCTTCATCAAATTAAGCACTGCTCTCATTGCTTGCTTCTTATTTGATGGTTTACCACCTTCTTCTTGTGTTGCCCCCACCCTGGAGCATAGCTTCTTTACCATCTTTTTGATCGGATGACTTGCCTTCTTCCACTGCACTATTTTAGGGAATTACTTTTTACTTTTTCTTTCGCCACTCTATGAGAGTGCACTTGTGTTCTTGTCCTCTCCTTCATCTACTGCTTCACCCTCCTAACCATCCCAGCGCACAACATGTTACTACTTCATTTCTCCCCCCAAGCCCATCCATTGCTTTTTCCCCCTCTCCCTGCCTTTTTATCATTTTAAGTTTCAAAAAGGTAAGTTTATTAAAAGTATGTCAAAGAAGAAAAAGACAAAATATTCAAGTGACAAAGCATCAAAAATAAACATTACAAAGCACAATATTAATGGTATATGGACAAATAATCGCATTGGAAGAGAAGGTGCATGGCAATAAAGGGTATAAGGAGAGAAAAACGAGTACGAAACAAGAATTATGCAGCTAGAACAAAATTACAATATATCAAGTAATAATTAGAAAAACAGCTAAAACAAATAAATCAAGGAGACTGAGCAACTTCCTGAACACAAGGTATTAAAGCAAAGGATCTGTTAGCACTTTCATCTAAAACGCTGTAACTGGAGACGCAGTCTTTTGTGCTTCAAGGACATAGGAAAAACAAAAGTTGTGTCAAGTCTGTGATTATGACAGACAGAGTACCACCAGGCTAAATATGAGAGTTTAGAGGCATGCTTCCAGTTTTTTGTGATCTGCTGAAAAGCAGCAGCTACTAAAAGATCAATAATTTGTGTTTGAACTTTGGGTTTGTTCCAACTAAGAGAGAGACTTCCTAGAAAAATATTTACAAATGTAAGGGGGACGCTGGTCCTAAAAATGCAAAAACAACAGTTGATGGACAGAATGCAGAACAATGTCATACATTCACCCCAGTACAGAGATCTGGGTCTAAATCCATCATTTTTTTGCTCACCATGCCATTCCAGTTTGAACACAGCCATATGCAAATCAGTCTTGACCCTGTGCCTCATGGGAACAGTCCAGCCCAAACTGCCAAGCCAGGTCCTCCCTGGACTGGAAACAAGCATCCTAGGATCGGTTTTGGGGTTTCACCCCTCTTCAGCCAGGATAGCTTGATGGCCAGGTCTAAACTGGGGTGGCATGGTGAGCAAAAGAATGATGGATTTAACCCAGATCTCTTGACTGGGGTGAATGTTTTGATTTGTTCTGCATTCCGTCCATCAATTGTGTGTCTTTTGCTTCTCGTCCTAAGTGCGCCAGGTATGCCCAGACGTGGGTCCTGGGCTCACTGTGCCACTGGAATCAAGCTATCCTGGCTGAAGAGGGGTGAAACCCCGAAACCGGTCCTAGGATGCTTGTTTCCGGTCCAGGGAGGACCTGCCTTGGCAGTTCGGGCTGGGCTGTTCCCAGGAGGCACAGGGTCAAGATTGATTTGCATATGGCCAGGTCTAAACTGGGGTGGCATGGTGAGCAAAAGAATGATGGATTTAACCCAGATCTCTTGACTAGGGGTGAATGTTTTGATTTGTTCTGCATTCCGTCCATCAATTGTGTGTCTTTTGCTTTCTGGTCCTAAAAATAGCATTGATTTGGGTCCAAACTGAATCCCAAAAACGCATAACATGAGGACATGAAAAAAGTGATGTAGATCTGCCTGTGAAGATGAGCAAGACCAACAAGTGTTTGGAGCGTCAGTATGCATTTTATGTAGGGTAGCTGGTGTTAGCAGTAGCCTATTATAGATAAAGAAAAGAGTTTGTGTGGTACTAGCTGCTCTGGATGACCTTCTGATCTTTAACCATATTTTATCCCAAATTGATATGGGTCAGTGTGTATCTAGATCAATCTCCCAGGAAGTTTCAATCTTTGTTTTAGTTCTGGTTAAGGAATAGACAAGTTTAAAGGGTGGAAGCCTTAGGTGATCTAGACAGAATATTTGACCAAGCGTGATGAATTGTTGGGGAGGAAAGAGGTAAGGATTTAAAATATGTGTGGGAGTCTAATATGGCAGAGCGTAAAATTGAGAATTTATGTGAAAATGACGAAGGTAAGTGAAAAAGAGAATGAGCTTTGGAAAAAGTCAGAAAGACGTTGTTTTCAAATAACTGATGTACCCACAAAATGCCTCTATTTTTCCAAGATTTCCAATAGATCGGTTTCTTCTTAATGCAAATAAAATTGTTATGCCAGATAGTGGAATTGAGAAAAGTGTTAAAATCATGTGGTTCAATGTGAAGTAGTTTATTTAAACTATTACATGAGTATTTAATAATTGGAGTATGTAGACTTTGCGGTTTTCTCGTAAAAGATAAATATTCTTGAAAGGAAAACGGAGAAAGGAAGGAGTTTTCTATATCAATCCACAGAGGTAGATCCGGAGAGGGACTAGATACCCATTTGGATACATGTTTTAATAAAAAAGCTTTATTATATTTGGGAAAATCAAGAAAACGGACACCCCCTTTAGATTTCAGATGCGATAACTTTAGTAGGGACATTCTAGGTTTTTTGCTCAACCATAGAAAGGAGGTAAGGATGGAGTTCATTTTGTGAAACCATTTCATAGGGATAGAAATTGGAATGTTAGAAAGAAGATAGAGGACGATAGGCGGTAGCATCATTTTAATGGTGTCAAGTCTTCCCCACCATGAGAGATATAAAGGGTGCCATTTGGTCGTGAGGGAGCTAAGTTTTTCAATGCATTTGTTGAAATTTAGAGAGACTGATGATTTAATGGAGGGGGTGAACCAAACACCAAGATATTTTATGTGAAGGGGGTTCCAAGTGAAATTGGATAGGGAAAAGTCTTCTTTGAAGGTATACTTAGATAAAGGCAAAATTTCACACTTGTTATTTAACTTGTAACCGGAGACTGAGGAATACGATTTAACCTCCTTCAAGAAGGCCGGCAAGGAGTTTTGAGGTTGGGAAAAGAATAAAAGAACATCGTCAGCATAAGCAGCTAATTTGATGTGTAAAGAGTTAGAGGTGTAACTTGTAATAGACGGGTTCTGTCTTATTTTAGACAAGAAGGGTTCCAAGGCTAAGTTAGAGAGGAAAGGAGATAGGGGACATCCTTGACTTACTCCTCTATGAAGAGAAAAGTAAGAAGAAGTAAGACCGTTGGCAAAAATGGCGGCTTTAGGACTCGAGTAAAGAAGAGAAATCAAATAAATGATTTTTGGACCAAAACCAAACCATCTTAGAGTCTGAAAAATAAAAGGCCAATGTACTCTATTGAATGCCTTCTCAGCATCTAGGGCAATGGCAGCTAAGGGTGCTGATAGATTTGGTGATTTGGAAATGATATAAAAAAGAAACGAGTATTGTCATTAATAGATCGACCTTTGACGAAGCCCGATTGTTCCCTACCCAAGAGATGGGGGAGAAAAGATTCCAAACGAAAAGACTTTGATTTTTTGACTAGGGAAATGGGTCGATATTTTTTACAACAGCGAGGATCCTTCCCCTTCTTTAGAATAAGACACATTAAGGCGTCCATAAAAGTTCCGGAGGAATTACCCGAAGAAAGAAAAGAGGGGATTAAAGAATGTAGCATGGGTATTATAATTTGGGTGAAATGTAAAAAAAATTTGACAGTGAAACCGTCAGGTCCAGGGGCCTTGTCTTTTTCAAGAGATTTAAGGGCATTAAGTAATTCAGTCTGAGTCAAATCAATTTCGAGGAGGTCCAAGTGTAGAGGCAGAGAAGAGAGTTTGTGAATTGAAGAGAGATAGAGGGCAATATCGTCCTCAGTAGGATATGCTTCAGAAGTCTAAAGTTGTTCGTAGAATTGAACAAATTCTTGAAGGATATCAGGATCTGTGTGTTTAGAAATATTTGTATCCGAAAGTATGGATTCAATATGAAGTTTATTCAGTTTGGTTTTTAAACAATTGGCTAATAATTTGCCGGATTTATTTTGGCCACCATAGAATTTGGCACTATTTTTTAAGAGAAACAAAGAGGCAGCATCAGTTGTATCTTTATTATATTGAATCTTGGCATTAATGAGGTCAGTTAAACAATTTTTCGGCTTGGAAGTGTAGTAGGTATGTTCCAAGGTCTTAATTTTCAAAAGAAGTTCCTTATTTAAACCCCAAGCAGCTTTCCGTTTAGCTGAAGTATACCGAATGATAAAATCACGAGCAGAAGCTTTAAAGGCATCCCATATTATATAAAAGGGCAAATTATCAGTATTATTTAGAAGGAAGTATTCATTGAAAAAAGAAATAAAGGAAGTATTGAAATGAGAGTCTAGAAGCAGGGAATTGTTATAACCCCATCTCCTGGGAAGATCAGAATGAGGTAATAGGTCTAGCAAAATGGAGACAGGGGCGTGGTCAGAAATGAGTATAGGACCTATATCTGCAGAAATAAGAGATTGGGATATATTGTGTGATGTGAAAAAATAATCAATTCTGGATTGGGTCTGATGAGGTGAAGAGTAAAAAGTATATTCCAGTGAGGACGGGTTGCATAATCTCCATGCATCAGATAAATGCAGTTTTATAGTTTGCGTGAAAGTTTTATGTGCTTTGGAGGGAGTAAAAGGGGTTGTAGATTTCCTATCTAGAAAAGGGTCAAAAACTTGGTTGCAGTCTCCATCCAAGATCACATTACTATCAAAATGCTGAAATATCAATTGATTTAAATGGGACCAAAAAGGAGCATCTCCAGAAGTAGGGGCATACACATTAAAGAGAGAGAGAGGGATACCGTCAACCTCCAACTTGGTATACAGCCATCTACCTTCTTCATCTCTCTCTTGCGAAATGAGGGAAGTTTTCAGTGATATGTGAATGAGAGTGATGACACCATTACGCTTGCCGTCTCCAGGTGAGTAGAAGAGTTCACCAACCCAGTTTTTCTTCAGTTTTAAAGATTCAGATTCAGTGAGGTGGGTTTCTTGCAGCAAAACAATTTTGGCATCCAATTTAGCTAAATAGGATAATACCCTTTGTCTCTTAATAGGGGAATTTAAGCCTTTAACATTCCATGTAAATACCTTTAAAACCATAGATCAAGGAAATAGAATAAATAATACAATGAATCAATCATAATGCAAGTACCATTCAGATATAAATGAGATGCAAATAGATGGAAGTAAAATTTGAAGCTTAGAAGAGTGAAAAAAGAGGAAAGAGGGAGGGAAGAGAAATCATGTATGCAAAGAAGATTGAGGTGAGAATAGAAGAGTGATCGTAAGTATAAGAGAAAGCTAAGAGAAAAAGGAGTGAAAGGAAAAGGAATGAAAAGAAAAGCTGCTATGAAAATGGCAGAAAAGGCAATAGAAATGACAATGAGAGAAGAAAAAGAAAAGAAATGGAGGCAAAAAGATCAAAATAGAGAGGTAAATTACATACCAATGAGAAAAACAAAAATGACATACTTACAAATAATCTAAGACACATGTAAGGCGGGGAGGGATGAGGCCACATGGGAAAAGGACACATCCCGACAACAACCAGGGAGGCAGGAAGGAACGAGAGCCGACGAACAATATAACATAAGGGAAATTACAATGGAGGAACAAGGCCTGCAAGGGAAAATGAAGAGGTTAACGAACACTCAGAACAAAACAACTAGGCTAGGAGGAAACAGTATCAACAAACAAGGAAATATAAAAGAAACCAACAACATTATATAAGAAGAAATAAAAATCTATGCACGTTGAGAACAAATGCAATTACTTTTGATACAATGCGGAAGATGAGGAAGTATCCATAGACTAAGTGACAAGAGTTGAGAGAACTTTTCAACTTTATGGGATCCTCGTATGTAGCAGTCCTATTTAACCCTGGGCGTAGTTCGCGTAGTCGAGCTAAGCGAGGCTACGCAAAGCTGTAAAAGCGCTACATGAGCTACTCGTAGCTACGTGAGCGTGCGTAGTTGCTTGTCCCGCCCGTTCGCAATGCATTTTTCTTGTTCGGGAACGTGTATTGCGTGTTCGGGACGCTGTTTGCGTGCTCAGGGGATAGTATCTCGCGAACTTTCTCATGCGGTCGCCAATGGGTGCGGCCATCTTGTTTTTCACTTGTCCCGCCCGTTCCCGATGCCATTTTTCCTGTTCCGGGTCGCGTATAGCGTGTTCGCGATGCGCATTTCATGTTCGGGAACGCGTATTACGTGTTCACAACACTTTTTCGTACTCGGCGGGAAATATCGCGCAAACTTACACATGCGGTCTCAATGGGCGCGGACATCTTGTTTTTCACGCTATGCTAGGGTTCTGGGTATGCTTTTCTATCCTCCCTCTATCTTTGTTATCCTTAGGTTTTTACACTATTTTTCTGATCTTTTTTTATTTATTATCTATCCCTCTCTGTCCCTAAGTCTATATTTTGCATTTTATTTCTACTTTTACTGCGTATTTTTTACTTTTCTACTGTTTTATATTACTTCCTTCTTTAAGCTCCTACTTCTTCCCCGAACTTTATTATTTCCTTCTAAATTTTCTTTTCTGCCTCCCGCACACCCCAGAACCATGGCTAAGGGTACCACCACTACAGGCTTCAAGGGCAAGGTGCCTGCGCCCAAGAGCCGCCTGCCTTGCGGCAGACTGCACCCTGCTGGGGTGCAGGCCCGGGAGCTTTACTGCGAGGTGGAGGAGGCCGCCCTTGTTTTTTTTGTGCAGCGCCACCTCTCCTTGACCTTGGCAGCAGGCGGCAGGCCTGGCTCCGGGTACCCTACCCAGGAGTGTCACCGCCGGTGGGCAAAGGTGCGCCGGGCAGTGTCTTGCTGCTCAGGGGTCCGGCGCACCCATTACCTCCTGGACCTGCTAGGTGTCGAGCTTGTGGGGCTTGGTGAGTAGCTAATATGCTAGAAGTATAAGTATTGTGTATCATTTTTTTCCGAATAGCAAGAATGCTGCTGCTTACATTGCAGGTAAATTACTTTTTAAAATCTTCTGTGATTGTAGGACACAGGTGCTCGGCGCTACTAATCTTACTTGTTTGCAACTTTGCGCTTGCTTGGGCTGATTATGCAAGAGTTTACTTTAAAGAACTTAAGTTAGGTAATGCTATTGCTAGAGAGACTCTAGTCCTTTCTTTGTCCTCCTGTCACTAAGAAGAGATAGTGGTGGATGGATTGATAGTTTTAGTTAGTATTAGTTGGTAATTTTTTAGCGGTCTGCGTGACACATCCTCTGTCACTGAGATCTGCATACCTCAGTCCTTAGTAGAACCTTTTGTAGTTTGTTTAGTGAGTGGTAAGGCTTAGCAGTGTCAGTAGCAGAACATCAGACGCAACCAACCAGTTGGTACTTAGGCTTAGTTAGTATTCTGGAATTAGAATGGAACACTGGATTAATGTTCATAAATAATAACTAGATGGTCCGCAAATCCCGCAATACTACTAGTCGACCATCTTAAAAAGGTCAAATTTATTGCTATTGTTGTTTCCATAAATGTGTTTTGGAGCGTTTTTAAAAATATTTTAATTGTTTCACCCCACTCATCAATGTTTGCCTCTTTCTTTCTTACATCTTTCATGATCAGCACCCAGGGGCAAGAAGACGGGGTCGTCTGAGGGAGCAGCTGATGGCCACCAGGACCGCTCCTCTACCAAGGGCTCTGCTGCTGGCCCCCCTGCTAGTCCTCCTGTTGTTAATATTAAAATAATTATACCTCCCTAACTTTTACTGCACCTTATTTTTTCCAAACTATTATTTCTGTTTCCTAATTCTATTTTTTGCAACATCTTCTTCGATCTAGACGATCTGTTTCTAAATTCTTGTTATCACTGGCTCTAACTGCCTCTGCTATGACTCTCTGTACTACTACTATTAGTCTGTCTGTAGCTAAGCTTGCCCAGTTGGCTACTCTTTATTTAAAAAGGTTTTAAATAAAACTCAGATTCACCAATAGACCTAGCCACTGAGTCCAGTCCTTTAGGTTGTCCTCTTCTAGTCTTCTTAATCTTGAGGCTTTTTGGCAATTCACACCAACAAAATGCCCAACCAGATATTTTACTATTTTTGATAGGCTAGGACATACTACTGTTGTAGTGATTCTGCACATACACAAAGAACTTTGCAAAAGAAAATACTTAGGACGTTGGTGATAGGAGGTTGCACCTTCCTCACACCTCAGAACCCACAATCCTCTGACCGACTAGCTATAGTGTCTCATTAGCTCCCCAAACCCCCTGAAGATACTCAATGATTAGACAACCCAGAACATAACACTCCCGAACTCTGAGAGTCCCGGAAGGTATGCACACCCTTTTGCTTACTCACTCGTGTAAGTTCACACCAAATACCACAGAGTCTATGTAAGTTCAAAAGGTTTATTTCCAAATAACAAGATCTGTACGTTGTTCTATAATGCAGTATAGGAATACGAGCCAGCACTAACAGCAAAATACATAAGATTAAAACAATAAACAATGTTACAAGTCCACAGAAGACAAAAGGGGAAATTATGATAACTGAACAGTGGTGGAAGAACCACCCTCCCCTTGTTAGGAATATAGTTTATATAAATGAAAGTCTGAGCAAATTCTGGGGACGCCATGCCTCACCTTAGAACCTATAAGTACTGGACATCATAATAAGCTCCGCAAAGCCCTGGTTCGTAGAAGGGAATCTTCCGTCTGTAATGAGAAAAATGGTGCACTTTAGTATAATGCAAGCCTTTCTCAGTCGTGCCAAAAAGTGTAGCATGTAATGGCTAAGCAATACAGACTGATCAGAAATCCATAACAAAGTGGCTTGTTTTAGACCTTGTACGCATCGCTCAGACAGTAGCAGTATGAGCTCATGTGGGCTCAAACTTCTCAAAGGCGTCTTACACAACAACAAGCTGTGAGGTAACGTGCGCAAAAATAAAAGAAACAAAGCTAAAATGGTTGCATCATGGCTCAGGCTAACTTAGCAAAAGACTAGAATGACCCTAGGGACCATCTAACACTACTAGTGTCTACTCTACTGCTCTGGTACCCAATTTGTAGTAGCGATGTATATTGTATATATTAACTTTTTTTCAATCTTGCTAGTAAAAAAGAATAAATGTGGGAGGATATGGCATCTTAAAAATGTGTAATGATTTTTCTAGGCATACTTCTGACCACCAGTGCCGGGGCCAGCGGCGATGGAGACACGGCCACTTCGGGGGGGAACAGAAGATGCGGCAACTGGAGGAGCTGCAGGGGGTGAGCGGTGGTAAGTTATATTTCTTACTTATTGACATTAGACTCGCTGCAAGGATGTGCACTGTACTGTTGAGACTTAGTAAGTAAGAAGTTGTTGTGAACAACGGTTGAAGAAGACACCCTTTACTTAGCATTAGCAATAGCATTAGCGGCGAGAGTTGTGTAACCAATGGCCTCTTCTATCTGACTTCAACTCAGCTATGAAAGTTTTATGGAGAAGACTAAAAGTCAGATCAGATGACCTTGATGAATGGGTTGAACGAAAATGGAAAGAAGGGTGGAATGAGAAAGGACGGGCGAGATGTAATATTTATGACTGGCAGAGATGGATATGTGGGATGCATTCATAGGTGGCTGATGGGAATCAGATGCATGGGGATTGAAGGATGGGTGGAAGGTGAAAGAAAAAGATGCCTGCCTGGGTGGATAGCAAGAATCCTACGGGGTGTTTGGGTCAAACTCAAAGCCAAGGCAAGCAAGGAAGGAAGGACACATGGGTGGTGGTTTAAAAAAAACAAAAAGAATAAATGTTTGTTGTTGGTGAAACAAACTAAGGTTTGCTGAGAGATGAAGAATGATAGACGTTTACTTTGAATGGATGGATGCCTGGATGTGGATGGTATTCATCATAGACAGCATAGGTGGAGACTGTCACTGGATGAAGAGTCTTAGTTTTTTAGAAAATGTAAAAGAAACCGCGCCACAGTAGCAAAGCCGGGGAGAATAGAAGTTGTATTTTCAGAATACTCCCTTGACTCACAGTAGTTTGCAAGCACAGCATATATATTGTGTATGTATGTAGTTATCATTATTAAGCGCCTTCCTCCGACTCCTAGGCCCACTCCGTACCTATGTTAATTTATTTTTGAAATTTCGACTGTGTCAGCTAGCCTGCCATGGGAGGTCTATCGGCTGGTTAGTTACAACATCAATCAAAACAAAGTACCTTATGCATTGTCGTCCCACATATATAAGCAATGATCATGATTGGATCAGATATCATCTGCCTTTATAGTCAGGGCAGGGTGAAAGTGACATTGAGCAGTTGCCCTTGATGTCACAGAGTATGGCCAGTGCCACCTGTAATAGAAAAAAAATCAGAGCTTCCCCACCTGCAGACAGTAGTAAATAAAACTAATGTGAGTCTGCAACTCTGTGTCATCATGACTCGTGTATGTTTGTCTTAGGCGCAAGCTGACTGAGCTGGCATGCCGGCTACAACAAGGTTACGTAATTTCGCTAAACTAGAGAGACCAAGAAGACTAGTGTACTACTGTTTACTCGACTCCATATTGGTATTATAATGCCTGAAACTCCCACAATTGTTAGAGGACAAGGAAGTTCGAGGATAGATACTTACCACAAATGTTATTTACTGTGCTTGCTAGTGCTACTGTGCCACTATGTGTTCAATTAATTTTGTGTTACTGTTTTGCTAAGAGTATTGGTTACAATAGTCTTTTTCTTTCTTGATATAGCTCCTCCTTCCCAAGCAAAACCAACCAGGAAGGAGTTAACAGCCATGGCCCGGCGCTGGAAACTGGAGGCCATCTGCCAAGAGTACCAGCGGCTGGTGGCTCAGGCGGAGGAGGAGGAGGAGGCAGCAGCAGCTGCAGCCTCCTCCAATGCCCCAGCCAGGCCCCGCTTCCAGTGGTACGGCGCGGCGGTCAGAGAGCCGCCTACTGCTGCACTGTAACATCCACCACTGCTGCCCCCCACCCTGGATGCAACTTCAGGGCATTTTGCCGCCATATGCTCCTCCGAATGACACGCCTAGAGGATCACCTAGAGGAGCGGGTCAAGATCCTGGTGGACAAACATCTAAGAGCCTGCAGAATCTAAGAACTATGACCCCGTTTGATTGCCCCTTACTTATTCCTTTTTTTGGTGGGAAGGAATTGGGCATTGGCGTTGGGGTTTATTATTATGGATATTGGTTGGACTTTTTCCTTTTGGACATTGGTTGGGGTTAGGGAGAGGGATGGGTCAGTATGTTGTGGGATAGTTTATTTTTGTCAGGGGAATACATTATATTTATACATAAACATACAATGTTAATATTTTGTGGGGGGGTTACTGTTTTACAAATTTACGTCACATGGCCTCCTTGCTGCTGCAGGGCCGCAGCCAGTGTTTGATTTAAATAATCTGCCGATTTTGTAACACACAAACAGATAGATGCGGTACCCCTCACTGAGTGATTTGTCCTACTGGTACTGTCAGTCTCTCCTCCTAGTCCATTATACCTCCCCCAAACTTATCTTACCTGTGATTGATGATGATTAAGTTAGGCACAGCGATGGTTGCATGGCGATGATGGTTTGGTTTCCCAAGAAAATGGAGATGCCATGGTTGTGGTGGTAGTAGTAGACACTGGCAGTAGCATTGGCAAAAAAAGAAAATGAGACACTCACTCGCCTGAGAGAGACTGTGGGAGGAGTAGAAGAATGAAGTAAAGTACAGTACACAAGAAGACTGCCAAACAAACAATAATGTTGCAAATGCTAAAGCAAAATAAAATATAATGGTGGCGGGGACAGCCTAGTACAACAAGTTACAAACTGTAGTTGTGTCAAGTCACTCAACACAATCGTAACCTTTACTGCTGTGTAGGAGGATGTTGATGATGAATCCAATCAATGCCAATCAATGAATGGATGGGAAGGGGGGTTTGGGGAAAGGTTTGACAAAGAAAAACAGTACGCATGGACACAAAAGCAAAACACAATCTTGGCAGACGACCATCATATCCATAAATCTGTTAAGGGAGAAAAAGGAAATGCATACATGATGAAGATAACTTGATGGTTAATGAGTAGTACTTACTAAGGGGAAAGGTTTGACAAAGAAAAACAGTACGCATGGACACAAAAGCAAAACACAATCTTGGCAGACGACCATCATATCCATAAATCTGTTAAGGGAGAAAAAGGAAATGCATGCATGATGAAGATAACTTGATGGTTAATGAGTAGTACTTACTAACTACTACTAGACAAGTAGACAGTACAGGGCAGCAGTATATTATTATGCAATTTGCCTTGCTTGTCTGCCCTCAGAGAGACCCAAATTACATGTTGTACTGGGCTTACTTTTAAAGATAGCAAAGAAAATAAAAAAAATAGTTGTAGGGATCAATTAGCAAGCAAACAACAATAACACACAGTAGTAATGATTGAAGAGAAAAAATGAATCAAATTAATTAAAAGACGATGAATGATACTAAAGTTACTGTATTATCCTGGTCAAATTGTGGAGTTGCATCTCGGCATTCCTCTTGGTCCTCCCTTCCATGGACGCTTCGTCCATCAATCTTGGGTGCCACTGCCTGCCTGGCGGATGCGGATTGGTAAGGTAAGTGTGAGTTGTTTTTCCCAGTATAGCACAGGGTAAAGGCCGGCCTGTAAGTGTAGATGGAAAAACAAAAGGGATATTGAAAAATCAATGAATAAAAAAAGCATCAATTACGGTGGAGTGCAAGAAGAGAAGAGAGAACACTTTCAGACTGAGGCGGCATGGATACATCATGTCTACTCTGTTTACAGCATTAAGCTACAACAACAGGACAGAGCAGGCCCACGGCACCGGGCCGTGACCCAACCTCCATTTAGCTTAAATTTTGACAGAGCCAGACAAAACACATATACAGCAACCTAGCATTTTCAAAATTAAGTGACTAAATCAATGGACCGCTGTCAGTCATACCACTACACTCGACTCCACCACTACACGGACATGTAGGTCTGCTGTGGTTCTTGTTGAATTGTGTTTACCTTTTATGCCACTTCATGAAACGCGGTTATTCCATCAATCATCTCTGATCCTACTGACTGACTGCGAAGAGTATAGTATGTGGTCATCATGATCATGGTGTCCAACTCAGTCTGTAGTGTACTGAGTGAGTCCAGAGTCCATATTCAAATATCCAATGGATCACCCTGCATCAGAAGTACAATTTTGTTATTAAACAACAAGTCTGTTTCCAGCATTAACCTGAAACAAGACACATATACAGCAACATAGCATTTTCCAAAGTAAGTAACTAAATCAACACACGGCTGTCAGTCATACCTCCACTACTGCACTCATGACTACTCGACTCCACCACTACACAGACATGTAGGTCTGGTGGGGTTGTTGACTTATTTACCTTTTATGCCACTTGATTTGAAATGCCCCGAGTTATTCCATCAATCTCCGATCCAACTGACTGACTGCGAAGATAGTATGCTCATCATCATGGTGTTGTATGTGTTGTCCAACTCCAACTCAGTCTGTAGTGACTCCGATTAAGTCCATATTCCATATTAAAAAATGCAACGGATATTGGCCTGCACCTGCAGTAGTAGGAGTACAATTTGGTTATTAAGCAACAAGAAGGGAAACATTGACTGTCACTTGAGTCACTTTTAGTGATAGATTAATTACTAGTACAGTTCGACTTCATGCACAACATCAACACAAAAAACAGCAATCACTCAGAGTCAGCATCTAATGCATGCTATCATTAGCTGTCTTCCTCTTCTCTTTGGCTGTCAGATGCCTAGTTCTGACAGGTGTGTGTTTTTTTACCGAGGCCTCATTATTATTACTCCACATTCATTTTGAGTGTTAGTCGCTGTTTCGGTTTTCTTATTCATCTGTGGCACTTTGTCGCAGTTGAAGTTGGTTCACATGGTCAGCACTGTGTGATGGGCCGCGGCCTGGGAAGCGGTTATTGGTCAATTGAGTTTGCAGAAATGTCAGCAACTTTCTTCGAAGAGTCTTGTCTTTCTCTGCCAAGTACCTTCTGTTCTGACAGTGATGAGCTTTGGATGCCTGCCAAGGCTGTAGCCTTCTGACAGTGATGAGTTTACTTTTGCATGCCTGCCGACTGGCGAAAAGCCTTCTGACAGTGAAGAGTTTTGGATGCCTGCAGAGGTGGTAGCCTTCTGACAGTGATGAGTTTCAGCTCGGAAACAAAAGGAGGATAGCTATAGTTATGTTCCACTTCTTCTGGTGGGACTGTTAGAGGCAACATTTCTTGTACTATTCTCCATCCAATGTCTGGCTTGATGGAAATGTATTTAGGGCGAGTCAGGAAGATGGAGCAGGACTCTGAGGAGTGGACAGTTAAATGCATAGAGGAACAACTCCAATATGGAAATAAAAAAAGAGGACGGTGGGGATGGATTTGTTGTGATTCGAACCAGAAAGACAGATACACACACAAATAAAGGAAGGAACAAAGTAACAATTTGGAAGCCTAGTTGTCAGGGAAGAGGAGCTCAAACCTCAAACTCTAGTGGTTCGACCAGAAGTAGGTCATCTAACACACTACTTGCATCACCTAAGTCGCTCTCCTCTTCCAACTGTGATTCAGGTATTTTGTACTCCGGTGGTATAAAGTGCTGATTCATTTTGATCATGGTTAACCTCTCCACACTTTTGGGCGAGAAAATGAACCTTTTCACAGTTACAGTGGCACCAGCAGCACTGAAAACACGCTCAGAACAGATACTTGCGACAGGGGAAGCCAGATACTTTATCGCCAGCCTGCTGAGCACTGTCCGTTGGCTTCTTTTCTCATACCAATACACCAATGGTTTGATCCATGAAGACCTCTGTTGGGTCATCCAGATAGACCTGGACCGTCCGCTCAATGCTCAAGGGTGCTCTGATGTGCTCAGCCTCTTTTGCCTTTGCATCAGCACTGGACTAACCATACCCATGCCGTAGAAACCAATCAGTTGCCGATTGTACTGTGGCTGTTGATCCTGTTCTTGCTGTTGTTGATGTTATTGGTAGTGTTGGTGACTGCTGGGAGGCAAACGCACTGCCCTAAGGCTCTGAAGTAGAACTTGACTCTGGATGCCTTGTAGTACTTGTTCTGGCCTGGGGCGGCGGACCTCTAATTACCAGCTGTTAATTTTTTAAGTCAGTGGCTTCCTCAGCTATCAAAGTTTTGTACTTGGCAACATCCACTACTGAAATAGGAATTACAGCCTGACTGTTCAGAAATACTTTGTACCGTGGATCCAAAACTGTGGCAGTAATGTCATATTGATGGGACATAATGTTATTTTGAATCCTTGTATTTTCAGATAAGCGAACGGCTAAGGAGTCCGCCAAATAATATGCGTCTTGTTTGTCATCCACACCTGCGTACGTTTTAGACACCTCCTTCAGCTGTTGCTCTAGCACATAGGTCTTCAAAGTGTGGGGCGCGCCCCCTTGGGGGGGCGCAGCTTCACCTCAGGGGGGGCGCGCACTCCACTTTACCATTTCACCTTCCATTTTTGCTTCCCACGTTGGAAGTACGTTTCCTGCCTGTGTTGCAGTCCCCATCTCGAGTTAGGGCTCTCTCTGATTGGAGCATTCAGAACAGCCAATCAGCATGTAGTTCCTGCAACACTGACGTCAACACTGACGTTCCTCCATAGAAATGGACAACAGTTCAGATGCCAGGGAGTGCCACGAATTTTACATACAAAAAGCTGCAAAATACTTCAACTTTGCTGATAAAGCAGCACTTCACCACTGCTGCCTTTTGCCTCCCGATTGCTTAACTTTATATCGGTTGCTGACCTGCGCCTCGCTTTTGAAGACTTCCCCCGCGAGGTTATCATGGTTTGTGACCTCGCTGCTACTGCCTTTCGCTCCAAGAATTTGAAAATGGGTGCATTCTTCCTGAGGATTCCATTCACCAGCAGGTAAGTCTGAAGAGTTTTTTTATTTTTTAAAGTCTCCTTCCTTTGATTAAAGTCGCTGGTGCTCATTTAAAATATTCAAATACTTTAGAACTCAGTACACAAGCCTGAAATAGCAAATATCGTGAAATATGCCATCTGTCTTTCGTAGGGCAAATATAAATGCTTTCTTATGACATGTTTCTTAATCTATGGAAGGCTGTCTTCTTTATAAGCCAATTATGTTAACAACTGAATGGCTCTTGATGCTGCTAGAGAAGAAAGGTATATATCCTCTTGAATCACTTATATCGCATATGTGTCTGATGTAGATGTCCCCTAGGCCTTCTTGAAAAACTGTGGATGACCTTCTACCGGCGACACCTGGCCATACTCCACATAATCACAGATTTTTCAATTGTGTCAGAAAGCATGTTTTTCGGGCCCCCTTTTCCTGATATCTTATGTAGATGCAATGATGTGGCACAACAGCCAGAGCTACTGACTTTGGAGCTGGGGAACCAGATTCAGTTCTCAGCATCTGCTCAACGTCCTGCGATTCTGGGCAAATCACTTAATCTCCCTATGCTTACAAAAAATGAATGTGTCCTTGTGTAATGTGAAAGATGATCCTATAAAGCGCGCCTATCCCTTTGGGTCATGTTTGTGCTATATAAAATTGTAACAAATATATTACAAATGTTTGTGAGCGCTCCAGTTTCTAAGTACCATTCAAAACTGGGGTCCTCATTTACAAGGAAGTGCTGCAGCGCGGCACCGCAATCCCTTTGGCTGTGCCGCCCTGCAACACTTTGAAAGCACAGGGATGTGTCACATCTACAAGGATATGGTGGATCCCTTTGCTCTCCCCTGCGCTGGCACACAATTTACTCCCATGCGCCAATGCAGGCATCCTTGTACCATGGTGCAAGTATACCTGCGTTACGGGGATGATTGTTTATGTGCAGGTGTCCCTCCTTGCACATAAACAATCTGAAATGGCACTTTTCAACTTCTATGTTTGCTACATTAGCACACATAGAACTTGCAAACCGTCATTTTTTTAATGATTGTTTATGTGCAGGAAGGGACACCTTCCTGCACATAATCAATCACCAGAGGTGATTTCCTCTTTCTATGTGTGCTGCAAAATGCAGCATGCATGGAAAGAGATAAAAAACAAGGAGAAACAAAAACATTTATCCTTGTTGCACCTCCCTACGCCTTCCATGGGGAGGAGTAGCATTCAGACACATTTCCAGGTTTATGTTTTTTATGTAAATCTGGAAATGTGTCAGGTTCCATGGGTGTTGCGTGGGAACACCCACAGCAACATCCGTGCAATGCCCCTTTCCCTCAAAGTGCTACGTGTAGAGGGCCCGTTTTTACAAGGACAGGAAAAGCCACTCACGGGAGTGGCTTTTCCCATCCTTGTAAATATGGAGCAGCAAAATGCGCCGCCGGTGCATCACAAAAAGTGATGCACTGGTGGGGCAAGGGGCTTGCAAATAAGCCCCTGGAAGTGGAGCACAACCTCAGGATTGTAGTAGCAAGAATCCATCGACACATTGGCTGTCTCTTTGGTATACCTGTCTTATTAGTTTTGAAATTGTTTTTATTGATCTATGCAAAATGTTGTTTTATGTGTAAAAGAATGCACCATTGTAATTTTTTGGTGCGCATTTTTTCTTGGAGACTTTTCATTTGAAGTTTGTAATAAGCATCTGTCACCTGACCACAGGCAATATAAAAACTGCAGCTTAATAAACACTCTTACTTTCATATTATTTGCCATATACGACTTGGACTCTGCAGGTGGGAATGACTAGCAATGATGCAGAGTACCAGTTTCCAGAATTTGTTGTCAAGTGGTGATGGTAGGGGGGGGCTCGAAGTCTAAAAAAGTTTAGATGGGGGGCTCAGCCTAAAAAAGTTTGAAGACCTCTGCTCTAGAATGTACAACAATGGAATAGCTTGGCCCATAGTACAGTCCTCCCTGCTGACTTCACGTGTGAAGACCTCAAAAGGAAGTAGCATCTCTGTCAGGCATTTAACGAGGTCCCATTGGCCCATCTCAACGGTCATGTCTCTCACAGTAGGATCCCCTAATCTTTGCATGACATAATCATTGAGTGGTATGTACTGCTCAAACAGACGATCAAGCATGTAATAAATTGAGTTCCAACGTGTTGGCACCTCCTGGATGAGTGCTTTGACTGGCATTTTATCCTCACATTGAATGACCCTCAGCTGCTTCCGGGCTTTAAAAGAATGGCTGAAATGTGTGCATATTCTTCTGCAGGTGGCCAGTAAGTTGCTGACTTTGTATTCATTTTTCAGAAAGTCTTGAACAACAATGTTGATGCAGTGTGCCAAACATAGGACCCTGAAATAGCCCCATCTTTCATGGCCCTAACTACTTTACTGCCATTGTCCGTGGCAACAAAACCAATGTTAAGCCCTCTTAGGCGCAGCCACTCAAAGACCTTGCTGTTAAACTCATCCAAAATGTTTGCAGCAGTATGAGATTTCTCCATGGCAAACATGGCTACAGTTGCATGTTTGCGAGTGGCATAAAAAATCGCAGCAGCGTCAACACCAGCAGATATCTTTTCTCTAACCCCCACAAAAGAAATTCAGTGTGCAGTGATGCACATGTAATCAGTGGCTTGGCAACTGGTCCACATGTCTGTTGTCAGGTGGATACTCTGAACAGCACTCTGCTTCAAGGCTTTTCCAAACAATTCCAGCACATCGTGATGTAGTGCTGGAACAGCAACTCTGGCGAAATAGTAGCGGCTGGGAACCTGCCATTTTGGGCTGATGGCTGTCACAAATTCCAGAAACCCCACCCCTTCAACAAAAGAAAAAGGGAGAAGGTCCAGTGCTAACATTTTAGCCAGCTTTGCATTGTACAAACGTGCTTTTGGGTGGTTGCGTTCGTACCGCCCCTCCACCCTAGTAAACATGCTGATGATGGTAGGCTGCATGGTTTTCCTTTCTGTTAGGCTTAACGACGCACTTTTTTTCATTGCGGTACTCCTTGGTGTCTCAGGCTGACTCTTACTCCTGTGCCACAGAGATGTTGCTGAGGATGTGGGTGGTACCACTGCACTACTGGGGACAGGGCTACTTTGTGTACCACTACCAGAGAAAATGTCTCCCTCTTCTTCCTCTTCCAGCGTGATTGGATCTTCTACTCGTTTATCCCCACCAACAGCAATGGTTGCAGTTTTTATGCTGCGAAGGTGGTCCTCCCAGTCGATCAAGTGGTGTTTTTTCAGATGGGTTATTTGGCCTCTGGTACCATAGTTTGTACCAAGCTTACCCCGACTAACAGAGGTATTACAAAAGGAGCATATAGCAATGTTCTCCTCCTTTTCGCTAACCGTAAAGAAGTCCCAAACTGAGGAGCTTAACTTTTGTCTCCTGCTCGAGGTGCCACTTCCAATGCCAGATTAACTGGAGGGTGTGCGTTGAATTTGACTCTGTGCAGTACCACTACCTACTTCTACTGAGGTGGTGGTTGTGCTGGATGTGGGTCACTGCCGGGCCTTTGCTAATGCAAATATGGAAGCTGTAGATGGTGTTGGTGTTACCTGTGTTGGTGTTATCCGTGCCACATCCCTCACAGCAATTTGGGATGTGGTAATGTCGGTCTCCACTGGGGCAGGAGTAATGTCCATGATGACTGGCTCATCATCATCCTGCTGTTCTACATCGACCTCCATAAGTGTAAGGCTTTCTGGAACCTTCCTTTTCTCTAGCCTGGTCTTGGGACGTGTCTCCGTCTCAGACTGAATTTGTGGCTCCCAAGTGGCATCTAGATCATCAGAAGGGGTGCTTAGCGAAGAACTCGATGGACTAGCCCTCCTTTTCCTTGCTGCGGATGTGGAAGACAATGGATCTTCTGAATGAGTGGCTTCCTCTTCTTCTTCCTCTGCATGAGGCTTGATTTCCTGAACTGCCCCTACTTCGGGAGGAACAACTACTATTGTGGGCGGTGGTTGCGGCTGTTGTTGACCACTTATCTGCTGTGTTTCCTCCTGCGTTGATTGGGTACTACTTTGAGATAGTGATAAGTTTATCTCAGGCTCAGCATCACTGGTTTGCACCATTAGGCTGGGTACCTCTCCACACTGATGTGCTTGGGCCTGGGTTGTTAGATTGGGCCCACTGATGCGGAGGTGCTGCCCCCAGCTTGCCCCCCGGACACCGCTGCTGCAGGCGTAATTTTTGGTTTCCCAAAAAAGGTTTTGGGCGGCACACCAGACTTAAGTGTCACTTCCTTCTTCTGTTCCTTCTTCTCAATAGCAACTTTCTTGGTACTGGAGGCTTTCTTTGGGGCCATCTTCTTCAGATGTCAGCAGCACTCAGTTGCACAAGTTGCAGAGATGTCTGGTCCGGTCACAAGTCATGTTGTGTACAGCAGCAGGACGTCTGTCTGGCAGTACAACGGGCAATGATGATGACAGACACCTCCTCCTCAGTCTTTTGTGCACCTAAAAGCAAAAAAGCCAGAAGAACAAACGTGGAATTTGTTGTGCTTAAATTACTACTAGTACAATCAAACAAATATAATATATAATTTAGTGTGTGGTGGTCACAATTATTAAATTTTAGTAACTCAGTTAATTGACAACAACAGTGTAGCCATTTATGAGTGTAGCCATTTACTGAGCCCAGTACAACAAGGGCTTTCCTGGTGTACTGTGCACACTCAGGAAGAATAAGAATAGCAAAGAACAAAAACAAAAATACAAATGTAGTGGAGCCTGTTTGGCCTTAATTTGTGCATCACGTGGGATGGATGAAGCATCAGGGAGCTGCAGCTGGCCATGGGGAAGGAAGCACTAAGCCAAGAGGAACAATGGAAAGACACGCAGGCCTATGTGGCAAAAACAGCACACTACTAACTACCACCACAAAATGGCCCCCAGCCACATGGTGACTCCCAGGCACAAGGCCCGGAAAACAATGAACTCAAGCAGGCCTATATGGCCAGACAAAGGATGCCTGTTAAACAACACAGCTTTAATGCAAAAACGAAAATCCACATGGCTAAAAAGGTTGGAAAGTTACACAACAACCACAGCAACAACACATACACATGCAACTAAGGCAATTATTTAACACACACCCAAAAAGTGAACTACACCCCAAAAACCAGATTTTGCGATTCAATCCAATGCTATCCATGCCCTAAATGATGTTTAAATTCAACAGACACCACAGAAACCGTTGTTTCAAGTACCCATGAGTAGCTCTGGGCCTACTGGCTGAAAAGGCCTAACACACACCAAAAAAGTGAACCCCCCAAAAAAACTAATTGTTTAATTCAATCCAATGCTATCCATGCCCTAAATGATGTTTAAATTCTACAGACAACATAGAAACAGTTGTTTCATGCACCCATAATGAGTACCTCTGGGCCTACTGGCAGACTAGGCCACAAGCTTGGAGGCCTATGGCAAAAGCACAGTGGCTGGTCCCACAAAATGGCCGCCCCCACATGGCCAGGCCACCCAAAACAACAAGAAAAGGAAGACAAGACAGACAATGCAGGCCTATGGCAAAAGCACAATGCCTGGCTTCACAAAATGGCCGCCACCCACATGGCCAGGCCACCCACAATAACAAGAAAGGGAAGACAAAGGACAGGAACAGGAAGTTGTAGACTCTGGGGAACTTCCTTCCTCGTAAAGAAAGAAAAATGACTCCTTGCTCAAAAAACTACAGCCAAATGACAACCTAAGGAGTTTTTTTAGCAAAATGACCAAAATCATAATTTTCGAGAAGGTTTTATGCTGCTCAAGAGATATTATTTGCCAGATTGCAAATTCTGCGTGTTCGGCATCATGATCTTCACAAAAAGTCGCTACCGCGCGCATGTCAACGCATATTGAGCACGCGAAGAAGAAAAAAAGTGTAACTCCACATTGTTGCGCAGTGCGGAGTTGCCAAAACTCCGCGAGCTGAACACCCAGGGTTACATACTGGCTGAAAAGGCCTATTTATTTAACACACACCAAAAAACTGAACTACCACCCCAAAAACCACACTTTGCAATTCAATCCAATGCCATCCTTGCCCTAAATGATGGTTAAATTCAACAGACAACACAGAAACAGTTGTTCCATGCACCCATGATGAGTACCTCTGGGCCTACTGGCAGACTAGGCCACAAGCTTGGAAGCCTATGGCAAAAGCACACTGCCTTGCTCCACAAAATGGCTGCCACCTACATGGCCAGGCCACCCACAATAACAAGAAAGTGAAGACAGACAATGCAGGCCTATGGCAAAAGCACACTGCCTGGATGGCTCCACAAAATGGTCGCTAGTTACCTACAACAAAAAGAAATGGAAGACATACAATGCAAGCCTATGGCAAAAGCACACTGCCTGCCTTCACAAAATGGCCACCACCCACATGGCCAGGCCACAACAACAAGAAGCATAAGCCAAGGGGAACAAAGGACAGACATGCAGGCCTATATGGAAAAAGCAGCACACCACTAAACTACCACCACAAAATGGCCCCCAGCCACATGGTCACTCACAGTCACAACAGGCCATGGAAAACAATGAACTCAAGCAGGCCTATATATGGCCAGACAAAGGAGGCCTGCTAAACAGCACAGTTTTAATACAAAAATGCAAAAACGAAAATCCACAGCGCTAAGAAAGGTTGGAAAGTTACACAACAAGCACACACACACACAGCCAACAAAGGTATTTATTTCTATTAACACACACCCAAAAAGTGAAATACACCCCAAAAACCACATTTAGCAATTCAATCTAATGCCATCCATGCCCTAAATGCTGTTTAAATTCAACAGACACCACAGAAACAGTTGTTTCACTCACCCATGAGTACCTCTGGGCCTACTGGCTGAAATTACAATCAAAGAAAAACAAATAGGCCCCTACTGAAACTACAGGCCACCCACAACAATACATTTTAAAAATGATGAAATTTTTTTAAAAAATGTAGGTACAAACAATGCCCCAATCAAACAAACAAGTACACCAATTCTCTAACTTACTTAAAATCTCAAATCCAAAAGACCTCAAATCCAATCCAATAATACGATGCAGCAGACAGCCACAAAAACTGATCCTTCCAGCTCCAAATCCAAATGAAAGTGAACAGCACATGGACAAAGCACTGGGAGGAGCCTGCTGGACAGGAACAGGAAGTTGAACACTCAGGGGCACTTCCTTCCTCTTGAAAAAAAAATTTAAAAACTATAGCCAAATCACAATTTGAGGAGTTTTTTTTTAGCAAAATGATCATTTTCGAGAAGGTTTTATGATGCTTGAGAGATATTCTTCACTAGATTGCAATTTCTGTGTGTTCGGGATCGCGATCTTACCAACACTTCCGCCGGAAGTCAGATGGCGCGTCCGAATGACGTGTTTGCGTTCGGACACTCTCGTGGGATCGTGCGGCCGGATACCAAATCTCATGGCACATGCGAATGGATAGGAAATCTCGTCGGCAAACAGAGAGTCCCGGTAAGTCATTACCGCGCGCACGAGAATGCATATTGAGCGCGCGAAGAAGAAAAACAACTACCCTACGTTGCAGATTGCGTAGTGTTCGGTAACTACGCGTTCTACGCGAACCGCGAAGTTGCCGAAACTCCGCAAACTCCGCGAGCGTAGCGTAGTTCTCTATCCAGTGTTAGTCTTATTATTGATGGTCACCTTAAACAGACATGGGTGGAAAAGTCCATAAAGTGCCCCAAGAGAGCAAAATTGTGGTCTCAATGCTAAAAAGGCTCTGCGTCTATCAGCTGTAGGTTTTGAATAATCCTGAGAGAAGAAGAGAGGATTGCCAGCCCATGTAACTCGGTTAATTGCTCTAGCGGCTGAGAGAACCTTGAGCAGGTCAGTATACTCTAAAAAATATAATATACCTCCTCTCGGTTTCTTCGTGGAGAATGCAGATGCAGGACCCAAACGATGAGCACGTTGGATGTTGAGCTGAAGATCTTGAGGCAAATTAAGGATCTTAGGAAGAAAGGACTTGAAGAAATGAATGGGGTCAGAACCCTCTGAGCCTTCTGATAGTCCATAAATGTGAAGATTATTACGCCTGTTTCTGTTTTCCAAATTTTCGACTTGCTTTTGGAGCGTCGACACTTGAGAATGAAGAGCATCCATTTTGCTAGTGGTAGAAGAGAGAGATTTGATGCTTTGTTCCAGTGTAGTAATTCTGTCCTTCAAATTATGACCATCTATCCGTTAGAATTTGAAGTTTAGAGCTGGTCTCCTCAACAAATGGATGAGGAGCTCTAATTTCTTCTAGTAACAGATCCATAGAGACTGAAGATGATTGTTTGGGTGGGGAAGGAGGATCCTTTTTTAGTCGTTTACTTGGCGCTTTATTCGCACCAGAGGAAGCTACATTGGTGGAGAAAGCGGCAGCCTTAGGCAAGGAGTTCGTTGAATCTCCCATTGAGGAACAATTTGAGCGGAGTTTAGAACAAAATGAAAATTTGCAACCCAACGACGATGTGCGGAATAAAACTCTGAGAGGTTTTCCCAAGCAAAGAAACTAGAAGTAGAGTAAAACAGGTTAACAGAGACAAGGGCAGTCAAAAAAGCAACGTACCCACAAAAAGAGCGTGTTGAAAGAGGTTCACAAAATTCAAAGCGACATTCTTCAATGTGTCAGGGTGAGAGGGCAAGAGGTGTTGCTACGATTATCTCATGAAAAAGACAGTTTAAATAAAGAGATCTTCAAAGTTGATTAAAAACTGTAAAAGGCCAAAAAGAAAAAAAAAAGTGGCGTGAAGCTCAGGAGAAGCATTCTCTTTGGTGGTATCATAGATTAAAAGACACAGCTGGGGTGCAACATTCTCTTCAGCAATGCTGTAAAAGAAGCTTCTGACAAGAGTGAGAGGAAAGTGTATAATTTCCTGTCAATTGATAGCAGGTTGAGAAAATGTATGCTAAGAGCCATGACTTAGCAGATAACAAAAACGGGCTCTCGTGAAACACGCACTAAAAATACCTCAGAAGTGTGAGTCAAGATAGCAGCCTCATCTGAGACAAGGCCGCTGTGTAGCGAGAAAAGATGAAAGAGCCGCTTTCAGTCAGTGGTTCCGCTTCAGAAGGTATTCATCTTGAGCGAGGAAACTTCCAACGCTCAGGCATTGAAATTAAGGGCCGTGCAGGCGGTGTGAAGCGCGTCAGGCTTGGCTCCCCCTCTGCCTCCTAGGGAGAATCAGGGATCAGCTGCCATTCCCGTAGGACGGTAGCCATGCCCCCCGCCTTTTTATCATTTTAATTGGGTTTTTCTTGTGCCCAGCCTCAAATGCCTCTCGTGGTCCATCGCCCCCTGCCTACTATGTGTAGCCCCCCCCAGCTTCTCCTCTGTTGCTTCGTGAATCTCTTGTGTACATTTAATCTCTATTTAGTTTTGGAGGCCTGCCAGCTGCCTTCTGCTGCTGGGTTACTCCGCAGTGGAAAAAGCGATTTCGCATCACTTAAATTATGTTTTTATTTACCGATTCAAACAGCCTTCTTGGATGAGTAAATAAAACAATAAAAGTGGTGCCCATGTCATTCTCTAGGTACGCATCGACAGGCATGCCTAGGGAATGAAATTGCCATGCCATTGTGTCTTTATTCCTCTTATTTTATAGATGATAGAGAGCATCTGCAGAAATCATTTTGCTTTTTGCTAATGCGCACACAGCCTCTGCAAAAATATTGATAAACAAATAAGCCATTGCTTGCTTTTAGTTTTATGGCATTATACCATGCTGGGTTTGTGCTTTTTTTGTTCACAGATTAAAGATGTGCAGGCCCCCAGGCTTTTTTAAAAACAACATTTTCTTTTGAATGTATTTTAGTTCTGCACTTACAATGCCAACTTCATCTTCTACCTCATTTTTGTGACACCCTTCTTTGAGAGTACAGCATAAATCTGAACAATCAACTGGTTCGCTAAAAGGCCCTTTTAGCCATTAACCAAGACATGTACGGTTTTAATTGTAGCAAGAGTATATGTATAGTGTGCTTATTAGGTATGGAATTAGCCAAGACCTTCTGGTTTTAATAAAAGTATGTGTAACACACAAAGAGGCATATTTACAAAGAAGTGACGGAGCGCAGCGTTAACCTTCTTGGCTTAACACTGCGCTACGCCACTTCTGAAATGCAGGGCTGCGCCGTATTTTCAAAATACGGTGCAGCCCTGCGTTTTCCCCTGCGCCAGCGCTAAATTTAGCTGCCTAGTGCCAACGCAGGCACACTTGCCCATAGTTCAAGGATGCCTTCGTTGTGGGGAATAATTGTTTATATTGGTGGAAGGTGTACCTTCTTGCTCATAAACAATCTTAAATTGCAATTTGTAACATCTATGTGTGCTGCTTTGTGCAGCACACATAGAAGTTGCAACTCGTCATTTTTAAAATGATTGTTTATGTGTAGGAAGGGACACCTTCATGCACATAAACAATCATGCATGGCATTTTACTGTTTTTATGTGTGCTGCACAATGCAGCACTCATAAAAACAGCAAAAAGTTGGAGAAATCAAGCATTTCTTCTCGTTGCGCCCTGTTAACACCAGGTTTTCTCTAGTCTTAATTTTGGCGCTGCCCTAAATTTACACCACTCGTGTAAATATGGAGCAGTGTCAAATTCAATGGGTGTTGCGGCAGAACGCCCACCGCAGTATCCATTGCTCCCCCCTTCACGCTAAATATAGCGTGAAAGGGGGCCTTATTTACAAGGCAGCGTTAAGCCACATTAAGTGGCTTAACACTGCCTTGTAAATAAGGCAAAGCCGTATCCTCACCACAACGTCAATAAAAAGTGACGTTCTGGTGCCTATAGGTGCTTGTTAATATGCCCCTGACTTTCTTATATGGGCTTTCAACCGGTTCTCTTCATCCACTGGTGTATTATTGAGTCATTCACATTTTTCTTCTGTGCACTACAGCATAAGAAATGGGCCAATTGATCAACTCACTTCAGCCATTGACTGACTTCACTGTGAGCTATGGCATTCAATTCAACCCTTTCACAATAAGTACACTCCCACACAAAGTAGCTCCCTTTAGTGCCAGGGAACACTTGACACTTTTGCTACAGTTGTTTTTACATAGATCAGGGCCCCAGGGTTTCCGCAGCACTGATGTTTTGCAAAAAATACGATAAAACGAACCAACGATTTGTAAAACCAAATAGCTGGTGTCCAATGACTGGTTTTGCCAATGCTTGTGGAATTTGTATAACTATTGGTAGAAGTAGTAGTGGTAGCAGCAGTAATAGTAATAGTAGTATTAGCTTTTATTATTATTAACAAAGTAACAAAAGTAGTAACAGTAACTGTAGTAGTAGAAGTGGCATCAGTAGTAGTAAGTAAAACACCAAATACATATAAAGCACTAGTCTATATGTAAGAGTACATGTTTGTGCTTCTCATTAACAATTATATGATCGGTAAGCAAAAAGTCTAGAAAATACCTGAATGGTGCAAACATTTAAATATCACAGAAAATTTGTATTATTGTTCTCCCATTCCTAATCTACCATACAAGATCAAACCTATCACCTGTCCTCCCACTCTTACCAACCATATCAAGCACTCCTAACCTACCTTACCTAACATATGATACCTACATATGTATAATACCTATTTAAGATATCTACCAGACATTACCTACCATACCTACCTACATGAATGAATGAATGGGTCACTGGTAAAGACCGACAGCTACCCAAAACTGGCATCTAAGTGCTACAGTAAGTAGGAGGAGGCACAAAGAGCGTATATGAGCATTGGTCAAGCAGATCCAAATAGCCAGGTTTTCAATTGCTTTTCAAGCAAATCTCGCTTTCAACTCCATGTAAAGTATATAAGAAGATCAGGAGGGCAAAGATATGCTCCCCTTTTCTCACCGGCTTGATCCTAGGAATTGTTAACAGTGGTGCATTTGGCGATCTCAAATCCCTAATGGGACAATTATGTTTTACACATTCAATCAGGTACCTGTTGCCCACCTCATGAAATTCTACTATGAAAGGACTATGTTTTTAAACTGAATTCTCTTGCTTACTGGGGGCCAGTGCAGGAATATGAGATGTGGGGGTTATATGTTGAAGAGGTGTATCTTCAAAATCAGCATAAATGTAGCATTTTGCACCAGTTGGAGCTACCTCACCAAACATTGATGAAGACCAAGATAATGTGAGTTAGCATAATCAAATCTAGAAGCAACCAGAGAACATATGACTGTCTTTCGCACTTAGGCAGGTAAAATGTCCAAAAATCTTTTTAAAGAGTGTAATAAAGAAAAGCAGGTGCCAGCAGAGGACAATATATAGGAGCGGAAGGATGACTCAGTGCATTGTTTTCCACTGCCTTACATTAGTTTGTAAACACTATACATAACATGCTTACCCCCTACAAAAACTGAGAAAGAACAATAAATCAACATTTACAATTATGACTGACACACAGTGTTTTTGTTAACCAGATTTTGTGTTAAATATTTATGGAAGAATATTTAATCAGTTTCTTCTCTAAATGCACCACAAATGCAAGAGAAAGGCATCATTTGAACTGCTTTACTGTTGCACCGCGGACCGTGATTCAGCCCATTGTGCTGACCACTTCTTCATCACAGGCAGCTATGCAGCCTGCGGATCCCTCTCTTTTCTTCGGACGAGTCACGGTGCTGCACGGCCGCCCACTGTTGCCGTTTTGACATCGCGGAGGCGTCCCGCGGCGCCTGCTCTCTTTTTGTGTCGGGCACGCTGCCTACCTAAGCTGCGGCCCATTATCTAACAATTTGCAGGACAGGAATGCCTCAGCTCTGGTTTTTGAGCTGCGGTTTCTTATTTTCACATGTTGTGGCACTATATTCTTACCTTCCTTTCACTGGATATATATATTTTTTTCCTCATGGCTTCTTGGGGCCATCTTGCCTTCACATGATTCCATAGTCTTCTTCCCAGAAGGCCTTGGGAAGTATCTGCTCTACCAATTCAAGGTGGTGACTTTCCTTTTCCGTCCACTCACCTTTTTCCTTATCCAAGATGGTGGTCACTTACTTCCTGTTTGGTCACTTCCTGTTCTTGTTTGGTCACTTCCTGTACCTGTTTGGTCACTTCCTGTTCATGTGTATTTAAAGGGCTGGATCCTTCATTTCCTTGTGTCGCTACTGCTGGTGTGCCCTCGCTCCTGTTAGTATCATGTGCTCCTGCATGGTGTATCTGCGATTCCTGTGGCCTACCTTGTTCCTGATTTGGCCTTCTATTCTGGTTCAGATTCCTGGCCTTCTTTTTCTCCTTCTGGAGGTTTCTTTCCTTCCTCTTAATTCCTAGAGTTCCCACTTCCACCAGAGGTTTTCCCCACTGTTTTTTTTCCTCTTCTGACTCCTTTTAGAGGGCACGGTCTGCTTTGGCTATTTCATTGTCAGCGGCACCATGGCTACCAGAAGGGGTCATCCTTACCTCGGGCAGACCAGAACCCTCAAGAACCGAAGTCGAGAAACTCTCCAACACGCCAGAGCCAGTAAGAACTTCACAAGTCTTGACAGATTGCAATGCCCAAAAACCCATTTTGATACTGATGTTATGGATCTTCCTCAAACGTCACCTCCAGAAGGGTCAGTAGAAGCGACACAGGCATTAGTATGGACTGTACAACAATAAGCCCAAGAATTACAACAGTTACGTGAACAAAATACAGTCTAACGTCAAGTGTTGGCTGCTAAGACGTCTGATGTACCCACAGTCTCTACTACCACTCCTCGTTATTCCGGAGATCCCAATAGGTTGACAGAATTTCTGGATTCCTTAATAGTATTGTTTGCCTTACGCCCAGCCCAGTTTTCATCGGATAGAACTAAGGTTGGGTATCTGATCAGTGCTTTGTCTGGTCCTGCGTTGGCATGGGCGACTCCTTTGGTAGCCTTGGACGATCCTTGGTTATCAAATTACATGTCCTTTCTTGCTACCACTAAACAAATGTTTCAAAAACCCCGGCTAGGAAACCTCAGCAGAAGATGTCCTCCTTGACGTTTAACAGGGGAACCAGGATGTCGTGCAATACATCACACACTTTAGACAACTAGCTGCAGAAACCACTTGGTTGGAACAAGCATTAGTCACCCTTTTCCCAGAGGTCTACGAGAAGACATCAAGGCCAAGTTAGTGCATTCTCCACGTGCTGAAACCATGACTCAACTAATGGATCTTGCGCTGTCTGTTGAACATCGTCTCAAAAAACGTTGATTGGAAATACGAAAATCACGTGCCCATCCACATACAGGAACGACACGACCTAGTGCTCGTAGAACAGAAGTTCCTGTATTCGAAACACTCACTTCATCGGGAGAAGAACCAATGCAAATAAGCCTGACAAGAGGACCACTCAAAGACAAGGACTTTATCTATATTGTGGTGCTTCTAGTCATATGATCCGCAAGTGTCCAACCCGTCCACCGAGACAGTCGGAAAATGCCAGATCCTGTCCCCTGTAAGAAGGGAGAGGAAGGGATGGTCTGCAATACCTTCAATCTGCACGTCAAAAGAGACCTCACATTCTCTTTTCTTCTACCAATGTTCCTGCGGTTGCCTGATGGCACTAAAGAAAGCATATTGGCACTGTTAGATTGTGGAGCCAGCGGCATTTATTTAGACGAAGATGGTCTACAGAGAGACAAATATGCTATATTCCGAAGGAGACTCCAGGACAAGTACATAGAGTAGAAGGCACTCCTCTTGTTTCCGGACCGGTCAAAAAAATTAAACATCTCTACAATTGACTTCTGGAAGACACCAAAAGTATTTATCCTTTGACCTGATAGCCTCACCTAGTCATATCATGATTTTAGGGATACCCAGGCTGATCAGACACACTCCTTACATCAACTGGAAGATTAGGACTATTCCCTTATCATCACATTTTTGCCAACAATTCTGTTATCCCACTGAGGAATACTGGTCCCCAAAAAAGATGCCTATAGTAAAATAAGGAGCATGCATCTTTGTTAACGCAGTCCAAGGTGTTCCTAGTCACTACCAAAGCTATGCAGATATGTTTCAGAAACTGAAGGACTTGAAACTGCTCCCTCATAGGGAGGTTGATTGTACTATTCCTCTAGAGCCCGGAGCGATAGTACCTTTTGGAAGGGTGTACTCTATTACTGAGCCCGAGAAGCCCACTCTTAGACAAAATCTTGAAAAAATCTTCAAAGTGGTTTAATCACTCGGTCCTCATCATCTGCTGGGGCACCTCTCTTCTTCATACCAAAGAAGACAAAGGACCTTGGGCCTTGCATAGACTTCAGAGGTCTGAACAAGATCACAATCAAGGATGGTTATCCTTTACCCTTGATTAAAGATATCTTGGAGGCTGTTAGAGGAGCAAAAGTTCTACCAAGCTAGACCTTAGGGGTGCCTACCATCTCCTTCAAGTCAAAGAAGGAGATGAGTGGAAAACCACTTTCAGAACACCCTTGGGTCATTTCGAATACAGAGTTATGCCCTTTGGACTAACCAATGCTCCGTCTATTTTTCAACGATTCATGGATAATGTGTTCTTCGACCTCCTAAATCAAATTGTTGTAATATATCTAGATGACATTTTGGTCTATTCAGTTGCTCCTGAGTTACATTTTATACATGTTGCTCAAGTCCTACAAAGACTATGTCAGAACATCCTCTTCTGTAAGCCCAAAAGTGTGAGTTTGATAAGTCTGAAGTGGAATATTTAGGTTACCGAATCAATAAGACAGTTATTGCCATGGATCCACAAAAGGTAAAGGCTATTTTAGATTGGCCTTCGCCTTCAACAATCAAAGAAAATCAATTCTTCTTAGGCTTGACAAACTTTTATCACCAATTCATTGATAATTTTGCCCACCGTACAAGTTACATCTCTCAAACCTTAAAGAAAGAAATTCTACAGCAAGGATTCAAATCGACTGAAGCTGCTGAGAGACCCTTTCAGTCATTGAAACAGGTGTTTACTCAAGCTCCTGTTTTACGTCATCCAGATACAACAAGAAATTTTGTTGTAGAAACAGACGAGTCAGACAGAGCAATAGGTGCTGTGCTTCTACAACAACAAGGTGATGACGGACTGGAACATCCAGTCGTCTACTTGTCTCATGTCTTGTCAGACTCTGAGAGGAACTACTTTGTTCTCGAGTGGGAGCTATTGGCCATGAAGTTAGCCTGTCATAAATTGAGACAATTCTTAATGGGTACCAAGGAACCATTTGAAATCAGAATGGAACACAGGAATCTACAATGCCTTTGCAGCCTCCAGTGTCAAAATAGTTGCCAGGTCCTGTGGGATTATTTTTTTAGCCAATACGATTTTACCATTATCTACATACCCAGGTCTCAGAACAGTCTAGCAGATGCCTCGTCCCGTTGTTATCCCGAAAGCCCAACACTACCACAACAAAACATAATTGAGCCACAATGGATCATTGGCATAGTTCAATCATTCCTACACAGAGTCCAATTAGGGCATACCTCCCTAAACCAAGAAGAATGGCAGAAGTTAAACTGTCAGATCACACAATGTGGTCAATACCACTACCATGAAAGGGCATTATTCCTCCCAACACGAAAGGTACAACTAGAAGCCCTGCAGATGTGTCATGAATCTCCTGTTGCTGGTCATCCTGGTGTTACAAACACTCTTGAATTATTTCTGCATTCTTTCTGGTGGCTGTAAGAAAAGATACTGAAACCTATTTATCATTCTGTCCTGTCTGTGCCCAGGCCAAGACACTTCACACTAAACCTGTGGGGTTACTTCAGCCCTTACCTGTTCCACAAGCTCCATGGCATACCATATCCACTGATTTCATATCCTCTCTACCTCCTTCTGCAGGTAACCAAGTGATTATGGTGACAGTAGACTCCTTTTCCAAGATGACACATTTCACTGCTTTAAGGAAATTACCTACTGCCAAAGAACTAGGAAAGAACTTCATACAAGAGATTTACCGACTTCATGGTCTTCCACGGATCATTATATCCGACCGAGATCCTCGGTATATATCTCGGTTCTGGAAACACTTTTGCAAGACCCTTCATATTGAAGTAGCCTTATCCTCAAGGTTTCAACCCTAGGGGGGCGCTAGAGGGCGCCAAGCAAGATGGCCGCACCGATGTGAGGCTCTTGCTGTTCGGGTGACAATCTGTTGAATATCCTGACCATCCTGGCATCTACTCGCCTCGCAGGGACCCCCCCTGCCTCAACACAGCCTGGTGCTGACCCGGGGGAGAGAAAACGACACAAACACTAACTGTGGAGCTGACGGCGCGGATGCGCCCTACATGCTCGCGCTGCTTAAGATGGCGGCCTACCTGCATATATCGGCCCGAAACAAAGGGCGATTCGGCGGTGAGCTGTGATTCAGATGCTGACCCTGCTGCCTGCCTACTGTGCTGGATCCACGGCGTGGCCGGAGCCCGGGCCCCACTGCGTCGCTGCTGCAGGCCGGGGGGGATCTGTCTCCCGCGCCACCCACGTCACGAAGGCTGCTGAGGGGCTGGCAGCTGGCGGGAACAACGGACGACTATGGTGGAGCACCCACCTGCGCCCGGAGAGACCTGCCACGCTGAAGACACCCCAGGTAGGGACGCTGTGCGGGGGTGTTGGTGCTGTGGGGGCCGGGCAGGAGAGGCGGCAGATGGCGGCACGGGAGGCCTAGCAGAGCTTTGCCCCTGTTGCGTCCGCTTTACTGGTTTGCCGCTCCCGCTGGGGCCCGCGCTTCATTGCCTCTGGGGTGTTTGGCCTAAGCGGAGGAGGGGGCCGGGGGGGTGGCCGGCTGTTGCGGCGGGGGGAGGCCTGGATGCACGGCCTCCGCCTGCTCACACAGTGGTAGTACTGCAGGCCCCTTGCTAGGGAGGCCACGGTCTAGGTCTTCCCGCGCTGGGGAGTCAGGCCTGGCCTAGGGCCCCCCCTCTTCAGGAGCTACCTGTAGCCTGGGTTGTTGTCTGCCCCCTGGGGGGTTCGAGGTGCAGCGCTGGCCTGGGCGCGAGGGGCCGACTTTCACCTTCTGCTGCGGCCTATTTGGGGGCTCCTGCGGAGGGCCGGATTGCTCGGGTGCCACCTGGGCCCGGGGACGGCTACCCACGCCGAGTGAGGTCTTGGACCCTGGATGACGCCGGCGAGCTGTCCGGGAGGCTAGGGACCTTGCCTGCTGCACTGAGGATGGCTGCCGGGTTGCCTTGAGCTACCTATCTGAAGGCGCGCCTAGCCTGAGACACCTGCCGCCTTAACGCTTGCCCCAGCGAAAACTTTGGCAGCGCTCACTCTCTGCTTTAGCTGGCTCCTGCTGCGGGCCCCCTCGTCCTTTGGACACTCGCGAGGCGATATAACTTGGGAGACGGCCCGCGACCCTGTATTTTTGGCTCCCGGTTGCTCACCCCTGTGGGCCGCCATGGGGAAACCGGAGGGCAGGCAGTCGAAGCTCACCTTTGATTCCCGAAGGACTCCGCGGTCCCAGGCGGGCCCAGAGGAGGATTCGGCGGAGCCGCCGGCCCCGACCACGGCGGAGTTGAAAGATCTCCTGCTCACCATGCAGATGAACCTGACCTTGATAGCCTCCAAGATGGACTCTATGTCGGCTAGGATGGACGGGCTGAAATGTAAGGTGGACAAACACGAGGACCGCCTGACTGAAGCGGAGCGGCGCATATCTGGCATGGAGGATACCTCTGCCGCGACCTCTGCCCGCACCCTCGAGATGGATAAAGTTCTGAAAGTGATAGCTGCCAAGAACGAGGAGTTAGAATCGCGGTCCCGGCGGAACAATCTTCGAATTTTGGGGGAACCGGAATCAACAGCGACTGGCCGGATGGAGGAATATGTAGAGCGATTATTGACTGAGCTTTTCCGCAGAGAGGTGTTCTCGGGGGTTTTTGTGGTGGAGAGGGCGCATCGGGCTCTGGCAGGCTGTCCTCCGCCTGGAGCCCCTCCGCGGTCCATTATAGCCAGACTACTGAATTACCGAGAACGGGACGCTGCGTTGCGGCTGTCGCGGGAGAGGGGAAGCCTCACGCACGCAGGATCGGAGATCTCCTTATATCCCGACTTTACCATTGCGGTGCAGGAGCAACGCCGAAAATTTCTTCAGGTGAAAAAGAGGCTGCAGCTGCTTAATATTCCTTATGCCATGCTCTACCCGGCCCGCTTGAAGGTGTCGTCTTCGGGGAAGCAACACTTCTTCACCAACCCCCAACACGCCCAAGACTTCATTAACAACTTACCCAGGTCCCCGGCGAGTCGTCGCTCCCCGGCGCCTCAGGACTCGACGGGGCGAAGTTTATCTGATGTAGAATGAGGGTCTCCACGGTCTTGAACTTCCATCATCTATTAATTTCCCATGGACCTGGCAGAGTGTTTCTCCTACTGTGTCTCTCCAGCCAGCTGCGAATCCTGTTAACCTGGACACAAATGGCAGACCTCCCCTGTTGGGGGGTGATGTCTCTATTAGGGACCCTCAGCGGAATCCTGCAGGAGACTGAACTGAAGATTCACTTTTGGGAATGCTTCTTTGGGATGGGTTGGGGTGACCCTGGGGCTGTCTCTGTGAGGCTGCGTAGCACTGAGCTTGATGCCTCCTTATGATGTACCGGCCTGCCAGGCCCTGTGCCCACCTTTGATCTATGTGCCATCATGGGTCTCACATGCTATACCCGAACACCTCCGCTTGATGCGAGGAGCGCCTGGTTGCCCTCTGGCTGTGACCCATCAGGTGAACCCTACTGTTAGACTTTGAGTACCTTGATTTCGATGTTCCCTTCTTATCCTGGGATTGGGCTGGGAATTCTGAGAGAGTTCGGGAGGGGGGGGATAGCGACACGGCAAATTGGGGTTGCTGGTGTGGGAGGGGGGAGGGATTGTTCGCTGAGTACTTTGTGAGGCTTCGTTGCCAGTTTGTTCAGGCTCTACTTGGCATGCTCCGCTGGTGGTTCGCATGCACTCTGACCTCCACTGACAGTCCATGGTTCCTGGATGGCGGTCCCTGGTCCTTGAGCACCCCACTATACTTTTTTGACCTGGAATGTGCGCGGTCTGGGCAATCCTCGGAAGAGGCGCAATATCCTTGCTTACTTAGACAGACATAATGTCCACTGCGCCATGCTCCAGGAAGCGCACCTGTCCCCCAGTGCACCTCCCGGGTTTGCGGCACGCTGGGCTGGCTCTAGGGGCTTTTCTTGTTACTCCTCCTATTCCCGGGGCACCTCAATTCTGGTGAAGCGCACGCTCCCATACACCCCGATTGGCGCTTATGCTGACCCGCAGGGTAGATATAACATAATGTGGGGGAGACTGTGAAAGCAGTCCATTACTATGGTGTAGTGTTATGGACCGAACTTTGATGATCCGGAGTTTTTTCGGGTGCTTTGGGGGAAGATACAGGACATTGATACTACACACATCATCTGGGGAGGTGACTTTAATGTAACTGTTAACCCCGGGCACGACCGATCACACCCACAATCCCACCACTACACTGCAGCGCAGCTAACCCTTCACACCTTGGTAGCGGATAATACCCTTGTAGACCCTTGGAGGGCTCGGTACCCACAGACGCGCCAGGGGTCCTTGCGACATGGACCTCCCATGTGTCGTATCTACCTTGCACATATTCGGACCACTCTCCAGTGATGCTGGTTCTCGCCCCACCTCAAGCAGAACCCCCATTTCTTTCCTGGCACCTCAACCCACACTCGCTCCTGGATACGGCCTTTAAGGCTGAACTTGAGCAAGAAATATCGGATTTCTTCAGTCGTAATACCGGGTCTGTGTCCCAGTACTCGACCCTCTGGGAAGCCTTTAAAGTTACTGTGAGGGGCATATGCATAGCGAAGGGCAGAGGGGTGTTAAAAGATATCCGGAATACGCTTCAGCGGCTGGAAAGGGACATAAAGCGTACCGAGTCTGAGCTCCGGACCACGCCTTCCCCTGCTGTGCAGGCGCAGCTACGCAAAATGCTCGACGATTATCAGGCCACTGCAAAACGGGAGTGCAAGTTTAGGGGGAAGTATCACGTGGCCCGGCAGTATGGGGAGGGGGAGAGACCTGGGCGAGCGCTGGCATCTACCATCAGGCCCCTGAAATTCACCAATACTGTCCTGGAGGTAGAGGATGAGGATGGTCTAGTGCATAGTGGTTCCGCAGAGATACTTGCTGCATTTAAGCGGTTCTATAAAAAACTCTACACCTCCCAACGGCAGTCCCCAGCAGATTTCGAGTCGATCTTTGATGACACTGCCATAGCCTGGCTGGGTGATGGCCAGAGAGAATACCTCCTCTCGCACCATGAAGATGAGGAGATTGTGTCCGCTATCATGCAATTGGCTTCTGGCAAAGCCCAGGGGCCCGACGGCCTCCCGGCTGAGATCTATAAACTGTATCAACACCTGTTCATTCCCATATTGCGGCAAGTGTTTGAAGAAGCCCGGGAAACTGGCATCTTACCTCGTACCATGCGGGAGGCGCTCATCATCTCCATCCCTAAGCCCTGCAAAGACCCTAAACACCTGGATTCATACCGGCCCCTCTCCCTTTTCAATGTTGACGCCAAGATCCTTGCGAAGCTTGTAGCCAACCGCATCAGGCCTCTAATGCCGGTGCTTGTCCTTCCGGACCAATCTGGGTTCATCCCACACAGAAGCACGGCTCACAATCTGCGCACTTTGTTTGCGCTGCTTCATGACATGGATCCGGGGGAGGATGCGGCTGCCATTTTCCTTGATGCCACCAAGGCATTTGATTCCCTAGAATGGGATTACCTATCCTTTGTTTTGGTGCGCATGGGCTTCCCTCCCCCTTTTTTGGCATGGATTAATTTGCTCTATATGGGACTCCGCGCGACTGTGTCGGTCAACGGACTGCGCTCGTCTTCCTTTCCGCTGGCCAGAGGCACTCGGCAGGGGTGTCCACTTTCTCCTGTGCTCTTTGCCCTGGCCATAGAACCCCTTGCCGCAAAAATACGACAACATTACAGGGAGCATTCCATTGTATACCTGGAGAGGCAGATCCTCATCTCGCTGTATGCTGATGATCTCACTCTATATTTGCGACACCCTGGTGTCAGTCTGAACCCCATACTGCGGCTCTTCATACTGTTTGGTCGGTTGTCGGGAATCACGTTAAATTGGAATAAATCGCATATATTCCCCCTCACTGATTCCACGCAGCGGTTCGTCCCTGAATATCCCCTCCGGTGGTGTGAAGGGGCCCTCAACTACCTTGGTATTAGTATTTCCCGGGACCTCATGGAGCTCATGCGAGACAATTATGGAAGACTTCTGGACTCCGTTACGGATAGGGTCGCGCGCTGGATTGCGCTGCCCCTCTCCATAGCTGGTAGGGCAGCGATCATCAAAATGGTTATTCTGCCCAAACTCCTATATTTATTCATCAACATTCCATACACCCCCAGCCGTCACTTCTTCTCCGCTCTGAAGACCCAACTTATCCGCCTTCTTTGAGGTGGGAAGCAAGCGCGGCTGAAATGGGACACCATTACGCAAAAAAAAAAAAGGTTTCAACCCTAGGCTAATGGTCAAACTGAACGCCTTAATCAAGGGCTAGAACAATACCTCCGTTGTTTTTGTAACTCCACCCAAAGTGATTGGTCCTCATATCTACAATTAGCAGAGTATTCCTATAACAACACAGTCCATAGTGCCTCCAAGACCACCCTATTTTTAGGTCGAGCATTCAAGACCTCTTGTATATACTTTAGTATATACTTATACTTATATGTGTATGTACTTTGTGGATTCTGGAGATCAGCCCTAGGACTTGTCTGCTTTTGCTTAGGGACTTTTTTTCTGTTCAACTGCTTCTATTTAACTGTCTAGATAGAAAACGACCAGCAAAGGTCAGTATAATACCAGAATTGCTTTAGCATTCTCTAGATTCCAGTCCATAGAAATTGTCTTCCACGAGCACCTGTAGACAATAATATGTTTTTCAAATCTTGTATTTTCAGTGATATGATCACCGAAGGCCCTGATTTTATATTAAAATCAGCTTTGGACAATACCATTTTCCGCTGAAAGGTAATATTTCTCTCCATGTTTTCCCATACCTGGCATGTCACGCAGTTTGGTGC
The DNA here is from genome assembly GCF_964204655.1 of Triturus cristatus. Classification (NCBI taxonomy): domain Eukaryota; kingdom Metazoa; phylum Chordata; class Amphibia; order Caudata; family Salamandridae; genus Triturus; species Triturus cristatus. The sequence continues at coordinate 525,370,369 of NC_140592.1, forward strand.
TTACTTTCCCTCCATGTTAAAGAACAGTAGATGTTTCAACACCCAGGCTAATGTGCTGCATAGCTAAATACATATAATGTCCCAAAGGCAAGACCGATTGCATTGCAAATGCTTGTTCTGCTTGTATGGTTACCATCCTAGAACCTTTCCATCTGTTTTACCTGATGCCTTTTCAAGTCCTGCAGCAGCCTCTTTTATACGACACATCCAAGAGATCAGACAAAAGGTACATGTTAATCTTTAGGCAGCCAAAAAGAAGATCAAAGACACTTCTGACTTCCATCAACATAAGTCTCCACCATACCAGGTTGATAGTAAGGTTTGGCTTTCCTCAAAGTTTTTGTCTTACCACGTGTCACATAGCAAATTCAAACCACGCCTTTATGGACCATTCAAAATCACTCAAGTGGTAAACCCTCTGTCTTTCCGCCTACAGCTACCATGTGCATGGAAGATACACCCTGTTTTTCATACTTCACAGCTGGAACCCTATGTTTCAGATCCATACTCTAGGGTTTTTTCTCCCCACCCCCTCTCTTGGCCGACAGTGTTCCAGAATACAAGGTCCAGCAGATCTGTGACTCCCGTTTTTTTAGAAACCGTCTGCAATTCCTTATCCATTAGAAAGGCTATCTTCCCAGTGATGGTTCCTGGGAGGATGCTGACTCAGTCCATGCCCCTGTACTTGTCCGCTGTTTTTTTGGGCTTTTCCCTGACAAACCCAGAGCTTTGGGAGGGGGACCTACTGTTGCACTGTGGATCGTGATTCGACCCGCGGTGCTGAATGCTTCTTCCTTGCGAGCCGCGATACAGCCTGTGGTGCCCCCCTCTTTTCTTTGGGCATGTCGCGGTGCTGCACGGCAGACCGCTGTTGCTGTTTTGGCGTCGTGTGGCTCCTGCTCTCGCCTACCTACGCGGCAGCCCGTTATCTAACAATTTGCAGCTTTTGTTTTGGAGCTGCGGCTTCTTATTTTTACATGTTGTGGCACTATATTCTTACCTTCCTTTCACTGGATATATATTTCTTTCTTCATGGGGCCATCTTGCCTTCTCATGATTCCATAGTCTTCTTCCCAGAAGGCCTTGCAAAGTATCAGCTCTACCAATTCAAGATGGCGACCTTCCTATTCCATCCACTATCCTTTTTCCTTATCCAAGAGGGTGGTCACTTCCTTCCTGTTTGGCCACTTCCTGTTCATGGGTATTTAAAGGGCTGCATGCTACATTTCCTTGTGTTGCAACACACTTCGCTCCTGCTAGTGTGTCCTCGCTCCTGTTGGTATCATGTACTCCTGCATGGTGTAACTGCGATTCCTGTGGCCTACCTTGTTCCTGATTTGGCCTTCTATTCTGGTTCAGATTCCTAGCCTTCTTTTTCTCCTACTGGAGGTTTCTTTCCTTCCACCTAATTCCTTGAGTTCCCACTTCCACCAGAGGTTTTCCCTAAGGGTTTTTTCCTCTTGGGACTCCTTTAAGCTTTGGCTATTTCATTGTCCGCGGCACCTTGGCTACCAGAAGGGGTCGTCCTTACCTCAGGCAGACTGGAACCCTCAAGAACCAAAGCCGAGAAACTCTCCAACACGCCAGAGCCGGTAAGAACATCACAAGTCTTGACATTTACATACTTCAAACTTAGATATGTAGGCAAGGCAGCATTCCCTAAATATTCATTGGCCCATTCCTGAGTTTACACCTTTGCCCACATTTTAGCATTGACTAGTAACAAGGGATGTATTTCTAAACTATACTAGTTTAGCTTTGGGGAGATTGAGCAACCGGACCTCCCGTCCAGGCAACTATGGAAGGTGAACGCTGGGCTCAGTATTTATGATAAAACCTGGACATTTTGTTGCTCATGGATTCACTCGCTTTCTATGAATCAGAGGTATAAAAGATACAATTAACGTTTTTAAACCAACTGTATTGCGCTCCAGTACAGTGAAACAAATTTGATCCTACTCTCAGTTTAGGGTGTAGGCGCTGCCGCCAAGATGGGGTGGACCTCATATATTTAGCCCCGGAGTGTGCTGTAATAGCCTAGTTTTAGAGCAAGGGGAAAGAGATCATTGAGGATATTATTGAACAGCCAGTGAACTGTACTCCTCTAGCCGGTATGCATAAAGAGGGGAGTGCTCCCCTCCTTTACAGCCCAGAAGGAGGGGAGCAAACCACAGAAGGGCCAACCAAACAGCCTTCAACTCCTGCCAGTTCAACGACTGGAGAACCTCAACCCGGGACCATCTACCCTGAGCTTTGTAAACCCCCAGACCTGCAACCCACCCCCACAGCACTTGCACCGGTTGACAACACCACCACAGCCGGAGGAGGAAGAAGGTCGAAACCCCAGTAGAGAATCTGAGGGGACAGCCAACACTGAAGACAGCCCGAATTTCTGGAGACACAGAAATAAGGGCGTTGTATGCCTGAGAGGCAGGATCCCCGTGGCACAGAATGTTATGCTGGAGGGGATACAAATGTAGACAGGCCCAAGGAAGGAGATGCAGGGTGGACGCCATCTCCCCTTGACTCCGCAACCAGAGCTGGGCAGACACATGATACGGAGACAGAACCCACGAAAGATGCCTGAACAAAGTCTACTGTCTCTCCTGGGATAGGAACACCATCCCCAAATCCTTCTGGAAGAAAGCCCGCAGGAACTTCAGAGTCTGGGAGGGCTGCAGGGAGGATTTCCTGTGATTGATGAGGAACACAGAAGACATCAGAAGACAACAGACCTGATCCACATCCTTCTGTGCCCGAGAGAAAGAAGGAGAAACAATCAACCAATCATCAAGGTAGCGAAAAACCTGAATGCCTTTGGAATGGAGAATGCCCACCAGTGGGGCCCAGAGCTTCGTAAAAACCCTTGGCGCCGATGAAAGATGACGCAGCAGAGGAGTCTCTCGGAACACCGGAGGGGGACAAGAGGAAAACTCGATCCGGTAACTGTAGGACACTGTCTGAACCGCCCAGGCCAAACCTACGACACAAGAAGGAGGTCGAACGGGAGACACAAGACAAAAGAAGCTAAAGTGACCTCCAACCGGAAAAGGCAGAGAGTCACTGCTTTGGAAAAGGAGCAGGGGCAGAACCACCGGACTGGGACCTGTACTTGTCACCCCCAGAGGCCCCACCGGCCACGACCCCTTGCCACAAAAGGGCTGCTGAGCACCACTGGCTGAAGAAAAGGCAAAAGCACAGCAATAATTCTCAGCCAACTGCTTGACCAAAACCTCCAGCTGAGGCCCAAACACCTTGGAACCCACAAACGGCAACTTAAGCAGGACAGACTTCTGAGAGGACTCCGCCTTCCAAGTCCTCATCCAAATATGATGACGTGCAGCAATGGAAGCCCCTGAAGCAGCAGCCGCTGCACACAAATTATCAAAGGAAATGTCAGAGAGGTATCACACCTGCAGTTCCATGAGACCCATGAGAGAGGACGCATCCTCCCCCTCCTGCAACCGAAGAGCCAGAGCCTGGAAATCCTTCAATAGGGACTGGACCATATAGTTGGAATAGGCCGTAGCCCGGACAGAAACGTTGGAAATGGTGTAGAAACGCTTCACAGCTCCCTCCACCTTCTTATTGAAAGGGTCAGAAGGAAGGGCATCATCCAACAGAACCATGCCCTGAGAGGAAAGGCCAGCCATCAAATGATAAACCCTGACCGATTGAGGGAACTCTTCCGAAAAACCCTTTAATGGATAACGCTTACCTAAAAAGTACGGGAAAACGGATTTGTCAACATCCCGCCATTTATGGGCTAGTACTCTGCGCACAGTGCCGTGCAGGGGCAAAGAGTCCGGGTCAGGCTGATGATACTGCGTGAAAAATTAATCCCCAAGGCCATCAACCACAGTGGAAGGGAAACCCAAATTACTCTCGGCTGAACAAATCAGAGAGCTCTGTTCCCTGGACAAAACAACCACGTACATCATCCTCCTCCTCAGGGTCTACTATATCAGGCAAGGGAAAAGGGCAAGGGAACAGGGCAAGGCACCTTAGCAGGAGGCCCGTCTGCCTCCCGTGCTCTGAAAGCAGCCTCAATAGCCTCATTAATAAGGAGGCGCAGGGCATCCACCGTAGAGACAGTAGACAAGAAGCACCTTGCTCCATGGCAGTAGTAAAGTAGAAGACGGGCGCTTCCTGCAACAAATTCGTTATCAAGGAAATAAGTCTGCGACACTCCCTCGGGATGCGCCAACAAGCAGGAAGCGCCCGGACCCATAAATAGGAGCCCGCCGGGTGGGCAAACACCGAAGAGGAGGAGGCATGAAGAAACAGGCAAAAGGATGCCCTGCAGCCTGCAACAACACAGCACCCGCTAAAGCAGGGCGCGACAGTGAGGAAACTGGGGAAATGCGGCCGCTAAAGGAAGCCAGCAGCCTGAAAGAAACAAGTAAGTAAAATAACACGTACCCGAAAACTCCAGCTCTGCTAGGTATAACAAAGACTGCGAAAGCAGAAAAAAGGAACAGGATGTGTTTGTGTCACACTTCCCCCTTTATGCATACTGGGTAGGTGGCACCATATTGGGACAAGTGTTAAACTCTGCTAGGAATAGGGTTTCTGTGGAGCAGACAAAGTGCTCCTTGTTGAGGAATGGGACGGGAAGACGGATGAGGAGGTAATGAAACATTTCTCCTCGTTGCCTCCTATTTACGCCTCCCTTGTAAATAGGAGGCAGCGTCAGAACCAATGGGTGTTGCTGTGGAAAGCCCACTGCAACATCCATTGCCCTCCCCTTTCTCGCTAAGCCTAGCATGAAAGGGGGCCTTATTTGCAAGGCAGCGTTAAGCTACATTAAGGGGCCGATTCCGATTCCGGACGCAAAACGAACCGGCACTGACCGACACGGACCAGCGCCGTACCACCTGAGCAGTACGATCCAACGCGTGTGAATTACAACCGACACGTACGGAATACAAGCCGTACGACCGAGCCGTAGGGAAAATAGTGATCCGGCCGGAAAACCGACGCGAATATGAAGCCGACCGACCCGTACCCGCGGAGTACGATTTGCGCAGTACGATGCAATGCGTGCAAAACCAGACCGACTTGCACGAAGAACAAGCCGCACGACTGACACACACAGACAACCCGGCACACAAGCAATAGAGACCACCGTGAACGACGCGTACCAAACACAGAAGACAGGCAGCGTGAACGAGGAGGAGTAGCCCGCACAAGGCAACAGCAGCGTCCGTCTCCTTCATGCCTACAAAACCCAAAGGAAAAAAGACAAAAAAAGGACCAAACAAGCAATGACAAAGCCAATAAATACCAACAAAAAAACATGGGACAAAGAGACACCCACCACTCCAACTATATAAAGGACTACAATCACTACCATCAACCCTTGCAAACAGGAGACACAGCCAGCAGCAAACAACAGTACACAGCAACCACAGACGCACTCACAACTCACCCATCACACAACTCACACACCATCAGCTCCTCATACAAATGCACACATACATACACCCAGCAAAACCAACACCAACCCACCATCACTTGCACCCTCACACACACATCCCTCACCACCACCACCCATCACCATGCCTCCAAAGAAGAATCCAAAGTTCACAGATAGTGATCTAGAAGTGCTGGTAGGCAAGATCATCAGAGTAGAGCCACATTTGTTTGGTACATTGGTCCAAAGGACCCCCATCTCACAGAAAACAAAGATGTGGGCGAGGATTGTGGACAAGGTGAACGCTCAAGCACCAGCAAGGCGCACAAAGGACGACATCCAGAACAGGTGGTATGACGTGCGCAGGAGGGTCAAGAAACTCATCGAAAAAGATCACGCCCTGAGTCAGTGCACCGGCGGTGGCCCTCCTGCCAAACCAGTCTACTTCAGGACCTGGGAGGAGAAGGTGCAGGACATCCTACCACCAGAGAGCGTCCATGGCCTAACAGACATCCCAGAGCCTGGTGAGTACATAAACAACATACCCAAGATTTTGTGGCAAAGGGACAGTGAAACCATGCCCCGCAAGCAAAGCTACACTAACCAATAGATAATCAGCCCAAGATGTGTATGCCAGTCACATAAACACAATACCTGCCAACTTATAGTGACTGGGAACTGTGTCATGACATGCACCAACCTACAAACAAATGGAGCAAGCCAGTGGCACTAAGCCAAATACACCCTGCCAGACAGTTTGACACCACAAACACACCACCTCACAGTGCAGGAAGGAATAGTGGGGATGCAGGTGAAGTGAGTGTAGACAAAAGCATGATGGGGCCTGTAGTCACAGATAATGCTCCCCCTCCTGATTGGCCCATCAAGACCTCTCAGAAACATGCCCACATCACAGGGAGTGGAAAATGACTGACAAGATGGCTGACACTGGGTCCTGCTGTGGGTAGCACAAGGCCTTGCTAGGGCCTGTGTGCAAATCAGAAGCAGGGTACCACTGACTGACATCCTGAAAGACAACTTGCACGCCCTACAATGGAAGCACGTTTCATGATGGGAAGGAGGACTGACAGCCCTGACCATACTAATCAGCATGGGGTGACACCCCCCCTCAACACAAACTCCACACAACTCACTGGGTACAATGCATTGACACACACCTCATTGAAATATCAGCAAAAGATACCCCGTACTGGGTGCTGCTATGTGAAGCACAGGGGCTCACTTGGGACTTGTAGCCTAACAAACACCAGGATTTCACAGTCATCCATCTTGCCATTGCTGTCACACCCCCTCACAGGGAGGCAGAGTCAAGAGGGAGGAAGTATGTGCATGCAGGGAAAGGGGGTGTAGCCAAGAATATGATGGGAGTCGCAGTCACAGACAACCTACACCCACCCACATGGCCCAGAAAGATCAAAGTGAACCATACCTGCCTCACAGGGAGTGGGAAGGGACTGACAAGATGTCTGACACTGGGCTCTGTTGTGGGGAGCACAAGGCCATGCTGGGAAATGGACCATAACAAACATCAGGACTTCACAGTCAGCCATCTTGCCATTGCTGTCACACACCCTCACAGGGAAGCAGAGTCAAGAGGGAGGAAGTATGGGCATGCTGGGAAGGGGGGTGTAGCCAAGAGTATGATGGGAGTCACAGTCACAGACAACCTACACCCACCCACATGGCCCAGAAAGATCAAACTGAACCACACTCGCCTCACAGGGAGTGGGAAGGGACTGACAAGATGTCTGACACTGGGCTCTCTTGTGGGGAGCACAAGGCCATGCTGGGAAATGGCCAACAACAATATCAAACTCTGTCTGTGACAAGCTGGGAAAAAGCAGTGTACATGCAGGCATCTGTTTGAAAAGTAGAAAATGTCATGTTTGTGAACCAACAATGCATGTAGAAATATAAATCACATTGTTTGTGTCTTCCAAACACAGGTGGTGCTGGGCACCCAGCACCAAATGATGAGGATACCCAGTCCCAGACTCTGGTGGACACTGAGCTCTCTGGTCTGACTCTCTCACTGTCCTCTTTGGATGACGACGACCAACCTGGCTCCTCCGGTGTGAGCCATCATGCAGCACCAGCAGCATCAACATCTACCCCCATGTACCCACGCCTCCAGCATCTGGACACCGACAGGGCACCCCCACCAACACGGACAGACCAAGGACAATCAACACCCACAGCACAGGGACAAAGGACCCACCGGAAGCTACAGCCAACACCACCAGCAACACCACCCAAGGGGTCCCAGTGTCACCTGTGCGTCCTGCCGCTGGTCCTGCCCGTTTGGAGAGGGGTGCTGGGAGGGGTGGGAGGCACAGGGCGCACCTTGCAGAGGGGTCTGAACTGTATGATGACCCCCACCTGGCACGCATCTTAGATGCGTACCAGGAAAGCACCGGAGGATTTGGCCAGGTAGTGGGGATCCTCAAGGACATGCAACACGAGCAGGTCGCCCACCATGCCCGAATGGAGGCCAAGTGGGATGCCCTTACTGCGGTTCATCGGGACATACTACAATGCCTCCGCCAGATCAACACCAACCTGTCCACACCCCCCTGTGTGCCCACAACATCTGTCGCAACACCATCTGCCAGCGCTACAGGGAGGGAGGAGGACTCTGGTGGAGAGTCCCCTGCACCGCAGAGGCCTGCACCTGAGGATCCCCCCCCACCCAGAAGAAGAGGGGTTGTCCGAAGAAGGACATGTGAGAGGCAGATGTCCCAGCACTTTCCCCAGGGCCTCTAAACCTGTTCTGGACAATGTTCTTTGTGCGCAACCCGTTCACCTTGTCCAATCGCACACAACTCGCCCACATGACATGGAGGGTTCATGTTGGGCCAATGTTGCATATGACTGTGGACTTTACTCTGGACATTTCATCTACCAGCACTTCCAACTCCAATGTGAACTTTGGATTCCCAAACCACTGTACAGCACCCACCATCCTGTGCACTTCCCTCACACATGTTTGCAAATAAACTCACCAGTACACCATACTTGCCTCTGTTGTGATTCCAACTTTCAGGGAGATGTCGGTCTGCTACACAACACAGTGCATGCCAAATACTGCAACAATGTGACCAACATAAGGGGAGTCATGGGGATGTGACACATGTGAGGGAGACACACTCATACAGCAACAGAGCTGGCACAACACATTCCAGGCTACCTCCATACATTCACATAACAACCCTGGAAACTCACATTCAGGTGAAGAAGTTGTTGATGAGCTGGGAGCGGACGTCACCATCCTCTTCATCATCACTGGCATCTTGGCCCAGGCCGGGATCCTCCACAGGTGTCGGACGTTGGTTGTCGTCATCCTGGATGAGAGGCACCTCCTTCCGCACCGCCATGTTGTGTAGCATGCAGCAGACAAGGATTATTTTGCACACCTTTACAGTCTCATATGGGAGGGCCCCTCCGATCTTGTCCAGGCAGCGAAAGCCACTTTTCAGGAGATCGAATGTCCGCTCAATCACCCTCCTGCTCTGACCATGTGCCTCATTGTAGTGCAGCTCGGCTGGTGTCACAGGTTTCCTGAGGGGTGTCAGCAACCACGGGATGTTGGGGTATCCGGAGTCTCCTACACACACAAAAATGAACAAGTAGCTGTGTTTTGTCGGAGTGCGGAATACAACATTGACAAACACACACAATGAGAAACAGTCAGTACACACCGACAAGCCAGGCATGCTGATTTGGCATATGTGACATCAGCGTTGCAATGCGACTACTCCTCATATTGTAGGCATCGTGCGCAGAACCAGGGAACCGTGCACACACATGTGTGATACACATGTCAGCAAGACAGACCACCAGAGCATTGATTGAATGGTAGTGCTTCCTGTTCCGGTATGCCTGCTCATGTGCCTGTGGTGGAATCAGGGCAACATGTGTCCCATCAATAGATCCGATGACGTTCGGCATCCTTCCCGGTGCATAAAAGGCATCCTTTATTTCAGGGAGTTCAGCTGGGCTTGGGAACTTGATACACAGGTCGAGGAATTGCAACATCCCCTCCAAGACATCGCGTAGCACCCGACTAAATATCGTTTGCGACATCCCACCAGCAGTAGCCACAGTGTACTGGAAGTTACCAGTAGCAAAGAAGTGCAGGGCTGCCATCACCTTCACCTCTGGGGTCAGTGCTCTAGGGTATGTCCGGCCAGGTAGCAGATGTGGCGCCAACTGCTCTGCCAACTCTGCAATCAGTGGCCTGGTGAAGCGGTACCGTCTGATGCAGTCGCGTTCCTGCATGGTTGCAGGGTCTGGGAACAGACGATGGACAGCTGGTGCCCTGCAGTACAGAGATGCACAAAGGAAGATTGTCAGTTCACCCACCCACGTGGCCATGACCACGATCACTATCACATGCTAGTTCATGACATTACACATTGTACTAAGGTGTGTGCTGTTGGACATGGACACATATGTCACCTACAAGACCACCACCTCACATCTCAATTCCACATGTCCACATGAGTCCCATGTAGTGCAATGGCCAATCATCTGGCTGTGTCACCCAACCTATGTGCCGCTGCAACGTTCCAAAAACACACCACAGTGACAATTGAGGCCTCATGTCTCCCAGGCATCACAGATCTTTGCCATGCAGAAACCCAGGCTCCCTGTATTGCCACATCAACACAGCAATGGACATGGCGTAGCACGTACACACCACAAGGCAAGCATAAGTCCCACAGGTAGTGGCCACTGTTGTTCCTGCCGGCCCTACATGTACATCTCTTGGACACACACCCCATCAAGGTTGATGCATATACCACATGGATGTGGAGACTGTCACTCATTGGTAACATTTGATCAGACACATCTGAGACACAACATGCACACAGACTGTGGGTGCACATCAGTATTGTGGCTACAGGTCTCACTGTGATGTACATGCCATCAACCCCCAGGACTCAGGGTGTATGTGACCTGTCCTAAACACATCCATTGCACGGATCATGTCCGAGCCGTGCATACGCTTTGTCATTGACTGCAATGAGGTCTGACGCGTGTGACAATACGTACGCATTGCACGGGTCATGTCCAAGCCGTGCGTACGCTTTGTCATTGACTGCAATGAGGTCCGACGCGGGATACTATCATGCATACGCGTCGGGCAGGCATGGTCCGTACGCCTTGGCCATTGAATCGTATGGAGACGGGTGCGTGTGTATATTAAAAATACGCGTTGTACAGTCAGTTGAATGAGCCTGGCGCACCCATTTGCTCTGGACTGTCATGGAGACGGATGCGGATTCTAAACTTGTACGAGTTGTGCACTGGAAATTCAGTTGGATGCCAACAACAATGTTGCAATTTCAAGTGTTCCATGAAGGTGAAGATTTGAACGATGCAGAAGGCGTGTACGAGTCGTACTTTTGAATGGATTGGCCAGATTCATAGAATGCAACTGTGTTGGACCTATCACTTGGGACACATGACACAGAGTCTGCAGCACAGATATAAGGCTGGCTGGCCCTCAGGGAGCTCACTTGCCTGCACTACATGCTACTGGACCACATCCCTGCTAACACTGCTGCTGTCTCTGCATCCTCTGGCTTCTGCTATGGCACATACTCTGGAGAAGGCCCCAGCCTTCACTGAGGAGGAGAACCAGGCCCTGCTGGACGGGCTCCTTCCACAGTACAGCAAGCTCTATGGGAAACCAGGGGAGCAGGTGAGTGTGCAATCCACTGCCTTCCTAATTATGCATGTTGTCTGACTAGCAGTACTAGCAGTGTGTACACCAGTGGCAAGCATTCTCAATGACTACTTTAATCTCCCAAAGTGTGTAGGTACATGTAATGAATAGTTTCCCTGCTGCTAAAGTGCATTATTGCAAGCTTAAACTATCCAGGCATTGTTAACATGTCAGACATGCATGTGATTTTACCTTCCCCATGGTTGCACTACCTGTGTAATTTATTTCCCTTTGTGATGATGACATGTATATACAAATGTGTGCTGCACAAATCTGGGGCATGTGTGTTAATGTACTTTTCACTTTGTCCTCCTCACAGGTTGATGCCCACCAGAAGCAGGCGATCTGGCTGACCATCGCCCGGGCTGTTCGTTCTGTGGGGGTCTACAAGCGCCGGATCCGCAACTGCCAGAAGAGGTGGCAGGACCTTTGGGGCTGGACTCGGACGATAGCTAGAGTCCAGCTGAAGCTGTCACCTCCACGCAGGAGGGGTGGACACCAGACCCTGACTCCCCACATGCTCCGTATCCTGGCGGTGGTCTTCCCGGACCTGGATAGGCAGCTGAAGGCCAGACGGCAGCAGGAAGGGGGTGAGTCCATGTCTGATCTGTGTACTATGTCTGACATGCAAATAGCAGTCTTTTGTCCTGGTCACACTTCCACATTACGTAGGTCTTATAGTCCAAAACTCAGGTCCCTCAATTGTGTGATGCACCCTCCTTATCTGTTCCACAGGTGTGACCCCTACAATCTGTTGCTTGTGTCACTAGGACACTGTGTCCCTGCAGTCAGCTATGCTTCAGGTACCGGTCAGCATCAGTTCCCGTGAATCTGTCGCTTGTTTCATGGGTGGGTCAATTGTTTACACAATGCCTGAGATCTGACATGTGATCTGTGTGTGCCCTTGAGATGTGTACAAATTGCTGGTCTGACTCGCAACATGTGGCTGGGGTATTCCAAACAAACCCATTCAGTAGGGGACTCCAATTCTTGGGCCTCAGGAGTATGTATATCAAATATGTCACACTTGCTTAGCCACCTGACTACTGTCCAGGGCCAAACACTGTTTCACTTAGTCCTGGCCAGTCATGCCCCCTCAAGAGCATTTAGGAACACTCTGTAATTCCACTCCTGTGTATGAAATTGCAGGTTGTGCTTAGTGACATGTGCCCTCAGGTGTCTGCCTCTGGGTCTTTAGGGTGTGGCTTGTTGCTACGTACAACTGGGGTGTCCATAATTCAGAGGGTCAGCATGACATCTGCGATGTGATTGTGAGAGACAAGACCTGTGTGACATATAGGTGTGTGATCATCTGACAGCGCACAATGGTGTATGCAACTGAATCCTTCATGCAGCTGGGTTACATGCATGGCAGACTGTGATGTGTTAATGTACAGGGAGTTGTGTTTGCTGAGACTCATATGTATGATTTGCATGATGTGGTGTCTTCTGGGTCCTGGATATGTTGTTTGCATGGGATGGGCAAGTGCGCCGTTCATCTGCAGAGTTAGCTTTACCCCTGAGCTAGGATTGTGAGTCAGTGCATATTGTTGTTGTCCTTATGCCCTGCCCCTGTGACAGGAGACAGTGTTGACTGACTTTCAGGGCATCCCAGTGCCATGGCATTTAACTTGCTATGAGTGAGCTTGCATTGTGTTCAAGTGTGCACCATGCACCCCATGGTGGCATTGTCCATCAGGGCATGAGTACATCATTGTGTGTGTTGCTGGCATGCATGCCAAGCATGTGAAATGAGTCTCTGCCCATCCCTTCATCCGGACACCTGTACTGAGTCAGTAGCAAGAGATGTGCTGTGTGTATAGTGACATACTCCTACATGTTCACTTGCATGTACAACTAATGTGTGGATGGTGCATGTTGGCACATTGGGGTGTTAGCATCCAACATGCAACGAACATATGTGTGAAAGTCAAGGGGGATACGTGTGCCATGTTTGATGTTGAGAATGACAATTGTCTGATCCTAAACAGCGTTGGCACTTTGAGCTGTGTTCAGCTGATGTTGCCAGGGCTTGCCCTGTGTTGTAATGTACTCACTGTGGTGTGTGCAGTCGGTGCAGGTGACTGATGTTGTTCTCTTACTTCTTATTCCTATCCAGATACATCCACGGCCACAGGAGGGGACAGCTCTATGGACCAGGAGGAGCCACAGAGCCTTACAGGGACAGACGGAGAGGAGTCGGGTGGACCCAGTGGCACGGAGGGCGAGTGGAGCCACACAGAGGAGTTGTCAGCACCATCACCACCAGCTGAGGGCCACAGCAGCTCTGAGGATGACTCTCTTGTGGATGCGGGTGTCAGCAGCCACCAAACCCCAGCTAGTGAGGCTGTCCCCCTGCCACCGCCGCCACCACCACCGCCCCCTCCCATCGGCTCCCATCCCAGAGGTACCTGTGGGCTCCTGTGTTCATGAGCATGTCTCCTTTGTGCCAGGCACGCACCCCCTGCCCCCTGTGTCCCCTGCTGCCCTGTGTGAGGAGTCTGTGGACTTACTTCAACAGATCCATGTAGGGCAGACATCGATGCTGAAGGTCCTCCATGCACACACAGGTCTGTTGACACAACTGGTGTCATTCATGGAGGGCATTTCCTCGGGCATGTCTGCCCTACAGAGGACCAATCAGTCTGTGGCCTCCTCCCTGACGGCAGCAGTGTCCCTCCTCCAACAGTCCCGCACCCCTCCTACCCCTGCACCACCCACAATTCCTAGCACCCTACCTGTCCCAAGCACAGAAACACCCAATCCAAGGTCTAGACGTGCACACAAGCAAGTGCAGGGGACTGATTCCACACTCACAGGGGCTGTTTTGCAGACACACACACAGTCAATCAACAACCACTCCGCAGTCCTCAGAGACCTCTCCCTCCCAGCTCCCTTCCCTTGCCTCACCTGCAACCCCATCCCCCCAGAAGCTCTCCCTCTGTGACCTTGGCCTCTTCCCCACTGATCCAGCAGATCATGATTACAAGGGGAAGAGGAAGTCCCCACACACAGAAGGGAGTGCCCCGCACACCCAGACACCCTCCCCCAGGCACAGTCAGACAGAAACCCCCACCCTCAAGTCTCCCGGCGCCAAAAGAGCAAGACTCCCCGCCACCACGCAGCTCCAAGGCAAAGTCTCCGTCCTCCATCCCCCAGGCCACCGCTCCAGAGGTTCCCCCATCACTCCCTGCCCCGGGTTCCCCCACCCACAGATACGCCATCCCCGAAATGCTAAGGCCATCCCCCCCTAGCACTTGCTCCTCCACACCTGGTCAGACAGTTAGTGCCACTGATGAGGGGACCGTGTCCCCCCCCTGCCCTTCCGCCCTCACCTGTCCCCCATTCCGCTCCCATGGATGTAGCCACTGCTTTGGAGTCCACGACCAACCCTTCTGACTTGGGCACTGTAGTGGTGAGCCAATCCACTCCATCTGACCTGCCCACTGGAGTTGTGCCGGCGCCTGCCCCATCTGACTTGAGCTCCACAGTTGTGACAGCACCCACCACTTCAGTCAGCTACACTGCAGTTGCAAGTGTCTCGCCTGCATCCCCCACCTCTTCACTGCCTCCTTCTGCTGCGCCCTGATCTTGTCCCTGTGGTGCCTGGCCTGCCCCCATGTATGCCCCTCCGAGGGGATGACCCCGGTCCATAGCAGTGCAGGCAAGCAAAGTGTGACAGTTGTCACTCTAGTTCACTCCTTGGCATTTCGACATGGACTGGCCATTGGCCTTTTGTTTGAACAGACGTTTAACTGTTAATATGCTGGAATTTGTCACTCTAGTTCACTCCTTGGCATTTGGACTTGGACTGGCCATTGGCCTTTTGTCTGAACTGACGTTTAGATTTTTATATACTGAATTTGTCACTCTGGTTCACTCCTTGGCATTTGGACATGGACTGGCCATTGGCCTTTTGTTAGAACAGACGTTTAACTTTTAATATGCTAAATAAAGCTTTTTTCTTTATCCCTGTGAACTTGATTTAGCTGTACATTGTGTTGATGTTGTTTTACATGCCCTTGCACCTGTAATGCTTGGTTTCCAATGTTGAATACTGATGTGTTGATGTGAGGTACTCCATGTGGTCCATGAGATGTGTATCCTATTCTGGTGGGTATCCATGTCATCCTTTGCAGCTACCTGTGTGTTATGTTCAACTATTTGTGGACATCTCTGTGTACATTTCATTTGCATGGTCACATCTGTGGCTTGCACCCATGCACATATGATGTGCTTCCCATTGTCCAATTTGTCAATTTCACAGACTTTGTGCGCATCACCACGGGACCTACAGGTGTGGGCATCATTGGTATAGGAGCAACTGTGTCCTCTGTGCAACTTGCTAGACATATGTTTTGAGTATGTGCAGATGACTTAGGGGAGACTCACGTACCCAGGCTGTTGTGACCAGAGCCTTCATTGTGTGGTAACTGATGGCTAACTGACCAAGTGTTCTGCTGACATGAGTGAGACGTGCTGTGAATATGTTTGGCACAGCTGGGCTTCCACAGGGGTTGGGTCCCCTCAAGTGTGTTGTCCCGTGAGATAGCCTGGGCCCATGGTGTGTGTTGTATGAGCATGTGTGTGTGTCCACATCCCTTTTCATGCACAGGCAGTGTTCCCTTGATATGTTTCTGTTATTGATGCTTGCTGAGTGGTACTGTGTTCATCCCACTACTTTGCCATGGGCTACCAGATGTGTGGGTGCATGACACGCTACTGTTAATTGGTGTATCATCATTGGGATTTGTCAGTTCTGAGTGGTGATGATGTTGTCAGACACAGATGGGACACAGTCAGGGATCCCCAAGGCACTTGTTTATTTGCAAAATCATGTAGTTGTCCCAGGTGGTACCTTTCAGTGATTGAGACATTTGTATGTGTGTGTGACTGCTCCCACTTGTCGGGTTCATGTCTGCAATTATGGCAGGTGTCAGCATGAGTGCCTTGTGGTTCTCCTTGGCTTCTGCATTGTCCTGGGACTGTGGCAGAGATTCTGAAGGTTACATGAGCTTTGAAGTCATGGCCATGTACCGCATACTTTGCAGTATGTCTGTCATTCCTCAGGGTTGTAAACTGTCCTTGTGTGATGTGTCTGTGCACCTTAGTTCCTCCCAACATTCCTGTGTTTGTCATGGGTGCATGTGCAATGTCACCTGTCCATGTGGGCTTCGAAGATGCACATTGTTGCAGTTCAGGGTGTGTGGTGTTGAGGGTGGACTGATGTAAATGTTTGCATGGATGGTCCCCTAGGTCCCGTTTGTCCATGGATGAGGGGCCATGCTGAGTGGTTTGTGTTTGTGTATGTGTGATGTACGTTTGTGGAACAGGACACATATCTGGGTTTCCCAGTTTCTACGACATCTGCCTTTGTCATCACAGTGGAGGTGTCATGCATTCTTGCGTCACCCCAATGTCTGGTCCCTGGGGGTAGAGCTGTTGTGTGTCAGTCTCTTGCTGTGTTAGTTGGTGTTCATTCCAGCTTGTGTCACATGTGTCTTTTGTGCTCCCTCTCATCTCACAATGCCTGATTGCCCACTAAGGGTGTCCCAATGATGGTTTACTTTTGTATGGCACTGTGTCCACATCTGTGTCACTGTGGTTCTGCCCCCCTCGTGTGTTGTGTAGTTGCCTGGGGATACTATGACACACACACACACATGCTGTGTCAGATGTGCAGTGTGTGTTTGCCTGTTTGCATTGGTATTGCTGTTGTGGGCCTTTGTCTGGATGCTGTTTCTGTGATTTTGCATGCTGTCCCTGTGAGTCATGTCACATTCATCCTGGTTGTTAGGTGCCATTGCTGGCATGTAAGGTGAGTTTGGGATCTGACACCTACAGTCTACACATGTTGTTTTGATTGGTGTGTCTTTTTTCGAGATGTGTGCATGCTTGGTGATGGTCACTTCTGCTGTTGTGTCATTGTACGCTGTATGCATTGTCAGCCCCCATGTGTGGTGCTTGTCTGCACATGGCCGAGAGTGTGTTATGTTTTCACAGCACTGTTGGCCTCACCACATCTCTGTGTGTATGGGACACAACCACTAGTTTACCCCAGAAGTGTTTGATGTGTTGGAAGCAGGGATCATACATGCTGTTTGTTATTTGCAGATTTGACCATGATGACACTTACCTTTTGGTCACTGTGATGAGGGGGGTTTAGTCCCCATCACCACAATGCTCAAAATCTGCTGCATTTTGGAAGCCCCCACTTAACTTGAGGGGGTGTTCTTTTTACATTGCCACAGTGCTATGGTGATGCTTGCCTTGTGTATGTCACACTCATGTGTTGGTCACACATGTGCTGTTACTTACATTGTATGCTCGTAGCCATATTCACTGTTGTGGGCATTTGTCACAGACTACTCACTGTTGACATGATGTTAGGGGGATGTATTTTGCGGACATACCTGATGTTGGAGTATGCTGGATGTGTTGCGCACCACCCATCCTATGGGTGGGAGTGACAGGGGTGATGGGCAACATCAGCCATATGGGTGGGGGTGGCAGGGGTGATGGGCAACAGGTCCACTATGGGTGGGGGTGGCAGGGGTGATGGACAACATCAGCCCTATGGGTACGGGTGGCTGTAGTGATGGGCAACAGGTCCCCTGTGAGTGGGGGTGGCAGGGGTGATGGGACACAGTCAGGGATCCCCAAGGCACTTGTTTATTTGCAAAATCATGTAGTTGTCCCAGGTGGTACCTTTCAGTGATTGAGACATTTGTATGTGTGTGTGACTGCTCCCACTTGTCGGGTTCATGTCTGCAATTATGGCAGGTGTCAGCATGAGTGCCTTGTGGTTCTCCTTGGCTTCTGCATTGTCCTGGGACTGTGGCAGAGATTCTGAAGGTTACATGAGCTTTGAAGTCATGGCCATGTACCGCATACTTTGCAGTATGTCTGTCATTCCTCAGGGTTGTAAACTGTCCTTGTGTGATGTGTCTGTGCACCTTAGTTCCTCCCAACATTCCTGTGTTTGTCATGGGTGCATGTGCAATGTCACCTGTCCATGTGGGCTTCGAAGATGCACATTGTTGCAGTTCAGGGTGTGTGGTGTTGAGGGTGGACTGATGTAAATGTTTGCATGGATGGTCCCCTAGGTCCCGTTTGTCCATGGATGAGGGGCCATGCTGAGTGGTTTGTGTTTGTGTATGTGTGATGTACGTTTGTGGAACAGGACACATATCTGGGTTTCCCAGTTTCTACGACATCTGCCTTTGTCATCACAGTGGAGGTGTCATGCATGCTTGCGTCACCCCAATGTCTGGTCCCTGGGGGTAGAGCTGTTGTGTGTCAGTCTCTTGCTGTGTTAGTTGGTGTTCATTCCAGCTTGTGTCACATGTGTCTTTTGTGCTCCCTCTCATCTCACAATGCCTGATTGCCCACTAAGGGTGTCCCAATGATGGTTTACTTTTGTATGGCACTGTGTCCACATCTGTGTCACTGTGGTTCTGCCCCCCTCGTGTGTTGTGTAGTTGCCTGGGGATACTATGACACACACACACACATGCTGTGTCAGATGTGCAGTGTGTGTTTGCCTGTTTGCATTGGTATTGCTGTTGTGGGCCTTTGTCTGGATGCTGTTTCTGTGATTTTGCATGCTGTCCCTGTGAGTCATGTCACATTCATCCTGGTTGTTAGGTGCCATTGCTGGCATGTAAGGTGAGTTTGGGATCTGACACCTACAGTCTACACATGTTGTTTTGATTGGTGTGTCTTTTTTCGAGATGTGTGCATGCTTGGTGATGGTCACTTCTGCTGTTGTGTCATTGTACGCTGTATGCATTGTCAGCCCCCATGTGTGGTGCTTGTCTGCACATGGCCGAGAGTGTGTTATGTTTTCACAGCACTGTTGGCCTCACCACATCTCTGTGTGTATGGGACACAACCACTAGTTTACCCCAGAAGTGTTTGATGTGTTGGAAGCAGGGATCATACATGCTGTTTGTTATTTGCAGATTTGACCATGATGACACTTACCTTTTGGTCACTGTGATGAGGGGGGTTTAGTCCCCATCACCACAATGCTCAAAATCTGCTGCATTTTGGAAGCCCCCACTTAACTTGAGGGGGTGTTCTTTTTACATTGCCACAGTGCTATGGTGATGCTTGCCTTGTGTATGTCACACTCATGTGTTGGTCACACATGTGCTGTTACTTACATTGTATGCTCGTAGCCATATTCACTGTTGTGGGCATTTGTCACAGACTACTCACTGTTGACATGATGTTAGGGGGATGTATTTTGCGGACATACCTGATGTTGGAGTATGCTGGATGTGTTGCGCACCACCCATCCTATGGGTGGGAGTGACAGGGGTGATGGGCAACATCAGCCATATGGGTGGGGGTGGCAGGGGTGATGGGCAACAGGTCCACTATGGGTGGGGGTGGCAGGGGTGATGGACAACATCAGCCCTATGGGTACGGGTGGCTGTAGTGATGGACAACAGGTCCCCTGTGAGTGGGGGTGGCAGGGGTGATGGGCACCAGGTCCCCTATGGGTGGGGCTGGCAGTAGTGATGGGCAACATAAGCCCTATGGGTGGGGGTGGCTGTAGTGATGGGCAACATTAGCACTATGGGTGGGGGTGGCAGGGGTGATGGGCAACAGGTCTCCTATGGGTGGGGGTGACTGTAGTGATGGGCAACATAAGCCCTATGGCTGGGGGGGGCAGTAGTGATGGGCAACATAAGCCCTATGGGTGGGGGTGGCAGGGGTGATGGGCAACATAAGCCCTATGGCTGGGGGTGGCTGTAGTGATGGGCAACATAAGCCCTATGGCTGGGGGTAGCAGGGGTGATGGGCAACATAAGCCCTATGGTTGGGGGTGGCTGTAGTGATGGGCAACATAAGCCCTAAGGGTGGGGATGGCAGGGGTGATGGGCACTATAAGCCCTATGGCTGGGGGTGGCAGGGGTGATGGGCAACATAAGCCCATGGGTGGGGGTGTTAGTGGTGCTGGCCATGCAACCCCTATGGTGGGCTGTTTTTAGTGGCCAGGATGTGGATCCCCTGTGTGTGTGTGCCATTTTGCGGGTACGTGCCGTTTGTTTGTGTGGTAGGTGTCTGACTTACTGCCTGCGCCGTCGGCGTTGGTTCCTGAGCCGGTCAAAGATGTAGAGTACTGGTATGATCTGCGCGATGGGATTCATGATGTGTTCGTATCGTACACGCTGCTTATTGCCCCGTCTCGTACCCGCTGCAAGCTGGTCCGTCTCGTAGCCGTGTATTGAGTTGTGGCGCGAATCGTAGCTGATATGCTTGTTTTCCGGATGCTGTGACGTGCCGTACGTGACGACCCATCCGGCGTGTAGGATGTGCGCATCGTACTTGTCATACCGGAAACTGCTATGGATACTGCTTCCGGGCGACTCGGTTCATCGTTAGAAGTTACGGCTTGGACGGAGAATGGAGCTTGAATCCCAGCCTACGTGTCGGTCGTGTTTTGCGCAGTTATGCGCATCGTACTTACTCTACAGGACGGCCCGGCTCCGGGGACGTGTCAGTCGCACGGTAAGGCTACGGACAGCTGTCCGACCGGCTATTGGAATCGGCCCCTAGGTGGCTTAACCACTTCAGCGCGGCGCGGATTACCGCGCTGTGCTGAAGGGTTCGTGCACGGCCGGGGCCATGACGGAGCGGTTCCGTCATCCACACAGCGCAACCGATGCGCATGATGGAACCGCTCCGTCATGCACATCGAAAGGGTTAACGTTGCCTTGTAAATAAGGCGAAGCCCCTATCGCCACAGAAACTTCATAAAAAGTGACGTTCTCTTAGCGATAGGGGCTTGTAAATATGCCCCTAAGTTTGGCTGGGCATGCACATTCTGCTTCTGTGTAGTGCGCAACACGCGGACACCCGAGTTTCAGTCTATAGTCAGCCTCATTTTGTTATGCTTGCTTGATCAAGGGCAGCACAGCCTGCCGCTGACATCTGTTTATGTTTTGATTCTTACTCCAGTTCTTATCCCCATTAAATTATTTATTGACAAACGCTCATTTAACCCCTTGCATGCCCTTGACGGAACTACTCCGTCATGAGCCACGGGCGCTGTGTGCTGATGACGGAGTGGTTCCGTCATGCTGCGGCCGTTGGCGGCCGCTCCGCCCACGCGGCGCTAATTCCCCGCCTGTGCGGGCGATTAGCGCAAGTGGGTGGAGTCATGACGGAACAACGCCGTCATGAGCACAGCTCGCCCGTGACTCATGATGGCGAGCGCTCGGCATGAGCATAGCGGCGCCCCAAACCCCCCCAGCGCTGCGGCGGAATTCGCGCCGTAGCGAAGGGGTTAAAGTCTTCTGGTGGATCTGTGCAAACAACACTTTCTCGTCATCTTTAAGGATCTCTCTGATTACATCACAGACGTTCGAGATTGAGATGAAATCAGAAAGATTCAGAGCTAATGAGAGTGTAGTAGGATACCTGAATTGATACCTGAACTGGCACCAGCACTGACGCTATCCAGGCCAAGCACCCACCGGAGGTATTGAACGGCGGATCTTTAGCGGGGCACCCACGCTGTTTGTCTCCCCCGCTGCCCTGACGACATCGAGGGCCGCGGTGGGGGGAGACTACAGCTCCCGTGAGCCTTCACTGTCACGCCCCCTTCCGGCTGATTGCGCGCCCGGAGGCGCTTTAAAATCGGCGGAGCGGGGGATACCTGAATTGATACCTGAACTGGCACCAGCACTGACGCTATCCAGGCCAAGCACCCACCGGAGGTATTGAACGGCGGATCTTTAGCGGGGCACCCACGCTGTTTGTCTCCCCCGCTGCCCTGACGACATCGAGGGCCGCGGTGGGGGGAGACTACAGCTCCCGTGAGCCTTCACTGTCACGCCCCCTTCCGGCTGATTGCGCGCCCGGAGGCGCTTTAAAATCGGCGGCTCCCTCGGTGGAGCGGGGGATACCTGAATTGATACCTGAACTGGCACCAGCACTGACGCTATCCAGGCCAAGCACCCACCGGAGGTATTGAACGGCGGATCTTTAGCGGGGCACCCACGCTGTTTGTCTCCCCCGCTGCCCTGACGACATCGAGGGCCGCGGTGGGGGGAGACTACAGCTCCCGTGAGCCTTCACTGTCACGCCCCCTTCCGGCTGATTGCGCGCCCGGAGGCGCTTTAAAATCGGCGGCTCCCTCGGTGGAGCGGGGGATACCTGAATTGATACCTGAACTGGCACCAGCACTGACGCTATCCAGGCCAAGCACCCACCGGAGGTATTGAACGGCGGATCTTTAGCGGGGCACCCACGCTGTTTGTCTCCCCCGCTGCCCTGACGACATCGAGGGCCGCGGTGGGGGGAGACTACAGCTCCCGTGAGCCTTCACTGTCACGCCCCCTTCCGGCTGATTGCGCGCCCGGAGGCGCTTTAAAATCGGCGGCTCCCTCGGTGGAGCGGGGGATACCTGAATTGATACCTGAACTGGCACCAGCACTGACGCTATCCAGGCCAAGCACCCACCGGAGGTATTGAACGGCGGATCTTTAGCGGGGCACCCACGCTGTTTGTCTCCCCCGCTGCCCTGACGACATCGAGGGCCGCGGTGGGGGGAGACTACAGCTCCCGTGAGCCTTCACTGTCACGCCCCCTTCCGGCTGATTGCGCGCCCGGAGGCGCTTTAAAATCGGCGGCTCCCTCGGTGGAGCGGGGGATACCTGAATTGATACCTGAACTGGCACCAGCACTGACGCTATCCAGGCCAAGCACCCACCGGAGGTATTGAACGGCGGATCTTTAGCGGGGCACCCACGCTGTTTGTCTCCCCCGCTGCCCTGACGACATCGAGGGCCGCGGTGGGGGGAGACTACAGCTCCCGTGAGCCTTCACTGTCACGCCCCCTTCCGGCTGATTGCGCGCCCGGAGGCGCTTTAAAATCGGCGGCTCCCTCGGTGGAGCGGGGGATACCTGAATTGATACCTGAACTGGCACCAGCACTGACGCTATCCAGGCCAAGCACCCACCGGAGGTATTGAACGGCGGATCTTTAGCGGGGCACCCACGCTGTTTGTCTCCCCCGCTGCCCTGACGACATCGAGGGCCGCGGTGGGGGGAGACTACAGCTCCCGTGAGCCTTCACTGTCACGCCCCCTTCCGGCTGATTGCGCGCCCGGAGGCGCTTTAAAATCGGCGGCTCCCTCCGCGACGCGGGACGCGCGCGGGCGGCGCCGGGCTGAGCCCGGGCAGAGGGCGGGCCGTCTGTGGCCGTCCGGGGTCGCTGGAGGTCGGGCCGGGCAACCCCTCTTGGCCCATTTAAAGTTGGTGCCCAATCGTAAGCCATCGCCAAGTGTGTGAGTATAGTACATGTTGTGACTGGGATTCAACCATTTATTGTTGCGTAGTATACTCAAAACACATATTGGAAAATGGGGAAAAAAGCTCCACCTGTGCTCAAATCTACTCGTAAGCAGTTAACATCTCCCTCAACTGCTACTGTCCCCACCCCATTGCCTAGTTTGACTGCTATCGATAAAATGCTGCAGAGGACGATCGGCGTTGTGGCTTCTGCCATCCAAAACACTGAAAGACGCCTCTCGCTCCCACTAAGCACGCAATTACCTTTGCTGCAGGACAATACATTGGATTCCCTGGTGGCCACATCGGATATAACATCTTACGCGGGGCTACCAGGCACTGACTTAAATGTGAATTGTATAATCCTGGACAGCGTATCCCCTAATCATCGTACAATGGATAACAGACTATCACTAACACCGTCTATGTTACGATCAAGCGCTAATAAGACCATTGATACTACCCCATCCTTAACTAATGAGCAGGCTCATTTGGAAGGGATAGAACTATGCTTAGATACGGATGTATCGATTATAGATAAGGAAAAAAGTGATAGTACACCAGCACGAACAAGGGGACAGAAAGCAAGAAAACAAAAAGCAAAGCGAAAAGAGAAACACTTAGAGCCACTAGTAGATAAACGCACAGAGAATGGTGGACGCCCTCAGTTGAGTAGGCCTCTTACTCCGGTAATACAAAACCATACTCAAAGTGAAGTGCACTTTGGCAAAAATAATGAACAAACTTCATTAACTAATGCACTGCCGGGGAATGAAGAATTTTGGGGGAGATTGGAGACCTTAATAACTACTCTTTTAGGACCCATCAATCAACAAGTCCTTAATATCGATAAGAGGTTGAAGGCATTAGATGATCATGTGTTGAAATTAGGCACAGGGTGTAATTCTATAACTACAACACACCATGGTGCAACCAACACTAACACACATAAACCACAACACACTATGGTCAACAAGAAAAGTATAGTGGAGACTAATGCCTCTCCCTCCACATCCAAACTGAGTAGAAGTAAAGATCAATTAAACCTAGAACCCTTATCCAGACAGGTATTAGATACCAAAACCATTACAACAGTTAGTTCGGGAGGAAGGGAGAAATCTACTGACATAAGCAATAGGCCACTAACGAGACAAGCGCAGGATGTTAACCAACACCACTCAACAGATAAGCCCGATATAATTGAAATGATCAGTGAGAGGCAGATTCCGGCCCGCATCAGTTTGCCCCCAGATTGCGGTCCATATGTCTTGGTTTTAGCCAATGTCCCAAAATTGAGGGAAACCCAAGAGGAAAACCATACAAGCTTAAGAAACAGAACTCTCCATTGGCTTTCTGCAAATTGCAATTTCCCAATGGAAGGAGCAGGGGAAATTATTCATACCCAGAGGGTAGGGTGGGTGGGTCCAATGAGAAAAAAGTTTGAAGGAGATTGCATCATTATAAATTTTAGATCTCCACAATGGGTGCAATCTACACTCTCAAAAGCCCCATTGCCCTCACCCTGGGAATTTAATACTACTCTGCTTCCTCTTGGGTATTTTTACAGACATTTAATTGACCTTTACTCTAACCCTGGGATTAACTTTTTAGCAGATCAACCGGGCATGAACCACAACATTATTAACGGCTATGAACATCCTTACCAAGAGTTTAATACTAATTTTAGGAATGGTCGTTCATTAGGCCAACGGATTATACCCCCACCACATCAATTGCCATATCTACCTCTCCCCACTCCCTCTTATCCCAACCCAAGGGAGAGACCTTACGCAAGGCCCAAACAAAATTTTAACATGCCTCAGAACGAGCCAAGGTATATATATAATATACCAACGCATAACCGTTTTGAACATGTTCTCTCCAACTTGGAATGTCAAGATTGACTGGGGAAAAGAAATAGGGGGTGTGAGGATGTACCAATTGCCATCAGGGAAAACCCTTTTAATGTACAATGTAACGAAATTGAGATAATGGTACCACGCATTGTTTCGACTATGTCCCTAATTACACATGAGAACATAACTACTCCATCAATTCAACCTAAGCAGCCTAGTGGCTATAATGCCTCTTGTGCCTTAAAACGCTCCAAATTGTCCATCCTTAGTTGGAACGTTGCCGGGTTGGAACCAAGATTGCTTGACCCTCAATGGATCAAGCTATTGGATAACAAAGATATTGTTATGTTCCAGGAGACATGGGCTGTCAGCAACTTATTTATTGAGGGTTACCATTGTTTTAGTGTAACCTCAAACAAGCCCATTTTTGGCCGCGCAGTGGGAGGATTATTTATAGGTGTCAGCACATTGGTGGGAGGTACCATCAAAGACCTATCAGAAGGAAATCCGAATATTCAGGTCCTCGAGTTGAAACTAAAACCCAGGATTTTTATAATTAATTTTTATAATAACGATTTTTACTCCACACCCAATACAAACTATATAGCCCTCTCTAAGACTCTAAGAAAACTGGAAATAAACTTGGATTCAGAGGGGGGGGATAGGGATTCTAATCGGCGGAGATTTTAATGCCAAACTAACAAAGAAGTCTTGGATCGAGGACACTAACAACATCACGGACCAAGCTGAAAAAAGGGGGTTTGAATTAGCAAAAATATTGAGTGAACATACACTTGGAAATGCCATGGAAGTATCTCTAATACCTGACATGGACTATGTCCCCACGTTTAGGGGGCGTGATTGTTGTTCAACCATTGACTTTATTTTTATGTCCCCTGATTTGCTGGACCGCGTATTGGAATCCAAGGTGATAAAGACATCTTTTGGCGATCATAACCCCCTCACAGTTACTTTGCACTTAGGCTCCCGCCCTGTATATGCGAAATCTAATGGTGCAAGAGATATTACACCATCAGGTGATGGTTTGCGGTTAAAATGGAGGGGGATTGATAGCGGAGCTATTTTAGAAAATGTGCAGAATGATCATTCTGATTTAATTAATTCTTGTCTATTTTTAAATGGAAATAATAATAGAATAATCACTGACTTTGGCAAACTGTGTTTAGTAATTAAAAAATTGTTGTCAGTCCCACTGCCAAAGATAGCGAAAGAACCAAGATGGTTTGATTCAACTTGTTCTATGGCAAATAGGGAACTACGTGAAGCATTGTCTTCTAACCCAAGGTGTAAACTAGAAGTACAGCTGGCCAGGCAAAACTATAAGTTAAAAACAACTGAAAGGAAGGCCGCCCTGCTGACAGAACAGTGGGAAACATTGGTTGCGAGTGCAAATTTGAAGAGTAGCGGCCCCTTCTGGTCAGCCGTTAGGAAGACGCGAGATATGGGGAAACAATTGTCCCCAATTAGCTGCAATATTACTAGTAGTAGTTGGGAGGCCCATTTTGCTAAAATATATGCTACCCCCTCTAAGGAAGTAACCATTCCTTCTTTGAAGGTGTCATGCAACCTCAAGATTGACCTCACTGAGATAGTCACAGCCATTAAAGGAAGCCTTGGTAACAAAGCCCCTGGTCCCGATGGGCTCCCTATAGATATTATCAAGTATAACACGGATCTATGGGCACCAATTCTTTTTAACGTTTTTAATAGTCTACCTATGGTGCCAATGCCTGATACCTGGGCGACCAGCACCATAGTTCCCATTTTTAAGAAGGGAGATAGGTCAGATCCAGCCAACTACCGTCCAATCTCGCTCTTGGACAATACTTTAAAAATCCTTGGACGAGTTATTTATAACAGGATGATAGAGTGGACTGAAGATACTGATCTATTGGATCCGTGCCAGTTGGGATTCAGGAGTGGTGTGGGCACGGTGGAGCAGTGTCTAAACTTGAAACTGATTATCGATAAGTATAACGTTGCTCGCTCTAGCCCAATCTATCTCGCATTTATGGATCTTTCATCTGCATTCGACCTAGTTAATAGATCCAAATTATGGCTTATGCTTTCTAACTATGGTCTGGACGCAAGTCTTGTTAATTTTCTGGCCTATCTTCACACGGACCTCAAAGCGCAAGTTAGGATCGGGTCTGGTGGCGATGTGTCCGGACCCATAAAAATAGGCAGGGGGGTGAGGCAGGGGTGCGTTTTAGCACCTCTGCTATTTATTATTTATATTAACGGTCTTGCCAAAGCCTTGAAACAAGTGACGAGAGACGTCCCAATTATCCAGGGGAATCCATTACCAGTTTTATTATACGCAGATGATGCGGTCATTATGGGCCGCACCCCTAATGCTCTTCGTTTGCTCATTAGAGCATTCGTCCAGCATATGGAGGCACTTGATCTGCGTGTAAATTTAAAAAATCTTTTATTATGTCTTGTGGACCCGGGAAAAGGAAGCTCAATACTATAAATGTAGGCTCGGATAAACTAGAATCCGTAACCTCTTTCCCGTACTTAGGACTGGTTTTCGCTGCGAACGGCTCATGGAGTGGGCATTCTGCCCACGCCATGGGCAAGTTCTCGAAAGCCACCAATTCTATATTGAGCCTCCAACGCCCGAAGAAAATAGGTGCCACCAGGGCCATTTTAAAATTTTTTAAATTACAGTGCATTCCTGTGGCAACGTATGGGGCTGAGGTCTGGGGCTCAGGGAGAAACTCAGGGATTCAACGTGAGGAAAATCGTTTCTGTAGAAAAATATTGGGTGCTCCTTTTTCAGCTTCTGAATTCATCTGCCACAAAGAACTAAATCTCCCCTATGTATGTGATTTTATTAGAGCCAGACTAGCCCTATTTTGGATTAGGATTTGGACAAATAACTTTGCGACCCTAACAAAAAACATTATAATGGATTGCCTAAAGTGTGATCACCATATGTCAATACCCTGGTTAGCCGAGGTCTCCAAAACATTATGTGCAGTGGATAAAGGCAATCTTTTCTTAGAACCCACTGGAATTGAGAAGAATGATAAGATCGTAGTTAAACAAGCACTTTATGCACTTTTTAATTCAGAAAGAATGGGGAGGGAGTTACCTAAATCTTCTGTTGCTACATACATGGGGTATGATTTGTGTAGGCACCCACTACCATCTTATCTAACTCTCCCCATGTCCAATTGGGAACGATCGCTGCTCTTTCGTTTCAGGGCAGGTTCTGTAAAATTTCTGTTGGCTTTCCCTTTGGGGTATCATCACACAGTAGAATACAATCCCTGCCCATGTGATGGAATTAGCAAACAGAATGACATTCACTTCCTATTCTTCTGTAAATTTTATTTAAAGTATATTAACTGGTTTTTAACTCCCTATTTTAGAAAATTAAGACCCCTTTCCTTGGGGGAATCCTGTTCATTATTATTTTCCCTGGATACAGATGAACTAATTTTTCGCACCAGCACTTTTCTGAGATTAATAGTACACGCACGCAAAACGATGGAAAATCCCTGAAAATTATTTATGTTAGCTGTATATTTGAAAATGAATTGTTGTGATTGTGGTGTTTTTATGGATTGTATTATTGTATAAATGTGTTGTTTTTCTTTTGTTGTACTTTTATGGATTTTATGAAATCCGAATAAAGGTCTTTTGAATTGAATTGAATTGAGAGTGTAGTCTAGCGGAGATCATTTAAATAGAGTTGGTCCTCACCTTTCTTTTAAAAAATAATATAGGTCATCTGTTTGAGTTTTGCTTTGCTAAGAGCTGGTGGTAGGTGAAAAAACATTTGTGTATAATTGATAGGATTATTTAGTTGTAACATGTCAACTAGACCTCTGTTTCCTCTAATAACCATTCTGAAACGATTTTGGCATGTTTGCAGTTTCAGATTTGTGCTTCAGAGGGGAAACTATGGGATTTCAATGTTTTTCCCAGTATTGTTACTGGCCTGGAGTTAAAAAATACAGGCGGTGACAATTAAAACCGGTCAGGTGGAAATCGCTTGGTAGAATAAAGAAATGTTAGGTTGCCAGACAGCCTTCTTTCTTAATTCTGTAGTTCTTAATATAGTAATCTCGAGAAGCTCCCACCAGATGCCACTATAACCTGAGTGTCTTTCCATGTCACTGTCCTTCCCTGATGCTTCCTCCAGAGCATTTCCTTCCAGTCCACCGTCCCCTTCCCCAGGATGAATTCAGATCTTGGTGAAACCATGTGCAGTGGTACCACTGCCATGCTGTATTTGTGCAAAAACTTATTGCAACTGTCATGAGAGAGGAGCTTTGAATGTAGTGTGCCTTTTCAGTGGTTGACTGTTCTAAGGTAGCTTTGTCGACAAAGCCATTGCTGCAGCGTGAGAATGGGAGGAGAGCTGGAAAATAGCTAGAGCTCTAGGGCCTTGGCAGCTCAAGTTTACACTCTTGGTGAATGATACCATATATGATATTTTCCTGTTTAATCTCACATTGCAGAAATCACTCAATAGGTATCTACACATCATGAAACACACTACAGACACCATCTTAAAACGGTGAGTATTCTATTGTACAGTCTTCAATATTATGAGATACTAGTGTAAAGCACACAGTCACCCCGAGTGGTATTTTGAAGCAGGCAAAGGAGATGTTTATTGTTATCCAGCAGTGCCTCTTTTCTCAATTTTGGAATGGTGAAAGGCTGAGTCGACTTCGCAGTATTCAAACCTCACACCACATAGGCAAGCATAGTTCACTGAAGTGGATGCATTAATAGAAACCCGGAAAACCGGCAAGTTAACATGGGGAAAGCTGTAATAGTTTGCCTTGTCCATAAGAGATAACCACACAGTCATGAGTGAACCAAGAGACATATTGTCATGTGCCGTTTAAATATGTCCAATAATATATTACATTGAACATCATTATAGTCTATGAAACACTGTACCAAATGGATTTTTTTAGAAGGCATTCCCTGTACTGTAATGTAAATAATTATTTATTGCTTGATTAACAAAAATCAATGCAATTAAAACATTTAAATCTTGAATAAAAAAACACAATTCCATGGGATGTGGCTTGGCCAGCCAACATGGCGGACACAACTCTGTAAAGATCCGCGCATCCATGCCAAATAAGCTAATTTGGCATGGATGCGCTAATTAATAAGCTAATTAATCTGACCAAATCCTGTGTTGAGGAGCACATCGGCAGTGGCGCAGACTGGGCAGTTGGCTGTAGCAACCCTTCTTAGCCTGAGAGTGTGAGGCGGTGACATTACACAGGAAAATATGGTCCCACTGGGCTATTTGTCGAGGCATAGACCTACCTCCCCTTCCATCTCCAGACCTGCGGTATGATTTAAACTACAACATGAAACTGTCTATTATCATACTATTAGACTCCTCAAGGCATATGGGATCTGAGTCTATCTGTGCAATGTTTATGTTGTTTTAGCTACTGATTTATTTTATCTTCAAAGTGTATCTATAGGGCAACGGCCCAGCATGTACCATGAAAACCCATTAACAAATGTTATTTAAAAAAACACACACAATTCCCAGTTTCCTTAAACAATGTGCACCTGTACAAGAAGAATGTTTCTATGGTAACATGCAGTACTAGAACATTGATACCACATATAAACATATTTTATCACGAACGTACTGTAATCATAAAACTAATCACATATTACGGTTACATTCCCAGGAATATACATTGTGCAGATATGCTATAAGGTGCCTAAGTGCACAAACTGTAACATTATGGACCATTGTGCAAATGAGCAATAAGGTGTCTCTACATGCTTTGAAGCCTGTTATGTGAAAGTACCTGAGGGCTAGAACTTTGAACAATATATGCCATTGTGCAAACGAGCAATAAAAGTACTTTAGTGTTTTCATATATTCTTTAAAGCCTAATTACCATAGTAGTTTAGACACAAGATCATTCAAGGTGTCAGCCACCTAAAACCACCACTATAATTTCTAATTCATTAAAACAACCCTTAGGTTGCAGACACCAGCAATTTTTCAGCTTGAGCTACACATTTTATCAGTTGACATAACAAAGAAATAGACTCACCTGATAGACATAAAATAAGGGCCTGACGGGCTGATTTTACCCCAGTCTTATGGATTAGAACTTTTAAAAGTGTGCAGCATATTTTTAGCAGTTTAGGGCACACACATTCTATGTGCAGTAATGTTTCACATGGCCACCCACACAGTCTACATTTAGTACTTGCCCATTATAGGATCCAAGTCGGCGTACACTCCTTGGATGAATTTATGCCCAATCTTATTTTAAAGAATATGTTTTTCATTTGAACCGAGAAATGGGCATTCAGATAAGGCTGGATTTGCAGAGACTGGTGTGAATTAATCACAAACCATGCATGGGTTTTTGCCGGTAAACAGCCCTCACAATGAAGCCGTCACCCCACATGCAATTACAACGCAGTCGTTACAACGACCGCGTTGTACCACGCATACCATTACCATGCAAGTCAAAACAACAACTTGTGGAGGGGGGAGAAGGTGTTGGATTTAAAATCCAACACCTTCCCTACTGTCTGAACAGACTGGAGTTGGAATAGTAAATTATACTATTTCAACATCCAGCACCCCCCTCCGCAAGTCGTTGTACTGACTTGTGGGGTAATGGTATGCGTTGTTACAACGCGTTCATTGTAACAACCGCGTTGTAATTGCATGCGGGGTGGCGGCATGCATGAAAAGGAGGCATATTCGTTTTTGCTGCTAAGGCTATCTTATCTGCATTAAATGAGTTGGTTTACCTTTTTTTAGGATTTGTTTAAGACTAAACATTGTCAATCCTGAGAGCCCTAGCTGTGGATCAAAACTCTGGCGGAATGTTGAAATGTGGGATCGCCAGGTATCTGTATAGACAGAACTAGTTATTTCATGCCAACAGGTGTTAGCTAAAGAATTAGGGTCAGATGAAAAAAAAGAGTACATGCATTTCAGAAATGACCCTTGCGACACCATGGACTGTCTTTGGAGGCCAATCTCCAATCTAATTTCTGCTTGGCTAATTGACCTAGGGATCCCAATGATTGATTTATAGGCCTTAATTACTAATAGGTCCAATAATTTCTCATCTTTCCCCCAGGTAATAGGCAAACATATGTAATAGTTGGCTGTAACGTTGCTCTTGTAACTTTGAGGGGATGTTCATATGATTGGCATCCCAATGATTTATGTAAGTGTCTAAAGGCGTAAATTAGGGTTGCGGTTTTTGCCCTCAAGTCTTTAAAATGACTTTTGAACGATACTCTATTGTCAAATAAAATACCCAGCTATTTATATGTTTTTACCACTTCAATTAGCCCTCCTCTAGCCCTCTATGAATCGGTCTTAAATTGTGCCGGGACGATTTTCATGATTTTAGTTTTTTTTAAATTTTTATTTCCAGGCCATTCACTAGGCAATAATCATCAAATGCATTAATTAATCTTTGTAGGCCTATCTTGGTTTGGCTCAGCAACCTGGTATTGTCTGCGTATTGTAAATAACTGAGATGCACCTCAGCAATTTTTGGAGTATGGGCATTAACAGCCTCAAGGTGCAGTAGTAGGTCTGACAAAAATAGATTAAAAGGCACGATGCAAGGACACAGCCTTGTTTAAGACCATTATAGGTTTTAATCTTTTGTGATAAAGTACAACCATCACCTAACTTGACCTGGACTGAAGTGTTGGTATAGAGGAGTATTATAGCATCCAGCAATTTTTTGGGGAATGGCCCAACCTACCAGTTATTTCCATAGTCAAGCTCGAGGAACTGAATTGAAAGCAACCTTTAAGTCTATAAAAGAGACATATAGATTTTGCTTTTTTTTTAAACTGCCCGTTCTGCTAGTAAAGTGAGGGCCAGCAAATTAGTAATGGTAGATTGGCCCGTACGAAACCCTTTTTGGTATTTGGGATTATACCTTGCTGCGCAGCCCACTTTTCTAAATCGACCAATAGACGAGAGGCAAAGACCTTAGCGTCTACATCAGTTAGGGCAATTAACTGATAATTGGAAGGGTTAACAACTGGGCCGCTTTTGAAAATGGGCTGCACGATGCTACCTTGCCAGGATACAGAGGCAATATTCAATGCCGATACCTCATTGAACACTGGAGTCAATACTTTGGCCCACATGTCAATATTGGCACAGAATATGGCATTGGGAAGCCCGTTAGGACCAGGAGCCCCACTTGATCGAAGGCGGCATAGGAAAATGGCTATTTCAATAGTGCTTATAAAATCCAAGTTATTCTCTGAAATAGGGCTGCTCACTTGCTCTATGTATAACTCACTAGATTTTAAAGTGCTGTTTATGGAATCCAGGTCATTTGCCGGATTGGAGCTGCTAACTTTCTCTATTTTTGGCATGCTGATTTTATCACAATTGTAGCACAAATCGTGCCTATTCACATCTAAATCACACACACCAAACAAGTTGGTAATAAACTTTACCCATTCATCCTCCATAATATCAATACTGTAAGCCCTATTGCCTATTGGATGTTGTTAATGAGGTTGTTAATGATCTCCCAAAACGTTTTTGCCTTGTTTAGTTTAGAGGCATGTAATAATCTATGCCACAGCCCTGTTTGATAACATGATTTAGCCAACCAAACTTCTTGTCTATATAATCTTCTTAGGACCTTCATTTTATCCTTAAGCGCATAATAAGATTTCCCGTATCTATGGGAAAAAGCATCCCGTACAGTTTGATTGAGGGATTGTTTGAAGTTAAGTAATTGAACTGAATACCATTTATTAGGGGAGGTTAATGATGGATGCATTTTTCTTCGATTTGGTGCCGGAAATTTCCCACCAAGGAGGAAGTTATATAATTCCATTTATCTAGCATTGAACCTACCCCCACCTGGCACTGGTCACTATCCTTTATTATGACTTTGGCAACCGTCATTATTTCTACTTCCGAATGCCATACCAGTCTTTTCAAGTTATATGAAGAATGAACATTATTGAGAAGCTCATTAGATTTCGGGTTACAGCTTATTGGCAGTTGCAGCGTTCATTTCATAAGGTTATGGTCTCTTTCGAATCGTGGAGACACCTTATATTCAACAACTTTTTAGCCCAGTTTATCTGAGATAAAGTTGTAACCAATTATTGAGTCACACTTGGACTGTTTAAAAGATGGAACTGGCCTTGATTTGCACAAGCATTTTTCTTTTAACAAGATAAGCCAAAGCTGGTGCAGATTGTCACAGCACGCATTTGCGATACCATTACTCTTTCTATCTAAGAAGTTAAAAGCGACCAGATGTAAGTTAAAGTTGGCAGAAATGGTCAAACCAGCATATGGATGCCGAATTGCTAATGAGCTTATGATGTTCCGTAAAATATACAGCTGGGTCACCTTATATTTCCTTGTACTTAAATAAACATTAAATATTATTTTCCTAAGCAGTTGTACTGCATTAGAATGTATTGTAACCATTCCAACTGCAAGTCAACTACTTCTACTTTTAGGTTTAATTAAGTGGCAATATAACACGAGAGTCCGCCCTTTGCATGGACTAATTTATTAGTACGCATAGCAGGTAGATTAAATTCATTGAACCCAAGCAATGGAGTTACTTGTTCTCTCCATGTTTCTAGGAAAATTAAAAGCTTCAAAGGTATTTAAAAATGACAGAGTATGCGTATCGGCCAGCAAATGGGTTAGCCCATGCACATTCGAAGAACATATTCTCAGTTGTATATTGTTAGAGTCGGGGATCTCTGGTTGGCGCAAGGTTGCCCTTGTGTCAAGCAGGAACCCTCTCCTCCACGTCAGGGCGCAGGATAACCCCTCGCGAATGACCCTTGCTCACCCTCTAGGTGCGTGGCGTGAGCAGCCAAGGCGATTCCTCAGGCGTTGTTGGTTAAGCACTTACAATCGTACACACAGTAAATACATCAATCCCCCCAGAAACGGACACCAGACTGGGATATATATAAAAATACGATTCTTTATGTAAAAATAAGGTATATATATCTCAACAGACTTATCACAAGACCAATAACGTTTTCGCTAGGCCACCAGGTTATACAGCAGGCAAATGTTCTTGGTTCGTAGTTCCAAATGGGTACTTAGTAGTCTCTTGCAAATGTTACTCGTGGTTCCAGTACTCACAGAGATCGACTCCTGCGAACGGGGAAATAAGGCGTTGCGGGCCCCGAGCCCGATACTGGAACTTCTTTCGTGATGTGGAGAGTCGGCACAGGTCGGTGCGACTCTCGGCTTAAGAAGTGTTCTTGGGTCCTCAATCAGCAGGTGTGGGCACGTAGGCAGGCGCGGCCAGCGACCCTTTAGCACGGCGGTGCAGGAGGGTCTCCACAGCGGGGGCGGCGTGGCCTGAGATGTCCGGGGATCGCGAAGCGGGGTCGCAGGGCACGGTCAGTGCAGCTGGATGACCCGGCGTAGATCACAGTCGTCGGACGGCTTCCGGCGGGAGGGGTGATAGCGCGGTCAGCGCGCTCCAGTAGCAGGCGGTGACAGGGATGCAGGCGGCCTGGCCCGGGGACAGAGAGCGGCTCGGGACGGAGCGGGGCTCTCACGGGTTTGAGGCAGGCGAGCTTCTGAGTGTCACGGCCCTAGGAGGGGCGATGAGGGGCGCAGTCTCTTTCCAGCGGGATGCACACACGGCTCGAATTGGAGGACGAGCAAAAGCACAGAGAACCCACTGTTCCTGGGGTTCAGTTCAGGGGGCAAGCTCAGTTCAAGCCCTTGGAGAATGTTCAAGCACAAAGTAGCAAAGTCTTTTCAGTAAGTCTCTTCCTCTCCTTCCTCAGCAAGGCAAGCAGCAGGCCAGCTCCTCCGGCGTCTTCTTCTCCTTCTAGTCGGGCAGAGGTTCTTTGTGGTAAACAGGATTCTCATTTCTTAGGAGCCAGGCTCCTACTTTTATACCATGATTCTTTTGTTCTTTAGCGCCAGGGGGCCTAGGCCTGGCTCAGTCCAGTTCTGGAGCACTTTGTTATGGTGACTCTGCTCTTTCCTTTCAGCAGCAGGGCAGAGACATCAGCCGCCCCACAGGGGGTGGCGCCGGCTTTGTGGTGGCAGAGCACAGGTCTATTCAAGAGTCAAGGTGTACTCCTCCCACCCATCCAGGTGTAATCTCTCTACCCACCACCTGGCAGCCAACCTGTCTCTGGGGATTCCCCAACCCTGCTCCTTACTGTTGCTGGGCAGAACACACACACATACAGCAGAGGCGGACTGAGATGGTCAGGTCAGTAAATACTAACTTTCTAAAAGTAGTATTTACAAACCCAGGATATTAAAATAAACTTGACTACAAGAAGTATTTTATTATTCTGAGTTCAGGCATACTAAACTTGACATTCTACCACGCTCTCTGAGTCCATTGGGGTCACAGCGTTGGCGTGATCCCAGCAGCCCATTCTGGCCTATGGAGAGCAGGTAGCCTTCAATAGTGAAAAACGAAAATGGCTGTAATTCACTACTAAGACATGCCACACACATCAGGGCATGTCCTACCTTATGCCTATAATGCACCCTGCCCTTGGGCCTACCAGAGGGGTGGCTAATATGTAGGTAAGGGAAGGTTTAGGGACTGGCAAGTGGGGGCACTTGCGCAGTCAGCGCGACGGTCCCAGACCGCGCACAGGGTCTGCGGTGGCAGACCCTAGACACATTTTACAAGGCCGCTTCTGTGGGTGGCGCAACCAGCGCTGCAAGCCCACCAGCGGCATTGGCATTCACGAGCCCTGGCACCCCTGGTGCACTTTACTGGGGACTGACAGTGAATCCAATAAGCCAAACATGGACACCAATCAATGTAAACATTTTACCATAGGGAGAGCATATGCACCTTAGCACTGGTCAGCAGTGGTAAGGTGCCCAGAGTCATAAAACAGCCAACAACAGGTCAGAAAAAATACAGGAGGAAGGCAAAAAGTTTAGGGATGACCCTGCAAAAAGGGCCAAGTCCAACATATATCCTTTCCACTTGCAGCAGGTAAGATTCAATTCTCATCTCCTGAAGATACAGGGTAGCTGGAAGCCATGTCCATTCCTCAAATGGCATTTTATTTTTCGGTAACAATTCACAGGTAAGCACTCCTTTTAATGTGTTGGTAATTAGCAAACCTGTATTACAAAGTGATTTGTTCAATGGGCCGGTCGCCACGTTTTACTTTCAACCGTTTTTTTTTTCTTTTCAATTTTGGGCTAATGCCTCTAAAATAGAAGGATATTTTGAAAGGGTAGAATTCTTAACCTTGATGCCTCACACCATAAAATAAAAGCTTGAGTCTAGGATTTTATTAGCTATTTCATTAGTAGTCCAAGTTGCTATGGTGGTATAGTGTTTTTGTTTAAACTGTACGGAAAGGAGATCAATAGATTTAATAAATGATAGATCAGGAATAGTTGAGATAAGTTTTAGGATAGAGCGCCACTTCAGACCATCATGAATGCCCCTAGATGCGTAAAAGGGGTGACAAATGAATTTCGACATATTAGAAGTTTGGTTTTCTGGCATGACCCTTGAAGGTATTTTTAGGCCTAGTTTGCTCTCATTGACTAAATCGTTGGTTTGATGTCCTCCGGAAGAGGGTGATCTCTGGGTGACACTGTACCTATTCCCATCAGCCAGACCAAGCCATGCATGATCTGAACTGCGCCACCTTTTGACAAGAACGTAGCCTCATTATTTACTATTGATTCTGTCTTTGTGAATGACAGATTATTTCTCTATTAATGTGAATGCTTACTCTCTCGACGATTCTGAGTACCACTGTCATTTTGCTTGGAGATTGTCCGATTGTTGGCACCCACAATATCAGTAATGGTCACAGACTCTTTTTTACTACCCCTTAAAAGCTTCTGTACCTCTCTCTTCGATTGGGAATTCAAAGAATTTGACTGAGTGGGATCAAAGGGGGTTTCTGCACCCTTGTGGGAATAATCCTGCCGTTGTGATATCTGATCGGCTGATTTGAAGATAGGATAGCAGTCCCTGGGTTTGGCAAGTGACTCCATGGTTTTCTTAGCCTCGTTCCGGGCCTTCCACAGCCTTTTCCTGGCCCTTTTTGTTGGCGGAGGATCCACACCAATACCCGGAAAAACACCGGTCCGATTATCATCGCGGTCGTGACCACGGCGGTGTGATTTTCCTCCCGCCACATTTACGCTGGTTGCAGTCCGCCCGCTTGCCTGGTGGGTGGAGCTGGACCGCAACAATTGTGGCAGATCAGGGCCAAGCACCGCCGGCACGATTAGGATGCCGGCGGTAGCCAGCCTTTCCGCGGCAGTGGAACCGCCATGGAAAGGGTGGTGGAGACATGTTCCGGGGGCCCATTGCGGACCCACAATGTTTTGGGGGGTGTGGGTGCCCTGGGGGGGTACCCATGGTACCCCCCTACATTTCCATGTGCCAGGTGGCAGGCACTGTTCAGTGCCTGGCACACAGTGCAGGGAGACGCAGGACATGCTCCTTTTCACATCGCGGCAGTGTTGCTGGCAGCAGCGACCGCCGCAATGTTAATTGCCAGAATCCGACTGCCGCGGTCGAATTCCGACTGCGGAGCATCCTAATTGGACCAGCGGTTATGCCGCGGTCCTTGCGGGTGGTCTTTTCCCCCTACCATGGCAGTCGGGGAGATTTTCCGACAGCCATCCTAATAGACCCCCTAGTTGGTGGAGGATCCACACCAATACTCTCCCCTTAGACTGTGGAATTTGTAACTTGACTTCTCTCTATATTAGCATTTCCTAGTAAAAATTGGACTTTCATCTAATACAGTATCGAGTCCCAAACCTACTTCTGGCTTCCTATCTTTCCCTGGCTAAAACCCTGGTTATATGAATGGGAACATCTTGCTGAGCGTGTTGGAGCTTTGTACTCACACTAGTTACTCCTAACCCTATCCCAATAAGGGGAGTCAAAGGTAATTCTGAATTCGGTCTCACAACTAGGGGTCTATTAGGATGGCGGGTGGATGGCCGCCATATTTGAAAAACACAAGGGGCCCCTGCAAAAAGGATGAACCCTAGCAGGGATATCAATATTTTGGAAAGACAGTAGGCACCAGGTTAAGTGCTATGATAGCCAACAAGAGCTTGTAAACTCTAGTGACACAAAAATGAATAAATACAAGTATTTTGAGAAAATATATATCTATGTTTTTATTACTGTTCCTTTTGTTTTTTTATAAAAAATATTTTGATTTTATATATATAGCAATTAATATTCATTCAGGATTAATTCTGCTACAAAACCACATACACATAATAGTTATTTCCCATTCAAATTGGAACCATCTGTTGATGAAAATAACATTGCACCCTGAGGAAAATATGTCACAAATGCTAAAAGAAGATACACATGTGTCTATGATATTCTCAATTTCATAATCATTTACAATATCCTCATTAAATGAAGCATGTAATCAAAACCATGTCCAAGGACACTGGTAATATTCATAAGTTGTCAGTTGAACATGTACTCAAAGCCATATCAGATGACACTGTAAATATTCATGCAATATCAACGCGTTTCGGCAAGGCCTTCTTCAGGATTTTCATACCAGTGGTTACTTTAGTGTTGTAGATGTCTATTCCAGTCTGCAAATAATTCCTTAGCCATAGATCAAGAAGGACTTAATTATCCGTAGCTATTTTGTTCTATCTAGTGACTGCGTGATGATTCCATATGCTGTTTACTTGAATTTTAATTGAAATCTCGATGAACATAACACTCCGAAAAAATAATCGGAACTGGATACAGCCTCAGATCTGTGCTATGATCGAGTGTACGCCCGCCATCATATCTAGTTTATATTGTTTGGCACGTCCGGCGTCTCCTAATACCAAAATGATAATCGGTACTGGATCCGCCCGAGATCGAAACCCGGAAAACCACTGGTCTGATTAGCATTGCGGTCGTGACCTCGGCGGTGTGATTTTCCTCCCGCCACACTTCCGCTGGTTGCAGTCCGCCCGCTTGCCTGGCGGGCGGAGCTGGACCGCAACAATTGTGGCAGATCCGGGCCAAGCACCACCGGCACGATTAGGATGCCGGCGGTAGCCAGACTTTCCACGGCAGTGGAACAGCCATGGAAAGGGTGGCGGAGACAAGTTCCGGGGGCCCATTGCAGGCCCACAATGTTTTGGGGGGGTGGGTGCCCTGTACCCCCCTACATTTCCCTGTGCCAGGTGGCAGGCACTGTGCAGTGCCTGGCACACAGTGCAGGGAGGCGCAGCACTGCTCCTTTTCACATCGCGGCGGTGCGACCGCCACAAAGTTAATTGCCAGAATCCGACTGCCGCGGTCGGATTTCGACTTCCGAGCATCCTAATTGGACCGGCGGTTATGTCGCGGTCCTTGCAGGTGGTCTTTTCCCCCTACCATTGGCAGTCGGGGAGATTTTCCGACCGCCATCCTAATAGTCCCCCTAGTTTCTTATCTCCTTCAATAAGAGACCCTACTATAGTCTGGAGTTCAGACACATTATCTAAAATATGTGAACACATACATTTGATAATTCGATTATTAACATCAGACTGGGCTCTTATCACCAAGTTGTTTCAGTTGTGTAGCTTTGTATCTATCCTCGCCACATATACTTCTAGAGTATTTAGTAGTTCCACCTGTATATCGTACATAGTTGTAAATAATATCGTTTTTTTAATGTTAGTATTTTATTATTATTAAATTAGTATTAGTTATATGTTTAATAGAGTAAAAATTATATGTTAAAAACTTTGGTTTTTTTTTTTCATTAAGTTTTAGGAGTGGGATGTTGGGTTTGTAGGGGATAAGGGTGGTGAGTAATTTAAACATTTTTTATTAAAATTTAAAAATGTTTACATTTTTGTTACATTTGGAAGCAGGATGTTGGGTTTATAGGGGATAAGGATGGGGAGTAATTAAAAAATTTGCCATTCAAATTTGAATGTTTTTCAAATTCTTGGTAAATTTTAGGAGCAGGATGTTGTGTTTATAGAGTATAAGGGGGAAGAGTAATGTAAAAATGTTGGTATAAAATGTAATATTTAAAATAATGTTGTAAAATTTTAGGAGTGGGATATTGGGGTTATAGGGGATAAGGGTGTGGAGTAATAATACATTTTTTTAAAAATACTTGAAATTGAAATTTTGTAATTTCTTTTGCAAATACAAAAATTTAAGTAAAAAAAGAAGAACAATTATTGAACTTATATTTATATTTGAATACATTTTTCTATATTTTCGGAAATGCATTTAAAAAAAAGTATTTGTAATAAAATGTTAATAATTTTGTAAGTTTAAAATGTATTATAAAGCTACATTTTGGAAAATATTAATTTTATTTATTATAAATTAGGAGTTGTAATAGTTGTTTATCATATTTTATTCTCTAACACTTTCTTTTATTTTTTTTTATTTTGAAGTTGTAATAGTAATTTATGTTTTATTATCCAGCACTTTCCTTGAGCTTATTTTGTTTTTGAGTTGGAATAGTAATTTAATTAGGTTTATTATCCAGCACTTTCCCTGAGTTTTGTTGGTTGTGGAGTTGGAATAGTAATTTAATTAGGTTTATTATACTGCCATTTCCCTATGTTTTGTTGGTTTAGGAGTTGGAAAAGTAATTTAGGGGTCGATTGCGATGGCGGGCCCAACGGCTAAAGGGAACGCCCGCCATAGGTGCGGAGGTCCCGCAGTTGGCATTGGGATGCGCCCGCCACACTGGCGATGCGCCCGCCACACATTGTGACGGGCGGTGCTGCAAGCAGCACCCACCGCAAGGTAAAAAATGCATGTTGTGCATTTGAATGCACAACGTGACAGGCACCACGCGGTGCCTGCCACCTTGTGCATGCAAATGCTGGGGGGTACCATAGGCACCCCCCATGTGCACCCCCACCCCCCCAACACCCTGGGGGCCCGCT
Source organism: Triturus cristatus (assembly GCF_964204655.1). Lineage (NCBI taxonomy): Eukaryota > Metazoa > Chordata > Amphibia > Caudata > Salamandridae > Triturus > Triturus cristatus. Next base: position 525,412,629 of record NC_140592.1, read on the forward strand.
ACTGGCCCCCTACAGCAAAGACCGCTCGCCTGTCCATGGCGGCAATGCCGCCATGGAAAGGCGATTCACCGGCTGCTACATAATATGGACAGCAGTGTCTTGCAGACACCCCCTCCATGTTATTTTTCTGCCCAGTCGACGAGTCGACCAGCAGAAAACCGGCAGACGATCTTTCCATCCGCCGGGGTCCCTCCCCATCGTAATGTGTCAGGGGGGCAGATGGGAGGCGGGCGGTGTATTCTGGCAGGCGGATCGCCACCGCCATTTGGGCGGTGGGGATCTGCCCGCTATTATAATCGACCCCTTAATTCAGTTTATTATCAAGCACTTTCTCTGAGTTTAGTTTGTTTTGGAGTTGGAATAGTAATTTATTATGTTTTATTATCCAGCACTCTCCCCGCGTTTAGTTTGTTATGGAGTTAGAATAGTGATATAATTAGGTTTATTATCCAGCATTTTCCCTGAGTTTTGTTAGTTTTGGAGTTAGGCATAGAAATGTTTTATTGTTTTTTAGTTATTTCATTTTGTATGTATATTTAAATAAGAACGGAGATGTATGTTAGTTATACTTGTAAACATGTTTGTTGGTTACACATTTTTTTAATTTTACAGTTTATTTGTTCCTATTTGCATTTTTTATACAATATTAAAAGCATAATCCATGTATTTTGAAGTAGTACAAAATGTATTTCCAAGTGTAATATATTTTTAATATACGTTATTTGTAGAGTTGTAAAATTAACAATATTTATTAAAGTACATTTTTCATGTCGATTTGTAAAATTAACAATATTTTTTAACATAGATTTTTCATGTAGAATTGTAAAATTATCCCTGTTTTTTAACATACATTTTTAATGTAGTATTGGAAAAGTAACAATATTTTTATTAAACACATATTTTTACAACATAATTGAAAATTTGTACATTTTTTTAAAGTTTAGTCATGTAATAGGAAAGTTAACACATTAATAGTTTATTTTAAACAATTTAATTTTCACTGTTTATTATGTTTTAGGATAAAAAGTAAACATTTGTATTTCTTTGTGAAAACAATTTTTAATAGATTTTATATAATTTTATTTAATACAATTATATAAAATGCATTTTAGATATTTTAGGTATTATTTCATTATTTAGTATATTGAATATTATTTTTATTCAAATAATATTCAATATATTAAATAATTTACTCATATATTTCCAGATATGTTTTTTTATTATACATTTTAATATTTTTGGTAAATTTATAGTATATGAAATATGCATACATTTTAATATATATTAAATATTATATTTTTTGTTTATCGATAATATAATATTTAATATATATTTTGCAATTTCTTGCATACTTTTGGAACATTTGTAATTTTTTTATAATATATAAAAATATACATTTATGTTTTTGTATTTTAATAATATTTCTCAATTCTTTTCTATCGGGAGTAAGTCTTTTTTTTTCATTTTTATTACTCGGCTGTTTTTTTCTAGTTTCCTCACTTTTCTATCTAACTGTTTAGTTTTAGGTCATTTTGGAAGACGGAACCTCACAGTTGGGAGCTGCGTTTCATCGCTTAAGGTAGTTTTAGGGTAGGGGCGAGGTAGTAGGAGTATAGTTAGGTTTGTGAGAACTTTGGAGGCCCATTACGATGGCGGGCACCGTAAACGGGACCGACTGCCAGAGGTGCGGCGGTCCCGCTACGCCAATTAGGATGCGCCCGCCATCCTGGCGGTCGTATCCTGTATATTATGCATTGCGGCGGGTTGTACTGTCAGCAGCACCCGTCGCAAAGCAAAATATGCATGTTGTGCATTGGCATGCACAACTTGACAGGCACCGTGTGGTGCCTGCCACCCTGTGCATGCCAATGAAGGGGGGCACCATGGGTACCCCCCAAGTGCAGGCATACACCCCCCCCCCCCACGTCCTCGGGGGCCCGCAACAGGCACCCAAAGGCATTCTCTGCATGCCTTTCCATGGAAAGGCATGCCCCAAGCACCCATCCTAATATTGATGGTGGTGCCTGCAAGTCACCGCCACCATATTGTGGGCCTTTTCTGCCCAGCAGGCAATCGTGACGATTGCCTGCCGGCGGAAAAGCAGCGGACGGTCTTTCCAGCGGCCGCAGTACCCCCGCCATGCTAATGTGGCAGGGTAAATGGCCATCGGGCGGGGAGTTCTGGCAGGTGGATCGCCACCGCCAGTCGGGCGGTGGCAATCCACCCGAGATCATAATAGGCCCCTGTGTTTGTTCATTTTTAGTGTAGTTAGGTGTTGTTTGTTTTATGTGTTTGCTGTAGTGTTGAATTAGAGTAGAGTGTTATGCAGTGTTAGTTATGTGTTGCTTAATTGTGTTATGTTGTGTTTTTTGTTAATGTTAAAGTGTGTGGGTTTGTTATTGTGGGTGTGTGTTGTTTTATTTTTTACCCCAGGTTTTCCCAATCGGGAACGGATAGTGGTCGCAACCGTTTTTTTTTTTTGTACAAAAAAGGAAACGTTACTTTGGGCCCCAATACGATGGCGTAACAGTAAACAGGACCGACCGCCAGAGGTGCGGCAGTCCTGCTAGGCCCATTAGGATACGACCGCCTCCCTGGCGATCTCATCCCGCATATTTTACATTGCGGCGGGTGGTGCTGTAAGCATTACCCGCTGCAATGTAAAATATATATGCAGTGTATTGGCATGCACAACGTAACAGTCACCGCGCGGTGCCTGCCACCTTGTGTATGTCAATGAAGGGGGGTACCATAGGTACCCCTCCAGTGCAGCCCCCGAACCCTCCGGGGGCCTATAACGGGATCAATATGTAACGGCATTGAGTCACATGAACAAGTCTGTGAACAGAACAGAATTACAACAACTGAATATGTTGTTTTTCTTTGTAAGAAATGTTATTTTGGGGCAATTATCTATTTTTATATCTAGACATTGCAGTATAATCATTCACTAAACATCATGATAATTTCTTAAAGACCTTTATATGTAATATATTGTGGGCACAGTTTCTAATTTCAAAGCATATATTTATCTCTCTTTTGCAAACTAATTGCATGCCTCATACTAACGTTCACCTTTTCCACGAATAAATTCTACTTCCCCACCCCGTCCTCTGTTCCAACAAGTTCTGCTTAAACCACAAAGCATTGATCCAAATATGACTTTCTATGACAGAGAGACCTTTGGTTTGGCTTGCTGGACTGACTGATATAGTTAAATCAATAGTGTGAATAGTCTGTGTGACTTGTGTGCTGGTGCTTTCGTCATTATACAGGAAACCCTCACTAACCATAGATTGTCTACTCTTTTAATATATACTGAACATGTGTGCATGTCTGTCTGGTTTTTAATTATTGCAGCCAGCCTTTAGAGTCCAAATGGCATTTAGTATTTCCTCTTATTAGCCAATCCTGCTATAATTAAAAAACAGACACCTACACAACTCTTAGGCACCATTAAAGAACCCTCAAATAGGACCTCATTGATTGATGTATCCACCTATAGGGTTGAGGTATTTACAAAGGCCTGAAGAATTCGAATACCTAATTATTTCTGTATATCAGTCTTGATCTGTTTTGCGATTGAACCACTTGCATGTCTCACACTGTCTATTTAATGTTTATAATTGTGTTCACCTAAAGACTGGTTAATATAAATCAAAGAATCGTCTTTGACTAAAATGTATGTAAAAACAACATGATGAATAAAGTCCGTATGTTGAGTACATATAAAAAAGTGTAGACAATCTATGGTTAGTGAAGATATCCTGTATAATGACAAAATGTGTTTTGATCCCTACCGCCACTATTCTAAACTGGATCTGCTCCTGTTCCTTAGAACAGTAAAATGACTTTGTCAGGTGTATGCAACAAAAGAGTAACTGTCTGTCCATGATCTGATAATCATTTCTCAGTTGCAGTACCCTGAGGAGGTATTAAAAAAACAGTTATGATCGGCACAGCATTTTTCAGCATGTATTATATTGTTGCAGCACTTTGCTTTAGTAAGGATTACTGCATAAGGGGCATCTCTGAGCAGTATTAGGGCTGCAGATCAGGGCTTGCTATGTAGTTGTGGTCTGTAATTGTGTTAAGGATAAGAGCAAAGTGAGCTAATATTCAAGCTTATTTGGGAGTTTTAATATCTCATTAATAACATTTCATATACAGTATAATTGTTGGACTTGGCTTTTTCTGCAGGGTCATCCCCAAAGATTTTGCCTCCACTGTCTTGTTTTATGAACCCGTGTTTGTTAGCCTTAGGATTCTGTGCACGTAACCACTGTTAACCAGTGCTAAATTGCTTGTGCTTTCTCCGTAAAACATGGTAACATAGGCTTAGCCCCAACTGGCATATTTAATTTACTCGTAAGTCCCTAATAAAGTGGGGTCTGGTTCGCATGACTGGCTATAGCTGACTGTTGGGCCTTGTGAATGTCCTCTTGACAGCCACACTCAATAGAGAGCTTACGTGCCTGGATGGGCCATCATTGGCAGGATGGGAGAGGGAGCTGGGCACAGCCCAACTTACACTTGAATAGGCTGTGTCCTGCCTCCAAACAAATGGTTGCATAACCCCTGTAGTTGATCTGGAGCCAGGACAGGGAAGCCAGGATGCCTGGCAACTTCAATGGGATACCTTTAGAAGCTTCTCCCATCTTCCAGAGGCAGGGCACGAAGTATAAATATTGGACCTCAGACACCACCTCTTCAGTACACTTCTGGACCAGTGGAAACTCGGCAAGGAAGAAGGATGTGCTGCTAGAAGGACTGCCACTCTGCTGGACTGCTGCTCTGAAGGAACTGCTAACCTATTGTGTTGACCTGCTGCCCTCTTGCCTGGGGGAAAAGGACTGAATCTCCATCTGTTGAGCCCAGGACCTCAGAGTGACTCCAAGGGATAATTGGGTGGCCTCCTGACTATCTGTGTGTCCTAACCTGCCAAGTGGTGCCACACCAGTACTGGACCCTTGGAAGTAGGCCTGAATGTGCTCTGCCAGCACATCTGTGGACCCAGCAGAACCAATGCACCTCCTCTGCAGTGCGGTGCAAACCCGAGCAGAACTGACGCATCGCCTCTGCTGCACGGGTTCACCCAATGCAAAGGACTCCGCATTGACCCCGCTGCCACATTAGAACTGCCATGATTTCCCAACGCAAACTATTGCGTCTCTTGTTGATGGGATTCTCGACGATGATACAGGACCTCGCATTGCAACTCTGCAGCACCCAGAACCGACACATTGCTTCAGCTGCGCAACGCATCCTTGGAGCGGAACCTCACAATGCTCTGCAACCAGGACCGAAGGTACTTTGTTCAGAGGACCTAACTTGGTCCTGGCAGCCAGCCCACATTCCTTTGCGGCTGGCCTCAACGTGTGACTTTGTCCCGGTCCAGGACACGACCAGGTATCAACAGATGGCACTACTATTTTCACTGAAATATGACAACCCGCATTACTCAGGTTCTACTAATCGGATTTTTGTTGTTTTGGTCTTATTTTCTTTGTTACAAATTATTCTATTTTTCAAACTGTGGTGTGTGATCCTTTTGAGATGTGTTTTCAGATTATGTGCTTTTATAACAAACTAGCTCAGCCCTCTCTACTTTGCCTCCTATAGAACCCAAAGAATTGCAGTACGATCTGAGGTATTTCCCAATATGGGAGGCATATTGCTCAATTCTTGCACAAATACAAGGACAATGCATGCACTAAAAAGAACAACAGATTGATCTGTTAATCCATGTTGTTTGGTTTAGAACTTGATACAACTTTTGTGGGTAATCATTTGTGATACATAGTCGTACCTGTTTACCAAATTTGTTTTTAGAAAGATTTCTTATTTAGCATAGTATATAAATAAATTGCATGTAACCTGTACCTTGAACAGAGTAGGCATGTGGTTCTGTAGGACCTGATGTACTATTCCCATTCAGATGTGTTATTTGTACATCAACTTGTTTGCAAAGGGCTTACAAATTGTAATTGGCTTATATTCTACTAGGGCCCCGTCACAAATTGTACATTCACAGGGGTCAAAATTCGACCTGCCTAATTATTATTAATAGGACAGGCCATTGTTTGCTATACCTTGTGATTGGCTGCAAATTCTGGCATGGATGCATGCAAGGGACAGTAGACCTCCAACGATGCATTTGCATTCACATCAGGAAACTCTTTAAAAAAAAAAAAAAAAAGCAGCCCATGCCCATTAAAAGGTACTAGTGCTACTTTTAACAAAAAAAGATTACATTTTGGTTCACAATCATGATTCTCTAAAGGGATTAATGTCCTACTGGGACATCTTCTCCATTGCAACTCTAACCCTTTGCACCTTTGAGTTTTCGTAATTTGATCAATGGTTTATGACCGCAATTGAGATCATAAACCATTGATACATATCATACTTCCTGTCACACCCCTTCTTAATAGCGATTCAATATGAGTTAGTAAACCTGTTTTCTAAGTGAGTAGTGATTTTTCGTATCGAAAAACGGGTTTATTGTATACTAAAATGCCAGTTTTTGATTGCAAACCCCTATGTATGAGGTATTTGGATAGCACAAATATAAACAAAGGCAGAGGTGCACTGTACACAGCCAAAGGCAAGCACACAGTCAGCAAGTGATAGGTGAGGTAGCTGGCTTGTAGATTGTTACTGCATTGTGAGGTACTGTTTTCTAAAGAGGGGTATTTTCAACTCTTTCCTAAATTGGGGGAGCTTTGGGGCAGACTGGTCCTGATGAACATGGGGTGTTCCAAATCCTGGATGCATAGATGCAAAAAGGCCTGCTGCCTTATTTGTTCCTTTCGTAGCTTGGTACATCACATCTTCATTTCTGAAAAAAGCAACTAAACACAAAGCATTGCCTTTCCCTCTAATACTAGAAACTGCAGATGGTAACTCTAGTTGCTAAACTGAGACTATTTCTGTGACTGGAAAAAACTGTGCTGAAATCCCAGTTGTCACACTGTACCAAAATGTGTGAGTCTAGGCAACAAACGTTCGATCTTGTAAAGCTACAATATCACTGAAATGGTTAGGCAAGTACTATACAAATGCTACATTGCAATATGATACAATTTGGCTAAACATCTCCACCACCCTTCATCACATTCTTTTTTTGTAACCTGGTTTCAGCTTGACCTGTCATATGGCTGGGTAAAGCCCAGAAAGAAAAGCCATGATTGACACGCTTATGTTTCTTAAGTTGCCTTCCTTTCTTACACAATGACTTTTGACACATATTTGCTTGCGTGACTGTGTAGGATTTGCTTCTCTGAAACCACCTTGCTTACACTTCAACTTCGTAGGCACACTATCCCAATGCTTTGAACATTTAGTACAAGACTAAGCGCACAATGTGCAAATGTTGTTGTTTGTTGGTCGTCCGTGAGGTGGCATAGCTATCACAAGAGGATAAACAATGTCAACCTGCCTGTGCACTAGGGTGTGTTTGGAAAAGCTTGTTAATAAATGTATACTCCTGTCAGGCATATAAAGGCTACTTTTGTGATCAGAACCTCTTCACAAGTCTTTTCTTCAACCTGAACCCAAACAATGGAATATTAAACTTTCACCATGCCAAGGGCATACTGTAGCCAGCAGGATGGTTCTGTGGGAGGAATGATCACCACTGAAAGAGGTGGTTAGAGTCAAGTCACATGCTGCATCTGCTGAGCCGATCAGCCTTTCATTACAAATTGAGCAACAAATAAGTTTAATAGTGACACCAGTAACTTGCATCACTGAGAAAAGTTGGTATGAAGCACTGTAGGATAAATAAGTTATTGTTGTAGATCACTTGGGACTCATTTCTTTACAACCCACAACTAACTCTACTGGAGTCACCTACAACATAATCTGGGCCTCTACTAGGCAGGGGCTCTTCTCACCCTACACTCAAGGGTATCTTGACACTGAATAACAGATGTTTATTGCTACCCAACTCAATGGTACTCCTTTTATCGACCTCAGAAGGATGAATGGCTGAGTGGACCCTCCAGGATTTGAACCTGTGACCATGAGTTCAAACAAAGGTCTCTACAGGGGATGTATTAGTCCACTAAGCCACCAGAGCCAGCCAGTAGAGTTAATCAAGGCTCAAGCTTTGTTTGAGCCAAATATCTGGCTCTGACTCAGCCCATGATCAGTCTGGCAACTCAGTCACTGACCTTTTTTTGTCACTAATGTAGGTTTCTTTTTTAAACAGAAAACACTGCTAAGCATGAGACAAAATAATGCAACCATATCATGCAAAAAAGCTGCATTTCAGCAGTTCAAGTGTAGAACTTATATGTAAAACTCTGTCTATGACTAAGCTCTGCACTTCCATGCATCTTTATTGAAGATGTGCATTAAACAGAGAGCAGACTCTACAGACTATCAGAAACCTCTTTTTTTTGCTTGCTTGTGTGATTGCCTTCAAAGAGGTGTTGACAGTAAAAAACTTCTCGGGCCAGATTTACAGAACTTTTGCACAGGGTTTGCATCGAAAAGGTAGCGCAAACCTGTGCAAAACGTTTTTTGTTGTGTTTACTTTCTAGCGCATAACATCAGAGGGTCGTTACATGGGTAATAGATGGAAATTCCCATGCCACATCCATCCTTTTTGACACAAAACCAATCTGCTAACAATAGTGGACACTTTTTGCACCAAAAATCATGCTATAATGAAGCAGGCATTAAAAGGAGAAACACTTTGTGTTCTCCTTTCTGTTTCAACTTTTCATGTGTGCTGCACTGTACAGCACCCATACAAAGTAGGAAAATATTTACAGTTTGTCTAGGTATAGTATTTTGTACTGGAAGGGTACCCTTCTAGTAGAAAACACATGCTACAGTCACGCAAGCACCTCTGCACTATGGTGCAAAGGTCTGTGTGGTGTTTAGCAGCCTGATTGTGTGCCGGGCTGGGGAGAGGGGAGGAGAGTGCCATAACTCTGTAGATATACCACTTTTCTCCTCTCTCCCTGTCAAGCAACACAGCACAGTAACATTGGGTGCTGCGCTGTACTGTGTAACAGGGTCGTAAAATGGGTTTAATAAATACTAAAAAGTTGGTTTGTGACCATATGTACACATGAAGTATTTGTATAGCACAACTATAAATAAAAGGCAGAGGAGTGCTGTACACAGCCAAAGGCAAACATACAGTCAACAAGTGACAGGAGAGTACGCTGGTTTGTAGATTGTTAATGCATTGTGAGGTACTGTTCTTTAAAGAGTTGTGTCTCTATATCTTTTCTAAATTGGGGGAGCTTTGGGGAGGACTTGTCCTGAAGAAAACAGTGTGTTCCAAATCCAGGGTGCATAGATGCAAAAAGGTCTGCTGCCTTGTTTTCTCGTTTCTTAGCTTGGTACATCAAACCTTAATTTCTGAAAAAACAACTATTTACAAAACACTGTCCTTCCCTCTGATACTACTAACTGCAGATGGTAACCCCTGCTGCTGAACCTGTGACTGGAAAACCTGTGCTGAAATCCCAGTTGACACACTGTGCCAAAATGTGTGAGACTAAGGAACAACCTTTCAATCTTGTAAAGCTACCATATCACTGAAATGAGTAGGAAAGTGCTATACAAATGTTACATTACAATATGATACCAGAAAGTTGAGCACCTCCATCACCCTTCATCGCATTCTTTTTTTTGTAATCTGGTTTCGGCTTGACAGTACAACAGAAATTATCTATGTGCTGCACCTCAAGTTTGAATGATTTCTGAACCACATCAGGGATTCAGGAATCCTTATATTTAGGGCAAGAAGAGCCCCTGCGCAGTATGGGCCCATTTAGGGTTACACAGGATAGAGCATAAGTTACAAGCCCAGGTTCTAAATAGACACTGCTCATTACCAGGAAAACTGGTGCGGGGGTTTAAATCCCAGCATTCCCAGTTGACCAAACTCTGTTATCTTAGTCAACTCACTTTATTTAATTGCTCTCATTTCCCTTGATTGTCACATCTGAGAGCTGCTTGGATACAGTACAGTACAGCTCAGTGGTGCCAGGCAGAACCAGCACCTGCTATGTGTTGTTGTGAACAGGAAGTGAGAGTGCTGGCACCATCGCTCCTGATTGCTTTTTTTCCTACTTGAAGCGGGTAGGATTTCATTGCCTGCCGGCCAGACCAGACCTTTTGCCAGCATTGCTGCTCCCACCACTGTCTGAGCCGTCTGGGCAGAGAGCAGAGAAAGAGGCACAGGAGTAGAGCAGGTGGCAGCAGGAGGTAAGGCTTATTGCCACGAAGGCCCCTAGGCTGGGCCCTGTCCTTGGGAGCCTGTTCTGCCCTGCGGTTATGCTGCTCCTAAAATTCAAATTTTTATTACAGTACGTCTGCTATTTCACGGATGCATTCTCTTGCTCCTCGCCCACTAACTGCTTCCTTCATCACCCTGGGGGGGGGGGGGGGGGGGTTCTAGGGTGCCTTGGAGCCTTGGAGTCTTGGAGCTTGGAGCTTTGGTCATCTGTTAGCTACCCCAGCTCCCTTAACCCCCTCCTCTCATTCTCTGGTTATTCATCGTACCTTCGTCAGCCAGAAGATGAGCAGAAGGACTCAGGGTGGGGAAGGGTGCAGAAAGGAAAGAAAGAAAAGAGTGGAGAAGTGCAGGTCTATTGTCAGGCAAGTCTCGGTCTTGGACCTGGCCTTGGCCTCTTGCACCTTTTGTGCTTCTGTTGAACTTTCGGCATATATATTTTGGAACTTGGCTGCGGCACCAGCAACAACTGCAGTGATTCCAGACTTACTTATTTACGTCTCTCACTGTAGTAGTTTCACTGCTGCAGGTCCCGCCTAGTGTCCAGGCAGCAGTATTTCAAACTTCTACTTATATGCCCTGCTACACCTTTTTACTTCTTTTTATTCTGTTTTAGCTTTATTTATCTTTCTTTATAGCTATAGCAGGATCATAGTAGGAGTACAGCTGTGGTAAGTTGTGTCTTCCTGTTGCTCCCTGCAGACAAATCTTTATACCTTGAAGTCAGGTCGCCGGAGAGAGTCATTACAGCTACAGTTACAATCCCAGCCACCAAAAAAGGCGGAAGACTGCTAAGAAAAACCAAACTCAATCCCAAAAGGATACATCAGATGGTAACGACATGGAACTTGAGGAGACACAGGCCCATATTGAGGCAACGGCAAGATTGAATCATGTGAAAGTGGTCCCTGACTAAGCATCTAAAACTGTTACCGACTTTAGGACATAGCTCACCCAGTCCAGTATTATGGACTATTTGAAACAATCTGATAAAGTTCAACGTGAGGATGGGATGTCTTTATCCACACCTGCCCTAGTAAACATATGCTCTCTGATAGTTCAGGCTGTGTGTGATGGTGCATTACTTCAGGGTGATTAAACAAGAGACTGCTTGAGACAGTCTGCTGGTATTACTTCTTCATGTATAAAAGCAACTGGTGTAAAAAAGATTCCATCTGAAAGAGGGCCTTCTCATGTAATAGTGGCTAAAGCCTAAGTCCATCTTGAGCCAGTTCCTGAAGTTTTCAATTAAACAAGTCAGCAGTTCAAATTACGCTGCCAGCTCAAAAGATCCATCCTTTACAGGCGTAAGGTAAAGCTCAGGTTGTAACCGACCGTTACAGGGGTCCAAGTGAATGTGATGTCACTGTTATTTGTCTGGGTGATAGGCAAATTAACCATAGTTTTTTAAAATCTTCAAATCTTCTATATCTTCTATATCTATATCTAAGAATGCTAGAGTCTGCAAGAGTCTAGGAGAGTCTATAAATCAGTCACCAACAGAAAAAACTGCTATGAATCTATTTAGTGAACAACCAAATTTTCTCAGAAAAGGGGGGTCCAAGGGAAATATATTTAAAGACCCACAGGTTTCTAATCCCTTAATACCTGCTATGAAACAACAACACAGAAACCCAGGGTCTAAACAACAATGAGCACACCAATTAAAATTAATTAAGTGCTCAAAGAAAGAAAAAGCAAGTGAACTTTATCATTTTAAATAAATCCCATCAGCCACCAAAATAGCGAACATCATCATTTGGGATTCTTCAAACCATACAAAACTCTCCAACATATCAGAGCTGCATCTTATGTGAGCAACAGTACCTTCTTTATCTTTGAGATGTGGTTTTGCTCAAGTATTAATTTCATACCATGAATCCTTATGATGTTGCTATCTTATATCTAGGTAGTGGTGATGGAAGCAGTGCAAGTGAACAGTGAGTGCAAAAATTAAAATCGTCTACCGGGCCAGAAAAAGCATTTTAATAGTTACTGTCCAAGTGACGAGGTTAAAAACCAGTGTAGGAGCAGTTTTAAAAAATAACTGCTAAAGTCCAAAAGGAAGGGTCTACATGTTTCAGCCTTAAGATTTAATGGCAATCAGGCTTTCATCAGGACCTTATAGAACTTTTGCTACTGCTGTATTGAATTTTGTGCAGTTCCACAAATAAACCAAACCAGTGACGTAAAATATATAACCTACTTCGGTTTGGGATTTTCAAAGACTCCCATGAATTTCTGGAGTATTCTCCCAAGTCCTAAAAAAACAAAAAATAAAAAATAATAATAATGATAATGTTCAAACTTTGCTTTATCGTTCAAGTCAGTTATCATTATGTGTTATTGCAACTGTTTGTGGCAATAAAACTAATCTGAAATATAATTAAACACTATACCCATAATCAATAAGTTCAGTTTACGCTTACCCGTCAGTGTTCTTTTATTTTTAACAGCTTCTACAAAAATCAACACAACCAAATCACCTACTAAGGTCACTTCATCAACTAACAAGAGTAAGTATATTAATTACAAATAAACAATAATAAACCCTTAATAATATGAATAATGAAATTAACTAAAATTACAAAGTAATGTTTTGTTTTTCACAGATTGTAGTTCACAACTCCACCTAAAACCCCCAAAACAAACATTACTTTTGAAAAGAAAACCAAAATCAAAATAATGCAAAATGTATAATACAAAGTAAGTATATAAAATAACCAACAATTAAACCTAACTATTAAAAAGTGTTTTTATTAAAAAACGAATTGTTACTAACAAATACTTTTCTCTTAACAGCTTCTACAAAATTCAACAAAAAGAACACCAATGAAAGAGAATTCACCAACTGCGTTCAGTAAGTATTTTTATTTCTCCAATAAATTAAATACACTAAAAAAGCTAAACAAACAAATAAACTAAAACTATAACCTTCTATTTTAAATTTCACAGATTACACTTCAATAAAAGTCCACCTTAAAGGAACAAAGCAAAAATTAACTTTGAAAACAGAAACAAAAGCAACATTACAGAAAAAGATCAAATTAGGTAAGTACATAAATTAACCAACAAATACAAAACTAATTAACAAAATTAAAATAAATTAAAATGCAAATATAACTAACAAATATTGTTCTCTTGCCAAATTCTCCAAATTACAACCTACAAATGTCACGTGCACGCTACATGGACCAACAGAAAGAGCAGAAAGAACACCTAGGCGCAGCGTTTCCCTCACATGCATGAATGTATGCCGGTCTGATTGCATTAGGCGCCTAAAAAACTACATCCCCCAGAACCCATTTGGGCGCCTCAGGAAGAACCGGAACAGACTCCTTAGAGCAAAACCACCGCTGTAAAGCACCTCCTCTTCCTGAGGGAGGTGCTTGACAATCTTGCCTGACGTCGGAAAACGTAAGCGGAAGGTATTCCCCGCTGGATTTCCTGCATCTCCTTGTGGCATGCTTTCGGCTTCCCGAGCAAAGCGGAATCTCCGAGAGGACACGGCTTTGCTCTGTTCTGCCTGGACGCCTTGGACTTTGACTCCCGGCCGGGGAGCTCCCAGGTACCTCAGTCTCGGGAGGGTCCGAAGCGTCGGTACGCTTCCCCGACTTCCGTGACTTTGCAGTTCATTTCTGCGAGCTGGGGAGTCAGCGCTTGTTCGTAACCGAGCTCCTCTGTGGTGCCAATAACCTCGGATCAGGGGCTTTATCATTTTGTTTTGCACTTGTGCTGTGGATTTAACAGAGTCTGGTGCAATAGGGACGGTCTTTCTTGTTATTTTTCTGGGCACTGGACCAACAGCGGTGCAGTACTGTACCCCAACCCCTTTAAAAAGGGGTTGTTACTTTTGCTCCTTTGCTTTCTACGTTTTGGACTATATAGCGTGTAGAGGGCGTTGCTTGGAAGGACTTCTGTTGGCCTCAATCATTTCGCCAGTCATAGGGTCCTTACATGGGAACAGCGTGCCACGAAGGTAAAGACAACATTCTGGCATTTCCAGGTTCCGGTCCGTTTGGTGATGGCTCTGTGAATGAGATTTAATTACAGGATGGGGGTTTTAATCAAGGAGAAAGGCGCATAGTGAATTGGGAACAAGTGAGTGAATGAATCATTTCCTCTCTGGTCACGAATGTTCTTATGCATATATTGTATAGCCTCTCATACACTTCTCTCTTCCGTTTCATGCAGTACCCTTACTTGAAGAGATCAGTGGAGACGTTCAGAACCCCAGACCCAGAGAAACCAGACATCCGCGTCTCCACAGTATTTGTTATTTTATCCCCTTCCCTTTTCCCCGGGGTGGTTCCCTCCATAGTAGTGTTCCTTACTCTGTGGGGGGTAGCGTCCAGGGGAGTAGGGAGGCTTCTGTACCCGCCGTCGTCCCTGCTGGCCGATAATCAAGGTTAGTGGCCTTAAACCTTATTCTTGAGCCACTGACGGCCTGACAACAACAAAATCATCGAAAACAATATTATCAACGAAAAATAGTACGTATTTCTATCAATAGAGTAGAAATAAAAGCTAAATAATTAAAATGATACAATAAAATGTAACACTTTAATAACAATAACAGTTTGCTCTTATACCAACAGAAAAAACCCAAGCGGATAAACATCAACAACAGAAAGAAAACCCATCAAGAAAATAAAATTAAAATACATGTGTCTTTCCAACATATTAATTATACACAATATTTATTGTTCAAAATAGTATAATTAATAGATATATATACATATATTCACAGATTAACCAAGAAATGGCAGAGGGAGAAAAATTCATTACTTTCACAAAAATGGAAACTACTTCTCTGCTACATGGGGTACACTTCTACCCAAGAGAAAATGAGTGGAAACAAAACACATTGGAAATGCAGTAAATATTACTCTAACTTTTGTTACGGTAGAGCCACTACAATAGCAACCAATGTTGTAAATGTCAAAGAACATAACCAGCCCCCAAATGTAACTGAAATTGAAGTTAGAGATGCTCTCGAGACAATAAGAGAAGCAAGTACCAGCTCACAACAAACAAGTACCCAAATACTTAAAAATGTGTCAACTAGGGTACCTGAGCATGTTGCAGGACACTTACCGTCCATCCCCACTCTGAAGAGATTAATTTCCCGAACTGAAAGAGCTACAGCTCAAACACCACCTACCCTCAAACTTTTGCTGAAATACAAATATCACCTGAATATACCATCACTCACAAAGATGAAAAATTCCTTCTCCATGAAAACAAAAGTCATGAAAAACAAATTCTCATCTTTGCATTAAATACCAACTTACAAAAACTTTAAAACTGCGACACATGGATGATGGATGGCACATTCAAAGTTTGCCCCAAGCCATTTTTATCAATTATACACAATCCATGGTGAATATGAAAATACTAACATACCCTTCCTACATGCACTACTCCCTAATAAACAGAACACCACATACATAGAACTCCTAGCAATAGTTAAACAATACACCGACAACTACTTTTGCCAAAAAAGATCATTGATTTTGAACAATCAATGATTCAATCAATTTTAAAATTGTACCCACACACTGCAATACAAGGTTGCTACTAACACTTTAATCAAAGTATCTGGAGGCACCTACAAAACTCTACTTTAAGTATAGATTACGCTACCAATAGCAACTTCGCCTAACAAATTAAAAAAATGATTAGCCCTGGTCTATGTACTAACAACTGAAGTAGCAAACCATCACAACCTACTTCTTGAAAACCCCTTCTATCAGGCAAATTAACATTGCGGCGGGTGCTACTGACAGCAGCACACGTCGCGATGTTAAATTAGGATGTTGTGCATCTCACTGCACTACGTGGCAGGCACCACATAGTGCCTGCCACTTGGTGCAGTGAAATGTAGGGGGGTACCATGGGTACCCCTCAGTGTACCCACACCTCCCCCAACTCAAGGGGGGCCCGCAACGGGCCCCCATAACCAATCTCTACCAGCCTTTCAATGGCGGTTTACCCACCACAGAAAGGCCGGCTAGGGACAGCATCCTAATTTGGTGGACAGTGCCTGCTAGGCACCGCAACCATTTCATGGATGCAGACCGCTCTGCCAGGCAAACAGAATGATTGCCTGTGGCGGTTCCGTGGCGGATGGTCTTTGCGTCCATCGCAGTCCGAAAGCGATTCCCCCTGCCATCGTAATGTGGCGGGGGAAAATCGTGGTCCGATAGTGGAAGGACCGCCACTGCATGGCTGGAGGTGGCGGTCCTTCCGCCATCGTAATCAGCCCCTAACTCCCTTCCTAGACTACTTTGAAGATACTTGGGTGGGAAGGTTACATAGGTCAGGGCACCGTAGGCAACCCAAATTCCAAATACCTTGGTGAAACATATATGATAGTACTCTAGCTCAAAAAGCAAAATCAAACAATGCAGTGGAAGCATGGCACAATGCCTTCCAGGCCACAATTGGAAGAGGACAACCAGCCCTACATAAACTTATAGAAGCTATTAAAAAAGAACAAAGCTATCAAGAGCTCAGACTAGAGCAATCCCAAACAAAAATTGGCCCTAAACTAAGTAAACAAACTAAAAGTATGTATGAATACCTGCAACATAAAACTAGACTATTTGCAAACACCAAAGGTCTAGAATACACATGATAGCTTAATCTATACTCTAAAAAAACAACAATGCTAAACACATAAACATAAACATTTAAACAACATAATGCTACTATTTAAAAAAAAAAAAAATTATAACTATGGGGGTCATTATGATGGCGGAAGGACCGCCACCGCTAGCAGTGCGGTGGCGGGCCTTCCGCCATCAGAAAGCAATTCTTCCCCGCCACATTACGATGGCTGAGGGAATCTGACTGCAACAGTGGCAGGTGCAAAGATCCCCCACCTCGGATTCGCCACAGGCAATGTTTATGATTGCCTAGCGGAGCGGTCAGCATCAATAAAATGGTGGTGGTGTCTATCAGGCACCATCTACCAGATTACGATGCTGGCAACAGTCTGTCGTTCCATGGCGGCGAAACCGCCATGAAAAACCTGGTCAGGATTGGTTTTGGGGGCCCGTTGCAGGCCCCCCTTGTGTTGGGGGAGGTGTTTGTGCACTAGTGCCTGCCACGTAGTGCAGTGAAATGCACAACATGTATTTTTAACACCACGGTGGGTGCTGCAGTTAGCAACACCCGCCGCAATGTTAAATTGCAAAATGGGACTGCCATGGTGGCGGTCACATCCTAATTTGGAGTGCGGGACCGCCGCATGCATGGTGGGCGGTCCCTATCCCCGCAACGATGGCAGTCGGACTTTTGTCTGATCGCCATTATATTGACCCCCTATGTCATATAAAATGTAACAAATAACACAAATATATATGACATGCTATAATTAATAAATTTAAAAAAATAAAAAATAAATCAACGTAACCAGAAAAATGTCCCACCCATAATAATTAAAATAACTTACAGTTATGTAGCAGTAGTCAATCTGGAACACCCAATAAATCCATAAAACATAAATCGAAAACCAAATCCATTTGAAAAGGGAACCCAAAAAAAATGCAAAATACAACTGTAGACAAAATGTTCCAACAATGCAATCCTCTCAATTACGAAACCCTCAAAAACCCGAAAATTGTTTTAAATAAAAAAACGCTCCAACAAACCCGAAAAGTAAAAGGAAATATAAACAAATCAACAAACAAAGGGGCCTATTAGTATCACAGGCAGCTCGCCACTGCTGAGCCGGCGGTGGCGATCTGCCCGCCAAATGCCCCTGTGCCACCCCCGCCATATTAGTATGGCGAGGGGCACCGCGGCGGACAGAAAGACCGACCGTCACTTTTCCATTGGCCGGATTGCCAGCCAGGCCGAAAAGGCAGACAATATGGTGGCGACACATTGCAGGCACCGCCATCCATATTATCAAGTGCATATCATATGATCAATCAACAATTTGTCTGGGTTCTGGATTTATTGAGCACCTTTGCCTTGTTCATATTGTTTAAAATAATATATTGATCAAATGGACATCAATACAGAGGGTCTGATTTAGATCTTGGCAGTCCGACTGGTGGGGCTGAGTACTCTGCCAAGCTGACGGTCTTGCGCCCGCGGTGTTTAGATGTATAAGCGATACACAGAAGACTGCTGCCACTGCTGTGTTCTGTGCTGGCAAACCACATGCTTCACTTTAGGATATTACTATCATATTGATAGAGTGACTCACTATATTGGTGATATATTGCGTATTTCTTCGTTTTTGATATTCGCGATTATATATTAGACCTCTCTAAATATATAGGGAACATAAACGGCTTAATTGACTATATAGGGATTGATTAGATTAGAATAGGAATAATATGTGCTGTCTCTGTTCTTGTCTTATAGATTTAATTTTATCTTTACTCTACTGAAATCGCACTATTCACCTGATTGAGGTAAAAGATCGTGGCTACTTATATATACATACCTTATTATTTAGCTATGCTCCCGATTTTTTTTTTATAAATTGGACTTTCGGGATTATATATCTCGTTTTATTATTTGGGAGTATATATTTATATATGCATGAATAATGCTCTTTTGAACTACGGTCTGCGGGCTGGCAGGCAGCGGTTCTTTCTCTTGGTTTGAGGAAATATAATATTATTCTGAATTCAGAATTATTATATTATATTATCTTATTGTCCTTATCTAGATACATTTTAGGACAATGGCCAGAATATTGGAGAAAACAACGTATGACTCGTATACTTTTTAGGTAAGACAATTGTTGTTGCACATGGAATGATTCTCTTCCAAAGTTTCTAATCAAAACTGATGACCAGACTATTAAATATCACATTCAGCCTTATAGGCTTAGTATTGACTTATGGATATAAGACTGATGTGGCGGGTACTGTGTCCCCTCTGTCCTCTCTAAGGGCGTCTCTTAGTTTAGGGTAAAAAACCATATACATGAATGATGGTCTGATACTGTCTGACCATACATACAACATTGTTGTTTCCCCTTGTTCATTTTCTTTTTCTTTGCAGACCCATATTATATGGGACCACATACAGCTTTACCTGGTTTGTGGTGAAACTGCCGTCCAAGATATAGCTCTTGGTGAGTGGACATTATCTGTTTGGTTAGTTGTGTTTAATAAAACTACAACTGATATTTGCCCTTCTTGGGATGGTCCACCTACTAATCTTGAGAACTCTTTAGGTGGATCATATATTGTGACAACTATATGGACAATACGGCCTTATCTCTGTGACCACGTTTTGGGTGTGTGGATCTTTAAGCTCATGCTACTCTACTCTTTTATGTATTACCTTATAAGTTATAGGTGTGAGATTTTGGCACGGAGTGTTTTTCTTTGTTCTCATTGGTCTTTGGTCAGTATCTACTCAATTAATATCATCACACAATTTTAAGATTATAAAATTGTAGGAATGCTCTAATTTATTGTTTGGATATTTTTTGAGTATTGTATATTTCTGTTGTAGCCCTGAGGAAGTCAGTGGGTGAAAATTCCCAAGACGAAACACTTGTTGGCTACCTTTGATGACGTTATTTATATCAACGCAATCACTGTGAAATCAACTGTATATCCTTGAATGAGATCAAAAAGAAGAAGAGAAAATTAAAAGGAGAAAAAATCTCACTTGAGAACACCTTGGATATGGACATTTTATTGTATTGATCTTTCCTATAAAATTTATTGGTGTTTTTGCTCGTGAACGACATTTTGTTTACTGCTTACCCTTTGCGCTCTTGGCCACATAGGTTCTTTTGGGACGTGGGTGGCCGTTCCTCTTTGTTCCCTGGAGCATGGTTTGATAGAATTTGTCGCTCTATTATGTAAAATTGGTTCTGCGCAAGGGGTAACCTAGCCACGCTTCAAAGTTTACACATGCTGTTGCTGCCTTGACGGCGGGGTACCGCAGAGCAGATTTGGATGCTCCTGTTGGGCTGGCGGTGTCCTGTCGGTGGTGGAGAGACAGGCAAGTAAATTTTTTTTATTTACGTAAAACAGATATATGTTGTGTATGTGTACATATGTGTATGTAGGTTATGTGTAGTGAGCATATTTTGTACATTCTGCATTGCAACCCACCAACCTACACACACCATGTAATGTATACCAGCACACACCACAAACACCTACCTTCAGGTCTGCCAAAGTGGGGTGCCAGTACGTCCCAGTCAAGATGCAGCAGGTAAAGGGGAAAATGGGCGAAGGTGTGGTGAACAAAATCTCAGGCTGTACCCAAAAAAAGGTGAGTTTTCACCCCTTTTTGTCCCATTCTGCTGACTCGAAGTAGGAGTGATTCAGTCCAGAATTCCCTTTGCAAAAGCCCACATCTAAATCTGGAGGGCGGGAACCCTGGTTGGAGTTGTGCGCCACCTGCTGTAGCCCATCCTGCCGTAGGGGTGGGGAGCGAAGTCCTGGCAGAGTTAGTAGGACCGCATCGGTCTTCTCTTCCATTGCCAGCCAGCATCTAAATCGGGAAGGCTTACCGCCAGGGC
This sequence comes from Triturus cristatus, assembly GCF_964204655.1. Taxonomy (NCBI): domain Eukaryota; kingdom Metazoa; phylum Chordata; class Amphibia; order Caudata; family Salamandridae; genus Triturus; species Triturus cristatus. Next base: position 525,433,403 of record NC_140592.1, read on the forward strand.
ATGGGCAGGTAGACTACCAAAAAAGCCCACTCCGTCGTGGTCCTGCCCACATCTAAATCAGTGCCAGAGTTTGGAAGGATGCTCTCTTTTCTTACTTCCTTAGATCTTGAGCTTATCTGCTATGGAAAATGCAAGTTTCCTTATTTAACCATCTTTTATTGGATACCATAAAATGTTCTTATGTAAGTGGAACTTCGAGAGGAAAAAACCAACAGAGATGAAGCCAAAGCTTGCAAAGCTTTAAAAAGTAACTTAATTTTTTCCACTTCACACAAAACCTTCTAGTACTCTTTGAGAAGCAATCACAGTTTGAAGGTGATGACCCTGCTGCTGGTGCACCAGTAACAACTGAGGGTGTGTCTGCTTTCATTTCATTTACCAGTAGAGACCTACAAACTATCTCTGAAATGTCATCTCATAGAGCAAGAGAAGATGATAACCAATTGCTGGACTTGGCCCTCATTGCAGGGTCACCCCCAAATGTTTTGCCTTCACCCCTTTAGTTTCCTGAACCCATTTGTGTTGGCTTTTAGGACACTATGTACTTTACCACTGCTAGCTAGTACTAAAGTGCTGGTGCTCTCTTTTTAAAACATGGAAAATTGGCTTCCACTCAATTGCTAAATGTAATTTACTTATAAGCCCCAAGTAAAATGGTACACCAGGTACCCACGGCCTGTAAATGAAAAGCTACTAGGGGGCCTGTAGCACTTACTGTACCACCCACTTAAGTAGCCTTTTTAAAACATGTCTCAAGTCTGCTGTTGCAGCCTGTGTGCAGTTTTGTACTGCCAATTCACTTGGCAAAATAAACCTTTTGCCAAGCCTAAAAACTCCATTTAATACCTACAAGTCATCCTTAAGATAGGCCCTAGACAGCTATAGGGCAGGGTTCAGTGTATTTGAAACGCTGGGCATGTACTTTTAAGTTTTATATATCCTGGTAGAGAAAACCTCTTATGTTCATCTTTCATTACTACAAGTTCTACCTCTATCATAGGATAACGTTGGGTTACCTTATTACATTTAATAAGTGATAATGTTTGCTTGGGAACATGTAGAAATGTCATGTTTGGTCTCTAACAAATTGCAATCTAAAATCCTATTAAAGGGTAAACTGAACTTTTAAGTCACAATTCTGAAAATTCCTCCTTTAGGAAATTGCCAGTTTCTTGTCCTAACCATTTGGTACCTGCAGTCCTTGTCTTGGGCCACATGACTAGTTGTATTTGACCTTTGTGTATTTCATCCACACAGTGTCATAAAAAGGGGACTGAGTGTTGGCATGATGGGTGCAAGGCACAGCTGTCACCTTATCACACTTACATTTCAAGCAGGCTGCCTCCACACACTCTCCCTATAATTTTTTCACCCCAGACTTCTTGGGGCTATGGCGGGGGGAGAGAATTACTGGACTATCTGCGAGGGGGGAGCCCTAGAAGTTTCTCATACTTTAAAGCTGTTCCCCAGGTATAAATATTGAACCCTCAGATCAATCCTTTAGTACACTCCTGGACTTGTGGACTCTACAGAACAAGGCCAGCCCTGCTGACAGAGGACTGCCCTGCTGCTGGAGGCCTACCCTTCTGTCTGTGAATAATGAATGGACTTCCTCCCTACATGCCAGGGTCTCTCAAGTGACGCCAAGGGTCAGATGACTGACCTCCTGTTCAGAGCTACAGAAACATACTAAGCTCCAAAGGTCTCCCTGCTACTGCTTATCTGACCTGCTGCCTGGACTGGCCTAGACCTCCAACTGGATCTGCCTGAGCCCAGCTGATCTCTACAAGAGTGGATCTCTGATCCCCAATAGGCACTTTCCCCGGTCCTGGGCCCTTGGTTTGCATTAGAGTACATTCCTCTGGAGAAAATCCTGAAGTTTTGGGTTCTTTGCGACAGCAAATGGCTGTACATACAAAGATCTTGCTGCCCGCCTCTGTGTAGCTCAGGTCGGATTGACTCTTTTCGCTACAAAAACCACCAGAGATGACTGACAACACGTGATCTGCACTTCACGCTACAGTGTCGACAGTTTGTGATGACTGTCAACGCAAACCTTCAGGAACGACCATCTGCAACGTTTGACTGAATCTTCATGCTACAGCGACGGGCATCTACGATGCCCGGCCTGCTCTTCGCACTACTGTATCGACCATCCGCGATGCCCTTCCTGCTCCACGCTCCCTCCTCTGCTGTGAACTGGACTCCTCGTACCAGACTTTGAGAAGGTAACTTTTTTTATGGGGAACTCACCTGGTCCCTGTTCCTGGCTCACACTCCATCATGGTTGGCCTGAACTTATGACGTTCTACGGTCTGGCAGTGGCTTTTCCGAGCCTAGCACGACCAAATGATCACAAGTGATGCTTTGTTCTTTTAGGTGCTATATTTACCTTAAATCTTTGAAATTGCATATCTCCGGTTCTACTGGTTGGAGTTTTGTACTTTTGTGTCGGGTTCAGGGTCTTTCTTACCAGTCTCGAGGTGTTGGGACGGTTCCCAGCTTCGGTTCTTGTAAGTCCTGGTTTGGCTGAGACAGGGGCGACACCTTCCGGTAGCCTCGGTGCTGCCGACAATGAAAGCCTAAGCAGCCATTGCCCTCCAGAAGGAGTCCCGAGAGGAAAAACCCTGGAGGGAAAAAACCTCTGATGTTGATGATAAGACTCCAGGAATGAAGGAGAAGACAAGGAGCCAGAAAACACTGGAAAACCAGGAGCCCAAAAAGGAACCAGGAGAAGACTGGAAGACAAGCTGGAACAGAAGGCGCAAGGGGAGAAATAAGAGCCAACGGAAGGAAGGAATCACCAAAAGAGGAGCCACGGAACCAACAGGAGCGAGGACACACCAGCAGGTACAATGAGTGTTGCAACTCAAGGAAGGAAAGGTTCTAATCTCTTATATACAGAAAAAACAGGAAGTGACATACAGGAACAGGAAGTGAAATACAGGAATAGGAAGTGACAGAACAGGAAGGAGAGGTGTCGCCATCTTGGATAGGGAAAAGAGTGAAGTGCAATAATATGGCCCCCAAGGAAGGGGGATCACCAGACGCCCACACCAGGTAAGTGCAATGTCCCAAGGTGCCTCGGGAAGCAGATGGGCCGCTGTACAAGAATGTGGCATTCCCGAAAACCAACAGGCTTTGCGGGTGCTTTCCGCAATGCCGTTAATATGGCCACAGTGGGCCGCGATGCTGTATTGTGGCGCCCCCGAAGAAGAGGGAGGGATGCTGCGGGCTGCACTTCGGCCGGCGAAGAGGAAACGGGTAGCGCCGCGGGTCGCGAGTCGGCCCATGGCATAACAGTAGGTCCCCCTTCCAAAGCCCCAGGCTTGCCAGGAAAAAGCCGAAAAAAACGGCGAACAAGAACAGGAGCGTAGACAGAGTCAGCATCCTCCCAGGTATTATCACTGAGGGGATATCCTTTCCAATGGACAAGGAACTGCAAACGGCCCCTAAAAAACAGAGAGTCACAGATAGCTTGGACCTCATACTCAGGTACCTCATTGACCAAAGCAGGAGGTGGATGAGAAAAAACCCTCCTATAGGGATCAGAGACATGAGGTTTCAACTGAGAGGCATGAAAAACAGGATGTATCCTCCAAGCATGTGGGAGTTGAAGTCGAAAGAACACAGGATTCACCACTTGAGTAACTTTGATTGGGCCATAAAAGCATCTCTTAAATTTACTACCTGATAACTGAAAAGGTAGAAACTTCGAGGACAGCCAGACTTTGTCATTGACTTGGTATAATGGAGATAGGTGGCGATGGACGTCAGCAGTGTACTTCATTTTCTCCATCGCTTCTTGGAGATGGACATGAACTTTAGATTGTATGGCTCAGAGGTGGCAAATAAAGGAGGCTGCCGCTGGAACAGAGGGGTTGTATTGCAGAACTGAAGGAAAGGTCCGAGGATGGAAACCGTATAAAACAAAAGAATGGGGTAGTCTTGGATGCACTATGGACCAAGTTGTTGTAGGAGTATTTTGCCAATGGTAGGTAGGAGGACCAGTCGCTCTGAGTCGCATTGCAATAACAGTGGAGGTATTGATCTAGCCCTTGATTTAAGCGTTCTGTTTGTCCATTGTGCTGGGGATGGAACCCGGAGGACAAGGCCACTTCAATATGAAGAGCTTTACAAAAATGTTTCCAGATGTGTGATACATACTGAGGGTCTCGATCAGATACAATCACCCGTGGCAGGCCGTGGAGGTGGTATATCTCCTGTATGAAGATGCTTCCGAGTTCTCTTTCAGTAGGTAGTTTTTTAAGGGCGGTGAAATGAGCCATCTTGATGAAAGAATCTATTGTCACCATTATAACCCGGTTACCAGCAGATGGAGGCAGATAGGAAATGAAGTTGGTGGATATGGTATGCCATGGAGCCGGTGGAAGAGGTAGGGGTGAAGCAATCCCATGGGTTTAGTATGCAATATTTTGGCTTGGGCACAGACAGGACAAGATGACACATAGACTTCGGTATCTTTTCTTATCGATGGTCACCAGAAACAGTGAAGTATCAGTTCTAGGGTAGCCTTGAAACCACGATGTCCGGCCATAAGAGAATCGTGACACATTTGGAGGGCCTCTAGCTGCACCTTTTGTGTGGGAAGAAATAAAGCCCTACAATGGTAGTAGTGTGTGTCATGTTGCTTAACCAGATCGACTAGCTTCTTCAATTCTTCTTGGTTCATGGATTTGTATTCAGAATGAACCCTGTCTAGGAAGGATTGAACCATGCCAACAATCCTTTGCGGCTCGATTATGTTCTGTTGTGGGGGCGTAGGTCTTTGTGTATAACGACGAGTCAAGGCGTCTGCCAAAGTATTCTGAGATCCTGGTATATAGGAGACGACAAAGTCATATTGGCTAAAAAAGTAAGCCCACCGTGCTTGATGGCTATTTTGGCATTGAATGCTACGGAGACATTGGAGGTTTCTATGGACTGATTTCGAAGGGTTCCCATTAAGAACTGCCTCCATTCATAGCAGGCCAGCTTCATGGCAAGTAATTTCCGTTCTAGAACAGAGTAGTTCCTTTTAGAGTCTGACAAGACATGTAACAGGTAAAACACAGGATGTTCCAGTCCGTCGTCTTCTTGTTGTTGGAGGATGACGGCACCAACAGCTCTGAGTGACGCGTCTGTCTCCACGAAAAATGTCTTTGTTGTGTCAGGGTGTCGTAAAATGGGTCCTTGTGTGAAGGCCTTTTTTAGGGATTGGAAGGCCTGTTTGGTGACTTCGGTCAACTTGAACCCTTGCCGGAGATATTCCTTTTTGATGTTTGGTATATGTAGCTGGTTTGGTGAGCACAGTTGTCAATGAATTGATGGTAAAAGTTTGCCAGACCGAGGAAATACTGTGTTTCTTTAATGGTCGAAGGTGATGGTCAATCCAAAATAGCCCGTACCTTTTGAGGATCCATGGCTATTCCTGTCTTGTTGATTCGGTAACCCAAGTGTTCTACCTCGGATTTGTCAAATTCACATTTTTCAGGTTTACAGAAGAGGCTATTTTGGCATAGTCTTTCCAGGACTTTCATGACGTGCGTGCGATGTAACTCAGGAGCTTCTGAGTAGATCAATATGTCGTCTAGGTAGATAACCACTATCTGGTTTAGGAGGTCCGAGAACACGTTGTCCATAAACCTTTGAAAGATGGAAGGGGCGTTAGTCAGTCCAAAAGGCATAACTCGGTATTCAAAATGCCCTAACGGGGTTCGAAATGCGTTCCCTTTTTTGATTCGAAGGAGATGATAGGCACCCCTGGGATCCAACTTGGTGAACATTTGAGCCTATCTTACCGACTCCAGTATATCCTTAATCAAGGGCAACGGATAGCGGTCTTTGATGGTGACTTTATTCAAGCCTCTGAAGTCAATACATGGTGGTAGATCTTTAGTCTTCTTGGGGACGAAGAAGAGGGGTGCCCCGGCAGGTGACGAGGATCGAACAATAAGGCCACTTTGGAGATTTTCCTCATGGTATTGTCGGAGAGTCTCTTTCTTGGGTTCAGTGAGAGAATATACTCTTCCGACGGATACTGTTGCTCCAGGTTCCAATGGAATGGCACAGTCAAACTCCCTATGAGGAGGTAACGTCCCATTCCTAGGCTTCTGAAAGATGTCAGCGTATGTATGGTAGTGACTTGGTATGCCTTGGACGGAGTTAACTGAGGTACAGGCTTCCTTTCTTATCATAGTCATTACCTTAGGAGACCAGTATTCTTCAGTGGGGTAACAGAATTGTTGACAGAAATTAGATAACAGGGAAATAATTCTTGTCTCTCAGTTGATATACGGGTTATGTCTGATTACCCAAGGTATACCTAAGATCATGACGTGGCTGGGTGAGGCGATCAGATCAAAAGACAAGTGTTCTTGGTGTTTTCCAAATGTAAGTTGTAATAACGGTGTCATGTCTTTGACTGGACTGGAAATGAGAGGAGTTCCATCCACAGTATGGACTTGTTCCGGGTTCTCTTTAGGAACACAACTAATTTGCCTCTTCTTAGCCCATGCTTCATCCAAGTACATCCCGCTGGCACCACTATCCAACAATGCTAGTATCTCTTCTGCTCCATCTGCCAGCCTTACAAGCATAGGCAGAAGAAAGAGAGAGGTGGAAGTTTTGTTCGAGGTACAGATCGAAACGATTCCAGACCATCCCGTCCTCTCCCTTCTCATAGAGGATGGGATTTGGTGTTTTCCGACTGCCTAGGAGGACGAGTGGGACAATTGCGAATCATGTTCCCTGAGGTGCCACAATACAGACACAGTCCTTCTTTTCTTCTGTGTTCACGTTCGGCTTCATACAGGGGTCCCCTGGTTAAGCCTATCTGCATAGGTTCTTCTCCTGTGGAAGGCTGTATGTCGGACATGGGGGTTTCTGTTTTACGAACGTTAGGTCGGGTTACTCCGGTATGCTGCTGGAGTCGTGACTTTCGTCTCTCCAAACGACGGTCATTGAGACAATGTTCAACTGACAATGTTAAGTCCATTAGCTCAGTCATAGTTTCAGCATGAGGAGAATGGACTAACTCATCTTTGACTTCTTCTCGCAGCCCTCTGCGAAAAAGGGTTACCAGTGTTAGTTCCACCCAAGTAGTTTCTGCTGCCAATTGCCTGAAACGTGTGATGTACTGCAAGACGTAATGACTTCCTTGTTGGATGTCACACAAGGCTTCTTCCGCTGATGTCTCCAGCCCAGGTCTTTCAAACATCTGTTTAAAGGACTCAAGAAAAGACGCATAATTAGAAAGTTGTGGGTCTTCTGTGGCTACCAAGGGTGTTGCCCATGCTAGGGCAGGGCCAGACAAGGCACTAATCAGGTACCCGACTTTAGTTCTATCCAAGGAAAATTGGGCTGAACGAAATGCAAAAAAGACAGTCAAGGAATCCAAGAATTCCTTCAGCTTGTTGAGATCTCCAGAGTAATGAGGAGTAGAGGCAGAGACCATGGGTACATCGAATGTCTTGGTTGTCAGCATGTGATGTACGGCTGCGTTTTCTTCTCGTAGCTGTTGTAGTTCTTGGGATTGTTGTAGAACCGTCTGCACTAATGCCTGTGCTGTTTCTACCGACCTTTCAGTAGGAGAGGACCGTGAAGTATCCATGCAAGTTTCTGGGGGTTGCAATCTGTCGGGTTTAGGGTCTTTCTTACCAGTCTCGAGGTGTTGGGACGGTTCCCAGCTTCGGTTCTTGTAAGACTTGGTTTGGCCGAGATAGGGGCTATCCCTTTCGGTAGCCACCGTGATGCCAACAATGAAAGCCTAAGCAGCCAGTGCCCTCCAGAAGGAGTCCCGAGAGGAAAAACCCCGGAGGGAATAAACCTCTGATGTTGATGATGGGACTCCAGGAATGAAGGAGAAGACAAAAAACAATGGAAAACCAGGAGCCCAAAAAGGAACCAGGCGAAGACTGGAAGAAAAGTTGGAACAGAAGGTGCAAGGGGAAAAATAAGCACCAACAGAAAGAAAAAATAAACAGAGGAGGACCCACGGATCCAACAGGTGCGAGGACAGACCAGCAGGAACCAACAGGAGCGAGGACACACCAGCAGGAACAAGGACAATGCAAGGAAGGAAAGGTTATAATCTCTTATATACAGAAAAAACAGGAAGTGACATACAGGAACAGGAAGTGACATTCTGGAACAGGAAGTGACAAAACAGGAATGAGAGGTGTCGCCATCTTGGACAGGGAAAAGAGTGAAGTGCAATACTATGGCCCCCAAGGAAGGGGGATCACCAGATGCCCACACCAGGTGAGTGTAATGTCCCAAGGTGCCTCGGGAGGCAGATGGGCTGCCATGCAAGAATGCGGCGAGCCCGAAAACCAACAGGCATTATGGGTGCTTTCCGCAATGCTGTTGAAATGGCCACAGTGGTCCGCGATGCTGTACCCTGGTGCCCCCAAAGAGGAGGGAGGGGCGTCGTGGGCTGCACCACGGCCAGCGAAGAGGAAACGGGTAGCGCCGCGGGTCTTCGAGTCGGCCTGCGGCGTAACACTTTTTGGTGTCAAATCATTCAATAAATGATACTCCTTTTTTTTAAATTGATGTGGAATTTTCCTTGTGTTGTGGTTTCACTTTACTACTGTTGCACTAATGCCTGTGCTGTTTCTACCGACCTTTCAGTAGGAGAGGACCGTGAAGTATCCATGCAAGTTTTTGGGGGTTGCAATCTGTCGGGTTTAGGGTCTTTCTTACCAGTCTCGAGGTGTTGGGACGGTTCCCAGCTTCGGTTCTTGTAAGACTTGGTTTGGCCGAGATAGGGGCTACCCCTTTCGGTAGCCACCGTGATGCCAACAATGAAAGCCTAAGCAGCCAGTGTCCTCCAGAAGGAGTCCCGAGAGGAAAAACCCCGGAGGGAAAAAACCTCTGATGTTGATGATGGGACTCCAGGAATGAAGGAGAAGACAAAAAACAATGGAAAACCAGGAGCCCAAAAAGGAACCAGGCGAAGACTGGAAGAAAAGTTGGAACAGAAGGTGCAAGGGGAAAAATAAGCACCAACAGAAAGAAAAAATCAACAGAGGAGGACCCACGGATCCAACAGGTGCGAGGACAGACCAGCAGGAACCAACAGGAGCGAGGACACGCCAGCAGGAACAAGGAGTGTTGCAACGCAAGGAAGGAAAGGTTATAATCTTTTATATACAGAAAAAACAGGAAGTGACATACAGGAACAGGAAGTGACATTCAGGAACAGGAAGTGACAAAACAGGAATGAGAGGTGTCGCCATCTTGGATAGGGAAAAGAGTGAAGTGCAATACTATGGCCCCCAAGGAAGGGGGATCACCAGACGCCCACACCAGGTGAGTGTAATGTCCCAAGGTGCCTCGGGTGGCAGATGGGCTGCCATGCAAGAATGCGGCGAGCCCGAAAACCAACAGGCATTATGGGTGCTTTCCGCAATGCTGTTGAAATGGCCACAGTGGTTCGCGATGCTGTACCCTGGCGCCCCCACAGAGGAGGGAGGGGCGTCGTGGGCTGCACCACGGCCGGCGAAGAGGAAACGGGTAGCGCCGTGGGTCTCGAGTCGGCCTGCGGCGTAACACTTTTGGTGTCAAATCATTCAATAAATGTTACTCCTTTTTTTTAAATTGATGTGGAATTTTCCTTGTGTTGTGGTTTCACTTTACTACTGTTTGTGTGCTGCATACATACTTTACACATGGCCTATAAGTTAAGCGTGACTGCTTTGTGCCAAGCTACCAGAGATTAAGAACAGGTTAGTTAGTGACTATTGTGTTTCACCCTTACAAGGATTGTGGTTGCTGCTTCAGCAGAGTGTCACAAGGTCCCTACCCTCCCATGAATGGCGACCCTGAGGATGTAGAGACTGACCCCTTACCAGCTCGTGCTGTACTTTTTCTTCTAATGCAGACTGCTTCTACCACACACGGGACGGACTACGGCGATTCCTTTAAGGGGGAGGGTTTCCTGAATTTACCTTCCACCCACAAAGATTATGTTGCAGCCGCATTCCTGCCAATGGGAGCCGATGAGGAAGGAACGGCATATTAAAATCCCGGAACTTCAGACGAACTGAGGAGAGTGTCAGGATCTGAGGAGACGCCGACAATCGCGCGGAAGGAAACCGATGTCTGAGCAGTATCCTGGTATCGACTTCGGAAAGACGACTCCAGTCAGAGGGACGCCAGGAAGAACAGACCCAACTCGGTTCCGGAGGAGACAGCGGCAAAGGTCACAGGGGTGGTGGAGAAGGAGATAGATTCAAGTCCCCACGCGAGTTACGGGCTCGGTCGGAAAACCTCCTGGCACTGGTGAAGGATTGCTAAGGTGTAAACCCGTCCCATCACTACCCACCCAACTTCCCCAAAGGCCAACGAAAAGGCCATTCACTCAGGTCTCTCTTTTCCCCGAGGTACTCCCAGCCCTTGAAAGATCCAAGGTTAATACCCTGTGATGCCAGTCAAGAAGGAGCAAGAAAGATGAGACTCTGTGCATATGTATACGCTGTTGAAACTCACTATGAAATAAAATAGTGAATAAACCAAGACACTCCATGTTATTTAAGCTAATTCTCTTTAAAGGGTTTCACCCCCTTCAACTAATAACCTAATTTCTCACACCAGTGTTGACAAACAACTCAAACTACAACAGCAAGCTTCTCAACTGATACTGCCTTATGGAATCCTGTTACAAATAAATTATTATTTAACTGGATTAAAAAAAGGTCTTTTAGCATACCAAAATCCCACCAGGGATTTTTCCAAATCAACACATCTTTAACAACTGGGTGAGAAAACATTTAAAGGAGTCTTTCCATTGTTGCTTTCAAGCAAAAACTGTGTATTTTTCAATTTTCTTGTTTGTTACTGGTTGTTATATACAGCATCACAACGAGAAGTCCATTGTTTTGCTTGTCGTTTGTTTTTAGTACAGATTTTATAGTCAGTAAACTAGATTTAAGAACAGGACACATAAAATCAGCTCTTTTTCTCAACATGAACCTGGCCCCAGGCATCAAAAGTGCATGGTGATATATAGTACTCTTCAAAATGAAGCTAGCAACATTAACTCTGGATTACTGGAACAGATAAAACATAGAACAATGTACTGGCAGGGTGTGTTGATAAGAATTGCAACAGGTGTGGCATTTTTGGCATCAAGGGGAATGGCATTCAGTGAAGAAAGACATGTGATAGGATCACAGCACAATGGAAACTATTTGCGGATTTTGGAGCTGATAAGCCAATTGGATCATTTCCTTGAACAGCATATCAAGAAATACGGAAATGCTGGTAAAGGGAATTCCTCATATCTATCTGCAAATATTTGTGAAGTATTTACAACATTAGTGAGCAAGAAAGCTTTCTATGCAATATTATTATCAAAAATAAGAGAAGCTAAATATTATTCTCTAGGGCCTTAATACGAGTTTGGTGGTCTTGGAGCGGGCCGGCATACTAGCACCCCACACCAAAACCGCCAAACCCGTTGTCAGTCCGTTCGCCCGATTACGCGTTGTAATCCTGTGGGGCGGTCCTGCATTGGAGGTCCCACAGCGGTGTTATTTATTTATGTTCATAGGAGAGCCTTAGAAAGGCACCTTCATAGGAGCACCGCAGCCTATTCCTGCATGGACAGAAATGCACAGTTTTGTACATTTCTGTCCGTGCAAGAACAGGGGGTGCAAGGGCCACCTTAGTTTCCTCACTGCCACCCTTTTCATGGCGGGCTCGACGCCATGAAAAGGGTCCCAGTGAGAAAACTTGTAATATGCTTTGCCGTGCCGCAGTAGCACCTCCAGCATATTACAGCCGCACGCTGCCATGCCACCGCAGCAGGATCAGGAATCCCAGGTGCATGTGGCGGTCCTGTAGCGGTTCCACCGCCATTGTTGTAATACGGCAGGTGGAGCGCCCTTCTGTCGGTCCAGGGACTACCACCATGGGTTTGGCGGTTCCATGGACCGGCACACTCGTAATTAGGCCCTTAGTGTGGACTCCACACCAGATGTTTGTCATGTTGATCAGTTGACTTTCACAGTGCGATTTGTAAAAGGGGAAGTACCCAAGGAGTGGTTTCTGGAATTTCTCCCTATTCATGGTCATGAAGCAGAGTACTTTGCAAATGTCTTAGTGAAATTCTTAGAAAGGGCAGGTATTCTCTTATCATATTGTAGTGGTAAGCCATACAATATTGAATCAAATATATCTGCTTAGTATTCAGGCTTATAAGCAAAGATTTTAAAAAATTAGGCAGTCAAATCATTGTGTGATGGTTATGAAACAATTCAAGCTGTTCTTCCTTCACTGACAAACAAGGACAAGCAATCACAAGCTACCATACATGATGCTCTAGGCCTCTCAGTACCACAAGGACCTCGGCAGATCAGACCTCATCATTATTTGTCAGTAATTCAAACATTATGGGGTCGATTCCGATCTCGGTCGGACAGCTCACCGAGAGCTGTCCATAGCCTTACCTTACGACCGAATCGTTCCAGAAGCTGGACCGTCCGGGCGAAGAAGTACAATACAGAAATGTGCCAAATTCCCGACTGACACTTACGCTCCGACTCCATCCACAATTTCCGTACGAGCCGGATCCGTAAACGCCCAATCGAGTCGCACGGAACCATTTAAACTGCATTTACCGGGCGGACAAGTACGATGCGTACTTCCTACGTGCCGAATGGGTCACCACGTACAGAACGTCACAGCATCCGGGAAAGCAGCATATCAGGTACGATTCGCGCCAGAACACAATACACGGCTACGAGACGGACCAGCTAGCAACGGGTACGCGACGGAGCAACAAGCAGCATGTACAAGACGAACACATCATGAATCACATCGCACAGGTCATACCAGTACTGTACATCTATGACCGGATCAGGAACAGACGTGGACGGAGCAGACAGTGAGTCAGACACCCACCACACAAACAAACGACACGTACCCTCCAAATGTCACACACACCCAGGGGGTCCATATCCTGTCCACTAGCAACAGGCCACTATAGGGGTTGCATGGCTATCACCACTACCAGCCCCACTCTTAGGGGACTTGTTGCTCATCACTACTGCCACTCCCACTCAAAGGGGGTATGTTGCCTATCACTACTGCCACCCCCACTCATAGGGGGTATGTTGCCTATCACTACTGCCACCCCCACTCATAGGGGACTTGTTGCTAATCACTACTACCACCCGACTCATAGGGGGTATTTGCCTATCACTACTGCCACCCCCACTCATAGGGGGTATGTTGCCTATCACTACTGCCACCCCCACTCATAGGGGGTATGTTGCCCATCACTACTACCACCCCCACTCATAGGGGACTCCTTGCCTATCACTACTGCCACCCCCACTCATAGGGGGTATGTTGCCCATCACTACTACCACCCCCACTCATAGGGGACTTGTTGCTAATCACTACTATCACGCCCACTCATAGGGGGTATGTTGCCTATCACTACTGCCTCCCCCACTCATAGGGGGTATGTTGCCTATCACTACTGCCACCCCCACTCATAGGGGGAATGTTGCCTATCACTACTGCCACCCCACTCATAGGGAGTATGTTGCCTATCACCACTGCCACCTGTTGCCTATCACTACTGCCACCCCCACTCATAGGGGGTATGTTGCCTATCACTACTGCCACCCCCACTCATAGGGGGTATGTTGGCTATCACTACTGCCACCCTCACTCATAGGGAGTATGTTGCCTATCACTACTGCCACCCCCACTCATAGGGGGTATGTTGCCTATCACTACTACCACCCCCACTCATAGGGTGCTGTGTGACTATCAATATCAACACCCACACCCATAGGATGGGTGATGCGCCACACATCCATCATACACCAACATTAGGTATGCCAGCAAAATACATCCCCCCTAACATCATGACAACAGTGTGTAGTCTGTGACAAATGCCCACAACAGTGAATATGACTTCGAACATACAATGTAACTCCCATCACATGTGTGACCAAACACTGAGTGTAGGCTACACAAGTCAAGCATCACAATAGCACTGTGTCAATGTGCACTAACCCCCCCTCACTGTGTAGAACAAAAGTTAAGTGTGGGGTTCCAAACTGCAGCAAATGTTGAGCATTGTGGTAATGGGGTCTAAACCCCCATCACTGTGTAGAACAAAAGTTAAGTGTGGGGTTCCAAACTGCAGCAAATGTTGAGCATTGTGGTAATGGGGTCTAAACCCCCCCATCACTGTGTAGAACAAAAGTTAAGTGTGGCGTTCCAAACTGCAACAAATGTTGAGCATTGTGGTAATGGGGCAGACAGTGAGTCAGACACCCACCACACAAACAAACGACACGTACCCTCCAAATGTCACACACACCCAGGGGGTCCATATCCTGTCCACTAGCAACAGGCCACTATAGGGGTTGCATGGCTATCACCACTACCAGCCCCACTCTTAGGGGACTTGTTGCTCATCACTACTGCCACTCCCACTCATAGGGGGTATGTTGCCTATCACTACTGCCACCCCCACTCATAGGGGGTATGTTGCCTATCACTACTGCCACCCCCACTCATAGGGGACTTGTTGCTAATCACTACTACCACCCGACTCATAGGGGGTATTTGCCTATCACTACTGCCACCCCCACTCATAGGGGGTATGTTGCCTATCACTACTGCCACCCCCACTCATAGGGGGTATGTTGCCCATCACTACTACCACCCCCACTCATAGGGGACTTGTTGCCTATCACTACTGCCACCCCCACTCATAGGGGGTATGTTGCCTATCACTACTACCACCCCCACTCATAGGGTGCTGTGTGACTATCAATATCAACACCCACACCCATAGGATGGGTGATGCGCCACACATCCATCATACACCAACATTAGGTATGCCAGCAAAATACATCCCCCCTAACATCATGACAACAGTGTGTAGTCTGTGACAAATGCCCACAACAGTGAATATGACTTCGAACATACAATGTAACTCCCATCACATGTGTGACCAAACACTGAGTGTAGGCTACACAAGTCAAGCATCACAATAGCACTGTGTCAATGTGCACTAACCCCCCCTCACTGTGTAGAACAAAAGTTAAGTGTGGGGTTCCAAACTGCAGCAAATGTTGAGCATTGTGGTAATGGGGTCTAAACCCCCATCACTGTGTAGAACAAAAGTTAAGTGTGGGGTTCCAAACTGCAGCAAATGTTGAGCATTGTGGTAATGGGGTCTAAACCCCCCCCCCCATCACTGTGTAGAACAAAAGTTAAGTGTGGCGTTCCAAACTGCAACAAATGTTGAGCATTGTGGTAATGGGGTCTAAACCCCCCATCATCACAGTGACCAAAAGGTAAGTGTCATCATGGTAAAAGCTGCAAATGCCAAACAGCATGTATGAATCTTGGTCCCAACACATGAAACACTTTTGTGGCAAAGTAGTGGTTGTGTCCCATACCCACAGAGCTGTGGTGAGGCTAACAGTGCTGTTAAAATAAAACATACTCTCGGCCATGTGCAGACAAGCACCGCCTATGGGGGCTGACATTGCATACAGTGTACAATGACACAAAAGCAGAAGTGACCATCATAATGCATACACCTATATCGAAAATAGACACACAAATCAATACATCCTGTGTAGACTGTAGGTGTCAGGTCACAACCCCCATTCCATGGCAGCAATGGGACCTAACAACCAGGATGAATGTGCAGAATGATGAGATATGACTCACAGGGACAGCAGGGAAAATCACCCAAACAACCTCCAGCCAGTGGCCCACAACATCAATACCAATGCACTGGTGCAGATGCACAAACACAAACAGGCAACCTCACACTGCACATCTGACACAACATGTGTTTGTGTGTGTCTCAGTATCCCCAGGCAACTACACAACACATGAGGGGGGCTGAACTACAATGACACAGATGTGGACACAGTGCCATACAAAAGTAACCCATGAATTGGGCACCCCTTAGTGGGCAATCAGGCATTGTAAGATGAGAGGGATCCCAACAGACACATGTGACACAAGCTGGAATGAACAGCAACTAAAACAGCAAGAGACAGACCCACAACAGCTCTACCCCCAGGGACCATACATTGGGGTTACACAAGCCTGCATGATACGTCCACTGTGATGGCAAAGGTAGATGTCGTTCAAACTGTGAAACTCAGACATGTGTCCTGTGCCACAAATGTACATCACACCTACACAAACACAAATCACTCAGCATGGCCTGTCACCAAGGGACAAAAGGGAGGTAGGGGCTGAGCCATGCAAACATTCACATCTGTCCACCCTCAACACCACACACCCTGAACTGCACCAATGTGCATCAGTGAAGTCCACATGGACTGGTGACATTGCACATGCACCCATGACAAACACAGTAATGTTGGGAGGATCTAAGGTGCACAGACTCATCACACAAGGACAGTCTACAACCCTGGTGAATGACAGACATACTGCACAGTATGCGGTACATGGCCATGACGTCAAAGCTCCCATAACCTTCGGAATCCCTGCCACAGTCCCAGGACAATGCAGAAGCCAAGGAGAACCACAAGGCACACATGCTGACACCTGCCATCATTGCACCTCTGAACCTGACGAGTGGGAGCAGTCACACACACATACACATGTCTCAATCACTGAAAGGTACCACCTAGGGACAACTACATGATATTGCGAACAAACAAGTGCCATGGGGACCCCTGACTGTGTCCCATCTGCCTCAGACGGTACAAAAGGGGGTGGTGATGGACGGAGCATCAGAACCAATCAAACACTCACACCCAGTCAACAGATCTGGGTTTGATCCATCACCGTTCTTTGGCCCACTCTGCCACCCCAGTTCAGACATGGCCATATGCAAATCAGTCTGACCCTGTGCCTCATGGGAACAGTCCAGCCCAAACTGCCAAGCCATGCCTTTCCTGGACCGGAAACAAGCTTCCTAGGACCGGTTTCTGGCATTTCAGCCGTCTTCAGCCAGGCTTGCTTGAATCTAGTGGCAAAGTGAGCAAGGGACTCACGAACCACAAGGCACACATGCTGACACCTGCCAACATTGCACCTCTGAACCTGACGAGGGGGAGCAGTCACACACACATACACATGTCTCAATCACTGAAAGGTACCACCTAGGGACAACTACATGATATTGCGAACAAACAAGTGCCATGGGGACCCCTGACTGTGTCCCATCTGCCTCTGACCACATCATCACCACTCAGAACTGACAAATCCTAATGATGACACACCAATGAACAGTTGTGTGTCATGCACCCACATTTCTGGTAGCCTAGGACAAAGATGTGGGATGAACACAGGACAACTCAGCAAGCATCACCAACAGGAACATATTAAGGGAACACAGCCTGTGTAGAAAAAGGGATGGGGACACACACAGACATGCTCACACAACACACACCATGGGCCCAGGCAATGTCTCAGAACAACACACTTACTTGAGGGGACTCAACTCCTGTGGAATCTCAGCTGTGCCAAACATAGTTCCAGCAGGTCTCAGTCATGTCAGCAGAACACTTGGTCAGTCAGCCATCAGTTACCACCAAATGAAGGCTCTGGTCACATCAGCCTGGGTACAGGAGTGTCCCTTAAGTCATCTGCACATACTCAATACATATGTCTAGCAAGTTGCACAGAGGACACAGTTGACTCCTACACCAATGATGCCCACACCTGCATGTCCAGTGGAGATGGGCTCACAGTCAAGGAAATAGACAAATTGGACAATGGGAAGCACATCATATGTGCATGGGTGCAAGCCACAGATGTGACCATGCAAATGAAATGCTAACATTCATGTGCAAAATGTGTTAATCATGACACACCCAGTTTGCTGCAAAGGATGACATGGATACCGACCAGAATAGGTCACATATCTCATGGACCACATGGAGTACATCACATCAACACCACGGTTTTCAACATTGAAAATCCAGCATTATAACAGCAAGGTCATGGTAAACATCATCAATATAATGTACAGCTAAATCAAATTCACAAGGATAACAATAAATGCTTTATTCAGCAAATTGGAAAATCAAATGTAAAGTCCATAAAAAACAAAGGCCAATGGCCAGTCCATAGCTAAAGTCCAAATATGGTGTGAGTGACAACTGTCACACGTTGCTTGCCTGCACTGCTAAGGACAGGGGACATCCACTCGCAGGGGCATACATGGCGGCAGGCCAGGCACCGCAGGGACAGGATCAGGGCTCAGCAGAAGGAGGCAGTGAAGGGGTGGTGGGTGCAGGAGAGTCACTGGCAACTGCAGTGGAGGTGACTGACATAGTGGGTGCCGTCACAACTGTGGGGCACAAGTCAGATGGGGTGGGTGCTGCAGTGGGCAGGTCAGGTGGAGTGGACTGGGTCCCCACAGCAGTGCCCAAGTCAGACAGGGTGGTCGTGGACTCCACTGCAGTGCCTATTTCCATGGCAGCGGAATGGGGTTCAGGTGAGGTCGGCAGGACAGAGGGGGGCCACGGTCCCCACACCAGTGGCACAAACAGGCTTACCGGGGGGTGGGGGTGGAAGAGCAAGTGTTAGGGGGGAGGGCCTGAGCATTTTGGGATGGTGTATCTGTGGGTGTGGGAACCTGGGGCAGGGTGTGGCGGGGGAACCTGTGGAGTGGTGGCCTGGGGGATGGAGGACGGAGTCTGTGTCGTGGAGCTGCGGGCGGGGTGGGGTCTATCTCTTCCGGGTCCGGGGGGACTTGCGGGTGGGGGCCTCAGTCAACCTGTGCCTGGGGGAGGGTGTCCGGGTGTGAGGGGCACTCCCCTCTGTGTGTGGGGACTTCCTCTTCCCCTTGTTTGCTGGATCTGATGGATCGGTGGGGAAGAGGCCAAGGTCACAGAAGAAGAGCTTCTTGGGAGATGGGGTTGCAGGTGAGGCAAGGGAAGGGGTCTTGGAGGGAGAGGTATCGGAGGACTGCGGAGTGGTTGTGGATGTCTGTGTGTGTGTTTGCAAACCATCCCCTGTGAGTGTGGTATCAGTCCCCTGAGGTTGCTTGCGTGCACGTTTAGACATTGGTTTGGGTGTTTGTGTGCTGCTCGTGTCTGTGGGTTTAGGTGAATGTGCTGGTGTGTGTGTGCTTGGGACAGGTAGGGTGCTAGGAATTGTGTATGGGGCAGAGGTAGAAGGGGTGAGGGACTGTTGGAGGAGGGACACTGCTGCTGTCAGGGAGGAGGCCATGGACTGATTGGTCCTCTGTAGGGCAGACATGCCCGATGACATGCCCTCCATGAACGACACCAGTTGTGTCAACAGACTGGTGTGTGCATGGAGGACACTCAGCATTGATGTCTGCCCTACATGGATCTGTTGAAGCAAGTCCACAGACTCAGGGCAGCAGGGGACACAGGGGCAAGGGGTGCGGTGCCTGGCACAAAGGAGACATGCTCCTGAACACGGGAGCCTCCACGGACCTCTGGGATGGGAGCCGATGGGAGGGTGGTGATGGTGGTGATGTTGGTGGTGGCGGGGACAGCCTCACTAGCTGGGGTTTGGTGGCTGCTGACACCCGCCTCCACAAGGGAGTCATCCTCCGAGCTGCTGTGGTCCTCAGCTGAGGTGGATGGTGCTGAGGACTCCTCGGTGTGGCTCCCCTCGCACTCCGTGCCACTAGGTCCCTCCAACTCCTTGCTTGCTGTCCCAGTCTGACTCTGCTGCTCCTCCTGGTCCATGGCGCTGTCCCCTCCTGTGGCCGTGAATGTATCTGGATAGAATTAGGAAAACCAGACCAACATTAGTCACCTGCACTGACCGCACACACCACAGTGAGTACAGCACATCACAGGACAAGCCCTGGCATCATCAGCTGAACACTGCTCAAAGTGCTCACACTGTTTTGAATAAGCCAATTGTCAGTCTGACCATCAACCATTGCACTCATATCCCTCCTGGACTTGTACCCATATGTCTGTTGCATGTTGGATGCTAATACCCCAATGTGCAGACATGCACCACCTACACAGTTGTTGGGCATGCAAGTGAACATGTAGAAGTTTGTTACTATACACACATCTCTTGCCACTGACTCAGTACAGGTGTCAGGAAGAAGGGATGGCCAGAGTCTCATTTCACATGCCTGTGATGCATACCAGCACCACATACAATTATATCCTCATGTCCTGATAGTCAATGCCACAATGGGGAGCATGGAGCACATTTGACTCCATGACTGGAAATTGATTCATCACTGTCTCCTGTCACAGGGGCAGGGCATCCAGACAACAACAGTCTGCACTGTGTCACAATCATAGCTCATGGGTAAAGCAAACTCAGCAGATGACAAGTGCACTTGTCCATCCCCTGCAAACAACATATTCCAGACTCTGATGACCCCACATCATTCAAATCAGACATATGAGTGACTGCGAACACAACTCCCTGAATATGAGCACCTCACAGTCTGCTGTGAATGAAACACAGGTGCCTGAACTTCACAGTTGCATACACCATTTTGCACAGTCAAGTGATCACACGCCTATATGTCACACAGGTCTCATCTCCTATAGTCACATCTCAGATGTCCTGCTGACCCTCAAACTTATGAACACCCCAGTTGTCCTAAAAAGGAAGCCACACTACAAGGACACAGGGGCAGACACCTGAGGGCATATTTCACTAAGCACAATCTGTAAGTTGATATACGGGAGTGGGAGTACAGAGTGTTTTAATGCCCTGGAGTAGGCATGGCTGCCCAGGTCTACGTGAAACAGCGTATAGCTCGGGACAGAAGGCAGGTGGCTAAGCAAGCGTGACACACTTGATATACATACTCCTGAGGCCCCAAAATTGGAGTCACCTGCTGCAAGGGTGTGTCTTAAATACCCCAGGCACATGTGGCGAGTCAGACCAGCAATTGGAACACTTATCAAAGGCACACACACAGATCACATGTCAGATCTCAGGCATTGTGTAAACAATTGACCCACCCACGAAGCACACAACAGAGTCCCGGTAACAGATGCTGTCCGGAACCTTAAGCATAGCTGACTGCAGGGACACAGTGCCCAAGTGAAACAAGTCACAGACTGTAGGGGCCACACCTGTGGATCAGATGAGGAGGGTGCATTACACAATTGAGGGACATGAGTCCTGGACTACAAGACCGACGTAATGTGGAAGTGTAACCAGGCCAAACGACTGCGAATAGCATGTCAGACATAGTTCACAGATTAGGCATGGACTTACCCCCTCCTTGCTGCCGTCTGGCCTTCAGCTGCCCATCCAGGTTCGGGAAGACCACCGCCAGAATCCTGAGCATCTAGGGGGTCAGGGTCCAGTGTCCGCCCCTCCAGCGAGGAGGTGACAGCTTCAGCTGGACCCTTGCGATCCTCCGGGTCCAGCCCGAAGGTCCTGCCACCTCTTCTGGCAGTTGCGGATCCGGCGCTTGTAGACTCCCACTGATCTAACTGCCCGGGCGATGGTCAGCCAGATCTCCTGCTTCTGGTGGGCATCAACCTGTGAGGATGACAAAGTGAAAAGGCCATTACCACACATGCCACATATTTGTGCTGCGCACAGTTGGATATACGTGTAGTCATCACAAAGGTAAATGAGGTACACAGGTAGTGCACCCATGGAAATGGACAATTGTCCTGCATGTCTGACATGGTAACATTGCTTGGGAAGTTAAAGCTTGCACAAATGCACTTTTGCAGCAGAACACCTGTTCATCACATGTACCTACACACTTTGGGGGTTGAAAGTACTCAGTGAGTACGCTTGCCACTGGTGTACACACTGCTAGTACTGCTAGTCAGACAACATGCACAATTAGGATGGCAGTGGACTGCACACTCACCTGCTCCCCTGGTTTCCCATACAGCTTGCAGTACTGCTTGGTCCATGCCTGCATGATGCACATGCATAAAAGTCCCCTGCGTTGGTTAACATTGCAGTCAATGGCCAAGGCGTGCACGACGCGTATGCATAAAAGTCACCCACGTCGGTTAACATTGCAGTCAATGGCCAAGGCGTGCACACGGCTCGGTCCACAACTGTGCGATGCGTCTCTGTAGAAGTCACCCGTGTCGGTTGACATTGGTGTGACTTGTTAACGGATTCCACACACAATTACTTGCCAGGGACTCAGGTGCACAGCTACCACACCACAGCATGTGCCACACTGTATCCCATGCCATGTAAGGCTGCATTACCTGTGTGTGTAGGGGGGGCAACATTTGGTTTGTTGTGTGGCACTTTGGTGCAGCCACTCCCAGGCTGTGCATGGGTTCATGGGGACAGAATCCTTTGTGTGTTGTGCACATTACCACTGTGATGTGCAACTGTACAGTTATGGGCATGAGTCATGGACACAGTTGCAGGTTGGATATGTGTATGACATGTCACATACACCCTGAGTCCTGGGTGGGATGGTATGTACGTCACAGTGAGACCCATAGCCACAATTCTGATGTACATCCACAGTCGGTGTGCATGTTGTGTCTCAGATGTGTCTAATTGCATGTGCCCAATGGGAGACAGTCTCCACATCCATGTGGTTTGGGCATCAACATTGATGTTGTGTGTGTGTCTCAAAGACATCCATGTATGGCCTGCAGAGACAACAGGGGCCACTACCTGTGGGACTCATGGTTGTTTTGTGGCGTGTACGATACGCCATGTCATGCCAGTGTCCATGTGGCAATACAGGGACCCTGGGTATCTGCCTGTCAAAGAGCTGTGATGCCTGGGAGAAATCAGTTCTCACTTGTCACTGTGGTGTGACACAGCCTAATGATTTGCCATTGCACTACATGGAACTTATGTAGACATGTTGACTTGAGATGTGAGATGATGGGCATGTAGGTGACATGTGTCCGTACCCAACAGCACACACCTCATTTCATTGTGTATTGTCATGATGTATCATGTGATATTTTGCTTGGTAATTTTCACATGGGTGGATGAATGGACAATCTTCCTTTGCCCATCTCTGTACTGCAGGGCACCAGCTGTCCATAGACCGTTCCCAGACCTTGAAACCATGGTGGAACGTGACTGCATCCGACGGTACCGCTTCACCAGGCCACTGACTGAGGAGTTGGCGGAGCAGTTGGCGCCACATCTGCTACCTGGCCGGACATACCCTACAGCACTGACCCCAAAGGTGAAGGTGATGGCAGCCCTGCACTTCTTTGCTAACGGTGCCTTCCAGTACACTGTGGCTACTGCTGGTGGTATGTCGCAAACTATGTTCAGTCGCGTGCTTCGCGATGTCTTGGAGGGGATGTTGCATTTCCTTGACCTGTACATCAAGTTTCCTAGCCCAGGTCAACTCACTGACATAAAGGTTGCTTTTTATACACTGGGGAGGATGCCGAACGTCATTGGATCTATTGATGGTACACATGTGGCCCTGGTACCACCACGGGCACATGAGCAGACATACCGGAACAGGAAACATTTCCACTCCATCAATGCTCTGGTGGTATGTCTAGCGGACATGTGTATCACACATGAGTGTGTACGTTTCCCCGGTTCTGCGTACAATGCCTACATCATGAGAAGGAGTCGCATTCCGACGATGATGTCACAGATGCCAAGCCAGCGTGCCTGGCTTGTCGGTGTGTACTGACTGTTTACCATTGTGTGTGTTTGGCAATGTTGTATTCCACACTCTTTCAAAACTCAGCTAATGTGCAATTGTTTGTATGTAGGTGACTCCGTATACCCCAACATGCCGTGGTTGCCGACACCCCTCAGGAACCCTGTGACACCACCCGAGATGCGCTACAATGAGGCACATGATCGGACCAGGAGAGTGATCGAGCAGACATTTGGTCTCCTGAAAAGCCACCTCCGCTGCCTGGACAAGACCGGAGGGGCCCTCCCATATGACCCTGCGAAGGTGTGCAAAATTTTCATTGTATGCTGCATGCTACACAACATGGCAGTGCGGAAGAAGTTGCCTCTCATCCAGGATGACAATGACCTACATCCGCCACCTGTGGAGGATCCTGGCCTGGGCCACGATGCCAGTGATGATGATGTTGAGGGTGACATCCGCACACAGTTCATCAACAACTTCTTCACCTGAATGTGAATTTATAGGGTTATGTCAATGTATTGAGTTAGCCTGAAATGTGTTGGTGCTGCTGTTGCTGTTTGAGTGTGTCTGTGTGCTACTTGACTGGATGCGTGCAGTGATGTGTCCTTTCGGGTAGTCTGTACTCCACATTAGTGTCGACATGCTAACTTGTTTCTGTGTAGGTTTCTTGTGACATGTTTTGTGCATGTGTATTGCATTTCTATCCTGTTCTGCTGTGCTTTTGACTGTGTCTTATGTCTGTCCTTCCCAGGGTGCTTTGCCTGTTGTTTGGTCAACTCTGACACCCAACACCCAGAATCCAATCCCAGGGTGGAAGTTGTCGATTCCCATCAAGTGATGTACCACACACCCCTGGACTTCAATTCTTCGACACTTGGTGACCGTGTGTCCACTGTCACGTAGAATTACCTTGCAACTGTTGTGGAATAAACATGTTGCTGATGTGTAATGAACCTGTGCTTCACTTTGTTATGTGCGTTGTCTGTCTTCACACATCTGACTGACATTTGCTTACCTCACCTGTGGGCTTGTTACCACTGACTGTGGATAGGTGTGGTGTCGGTGCATTCCACTGTATTTCTGGTCAACATCATTTTAGGCGATGAGTTACATGGCCATGGTGAGTATGTGTTGTGGTTCCCTAGTGGTGTGTCTCCCTCATATGTGTCAGATCACCATGACTCACATAACGGTGATCACATTGCTGTAGTAGTTAGCATGCACTGTGTTCTTTAGCAGATCATCATCTCCATGACACATACCAAGTTGGAATCACAACAGAGGCAAGTATAGTGTAATAGTGAGTTTATTTATAAACATGTGTGAGGATAGTGCACAGGATGGTGGGTGCTGTACATTGGGTTTGGAATCCAAAGTTCACAGATGAGTTGGAAGTGTTGGTACCTGAAATGTCCAGAGTAAAGTCCACAGTCATCTGCTATATTAGACCAACATAAACCCTCCATGTCATGTTGGCGGGTTGGGTTATATACAACAAGGTGAACGGTTTGCACACAAAGAACATTTTCCAGAACAGGTTTTGTGTTCCTGGGGGATGTGCATGGCCATCTGCGTCTCACTTGTCCTTCTTTGGACGACCCCTCTTCTTCTTCCGGGGGGGATCCTCAGGTGCAGGCGTCTGCGGTGCAGAGGACTCTCCACCATAGTCATCCTCCCTCCCTCTGGCATTTGCAGATCTAGCGGCAACAGATGTTGTGGGCACACAGGGAGGTGTGGACATGTTGGTGCTTATCTGGCGGAGGCATAGGTATGTCCCTATGCACCGCAGTACGTTCATCCCACTTGGACTCTATGTGAGTATGATGGACAGCCTGCTCCTGTTGAATGTCCTTGAGGATCCCCACTACTTGGCCGAATCCTCCGGTGCTATCCTGGTACGCATCTATGATGCATACCAGTTGGGGGTCATCATGCAGTCCAGACCCCTCTGCAAGCCGTGGCCACATGGGCAGGACCTGCGGTGGCACGCACAGGTGACCCTGGGCCCCCTTGGGTGTTGTTACTGGTGGTGTTGTCCATAGCTTCCTGGGTGGCCTGTGTCCCTGTGCTGTCGGAATTCTGCGTCCTTGGTCTGTCCGTGTTGGCGGGGGTGCTCTGTCTGTTGCCAGATGTTGGAGGCATGTGTGCAGGGGGTACAGATGTTTGTACTGCTGGTGCTGCATGATGACTCACACCAGAGGTGCCAGGTTGTTCTTCATCATCCGAAGAGGACTGAGACTGATCCACACCAGAGAGCTCAGGGTCCACCGGAGTCTGGGACAGGGACTCCTCTTCGTTTGCTGCTCTGTACCCAGAACCACCTGTGTTTGGAAGAGACACACAATGTAAGTTATGTTTCTACAGGCATCAATGGTTCACATACATGACATTTGCAACTGTACGTCAGGATGCGTGCCTGTACACTGCATTGTCCAAAGTTGTCACGGACAGAGATTGATATTGTTGCAGCACATTGTCTAGCCAACATGAAGCATTTCAATGTGCATGTCGAAATGTGTGCATGACCAGCTCATGTATAGATTTGACTGTACATGGCCATTGCTACTCAAGGGCCATCACGTGGCTGACACAGGTGTGTCATCCCTGTCCACATTTGAACTTTAATGAGGACAAACGTGCAATTCCACTTAGGATATATTGCAAGATTGGGGCATGTGTGGTAGTAGTTTTGCTAGTCTTTGTGCGTCACATTGGTGTGTTGGTACAACATGGTCACAGTCCGGTATGCCTGAGATCTCTTGGGAGAATCTGTTATTTTTTCTGTGTTCCTAGTTCCCATCTCATTTCATAAAAGTGATGATGTCACCATAGCTAATGATGCTGGTGCTGAGTTTTGTACGTGCAGAGGTGATTTATCTTGTCAATGTTCTCCATGGTGATATGGATTGGGCACGGCAGCTCTCTGGCTATTCCATGCTCATGACAGTGATAGCCAGTGTTGTGTGTGTTGCGGTTTTGCTGCTGTGAGTAGCATGTCTCCTCCAATGCAGTCCAGGTTAGACCTTGTGTCTACAGTGTCTATGACAGTGAGTGATGTGTTGTGTGAAGGATGCATATGTTGCAGAACTATGTAGGAGTGGAATACAGCTCACAACAGCACCTAGTGTGAATGAGACCATGCTACAGTGTCAGCTATATTGGTGTGTCCATTCCATTCACTGTCAGGTGTCCCCTGTCAATGATGTATATGTGAGTTCCTGTGTGTTTTGTGCTGTGTACTATATGTGGATCTTCACACTTGTCATCTGCAAGACACACCTTCACAGCCAGGCCAGGGGGCACCCCTAGACACTGCATCCCCAGACAGCGAGTTTAAACATACAGTTGCACTGGCTGTGAGTGCGAAAGTGTTTGGGTTGGCCAGTGCATATGTGTGATTTGCAGCCACATCATTCATCAGGCCCATGTGTCAGCCATCTTGCCCGGGCATTTACTTTGTGAGCGACTGGTACCACGTGTGCAATGTTTTTTTTGCAGAGAAGGTGTGTGTATGCCCAGCATCGGTGGTATTTGTTTTTAAGTCAGGACCTCCTTCTCCCCCAGGCCAGTTATCCCATCATGAAGCGTGCCACCATTGCAGTGGGTACAGGTTAACTTTCAGGATGTCAGTCAGTGTTGTCCTGTTGTTTGTTGGTGCCCAGTTCCCAGCAGGGCCTTGTGCGCCCCACAACAGACCCCAGTGTCAGACATCTTGTCAGTCCATTTCCACTCCCTGTGAGGTGAGCATGGTTCAGTGTGAGGTTGCTGGGCCATGTAGGTAGGTGAAGATTGTCTGTGATTGCAACTCTCATCATGCTCTTGGCTACACCCCCCTTCCCAGCATGCCCATAATTCCTTCCTTTTGACTCTGCTTCCCTGTGAGGAAGTGTGACAGCAATGGCAAGATGGCTGACAGTGTTGTCCTGTTGTTTGTTGGTGCACAGTTCCCAGCAGGGCCTTGTGCTCCCCACAACAGTGCCCAGTGTCAGACATCTTGTCAGTCCATTTCCATTCCCTGTGAGGTGAGCATGGTTCAGTGTGAGCTTGCTGGGCCATGTAGGTGGGTGAGGATTGTCTGTTACTGCAACTCCCATCATGCTCTTGGCTACAGTGCAGTCCTGGTGTTTGTTTGGCTACAAGTCCAAAAAGAGCACCTGTGCTTCACACAGCAGAACCCAATGTGGTGTATCTTTGGGTGATATTTCAATAGAGTGTGAGGCAATGCAATGGACTAAACAAATGTGGCTCTACTCTGAGGATTTAATCTACCAGGACTTCTAACTCACTATCTGTGAACTTTGGATTCTTCTTTGGGGGCATGGTGATGGGTGGTGGTGGGGAGTGATGTGTATGTGAGGGTGGAAGTGAGGGTGGTTGAGTGTCAGTTTTGCTGGGCGTATGTGAGAGTGCTTTTGGAGAGGTGCTAATAGTGTGAAGGTTGTGTGATGGGTGAGTTGTGAGTGTGTCTGTGGTTGCTGTCTGATGGTGTTCTCTGCTGGCTGATCTCTTGAATTTGCAAAGGATCATGGTAGTGATTTTTGGCCGTTATATAGGTGTAGTTGTGGGTGTGTCTTTGTTCCAAGTTTAAAAAAAATAAATATTTATTGACTTTGTCATTGCTTGTTTGGTAATTTTTTGTGTATGTTTTCCTTTGTGTTTTTTAGGCATGAAGGAGACGTTCTTCTGACCGAGACGGACGCAGTTGTTGGCTCGTGCGGGCTTCTCCGAGTCTTTCACGCTGACTTTCTTCTGTGTTTCATACGCATCGGTCGCGGAGATCTCTATTGCTTCAGGTCCCTGTTTTCTGTGCGTGTCGGTCATGCGGCTTGAGCTCCGCACGAGTCGGTCTGGTTTTACATGCATTGCATCCTACTGCGCGGGTCAGACATCGCGGGTTCGTGTCGGCCGGGTTCATTCCTGGTGCGTGTCGGTCGGTGCGAATCGCGTCCCGTTTCCGAGCGAATCACTGGTTTCCATACGGCTCGGTCGTACGGCTTGTATTCCGTACGAGTCGGTTGTACATCACGGGCGTTGCATCGTACTACACGAGTCGTACGGCTCCTGTATATGTCGGTCGGACTCCGTTCCCGGTCCGTGTCGGTCGGTTCTATTTCCAAACGGAATCGGAATCGACCCCTATGTATTTCAAGAGAATGAAAAAATGTCAATATCTTGTCTCTTCAGAAAAATAAAATCTGATGCCCTAGATATCACTTTCCTGAATGTTGAAATTTCCCCTCAAATATTCTTTCCCATGAAGGTCACAAAATGCAGGGTTGAAAGGATTTTTTCTAAAATGAAGCTCATAAGATCATGAGCTACGTAATCGTACACTTCATGCTCTCTGGCTCTTTTAAATATTGAGTCAGATATGCTTCAAGAAATAGAATTTTCTGATCTAATTAATGAGTTTGCAGTAAGTAAATCCAAAAATAGATGCTCATTTTAAATAGTAGGTGGTCAAAAGTCCACTAGAAAGAATGCAAAAATTATACACCAAGCCTTATTTTGAAGATGTGCGTACTCAAACAATTGGTAACCAAAGAATGAGTGTTTATAGAAATATTATTATAGTTATTTTTTTTATATGCTTAATGGTTGAGAAATCATTAGTGGACAGTTTGTTCTTAGAGATAACTTCCTACTAACTCAGAGTCTACTGAGATTTTCCCTTGCTCCAAAAGTCTTAGGTTGTCCAAAACTAAAAAAGTGATGCATAAATCTATGAAGAGCACCTAAGAGATGCTCCCCACCAGCTGGGGTCCGTGCAGTTAACAGCAATGGGGAGGTGGGGCTGGGTAAGGGGGGATTTCAAGGGATGATGCTGAGGGAAAATTAGATAAAAAATTAATTTTCGCTCGGCATCGTCCCTCGAAATACCCCCATTACCCGGCCCCACTGCCCTACCGCTGTTACCTGCATGGACCGCTGCTGGTCTCCACTACAAGAACTTATGATGTCCAACATTAAAAAGAAAACTGATGTATGAACCAGCCAGCAGCAGCAGAGAGATATTCCTCACTCTAAAAAATGAGGATGTCCCCAATTAAAGGAATACCAATGTCTGAATCAGTCAGGAGCACCAAAAAGATGTTCCTTCGCTAAAGCAAAATGAAAGCTGTCCACATCTAAAAGGGATAATGATGATTGAATCGGGCCACTGAGGAGCACCAGAGAGATGGCCTTTCATACAAAAAACATGAAGGATGTCCAAATCTAAATGTAAATATAATGCCTGAATCAGTTAAGAGCACCAGAGAGCAGCTGCTTGCTACAAACAAATATTATGTCTAAAATAAAAAACACTGATGTCTGAATTAAGCTGGAATGCCAGTTAGATGTTCTTTACCTGCTGAGTGACAGCGAATTGATAGCAGGTACAACCTAATTTCTGAGAACGGAAAGCTAAGAAAAAAGTTCCATAAGCATGAAAAAGTCCTACCATACATAAGACAGTTACCTGAAGATTGTTCCCTAACAAAAGCAATAGACATAGGTCATCTCTTGACATTTCCTTGCTGCAGGCTGTGAATTAAACAAATATAATAAGCATTGCACCATTTAATGTAAGTATTTGCTTATATATTTTCCTCATTCATTTTCTTTTTCTGAAAGTTTAATGTATTATTCAGTATTATTTCAAATGATGACTGCTTGAATGGGCTGGAACTGGGTAATAAATCCAAAGAGATACTAATCAGGGGGCCGCAAATACATCTTGCCCAGACCCCAAAAATCAATAAAATGGCACAGTATTGGATTAGAGATGTGAATAATTGGGCAGAAACTAAAACCATTGTGCTGAAGAAGGGAAAACACAGGGACTGTAGAAAATACTCAATTGCATACAAACAGGACGAAATACTGATGTCTTTTGAACACCCAGAATAAATTATTGATATGCAAATATTTGAACGGGGCAAAAATTCTGTATTGCAGGGTCCCTTAGGGTGGAGCGGGCAGAAATACGATAAGCACATCAAAATTAATATTGTAGCTGATTGCAGCCAGGGCCTATGAAAAGTTTATTGTTTAAATTGGCTACGCAGAAAATAAATCTGTAATGACCAGCTTGGGAACCCCATGAGGAATTGTGTGAAAATATATATGACGTGAAAGATTTGGATGTAAAGTAGGCCATGTTTCCACTAAACAGAACAAAATGTATTGAACTTGAGATTGTTGTAATGTTGCAATTGTCACACAATGTAAACATAATAAAACAGATTTAAAATAAAGGAATGTGAGTTGTTTACTTTAACTAGTCTTCTGGGAATTTAAGCAATTGTCCTTTTAAAGAAGATAATATGAAGGGCCCGCCGTTGTTTCAGTTGGAATATGGATGTCTGCTGAGATTTATTTCATATACACACACCTTATTTCCAGCCGCGGCCCATGCAGGTAAGAGCGATGGGGAGGTGGGGCTGGGTCTTTGACAGACGATGACGAGAGAAAATTAATTATTTATTTAATTTTCCCTCATCATTGTCCATCGAAATCCCCTCCCCACCCGGCCCCATCGCTCTTCCCTGCATGGGCCGCAGCTGCTTATTTCACTGGTTGCTTTAATTTGTTTCATTTTGTGTGTGTGTGCAACATTGCTGGCTACACTAAAACTGCTGTTTCTAGATGCATACCACAACCATGGTAAGGAAAGTGCACTCTATAGGGCACTGTGGGACACGTATTAATTCTTTGACTGCATTTTGTTTGGCTTTACATATACATATTGGAAGAAATTGGGGTTTTAATTGAGGGCGAATCTCTTTTTCAAGCTACAACCACAAACCTTGTAAGGGTGAACCACAAAACTCACTAAATTAACATGTGCTGAACCCTCTGGTAGCTTGACCCAAAGCTGTCAGACTTAACTTAGAGGCACTGTGTTAAGTATTTATGTAGCACAGAAACAGCAATAAAGTGAAAACACAACACAAGAAAAACCACACACCAATTTAGACAAATTGAGGAAAATGTAATACATAATCTCACACAAAAAACAAATTAAATTCAATCAGTAGAAACAGAGTTGTGAATTTTGAAAGTTTTAAAGGTAAAATAGTGCCTCAATGATCAAAGCGCCAACAGCAGACATCTAGTTAGTTGAGACCAGAGTAAAGCCAAAAATGATTGCCGACTGCGATGGAGCGGTGTTTGGATACACAGGGTAGATTAGATCAGGTCTCAGCTTACCTTTGAAGAAATGTTTCAGGGAAGTCAAAGTTCAGCGAGGCATGGCAGCCGGCAGTGTCCAAGGAGAAGGCGTTGTCCCGTGGGAGCAGCTGGATGAAGTTATGGTGAAGATTTCTAAGTTTGGGCTTTGTCACTTTTTTGGAAGTCAAAAATGTCCAGCAGGACTATGCCGGAAACTGTTGCCAATGAGGGCTTCACTAGGCCGCATGCCCCTTCTGAGAGATCCTACTGAACAGGATTTGTGGCTGAGGAGATGATCATAGCGGGAGCTACCACAGGCAGACTGACAGGCGATGCAGCTTGGTTGCCTCGGTGAGCAGGTAGGTCCCGGTCTACAATTGATTCTCAGGCCACTTTTTAATGAAAAAAGTCCCAACGTTTATGGTTAGTCAGGAGAAGCACCTTCAACATCACTTCCAAGGATCCAGGACTGCTTGGACACCACTTGGGGGGACCAGGACTTACTCCAGGCAGAGACCAGGTGCACGGTTCAAGTTCTCTGGAGCGTGTTATGTCTCTGTAGCTCACACAGAAGGCCAGCCAACTAGTCATTGAAGTCACGCTGGTAGTCTTAGGATCAAGCAGCAAGGCAGATCTCAAGCAGCAGGGCAGTCCTATGAGGGTACAAGGTAAGCTTCAAGCAGCAAGGCAGTTCTCTGGTAGCAGCAGGATAGTCCTCAGAGGTACAAAGTAGGCCTCAAGCAGCAGGGCCGTCTTCTGAAGTATAAGGCAGTCCTTCTGAAGGAGTGGCTCAGGAGGTCCAATATTTCCACTTGGTGCCATCCTTTAAAGTGAGGGAACCTTCTAGAATACCACCTCATCTGGTTCTGGAAATTCCTTCCTTTCCCTGCCCAGGCTGCAAGTGGCCTAGACTGGCAATAGGATGGTGTCAGGTTCCTTTCATGAAAGTGCCGGAGGCAGCCCTTGGAAATGTACATGGGTCACAGAAAAGCTTTGCCCCCATCCATCCTGGCTGGATGGCCCATCCTGCCTACACTTAGTTCCCCCTTTTCTTGGTGTCTGGGAGGAATACACAAAGGCTGATAGCTAAGCTATTCACAGTCATGTGACCCAAGACCCTTGCAGCAGTCACCATATTGAGTTTCCCCACCCCACAGATGGTTCTGGAATTTTCTTCCTCCATGCCAATGTCCCAGGATATCAAAAGGTTAGGGTGAAGTCCTTTGTGAGTGTGAAGAGGCAGCTCCTTTGAAATATGTGTGTTCCTGCCATAGTTGTCCATCCTGCCAATACTCAGTTCTCCTTTGTAACATTGTCCGGGAAGAATACACAAAGGTCAACTCCAACTATCAATGTGGCCCAAAACACAGGCTGTAGGCACCAAATGGTTAGGAGAAAAAATGGCAACTTTCTAAAAATGGCATTTTCAGAATGCTGACTTAAAATCCAATTTTAAATAGGATTATAAATTACAATTCTCTTAAGGCCAAACATGACATTTCTACTTGTCCCCAATCAAACAGTAGCACCTATTAAATGTACTAGGGTATCACAGAATAGTGCATGCTGACATGGCGGACATGGTAACCACCTTGTTTAATGATTTTGTCCGTGAACACTTGCCATGACCTTCTGAACCAATGGGAAGGTGCACATTCTCAATTTAAATGGGGACATTGTGACTCACACACGTGAAGGCATTGATAAAGGCGTGTTTGCCGAAACCGGTCTGCCTGCGAATTGAAAATAAAACGAATTGAAGTACTTGAAGTCCGAGGAGTGCGTTGTAAAATTCCCGAGGGAAATTGGTGAATACTATTTATTCGTGACTTGCCACTGTCACGACAACGGCACCCGCCCGTGAGATGTTCAGGAAGTGAGTGGCAATTGGTGGAGTATATATATATATATATATATATATATATATATATATATATATATATATATATATATATATATAAGCAGATCCGTAAGCTTGCTGCGAACGCCACTCCACACCGTCACAGCATAAACGGACACGGACCAAAGTTAAGTGCTGGTTATTTTATTTTGTGCCTTTCTGCCGCCATAACGTTTCGGCTCCTCCGAGCCTTGATCACATGACAACATGAACCAATTACGAGTTGACTTATAAAGTGACTGTGCAAATATTCAATTCATCACGTGACTGCTTACTGATGGATATAGACAACAGACTTGACTGATATAACTGTGCAAAATAACGCAATTAAAAGTAGTAGACGCACGGTAATTAGAATTATAAATAATTATAAAAAAAACCAAATTGGTGAATACATCGAATAAATAAATTATTTAAAATCAATGTAAATACAAATAGCAAACAGTTATACCAAGAATAAATAAATAAATATTCTTTCCTTTGTGTAAAATATCGCTGTTGCAAATGCTTGGCGCAACCACCTGAGTATATCTTAAAGGCATAGTAGTTTCCACATGCCTATACCCATTAATCGTGTAACAGTTATTCAACAGTTATATTGTAAGGATGCATTGCTGAGGCACAAGGACAACTGGAGGATCATGAGATAAAATATTTCATGAATCCATAATAGTATATGTTTAATGACAGTGTCCCAATCTAAAAGATACATCTGATGTCTGGCAAAAAATTATCCCATCTTATGTTTAAACTATAAAGGAACATATTTACAGAAACCATCACAGCAGCCTTACTTCATCTTATTATAATCTAAGTAGATATTCACGGGATGAATCCCTGATTGTAACGCTATAAGTTGGTCTGCTTAAAATGTCATATATATACAGTCACGTTGAAGATTAGTGTAAATGTGCAAAATGTGATGTGCAAATATATAAAGTGCATCCGTGAAATGTGTTAAAATAACGAAGTTAATTCTAATGTCACATATTTGGGGGAATACTCTAAACGAAATATTGACTTGATTGAGTTAAGGGACATTGCCCTGTACATCTGGTGACTAGAGATAAGTTCAATGTAGACAAAATGTAAAAACATGTAAAAGATTCGTGTAAAATACGTTAAAACCATTTAAGGGGCATACGGAGATCAGTATATCCACTCAACTAACACTGGCCGGTTGATAACAGTAGGTCGTTCTCCATAGCGGTTGTTGTTATATCCAGTAGTCCTCATTGTTAGAGAAGACTGAAAGATGTTATCTTTAGGGAAAAATACTATATGGTGAGAGCCCTCACCAATGTATGAAGTGATATAATGAGTGGAAACAAGAGAATTTAATGTCTAAGGGTGCCTTGTGTTTAATGGGTTCTAGTGTAACTTCATTATTGAACACAAGTAAGTTCGAGTGGCACCCTATAGGAGGACTGGCAGCAATGTCGGGGGTACAGTCGGATACGTGCATCAGAGAGAATCAAATTGTCCTCACTTAGAAATTTTGGATGTTAAAAAATGCATATAAAAAATAAATATATGTATATATAAGCGAATTTGAAGGACCGTGAGATACCTTAGGGTCCTATCTAAATTAGTGTAAACGTGTAGTGAAGGTACAACTGCCTGCCTAATGTTGCAAAGTATTCAAGGTAGGCTAGTGTAAAGATCCTCTGTGATGTTCAAACCCCCTGGATGTTTTGAATCAAGTCGTAAAATGTATCGTGTTTCAAGTTGGCGGAGTCTGTGTTCTCTATCTCCTCCGCGTCTGCTTGCCGTCACTGCATCTATAACATAAAATTTTAAGCCCTTGTTGTCGCTGTGGTGATACTCCTTAAAATGTCTGGCCACTGGATAAGTATTGTCCTCGTTTGTAATCGCCCTGAGGTGTTGTAAGATGCGCTTGTGTACGGCAAGTTTCGTACTGCCAACGTATCTTAGTTGGCAGGGGCATTGTAATACGTATATGGCGAATTCTGTTTTACATGTTAAAACCTTGTCAATGGGATGTTCCCTGTCGCTAAAGCCATCCTTGTATGTCTTCATATTGGAACCATGGATACAAGATTTGCAGGTTTTACATTTAAAAAATCCGCTATTAGTCTGAAGCCATGTAGTTCTTTCAATTGTTTCGGGGCTGGTATTGACCAAACGGTCCTTCATGGAGGGGGCCCTACTGAAGGTGATAGATGCTTTGAGTGGAAGCGTAGGGCCGATGATGGGATCACTGAGAATAATAGGCCAATTTCGATTGATGATTCTGTATAGGTCTGAGTGTTGTCTATTGTACCCCGTTATAATCCTGAAAGGACTGGCTGTTGTTGGTACCAAAGTGTTTGTTATGTTGGGTACCGTAGAATCAGGGGTTCTATAGGTATCAAGGAGTTTTTGTCTGTCTACTTGCATGCTTTTCATTATGGCACCATTGATGACCCGTGCACTGTAGCCCCTCTCCAAGAATCGAATTTTACTGGCTTGTTGTGCAAGCTCTAGATCAGATTGGCTGCTACATATTCTCCTTAATCTAAGCATCTCACCGTATGGGATACTATGAATTAGATGGTTGGGGTGTGCACTCCCTGCATGAAGGATGGTATTGCCAGCAGTGTGTTTCCTGTATAGCCTAGTTTGGATTGTGTTGTTGGCTATGAATACCTCAGTGTCCAAAAAAGCTATGCTGGATTGACTCAAATTGGCAGTGAATTTAAGATTGAATTGATTCACATTTATCATAGCAATGAAATTCTCTGCCTGTTCTTTGCTACCCCTCCAGACCACGAACAAATCGTCAATATATCTGTACCAGGCTATGACATTGGTGCTGAAAATTGACCTGTGCTGGACCTTGAGGACCAGTTCCTCCCAAGCCCCCATGTGTAAACAGGCGTAGCTTGGAGAGAAACTGGCCCCCATGGCTACACCTTGCAGTTGGCGGTACAGAAGATTGTTGTACATGAATATGTTGTTACATAGACAAAATTCCAGCATCTGCAACAGCATAGAGTTGTGTTCTTGGTATTGTTCGGGCCTACGAGTGAGGTAATACTTCACTGCCGCTATGCCATCCGTATGAACAATACTGGTATAGAGTGCAGTCACATCCAGTGTCAGCATCCAGTCATCATTCTTCCATGTGATCTGTTGGATTTTAAGCAAAAAATCCCCCGTGTCCTGTATATACGATTCAAGATTTTTTACGTGGCTTTGTAAAAAATAATCTATATATTGTGAAGCCTTTTCCAACAGTCCCCCTCTAGCAGAGATGATGGGTCTGCCGGGGGGTTTCTTTTCATCTTTATGGACCTTCGGTATGAAGTAGATCAATGGGGTAACTGGATTTTTGTTCTTAAGAAATTTCAATTCGTCTTCCGAAATCAATTGGTTGTTTCTCCATCTGGTCAGTTTCTTATAGAAATCTTGTTGTGTTGTTTTCAAAGTTGTAACATTAATGCGCTCATAGCATTGTCTATCATTGAGCTGGTTATAGGCCTCTTTGTCGTAATCAGTTCTTGTTTGTAGGACAATGTTGCCCCCTTTGTCACTTCCTCGTATTATAATGTTTTTCTCTTTGCTGAGTTTGGTCACCAACGCTTCATACTGATAAGTGGTTCTGTTGTAATGACATTTGTTTTTAATGATGCGCCTCTGGAGAGTTTTTAATTGAACAATGACATTCTCGTGAAAAATGTCTATTACATCATGAGGCATTACAGGACTGAAGGTTGATGGTGCTTTGAAAGAGGTTATAGGTGCTATTTGTTTGATGGGAAGTGTCGATGTAGTTGTTTGACTCGGGGTGTCAGAGTAACCTGTTCCCTCAGTTTCCCAGAGTTCCAGAATGTCTTGAGAAAATCCTGCGTTTGTAGCCTCACCTATCTCCGTGTCCATAGAGATGGGGGCTGGCGTCTTCTTGAAGTTGTTCAGAAGGTGGAATTTGCGGAGTTTTAACTTTCTGACCGCTTTGTAGATGTCTATTCTGGTAGAAGCATAGTTCAAGTTGGTTTGAGGAGCGAAGGAAAGACCTAATTTGAGTATATCCTGTTCTTTTTGTGTGAGGTTCATTGGGGTCAAGTTGACGATAGACCGATTGGAATCAGAATGCCTTATTGCTTGTTGGTCTGCCATCGGCCCCTGCCTCTCTTTCTGTTGGGATAGGATGCCCCTCTTCCTCGCGTTGTTCCTCTGCCTGCGTTTGTAGTTGGTGTGCTTTCGTTGTGATTCTTTTGTGGCCTGGGTCTTAGCGATTGCATCCTCTCGTGGCATAAAAAACCAATTTCTTCAGCTGGGGAGGGTTTTACTATGCCACTCTGCATATCAGCACCACGCAGTTCAGAGTCAGAATCGTTCTCACCTGCAGAACTGATGTCTGATATCGTTGAATCTGCTTGATCTTTGTTTCTTGGCGCCTTAGGTTTGGAATATGTCTTAGACAAAGGACCCCGCAGAACATCATATTTTTTAGAAAAAGTGAATATTTGGCCAAGTTCGTAATCGTTACGGTCTCGCTGAAACTTGAACGCTTTTCTTTCCCTGATCACAGATTCTTCTTTCTTTAATCTGGCATTCATTTCATTGGTAAGTTTGTTTTTTTCTTCCGCTTCACCCATTGTTTCCAATTCCTCTTGTATCGTAGCAATTTCCTTTAACAATTTGGCTCTGTCTATATCCGCGTATTTTATAAGGATTAAGGTAAGGCGTCTAGATGATTCTAGGTTACTTTCCGCCCATTCTTTCATGAGGTCCGGATTAGGGTTTTCATAGCTCGGGCCGTTAAAAGGCAGCCCTTGGAAATGTACATGGGTCACAGAAAAGCTTTGCCCCCATCCATCCTGGCTGGATGGCCCATCCTGCCTACACTTAGTTCCCCCTTTTCTTGGTGTCTGGGAGGAATACACAAAGGCTGATAGCTAAGCTATTTACAGTCATGTGACCCAAGACCCTTGCAGCAGTCACCATATTGAGTTTCCCCACCCCACAGATGGTTCTGGAATTTTCTTCCTCCATGCCAATGTCCCAGGATATCAAAAGGTTAGGGTGAAGTCCTTTGTGAGTGTGAAGAGGCAGCTCCTTTGAAATATGTGTGTTCCTGCCATAGTTGTCCATCCTGCCAATACTCAGTTCTCCTTTGTAACATTGTCCGGGAAGAATACACAAAGGTCAACTCCAACTATCAATGTGGCCCAAAACACAGGCTGTAGGCACCAAATGGTTAGGAGAAAAAATGGCAACTTTCTAAAAATGGCATTTTCAGAATGCTCACTTAAAATCCAATTTTAAATAGGATTATAAATTACAATTCTCTTAAGGCCAAACATGACATTTCTACTTGTCCCCAATCAAACAGTAGCACCTATTAAATGTACTAGGGTATCACAGAATAGTGCATGCTGACATGGCGGACATGGTAACCACCTTGTTTAATGATTTTGTCCGTGAACACTTGCCATGACCTTCTGAACCAATGGGAAGGTGCACATTCTCAATTTAAATGGGGACATTGTGACTCACACACGTGAAGGCATTGATAAAGGCGTGTTTGCCGAAACCGGTCTGCCTGCGAATTGAAAATAAAACGAATTGAAGTACTTGAAGTCCGAGGAGTGCGTTGTAAAATTCCCGAGGGAAATTGGTGAATACTATTTATTCGTGACTTGCCACTGTCACGACAACGGCACCCGCCCGTGAGATGTTCAGGAAGTGAGTGGCAATTGGTGGAGTATATATATATATTAAACATAAAATTGTGTTTTAATTGCAGTTTTTTAATATTTAACTATTTATTTATTTATTTATTTATATAATTGCAAATTTGTACACATTGCCTTGCACCTTATGTTTATCATCAAAAGAGACTGTAACCTCAATTTAAACGATTTTAAATTGTGACAATCATCCACAAGCAATGTACATTGGTGC
This sequence comes from Triturus cristatus, assembly GCF_964204655.1. Lineage (NCBI taxonomy): Eukaryota > Metazoa > Chordata > Amphibia > Caudata > Salamandridae > Triturus > Triturus cristatus. Next base: position 525,472,939 of record NC_140592.1, read on the forward strand.
CATTTACAAGCCTTTAACTATTGTTATCAAAGAGTGCAAGATACTAGCACAAATGTAACACATAAAGTTAATGTGGGTAAAAAACACTAAAAAAAACTAAGCAAAAAGAAAAAAAGTGTGTATCCTATAAAAAGCATTTCCATTTGCACAGGCGCGTCATGTGATCAAGTCCCCAGGGAGGGACGAAACGCGTAATGGCTGCCGCTCCTGTTGTGTGAACTTCTCAAATAAACTGAGCGGTATTACAAAAAGGATTCTGTGGTCCGTGCTCTTTGTTTCCAGTATCCAGACGGAAGGAAATGTGGAAAAGGAGTTATTAAGGTGATATATATATATATATATATATATATATATATATATATATATACGCCAAGGCGTATTGAAGAATGAGTGGATGTATGAGTGTCTGAATGGATGATTTTGTGGGTGGGCGATTGACTGTATAAGTAAGTGATTAAAAGTGTCTTAGTGAATGCATGGGTGAATGATTAATATGTGTGAATGTCTGTATTAGTCTGTCAGTTGGTGTGCAAGTGGCTGCATGAGTTGGTGAGTAGCTATAACAGTGTCTATAGGGCTTAATGATTCATTGTCTGAGTACCTGTATGGGTGCCTGAGTGTCTGTGTTGTGTGACTCCCTGCGTGGATGTGTGAGTGGGTGATTAACTGGCTGTATGGGTTTATCAGTGAGTGTGTTAGGGACTGTATGGGTGAGTGAGAGTGCGTATAGATGTGTTGGTGAATGAATGGAAGTCTCAGTGGTATCAACATAGTGCAGACTACTCTCTCCCATTCGACTAGCAAGATGAAGTGTGCACTTATCAATTGCAGATCCGCTAGCAAACATGCTCCTGACATTTACGACCTCATCCTCGCGAATGATCTAGACATTATCGTCCTTACCGAAACATGGCAAAATAGTTCCTCTTCTCCCATCCTAGACCTACTGGTACCTCCTAGTCACGACTTAATCCACCTAGACAGAAACGTGAACCCTGGTGGCGGGCTAGCCTGCATTTATCGTAACACAATCACAGTCAATCAAGCAGACTCCATCTCTTTATCCTCCTGCGAATATCTCTGTATCAACATCTTCGATGACAAGCACATCACCAGCAAACTTCACATAATTTACCACCCCCCAGGTGATAATCTGACATTTATCGATGAGCTAATGGAAGTCATTACATCCAACGACAACTCACAAGTACCACAGATTTTCCTGGGCGACTTCAATCTCCACTGGAACAACTCAAATGACCATGGTGTAAGCTGTCTCAAATCTTTTCTGTCAGATCAGGATCTGTCCCAATTCTGCGGCAGTCCAACCCACAACAAGGGAGAGACATTAGACCTCATATTAGCGAAAACTAACACTGCACTGTATCACTAGAATCCATCACCCCATGTGATTGGACGGACCATTACAGCATTCTCTCCTCCATCAATATTGAGGTAGCTACAAAAAGGGGCCAACCCCCCAAAAAAAAACAGTGGAAAAGGAAAAAAGGAATATACAAAATATTAACCCCACCGCCCTAGTGAACCGATGCAACTCCGCCTTAATCCCCATGACAGACATGGTTGACGTTTATGACCTCACGGTCTATTACAATTCCACTATGCTTGAAATTCTTGACCCTACAGCGCCCCTCCAAAATCTCCAAACCATGGTTCAACAAGAACCTGAACTCTGAACGGCGTAAGCTAAGATCAGCCGAGAGACAATAGAAATCAGCATCCTCCACTGATCACCTATATCACCTTAGAGTGCTGAGGAATTCATACAACAGGAAGATTCTAAAGGCTAAGGCAGACTTTTTCAAAACCCAGCTGAATCAAGCCATTAACCGCTCCAAGAAACTATTCGAAATAGTCAAACAACAAGCGCGCAATACGCCTAAATCTTTGGAACTAAACAATCTGGCTATTCCTAACTGCGATCAGCTTGCCAATTTCTTCCTAGAAAAAACAAAATCCATTGAACTCGACATCCAATCCAAGAAGGCCCTTCAACAACCTACTGCTCATGATGCTACATTTTACACTCAGATCAAGGTCCATTTTAGTACTCTGACAGAAACCCCAAAAAACAATGCCTCTTGGCGCACCTTCTTACCCATCCCTGAACAATAAATCTATAACAATCTTCTAGCGATTAACCCCTCCAATCACTTCTCTGACCACCTACCTCCTTCTATATTCAGAATGATCAAAACTCATCATACCCCTATGTTTGAAGATTGTAAACGCCTCTCAGAGACAAGGCTCCATACCGGACTGTCTTAAAGTAGGGCAGGTCATACCTATATTAAAGAAATCCGACTCCCTCTCCTCAGATCTAAACAACTACCGCCCTATAACCAACATCCCCACTCTAGCGGAACTACTGGAAAAATTTGTACAACTACAACTATGTAAACACATCGAGAATTACAACCTCCTAGACAAACACCAATCCGGCTTCCAACAAGGTCACAGCATGGAATCTGCTCTCACCCACATATTGGATGACATACTAAAAATGCTATACCACAATGAATCATGCCTATTGATTCTTCTTGACTTATCCTCCGCTTTCGATACGGTTAAGCATGACAACCTATTGTCCCTACTGGAACGAAGTTTGGGCCTTATTGGCTCAGTGTTACAATGGTTCACCTCCTTCCTATATAACAGAACGCAAAGAATCAAGATGAAGCATTGACTCTCTCACCCCTCCATGGTCACCATAGGGGTTCCACAGGGCTCAGCACTCTCTCCCATTCTTTTTTATCTATTCATGGAGCCCCTGGCAAACGCATTGAACTCTGCGAACATTCAATATCACCTGTATGCGGACGACAACCAACTGTATATGAAAATCTCCTCACCAGAAAACTTCATCTCTCTCAACGCTATTCTACAGAATACTCAAAGTTGGCTCACTGGCAACCACCTTATGCTTAACACCCAAAAGACGGAATTCCTTCTCATCTCCCCACCCAAACACACACCCAAGATAGACGAAACATCTAACTTCCTTTGACTGTGCTCCCCACATCATTGACTCCCTGGAAGTCACCATAGACAAACACATGAACATGCAGGCGTAAATCACTATTGCCACCTAGGGAGCTGATCACCAGTAGAGTATACTAAGGAAACTTAAATCCTTCCTCCCACAGACCGACTTAAAAATGGCGGTACAAGCCCTAGTGTTACAAAGATTGGACTACGGAAGCACCACTCTATGGGGTCTCCCCAAATACAAGCTGGCCCCACTGAGGGCATCGATTAACTCAGCGGCCAGACTGGTCTCAGGAATTAAAAGAAATAACCACATTTCTCCAACCTTGAAAGCTCTGAACTGGCTGCCCTACGAGGCAAGAATACACCTAAAGATCGTCTGCATGACCCATAAAGCCCTGCATAGCAATACCCCCACTTACTTAGCACTAAAGCTAGAGCGATCGTGAGGATGCAGACAATTGCAAAGTGCGAGGTCACTACTACTGAAACCACAATCCTTCCATAAAAAGAGTACTGGTTGCAGAGTTTTTCAGGGATCGCACCGAAGATTTGGAACTCCCTATTTCCAGTGGTACGTGGAATCTTATCCTTTACCTCCTTCAAAAAAGAAGTAAAAATGCTTCCGATGAACTAATTTACAGCCTAAGACTTTAATTCGATGTTGAATAATAGTCACCTATGGTATCCATATATTACTGTCTTCTTCTTTTGTATTGAATAGAGAATACTGAATGGAGGTATACTACCTCACCCCCCTAGGTGCCAATTCCGATCCGGTAAAAAAATTCCCCGTCCGACTCGTATCCGGATTTTTTTCCGTCCGAATCATCAAAGTAGCGTACAAACTGCCAAGTATGATTCGAACGGAAAAAAGTCCATACGAATCGCATTGGGAAGATTTCCCCACACGTCCTCGGGTCGGGAAACGTCACCGACACGTCCCTGGTCGAAAAACCCACCGTGCGGAAAAATAAAGTCCGACTGCGCAAGTACGATCCCTCCCGTCCTCCCCATTTCACAACCGTACGCAAAAAACACCGTCCGAACCGAACTCCCATAGCAACCATGGAGACATGTGCCCGCATACGCGCCGAACACCCCACCACCCCCCCCACCCGCGTATGTACGCACCGAACCCCCACCCCAGCAGTGCATGTACGCCCCGAACCCCCACCCGTGTATGTACGCACCGAACCACCACCCGGGTATGTACTCCCCGAACCCCCACCCGTGTATGTACGCCCCGAACCCCCACCACAGCAGTGTATGTACGCCCCGAACCCCCACCCGTGTATGTACGCACCGAACCACCACCCGTGTATGTACGGACCGTACCCACACCCGTGGAAGTACGGCCCGTACCCCCACCCCAGCAGTGTATGTATGCCCCGAACCCCCACCCGTGTATGTACGCCCCAAACCCCCACCCGTGTATGTACACCCCGAACCCCCACCCCAGCAGTGTATGTACGCCCCGAACCCCCACCCGTGTATGTACGCCCCGAACCCCCACCCGTGTATGTACACCCCGAACCCCCACCCCAGCAGTGTATGTACGCCCCGAACCCCCACCCGTGTATGTACGCACCGAACCCCCACCCGTGTATGTACGGACCGTACCCACACCCGTGGAAGTACGGCCCGTACCCCCACCCCAGCAGTGTATGTACGCCCCGAACCCCCACCCGTGTATGTACGCCCCGAACCCCCACCCGTGTATGTACACCCCGAACCCCCACCCCAGCAGTGTATGTATGCCCCGAACCCCCACCCGTGTATGTACGCACCGAACCACCACCCGTGGAAGTACGCCCCGTACCCACACCCCACCAGGGAATGTACGGACCGTACCCCCACCAGTGCATGTACGGACAGTACTGACACCAAAAACACACGTACTGAACCAGGACAAACCATATTTACACAAGGAGAGTCAATTAGAGTTTCCCCACACCACCAAACATGCCCAACAACCCCACAAACATCACATACACTGACCTGCAACTGCCAAACTGCCAAACAGAGGCCCAAAATACGACCACTCCTCATAACACACCCACACAAAATTCAAACACAGCCACACCCACAAATGGACCAATAAAAATGGACCACACACACAAACCATGAGCCTTTGCAACAGACCCACTGCTGCCAGAGCCCACAGACGACCCACACCACCATACTTGAACCTCACACTTGCATACCTTCACACAACCACCTACACAAACACCCCCTCATCACATTTACACACACACCTCCACTACCACACTCACACACCCACAACCATCCACACCCACACCCCCACAACCATCCACACCCACACCCCACGCCATGTCCACAACCAAGAATCCAAAGTTCACAAAGGAGGAGCTGGAGATCCTTGTCGACGAAATCCTCAGAGTCGAGCCACAGCTCTTTGGAACATTGGTCAGACAGACCAGCATATCCGAAATATCGGCCATGTGGCAGAGGATTGTCGATTCTGTGAATGCTGTTGGGTCCACCAGAAGGACCAGGCACGAGTGCCAATCCAGGTGGTACGATCTGCGGAGGACGGTCAAGAGGAAGATGACTGACAATCACAACCAGGGGAACATCACTGGAGGAGGGCCGCCCCCCAGACCGGTACAATACCATCCCTGGGAGGAGAAGGTGATGTCCACGCTGGCGGTGGAGGGACTACATGGACTACCAGGACTCCCAGACCCTGGTGAGTACACAAACAACTCACTTCACATGGGGGGGATGCCATACACAATCAATCATGCACGCCACCCCCCAAGCCACCACCGGACACAACCACACTCCACAAACACACACATGCCACTAGCGCCTCCATGCCCCATGCACCAATCAGGGCCATGCCAAGTCACAGGCCACACAAAACACCAACACAACACAGGATGTGGCCGATGCTGGGAGTCGGGGCATCAAAACTAACATTGAGCAACTCACAAGCACACAACAATGCTCTCAGCCCATATGGCCCAGGGCACAGCCATACAAACTGTGTGTACCCACACAGTACTGTCTTGCCTGCAAATGGTGGCCGCCTTGCAGGATGACATGGGTCTGAAGGCACAATTTGCACATAACAGCAGACAATGAAGATGCATCGCTCTGATAGAGTCTCAGCACACACCGCCACAGCAGCAGCCTACACTCAGACACACTGCCCAATGGGTGCCCGGAGAACAGGAACTCACATGAACAAGCCAATGGCCATTCAAAGACCGGCTAACTGTGTGTGCCCAGGAAGCTGGCCTGAGGTGACAGAGGGTGACAAATAGAGGGAGGGAGAGGGGGAATGAGAGGGAAGGAGACAGAGGGGGACACAGGGAGACAGACAGAGGGAGGGAGTAGGGTGACAGAGGGAGACCGACAGAGGGAGGAGGGTGACAGAGGGAGGGAGTAAGGGAGACACAGGGAGACTAAATCACCCTTGGGTGGTGTGGCCATGTCCACTCGTCAGCCGGTGGACTGTGTGCATGCAGACAAGGTCTGGCAGTGCCTCAACCCCCCCCTACCGTAGATGAAGACCGGTCCATGTGTCAATCTGTGCACGAGTCCATCCGTGCTGCAGGCACAGACCTAACCACACACCCAGTATACCCACCCACTGTGTCGGTAAGAATCCTGTCACAAATGCTTCAGTCTCCTACCTGCATCATCAAATTGCCTTGGCAAAACACCATTTGGCCACGTACAGTGCAACACGTAAGGCGCCTCTGCATGGCTCGCTACGCCCGCACACCACACTGCTGACTGTGTACCCAAATAGATGCATCAACTAAGATTGTGTCACACATGCGTAAAGCCCTGACAGCTGTGGCCAAGGGACATACCCATGCACAAGTGCACTGTGAGAGGAATGCAAGACAGATCCAACTACCCAGAGGAAGAGTGCCAAATCAGAAATGCATGAAACATGGATGCCACATGTAACACTGTTAACATTGTCTCTCTCACACACAGGTCAACATCGTCGATCACCCTCCAACACTGGGGGGGAAGTCTCACAGGACCAGGCTCTGCGGGATGAGGACCCCACCACCAGCGACGACTCTCACCACTCCGTGGATGACCCAGACCAACCTGGCCCCTCTGGTGTCCAACCACCTGCAGCACCTGCGTCAGGTACAACTGTGCCAACCACCACCCCCATTCCTGCCACATCCCAGGAGACGTCCAGGAGCCCTGCCCGCACACGACCACCCAGCCAGTCTGCCCAGGAGGGACACGGTCCTCCGGGCACCCAGGAGGAGGCAGGCGGCAATGCAGATGCCATCCCTCAGGGGTCCCGGAGACCCGATGCGCCCACAACGGCAGGCCAGGTGCACGTGGGCAGGGGTGGCAGGAGTGGAGGACGGCGGAGGCGCGAACCTGACCAGGGAGCTCAGGACCCGGTAGTGTCCCAGGTCAGCAACATCCTGGATACATACCGGCGTGACACCAGGGGCATGGACCAGATTGCGTCCACCCTCAATGACATCAAGGGGACCCTCGAGGAGATGAAGACCCTGCAGGCCCAGCAACATGCCTGTCAACTGCAACACCAAGGAAGGATGGAGGATAGACAGGCTGAGCTCGTGGCGGTGCAAACCCAAATGACCGGTGTACTCCGTCGGATTGCCGACAACATGGGCAACCCTCCCTGTGGCACCAGGCGAAGGCCATTACCAGACACAGGGAGGGATCAGGAGGAGGAGGATTCATCCGACGGAGCGTCACAGACATCGTCACGGCCTGCTTCCGAGGGTCCCCGCAGGAAGGTGGGTCGTCCACGAAAAAGACTGTGAGAGTCAGCAGAACATCACCATCTCCCAGGTCACCTGGCCTGGCACCTGGCCCTCTGGCCCAATAGCAGCACATGACATTCTCTGCCACATGGACTTGCTGGTCACTGTCTGACCTATGTTGACGAAGACTGTGGCATGGACTCTGATAATTTGCTACGGCAAGGATACCAACTCCCCCAGTGAACTTTGGATTCTACACTCCCGCAGTGCACCTCTTGTCATCCCCACAAACCCGTACCCCACCACAAATAAATTAATCACAATTACAAGATGATGCCGTGATTCTGCATTATTACAATACATGTGTGTGTCGTAAAGTCAAAGCATGCCTGATCTCAGAATTAACTCCAACCATCCAAACCGTGGGGTCTCAGTCTTGCCCAGGACACACATGGGTCCCAATGTATCATCTGATACAGACATGGAGTACCATACTCACCTGTGCTGGGCCCAACCAGCTGAGTGGTTCCCGCACAACTGTGGCTACAGACACATTTAGGGGAGCAACAGTCATGCGCAGAGGTCAGGGATCATGTGGAGTGACCTGGCTTGCCGCTCCCAGGTATGTCTAGACATGTGTCCCTACCATGTCCTGCATGCTTGCGTCAGGCATATGTTGAGAATGGTGGCTAGGCCAAGGTTGGATGCATGGAGATGCCAGAATGCAGTTTTGGATCACAGTGCCACATGGTTGTGTTGGGGTTGTGGGCTGCATCATGAGTGTGGGCGTGGATCGAGAAGGTCATCCTGCAGCTGGCTGTGAATCATTCCCCCCATCCCGTTTGGACGTTGATGTGGCCTGGTTGCCCGATGCAGTAGCAGAGCTGTGCAGATGCACTCCGGATATGGACAAGTATCATGGGAGTTGTAAGGCACATGTCCGTAGACTGCAGGGTAGGATTAGACACGGATGTTGTAGTTGCCCTGGGGGATGGTCTCTCTTGCCTTGAGGTGGATGGAACTGTGAATCTTGTGCATAATACAGATTCCAATCCCTGACAAACCGCTAGCATCTTGCTACTCTACACATAGACACATATGCACCACCTCTGAAAACTATGCCAGACATGCCACATGCACAGTGGCAACAGGCCACCATTGACAGAGAAGAGGCACCTTGGAGACAGAGGGAGAAATTTATTAGTCATGTGTGTTGGAATGACAATGATACTCTGTCAACACATACACAGGTCATGTGGATGAACATGTGGGAGCAACACTGGCACCCCCCATTGCAACACAGATGCTGGTATTCCATTGAACTGGCACACAAGTGACGGATAACAGCTAAACACCCCCTGCTGCCACGGAGAGGCTGCTATACACCATTGAGGCCCTGATGGGGCAATCACACACCATGTCAACCCGGTGCAACCTGTATGTTTCCGAGGCCAGTGTTACACACATTGATGGCCTCATCACAATCCCCAATCCCCTGACACATGACAGTCACCAAGTCTGACCATGGCTCCAGGTGAAGCCTGCCCCATGTCATGTTCCCATGTAGGATCCACATGTATGCAAATTGACCACACATGAACCGGAGAAGTGCACGCAGACTACAAACAATTTACACACCCAAAACGCCGTGAGGCATCCCTTACCCTAAGGAGATTTCCAAACTTGCCCGTGCATGTGACGCAGAATCAGCACATGTTGCTGTGTTCATGAGGAGTAGCAGGAGCACAACAATGCCACCAGCAGACAGCATGCCCATGGACCTGTGGAAGAGAGACACACAAGGAGTCAGCCCAAAGGAGCACATCCGCAAGCATGTACTCAACACGTATCATGTTGTCAACATGACAGGTGACAATGATGACTCTCGGACAACATCCTTCCATTGAGCCATCACTCGAGTGACACTTCAATACACACCACTGACTCACTTGGCAGACATGCAGATGGACACACACATTGCAACACATGCCACACACGGCCCAATGCGTGCACACTCAGACACTGGAACTCACCACTAAGCAAAGAAGTCGCGTATGAGCCGACTCCGCATGTCCTCCACAGCCTCCTGCTCCTCCACATCACTTGCCCCGTCACCAAGCCCTTCATCCTCCACGGGTGGATGGTCCTGGTCATCTTGATCCAGTATGAGTGGAACAGCTTCCTCCACTGCCATGTTGTGCAGCATGCAGCAGACGATGATGATCTTGCACACCTTCACCGGGGCATATGGGAGTGCTCCGCCGGTCTTGTGGAGGCACCGGAATCGGCTCTTCAGAAGTCCAAACGTCCTCTCAATGACTCTCCTGGTCCGCCCATGGGCGTTGTTGTAGCGGTGCTCGGCAGCCGTGCTGGGGTTGCGGACAGGCATCATCAGCCATGGCATGTTGGGATAGCCAGCGTCCCCTACAAGGAAACATCATGGACAGAAGTGTGTCAGCACAGGCAGTGAGATTGGAAGATGACGCCAAACACTGAACTGCCAGAGTCTACCCACCAACAATACATGCTCGCTCATTCCGCAGCTGCAGCATCATTTCAGGCAGCCTGCTACGCCTCATGATGAAGGCATCGTGTGCTGATCCTGGAAAGCGAACACAGACATGTGAAATCACCATGTTGGACAGACACACCACAAGGGCATTAATGGAGTGATAATGTTTGCGATTTCTATACACCACCTCTTGTGCCTGTGGTGGTACCAACGCAACATGTGTTCCATCTATGGACCCAATGACATGGGGCATCCCTCCCAGGGCATAGAACTCACGCTTGACACCTGTCAACTGCTCACGAATTGGGAATTTAATGTACTCATCCAGGTGAACCAACATAGCCTCTAAGAAATCATGCAGAACACGGCTGAACATCGTCTGGGACATGCCCCCGACGTCAGCAATGGTATGTTGGAACGTACCCGTGGCAAGGAAATGTAGGGCTGCCATCACCTTCAACTTGGGTGTCAGTGCACTGGGATACCTGTGGCGCGGGAGGAGGTGTGCTTCCAGCCGGCCAGTCAACTCATCAATCAACCGTTGGCTGAATCTGTAGCGGCGTATACAGTCCCGTTCATGCAGGGCAGCCAGGTCTGGCATACGTCGAGGGAGAGGCGGAGCCCTGCAGTGAAATGGAAGGAACACCGAAGAGTGAGCACTGTACGACGACATTGTCAATGCACTGAGCACATGTTAAACAGCCAGTACACAAATGCCACATTCTGAGTCAGGTCTGTGCCACATTTCCTGGACACGTACGCCAGGCAGGTGACACTCCTACCAAGGGACAGCCACTAACGGAGTGGGGCAAGCTCACGATGACATGGCATGAGACTAGCTGTGGGCCAGTGTAAGTGAACATGCACACGCATCACAGGATTCACAGACATCCACACATGTGCAGAAGTAGGATGCGTATGGTACAGACAGGTTGGTGTATGTGATATGCACTGGTTACATGTTATAGGAAAAGGACAGGCCACACACATTGCCTTGGAGGAGTACATGTCGAGACAGAACATACATACATTGAGAGCATGTGGATATGTACTTGTTTTGATATTCCATGTAGTTGCATACATACACACCTCATGGCAGATCACATATGTGGGCTGGTGTGCGGAACAGTGTGCCATGGCCATCTACACACAGACACATGTTGGTAGCAGCAACTGCTGATGCATTGGACCACACACCTACAGCAAAATCATGGAAACACATGCCACACACATGACATGGTTGCAGCGTGCAACACAGCCATTCACATGTCATGTGTAATATTCCGTGTACCTGGCATCAGGGGACAGGTGCGGGTGACGGGTGTCCGTGACTGGGACATGCAAGTGACTCATGGCTCTACTAGTGTGTACGACATGCACACATGTCAAAGGAGTGGAGGGGATGTGTGGCACAATGCGCACCATCACACACGACATGTGTACACAGCTCATCGTACATATGCTTTGCCCACACCTCAGGGGTAATGTGCCACATCACATCCTGACACACCTGTGTCACACACATGTGGTATTGCACAGACAATGCATTGGTGTCCACCCTTGGCAAAATCTGACGCTCCATTCCTGTCTGTGTGCCGTCTGTCACCACTGACAGGTGTGGAACGCACCGTACATACGCTCTGAGGGCGTGTATAGGGTCCCTGGGCCAACATGGGCGCTGGCGTATGCGTGCGCCACAGTAGTACGGACCGGACAAGCGCTTGTACGGTCCGGATCACAACATGGGTGCTGGCGTATGCGTACGCCACAGTAGTACGGACCGGACAAGCGCTTGTACGGTCCGGATCACAACATGGGCGCTGGCGTATGCGTACGCCACAGTAGTACGGACCGGACAAGCGCTTGTACGGTCCGGATCACAACATGGGCGCTGGCGTATGCGTACGCCACAGTAGTACGGACCGGACAAGCGCTTGTACGGTCCGTACTACTGTGGCGTACGCATACGCCAGCGCCCATGTTGTGATCCGGACCGTACAAGCGCTTGTCCGGTCCGTACTACTGTGGCGTACGCATACGCCAGCGCCCATGTTGTGATCCGGACCGTACAAGCAATTGTCCGGTCCGTATCATGCTTTTGGGGTGCCCTAGGGCGCGGAACGCACCGTACCTGTGTGTACATGTATGAAAACACATAGGGGACACATGAGGGACAAGTATAAGGGCCTAAATGCATAATGGTTGCCATGGAGACCAAGTTTGATTTTTGAATTTGAGCACCAGGTGCCCAGCAGAAGTCAGTTTGCAAGAATCTACATTGTTGCAAAGTGGATGTTGACTTGACATCATCATCAAAACTGAAACCATGCAAAGCCACACACTGGGATAGGTTTGAAGGGATTGGATGAAACGTAGGATGCAAATGTGACTGACCAATCAATCTGTACTCCTGTACATGAACAGGCCAGCCAGGCAGATATAAGCCAGCCAGGTCCCATGAGAGAGCACATGCCTGCACATCCATTCATCCATGACTACTGCTGCTGATAGTGATTCCTCTGGCACCATGTCCAGGACTGTGGAGAGGTCACAGCCATTCACCCAGGAGGAGAACCTTGCCCTGATAGATGTGATCCTCCCACAGTACCAGAGCCTGTATGGTCGACCAGGGGTTCAGGTGAGTGCAGACTCCACTAGCTTAGACTGTTCCCATTTTGTGTGACAGTGACTTCTGGCATTGTGTCCATGTGTGACAGACATGCACTGCACTGGTGTTTAGAGTGGGTCCCAGGGTGTGGAAGGCCTCATGTCACCCATGCAGTGCATGCTGTGTTTCCTGTGTGCACTCCTCACTTGCATAGTGCCTACTGTGACAATGAATGCATGGTGCATGCCACATACTGCAGGGCTACTCCTCCTGGGGATGTTGTTTCCACAGTCCTGATGTGATCCTGTGTTCCCCCCAGTGTGACAGGTGACAGTACCCATGGATGTGTGTTTGTTCAGTGTACCTGTGCTGTGAGTGTCCAAAGGCCGTGTTCGTCCCCTGCACATTGGTGTGTGTGTAAGTCCCCTGTCATGTGGGTGAGTGCATATGGGGAGTGTTGCACACAAGCTGCATGAGGGATGGATATAGCCTGCCCATCCGATGTGAGCAGGGAGCAGTGCTGTGTGCATGCCGTGCTGAGCCAGCCCCACACCTGTGACACCCCCCGTCTACTGGCAGAGTGAGGTGTGTACCCGCAGTTGGCAATGCCATGTGATTGTCCTGTGCCTGTGTGTGTCTGTGTACTCTGCTGAGGTAGCATCAGTGTGCTGGGGCAGGTGACTGCTTTGAGGTGCTGTACATAATCCTGGTGTAGCCTGTGAGGCACAGTGTGATCCCTGGTCAGTGAGTGTGTGGTACCCCTCATGCCACCCGTGTACTTTCAATGGCACGTAGTGCATTTGGCCTTCCACAGTGGATTATGTCCCTATGACAAAGGTGCAATGAGTTGCATGCATACCAGGGCCTGTTCATGAAGAGGATTGTTCTATATGTGTGTCTCTGTGTCTTTGCTCATGTGGATTAATGTATTCTCACTTTTGCATCCTCACAGGTAGGCGCCATTGCCAAGGGGGAGATCTGGAGGACAGCCGTCAGTGCCGTGAGGGGTACAGAGGGTCGGATGCGGGGCCTGTCTCAGGTGAGGAAACGCTGGCAGGACATCCGGTGCTGGACGAGGAGGATTGCACGGGTCCTGCTGGGGGACTCACCTGAGAGCCGTAAGAACCGTGGGCGCCGTCGTCTGACCCACATCCAGAAGCGTGTGCTGGCGGTGGTCTTCCCCGATATGGACAGGCGCCTACAGGAGAAGCAGCAGCAGGAAGGGGGTAGGTACATGTGTGTCAGTTGTGTGTCCCCAGACAATGTAAGTGCGCAGTTGCATGGATACACTGCCAGGGTTTGATTGTGCTGTGCGTCAACTTCTCCCCAAAGTAGCCCAGTGCTGTTCTCACTCCCTCCTTGCCATGTGTTCCCTGGTCTGTCTGTAGCCACTCTTGCACAAGGTTATTTAGGCAGGCAGTTTATGCAGGTGCCCAATGCTAGCAGCATCATGTGTGGGGGTGATGTGTCACAGGTCTGGGGACCTTGCGTGTGCCCTGGCCAATTTCAGTCATTGTGGTGTCCATGTCACTTGGCACTGATTGTGAATCACGACATAGGGGTGTGTCTCCAAAATGTACAGCCTTCCAGCATGCATGTCCAATTGTGTGCCCTCTGACATGATGTGCCTGAGTGGGAGGCCTGCTAAGTGCAGGGACGGTTGCTTAATTTGCAGTCATGTCCATCCTGGACCATGGAGGAGTGTGGGCACTACTGTGCCCTGGGGCACCTCTTCCTAGGTATCATGTGCGTCATCCAACAATATGGCCATTCACTGTGTCTTCGCCATGGGTTGGGTAGGGTGGCATTGTACCCTGGGCTCAACTGTTAGGACCTACAGGTTGCTACATGTGTCCACTGTACAGGGGGACCCATTTTGCTTGTGCCTACTCACAGTGGGCATTACCTGTGTGTGTTGTTAAGACAATCTGATGATGTTTGCCTGTCAATGATGTGTGGACAGGCGCACCAGGGGCAGTGTGTGTACAGTCATGAATTAGTGGAGGCCATGTGTTTTCATCCCAGAGTAAGAGGTGTACATACTTTCTCCGTCTCAATGAGATTGTCTCAGGTGTGGGTGGTTTGTGCGTACAAGGCCTACATGTCAGAAGCTTCATCCTCCTTGCTGGGTGTGGCCTGTGTGTGATGTTTGACTGGACATACGCTCAAGGTGCAGTGACCCAGTCATGTTTGGCATGGTTTCATGTATTGCCTTTGCAGCATGTGGCAAGAGTAAATGGATATGATTCCTGCTCATCCCTTTTTGACGACGCAGTGTGGTGCAGATGCTGTGCACATTTGTCCCCAGAGGCTGGCTCCTCTGTAAAAATTTAGGTGCAGTGATTTGCTGTTGTGTCATGCTCTCCATTGTGTCTCAGTGGCATGGTGGGTCGACAAACTGTGTGTTCCATGGCCTACATGTGTACATTGTTTTGTAGGTGTTACTCCTGTTGCTTTTCAGGCTATGCAATGTGACCTATGTATATTTGACTCATGTGACATAAATGTACAGGTGCCTGATTATCTCCTGTCTCTTCACCTTGCCCACAGCATTGCCGGGGGACACGGAAGGAGACACTAGCACGGACCGGGAGGAGGGATTGAGCACCAGTGCCAGCAGTGCTGTCCTGTCTGGCACATGGAGTGGCACGGAGGCCGAAGGGAGTGAGGCAGAGGACCTGTCGACTGCCAACACAGACTATGACGCAGACGGGTCCGAGGCTGAGCTCCCAGAGGTGGCGGAGTCTGCCCACCCAGCTGATGGCAGCCCTCCACATCCCCCCGCCACCTCAGTTTCCATCACCGGCCTCCCACCTGCTCGTGGCCATTCCCTCCGTGCTCGGTCCCCACATGTCTCCTTCCTGACAGGCACCGCACCCCCTGCCTCTGTCACCACTGCTGCGGTGAGTGCGGAGTCTGTGGACATCCTGAGGCAGTTGCAGGTTGGTCAGACTGCGATGCTAAATGTCCTCCATGCCCACACCCAGGTGCTGACCCAGATGGAGGCATACATGGAGGGCATGTCGGCTGTGCAGTCTGACCAACGGCAGTTGCTGAGGTCCATAGACTCCACACTGACTGCAGCACTGGATCTCCTGCAGCGCTGCCTACCCCCCCTACCCCTGCCCCATCCAAAATTCCTACTCCCGTGCCTGTCCCACGCACATCCAGACGTCAGCGTGCACGCACCCCACCAGACACAGGCACCACACCACCAGGGAAGTCGAAGCACACACCTCCTGTCACGCACACACAGGGTGAGGAAGGCACACCCACTGGGTCGGGGGGGAAACGTACAACACGCAGCCACAGTGGGAGTCCGCAGTCCACACAACCCACTCCCTCCAAATCCACTCCCCTTAGCTCTCCTGGCCAACAGTCGGTGACAGCATCATCCACTGCAAGTGTGCCCCCCCACCCCAGGAGGACACCACCCTGCAAGCGGTGGAGGCAGGTCCCGGCCAGGGGAGTTGAGTCCCCCACCCTGTCCACACCCTCCCCCAGTGGCGCTGCGACCCATCCCTCTGGTCCCCCCCTCCTTGGGGCCTGTGGTTCGATTGGGTGCGGGGGAGTCGCTGGGGGACCTTGCCAACGTGTGCAGCGTCATTCTGTCCTCCACCTTTGGCGCTGGCACCCCCCCTGTGGTGGAATCATCCCTCCCTGCACCCACAACACCTACCCTTGCCCCTCCTGTCCCTGCGGTGCCTGTTTCCACCCTCCCCCCTGATGCCCCCTCTTCTGTGGATGAAATGGACATGTGAACTGTGCAGGCAAGCTAGGGGACACACGTCCCGATGTGTACCCCCCCCCCCCCGGACTTTGCTGCTGGCCTGGCCCATGGCCCTTGTACATAGTGGACATTTTCTCAGAGATATTTTCCTGCTGAATAAAGCATTTTCTTTTGGTTTTGCACACTGATGCTTTCCTGGACTTGCTGTTGGTGCTGGTGCTCCCTGAGTTGGGGTGGTGATAATGTGTTAGGGGTCTGTGAAATGTTGGAGTGTGCTGCTCATGGGGTGTACCCTGCCATCTGCGTGCCATCACAGAGGTCTCTGCCAATGGTATTTGGTCATGTTTGCTCTCACTGTATGGTGACATTGTCCCAAGGTGTGTTCCATCCTCTGTGGAGCCAGCCATTTTCCCTGCAGGGTGTCTCCCATATGCTGTGCTGTGCTGTGTCTACATTTCCTGGATGTGTGAGGGTTGCCTTTCAATATGGCCATGCTGGCTCAGCGATGGCTCCACCTGCATCTGGGGTATCACCCTTGTTGGTCACTGAACTTGTTGATGGGGTATATTGTCCTATGTCTGGGCACTGCTGGGGGACTCTGCACCCACCCCTCCTGTCTCTGGGCACTGCTGGGAGGACTCTGCACCCACCCCTCCTGTCTCTGGGCACTGCTGGGAGTGATAGGCACCCACCCCTCCTGTGTCTGGGCATTGCTGGGGGACTCTGCACCCACCCCTCCTGTGTCTGGGCACTGCTGGGAGTGATAGGCACCCACCCCTCCTGTCTCTGGGCACTGCTGGGAGGACTCTGCACCCACCCCTCCTGTCTCTGGGCACTGCTGGGAGGACTCTGCACCCACCCCTCCTGTCTCTGGGCACTGCTGGGAGTGTCAGGCACCCACCCCTCCTGTCTCTGGGCACTGCTGGGAGTGTCAGGCACCCACCCCTCCTGTGTCTGGGCACTGCTGGGAGTGTCAGGCACCCACCCCTCCTGTCTCTGGGCACTGCTGGGAGTGTCAGGCACCCACCCCTCCTGTCTCTGGGCACTGCTGGGAGGACCCTGCACCCACCCCTCCGGTCTCTGGGCACTGCTGGGAGGACTCTGCACCCAACCCTCCTGTCTCTGGGCACTGCTGGGAGGACTCTGCACCCACCCCTCCTGTGTCTGGGCACTGCTGGGAGTGATAGGCACCCACCCCTCCTGTCTCTGGGCACTGCTGGGAGTGTCAGGCACCCACCCCTCCTGTGTCTGGGCACTGCTGGGAGGACTCTGCACACACCCCTCCTGTGTCTGGGCACTGCTGGGAGGACTCTGCACCCACCTCTCCTATTTCACAATATGTACGCTCATGACATACACGGGTGTGGGTTCGCTCCATGCATACGCGAGTGGGGGCACGTGTCGTACTTACACTGTTGGCGTGGGGGGTACGCTCCTTGCATATGCGGGTGGGGGTACATGTCGTACATACACTGCTGGGGTGGGGGTTCGGTGCGTACATACACGGGTGGGGGTTCGGTGCGTACATACACGGGTGGTGGTTCGGTGCGTACATACATGGGTGGGGGTTCGGGGCGTACATACAATGCTGGGGTGGGGGTTCGGGGCGTACATACACGGGTGGGGGTTCGGGCGTACATACAATGCTGGGGTGGGGGTTCGGTGCGTACATACACGGGTGGTGGCTCGGTGCGTACATACACGGGTGGGGGTTCGGTGCGTACATACACGGGTGGTGGTTCGGGGCGTACATACAATGCTGGGGTGGGGGTTCGGGGCATACATACACGGGTGGGGGTTCGGGGCGTACATACAATGCTGGGGTGGGGGTTCGGGGCGTACATACACGGGTGGGGGTTCGGGGCATACATACACGGGTGGTGGTTCGGTGCGTACATACACGGGTGGGGGTTCGGGGCGTACATACAATGCTGGGGTGGGGGTTCGGGGCGTACATACACGGGTGGGGGTTCGAGGCGTACATACAATGCTGGGGTGGGGGTTCGGTGCGTACATACACGGGTGGTGGTTCGGTGCGTACATACACGGGTAGGGGTTCGGTGCGTACATACACGGGTGGTGGTTCGGGGCGTACATACAATGCTGGGGTGGGGGTTCGGGGCGTACATACACGGGTGGGGGTTCGGGGCGTACATACAATGCTGGGGTGGGGGTTCAGTGCGTACATACACGGGTGGTGGTTGGGTGCGTACATACACGGGTGGGGGTACGGTCCGTACATACCCGTACCCACGCTCTGCATGCCTGGGTACGGCCCGTACCCATGCCTTTGGTGGGTGGGTACGGTGCGTCCCCCCATTGTTGCGGTGCCGTGGGGTCCGCACCGTACACAGTCCTTGGGGGCGTGGCTACGGGTCGTACGACGCGTACCCCTACATGACCCCAGCAATGCTGGTACGAGCCGTACCCAGGCCTTTCTGACGTGGGTACGGGCTGTACCGCCATTGTTGTAGTGACGTAGGGGGACGTGTGGTACGTTCCGTACCCACGCTCTTGCGGCCTGGGTAGGGTACGTACCGGTTCGCGTGACCATCCACTTCCGCTGTGGCGGACGCATGCGTTGCTGGCCACGCCCCCACCCCCTGGAGGTGACCAGGCCCTGATGGTCAGGTATGTCCAGGCCATGTATGATTTGGTACCATGTGTTGGTGTTGTGTGTCCTGCCCCTGCCCCCCCCCTTTGCCCCTGGTTGTTGTGCTGACCTTCTGCGGCGTCTGCGTCGGTTCCTGTACGCCAGGTGAACTGCTAGGAGGGCAGGGATGGCACGTAGGTTCGGATCCATGTCTGTTCGTCGCGTCCAGCTGCTCCTTGCGTGTGTCGTCCTGATTTCCCGGCAGTTTTTGGCAGCCGGTAAATATATTCCGTGCAAGATGACGTCGGTTCGAATCGTACTTCCTGGTTCGTGAAACGTAGGCTGGATGCGTACCGACGTCAGGTCGGCGCTTTTCCGGATCGGAATTGTGTTTCGATTCTGTTCGGTCGGTGTTTTGTTCGATTTGAACGGAAATGGTGTTTCCGTCCGAATCGTACTTGCATTTTCGGATGGATTTCGCACCGGGTACGAGTCGAACGGAGAAAAGGCTCCGTCCGACGGTTCGTACCCGCTTTTTACCGGATCGGAATTGGTACCCTAATGTCTATTAACTGTGTATTGTGTAGCGCTCTGATTTCCTCGTGGATCATTCTTTGTTGACTACTAGTCACCTATGCTATCCATATACTACTATCTACCTTTTTTGTACTGAATGGTGAATACCAAATGTTTGTATAATACATCAACCATCTAATGTTTAATAACTGTATACTGTAAAGATCTGATACCCTCGTGGGTCATGTTCGCGGTATATAAAACTATATTAATGAATAAATAAAATAAATGTGTAAGTAACTACAAATCTGAAAGGCAGTATATGTGAGTGTTGGAGTATATATGTGAGTATATGTGACAGTGAGTGATTGTGACAGTGGCTGCATGGATAAGTGTGTGCTTATGTCAGTAATTGTTGAAGAGAGTACGCATATGGTACTATCTGTAAGAATAAGTGAGGTGGTATGTGTGTATAACTGTATAGGTGAGTGAATGACAGTGCAATTAATTCTTTGGGTGACTGACTAGGTGTTTGAGTAACTCTTTGGGTGAGTGGCAGTGTGTGAGTGGCTATATGGGTGTATGAGTGGATATATCAGTGGCTGTATTGATGAATGACTGTGTGTATGAGTGACCTTGGGTTAGTGAGTGTATATGTGTGTAGTCGTATGAATCACTGAGCGGGTATGTACTAACTGGTATTGGTCTGTCTATGGTTTCAATATTGGTAGTCTGTATTTTAGAGTGGGTGTATCAAAGATTATATTAAGGTGTGATGAGGTGCATCAGATTATTACGAGGATGATATCATCAGTGATGTCATTTAAGATGTCATCAGTGATGTCCCTGACCATGTCATGAGTGATGTAATATGTGACGTCATCAGCAGTGCATTGCGAGGGTGTGAGTTATAACGGCTGAATTTCTCTGGTTTTATATGAGTGAAATGTCAACCTAACTACAATGTCCCTGAAACCTGTGATTTTTTCAGTGAATTTCAAAGGTTTTCCAAATGCTAATTCCTAGCTATAACGTACCTGAAACCTATGGTTTTTCAGTGAATTTCTGAGGTTGTTTAAATGCTAAATCGTAAGTATTAAATTATTGTAATCTTACCTTTTTTACGATATTTCTAAGTGTTTTATAGAGTTCCTTTTATTTAAAAATGATTGAAAGTATATTTTTTAGCTTTTCTTTTTAAAATTATTCATAGTTTTTTAAAAATCTTTAATAATTAAAATCACTCTTTTAAAATACATATATCATACACTACTAAAAATGCATTCTGTTATTTATGTGAACAACTTAAATTTATATTTACTTGAAAAATGTTTTTAATACTGTGAAAGTTGTTTTATTGTATTGTTATGTTTTTTTTGTTTTTTTTTACAAAGGAGTCACGCACCCATCATGAAGGATTCAGGGTGCGTGACCCCTGCTGGTGCATATTTCCGGAATCATGCAGGTCTCGTGACTTCAGCGTAATTTCAAAAGTATGAAATATCATTGTAGAAATTTTAAATATTAGTTTTTGTTAAAGACTTTCACTATTATACTTTAGATAACAATTTATAAACAGGAATTTATACTTTATAATTAACTGTATGAGATTTCACAAGTGCGCGACGTATGCGCGTAGGGGGTGTGACCTTTGCCGGCATGTATTTCCAGGGTCGCGTAGGGTTCGGGACTCCGGCATGATTTTCAAAGCGTGAAATATCACTGTACAAAGTTTAAATAGCAGTTTTGCTTAAACACTTTTACTAATATATTTTTTTATATATTTTATAAACATCTATTCATACTTTATAATTATGTGTACAAAATGTTACAGGTGCGCGACTTGTATTTGACGGGTGCGGGCACGCTACGTGACTCCATGTGACCTGAAAAGAAAGTTTCTGATCGGTTTAAAACCTTTCTCATTCTGTTAGAGGGAGGAACTAACACCTATTTTATTTCTCTTATTATTTGTCTGTCTTTTTGGCAAGACCTCTTTATTATAGCTTCTTGCAATTTCTTTTTTGTGTGCGTTTTTGTACTTTTTGGGGTAAAATCGCACCCAGTCCTCCAGAAGAAGGTCTCCTGGAAGAGGTAGATGATATGGAGGAGCCTGTGAAAAAAAGAAAGTAGAGTGTTTGGGGTTTCTTTACAGTGTCAGAGGGTGAGAAAAAGGCCAACGCAAGGAAGGTTACTTGCAAGTTGTGCAAAAGAGTACTATCAAGAGGATCAGAAAAAAGGGCTCTTGTGAAATAGCCTCTAGGAAAAAGCACTTGAAGACCATTTGGCTAAAGAAATCTTGCTGAGAGAAAAAAATGAACAAACTGCGCAGGTTGACCCAAATGCTCCATCTACTTTATCTGCACACATTTTCCCTGAGCTTGTGGATGCTACAATCAACTGTAAAAAGTGTGATGCAAAACTCTGCAGTGGGGAGCAATGCATTGATGTTATAATCAATGCAATTAAAACACACAAGTATTAAAAAAAATGTATCTGCTCCCAAATCTTCTTTTCCTTTTTTTCAAATAGTTATAATGGACTCTTGAATTTAGTTTTGTTTTAAAAAAAAAGTCAAAAACACCCAAAAAAAGAAAAAAACTATTAGAAAATACAAAATGTTTTTAATATTGTAAAAAAATTGGTTCTTACGGAACCACATATACTGGTTAAAAATAGAAAAATTGCATGAGTGCAGGGATACTGGCTGAGTGATTGCAGGAGTACTTGTATAGAGCCTGGGTGATTGCATGAGTGCATGGGTAGTGCCTGGGTGATTGCATGAGAACATGGCTACTTCCTGTGTGATTGGAGGAGTGCATGTGTAATGTCTGGCTGATTGCAAGACTGTAGGGGTGCATGGATGAATGCATGGATATAGCCTGAGTGATTGCATGAGTGTGTGGGTAGTCCCTGGGTGATTGAAGGAGTGCATGGGTAGTGTCTGTGTGATTGCATGAGTGCAGGGGTACCACCTGAGGGCATGGATGTGTACATGAGTAGTATTTGAGAGAATAAATGAGTACATTAGTAGTGCCTGGGTGATTGCATGAGTGCATGGCTCCTGCCTGGGTGATTGGATGAGTGCATGTGTACTGTATGAGTGCTTGCAAGAGTGCAGGGGTAGTGCCTGGGTACATGGATGAGTGCATGAGAAGTGCCTGAGTGATTTATGAGTGCATGGGTAGTGCCTCATTGATTGGAGGAGTGCATGGGTACTATCTGAGTGATTGGAGAAGTGCATGGGTAGTGCCTGTGAGATTGCATGAGTGCATGCATAGTGCCTGAGTACATGGATGAGTGCACGGGTACTGCCAGGGTGATTGCATAAGTGCATGTGTAGTGCCTGGGGGAATGGAGGAGTGCATGGGTAGTGCCTGGGTGATTGGAGAAGTGCACAGGTGATGCCTGAGTGCATGGATGAGTGCATGGGTAGTGCCTGGGGGATTGGAGAAGTGCACGGGTAGTGCCTAAGTGCATGGATGAGTAATGGGTAGTGCCTGAATGATTAGATTAGTGCATGTGTACTGCCTGAGGGGTTGTATGAGTGCAGAGGTAGTCCTTCAGTACATGGATGAGTGCATGGGTAGTACCTGTGTGATTGCAAGAGTGCAGGTGTAGTGCTTAAGTACATGGATGAGTGCATGGGTAGTGCCTGGGTGATTGCATGAGTGTATAGGGAGTGCCTGAGTGCATGGATAAGTACATGTATAGTGTGTGAGTGATTACACGAGTGCATGAGTAGTGTCTGGGTGATTGTAGCAGTACATGGGTAGTGCCTGGATAAATTGAATGAGTTTGAGAGTAGTGCCCGAGTGCATAGATGAGGGCATGGGTAGTGTTTGAGGGGATGGATGAGTGCAGTAAAAGTGGCTCTAAACATTATTTCACATTATCATGCCTATTACATTATTGTTCTTACCTTTTTTACTAATGTAGATACAAAGCTCAGTGGAACAATTTAGAGTAGTTTTGTTGTAAACTTAATTTAAAATCTTTTCAAACTTCACCATTACCTTCTGTAAAAAAGTAGAAAAACTGTTAAATCTTTTATTTCTTTCAAGTACATTTTGTAAAATGTACACTCTCATTTACATCTCGTATAATATAGACAATAAATACATAAACTATTTGTTTCTAAACACAATTTTCCAAATTCAATATGAATTAGCACAAACAATACTCCATACACTAATTGTTCACATCTTCCCAATAGGCCGAATAATGTTTCCGAAACTTTTGCATTGAAAATATCCAAAATAAACTCGTTAATTCGTATTCACATCTTCCCAATAGGCCAAATGATGTATTCAAAACTTTGGCATAAAAAATATCAGATATAAATATGGTAATTTGTATGCCAACCTAGATTTGAATTCCATCATTGCAACATGTCCATCCTTTATTGCACTTTAAATACACAGTATAGTGTCCAGATGTTGTAGTAGGTCCATCATGGAAAATAATAGCCACTGCTTAAATGTTCTTCCCGAAATCCATACTTGACTTGCCACAACATTTTTAATTTTGGTTTCCAATTTTCTTCCATTTGTTCTACAACATTGTAGCATTAAAATGACATATTTTCCAAATCTTTCTATATATAATGTTGACAACATTTCTGATTTACAATGAGAACATTTCATATCTTGATTAGTTGTTTTTACTAACTTGTTAAAAGATACTGATTTGCAATCTGGTGTCGTCAGGTATATGAATCGTTCAGTATCTATTTCAGTGGTAGAAGAAAATGAACACTCTTTACATTTATGATCTCATCTGTGTCCAAATAAATTTTACATTTCTATTTCTTCATCTTCCAATACACCAAGCATAAGGATTAGAAATTCTTGTGCATCTTGTTGTATATTGAGTGTAAAGCAATATAGTACATTTATCCAAAAGATGCCGAATGTCAGAAGCAGTATGGATTTTACTTCTGTCAGTTACCAACTTTTGAAAAACATAATGTAGTAAAGAACAGAATTTTTTTACTCAAATGTCCATAATTTCATGATGAACATCTCTAGATAAAACACAACATTCACAATTACATTAGCATAGCAGTTGATACCTGAACAATTTTTTAACTGGTATCCTACAATATCATCAAAAGTGTCCATTTTCATTTTCTTTGCACCTTCATCATTCTCTTCAATTGTTTTATTGTATTTTAATCTCAGTAGAATGTTTGTCATATTTCCATTTTAGACACACTACACGTTCCTCATATATGGGATATTCACCTAAGTTAGGAGCATAAAGTCTTCTTAGCCGATTGTATTCTCTTACACAATTTGCATCAGCAATAATCTTTTTCCCATCAAATTCAATCAAATACAAACCAGATAATGTTCTTACTCGAGACAATGCAACATATGCCATTCCCTCTTTAAACACTGTACTTCCAATATTTACCAAAGCACTATCTACACTTAAACCTTGAGATTTATGAATGTTTACTGCATATGCTAAAGACAGAGGAAACTGTTTTCTACAAACATACAAGTCTTTTACAAGCAAAAAATGTACAGTACAATGTCCAATCGGGTTTACCTCTTCAATCTGATCAAATGTAATCTTTGATCAAATTTAATCTTCAAAAATTCAATTCCATCTCTTTTCTCAAAATTTACAAAATCAACAACTTTTCCCATTGCTCCATTTACTAAACCTTCTTTTACATTCAAATTACGCTGTAAAATTACCCGCCAGTTTATACATACATGTAAAGACCTTTCAAAACTTGAAGTCTTAGATACAGACTTTGCAAAAGAATCACATATTGACTGTAATTTTTCTGAGAGAAGAATAGTCACTCCTTGGTGTTCCATTTTTTCAATAGCTTCCATTTTCACTATAGGTTGTTTTTCCAATTTCAAAAGTTCTTGATTGAATGTAGAACACTCTTGCAGTGTAGGCATAAGGCAAACTATAGACTTATTTTCTCCAATTTTTTTTTACATTATTTCAGGTGCTGTGTTTTCGGTTGTAAACAAGTTCCTTAGCAGTCGACTTTCTAAAGCTTATTTAGCATGTTTTGTCAAAACACCAATTCTTATATCTTTAAGAATATTTCCATAATCGTCATCACTTGCTTGTCACATATTCTTAATAAATTCTTTAAATTCAAAATGTAACCAAATATTCACATTTCCAATACTTCCCAAAGATTTCCTAGTGTCTTCATGGACAAGTGTTTTAAAAACTTGTTGCCCTTTTACAGGAGTAAGTTGTAGTAGATAGCCAAATACAATTACATGTTTTCCTCCAAACAGAACATCATAATGTGTTTTTAAAATCTGTTGCATTCTTAAATGTACAAAGGCAAGCATTAAGTGTGAGACCATGCTTACCTCATCAATGATTAGAAGTTTCATCTTCTTCATTACTCTTGAAACTTTATAACAAGCTACTCCAGATAGCTTCTGATATTCCAATTTATTTTCATGTTCAACTGGAAGCATGAGTAATTGGTGTAAAGTAATCCCTTTAATGTTGTGTGCTGCTAATCCAGTTGGAGCTGTCACAACACAAGATACATGTGATTCAGTAGTTTGGTGTAGATAACTGGTCAAAACTTTAAGAAACTTTTTCCTCTTCCAGCTTGACCACTGATGTACATTAGAATAGGTTTAAATGGTTGGCACTCTTTTTTTCATGTAGCAAACCATGCTGTATCTTTCCTGTCACTTCTTTTTGTTCAATATTTATTTCTTCTTTCAAGTTTCCCAACTGAATAATATCCTGTTGTGCTTGTTGCATTGCCGTTTCTACTTCATTCCTGGCTATTGCTGCTTCATTTTCAATAATTGGTTGTCCTAGTGGATCTTGACTTAGTGGAGCAGAATTTTGACTATCTTGAGAACAGTCTCTAGGTATTTCAGCTGCAATAGTAGTTTCTTGTTTAATCTCTTCATTTAACATTTGTAGATAAGTTGGGAAAATTGTGCATTGAATGCTATCTTTACATGCATTAAAAGAATCTTCATAGCAGTCGTAATCTCCAAGTAATTCCATTTCACTACGCCAAGGCTTGAAGAGTTGCAGAAGTGCTAAATAGAAAAAATCCCTTCTATGGGGAGTTTCGCAACTGAGTCTTCTGTGGTTAATAAGATTTCTTTTGATATGTTTAACCAAACATCCATCACATCCAATTACTGCATATTTTTCTTCATTTTCATTTTCTGTAACATTTCTCTTAAAGCTGTAATTTTGTAGTGCTTCATAGAGACATAGGTTTTCCAGATGTGGACTCCTTTTGGGATAGTAAGTATCCAACATATTAGTTTTAGCAATATCTGTACTTTCTTGTTCATTCAATGCTAAATATTCAATTTCTTGTAGAGATTTCAATACTCTATTTCCGTGTGGCAGCAAGACCTAGACTTACCCAAACGATTCCTCTTGACTTTAAATATAAACTGGCAGAGCTCAACCGATCCGAACATTCATAGGATCCAATCTCTCGATGGGAAAGCATTTTCAAGCTAAAACTGTACAATTTCATACTAAGACCAAGATATCCATGTTTGCATTCCCCATTGTCAAAATAACTGGATTGTAGTCATTAATATACTTTGAATCTTCAGTTCTTTTTAAGTTGTATGTATTCTGCAGAGATTTTCGAGCTATAGTATGCCTTATTGCTTACATAAAACTATTGACTCTTCCTTTTGAAATTATTAGATGTGGGAATCCAAAACAACATTTTGTATAAAATGTTCCCTTTGACTTGTTTTTTTTTCGACACTATTTTCCACATCAATGACTTTGAAACCGTAAAACTTGTTGTTCTCCTCCTTTTTTTGGAATTGCACATGTAACATACTCCTGGATGAAAGACAAAACCCTTTCATCAGTATCAGTTCAAAATTTTGGGGCATTCTTGATCCATAATAGTATGTGTATATGAGGAGCACCTTTGGCTTGGTACTCCTTTCTCCAAAAGAAATCAGTAACTTTTCCAAGAGGTGGATTATTTTTATTGCAGATAAAAGACATCATAGCTTGAAACCTATGATTAAAATATCTGCACACCTTCACAGGATCCAAGGAACACAGTTCTCCAGCTGTCTTCAATTCAATGTTTTTTACATTTGAATTTGCTTGTCGTAGAAATTCAAGTAAATCGTCCCACGCATGTTCAATACAGCTAAGCATTTGAAACCACGTTTGGGTACCTTAGTTTCTTAACATACATTTAAGTTCACCGTGGCGATGATACGTCACTCATTAGTACCATGTTGACACACCATCAAATTAATTAACTTAGATTCTAAATGACCGTCTCTTTGTTGAACTTTGTTCATAAATTCCTTTGCAGAAATGTGTAAGATGAACTCCTGTTTTTAATATGTGGTTCACTGCATATGAAAGTCCAGAAAAGTCACTTTAAAATAGAAGATGAAATATATCTGGAATGCACTGTCGAAATCTTGAATCTTCTGAGTACAATCTTGTTGAGCGGTATTCTGAAGCTGGAATCTGTACTGCTCGTTCATCATATCGTCCACCTTCTCCAGTGGGGAACAGCTGTGGAAAACAATGAGCTTCTAAACTTTTTTCTCATACACTCATGGGAGTTCCCTTTGCTTTCTTCATTTGAAATAATTCAATAGTGTTTCCAATTACTTCTTTTGAATGTAGAGGATGTATACTATAAGGTTCATGAATCTCTTCACTCCTGAACTTGTCTACTTTTTCTACTTGTCCAGTTGAAATTTATGTTTCATCTTCTGAACATATTTCCTGTTTTTCCACATTTACAGTTTTATAATAAATATTGTTCTGTCCAAGATATAATGTAGCCTTTTGAAGTTTCGTGACATCTACTAACTCTTGCCATATTTTCTGATTCTTTGTTGGTACACCATTAACTAGAATAACTATAGGCTCTCTCTCTCTAGACCAACAGTTTCAATATTTTTCTTCAAGTCTAAAGGTAAGTACAAAACTCTTCCTTTCAGACCTCTTTGTAAATCTGTTGGAGGCAGCTTACCTGTTTTAGGCTCCATACGAACTATAGCATGAAACGGGTGCACAGATTGAATAAGAATAGACTCATATGTATTTAAGTCTGCCAGTTCTGGAGGAATAGCCACTAAATCTAAGTTGTTATGTACAGCTCTAGCTGGCATTTTGTTCTCTTCTAATTTGTTGTAACAATATTTACAAATACGTTGATCAGTACCCAACTCAAAATGACCTTCCACCAACAAATAGGCACCAAAATTGCTCCCACTTATCATTGTTTTCCTTTTCACTTTTTAAATACACATCAACATTCCTAGTTTGACTTCTATAGTGAGTACGTCAGCAACAAATACAAACATAGTTTGGCTTTTCAAATTACAGTATCTTAAACTTAGTAATTTCTTCTGCAAACTTCACAGTACTAAAAGCTTCCACTTGTTCTTCAACACCTACACTCATGCTCTCACTTTTTCTACACTCCTCTTGTGAACCAAAATAATGAAACTGTATATCATCACAAACTTATTTTACATCCGATATTGAACCATACAAAAGAGCTGTGTTCATTTCACTTTAAGATAATGCAAGACTTTTTATGTTGTACAATCTCCTTAATAACTTCCACATTTCTGAGTGATGTACTGCTCACATTCTTAAATGATGAAAAGCACTTGGACAAACTTCTCTAAAAAGACAAGCCAGAGAATGACCCTGCAACGTAGTATATTTTCTCACTTTACAACGATCTAGTTCTTGCAACATCTTAATCTTCTGTTTAACACTTTTTTTTGCATATTCTCGTAAGAAAATTCGTAATATATCAATAGATTCCTGTTGAATGCTACAAATACTACTACAATCCCACTTATACACTGAAGCTTGTATATGTCTCCCTTGAACTTCTTCAGTTATTACTTCTTCTACATTTCTAGGAACCATCTTTTCTTTTTCAATTGGACAACCGTCTTTTATCTCAGAACAACGACCACTGGTATCAACTGCATAAACTAATGTATTTTGTTGAAAATAGCTTTTTTCTTTAAAAAAAAGGCTCAGTACTAGAAGCGTGCATCCATTCACCAGAAAATGTTTTGCAAAAGTTACTTCTATTAACTAGTCTTATTCTTTTGCTTTTCTCCTTCATAAAGTGCATTGTTTTATTCAATGTTTTCATTCTCTTCAATACCAATGTAAATAATTTTTATTTCAATTCAAAAGCAATATCCCCTGCACTTCCAATCTGTTTCTTCTTCTTATATGCTGCTGATCTTTTTTTATATTTTTTACAATCTTTTAATACATTTTTAATTACTCTAATAAGAAACATACGTACACGTATGTCTTTAAATTGTTTCTGTCTTTTTGTGACATTTGTTTCTTTTCCATTGTGTTTGTTTATTTGCTTCTCCTTTGTTCTAAAAATATTGTTTCTCCTTTGAATAGTATTTTCATCGTTTAATCTCTCTGCAACTTTTTAAATACATTGTTTAGTTCTCTTACCAGAAGGCACTTTATCCTCAGCAACCATTTGCTGTTTTTATACTCCACTCTTTTTAGTTTTAATTAAGTACTTCTGTTTCCTTTGTTCTCTTCTCTTTTCATGTTTTCTTGCCATCTTGTATTTATAATCCAATCAAAATATCTTTCTAAAAACAAATAATAGTTTAATTAGTTTGCTACATCAATTACAATTCTAAAATTAATAACATTTCAATTTTGGAAATAACAACTAAGCACAAATTACAATTACATTCCTACTGCATTTATAACACATAAAAAGAGAAAAGTATAAAAACGAGCAAAAGAAATGCAAAAACAGAAGAAAAGGTGGTCACACAGCAAAAAGGGGAAAGGAAAAAAGAAAGGTTTAGAAACAGCTAAATGAAATACTCAAAGAACACAGTTACTGAAAAATGTAAGAAATGCAGAAAGAAGCAACAGGTGTGCAGAAAGAGGCAAGAGAGGTACAGAAAGAGGTAAAAGAAGTGCAGAAAGAGGAAAAAAGATGTACAAAAACTCAAGTAAGGTACAGAAACAAATAAAAGGGGTGTAGAAAGAGGCAAGAGGAGTTGAAAAAGAAGTAAGACAGTTACAGAAAGAAGGAAGAGAAGTACAGAAAGAAGCAACAGAGTTGCAGAAAGAGGCAACAGAAGTGCAGAAAGAAGCAAGACAACTACAGAAAGTGTGGACGGGGGTGCAGAAAGAGGCAAGAGAACTGCAGAAAGAGGGAAGATGGGTGCAGAAAGAGACACTAGGGGTGCAGAAAAAGCAAGTGAGGTGCCAAAAGAGGCAAGAGAAGTGCAGAAAGAAGCTAGAGAGGAGCAGAAAGAGGCATTGGATGAGTGCATGGGTACTGTGTAGGTGAATGGTTTAGTGCAAGACTAGTGCTTCAGTAATTGTATGAGTATATGGGTACTATGTATATAGGTAGATCCTCCTTAACTGTATGACAGCATGGGTAGTGCCTGAGTAAAATAATGAATGTAAGAGTAATGGTAGGATCATTGGATGAGTGCATATGTATTACCTTCAAGAATGAATGAGTGGATGGCTACTGCCTAAGTGAATGGTTTAGTTCTAGAGTAGTGCCTGGGTGATTGAATTAGTGCAGCGATACTCCCTGGGTGATTGCATCAGTGCATGAAAAATACCTTAGAGAAACTATGAGTGCAAAGCTAAAGCATGGTTTTCTGCATGAGTGTATGGGTAGAGGTTGAGATAATGGATGAGTGCATGGATTCTGCCTGTGTGATTCTATTACTGCAGAGGTAGTACCTGGATGACTGTATGGGAAATACCTCTGAGATGGTATGTGTATTAAGGTAATGCTTGAACCATTGCATCAGTGCATCAGTAGTTTCTCAGTGAATATTTGAGTGCATAAGTACTGGCTGAATAAATTTTTGAGTGGAATAGTAGTGTTTAGGTGATTATTTGAATGTATGGTTAATGTCTCAGTGATTAAAAGTGTGTATAGGTAGTGCCTGCTTGATTGCATAACTGAATAAGAATGCCTAAGTGAATCCATGAGACCAAGAGTGATTTGAGCCTCTTTTCATCAGTGCACAACTAGTGCTTGAGTATATATATATAATTCTCACTATATTCCTGAAAGCAAGCATGCATGTACCTTTTCCTAGTGGCATCATTTGTAAAAGAAACATTCAAATACATATATACCAGTGTTTTATAGCTCTAACATCTTTATAGATATAACACATGTGAGAATACAGGTGCACACAGATACATACCTCAGTCATAAGATAAAAAGTCCCTAAAACTTGACAGACTGCACTTCCCATTTTAAAGAAACACCGAAAATGATGCGGCATACTTGAAGTGTGCATCTCCATAGACCAATATGAGCTAATCTAATCACTAATGTCTCCGCCAAAATGTCTTAAACCTCACTTTTGGGCTGCAGCTTCACTATTCAGCAACTACTCAGAGTGTTGGGCCTAGCCAAATATAAAGCACCAACTTTTCCAATGTGTCTGTTAAAAGTCTCACCATATTTCAGAGAGCATGCATGCTTGTGTCTGTATCTTTTAAAAGTGCCATCATAAATCAAAGAAACATACAAATAGATGGGTAGTGAGTTTTGGGTGATAAGTTGTTACAATCAGATATAGCTCCTGAAATGTTCTCAGGTGACCGAGTCCTGTGGTAGAGTACTGGAATGTGAGTTTTGAGTTTAGCAATAGAAGGTAAGGGCTTGAACATCAAAAGTTGTGGGGCAAATGGCAGCTGTGTGACTGCTGCGGGAGCCGCTCACCTCGCCACTAAAAAGCTGGATATGAATCCCATAAGTAGCACTGAAAGGAGATAAAAAAGTCGAATGAAGCCGGATAAGTGGATCGGAGCACTTCTGGCTCGCACGGCAAAATGAATTCTTGACGGCATTTCGGAAACGAAGGAAAGAACGTACCTGCTGGTCCAGGATATTCTGTGGCGGTTGACTCCCTCGGTGAAGGACGGGCTTTCCTCATGGTATGCTAGATGCCCTCTAAACAAAAAATACTTCTGAAGGAGGTTGGAATGACTGGAGGAGCGTAGGGGCTGCTACCTGCCCGTAAGACTCTTGCTAGACGGGAAAAGCGCTGACGCTACTCACACTGCCGGCCACGAGGAGGAGGAGATCTGCGGCAAGACGCACACCAGTGAGCATCATCTCACCGATGTGGCAACCAGACCCAAGCAACCCACAGTACCTGGGATGTTCTCTGGCCGAGGACCTGAAGGGAGCAAAAAATCAACGAGTAAGGAAGGAGGCAGCATTAAGGCCTCAAAGACTGTAAAGGATCAGGTGAGTGCTGGGGCACAAGTGCTGTAAAGCGCTGTAAACCAGGACACACTGCCTTCAGAAACTTTAAACGGGGAAGGTATTAAGACAAATAGTATGATTCCAGGGCCAGGTAGCGGGCCGAAAGGGGGGGCAAAGTAAGCCAGTTGGAACTAATAAACCCCGGCAGTACAGGGAGAGCTTGATTCTGAGAACTCCCGAGACTTAAATATGTCTCATAATTCTCACACACTTGTTAAGGTACAAGGGACCCCGGAGTGGGATGAGTTCTACACCTTAACAGACGAGTCGGAGATTTCTAATATCAGTGAGAATGAGGGGACAGACGTGGAAATCACTGAAGAGGACACTGACAGTCCTGCTTCAAAACCAGATACACAGAGGCAGGCATCCACTCATAAAAAGAGGAAAAGCACTGGGGGAAAGGCAGGGGCTCAGACTCAGATCACAGCCAAGAGTGAGCCAGCTGAAATGGGATTACTCTACTTTAGGATGGGGGACTGGAGAGACAGAGGATATTGGAGCACAGCTCGAAGCTGCCAAGTTATGCCAAGTTATGCACAGAACCGAAGGATAACACAGAAACCCTCCCATCTATGGATCTAATCTACTCTAAGCTTTAACAGATGCAAACAGAGGGACGAAACGAACACAAGAGGGCTCATATGGCAACGAAGAAACTTCAAGGTGCCGTTCGTAAAGTAAACAAAGCTTGTTCTGAAATTGCTGAATGCACAACAGCACTAGAGGAACTGATTGGGGCTCTTGAGGCAGGGACCAAGGATACGGGACAGCAAACTGCTGCAAATGAAGCCAGAGTGACGGATATGCTATGGAAGTTAGAGGATTTTGAAAATCATCAGCGACGGAACTATCTGAGACTCCTTGGCATCGAAGAGAACGCAGAGGGCGATGACATTCATGTATTTGTCCTGTGGCTATTCAAGGGGGCAGTCCCAGAATTGTCAGACTGGGACTGGGATGTGGAGGTGCAGAGGGCACACACCGATTTCCTCTGATGCTGAAAAAAAGAGGGGGGCAAAGCGACAAACCTAGGGCTATTCCTATTTTTTTAGGCAACGTTCTCTTACATCAGGGAGTCTTTGAAAAAGCTAGACCCGATGCCAGGCGGTCAGCGGAGGGGCATTCTTTTTTTGTTAGGCCGGATTTTTGTTACACCACGGTGGAGAGGAGATGGAGGCTACGTCAGTTAATTACCCCTTGCCAGAAATTGGGCTGCAAGTTGTTCTTAATGAGCCCCGCAAGCCTCAAGGTTATTTATAAGAGAACCTCCAGGGTGTTTTCCTCATAGATACAAGCTCAAGAGTATCTGCGGGTAATCTTGCAAAAGTAGAGTAATACTGCATTGGCAGCGCTTAGCTATCAATGTGGCAGGGTTTATGGAGACTAAATAAAGACGTCTCCTCTGGTTCCAGATCTGCAAGGATCTCTTTTCTATTTTGGTGTTTTCTCTTTTTTTCTGTGTGGGAATCTTTTGGGTTCCTTTTTTTTCGATACTCACGCCGAGGCCACAGCAACAGAAGAATATTTAATGGGCCTGTCTGTGGAACGATTATCTCTCGAGGAGAAAGAAAGCTTAGACGCACCTATAGACGAGGAGGAAGTAAGGAGGGCTATTGACTTACTTCCAGCAGGGAAAGCGGTCAGGAAGGACTCAATCCCTGGTGACTTTTACAAAATATTCACACAATGTTTACTTGAATTTATGTGGGAGATATTTTTAAGGGCACAATCAGTGGGGGTGGCCACTGAATCCTGGAAGTCGGCTAACATAGTTGTGATTTCCAAAAAACGGAGACCCATTAATAAGCTGGGATCTTATATGCCGATCGCGCTGGTTAACAGTGATATTAAAATATACGATAAAATTCTAGCTAACAGACTGGCTACAGTTATCAAGAGACTGGATTCTCCTGTCCAACATGGATTCGTCCTGGGGCGTGGCACGATTCACCATATACGGAAGGCCATTTCTTTATTTGATTCCTCAAGGGTCACCGGAGACCCTATGGCTTTAATCCTATTAGATGCAGAAAGAGCCTTAGATAGGGTCTCCTGCCCTTTTCTGTGGGCATTTATGGAGAAGAAAGGTCTGGGCAAGGGGTATATCAGTGCTGTACAAACCATGTACCGGGAGCCCACTGTCCGAGTAGCGGTGATGGGTGGTATGTCTGATGTAATTAAGATCTTGCGAGGCACACAACAAGGATGTCCCTGCCCCCCCTTGCTGTTTGCCATTTATATTGATCCATTATTTAGGAAGCTAGAGGGAAACAATGGTATGTGGGCCATGCATAATAAGGGAGGGAATACCAAGATTTTAGCTTATGCGGATGACCTGGCAATAGCTACTCCTAACCCGGGGGATGCCCTTATAGAGATTGAAAGGAGGCAAGCCACTTTGGATGTATCTCGTGGTACCAGCTTATTCAAAGCAAAACACAAATCGTGACAAATAGCGAGGCACAATTAAATGATGATCGAGTAACCCCGAAAGCTAGATATCTTGGTGTGGAGATTACAGCAAATGTAATGAAAATCGTTGAACTAAATTTGGGCTCACTGCTCTGGAAATTCAAAACAGAATTTGCTAGATTGAATAATCTGAAACTCACACTGACGGGTAGAAGTAATGTTATTAAAATGGTGTTTTACTTTTTACCCAAATTTTATACATCTTCAGAGATTGATAAGTCGCGATTCCAAGCTTTAACCCAGCTGATTTCTAGATTTTTATGGGCCAGTCAACGCCCCCGAAGAGCTCTAAAATTCATGACTCTCCCAAGAGACCCGGGGGGGGGGGGAGGTGGGCTGTTCCTAACTGTATTATTGGGCCGCAATGATTCAACAGATGGCAGGACTTCTTGGAGGGGACAAGGCAGAGCCAGAGGAGGAGCCGACTGTCTCCATATATGAATTGGCATTAGGAACGGAGGCTAGAGGCTGTCTCATGCACCATATTGACTTTGCCTACTTTAAGAGGGTCAGATTTAAGATCTTGATTGGTGCTTTTAAGGTCTAGATAGCACTTCGGAAAAAACTTGGTATCAGCAGGGTCCATAGATATACCCCCATGCTTAATAATGACTTACTCCCAGCTATCTTTCATGATGGCTATATGAAGTATTGGGATGAGAGGGGAGTGAAGAAAATCGTGGACATGGTTGAGGAAGGGGTTATATATCCTTTCAATACAATCAAAGAGAAATATGGGCTGGGGAACGGCCACATTTTTAAGTATTTACAAATAAGGAACTTCTTGGCTAGAAAGTAAGGGGGAATAGTCGGCTTCAGCAGAGTCCCGCTGTTGGATATATTGCTGAGATCCCCACCTACATTGGATACAGTATATAAGTTGTTAACTAAAGAAATGGGAGATGATTTGGCAAAACATTTAAACCACTGGCAGGACCTTTTACAACCTAGGACTGGAGAATGTGAGGACTCGCTCCACCTGGGTCAGACAACTTTCATTGTGACTTATCTTCAGGTACAATGCTTTAAAACTTGGCTCAACTTATATATTACGTCAGCTCAAATATCCTGGTGGGGGGGTCCTCGGGTCTTCATTGTCCACGATGTGGGTGCATTGCTGCTGACAGTGTCCATATGTTCGCAACTTGTCCCAAGCTTAATTTTCTTAAAACTGAGATTGCTAAGTGGCTGGGAGAAATGTTATGTTATGTTATGGAGCTTGTAGTGTACACGGATACTCCAAGGAGTGTCCCGGCACGGAACATAAGGAGTGAGGGGGAACTAGTTAAATGAAAAGAAGCGATTTTAGATTTGTTTTTTAAATAGTGGGGTCCTGGATGCTATGGAGAGCAAAAGGGAGCGAATTTCAGGCCAAAGCAGCCCTAAAAGCAAGGGAACTGGCACCCATCCTGTGCAGGCGAAAGCGAGGTACATGGGCTAGGAGCTGAGAGGCAGAGCGTAGCTATCTAGCTGGAGTGTAGACCATAAAATGTTTCCGCAAATAGATTGGGCCGGAAGCATGCAAGGCACCAGGACCAGGGCTTTAAACTTAACTCGCTCCGCTACGGGCAACCAGTGGAGTATACGCAGATCCTGTCTTACACTGCTTCTTATTGGGATGTTAAAAAGAAGCCTGGCTGCTGCATTTTGGACTACCTGTAGTCTGTTAAGCAAGTAGCCTGGGGGGCCAATGTACAAGGCATTGGCATAATCAAAATAGTTCCCAGTGAACCTCTTGAACTGGGTGGAGAAAGAGAGGTTCTCTTCAAACCAGATCCCCAGAAAGATAATCAGGCCTCCAAAGTGCTTCCCTAAACTGAGGGGGGAAACTTCCATAGAGGAGGATTTCTGATTTGTCCTCGTTGCATTTTAGTTGAGTAGAGGACAGCTAATGAAAAACTGCTGTCAGACATTTTTTTACAGGAAGAGGAGGTGGAACACTGTGATTATCCCCAAGTAACCAAAAGCTGAGTATCATCGGCATATGCAAACATTTTGCCCCCCAGATCGTCCGCCAATTGAACCAAGGGAGTAACATAAATATTTAAAAAGAAGGGGGCTCGAAGAGGACCCCTGCGGGAGCCCCGTAGACACCATTTGCGGAGGGGAAGCAAACGGGGGGAGCCATACCTGTTGCGACCGACCCTCCAAAAATGATTTCAGCCAGCTCTGAACAGTGCCTGAGATACCTATGTCAGCAAGTCGGGTAAGCAGCAGAGAGTGGAGAATGGTATTGAATGCTGCTGAGAGGTCCAGCAAAATCAGAGCTGCCCTTCCGCCAGAATCCAAGCATTCCCGAATGGCTTCGCAAACTTTTGATGAAGTCAGTAAGCTGTTTATTAACAACTTTTTCACAGACTTTCGCCACACTGGGTAAAAGGGAAATGGGACGATAGCTCACTGGGTTCAGTGGATCTAACAATGGTTTTTTTAACAGTGGCAAAATCTTGGCCTGTTTCCACGCGGCCGGAACAAGAGCTTCCTGGAGGGACATATTGATGAGTGTGTTAGTTCCTGGTTAACTGTCTCAGCGACCGAAGCCAAAAGTCTAGCTGCACAGGGGTTAGACGGAAAGCCTGATTTCAAAGCCTTGAGGACCCTAAGTGAGTCAGGCAGAACGATTGGTGTAAAGGCCACCAGGGAAGGAGATGAAGCAGGTAAAACCTCAGAAGGCAAGGTCATGGACGTGGCCTTGTTGCAGATAATGAATGATGCCTGTATAGAGCGGATTTTATCAATAAAGAAACTCGAACGTTTCTCGCACCAGGCGTTAGAGGAAGGGAGCGAAATCAATTCAGGTTTTGGGGCCAGAAAACTCTAAACAATGGAAAAGTTTTCCTTTGAGTTATTTCTGGCCAGATCAATGCACGCCGTGTAGTAAAGGCTTTTAGCATGGGCTATAGCGGTATAATAGATTTTCCCGGTTTTCCTAAGCGTCAGCTTCACCAAAGGACAGAAATCTTTACGCCAACACTGCTGCAATTTCTTACATTGCTGCTTTAGTTCTTTGAGTTCAAGCGTGAACCAAGGTTTCGAGGGAGAATCCCTGGGCGGCCTGTAGAGGACCTTAGGAGAAAGAAAATCCACCGCTTGCGAGATACAGCTGGAAAAGCTAGCAAGCGCCCCATCTGGGTAGTTAGAAAGAGCTGGCCTTGACCCAACCAGAGCGTGGCTAAAAATTAGAGGGTCAATTTTGGCAGAGGCAGGGCCTCGACCTGCCTGGCCCGGTATAATAATGCCATTCGCCACCCAGGACAAATAAGACAGGAAATGGTCAGAAGGGGATCTTTCACCATAATGGGGAAGTTGGAACAAATGGGGTCAAGAATATGACCACCAAGATGAGTCGGTACGTTCCCGGGTATCCCCAGCATCTGCCTTGTCTAAGTGGATATTAAGATCCCCAAGGAGAGGATAGTGGGTGAACCATAGTGCGGTAGGGACAATAACGTCCTCCAATGCTTTAAGAAAAGCCCCTGCCGACCCCGGTGCCTGTAGCCCAATGTGCCACCCAGTGAAAAATGTGAAGAAATGCAGATGCTAAAGTCCAAAGCTTCACACTATCCCAACAAAAGAGCCTCGCCGCAATGGAAGGCCCAATTATCCCTATATATAACTGCCACACCCCCACCTCTACTGACTATGCGGTCAACTCGAGAGATCTTATATCCTTCTGGAATGGCCATCGTCACTATAGGATTGGAAAATTCGTTCAGCCAGGTCTCGGTAATAAACAAGAGGTCAACCAGCTAGTCAGAGAGGAGGTCAAATATGTCCTGGTGGTGTCTCCTTAGTGAGCGGTTGTTAATCATTGCTGCACGAATTAAGTGCCTCTTCTTACCAATGCCAAGAGAAATACTGGGCCAGAAGGAGCCATCTAAGCCAGAACCCAGGTAGTAGTCGCATCTTGGGCAAGCAGTAGAATGTTGCAATGACACATCCCATCTGCTTGAATAGGAGCAAGGGCACAGGCAGCATCAGCAATTCATCGTGGCTGTAGGTCCGCAAGCTCTCGAGGTGGGGGTAAAACGGGCAGCGTGGCTGGTGCTGGCCACTTCCGGGACGCTGACGGGCATAGAAGGGCTTGCCTTAGGTGCGCCTTTGCCGTGCACGCTCGCTGAGCGCGTCTGCGCGGCATGCATACTTATGGGGAAGTCCCTTTGACAACTAGAGAGCGCACTGCCCAAAATGGCGTCTCTAGCTGACGACTGGGAAAGACCAGGAAGTGGTAGCCAGCCTTGACTCCCCTAACACGAGTGAGTGTGTGTGGCGACTGAAACAGAGCCCCCCTAATAGAATTATAAGCATCAAATTCATACAGTCCAAATGCGCAACAGTGAATTTCCAACAGTACGGTAAAATGATTTAAAATAGTTTTAAAACACTAGCAGCAATATTAGCATGCAAAATAAGCAAAGATTCAGCGTGAAAATGAGCAGAGCAAACTCCTCCCATGGGATTTGTGATTGATCTGACCCCCCAGGTGGTAGTCCTATGCGTAAGTAATGAGGACGTGCCCTGGTCGACCCAGATGTTTGTGTTCACAGCTATAACCGTACTAAGACTCTGTCTGGCCACTGTCTGGTTAGACCTCAAGCCTCCTTCTGTACACCACTGGCTGGGCATATTTCTCGCAGTATACCGGTGGGAGATGGCGGTATATGAACAAAGGGGTTAGAGAGCCCGAAAAAGAGGCTCTGAAATCTGGGCCCCTTTAAGGCTGTGGATTAATGAGGTGGAAGGTGCCACAGAGCCCAATTTAGGATAAGTATTGCAGGCTCTCACTCAATGTATATTTAAGTAAATGCTTTTTTCCCCTTTTTTGCTGTGCTTCTTTTTTCTTTTCTTTTGCCCAAATCTATATGTCTCATACAAATTTGCTTTCAACTTCAATTTCCCTTGGATCAGGGTGGGGAGGGAGGCGGGAGGAGGGACCCTGCAGGAAGGGCGTGAAGCTTATTTCTGCATCTATTGTTGTGGAATATATGTAAAAAAAATAACAAAAGAATACAGACTTTAAATAAAAAAAGAAATAGAAGGTAACGTGGGAAGTTGTATGTTGCTATGTACTGTCCCTCTGTATTAGTAAGGATAGATCAAAGGGCACTTTACGTCATATTGATCCGAGTAGTGTGGAACAATTATTTTTGTGGTTGACAATTGTGAAATCATTAGATGGGAATTATTAAAAGAATTTCTGCAGGCATTTTCATGAAAAATTGGCAGGTTGAATGGGTTTTCACATAAAATTATGTTGAAAGACAGTGCTCAACCTAAATTCATAAAATGAGGAACTATACATTGATTGTAAAGGAAGACGTCAATAAGGAAATTAAAAGATTGTTGAAAGATGAAATATTATGTAAGTTAAATCTATGTACATGTAAACTTTTTTATCATTTGTTTCTATATTCTGTATTTCTATAGATTTCTATATGTTCCTTAAGCTGTATTAAAAATGTGTTTAACAGGGGAAGATGTGTGGTATCTTCCTCTTTAAATGTCTGTCCTATTCCTGCTTTAATGTTGTCTCCCTGTCATCACATTCTCATCGATGTTTACTTCTAGAATGTATTGCTGCCTAATATATGAATCTATTTGTGTTCAAACAGTGGAGAAGCTGTGGCCAGTGTGTCTTATGAATAAACCCTTAACTAGACCTTACGTGCCTGTGTTTATTTGAAGAGGACTTCGCACAACCCCACTTAAAATCTGAGACCCAGCTCTATTCCAATGCACATTTCTGCCAAAGAATCCCTTGGTCTTGGTTTGCTGCCCCCTATATATTATTGTTGAATTTAGGTTTTTTAATGGAACTGTTTTTGTTTTTGCTTTTCTGTTTGTTCCCAACATTCATTTATCTACAGTCTTGTGACATTTATACATAGATTTTTTGATCAAATTGGTTTCGATATTTATTTGCTAAATGTGTGTTGTTGCATGTGTGACACATATATTTTGTCTGAGAAATACCCTGTTGTTTCTGCCACAGTACCAGTGGTAAGCCATGGGTTCATACCAGAGTGTTTGGGACATGTGCGTTACTGTAAACTTCGAGACAGTGTTCAATTTCTCCTATAGCTTAACATCCTCATTGCCTACACGATCAGTTTGATTGCAGAAAAGGTCAATCAAACTGATTTTGTCCCCTTTAGCGTAGCAGTTCTCAATCTTGGGCCTGATTCACAGAACTAATCTGAGACAAAATCCTAAACTTACTACTTTTGGTATTCACAGAATGCACTTACTACTTTTGGTTAAACTTAATGCTTTTGGTTAAACTTACTACTTTTGGTATTCACAGAAGGCATTTAGTAGTAGTAAAGTTAGGAGTCTTAACAACATCTTTGGCATAGATTGTAGTGGATTTGAAACA
This sequence comes from Triturus cristatus, assembly GCF_964204655.1. NCBI lineage: Eukaryota > Metazoa > Chordata > Amphibia > Caudata > Salamandridae > Triturus > Triturus cristatus. The sequence continues at coordinate 525,514,800 of NC_140592.1, forward strand.
CATTTTAAGTGCTCACCTTCTGCTCATTATAATGCTAATGCCCATTTTATGCCCTTTTATTTCTCTTCAGATTTGGTCGTCGGGCAATACTGCTGTGGTCCTTCTTGCAGATTGCTGCCATGGGCATTGGAGCTGCTCTCTCACCCAACTTCTTGTCTTATTGCATATTCCGCTTCTTGACTGGCATGGGGATTTCAGGCTTCATTCTGAACGACCTCAGCCTGGGTGAGTGTCCTTTTCATTGTAGTGTGAAAGATTTCACAGAAAAATAATAATGATTAACAGATGTGTCTATTAAGCACCATTGCTTAAGTTAATCTTACAAAAAAGAATGATCTCAAACCTGGAAATTTGCAAAAATATAGCTTTTTATTTTCAAAAAATGAAACAGCACAACGTTTTTCTACACAGTCCCTTTAAGGAAAAAAAAGCTACATATTTTTAAATAACGTCTTTAATATGAACGCAAAGACAAGGGGGTGATGGACGAGGGGTTGAAACTTTTCAGACACTCACCCCCAGTCACAGATCTGAGTTGAATCTATCATCATTCCTTAGCTCATTTCACCACACCAGTTCAGACCCAGCTATATGCAAATCAGTCTTGACCCTGTGCCTCATGAAAACAGTCCAGCCTGAACTGCCAAGCAAGGTCTTCCCTGGACAGGAAACAAGCATCCTGGGACCGGTTTCGGGGTAACACCCCTCATCAGCCTGGCTAGCTTGAATCCAGTGGTAAAGTGAGCAAGGGACCCAAATCTGGGCATACCCTAACAATTTAGGGCAAACAAAGCAAACACAAGGAGATGATGGATGGAGAGCTGAAACGTTTCAGACACCCACCCCAAGTCACAGATCTGGGTTGAATCCATCATCATTCTTTAGCTCACTTCGCCACCCCAGTTTAGACCCAGCTATATGCAAATCAGTCTTGACCTTGTGCCTCATTGGAACAGTCCAGTCCAAACTGCCAAGCCAGGTCTTCCCTGGATCAGAAACAAGCATCCTAGGACCGGTTTCGGGGTGACACCCCTTATCAGCAAGGCTAGCTTGAATCCAGTGGCAATCTGCCAAGCCAGGTCTTCCCTGATCAGAAACAAGCATCCTGGGACTGGTTTCGGGGTGACACCCCTCATCAGCCAGGCTAGCTTGAATCCAGTGGCAAAGTGAGCAAGGGACCCTCGTCTGGGTATACCCTGCCAACTTAGGGTGAACAAAACAAACACAAGATGATGATGGACGGAGCGCTGAAACTTTTCAGACACTCACCCCAAGTCACAGATCTGGGTTGAATCCATCATCTTTCTTTAGCTCACTTCGCCACCCCAGTTCATACCCAGCTACATGCAAATCAGTCTTGACCCTGTGCCTCATGGGAACAATCCAGCCCGAACTGCAAAGCCAGGTCCTCCCTGGACCGGAAACAAGCATTCTGGGACCGGTTTCGGGGTAACACCCCTCATCAGCCAGGCTGGCTTGAATCCGTTGGCAAAATGAGCAAGAGACCCACATCTGGGCATACCCTGCCATATTATGAACGCAGCCAGAGACAATGTAAACCAGACGTAATAACATTTGATGTAACACCATGTAGCAAGACAACTTGATGTGCTGCATTAAATGGAGAGTAGTAACATCCCATATTTACTAAGATATGGTACATTCCTGCTCTCTCTCTGTGCTGGCGCACAGAGTGCTGCCTAGCGCGAAAGCAGGCACTCTTGGGTCATGATGAAAGGATACTAACTTTGATATTCGTAAATGCCCTTTGTTAATACTGAAAGTCGTAAAGTTAGACTATCGTCTCAGTTTTGGTCTCAGTTGAACTTAAGACCAAAACTTAAGTTTAATTGAGACAAAAGTCTAACTTTACTACTCTTAATTGCCCTTTGTGAATACCGAAAGTCATAAAGTTAGACTTTTGTCTCAGTTTACCTTTGTGAACTATGCCCTTGGAGACCAACTTGAGGATGTTTAGATTAAAGGAAGCGAATTTCCTCAACCAAGTGTCTCAACTGGGTTTGGTGACACTTGTTCTTGAGTTCAGTCTAATGCTGGATTGTCTAGAAGAGAATTACGATGATGTTCATATCAACGTGAAAAACGCATGCCGGAAAAATTAAAGGACTATGGTATCTTTTGAGTTTAGTTTTCAGGGGCCAATTTTTCCCTTAACTCGTCTGAGTGTCAACTTCTGCGTGCCCTGCATTTACTTTCAAGTGTTTTGCCGTATAATGTGTTTGCTCAGTGACAGTTTATAATTCTATAATTCCAGATATATATACATATATATATTCATATACATATATATATTCAAAGCTTTGTTGGCTTCTTGCCAGGTCCTGCTCAAGACAGAACGGACACAAACCGCCTATTGATGTGTATATATATATATATATATATATATATTCACTGAAAAAAAACATAGGTTTCAGGGGTGTTATAGTTAGCTGGACTTTTCACTTGTACAAAACCATTGAAATTCCCCCGTTATAGTTAGTTCAGCTAACTATAACTCGCTCGCCCGCAATGCACTGCTGATGACGTCACATATTACATCACTCATGACATGGTCAGTGACATCACTCATGACATCACTGATGACATCTCAAATGACATCACTGATGACATCATCCAGTGAATGTGTGTTTTTCTGAAAATTAAATATGTTTTATATATGTATATCTCAAGGTCAATGGAAGAATAAATGGGTATATAAGTGTCTAAATGGATGATTTGTTTTTGAAAAATTGATTGTGTAACTGACTGATTAAGTGTATCATAGTGAATACATGGCTTAGTGAGTAATGTTTAAATATGTAAATATCTGTATCAGTCTCTCACTTTGTGTATGAGTGGCTGCATGGGTTGGTGAGTAGCTACATGGGTGTCTATATAGGTTATTAGTTGGTTTTTTGAGTATCAGTCTGAGTGTCTGCATGGTTCGGTGGGGGGTATTACGTAGTGCATAGGTGCATGAATGAGTGACTCACTGTTTGTATGTGTTGAAGACAGCATGTGTGCAGGACTGTATGGGTGGATGAGTGTGTGTATGGGTGTGTTAGTGAGTGAATGACTGTCTCAATAGTGTCTTTATGAGTAACTACATATGTTTTAAACTAGTATATGTGACTATTGGTGTATATAAGTGAGTATATGTGAGAGTGAGAGATTGAAAGAGTCCCTGTAGGAATAAGTATGTGTTTCTATAAGTGATTGTTTAAAAGACTAAGTATGTGTAAGTTTCTGTAGAAGTAAGTGTGGTGGTGTGTGTAATGGATGTTTGATTCTTTATTAGCATGAGTGACTATGTGTGTGAGTAACTCTATGGATGAGTGGCATTGTGTAACAGGATGTATAGGTGTATGAGTACATATGATGAGTGAGTACATGTATGAGTGACTGTATAGGACTGTTGGTGAATGAGTGGATGTGTATGTGGATCTTAGAATTACTGAAGAGGTTGTTGTAACTGGTATTGGTATGTCCATTGTTTTGAAAATGTTAGTCTCTATTTTTGAATGTGTGTATCAAAGGTTATATTAGGGTGAGAGGAGGTCTGCCACTCTGTCACAAGGATGATGTCATCAGTGATGTCATCAGTGATGTCATTTGAGATGTCATCAGTGATGTCATGAGTGATGTCACTGACCATGTCATGAGTGATGTAATATGTGACGTCATCAGCAGTGCATTGCGGGCGCGCGAGTTATAGTTAGCTGAACTAACTATAACGGGGGAATTTCAATGGTTTTGTACAAGTGAAAAGTCCAGCTAACTATAACACCCCTGAAACCTATGGTTTTTTCAGTGAATTTCTGAGGTTTTTTAAATGCTAATTCCTAACTATAACGTGCCTGAAACCTATGTTTTTTTCTGTGAATTTCAAAGGTTTTTTAAATGCTAATTTCTAACTATGCCTACAGAGATAGGACATGTGAAGAAAGAAGGAAAAATGCACAGAAAGAAAAAAAATAAGTGCAGAAAGATGCAACAGAAGTCCTCAAAGACGAAGAAAAGTGCAGGAAGAAGGATAACGTGCAGAAAGAACAAAAAGAAGAGCAGAAAGAAGCCTTGTTGCAAAATCATCCTGTACCCTCAACTTTTTCAGACGGATACTGGTGGTAACTGAGTCTGACTAACCAGTCCTAGAGCCAGTGCTATGTTAAAAGACACTTAGAATACAGTGAAAACACCTACATACACTAGGGAACATTATGCGTTGGGGACCCCTGAGATTAGCATGACCTCCTCTGTAAGCCCCTAGTATATAATAGGACAGGGGGATTAAAACTACCTCTTAAAACAGGCCACAGGGCGATTTTGCACACGTTAACTCAGGCCCCGTCCCCTCCCTTCACCACTGTGTAAACACGCCCTGTGTCCGTTTTTAGTTGGGAGATTAAGTTCATTTGAATCCTGAGGGTCCCTAGGGTCCAACTAGCCCACTAGGTACCTCCAGTAAGTGCCACAGAGCTGCGTTGCAGAGAGGTGTAAAAAGTGGCACGGCCTGGACCACCTCTCTGCAATGCAGCTCAGTGGCGCTTACTGGAAGCACTTGGTGGGCTAGTTAGCCCCCAGGGGCCCTCAGTATTGAAGGGAAATTATATCCCCAATTTAAAACGTGCCATAGTGTGTGTTTGCACACGTCACCTCAGGCCCCGTCCCCTCCCTTCACCACTGTGTAAACGCACCCTGTGGCTGTTCTAAGTTGAGAGATTAAGTCCCCTTGAATCCTAAGGGTCCCTAGGGTCAAACTAGACCACTAGGTACCTCCAGTAAGCACCACAGAGCTGCGTTGCAGAGAGGTGTAAAAAGGGGCTTGGCCTCAGAACACCTGTCTGCAGCGCAGCTCCCTGGCGCATACTGGAAATGCCTGTTGGGCTAGTTGGCCCTCAGGGACCCTCAGTATTAAAGAGGCATTAATTCCCCAACTTCCAACTCGCCAGGGGGTGCTTTTGCAGAGTGCTGCAAGGAGGGGGCGTGGCCTCCGGCACGATGCCAGTCTTTTCTTTATTTTAATTTTTTACGAAGGGGGGCTGTGTGGTTCCCCTTCTTATTCTAATTTATTGGCCCTGATGACCCCATCCCCCAGGGCCTGTCTCCTAATTATATTTTTTTGACCCCAATCCCCAGGGCCGGCCACTGTTTTTTAATATTTTTTAAAAATATATATTTATAGACACACCTAGGACATGCTGGACAAACCGTACGTACCTATCACCATGACGATTTCCGTGATATTCATTAAAAGGCAACTATGCATACAATGAATCCACGTGGAATGTATTTACACCACTAGTGAAGCTCTGACATGTCTGATGCCCTACCGTGCCTAATCCCGGTAGACACCCTTGTCTTTTATTTATACAAACATGGGTAGCTATTGACGGGCACATTTAATACACATGCACACCAAGCCATTCAAAGGGGATTCGACAAAAATTCGACCAAAACTATGCAAGAAACCCCCCTCACGGTTAATAAAACACACATCCACTGCCGGATGTGTAATACTTTTTATTTTACTCTCTGGAAAGGGGACGAACATCACTTGAGAGTCACAGCGCGCTCCTGGCAGAGCCCAATGCTGTGTTACACCCACCATTGCCTGCTGAGTGCCACACACCTCTGTGTTGTATTCCACTAGCTAGTGCATATGCTATGACACTCTCTAGCCCATGTGCACTGTAACACTACCCCGTGAATATGTCATGCCACACTTGTCTTCGCACGGGTTATATTGCCCCATCTAACGTGCCTTCCTCGATGCCTATGTTATAACGCACAGTGCTATGCCATACATATTACAATCTGGGATCCATATCTTTGTCACAGTGCATATGCAACGTTACACTCCCCAGCACATATTTTATATTACAACTTTAGAGACTAGTTAGGTTACACAACACTGCCCTGTGCATATTACACTCCAAGGCGCATATCGCATAGCACGCGCTAGTGCCTGTGCTATCTCGCGCTCTCCAATGAATCTGTCATCGCGCACAATGTATTGCATACTATATTTCACGCCCGGTTCATCTTCTTTCACACTTTTTGGTGCATAGTTTATACCATACACTATATCTAGTTTTCATTTTCAATCGTGCTCTCAGGACTATGTTCTATATAACACTGTGTTCACCTACACTTTTCACGGGCATTACATTTTGCGATAGGGGGTGGAGGGTCAGGGGGTGTTTCTGCCAAGTGAGCCCGGAGTCACAGTCACAAACGTCCTCTTCTTCCTGAATAAAAGTGAGATTATGCTGCATACTTGTTCATATTTTAAGTAGTTCGCAAAGACACACGTTTTAAAAACAATAAAGTTCCTAATACCCGCCTTCTCTGAACAGTTAGCTTGCTGCCCCATCCCCCTCCTCCCTATCCTCTGCTGTGTGAACCCAAGGACTAGCCTCCTCCCTCCTGCCATGCATGGTCTGATGTGCTGCCACTGCCCTCAATTTAGTATGATGTACCAGTCCACTCCTCCTGCCCTCCATTGCCCAATTCTATGCCCCATCATTGACCTCCTGCTTAAACTCTGTGCTTAGCTTGCTGCCCCTATTCTCCTTCCCCCTGCCCTCCGATGTCTTTGTGCATGCCCCTGCTCCATCCTTTTTGCCCACCATGTTCCATGGACCTGCCACTCCTATCTACTCTGAGTGTTCTGTTGAGCTGCCACTCCCCTCCCACCTGCCTAGCATTGTCAGATGACTGTAACCTGTCCCTGCCACCTCCACCCTGCCTGCCCACATGCCATGCCCCTATCCTCTTCCTCCTGTCCTACATGGTCCATTGTATTGCCACACCCTTCTGCCCTCCCTGGTCTGTTGTGCTGCAACTGCGCTCCTCCTGCCTGCCCCGTGCGGTCTGTTGTGAGGCCCCTTCCCCTGAACTTTCTTGTCTGTGCACAGGTCCTGACCCTCCCTTCTATTCTCCATCGTCCTTTGTGCATGCCCCTGCACCCTCCTTCTTGCCCATCATAGCCATTGTGCTGCCACTAACCCTCCCACTTGCCATGCTCGGTCTTCTGTGCTGCCATGGCCCCTCCCACCTTCCCTGTGTGGTCAGTTAGCTGCCCCTGACCCCCTCCCACCTTCCCTCCATGGTCTGTGTGTATGCCATCACAGTCTCACTGTTGCTCTTCATGGTGTGTCTTGCTTCTAGTGCCCATCCTGCCTGACCTCCATGGCTATCTTGCTGCTCCTGCCCTGCCCCCTTGCCCCCAGCCCTCTGTTTACATGTGCAGACCCCTACTCCCTCCCTCCTGGCTTGTCTGTTCCATTGTAATGCCCCTGATCCGTCCCTCCTGCCCTTTATGGTCTGTTATGCTGCAGCTTTCTCTCCTGTCTGTCCATTATGGTCAGCTAGCTACCATTGCCTCTTGCCCCTCTGTTCTCTGTTGTCCATGTGCATGGTCCTGTCCCCTCCCTCTTGCTTTCTATGGATTGTTGTGCTGCACTCCCGTCCCGCATGCCCTGTGTGGTGTATTGTGCTGCTGCAAACCCTGATGCCTGCCCTGCAGGGTCAGTTTGGTGCACCTCTCTATGTCCCTCCTGTCCTCTGTTATCCAAGTCCATGTCCCTACCCCATTTCCTTCCATGATCCAATGTACCATACTTGCGAACATTTTGAACTTGGTCAGAGGGAGATTTTGAAAAAAGACTGGGGTACTGATTTTCCCCTTTGAGTTACATTGAAAAAGAGGAGATTGTAGACAGGAGACAGATCAAATAAAGCCCATTTGAGCTTAAAATCATTGGACGTTTCCTGGCTGAATCGGGTCTGTTGGCATGTATGGTTGTACTACCATTGCCTCTTCCTTCTGCCCACAATGGTCTATTACATTGCCACAGCCTCTCTTGCAAGTCCTGTATTGTTGGTTTGTTGCCCCTGCCCCCCTTTCCACTGCCCTCCATAGTCTGTTGTGCTGCCACGGCCCTTCCTGCCTGCTCAGTGTGGTTAAATTGTTGCCTTTGCACCTTCCTACCTGCCTTCAATTTTCAGAGTCCGTGCCTCTGGCCTCTGCCTCTCAACAGTATCCTAATGAACAACTAGATTGCTAACATTCTGTATTTATTACAAAAGTGTGGAACGCCTGACGTCATCTTGATGTACTCAAAACTGTAATACCTAGAGCATTTCCTTTAGAAATTACATATATGAGAGGGTCTTATTGGCATCAAAATTATGGTTAGTGCTCTAAAAGACTAAAATAAGGACATATTTACTGAGTTTTCAAATAGCGACAAAGCACTTTTCAATTATTTGTTATTTTTATGTTTTTTTATCCAGTTGACCACTTGATTAAATGTTGCACTTAGGGGAGAGGATGTGGTGTTACTTCCAGAACTAAATACAAGAAGAACCCTACACAAAGAGGGAAAGTGTGGGTAGGGAGGGTCCGAGGGATATGTTTAAAGACCAACTACAGTATGAGTCCCCAATCAACAAACATCATACAAAGAAATACTGTGGGTCTGAGAGTTCTGTGTGAATACCTGATATATTCAATAGAGTGAAACCATCTGGGGTATACCCAAAAAGGTTGAGTTCCCATCACCCACAAAGGTGGCTATTCATCATCTGGGAACCCTGAACTGAACCATAACAACCAACCACTAGGTAATTATGGCGGTTATATGGTAGTCCCAGTCGTGGGTGACCAAGGGTAGGGTGATGGTTTGCAGTGCCAAGAATATAAAAGGAAAAAGTGCTATTAAAAATGGCTATCAAAACACAAACAATTTTATTCTGGTGCTGTCTTGATGCCACTTTAAAAACAGTGCGTGGACAGTGTAACAAATAACTGTCAGGGTGGTGGTCTACATGTTTCGGCTATCGGACTATGGAGTCCAAGCTCTCATCAGGACCTTATGCGCTACTGCAAAAACGTGAAAAAGGAAACTTATGTAAATTAGTAGTTGGGATGAATTCCCAATACGACCTGTTTATGTTAGTCCGTTTCCCTGGAGTTTTGGGGGGGGAAACAAGAACCTAGTTACAATAGAAAAAAGAAAATTCATTCATTTCTGAGCAGTATCAGTATCCAACACAGAACACGGCTAGGTATAGTATGCTAGCGATCAATTGCACAATACTGGTAGATGTATTGTTTACACAGAATGATATGCTTATCAAAAGATTGCTTATGTTCTTACCCGTCAATTTTCGGGTATGTACCTTGCCTCGCCTGGCATCCGCTCAGGACAGGAGGCACCGCTCTATAAAGAAGAGAGTATCAATGCGTAAAGTAAATGACCCCTGGGTAGTGTATCCTATTTAATTACAGTGGGGGGAGGGAGAAAAACTTCCACAAACTATCGTTTGAAGATGCAACTCTGAAGGAATGGCAGAATCACATAGTCTAGTCAAGTCTAATCAGACGGAAAAAACACAGATGTGTGTGTGTGCTAGTACAATTGGAAGTGCACTGTAGTGATGGCACCCAATTGGAAGCGGGTAAAAAAATGCAAACCGAGGCTTTTAAGTTAACATTAAGTCCCTTGTTTGTCTAACCATAGCGCTCGGTAACTGAAGCGGTGAACGCTCGGGCTTAGTCTAGAAAGACGTGCAGGCGTGCAGTGTCACGTTTAAAAACTCACGCCTCAACTATGGCTCATGTAAGTGGTATTAATACAATTTCTTAAGTTAGAAAGTCTGATGGCAAAACGGTAGGACTCACCTCTCCGTCGGTACCCCGCGTTAGCAGCTGAGCTGGAAGGGGAGGTGGCGGACCGGCCGGGGGAGTTTCCTAATAAAGACCAATGAGCGTCCAGCCTCGTCACTTTCTACGGGGCGCTCAAAGGGACGAAAAACTTGTCTTGTTTTTTAACAGAAGGGAACTTGGGTAATGTAGTTGTTTAGTATAGTTCCTCTGTATGACGTATTTCGGCGACATGTTAAAGTGTCTACCGAAAAGGTACAATCAAGGTATTTTATACAGCAAACTGGTGCGCAACAAGGCGCCAGTCGTACGGAAGGCCGCTTAGCGTAAATCATGCTTATGTACGCTGTCATGGTATCACAATCAGTATGTAGACAATGTGATGTCACGTGTTTGTCAGGATTAAAGATTCCAGTCATACGGAAGGCCACTTAGCGTAAATGATAATTATGTATGCTCTAATGGTGTCACACTGAGGATGTAGACAGTGCGATGTCACGTGATAACCGATGGTGTTGGTTAATAATGCCATAGGTGGTGTCAGTCTATAACGGCTATTATAGGGTAAATCTACATCTATTAACACGTATTTGTCTGAATTAGGGATTTAAAACCTAAGCGTGATTAAAGAATAAAGATGTCATGTATAATACTCAGAGATCCCTACGGAGGGGATATTGACAATTTACTCATAGTAGACACTCCAAATAAAATGAGTAGTGTCCTGTGTGCCAGAATGATAAAGATCAGCACGTTTAAAGGTGCATCATGTGTAGATGTCTCACAAAATTACAGGGATGACCATGGGATATCGTCGTTCAGACCCAATAGATCACTCTTGAGTTTGAACACCCATTTTTGTTCTTTTAGGAACAAAAATCTACTGATGTCTGTGACATGAGTGGGGATGAAAGGTTGTTCTAAGATCACCCATCTCAAATCCTCCGGTTTATGCCCCAAAGACAGAAAATGGTTGGTGAGTTTGGTGGCTTGTTTATTCCGTCTGATAGTGCTTTTATGTTCGTTAATGCGAGTTTTGATCTTTCGTGTGGTCATACCCACGTATCGCAATGAACAGGGGCAGGTTATGAGATAGATCACCCTTTCTGTATTGCAATTTGTATGCTTTTTCAAGATCCATGGTGAGTTGGTACCGATATCAATAGTTTTGGTGGACCGGGTTTGAGGACAAACAGAGCACTGGCCACAAGGGAAATGCCCCTGGACCGGTGGCAAGTTCCACAGGGTATTAGTAGTTGTAGGGGGTTTCACCCGTGGTCTTGTGTGAACTAGATTATCTCTAAGGTTGGTACCTCTTTTGAAAGAGAAAAGGGGAGGTGGTAGAGCCTCATTCCCTATGTTTAATATCCGCCAATGTCTCCTGATCGTTTTTTGTACATGGTTAGACCACGTGCTGAATGTATTGACACAGGTCATTCTCAACAACGGTGGTTTTGGTACTGGAGGTTCTAGAAGTGCCCCACGATGATTGTTGGTGGCTCTTTTCCAGGCGCGTCTGACCAAATTCTTTGGGTATTGTCTATCTTGTAGCTGACTAGATAGATCTTCTGCATGACGATTGAAAGTAGTTAGATCAGAACAGTTCCTGCGAATGCGCAGGAACTGTCCTATGGGTAGATTTTCCCAGAGAGATCTTGGATGGTAACTTTGAAAACTCAAAAGAGAGTTCTTTGAGGAAGGTTTTCTGTATAGCTCACTCCCCAGTCTGCCCTGGTCAGGGCATATCATAATGTCTAGAAAAGGCAGTCGAGTTTTGTCATAGGCTACCGTGAAGCGTAAAAAATCGTTCTGCTCATTTAGCCATGCATGGAAATCCAACAGAGAGGCAACAGACCCATGCCATACTACCAGAATATCATCAATGTACCTTCTCCATATCTTTATCTGCTCTCTGAATGGATTGGACTGTCTAAGTACATTGTGCTGTTCGAAGAGGTGAACATACAGGTTGGCTAAGCTCGGCGCGAAAATGCTGCCCATGGATGTTCCTGAGACTTGCAGATAAATTGTCTCCTCGAACCTGAAGAAATTTTCCATCATAGCCAACCTGGCACATTCCATAATGAAATGAACCGGTGTGATGGTGTCGAGGTTTCTCATCTCTAGAAGACTCTCTATGGCTTCTAGGGTCTCCGTTTGTGGGATAGAGGTGTACAAGGATTCCACATCGAAGCTCACCAATATGTCCGATTCCGTGTCAAAGACAATGTCTGGAAGCAGGCGGAGGACGTCTTTAGTATCTTACAGGTAACTCGGCATTTCCTTAACGAGTGGCTGCAAAAAGAAATCCACTAAAGTGGAAAGAGGTTCTAATAGAGAGCCTATGCCTGATATTATCGGTCGCCCTGGAGGTGGTCTTTGTTCTTTATGGATCTTTAGTAAGACATAAAAGTATGGCATGACCGGGTATTTGGTAGTTAGGAAATGGGATTCTTGTTCTGTGATCCAGCCAGCAGCTTGTGCATCATCAACGAGGGTTTTAATCTCTCTTGTGAGTCTGGGAGTGGGATCTTCAGAGAGCGGTTTGTACGCTGCAAGATTATCGAGTTGTCTCAGGCATTCAGTTCGGTATGTCTCTGTATCTAAGATGACAATTGCTCCGCCTTTATCTGCCGGTTTTATCGTGATGGAGTCGTCCTTCGCAAGTGCCATTAAGGCATGTTTGTCCTTCTTCGAAAGATTATGATAAACCTTGTTTTCTCTGGCATTGTAGGTGGTGATATCTTGGATCACTGCTTGTTCAAATACTTTTACGCGGTCTGGAACAAGATGAACTGGAGGGTTGAAAGTGGAGGCAATTTTAAGGCCTGTATTCCTGTCAGGAGAGTCATCTGCAGAAGTTGTACGGTCTTTGTCCTTAAAGAAAAAGTGAAGGCGTATCTTCCTGAAGAATTTAGCCATTTCACAGCAGAGCTGGAATGGATCTCCTTCATTGGTAGGGACAAACCCCAAACCTTTATTAAGGACTCGTTGTTCATCAGATGTTAAGATTTTGGTACTTAGATTCACAACTAATTCGTTGTGCTCGTGCTTGTCCCTGGTTGTGGTTGTCCCTTCCTGCTGCGGGTATTCGGTTGTTGTGGTTCCTCCATTTGCCAATGTACCTGTGGTGACCCTCTCCTTCTGCCCCGATTTTGTCCGCGACCTGATCCTAAAAAAGGCGGTTGACCAAAGAATGGAGCCTGAGCTGGAAAAGGAAGTGGTGGCTGGGTAAAGGGAGGTTGGTAGCCCCATGGAGCGGGCGGCCACCAAGGTGTTCCTTGTTGGTAAGGGTATGGCATATTATGTCTGAAATTAGGCCGAGATTGTCCTCTACCTCTCCTTGGTGGTTGTGCATTGTTCTGGGAATCTGAGTCGGTAGAATAGGTATCTGACCCAGACGAGGAGTAATTGGACCCATATCTTCTACCTTTTCTATTGTACTCGGGTGGAACGTACTGCTCACTGGTGTATGGATATACCTTTTCAAAGGAGAAGCGCGCTTAATCCTTTTTGAATTTGTCTATTTTGGTCAATAGGATCGAGTCTTTATGTTCTTTATTAGTTTTATTTGTCTCTTCCATGTTTCTTTTGAAGATGGCGCTTGAGATGGTAGTCTTAATCTGCCCCTCCAAAGTTTGAATCTCAATGAGTATGGCATCAGCTACCCTTTTGGCCGTGTTAATGATGAGAATTAACCAATCGCGTGTGCAACGTCACGCGATTAGTGACCAGTCTTTGAGAAATATCTTATCAGAGAGAAAAAGTCTGGGAGTGTTTGTCACTATTAGGCCCATAGGGGCACTGTTGATTCTCAGATACTCAGTCATGATGGCACCGTGAATGAAGGTGCGAGAGTGAGAGTTTTTTAGACTGAGTAAGGATTGCCAATCATCCTGAGTGTTGCTCGTGACAGATGGTAAAGAGTCTAAAATACTAGGATTGGTGCTCAGTATCGATTGGAGCATATCTTCATTAAAAGCTAGACCTGTGAGTTCTGCCATATTCATAAATTGCCAAACGTTGTGAGAAAGTGGTGAATCTTCCCAAATGTAAAGGACCCGCAGCCGTAGCTGCTCTAAGACTAAATACAAGAAGAACCCTACACAAAGAGGGAAAGTGTGGGTAGGGAGGGTCCGAGGGATATGTTTAAAGATAAGATTCCAGCTCAGGCTCCATTCTTTGGTCAACCGCCTTTTTTAGGATCAGGTCGCGGACGAAATCGGGGCAGAAGGAGAGGGTCACCACAGGTACATTGGCAAATGGAGGAACCACAACAACCGAATACCCGCAGCAGGAAGGGACAACCACAACCAGGGACAAGCATGAGCACAACGAATTAGTTGTGAATCTAAGTTCCAAAATCTTAACATCTGATGAACAACGAGTCCTTAATAAAGGTTTGGGGTTTGTCCCTACCAATAAAGGAGATCCATTCCAGCTCCGCTGTGAAATGGCTAAATTCTTCAGGAAGATACGCCTTCACTTTTTCTTTAAGGACAAAGACCGTACAACTTCTGCAGATGACTCTCCTGACAGGAATACAGGCCTTAAAATTGCCTCCACTTTCAACCCTCCAGTTCATCTTGTTCCAGACCGCGTAAAAGTATTTGAACAAGCAGTGATCCAAGATATCACCACCTACAATGCCAGAGAAAACAAGGTTTATCATAATCTTTCGAAGAAGGACAAACATGCCTTAATGGCACTTGCGAAGGACGACTCCATCACGATAAAACCGGCAGATAAAGGCGGAGCAATTGTCATCTTAGATACAGAGACATACCGAACTGAATGCCTGAGACAACTCGATAATCTTGCAGCGTACAAACCGCTCTCTGAAGATCCCACTCCCAGACTCACAAGAGAGATTAAAACCCTCGTTGATGATGCACAAGCTGCTGGCTGGATCACAGAACAAGAATCCCATTTCCTAACTACCAAATACCCGGTCATGCCATACTTTTATGTCTTACCAAAGATCCATAAAGAACAAAGACCACCTCCAGGGCGACCGATAATATCAGGCATAGGCTCTCTATTAGAACCTCTTTCCACTTTTGTGGATTTCTTTTTGCAGCCACTCGTTAAGGAAATGCCGAGTTACCTAAAGACGTCCTCCGCCTGCTTCCAGACATTGTCTTTGACACGGAATCGGACATATTGGTGAGCTTCGATGTGGAATCCTTGTACACCTCTATCCCACAAACGGAGACCCTAGAAGCCATAGAGAGTCTTCTAGAGATGAGAAACCTCGACACCATCACACCGGTTCATTTCATTATGGAATGAGCCAGGTTGGCTATGATGGAAAATTTCTTCAGGTTCGAGGAGACAATTTATCTGCAAGTCTCAGGAACATCCATGGGCAGCATTTTCGCGCCGAGCTTAGCCAACCTGTATGTTCACCTCTTCGAACAGCACAATGTACTTAGACAGTCCAATCCATTCAGAGAGCAGATAAAGATATGGAGAAGGTACATTGATGATATTCTGGTAGTATGGCATGGGTCTGTTGCCTCTCTGTTGGATTTCCATGCATGGCTAAATGAGCAGAACGATTTTTTATGCTTCACGGTAGCCTATGACAAAACTCGACTGCCTTTTCTAGACATTATGATATGCCCTGACCAGGGCAGACTGGGGAGTGAGCTATACAGAAAACCTTCCTCAAAGAACTCTCTTTTGAGTTTTCAAAGTTACCATCCAAGATCTCTCCGGGAAAATCTACCCATAGGACAGTTCCTGCGCATTCGCAGGAACTGTTCTGATCTAACTACTTTCAATCGTCATGCAGAAGATCTATCTAGTCAGCTACAAGATAGACAATACCCAAAGAATTTGGTCAGACGCGCCTGGAAAAGAGCCACCAACAATCATCGTGGGGCACTTCTAGAACCTCCAGTACCAAAACCACCGTTGTTGAGAATGACCTGTGTCAATACATTCAGCACGTGGTCTAACCATGTACAAAAAACGATCAGGAGACATTGGCGGATATTAAACATAGGGAATGAGGCTCTACCACCTCCCCTTTTCTCTTTCAAAAGAGGTACCAACCTTAGAGATAATCTAGTTCACACAAGACCACGGGTGAAACCCCCTACAACTACTAATACCCTGTGGAACTTGCCACCGGTCCAGGGGCATTTCCCTTGTGGCCAGTGCTCTGTTTGTCCTCAAACCCGGTCCACCAAAACTATTGATATCGGTACCAACTCACCATGGATCTTGAAAAAGCATACAAATTGCAATACAGAAAGGGTGATCTATCTCATAACCTGCCCCTGTTCATTGCGATACGTGGGTATGACCACACGAAAGATCAAAACTCGCATTAATGAACATAAAAGCACTATCAGACGGAATAAACAAGCCACCATACTCACCAACCATTTTCTGTCTTTGGGGCATAAACCGGAGGATTTGAGATGGGTGATCTTAGAACAACCTTTCATCCCCACTCATGTCACAGACATCAGTAGATTTTTGTTCCTAAAAGAACAAAAATGGGTGTTCAAACTCAAGAGTGATCTATTGGGTCTGAACGACGATATCCCATGATCAACCCTGTAATTTTGTGAGACATCTACACATGATGCACCTTTAAACGTGCTGATCTTTATCATTCTGGCACACAGGACACTACTCATTTTATTTGGAGTGTCTACTATGAGTAAATTGTCAATATCCCCTCCGTAGGGATCTCTGAGTATTATACATGACATCTTTATTCTTTAATCACGCTTAGGTTTTAAATCCCTAATTCAGACAAATACGTGTTAATAGATGTAGATTTACCCTATAATAGCCGTTATAGACTGACACCACCTATGGCATTATTAACCAACACCATCGGTTATCACGTGACATCGCACTGTCTACATCCTCAGTGTGACACCATTAGAGCATACATAATTATCATTTACGCTAAGTGGCCTTCCGTATGACTGGAATCTTTAATCCTGACAAACACGTGACATCACATTGTCTACATACTGATTGTGATACCATGACAGCGTACATAAGAATGATTTACGCTAAGCGGCCTTCCGTACGACTGGCGCCTTGTTGCGCACCAGTTTGCTGTATAAAATACCTTGATTGTACCTTTTCGGTAGACACTTCAACATGTCGCCGAAATACGTCATACAGAGGAACTATACTAAACAACTACATTACCCAAGTTCCCTTCTGTTAAAAAACAAGACAAGTTTTTCGTCCCTTTGAGCGCCCCGTAGAAAGTGACGAGGCTGGACGCTCATTGGTCTTTATTGGTCTTTATTAGGGGAGGTGGCCGGTCCGCCACCTCCCCTTCCAGCTCAGCTGCTAACGCGGGGTACCGACGGAGAGGTGAGTCCTACCGTTTTGCCATCAGACTTTCTAACTTAAGAAATTGTATTAATACCACTTACATGAGCCATAGTTGAGGCGTGAGTTTTTAAACGTGACACTGCACGCCTGCACGTCTTTCTAGACTAAGCCCGAGCGTTCACCGCTTCAGTTACCGAGCGCTATGGTTAGACAAACAAGGGACTTAATGTTAACTTAAAAGCCTCGGTTTGCATTTTTTTACCCGCTTCCAATTGGGTGCCATCACTACAGTGCACTTCCAATTGTACTAGCACACACACACATCTGTGTTTTTTCCGTCTGATTAGACTTGACTAGACTATGTGATTCTGCCATTCCTTCATAGTTGCATCTTCAAACGATAGTTTGTGGAAGTTTTTCTCCCTCCCCCCACTGTAATTAAATAGGATACACTACCCAGGGGTCATTTACTTTACGCATTGATACTCTCTTCTTTATAGAGCGGTGCCTCCTGTCCTGAGCGGATGCCAGGCGAGGCGAGGTACATACCCGAAAATTGATGGGTAAGTACATAAGCAATCTTTTGATAAGCATATCATTCTGTGTAAACAATACATCTACAAGTATTGTGCAATTGATCGCTAGCATACTATACCTAGCCGTGTTCTGTGTTGGATACTGATACTGCTCAGAAATGAATGAATTTTCTTTTTTCTATTGTAACTAGGTTCTTGTTTCCCCCCCCAAAACTCCAGGGAAACGGACTAACATAAACAGGTCGCATTGGGAATTCATCCCAACTACTAATTTACATAAGTTTCCTTTTTCACGTTTTTGCAGTAGCGCATAAGGTCCTGATGAGAGCTTGGACTCCATAGTCCGAAAGCCGAAACATGTAGACCACCACCCTGACAGTTATTTGTTACACTGTCCACGCACTGTTTTTAAAGTGGCATCAAGACAGCACCAGAATAAAATTGTTTGTGTTTTGATAGCCATTTTTAATAGCACTTTTTCCTTTTATATTCTTGGCACTGCAAACCATCACCCTACCCTTGGTCACCCACGACTGGGACTACCATATAACCGCCATAATTACCTAGTGGTTGGTTGTTATGGTTCAGTTCAGGGTTCCCAGATGATGAATAGCCACCTTTGTGGGTGATGGGAACTCAACCTTTTTGGGTATACCCCAGATGGTTTCACTCTATTGAATATATCAGGTATTCACACAGAACTCTGAGACCCACAGTATTTCTTTGTATGATGTTACTTCCAGAACTGCAGACTTTGCAACTGGGGAACCAGGTTGGAGTTTCTGCTTCAGCTCGACATTCTGTGATTCTGGTCAATTCACTTAGTCTCCCCATGTCTACAACCAAAATGAATTTGTTCTTGTGTGATGTAACCAATGCTCATGTAAAGCACTCCAATACCTGACAAGTCTGCACTATATAACACTGCAAAAATACAAAATAATAAGTGTTTTGCACACTTCTGTCATTGGGCTATATTTGGGCTACATCTGGGTGATTTTGGGCTACATTTGGGCTCTTTTGTCTCCGGTGGCCATCTTGGGAGATTTATTTGTTATGAAGTTTCCTAATTTCCTCATGTACTGCAGTCTCCTCAGTAGGAAATGCTTTCAGTTTTTTACTTTGATTCCATCATGAAGGTATTCAGATATGTCACACATTTGCCATAAATTCTGAATGTTAGCACTCTAGTTGCTCATTAGATCACTGTAGTAAAACTACTGTTCACCATGGAAATCTGCTCCTGGTATTAAAAGTGCATGTTTCAGTCTGCATGTCAGAATTTTTTAATGAAATAGAAGAGGAGTTGAGAAGTCACTCAAAATGTGCCCTCATTTTCTTTCTTCAGTATTAATCTTAATTTCTATGGCAAAATGAACCCCCTCATTGTGTTCCTTTTTAAATTAAATGTTTTAAGTGTTACCAGTTTATTCCAATCAAGATGGCTTCAGGTGTGCCATACTTTTGTCATAATGAAGAAAGTAAGCGCTCTAGTTGTTTTTAAGAACACTCTGGGACATTCTGTCATTGGGCTATACTTGGGCTACATCTGGGTTATATTTGGGCTACATTTGAGCTCTTTTGTCTCTGGTGGCCATCTTGGGAGACTTATTTGTTATGAAGTTTCCTAATTTCCTCATTTACTGCAGTCTCCTCAGTAGGAAATACTTTCAGTTTTTTACTTTGATTCCATCAAGAAGGCTTTCAAATGTGTCACACATTTGCCATCAATTCAGAATGTTAGCACTCTTTTTGCTCATTAGATCACTGTAGTAAAGCGACTGCTCACCAGGGAAAACTGCTGCTGGTATTGAAAGTGCATGTTTCAGTCTGCATGTCAGAATTTTTTAATGAAATAGAAGAGGATTTGAGAAGTCACTCAAAATGTGCCCTAATTTTTCTTTCTGCAGCACTAATCATACTTTTTATGGAAAAATGAACCCCCTCATTTTGTTGCTTTTTAAATTAAATGTTTTAAGAGTTACCACTTTAATCCAAGCAAGATGGCTTCAGGTGTGCCATACATTTATCATAAGTAGGACTGTTAGCGCTCAAGTTGTTCTTTGGAACACTCTGGGAAGCTGCAGTAGAACACAAAGGAATCAACTGACAGTCTCTGCCCTTGTTGGATGTACATGTTTTACTGAGAATGTCAGACTTCATTGTCACATGACTGAGAAAGATAATGTGAATTTACAGAAAATAAACTCTCAGTTTAGCGTATAGATCACCTTCCAAACCTCTGTGGGAAACGCATGAGAAAATATTTTTCTCTCAATCATGATATCCCAGCAGAAGGCTTTTTCACATGGTGAAATCACCTTAGAACATACCACAATTCCTAAAATGAGTATGGTACCATCAACAAATGATTTATAATGTAACTAAAGTCTTAAAACCTTCTATTAACTGCAATGCTTTTTAATGAGGTGCTATCATGTATATTGGTCCCAAGATGACTGCCAACACTTCTTGGATGAAGTGCTGACAGCCAATCAGATCTCAGGATGAGATGTGTGGTTAGGCTCCGCCCACATATATATATGATTTTACTTTTGATTTTCTCAGGAACTACTGAACAGATTGACACCAGACCTGCAAAAGGCACTTCCCTGACCTGAGGACTACCTCTCTGCCAAATTTCAAGTAATTCTGTTCAGCCGTTCGGGCTGTACCTTCGACTAAAGGTCCTATGGAAAAATGCATGGGGAAAACGGGTTTTGGGACCCCCTTTTTTCTCGGCCCCCGCTTGACGAATCACCCCAAGACTTTTAGGGTAGGAGCTGAACGGAGCGCCCCATTAGTTTTGAAAATTTCGCGAGGATTCGTCAACCGGCGCCAAAGTTATTCAAAATAGAATTTTCAGATTTCCTATGGAAACTCGGTCCTAACTATAACTATCTACTGGCGACCGCCAGTAGATAATATATATATATATATATATATATATATATATATATATATATATATATATATATAAAAACTAGGTTTACCCTCAGGCATTCTCATCATCTTATCTGCTTGTCTTCTTAACGCCTGACGCTTTTCAGTGCTTCCGCACTTCCTCAGAGGCGTGGCAATTTCACTAATGCAGTTTCCATGTCCGTCCATTTTAAATAACTGCCCTCCAATGGGCGGCTCAAATGAGCCTGTATGGAATTGTGGGACATAAAGTTTGTTGTTGCAGCATTTCAAGCCCTCCAATGGGCCTCGGCATGCAGTCCTGCTTGATAATCCCTATGGAAGTCCCCACAATGAAGCTCCGTTGTATATGGAGCCCCGTGGCCCCCATGATCGCGGGATGGTGCATTTTCTATGGCTGGGCTGCCGCAAAAAATAAAAGCTCTAGGTTTACCCTCAGGTTGAAAACACACGCCGACATCCATCACTTTCATGGGTAAAAGCAGGGTCAGCATGCCGAACGTCGCAACGGCATTCTCATCATTTTATCTGCTTGTCTTCTTAATGCCTGACGCGTTTCAGTGCTTCCGCACTTCCTCAGAAGCGTGGCAATTTCACTAATGCAGTTTCCATGTCCGTCCATTTTAAATAATTGCCCTCCAATGGGTGGCTCAAATGAGCCTGTATGGAATTGTGGGACATGTAGTTTGTTGTTGCGGCATTTCAAGCCCTCCAATGGGCCTCGGCATGCAGTCCTGCTTGATAATCCCTATGGAAGTCCCCACAATGAAGCTCCGTTGTATATGGAGCCCCGTGGCCCCCATGATCGCGGGGTGGTGCATTTTCTACGGCTGGGCTGCCGCAAAAAATGAAAGCTCTAGGTTTACCCTCAGGTTGAAAACGCACTCCAACATCCATCACTTTCACGGGTAAAAGCAGGGTCAGCATGCCGAACGTAACAATGGCATTCTCATCATCTTATCTGCTTGTCTTCTTAACGTCTGACGCGTTTCAGTGCTTCCGCACTTCCTCAGAGGGTGGCAATTTCACTAATGCAGTTTCTATGTCCGTGTTTTCTAAATATTTGCCCTCCAATGGGCGGCTTAAATGAGCCCGTATGGAATTGTGGGACATGTAGTTTGTGGTTGAGGCATTTCAAGCCCTCCAATGGGCCTCGCATGCAGTCCTGCTTGATAATCCCTATGGAAAGTGATGGATGTCGGAGTGCGTTTTCAACCTGAGGGTAAACTTATATATATATATATATATATATATATATATATATATATATATATATATATATATATATATATATATATATATATATATATATATATATGCAAGCTCAAACACGGCAGCACTCTTGGGACACTTTTGATTTAATTAGCATAACAAGCAGATGCATTTCGGCATGTAGCCTTCCTCAGTGCTCTGCTAGGCTGCACCACAGATAGCACATTGATTTTAAACAGTTATTGAGGAGGATAGAACGTCGCCATCAACAAAGGACTGTGTTCAATCAAAGTCTTTTTTTCCACTATCTCTGACTGCCATCTTAACATGTGTTCCGTTGGTATGAATCCAGCAATAAACAGATCGTTTTTCAGTTTTTAAAGAGTTCACAGATGAACATATAATGCGTTATTATTCACACAGCAGGAAAAACGAAAATAGTCTGTTCATACTTGCGCACTGGCAGAATCCATACAATCCTTTGTGAAATGGTCATTGTAGCCCTCCCAAAAGGTGCAAGCTGAACAGTTCTGCTGTCCCTCGCCGCTGCCGCTAATTCCACATTTTAGAATGTCCCAGCAGCATAAAGTCTGTATGACTGCCCCCTCAATGTAATCATTGACAACTACGTGGTTGACCGGGTAATGCTTACATCAGGAACGCGGCGCTTCTGGCAGAATTAAATCATACTTTACCAGTATGCTTTTAAATAGTGCATTGCCACCACAAACGTAACCTAAATATATTGCTAAGTGAACACTCAGTCACCTGCTGCCATAGAAAAATGCTTTTAAATCTTATCCAGTTGTTTTAACTACTTGTGGCCCAAATAGCCTTTAAATACACAATTTGCTTCAACTTGTCTTAGGATTCCTTAGGGGATAGCCACCACACCTCTCTTTAAAAAAGATCTTCAAGTGAAATCCAATTATTTCTATATAACTAACCCAATATGATTTAAAATGTACAATTTACAACAGCTTTTCTTGAAATTCTGGTGGGGAGAACACCCCCCTAATCTCTCTGTAAAGTCACCTTCCATTTTTATCCAATTTTAACATACGTCAAAATGTGCTTTTCAATTCACCATGTCCCTCAATGTTCCTCAAATTTGCCTTGGGTGAGAATATCAACCCACCCCTACTTCACGTAAA
Source organism: Triturus cristatus (assembly GCF_964204655.1). Classification (NCBI taxonomy): domain Eukaryota; kingdom Metazoa; phylum Chordata; class Amphibia; order Caudata; family Salamandridae; genus Triturus; species Triturus cristatus. The sequence continues at coordinate 525,537,608 of NC_140592.1, forward strand.
TGTCTTAATCCTAACCAGTTATGACCAGCGTTTTTGATCCAATGTACTTCCAAATGCACATTTGTCCATCATTTTGAACTATGTTGCAAGTCCAAGGTAAGTTGCAATTTCCCTGAATAATCATTTGGGTAAAAAATATCCCAAATTATCTGCACAACTGTATTACATAGTATCCAGTCTTACACAATAGAGTTTGCTCATTGTTCTCTAAAATGTCTCAATAGTCATACAAACATGGTATAGGTAAACTCATACATAAATGTTGTTGGTGAACCTGTACATCCTTTTGTAAAGCTACGTCAGACCAAGCACTTTCTGTCAGAGCCCAATCATTTGACAATTTCTAGCTTCATCCCTGGGCCTTAAAATAAAAAAGTCTAGGTCTAAAACGGAAATTAAATAAGGTATTGTGTGTAGGTGATCTAGACAAAGCTGAAATGTTTAATTAAAAGATGTGTAAGAGCTAGTGGATCTGTCAGAAATCTTATTTTACAGTGTTCAGGAATCAGCTGGCCATTTAAGTAGGTGTTCTCGTCCCCATCCAATTATGTCCTTATTTCAATCAGGAAATAATCATGAATAATGTGAAGACCTATTGCCTAAAAGATAAACACTGAAGTTGACAACATAGTGAAAATATTGCTTGATTGTTTTTTGCTTCAGCTCAAGAATGGATCCCATCAAGGTTCCGGCCCATGGTGGTCACAGCCCAAGCCTACTTTGTCACATTAGGCCAGCCTCTCTTAGCCGGGATGGCCTTTGGGCTCCGTCGATGGCGCTGGATCCAGCTGGTTGCCGCATTGCCATTTTTAATATGCTTCCTCTACACATGGTATGATGATAGTTGTGTCATATGAATGATTGTGTGTAACTTGCTTAAGCACTGAACTACGCTCATACCATTATACACGGCAAACTTGATAATATTGTTGCTTGCTAGGGTAGAGGAACTGCTCCCTCAGCACTTTAGTAGAGTACCCTTGAAAACAAACTGGTGGATCGCAAAAGCAATGGCAATTTTCCCTTTGAAACCAGGAATTTTTTTATGAGTCTGCACTATTCTGCACAAGATATCTAAATCGTTTTGCAAAAAACACCACCGTTTTGCAATCCTGGCTTCTGCTGTCTAACTTGTGCTATGTGCAAATCAACATGACATCCTTGCTCGTCTTCCTCGTCACAGTCATAAACTAACTGAGTGCATCTCCCCTCACCTCTGAAATTTTACTGCCCAAGTAAATAAATTATTAAAACGAGAAGTCACATAACATAAACACTGTTCACTAGTGTTATGTCCCAGGCTATACCCCCAACATGCCCAGAAAATAAATACCCATCACAACAGAATTACTTCCTGATTTACAGTTCTGTATGTGCAACAAAGCTTGGATGCTGAGGTACCAGGTAAGTTAGAGTCTGCTTCAGTGATGTCATTTTGTTTATTATTTATACATTTGGGCTACAGCTGCTGTGCTAAGCCAGTTCTGAATGGCTGATTACCATGCCCCCTCAAGCCTGGTCATTCAGCTAGGAGACACATTAACTTTTGCTTTCACCTAGATAGTGCTTGCGAAATCTATTGTATTCAATATAAATCTTAAAATGGGCTTCTATCCCTCCCTTGCTTTTCATTTGTTCCTGTGCTTGCCACTTACTTTTTCTTCGTTTCTATTGTCTATAGCATACTATTTCCTGTTGTTCCTCTGTGTGTTTCTCTTATCAGTCCCCCATGGTCCGAATACTGTTTTCTTCCACTTTGTGGGACTTTAAAAAACAATTCTGTTCAGCGCTTGCTTACATACTCTCCCCCTGACTGCACCATAGCAAGCGTGTTTGTTTTCATTTTTTGTTTCTCCTCCTTCCTTCTCCTAATCTCCCCATGCTTTTCAAGCATGCTTGTCGGCTGTGTTAAGGGTCACATGACCATAAGCGGTGGGGACCCTTTTGCGGCAGCAGCTCCGCCCCCACCAGGAGACAGTCCTGGTTTTTTATTTTTTTTGTAATTTAAGCGCAAACTCAACACAAAGATGTCTGAGCACTTTGATTTCATTTGCGCTCTGCAACTGCTGAAGGGCAATGTAATGCTGTTCCAAGATGGCCACCTTGTATTAACATGGTGGCGGTGTCAAAGACCGCTGAATCTATGATATGATTTATTTCTCATGATTGCCATTCTGGCATGGTTCTGGATGCCTAAGGAATATTTCACAATTCAAGATATTCAAGACATGTATTAGTATTGGGAGCCTGCTCTGGGGTAAATGACTTTCGCAGACTTCCTCCAAAATGTTAAAGCTTTGGTGCAGCAGCTGCAGAGCATTTCTTTCAGTCGCCGATTGCGCTTGCACTTTACAGGATGGTAAGGCACCCCTGCATATTCAATCTGCTTCTGGTGGGATGAAGTACACAGCTTTCACTGTGCATGAGTGGGTTTGTGCTGCATACACGTGTGGACTGACTTGGAGAGGCGCTTGTAAGGTGACGAGGAAAGTATGTACATGAGTGGACATGGGCTGGTGTAGCCATGGTACAGTGGCTGCGACGTGTTGTTTCAAACATAAATATACCCGTCAACATCACTGAGAAAGTCTCTCTTGTGAGAGCTTTGCATGTACTTCCTTGTAAATGTCAGTTTTTTTTTCTTTGCATGTACAGCACAATGCTGGCAATTTTGAAAACAGTGAAGACCAGCATTTTGCCCTTTACCACTGTGAGTCTGAGCACAGTTACAGTCAAGCACACAATTGGATGAAACAATCCAAGTGTTCGTGGGCAATCTTGAAATTATGGCTGATCTATTAGGTGCTATTTATTGCTCTTTGTTTTGTTCTAATTTTTTACAAACAGTTTTTTGAGTGCAACCACACAGAGCGACACATAGCACACTGAAATCAAAGCATCCAGGTAATACCATAGTTAACATTGATTTGAGCGGTGTGATTAACTTGTGCGTGGACAGGTCCTGGGGTGTCTCCTCAGGGCACAGATGGCCCATTCTGTAGTTCCCAGACCTTTGTTTTTAAATTTACTGAAATAGTTGAACAATCTAGAAAAAGTGATGGAGTGGCTAGTGGTGCAGTTGGCGACAGCGTTAATCCTTTCTCTAGTTCCATGGGCTTGATGTCTTCTTCAACCTTTGGTACAACATTTGCTGAAGTAGTAGAATTCAGTTTCTCAGAACTATGAACTCATGGTTCCAATTACTACCGAGATCCATTAAGCCCTTCAATGATGGCGTATACAGACAATCTCAATAGAGGAGTTTCCCTTTCTCTTACTCTGCTCGTCATTTTACCTTGGATTCCAGTTTGGGGCTAGACAGTTAAAATAAGAGAAGAGATGTGCCTCTGATCACTAAAGACCTGCTTGGACGCTCTGCTGCTCGAGGGGAAAGGTTGCTGAACTGCCCTGCTGCGGGACTGCGAGGACCATGGTGCTCAGCGCCTAGCTGATTGGACTCACCTGGTTCCTCTTCCCGCCCCCTCCTGCCCTTTGGTTCTTCTTAAGCCCCCGATTGGACGCGCCAGCGGTACGCGCGCGGGACGTAGCTCGGGGCGAAGACCGGGCAAAGAGCGGGCCGTTTGTGGCCGTTCGTGGACGGCCGTGGACGGGACGGGCCACCCCCCTGACAGGTGCTACCATACATGGACTATACTCATCGTGAGTAGTAGTAAAGCTGCTGATAGGCGGGTCCTGCCTTATAGTGTTTTATGTTGTTGCTGTGTAAGTTAACATCTTAGCATTTATTCCCAATTGTGTTCCCTGGTGCATTACTGGTGCATTACTTTAACTGTTTTGAGACCCCTCCATTTTACGTAGGTAGCCTCCCAATAGTCTGACCCGCAACTATCAGTATGACCTCCCTCAGATCTGGTAGGAAGGTAATGCAGGCCACTAAAGGGGGTCAAGTACTAGGGACTCTCGATAATTTTATTACAAGAGCGGCCCGTGTTCTAGAACAAGAGATTATCTTAACCGAGAAAAGATTGTCCCTAGAAATTCAAGAGAAAAGATCATCACTGGGTAATATAATGACGGCTTTGTCCCCAGATAATAGACTGCCGCAAACTGTTCTCGTTATATCGCCCAGTCTTACTGAAGCGCAGTCGGACCAAACGGATCTGGGCTCAGTGGATACATTACTAGAGCAAACGCCTATCCCCGAACCCAATGCTCCTCTTACAACTGTTAGCACCTCTCACCCACAGTCTATCTCCGAGCAATCGTACACTGTTGCTCCGACTGTGAGTAATAAGCCCAAGCCTACTTTTGGTAAAAGAAAGCGTAGGGGAGTACTGCCCAGGGGTAAATGTGCAAAAAAGTCTAAAATGTTTAAACCGCATGATTTTGTTATTAATCGAGATGCTCCCAATTCCTCAGTACCTGGCAGTGCTACTCCTGCTATAGGGAGCTCTAGGTTTTTACACACTGCTATTACTCAAACTAATGAAGACCCTCTATCCTCTGATTTTCTCCAGCATCTAGAGAAATTAGTTAAATCTCTTCTTTTACCCTTATATGAGAGAGTAAACCGGCTTTCCTCTTCGCTGGAGAAAATAGAGGGCATGGTGCTTACAAATACGACCATGTTGGAGAAATTCACACTGTCCTCCAACTGCTCTAAGTCTCTAACCACCCTTGAAATTGATGATAAAACTAGGTCTGATTCCAATATTAAGACCCGTAGGGGTGGAGCCCCACCCAACTTCCCTGGTCGCAATGACCCTGTTGTTGAAGTACCTTTCTCTCCTGCTAGTGTAGAGGTGCCGACTGATCCAGGGTGTAATAATAATGCTACCTCCACAGACATTAACAAGAGTGCTACTATTAGCAAGCCTAGTATGGAGAGTGTTGATCTCCCTCAAAAGCTCCCATGCATTAATCTTCCCCCTGAGTCGAAACCCTATACTGCTATATTGGTTGGTGTCCCAAGGCTTACCCAGGCTAAGCCTGAGTCTCACAGTGAGCTGAAAAACAAAGTTATACACTGGCTAAATAATAACAGGCCACTACCTCCTAGCTTAAGTGCTGAGATCCTGACTGTCCGCAGGGTGTGCTGGTTGGGAAGTAGAGTTAAGAAAGTGGAGGGTGACTGTGTGATCATCAACTTTCGGGACCCTAGGGTGGTGAGCCATATCTGTTCCTACCCCAATAATTTGAGTGGTACTGGAATATCTGCATTGGACATGTCCTATTTTTATTCATATCACTCCCCTGTTTTACCTTTTGACATGTCCATTCCTTGGAGAAGGGTTACCAAGAGATCGCATCGACAGATTGGATGGGACTTCCATCTTCCACTGTCTAATTCTTATGCTCCATTGAATGCCCTAGACGGGGTCGACTGACTCCCACCAATTACAATTAATAGGGCCAGTCCTGGCGTGGATAATGTGGGACTAGTAGGGAGGGTTGGGTCAAGGAGGGCACTTTTGGGTTTGAGCTTATTGCCAGTTACTCCTGCTCGGGTTTCACCTAGTGGCTCACTTAATATCCACCGCTATTCTGATACTCCTAAGAGCGTGAACAACGGTATGGGCCACACCTCTATTCAACCCGCAATACGAGGTGTGGTTTCTGTACCTTTGCTGCCCATTCCTATCGACCCTCCTTTAATATCTATGGCTTCATGGAACATTGCTGGTTTGAGCAGTCAAATAATCCTGGAAGACTGGTCCGTATGGGTGAATACCCAGGACATTCTGGTCTTCCAGGAAACATGGGCAGTGGAACCCATTCACATCTCCGGGTATTTAAACTTTTTCAAGGGTGCTATACGTGGAGCAAAGGGACGTCCATCTGGCGGCCTCTGCATCTGGGTTAAGCAAACCCTTGGGTATAGTATAAGGGAATTGGTCATAGATAGCCCAGATTTACTAATCATCTCACTTCAGCTCAATGATGATCCTGAAATTCTGATTGTAAACGTTTACAACAGGGGTCTACCTGGTGGTTGTGGCACAAATACTTTTTTACAATTGGAAGGGTTCTTGGACACAGTGAATCTGCGTTCCAATGTTTTAATAGTGGGAGACCTAAACTGTTGTTTTGAGCCTCTACCCATTGCCCCTGAGTCACTCACAGGGGATGTGGACGTAATTTTCAACATTCCACCTCTTGAACTTCCTCCCATCAAGAGGTGGACTGAATCCGCTACCCAGTGGATGAGTCTATGTATGGAGCGGGGCTACAGAGCTGCCAATGGACGAACTCCCTCGGATAAAGAGGGAAGGGCAACTTTCTCCGATGGTCGACGCTGTAAAAGTCGAATCGACTACGCCTTAATCAAAGTGGAGTATTGGTCCATATTATGTGATATGGTGGTCCTCGACCGCCCTGAGAGCGATCATAATCCACTGGTTTTGAACTTATTACTCTGTCCAGCTCATAGAAATAAACCCACAGAAATAGCGATCGCCGAAACATTATTAACTAACAACCAACGGCGAGTTCGTTGGGATAAGGTAGCTATCGATAGCGCATTATTATCAGAGATTAATCAGAAGGCTTCCTGTGCTCTGGTGGATTTACAGCTCCTACAGAGCACAGAAGATATAATTACAGGGGCCACCCAAATACATGATCATTTATTTTCTGATCTTAAGTCCATCTTCTCCAAGCCAAGTAAGGCCAAGAAATCTACTATGTTAATCTCGAAATCTTGGTATAACAAAGCGTGTCGAGCTTCTTATAGCAAATTGAAACTTGCTATTGCTACTAAAAACCCGGCTGTTATTAGACAATCTAGAAAAGACTATAGTAAGGCTAAAATAACGGCCAAACGAGAATGGGATAACAACCATTGGAATGATCTCCTGGCTGCTAGCAAAAAAAGGAATTTAACCCTGTTTTGGCATATTGTTAAGTGGGGTAACTCACCCAGTACCCAGGTCCCAACCAACCATGTTCCCCCAGATTCCTGGGTTTCGCATTTCGAATCCCAGTTCTCGGACGGAAACCGTGTTGAGGGGTTTGTTCCCATAGAAAGCAGGGACCTGTCCATTTCCCCTATTCTCAATTTTGACTGTGATGAGGTCGCGGCGGCGCTGAGAAAGGTGCCCAGCGGCAAAGCACCCGGAATGGATTGTGTCCCTGCTGATCTTTTTAAATCTGATTTTGATATATGGGTACCTTATATTGCACATCTTGCCAATGCTTTAATTAGAGGGGCAGCTATCCCTGACTCCTGGAGGGGCGCAGAGATTCTCCCGATTTTTAAGAAGGGTGATCGTTCCTGTCCGGGGAACTATCGCCCTATTAGTCTTATTGATTCTGTTCAGAAGATCATTGCTAGAATGACACTGGCAAGAATCCAGATTTGGATTGATCAGGAGGATATCATCTCTCCCCTACAGGCCGGTTTTAGACCCTGCACCAGTACCATCGACCAGGCATTCAAATTCCAACTAATTGTCTGGAAAACAGTTTATCTGTGTGGTGGTTCCATATATGCTGCCTTCGTAGATCTTCGATCAGCATTTGACTTGGTCAGTAGGTCCAAGCTATGGGACGCCTTGGTGGAGCTTGGCATTCCGGGAGATCTCTTGAACATTATCATTAAGTTATACGACAACAACTTTGCCCAAGTTCGTTGGGGGAAACAGGGTCAGGTTACAAAAAGATTTAGGGTAACCAGGGGCGTCAGACAGGGGTGCGTACTTGCGCCCACACTATTTTTACTGTTTATTAACAGAGTGGTTCAGTACTTCTCTTCCACCCCTACGGATGCCCCTACGTTGGGTGGTACCAAAATACCACTCCTTATGTTTGCTGACGATACCCTTCTTCTTTCCCAGACCCTCTCAGGGTTACAGTCAGCTTTGAATGTCTTTTCTAATTTTTGCAATGATTTTGATTTGTCAGTGAATGTATCTAAGACCAAGTACATGGTGTTTAACAAAGGGAAAGGTGTGAAGGGTCATATATACATGAATAATGATTTGCTTGAAAGAACTAATGTTATGACCTATTTGGGGGTAGTATTTGAAAATAAGCTGGATTGGAGGCCGCAAATTGATGTGCTTAACGTTAAATTTTCTCAGCTTTCGGGATGCCTTGTTAAAGATCAGAAATTATCCCAATCGAAAATAATTGGCCCCCCCATTAAAATATTTAATGTAAGGATAAACTCAGCGATCCTTTATGGAGCTGAACTCTGGGGCTTTGCCAATCTTTCCGCTCTGGTCAAGGCACAACATAAATTTTTCCGAATGCTTACGGGCCTGCCCAGTTCTACCCCATTGAAACCGTTGTTACTGGATCTTGGTTGCCACTCTTTCGATGACATTGCTAGGTACAAACCTTTGGCCTATTGGAGGCGACTATGGACAGTACCTGAACTAGGCCCCTATGCTAAAGCCTTTCTTGACGTCCGTTCCATCATGGGAGCAGGTAATATTCCCTGGTTCCGACAGGTTAGGCAACTACTAGACTCCATGGGTTTGGGAATTTTGTGGTCAGACCCAGGTAACAACTCCTTCCCCTCTAAAAAAGATTTTAAAAGCCTGTACTGGTCAATGGTCCTACAAAAACAACTATCCTCAGTTGCAGCCGACTCTTTGACAGGCAGATTTCTTGTTCAAAAGAAAACCCCACTCCTTGAACATTATTGGGATACCATCACCAGACCCAAAGACAGGAAACTTTATCACCAGTTTAGAGTTGGTACATTACCAACTAATCTTTTTACAAAAAAATGGAAGGGTGCATCTCGCGATTCCTGTAACTGGTGTATGGACTGTGTTGATTCAGTGGGTCATGTTTTCTTTGTCTGCCCCGCTTACGCTGCCCCACGGGCTAAATGGCTTAAACCCCTATGTCGAACGCTGGGAACGAGACAAAGCCTAGAAGCACTGGATATTTTGCGTTTTGATACTAGTGAACTTATCGTAATTGCAGTCGCTAAATTCTTAGCTTGGGCCTGGCTCATCAGAATTAGGAGGCACCAAAATTAATGTACTATGGTTTCCTGTGATTTTATTGTGAATTGTAGTAACAGTTTTAATACTTGTTTGGTTGCATTTTTATTTTGTAAAATGTCTTTTTTGATGAAATTATCGATAATAAAGACTTATGAATTGAAATTGAGAAGAGATTGAGATCCTCTAAATGGAAAGAGTTGGTAGCACTACTTCAAAATCTTTCACATTTGTCTCCTCAGCCTCAAGGTCAAGTTGTATCTGTAAGAATGGACAATTGGATTGCACGTTGTTATAGCAACTGTTTTAGGGAAACCCTCGAAACCTCTATTTGGCAGCTTTTGTTCAGAGGATTTGTTTAATGGAAAAGCAGAAAATTCTCCATCAGCTGGCAGTTTATTTACCGGAGACACGAAATAGGCCTTCCAACCTCTGAGCAGGACCTTTTTCTCCTTCAGAAACTATGAGACTATGTCCTCAGCAATGACAAAAATAGTCTTTCATTTCAGCCAACCTTGGATCAGCTTGTTCACTTCTGCGAGCAATTCCCTCCTTTTGAGATTTTGTTCTCTAGTACCATCTCAGATTGTAATGGGATGGTCTGTCAATCCCTTGGCCCCAAGACCTACTCTGTGCCTTCCATCCCTTTTTGCTAATCTCCAGGGTCCTTCAGAAACTTCAAGACGAAGATGACAGAATATTGATTATAGTTCTTTGTTAACACAGGTGGTAACAGTTCTAATTAGCATGCCATATTTGAATATTACCTCTAATTCAAATTCTTTTTCTGTTTTTGGCTCTCTCTCAGCCTACTCTCAGATGTATTTGTTTGTGAGTTTGGCTTTTGAAAGATCAGTGTTAGAGGTCAGGGAATGCTCATCAGGGGTTGCCATGTGCATCCAACAATCCAGAAGTCCAGACAGATTAAGGTTTACTCAAGGCACTGATAGAATTTTGAAACAATGGCCTCAAAGTAAAGGGAACAGGGTCCTGTAGTACTACTTTGATTTAGTATTTTGGAGATATGGATTTCTGTAAGGCTTGGCAGACTCAACTTTGAGAAGTCAGTGGACAGTGATTCATGACTTTCGGGGTGAGCAGGCAGGTGTTAGCTACCAGACTCTTCAAATACTAATTTCCAAAATGTCCTATAGTTCCTTCCTCATTACTTACTGGAATTTGGCCTTAGTCCTTTAGGCCTTACAGAATCCAACATCTCAAACTTCTTCTTTTCACATGGTAGAGCTCAATTTCCATCCTGCAAAGTCACCTTCATGTGCTCTGTCTCTGGGCCATTTTCTTTCAGTCACAGTCAGTCAGAGTGTGAAGAACAATGTTTGCATTTCTTTCCAGATAGTTGGTTTGCACCCATCCAGTGGTGTTACATTGACCCCACCGCCCCTGTGGTGCGGAGGAGCAATCTTCAGGGGCCCCCCTCTGGACCCCGGCCTGAGAGCTCCTGACTGGGTCCTGGAGCCCCCTCCATGTATTTTGCAGGGGGCCCTCAAGTTTCAGTACGCCACTGCATCCATCCCCTCTTTTTCATAAAAGATACCGTAGGTATTCCATTTCTCTCAGGATTTAGTATTTCCTACCTTTTATCCTGAATCGTTTTCCGAGATTGAACAATGTTTACATTGTCTAGGTGTATGTAGAGTTTTGTCTATTTACACTGAAAGAACTGCCACATTAGTCTGACCTTTGAGGTCCCCAGATAGTGTAAATGGCCTTCCTCTTTTTGGTGCAATCCAGGGATGCTAAACAAGGGTCATGTCCACTTTATGGGCAGTATTCAAAGGTGAATCATTAAGGAATGTATGCAAAGCTGGAACATGGGCTACTACTCACACCTTTATGTCCCATTATCACTTACAGGATGGGGGCATTACTGATTTAATTTATGACTCATATCTTATGTTTTGATTCTTGAATTATTTCATATTTCTTTTGCTGTAATAATCTCTTTTAAAAAAAAAAAAATGTTTTATTTTTATATTTTATTAGCCATAAGTATAGAACGTTACAAAAAAGAAATACAAAAGAGAATACCAATAGCAAAATATAAAACACTAAAGTAGAGCATACATTACACAAATAGGAGACTATGAAAAAAAGATTATTTTTTTTTAAATAAGTATCGTCAATGGGAAAATATTACAATTACAGCACATGTAACGGAATGAAACCACACAGTACCAATACCACATTTTTTGAAAAGTAGATCAAGAAAAACTGATGAAAAAAAGTCTGCAAATTATTATTAATCCCATTGAAGGCTAGACCACACCCTTTTAAATTTTATCCAAGAGCGCGGACCTCTAGCTTTAGCTAATGCTAATTCCATTTCATAGATTTGTCTAAGTAAACCCCAAAATTCATTGATGCTTGGACTCATATTTTGAATCCATACTCTAGCTATACATAAACGAGCGCATGCTATAATGACTGAGACAATGAGTCTCATATGGCTGCCCATGTCTGGTATTACCCCAATAATATTTCCTTCTCTGCAATCAGAACATCATGACCAGCCAGCCTTGAAAGTGCATAGGTTACATCTGACCAGACTATATATTCAGCCTTGGACAAGTAATGAACATATGACGTACGTCTGCAGCATACTCGTCGTGGCCCACTTAGAAATGACCTCAGGAGTATAATACAGCATAAACATGATCCTGTATTGTTGAAGTTTCAAATTAACTGATGTTACCGCTGAGTCTATAGTTTCCAAAGAATCCTGTATTTCCTCCTTCATTATATCTATTTCAAATATCCGGCTTAACTTTACAGCTACCTGTATGCTATCATTGCTGACAACTGTTAATAGTTTCTGAAAAAACGTGCCTATAGTTACTTGTCCTGAAATCGGAAAGAGTGCAGCTAGTACTTCGGAAGGATTTGACAACTGATATATTTTGCCTGCATATAAAATAGTCCCTTACTTGCAACTACTTAAAAAATGTAGTCTGTAACAACCCATACTCTTCTTTCCAGGCTGAGAAAGATTGAAACCCTTGTCCATCATAACGCTGACCAAGCTGTAATATGCCCTTGCGTTGCCAGCATCTATCAGTGTAATCATGGAATATATCGGGAAAAATGGGGTTTCCCCACAACCTTGTGTATGCGTGCAGCCCTGGCAGAGAGTGTTCTTTACAAATATCTTGCCAGATCCTGGTGATATCTCTAATTATCTTCAATCGAACCCGCTTGTAGTAGTTAGGGTCGGCCGTTTTATACATCAAGAACCCCATATTTGGACCGTAGGCCAGTTGGTATGAAAGCCAAGGAGTACCAGTGTCAGGCCCATTGAGTAAGCTTCAAATTCGACCAACAAATGTGGCCCAAAAATACAATTTAAAGTCTGGGAGCTTAAAGACTCCTTGTTTGTATGAGAATGTTATGTGCCGAAGAGCTCCCCTTGCACGTCTATAACCCCATATAAAACTACCTATGACACTGTCTAGACGTTTGAAAAACATCCAAGGCACCCTTAAATGAATAGTGCGAAATAAATACAGGAATTTTGGGAGAATATTCATTTTTACAACGTTGCACCTCCCGAAAATGCAAAGAGGAAACCGGTGCCAACTACGCAGTTTCACCACAACCTTTTTTAGCAGTGGCTCATAGTTCAAAGTGATCACGTCATCAACTTGGCTACTGAGACAGACTCCGAGATATGTTGCCGTTCTTGTGATTCCTAATGTTGAAGGGGCAGTCTCGGGCTGAAAATTTAAAATTGTCTGGGTCTTGTTTAAGTTTAATTTATAGCCCGAAAAAGAGCCAAATCGCTGGGCCTCTTGTGTAATTTCAGCCAGGGCGTCTACTGGTCTGGTAGAAAAAATAGCAATATCATCCGTGTACGTGGTCAGTTTTAATTCCAGAACACTAAGAAACACTGGGGAAATCCTAGCGTTATGCAGCAGGTGCTTATAAAAGGCTCGATTTATAGAGCGAACAATAGCGGGGATAACGGACAACCCTGGCGCGTTCCCCTTTGAACAGCAAAATAGGGTGAGGAGAGGCCACTAAGCTTTACTGCGGCTGTCGGCTTGCTATACAGTTTCTGGGCCGCCTAGATAAACCTTTGACCGAGGCCGAATGATGACATAGTCAGCCACAATGCTCCCCAAGCCACTTGGTCAAAGGCCTTCTCAGCCTCCAGCATCAACATCCCTATATGCTGATTTAATTGACCAGAGATGTCAAATGCAGCAATGGCTGTATTTATATGAGCTGCTGTGTCTCTGCCTGGAACAAAACAATGTTTATGCTCCTAGACTAAATGGTATATAACTGGAGCCAGGCGGGAGGCACGAATCTTTGAGAAGATTTTTGCATCGGCATTAATCAATTAAATAGGACGATACAAGCTCATGTCCTCTACCGGTTTCCCTTTTTTGGAAAAACTATAATGTTGGTAATATTCCAGGAGGAAGGGGCATCTTCCCCTTAAATAATTTTGTTAAATAAAGCAAGAAAGACAGGTACCAAAACATCTTTAAAAATGTTATAGAATTCCAACTGAATAGTATCCTCGCCAACAGCCTTGCCTGCTGGCAAAGCACTAATGTCTTCCTCAACCTCCCCAAAATGAACATCCTTTTCCAGGAACTCGTACTCCAGCGGGTCCAAGGCGGGTAGTGCACTCTCCTGTATATATCCCAAGGCAGTTTGTTGGCTAAAGGAAGTTGATTCACCATATAGGTCAGCAGAAAAGTGCCTAAATTGTTCCACTATATCTAATGATCGAGTGTAAGATAGGCCATCTGCTCCTTTAATTAAATTAATGTAGATCTAGCCCATTGGTCAGCAATATGATTAGCTAGTATGCAGCCAACCCTTTCCCCATATTCATATTGTTTAGTTTTATACTTGAGGTAGTTGTTAGCTACTTTGTCCCTTAAACCTCTCTTAAGTTTAGCTCTTACTTCTGTAACCCACTGATATATTAACTGTTCACCTGTATCCTTTATAGAGATGGCTCTAGCATGTTGTTGCTCCAAATCCAAATACAGCCTATGATCCTGCTCAACCCGGCGTACGTCCGAACGATTCTGCTTTATAATGTATTGTAGTGTAGCCCCTCTAACATAGGCCTTGAGACAGTCCCATCCTACTGCATTGGGTGCCGTGCCCCTATTGTTCTCTAAGTAATCTCCTAGTGTTTGTCGCATGAGTTTTACATAGTCTGGATTACTAAGGAGATGTCTAGGAAAAGAAAATTCCCTTAGTGGTTCTTTATCCCCCGACTGAAACTGCACAGTTAGCATCACTGGATTATGATCCGATGTAATTTTAGGACATACCTCTATGAAAGCATTTTCCAGCATAGTTCTGTTAGTAAAGATCATATCAATACGAGAATATTGTTCATGCGGAAATGAGTAAAATGTATGACCCGTCTGTGGCTAACTTATTGGGACCCAGTACCTACCTGTGCTTGCCTGTGACAGTCCTGTCTGCTGCCGTCCTGTCTCCCTCTCGCCGCCGCATCTCTAAATCTCGCAGCCGCTGTGTGGAGGAGGACTTCATTTCCCAGGCTCTTGAGCGCCGGAAGGCGGAAGCCGGCGTCGTAGCATACCCGCCTGGAGGCGCTTTAAATTTCAGCACACCTCCGGTGGAGCGGGCGCCAAAACCAGTCTGTGGCTAACTTATTGGGACCCAGTACCTACCTGTGCTTGCCTGTGACCGTCCTGTCTGCTGCCGTCCTGTCTCCCTCCCGCTGCCGCATCTCTAAATCCCGCGGCCGCTGTGTGGAGGGGGACTTCATTTCCCAGGCTCCTGAGCGCCGGAAGGCAGAAGCCGGCGCGTTGCATACATTTCAGCACACCTCCCGCGTTGCGGGATAGCGCGCGGGCAGCGCCGGGCAAAGGACGGGCCGTCTGTGGCCGTCCAAGGATGGAGGAGGTCGGGTCGGGCCTACTTATTTTCAAAATTCTTTTTGGGGGTTCCTGGTAATATGGATACATCTAATGCCAATTCCAAAGGGGGGGCTGGAACATTGGATGCGTATTTAAAACGGGCCGAATCAGCGGTGGCTAAAGAGATAGAATTGGTAGAAAGGAGGCTATCTCTTGATCCATCTAATGTTAACATTAATAAATCGACCAATCCATTTTCTACTGCTTGTATGGGGAATCTCCAAGCACCTATGGTATCACTACAAAACCAAGACCCATTAAATACATGAAATGCTTCCTGTTCTTTTGCTCCTAGCTCGATGCCTTCACCCCGCAACCCACGCACTAGGCAGGCTCGGGCCGAGCCTGTCACTAGAGTTAAAGAGCTACCAAGGAAGCGGAAGGCTGATAGTGTCATTAAGGGCAGCAAACCACATGCTAAACAAGCAAGGAAAAGTAAATCTATTGTTGGCGAGAGTTCTCCGGTAACAAGTCAAGAATCCCAGATCAACAAACCCAAGTCTCACGCAGAGGGAGTCCAAACGTCTTTTACATCAAATAACCCTATTGAGGGCGACCAATTGCTTAGATTCTTGGGGACTTTAGAGGAGCGCTTTAAAGCTCTGATTAGCCCTGTTATGGAAAAACTTGAGTTAATCGACCACAGGTTGATAGCTTTGGAAAGTCAGGTATTAAATCATCAGGGCTCTTCGATGAATACCAAATTGACAGCCACTCGTTCTGATTGTGCCCCCACACATTTACCGTTAGTCACAAGTTTGAATGGTGATGCACAAACATTTAGGGATCAGGTAGCAGTGCAGGTAACGACCGCACGAAACAACTCAGCTACTACAAGAAGTATTATTTCTGGTTTTGGAGGCTTTAGGGGTAGTCCCAATGGTATTCACCTTACTTCCCATAAACACATAAAATTCCAACTTCCCCCTGAGGCGTGCCCATACACGATTATCTCGGCCAATGTTCCCAAAACATTGGATGGCCAAGTGGAACATTGGTCATCACTTAAAAATAAAGTATTACATCATTTGAATTCTAGAACAGTGTTGGGCGATAACCTGTTTAAAAATTTCAAGATGGTTCGAAGGGTGGATTGGGTGCGTGATACCAAGAAGGGCATGGGTGGAGATTGTGTCGTTGTTAACTTTGCATCTCCTCAATTGGTTGATCATATCCTACGACAGGCAGGTTCATTGAGGATACACCAAGATCGTATCAATATACTGCCTTCAGGGTATTTTTACCCCCCACGCCCCACAGCCGCTATTAGAGGGAGAAACCTTGCTCCTTGTTTTGATACTTATGTCAGACCCATTGAAGTAAGCAATAGATTTGAGGCGTTGAGCTCTCTAGATTGTAATGACTGACTGGCTCATGGTCAAGATCAGGGTCTGCGAGGACCTTATTTGGCAAATCTTTCTGTAGGAAATACATCATCTGGCGGAGGGTTACTAGGTGTAATATCCCCAGAATTAAGTGAAGTGGTTCAGATTAGTGTATCTGTTAATACTAATAGTCATGTGCAAGTGGCTTCGAATCAAGGGGACCAAGTTTTTGGAGACTTGCAGGAAGCCTTATCATGTGGTCCCCAAGATAGGGATGATGATAATGTTTATTCATCTTTAGTTTCCTGGAATGTGGCAGGGCTTAGAAATAAAGTTGTGTCATCCGATTGGTCTAAGTTCCTGGAGAACAGGGATATTATTTTACTGCAGGAAACCTGGTCTACTGTTTTAGACCATAGACCCGGTTATCTCAGTTTTTATGTTCCCGCTGTTCTTAGTCCCCATGGAAGAGCTAAGGGGGGACTATTAACATGGATTAAATAGGACAGCGGGTATTTTTTGACTCAATTGGACTCGAAAAGTAATGACATCTTACTTATCCAAGTCCAGCGTCCTGGACTAAAGGATCTTTTTGTTTTTAACATTTATGCTAGAGGGTTACCGGGGGGCAAATCTTCAAAAACTGTGGAGGAGTTGGACCAGCTTCTTGATATATATAGCCAAGAGGGTGATGTCATAGTAGCGGGTGATTTTAATTGCTGCTTCGAACCTCTGGACATTAATGATATCGATCTTACCTTAGAAGAGGATCGTATTTGGAATATTCCCCAGTTGACACTCTTGCTGTACTTCAGCTTAAGGTACTTTGTATTGGTCATGGACTACGTGCAATAAATGGCAGATCAGCCTCCGACACACATGGGGCCTCTACTTATAATAATGGACTTCGCAAAAGCCGCATTGATTATATTCTCACCAATAAAGAACACTGGTCTAGTATTAAGGATATGATAGTGGTGGAAAGGGTGGAGAGTGATCACGATCCCTTACTACTATCATTTAAATTATTTAATACTAATTGTCAGGAGGCTCCTTCTAGGAAGGTGGAAATTGTCCAATCTAATGATTCAAGGCGTGTCAAATGGGATAACTGTCCAATGAATGAGAGGCAGATTTTAACCATTAGGGATTTAACCATTAAAGCCACCAATGATTTACAGAATTGTATTGCTCAGAAGGAAGATATGGGCAAAGTTAATATTATCCATACGAACTTCTTTAATCAACTTAGTGTTTTTTTTATAAAACAGACTCATGCCAAACCCAATAGGCCACACAGAAAGGAGGATCAATGGTATGGGAAATCATGTAGGGTTGCATATCAGGCCCTGTCAGATGCAGTAAAAACTAAGGACATAGCTGGTATAAGGAAAGCTCGCGAATCTTATAAAAAAGTTCAATATGAGGCCAAACGAGCATGGGATCAGGACTACTGGAGTGATCTCCACACTGCCAGTAAAGAACGATCTGTGTGTTCCTTTTGGGACCTGGTTAGGTGGGGTAGGGGATCAAAAAGAGACGAACCAGTTAATTTTGTAAAACCCAACATGTGGCTTTCGCACTTTGCATCTCAGTTTGCTTTAATAGATGCATTTGAGCGGAGTTGTATACCAATTATCTCTGCCTCCACGGATACAACTCCTCTTGTTTTTGATTTGAATGAGGTGCGAAAGGTACTGAATTCTATCCCCAGAGGCAGAGCCCCAGGTTTAGATTCGGTTCCGGCTGATCTGTTCATGCACGACAAGGAACTGTGGGCACCTTACATTTTATGCCTAGCTAATTGCATATTAAATGGCTCACCCATACCTAATAGCTGGAAGGGCGTCCAAATTATTCCAATTTTTAAAAAGGGAGAGCGCACTGATCCAGGTAACTATTAGCCTGATCGATTGTATTCAGAAGGTGGTGGCTAGGCTCGTCTTACTAGGAATCCAAGGGTGGATAGAGGAGGAGGAAGTCCTATCACCACTTCAAGCAGGGTTTCGTAGCCACACGAGTACCATAGACCAGGTATTTAGGTTTTTGTTAATTTACTGGCGGGTGGTTCAGCTGGGAGATGGTATGTTATTTGCAGCCTTTGTTGATTTAAAATCAGCTTTTGATTTAGTTCCTCGAGCAAAAATGTGGTCAGTTTTTAAAGCTCAAGGAATGCCTATTGATATTTTAATTTTTTTAATGAAATTACATGTGGATAATATTGCTCAAGTCAGATGGAATCAATCAGGTAGTGTCACAGATAAATTTCCAATTGCCAGGGGAGTACGCCCGACTCTTTTTTCCTTATACATCAACAGAGTGATCAACTATTTTAACAGAACCCCGACTGATGCTCCAAAGCTGGATTGTAAGCTGATTCCTCTGTTGATGTTTGCTGATGACACTCTATTAATTTCCAAGACCCAGCAGGGCCTACAAAAAGCTATAGATGTGTTTGAAGTCTTCTGTAAAGACCATGGGCTCATTGTAAATGTAACCAAAACGAAATTTATGGTTTTGCATAAGACCAAACACGTCAGAGGGACCGTGTTGATGAATGGAATTAAATTAGAGCAGACCAAGGTTTTTTCATACTTGGGTATAACCCTCGCTTCGAAACTGGAATGGAAACCGCACATAGACCAAGTGGTAATAAAGCATGCACAGCTAACTGGTGCACTAACAAAAGAGCTTCACCTGTCTCACACTAAACCTATGATCCCAGTCCTTAAAATATACGATGCCAAGATAGGTTTGGCAACTCTCTATGGAGCAGAAATGTGGGGGTATTCCAATCTTACCCAGTTGTCTAGGGCTCAGAATAAGTTTTTGCGTGTAATTACCGGCCTTCCGATATCAACTCCTCTAATTCCCCTGTATTACGATCTGGGTGTTTTGCGCCTAGAGGACACAGCACGCTATAGACCAGTGGCTTATTGGAGGCGGCTATGGGTAACTCCTGAACTCTCCGAATATGCCCGGGCTTTTCTGGACGTCAGGGGGACCGATAAGGCGGAAAAGATTCCATGGATGAGGGAGGTCAGGTTACTTTACTCCGCTATGGGCCTAGCAAGCCATTGGGAGGAGCCCACTTTACATATTTTTCCCTCCAGAAAAATTCTAAAAGATTTATATTGGCGGGTGGTTTCAGAAAGAAGATTTGGTTCAAGCATCGGTCCGTCTTTAACCTCGGACTTCTTGGCACTTAAGGACAGGCCCTTGTTTGAGAATTACTGGGACTGTATTGAAGTTGTGGAGGATAGAAAACGATACCATCAATTCAGGGTGGGCACTCTGTCCAGCACAACTGGAAAACATTGTGCACATTTTATTTGTCTGTCCGGAGTATAAAACTCCAAGACGGGTCTGGCTTAAACCAATCTGTCTTCTAATGGGTTTTCGGTCAGGTGTTGAGGCTTTGCGGTGCCTTAAAACAAATACATCTCAATCTGTGACCATTGCTGTTGCAAAATTCCTCCACTGGACTTGGATTATTCGTGCTCATAAATTACGACTCATTGGATAACTTGGTAATTTTAACACTTTTATGGGTTTTTAACAAGTGAGATATTTATTTACTTATTTATAATTGTCACTGCTATGTATGTCACACTGGCTGTCTACGTTAAGATTTTGGTCCCCTCCCTTGTTTTCTGTACCCCTCTTTTTTTTTTTAAATTGTCTATAAAATTTTCTGTTGTCTTTTATGATGTAAATCGAAATAAAGACTTGAATTTGATTGTATAGCCCAAGATAGTTGGAAATAATCTCCTCCATGCATCCTTCAATTGATGTATATGGAGGAGTTCTAGAATAGCTGCCCTAGTCCTACCCATTCTGGCGCGAGTTGAGATGTTGGTAGTATCCATCTTCTTGTCTATAATGCGGTTAAAGTCTCCCATGACTATCAACTCGCCCGACCACTCCAATAACTCAGAGCATAAGTGCAGGATAACCTCGGGACAGTCTGTATTGGGGCCGTATAACACACAGCTTGTAATCTTACGCCCAAAAATCAGCAGTTGGACAATTGCCCATCTTCCTGTAGAATCAGCCAGTGATTGCAGCACAGTCGCTCTGAGGTTCTTTGACTTCAGTTTAGCCACCCCTCGGATAGAGACCGATTGCGAAGTGCATACAAGTGGATTAAGACCAAGCTGTTTTAACTGAGCTCTTTCCTTAAAAGCTAGGTGTGTTTCTGTAAGGCCTAATATATGGGGATTAAATACACAAAGCTCCTCCATTACTAACCTACGCTTTCGAGCCTGATTAAGCCCTGAAACATACCAACACGTAAACTTAAGGTCTGTCTGTTAAACAGTGTTCGTAAACTCGATTCAGTCATCCACCCTCATTGTGTATCCCTTTTCCTCATGCTCTACGAGTGTTGCTTTAACTAAGCTATGGCTATTTAACACCCTTGTCCCAGATCCCCTCCCCTCCTGTCCCTCCAACAGATTGACCAAAGGCGGCCGGCTGCCGTTCTCTGATTGTAACCCATCCTTCCTCCACCACCCCTGTACCTGCGAAAATAAATCACCCACATCCTTGCTGTCCTTAGATGACAGCATTGAGAAGACGCTCCCTCCCCCCCCCGAGCCCCGAAGCTCTACCGACTCCCACCCCCCTCCTTCCCCAAATAACTGTATAGTAATATTAGTATAAAACAAAAAACATACATTTTTTGAAACATATACCATATACCAAAAGCGGGCACAGAGGTATCCCTCTCTATTGTCCCAAAATATGCCACCTTTCAGTGCTAAATCATTTTCTAGCGGAAGTCTGCCACTTTGCTAGGGCTTGTTTAGCATCCTGCTTGTTGAAAAAGAAGTGTAATTGGTCATCTTTAATAATCTTAAGGCGGGCTGGCTCCTACAGGAACACTTGTGAGCATACTGTTTTTAAGGGATCCATTAATTCACACATCCTCCAACGTTTGTCCATTGTTGATTTGCACAAATCAGAACGTGCAAATATAGACATAGTGTCCAGCTTGACAGGGGCAGAAGGCCGTGCCTTTAAATAGATTGCTTGACGTAACAAGAAATTGCCCAAACACAAGAGGATTGGCCGTGAGAAATTAGAGCATTAGGGGTATTTTTAAAATCATGAAGGACATTGCTAGTCCCGAATGCAGTAATAACAGTATCCCACCCAGTCAAGAGCTATGTAATAGCCTAGCCACATTTTTTGATGACAAAATAAGAAAAATCATAGAATGGCTGGAAATTGATGATGCGGTCATATCTGGCAAGATAGAGGGACAACCGTCAACGAGTAAGCAAAGGAGTTGGGAATGGGGGGCTGAGCCGGAGGATCAGGCAGTCTACCTGGATCATTTTGAGCTCCCCTCTGAGGAGAAGTTTAATAAGATAGCTTCAGGAGTTTCTTCGGGCTCTCCTTTCGACCCCCTCCCTCCCAAAACTTGGAAGGCGCTAGGAGGTGAATTACTTCCAATACTCTGACACCTGTGCAATCAATGATTGAGCAGTGGACAGGTCCCGGCCAGCTGGAAACAAACAATAATTACACCTCTGCTGAAAAAACCCACACTTGATCCAGCATGCCCTAAGAATTACAGACCTATATCCCTCCTCCCCTACCCAGTAAGGATCATAGAACGTGTGATTAGTAGGGCACTCTCCCAGTTCTTGGAGTGTAACAACAAGCTGGAGGATGTGCAGTTTGGGTTTCGCCCAGGTCATGGGACGGAGACAGCTCTGGTGACCGTTTTGGAAGAACTTCGAATGCGAGCAGACAGGGGAGAATCAGCTATATTGATCTTACTGGACCTGTCTGCCGCTATCGATACGGTCAACCACACAGTTCTCATGGCCAGGCTGAAAACAGTAGGGGTGGGAGGTGTAGCACTGGAGTGGTTTTGATCGTATCTGACAACTAGACGACAGGCGTTGGCCCTCCCCCCTTATCGTTCGGAGTTTGATGAGATTAGACATGGGCTTCCCCAGGGCTCAGCAATCAGCCCAATGTTGTTTAATACCTAGATGAGCCCCCTGATCGCGATTAATAAATCATATGGGGTCAGCTTGGTAAACTATGCTGACGATACACAGCTCATTGTATCATTGGACGGTGCGCTGGCTGAAAAACAACTCCTTACAGTTTAATTGCGAAAAAACTGAGATACTCTGCTGTGCAGCAGGTAAAGTCCCCTGTTCTCTCCCTTCAGGATTCTGGCCCATTCCCACAGAGACACCCTTGCTACCCGTCACGACGGTACGCAATCTCGGGGTCAGTTTTAATGATAAGCTGAACCTTGAAACCCAAGTCAACAAAATCGTGGGAAGCAGCTTTTCGCTCATTAGGGTTCTCTGGAAGATTGTTCCGCTACTTCCATATCAGGTACGAGCATACGTAGTAAGGAGCGTCATTCTGAGTCGACTGGACTATGGTAATGCACTACTGCTGGAAACCCCTAGATACCTGATTGGGAGACTCCAGAGAGTCCAGACGGTGGCGGCTAAACTGGCCCTATCTAGACCACGACGGTCATCCACATCCCTGGCATTGGCGGAGCTGCACTGGCTTCCAGTTTTCCAGAGGATACAATTTAAATCACTGTGCATTGTCTTCAAGGCTCTGCATGGGATGGGAAAATACCGTTGCAATCTAAGTTCAACTGGTATAATCCCACCCGCAGCCTTCGGTCCTCCTCGACTAATCTGGTGAATATACCCAAGATTAAGAAAGTTAAATCTGGTGGAAGAGCCTTTAGCTATGCGGCAGCACGCCTTTGGAATAGTCTGTCAATTGAGCTAAGACAGATACAGGATCTGATGAAGTTCAGGGGAAAAATTAAAACTTGGCTTTTCCCTAGAGTACGGACTTAGCCTAGCAATCAGCTAGCCTGGAAGTATGGTGGTAGAGTATTTGTACTGCAGCGCCAGGATGCCCGTAGGGTTACAGCGCGCTCTATAAGTCTTAAATACAATACAATACCTGACTTGACCTGACTTTTAAAAAAAAATCTTTTTATTAAACAACAAAACGACATCCCAATCACAATTTCAGCAGAGTAATTCACATTTACATGATTGTGTGCACATTCATCACTGTTATATAATGAACAGTAATACAACAATATAACGATCACTATGGAGTTACAGAATCTTCCAATGAAAGAACAGCTGAAGGGTCACAAATATTGCCACAGTAGTTATTCCACTCGCTCCAGATATCTATCCATTTCTTGGGGCACCCTCTAGAGACATACACATATTTTTCACGCAGTATGCACCAGTCCATGTCCGTTTTCCACCCAACAACGGTAGGTGGTGCCATGACCCCCCACAGTCTTGCCAGGTTCCGTTTGGCAACCATGAGTCCCAGGGTAACCCAAATACAATCCTTTCTGCTCAAATCTGTGGGCTCCCAGACATTTAGGAGACATCTCTTAGCCTCGATCCCATCCGCAAGCCCGAGGATCTCCCCATACAAGCATGTATCCTCCTCCAATATCTCTGTATGTATTCACACTCCAACAGGATATGCATAAAAGTGCCCTCTTGCCCACATTGTCTCCTGCATAGGCCCTCTTCGCCCTTCCCATGCTAACGAGCCTAAGCCCGGTGATGTAAATTCTATGTAGGATCTTCAATTGGACTAGGCGTAACCTGGAGGAGATTGCCACTTCTTTCGGTGAGGCCACTGCCTCCTGCCACTCCTCATCATCAAATTCCAACCCATCACTCCCCCAGCGGTCACGGAGAACTTTGAGGGGATCTGGTGTGATATTGACCAACTTCTTGTACGTCAAAGAGACTACCTTCGTGGGCAGATAGCCATCGAGCAGCCTGTCCTCAAGTGGAGATGCATCCGGGAGAGATGCACCCCTCTGCAATTGCCTCATCAAGGCATGCCTCACTTGTAGATAGTGAAAATACTCCGAGTCGGTCAACTCATATTCTCGCTGCAGAGCGGCAAAGGAGATAACATCTCCTTTTTGCCAAAGGTTCCCAGTTTTCATAATTCCGATTAGGTCCCATTTATCAAACCCCTTTGATCATCTCAGGGTGCCCAGTTGTTCCAAGTCCCTCAAGGGGGTCGCCATCGTGAGCTTTCTGTCCCACCCCAGCTTCCTATTTACGCTATGCCACACATGCACAGTGTGCCAGTTGGCCCCGTTAAGGGAATTTCCCTAGTTCTAGAGTAAAGGGCTGCGGTATAGTTTCCCCCTGACAGTAACCATTTGTCCATTTTATAGCCTGGATCATCTCCCCGCCGACAGATGCATTGGTTTATGGCTGCCAGGGGGATGCCCAATAGTACTTCCTGATGTCGGGCAGCCCAATCCCCCCATCATGCCAGCTCAGTACAAGTTTGAGAAGGGCTATACGGGGGCAGCCATTCCAGAACAGTTCCATCTGGAGACTTTCCACCTCCCCAAAATATTTGGGAGGGACCGGATCCGGGAAGTTCTGGAGTGTATACAAAAAGCGGGGTAGAGATATAATTTTAAATAAGGCCGCCCTCCCCAACAATGAGAGCGGTAGGGTCTTTCAGTTGGCTACGTCCTGTTTCAGCCGCTGCAGCGGGGGGGGAGAGATTCCGGTCATAGCTAGCCTTAGGATCTACTGTGTTAAAGATTACCAGATATTGGAATCCATCTATTGCTTCCTTCATAGGGCACCCTCTGGGCAGCCCAGGTACCTCACCACTGAGTTTGTATATTAGGGATTTACTCCAGTTGATCGTATACCCGGAGTATCTCCCGAAGTTTGTGAAAATATCCAGGACTCTGTGGATCGAGGACCTGGTGGACGCAAGATACAGAAGTATGTCATCTGCATAGAGTGAGATGCGGTCCTCCCATGCATCAGCCCAACGCAATCCCCGGATTACCGGGTCTCTACGAATCCAGGCTGCCAATGGTTCCAGAGTAATGACAAAAAGGAGGGGAGACAGCGGACATCCCTGTCGCATCCCACGGCTCAGCTCGAATACTTCAGATTTTTTGTTATTAACGACCACCTACGCCAAGGGCTTAGCATACAAAAAGTGCACCCACACCATAAATTTGGGTCCAAAACCCAGCTTGGACAGGACTGCAAAGAGGTACGGCCACTCAATGGTGTCAAAGGCCATTGCGACATCTAAGGAGACCACGACCGCATCTTCTCGAATCGTACCCCAGTGTCCCATGACACCATGCAGCCTCCTCAGATTCAACGCGGTGTTCCAATGGGGAATAAAGCCTGATTGATCTGGGTGTACTAATTTGGAGCTTGGCTAATATCTTAGGTTCAGCATTTAGAAGCAAAATGGGTCTATAGGATGAGCATACATCCCTAGGCTTGCTACTTTTATGTATGGTGACCAGTGTGGCAACCCTTTGGTCCGGTGGAAGCAATCCTGAATCATGACTGTCTTCAAACATTTCTCGCATGTAAGTAGCGAGTAGATCCGGCTTCAGCTTGTACAGCTCAATGGGCAGGCCGTTTGGGCCTCATGCCTTGCCGGGTTGGAGGCTTCTGATCGCCTGGGCTACTTCATCGTTGGTCAAGTCACTTTCCAGAAGGTCTTTGTCTTCCGCTGTCAGAGAGGAAAGCTTAATATCACTGATCAGGGCTTGCGAGTCCTCTTCTGTGTAAGAAGGTGATTGCACTGTAGATAGAGTGGTAGTATTCAGCGAATTCAGTAGCAATCGCTTGCTGGTCCGATATGACCTCCCCAGGTCTCTTCAGTAGTTCCGGGACCAGTCGGCTGGCCAATTCTTTTTTATCCAGCCATGCAAGTAATTTTCCGGCCTTGTCGCCTAGGTCATAAAGCCTACCCTTCCCAGTGCCTTGGCCATGTCAGTCTCTGTAGATTTGTACTCAGCTTGTTTAAGCTTTAACATGTGAAGCCTCTCCTGCGACATCGACTCCCCACCGCCGTCTTCGAGGCGGAGGATGTCATCGTCTAAGCGCGTCAAGTCCTTCGACTTTTCCTTTTGCACCCCAGCTATTAGCGAGAGCCCTGACCTCGCACCGCGGTTTTGAAAGCCTCCCAGAGGGTTTGAGACAAGGCCACTGACTCCCTGTTTTCTGGAAAGTAGGTTTCTATAGCTGCAGTGTGGTAAATATTCAAATTACCTGTACTATTTTTTATGCGGTAAAGTCTAGTAAGAATAACTCAGTCAAAATAAGAGGCAGAATCCGTGGTATTAGAGGTTCTGAAAAGGGCTTTATTCCTTACAAAGGAATCATAGTTCGAACTAGGCAATCTTATTCCATCACCACGAAGGTTCAGGAAGGGATAGGCAATACATTATTGACAAGTAAATATATATATATGAAAAGCATTGCATTAAGACAGATGCAGGAGGCGTAACAGCTGATAATACAGATAAGAATACACATACGTAATGAAAATAGGCGTAAATACAGGTGTATACTAGAAACGTCATTTAAAATGATGTCACAAGTGGGTGGATCCATAAGAGAATCCTGCAATGTCAGCAGAAATACTTGGCAGAGATGCGCACGCAGCCGCATGACGTGTGCTTGACGTGCAACTAGAGGGTGAAGGGGAATTGACATTTAGCTCTACGTGTGGAGACAAAAGTCTGGGGGTCAGGTCAACCTAATCCCAAATCGTATCTAATATCTTTGTTTAAGGAACTGTGTTATCCAAAAGGAAAGGTTTCTCGGACGGAATCTATTCTATACTGACTGTTAGTGCATGTACAAGCGTCTATGTGTCTACATGTGATGCGAGGGGGCAGGAATCTTCCATGGTAACAGGGGCTATGAATTACTTGCATAAAAACAGCGAGGCCAAACTCTTTGCTCGGTAGCTGGAAGGATGTTTACCTAAACTACTAGACAGGAATGCATTGGATGAGGAGCGGGGTAGATAACTTGAAGGCTGAATACAGTTTTTGGCAGGCAACAGGCTGTGTCAGGCACCGTTAGCCGCGCAGGGAGTAGGACAAAGTTAATGGATACGGATGCAGGTCCAGGCTGGAGCATTTCAGAGGCAGAAGCAGGAAAAGGCTTGATGACAGAATTCAGGGCCTACTCGCCTGAACTGTAAAACTAGAAAAGTGAACCATATAAAGTCGGTGGCCAATCATACTTAGGAATGGAATATTTGACCCATTCATGGCGGATCTGAAAGAGGACATGTTGACGTTGGACGCACATGTATTTGCGTCTTCATAGCTGGAACTGGAGGGAACATACATGTACTTGTAGCATGTACATGGAGCCGTTGGGGTCTAAGATAGGGGACACAATTGACCATAAAAATTCATATTTCCTCATTCCCTCCTTGTCCCCTACGGACCCTTATGAGATATCCATCTTCATCAATCCATCAATCTGTTCATATAGCATCATTTGTTCTTCCTTCTTCTTCCGGGATCTTGAGTGAAAATTCGAAGGCGGGATGCACGATGTGGCACACAGACCACAAATCGCTGGCCCACATTGTAGACACAAGCAGCAACTGAATAGAATGAGAAAGCCAATACCTAGGAAAGATAGGATTCTCCATCCCCAGGCTGACAACACGCTCCAGAACCAACCGGACCAAGTCCAGGTGCCTGGATTCTGGTGTATCTGGCTTACAATCTTATGAAGTCGAGTTATGGCTTTATATACTGACGGCGCGTTTTCTGGTATGAAAACACAGCAACTTGATCCGATGACCCTACAAGCTCCGCCCCTATCGGCCAGGATGACGTCAAGGACAAGACGATTTTGAAGATCAACAATCCGCATCGCAGACTGCTCCTCTGTTAAGTTGCCTAAGGCGGAAGTAGTTTCA
Source organism: Triturus cristatus (assembly GCF_964204655.1). NCBI lineage: Eukaryota > Metazoa > Chordata > Amphibia > Caudata > Salamandridae > Triturus > Triturus cristatus. The sequence goes on from NC_140592.1 coordinate 525,565,556, forward strand.
TTCACTACTGCTTCAAGGGTTCTAGTTAATCTACGTATCAACTTACTATTAGTGACTGTACCTATGTAGGGAAAGAAACCTTTATTGAAATCTGTGTATTGCTCCCATGCTGTTTCGGTGTAGTCGACAATCGGGAGATCTCTCTGCTGTCTATTGTGTACTAAATGGGTATTCCTATGGTAATCAGGCGGGGCTAGGAAAACAGGTGGCAGAAGGAATGCAATGCAACAGGTACCATCCCAATCTAGGGGTAGGCGTATGTATGCGGTGTAACCACAGATGAAGTAGGAATGACGAGAAGCTCTAAACGTAGATTTGCCTTTATCACTGAATTCTATTACAGTGGTACATTTACTATGGCCCATATGAATTGAACCATTCTTTCTTACACATAATTCGCCTTTAACTGGAAATACTGACATAGCGGGCAAGATTGGTGTAGCTTCGGATTCAACATTCAGGATCATGAGATTAAGTGTAAAGTTACCTAATCCGTATACTTCATTTTCTAGATCAGTTCCTGTTCTTTTGGGAAGTCCCTCCTTGTTAGGGTAACAGACTTTAAGTAAAACTAGGTTCAGGTTTCCCCAAACCCAGTTGTCTTGATAAACTACTGAATTTGAATCTAGGGAATTAATCAAACTAAACCATGCTCCACAGGAGCCATTGTGGGTGAATGGATACGGAAAGAGAGGCAGAACTCCCTTGTATTTCTGATAGGGAGGGAGTCGGCCACATATCCAACAATTTGTAGCATTGCTGGTCTGATGGGAATGATGTAACATACTAATGAATGTGTTGTTGCGCAGCGCAAATCTATAGGACAACTCATGCGGGGGTAGTTCGCTAAAAGAATGTTCGGCAGTAACATTGAAAGCACGCTTGAAAATAGGGTAATACATGTGTAATAACATACTAGTAATGATAATCAGAAGACTTAGAAAAAACATAATTAACAATGTCACTATGCAGTGACTACGAAGTGATTTACAGTACGCATATTTTTTTAGCTGTTTCTGTCTATTTCTCTCTCTATTTTGGTCTAGAGAATACATGTCAGAGACAAATTCAACCGATTCACCTTGGAGAGGACTTAAACAATCAAATTGTCTGACTTCTTAGACCTTAGTTTCAGTTTATAGTTTTCTTTTTCAGTTTTTTCAACCAGGGGGAGTTTTGAGTCAGTCTGTGAGGGAATGCAGGGCTGATGATTTAAGTCGGATGATAGTCCATGAAATTTTTTGATATGGCTCGAGTGCAACCACCCTTTACGTCCCTCAATCTTCACAGCTGTCCTCGTGGTTAATAAGACGAGTTTAGGCGACTGCCAGCGAGGCTCCAGCGGGTTCCTTCTGTCGAAGTTCCTGATCAGTACCAGATCTCCCGGAACCACGTCATGGGGCTTCACCTCAGTGTTATCGGGAAAAGCTGCAGCTACCTGTGAACGACAAGATTGTAGTGCAGACATCAAGGAAGCCAGATAATCTGTCAGCATATTACAATCGACATCAGTTATTTTACGGGGTATAGGCGTCCCCCACATATTTGGTGGTCTACCGAAGATCACCTCATACGGGGATAGCCCTGTTCGAGAGTGTGCTACCATTCTCATGTAAAAGAGCGCAACTGGTAAAGCTACTATCCAGTCGACACCTTTTTCTCTACATACTTTGGACAGCCTAATTTTCAAAGTTTGATTATGCCGCTCCACGAGACCTGCTGCCTCGGGATGTCGGACACAGTGGAATTTCCATTGATAGCCTAACAAAAGTGAAACATGTTTCATTAGCTCGGATGAGAACGGTTGGCCATTATCTGAGTACACGACACGGGGCAAACCATACCGTGGGAAGAATTCTCGAACGAACTGTTTGGCAGTAGTCGGGGCAGTGTAATCTGAGACGGAATACGCCTCTGTCCATCGGGAAAGAGCGCATACAACTACGAGGACATATTTGAATCCTCGACATCGTTCCATCTGGATATAATCCATCTGGAGGACTTCAAAAGGGTGATCGGGGGGTTGAAATCCACCCTGGTCTACAGGTACGCTTTTTTCTGGATTGAACTGACAACAAATCATACAGGTACGTACTTTCTGTTTAGCTGCTGCTCGCAAGTGTTTATTGAACCAAATGTGTTGAATGCTGTCTAACATAGCTTTCTCTCCTAGGTGCGCTGGACTATGTATTGTGTCAATGATGACTTGAACCATTGAGTCGGGGAGAAACCATATAGATTTTCCCTTCGTCATCCATCCTTGATCCGTTTGGATCCCTCCTAATTCAGTCCATTTCTTTATTTCTTCTGGTGTAGCATGTGTCTGTATGTCAATTACATCAAGGGCAGGATCCTTAACTGTCATGCAGTGTGTTGGTGTCGGAACTATTGTCTTTGTCGTGTCAGTTGTATGAGTCTGATTCTGAGCAGTCTGTTTAGCTGTTCTGTCAGCTAGGTCGTTACCCTGAGAAATAATGTCAGTCACTTTTGTATGGGCTTTACACTTCATAATCGATATTGCAGTCGGCAGATGTATTGCATCTAACAGAGCTTGAATAAGGGGACCGTGCTGGATGTGGGCACCGTGAGAAGTTAAATAACCTCTCTCTCGCCAAAGTACGCCGAAGTCATGGACGACTCCGAATGCATAACGTGAATCTGTGTATATGTTGACTTTCTTATTTTTGGCTTGAATACAGGCCTGTGTCAGAGCGATGAGCTCTGCTGCTTGAGCTGACAAGGTATCTATACAATTTGTTTCAATAACTTCCGTGTCTGTTGTGACTGCATAAGCGGCCACTAACTCTCCTGTATTTGTTCTCATACATGAACCATCTACATACAATGTCAGGTCTGGATCTGATAATGGGATATCTGTCAAGTCTTGTCTGGGTTTCGTCGTAATAGTAATGACTTCAATACAATCATGTGCCAATGGGTCTGTTCCACTTACTGGCAAAAGTGTGGCAGGATTTAATGTACTACAACGTCTGATTTCTATGTGTGGCTGGAACAATGTTAATTCATAACCCGTCAGTCTTGCTATGGTCAAGTGTTGTGTTTGGGTCCGGTTCAAGAGAACCTCTACTGCGTGTGGTACTTGTACTGTCAATTGATGTCCTAACACTATGGCATCGCTTTGTCTGATTGCTAAAGCTGTTGCTGCGACTGATTTCAGGCACGCAGGAAGAGCCTGAGCTACGGGATCTAATGTACTGGAAAAATAAGCACATGGCTTATGTGATCCTGCTTGTTCCTGCGTGAGTACTGACAAAGCAGTACCTTCTCGTTCTGTAACAAAAAGTGTAAAACGTTTGCTGTAACATGGTGTTGCTAAAACAGGTGCTTGACATAAAGCTTTCTTTAAGCTTTCAAAAGCTTGCGTATGTTCCTGAGTCCAAGGGAGGACAGTTGATGTCGCTGCCTCCTGTGTTGTCAACTGAATGAGTGGTTTTGCTAGAAATGCATATTGAGGGATCCACTGCCTACAGTACGAAGTGAGGCCTATGAATGCCCGTACCTCCTTTTGTGTCTTGGGTGTCGGCATGTTAACAATTAACTGAATACGGTCGGGTGTAAGCTGTCTACCCCCCTTGGACAGCAAGTGCCCAAGGTACACGACTTGCTGGACACAGAATTGCAGCTTTGAAGGGGACACCTTGTGCCCCTTGTCGGCTAGGAAATGTAAAACCGTCAGTGATGCTTTTTCACATTCAGATTCGCTTCGGGAGGTGATCAGCAGATCATCGACGTATTGAAGCAAGGCAGTGTTAGCTGGCATGTGGATACTGTCAAGTTCTCTTTTCAGTGCTTGGCTATAGATGCTGGGGCTTTCTGTGAATCCTTGAGGTGCGCGTGCGAATTTAAAGCTTCGTCCATTTAAACTGAATCCGAACAAATATTGGCTTTCCTGATCAATTGGGACGCTAAAGAAAGCATTCTTGAGATCAATTACAGTAAAGAACGTTGCTTCTGAATCTATGGCTGTTAGCAATGAAGAGATATCTGGGACCACCGGGTATTGTGGTACAACACATTTATTTAGTTCTCGCAGATCAATAACTAATCGATATACTGGTGATGCTTTTGGATCAGTTCGTTTAAGAATCGGAATTATCGGGGAATTACATATATTGGAGTCCGTTTCTACAACCACTCCTTGTGCAATGAGCTCGTCAATGATTTGCAGTAAAGCCACAACAGCATCTGGCGGTAACTTGTATTGTCGTATTCGTGGTAATACTACTCCTGTTTTGAGTGTAACGCGATATGGTGTAATATGCATGCAACCTACATCAGTGGGGCCTTGTGCCCATAAATGTGTAGGTAGATTCTGTAACCGGTGATCCATGTCTCTAGACACATAGTGACCTTTAAAGTCACGCAAAAATAGTCGTACTCCTTCCGGAGAACAACATATTACAGCTCCTAGAGCTTTCAATGTTTTTATACCTAACAAGTTTTCTGGGCATGATTTTGTGAGCAATAGATCTGTAGTCCGTGTTAATGGACCGACCGTCAATGCAAGCGGTTGCGATACTTCATTAATAGTGGGCTTTCCTGAAAACCCAAGGGAAATATTTTGTGAGCCTGAGAGGGGTACCCCTGGGACTTCGCTGTGACGTATAGTGGTTCTGCTTGCCCCTGTATCGAGTAGAAACTTTCTGTCTTTCCCTAATACTTGACTCTGTACATAAGGACCTTCTTGATCTACGGGAACCTCAATAAGGGGCGGGCCAACTTCCCTCTCTAGGCTATTTCATGTGTAGCGCTGATACTCTGGATAGTCATTTTGTGCATATTGGTACATCTGTTGTGTCGTGTTTTGTGTTGCAGCAATAGGCTGTGGCTGTTGTTGTGGTAGTTGTTGTGGTTGTGGTGCGTTCTGTTGTGGAACTGGCATAGGCTGTGTATTCTGAGGTACTTGTTGTGGGATCTGATCCTGTCTAGGCGGACGTGGTCTCTCTTTCGTTCTACCCGTAGAAATATTATGTTTTAGAACTGCGCAATCGTGTATATAATGACCTGGCTGTTTACAATAGTTGCATGTCCCTCCAACAGGACCTACTGAATCACTGGACTGTGTCGTACCCTTTTTATGACCATCAGCTGGAACTGACTGCGCAACAAGCATTTTCATTTTTGTTTCTTTCATACGTCTTTGTTCATGTTCTTGTTCTTCTCTAATTCTATTGTGATGATATTGTAAAATTTGTAACATCTGTGACGGTGTGTTACCTTGCCAGGTACTCTCGAATTTTAAAACTCTACCTTTAACTTGGGGCAGGGAATTCTCAACTAATTTTGTCACAAACAGATGTGGATACGACTCACTACTTGCTTTTATGCCACTATTAATACCAAAACATTTTTCAAATCGGGAATAGAAATCACTAGTGTCTTCATCTTGTTTTTGTTTACAGGCTGAAATTGCACCCCAGTCTTCCTTTTTCGTAGTCAATAGACGTGGTAGTACCTGCACTAATAATCCTGGTAATGCTGTAGTCTTTTCCCCAAGCCCTGAACCTGCAGCTCGGGCTTTTTCTTCGTTTTCTAATGCTGTCCACTCTATCTTTTGGTCTCCCACCTCCCATTCCTTTTCTTTGAGTTTCTCGTAAATACCGGCAGGCAATAAAACGTTTAATATTTTCATAATGTCCGGATAAGTATACTCTCCCATGAGTAACATGTCTTTTATCTCACGGTGGAAACCTGCTGGGTCTTTGTCATGGCTAGGTACTACTTTCTTCATTTCTAATAATTCAATTTTAGTTATGGGCGTGTACACAAACACGCGTTTAAAAGTATTGTCTTCGCCTCTGATTGGGTGCACTTCGCGTAAGGGATTCTGTCTGTCTATGTGATACGTTTTTCTTTCCAACTTGGGGGGAACTGAAACATGTTCTGGGCATACGAAGACAGTGTACTGGTGTCGATGTTCTAGAATTTCTTTAATTAAATCAGTACCCGAACCTCTCCATTTATTCGTGAGTAGTTCTATCAATATATCAGGTAGGGGACCAGGATCGGAACGTTGGCTTCTATACAATATAACGAGGTGCTGTATCATGTATATACCAGCTAAACGCTGTTCTTCTGGGGTAAGATTCAAAAACGTGTGTGCTAACGCATCATCACTGTATTTTTCAGAACTGTCAGCCCATTGTACTGCTGACCTGGCTAATTCTTGTTCATCCATGGAATCGAGCATATGATACCCCCTTCGGTCTCGGAGTAATTTATCAGCAGCCTGGAATAAATGTTCAGGGGACTTCGCATTTAGCATAGGGGCTTGAAAATGTCTGTTACATTCTGGATGTATCGGACGTATCGGGTCATTAAAGTATCTGGTATTGTTACAAGGTCTTCCCCTACCTACATAAGCAATTGTTTCTAATTGTCCTGTGGGCATTTCTGATTCTTCCTCCTCCTCTCCCTCTGATTCAGTTTTGTCTGCCTCCGATCTGGCTTTATGTGTTCGTTCCACTTCCTTGCGGATCTTTCGGCACATAGCTACTATACTTGTCTGTTTATCGTGTTTTCCCTCCGATATATTCTGACCCCATCTGGTAAGGACTTGCATTTCATCCTGATCTACCTCGGACCTATCTCTGTCTCTGATCAAGCAGTTTATGAAGAAGCGTAACAATAGTCTCTGTACATCCACTTTCTGGTATTCCATGGCTTCGTCAATACTTTCAGGGCCTTGCCCTGTTTGGACAAAGCGATATATATTGTCTAAATGTTTAATCATTCCTGGTAATGTCGTTAAATACGTTGAAGCTCGTCGTATACGTAGTGATGATAGCAGCATTCTGTCATTTTTACCGGGCACTGGATCATATCTACAATCTATAAGATGTTCCTTAAACATGTCGGACGTTGCTATTTGTGGTGTACGTTGGTTTGCTAAATCCCTAAGAGACGATTTACTTCGTAATGGTGGTGTGGCAAAAATTGCTGCCGTACCTCCTGTCGCACCTTCTGAGGTGTTAGACATAAAAGGGTTTGTGGGATGTAAGGTAGAAACTGCGGATGCCGGAACAGTTGGATTGTGCGGAGGAGTTTGTAGTTGCAGAGTTGGGGGCGGATGATCTCGGCGTTGAGCACCATCTACAGGTGGTGTGTGTGGTGGAACATTAGCATATTCGGGAGCTACATCGTCTAAATAGGAAGAAAGGAAAATATCTTTTGCGGTCTTGGGATGTGCTTTAATCGGGAGTAATGGGGGCGGCAAATCTTTCGGTATTTCCGGGGTGGCCTTAGGTAAACCTTCGGCCAAGAGAGGATACATACCATTCATAAGAGTGTTTCGTTGCCTGTCTACTTGTTCTGTTTTTACTCGGGTACCTTCCTCAATTAGTATATTTTCTCGGGCTTTATTTGAGTTCTCCCTACTTTTCTCTTCCAGTCTGAGCGCTTTCTCTGTGCGCCTATGCGATTCTTTACGCCATAGTTCAATGGCATCTTTCTGTGACTGTCTAGCTTTCTTTTTCCATAATTCTTCTTCTACTCTCATGATGCAATCTGCATCCCATGTCCCAGCTGCGGGCCATCTCTGACTTTCTGCTAGATCCTTGGTGTAGTCCACCTATAAGTCAAGATATAACACGGCATCTAAGCCATGTTTATGATACATAAAATACCCTGGAGTATCCCTAGGTGGAATGGGAACAGCTTCTTCAAGTACTCCTTTTCTAGTTTTGATCTGTCTTAATTTTGAAAAGAACGGCATTTTTAAACCTTGCTACTTGATTCTTACTTGAACTGGACTTGAACACAATTAATACGAAAAACACGATAATGACCACTCATTCATACCACAATTTTTGAACACAGTAAAACATTTAACATTTAACATTTAACGGACAATGATAACTAAGAGAAAACTAACTACTGACATAATACTAATACTAGATAATACTAGATTATATACACATGAACATACTGGATATACTGCTAAACAGTACAGATACACTGCTAAAACAGTGCAGACCGGATTTGTGTACCCAAACCCGTCAGGACCGGCACAAACCAATGTGCACGTCTAACTGCCTCCCCAGCAATGGTACTCACCGGGTAGCACGGAACGGAAGGCCTCGGAACTGAACTGAACTGGACCGGACTGGACTCGACTCGACTCGACTCGGAAACTTCGGAACCTGGTGGGCCTCTGTATACCTCGGATCTTGCTCTCTCAGCTAGGCTCTGGTCGGGATACTTCGCACTTCTCACCGCCTCGTCTGGGTGTTGATCGCAGCCTCAGTCACCCCCGCTTGGCCGGAGGGAGATACAGGAAATCCTGCGGGTACGCGTTTTTGTCCGTTCAGCTGTGGCAGGGGACCGGGCCTGCAACGCACCTCCGGCGCGTGAGATGAGAAAGTGTCCCTGTTCGGGCGCCAATTTATGTGGTAAATATTCAAATTACCTGTACTATTTTTTATGCGGTAAAGTCTAGTAAGAATAACTCAGTCAAAATAAGAGGCAGAATCCGTGGTATTAGAGGTTCTGAAAAGGGCTTTATTCCTTACAAAGGAATCATAGTTCGAACTAGGCAATCTTATTCCATCACCACGAAGGTTCAGGAAGGGATAGGCAATACATTATTGACAAGTAAATATATATATATGAAAAGCATTGCATTAAGACAGATGCAGGAGGCGTAACAGCTGATAATACAGATAAGAATACACATACGTAATGAAAATAGGCGTAAATACAGGCGTATACTAGAAACGTCATTTAAAATGATGTCACAAGTGGGTGGATCCATAAGAGAATCCTGCAATGTCAGCAGAAATACTTGGCAGAGATGCGCGCGCAGCCGCATGACGTGTGATTGACGTGCAACTAGAGGGTGAAGGGGAATTGACATTTAGCTCTACGTGTGGAGACAAAAGTCTGGGGGTCAGGTCAACCTAATCCCAAATCGTATCTAATATCTTTGTTTAAGGAACTGTGTTATCCAAAAGGAAAGGTTTCTCGGACGGAAACTATTCTATACTGACTGTTAGTGCATGTACAAGCGTCTATGTGTCTACATGTGATGCGAGGGGGCAGGAATCTTCCATGGTAACAGGGGCTATGAATTACTTGCATAAAAACAGCGAGGCCAAACTCTTTGCTCGGTAGCTGGAAGGATGTTTACCTAAACTACTAGACAGGAATGCATTGGATGAGGAGCGGGGTAGATAACTTGAAGGCTGAATACAGTTTTTGGCAGGCAACAGGCTGTGTCAGGCACCGTTAGCCGCGCAGGGAGTAGGACAAAGTTCATGGATACGGATGCAGGTCCAGGCTGGAGCATTTCAGAGGCAGAAGCAGGAAAAGGCTTGATGACAGAATTCAGGGCCTACTCGCCTGAACTGTAAAACTAGAAAAGTGAACCATATAAAGTCGGTGGCCAATCATACTTAGGAATGGAATATTTGACCCATTCATGGCGGATCTGAAAGAGGACATGTTGACGTTGGACGCACATGTATTTGCGTCTTCATAGCTGGAACTGGAGGGAACATACATGTACTTGTAGCATGTACATGGAGCCGTTGGGGTCTAAGATAGGGGACACAATTGACGATAAAAATTCATATTTCCTCAGCAGTTACCTTGTCCTTCACCACTGGGTTTTTGAGGTACCACGGGTTGATTGGTGCCACCCTCGCGACTCTCTTCTCGCCAATGACTACTTCTGCCCATAGTAGGGAGTGATCAGATATACCCCGGGCTAGGTGCCGGATTTCCATAAACCTACTGGCTTGAGGTGCTGGAGTTAGGATGTAATCTATTCTAGATAGGCTGTTGTGGGCCCCAGAGTGGAAGGTGTGTTGGATGTGCCCTGGGTGAAACACCCTCCATGTATCCACCAGGCCCATAGCATCAAAAAAGTTAGGGAGCCAACTTTGTGAGGGGTTGAGGGTCCGGGGTGGACTACGATCCATAGAGCCCGACACCACTGAATTAAAATCTCCCCCCACGACCAAACAACCATCAGGCAATGATAACACGATTTTGCCTAGATCCCCAAAGGAGTTGCCCTGCAACCCTGGTACTGAAACCAACGTGAGAGTCTTACCCTCCCACATCCCGTAGATTTCCACATACCTACCCTTCACATCAGTCCACATCTGGTGTATTGACATTGGGAAGGAGGTTTTTAAGAGGATACCCGCCCCCCTGGAACCCGATGTGAAGCCAGAATGGGCCACCAACCAATAGCCCTATCTATTCAAAGCCTTGCAGGAATTGCCAACCAGATGTGTCTCCTGAAGAAGCACCTCCTCCAAGGCGTGGCGTTTAACATACTGTAATACGATACTGCGTTTAACTCTGTCCCCGAGCCCGTTCACATTCCAGCTCAGGAGCTTGAAGGCCTTTTCCCAGTGTCTCCCCGTGTAGAGATTCAGCTTTAACACATCTCCACTCTCTATTAGTGACTCGTGATGTTGCACTTTCGTACAAAACAAATAACAACCACTCACCATCCCAACTCCCCCCTCCCTGCTCCCCTGCACTCTGGGCCTAAAACTGCCCATGTTTCAACGATGCAGAGTGCCTGTCGCCCAAACCGGAACTAAAGGTAGAAAACAATAGGGGGTGGGAGCACCACCATCCCAACCGCCCTCCTTGACCATCCATTTGTGCCCTGCCAGAGTGTCCATTTCAATACCAAGGAAAAGGATATATAGGATACCCAACCAAATCAGACAAACCAGTGATCTTGGGTGAAGGCTGGGCTGTGTGTCAAATTGGGGTCGCCTCTGGACGAGGCGTCGACAGCTGCCACCGATATCCTTTTGCAGTGGAACAAGACCCCTGGCGAGATGACCCCTTCTGCCATCTAGCGAGCCTTGTGATCCTTCGCAGCTCTCCAGCCCTCAATCCAGTCTGCAGCCGCCTCAGGCCCATCAAAAAACCAGACCCTACCCTCTGCCTCAACACAGAGCTGGGCGGGAAACAGCATAGAATACTTTACACCTTTATCGCGGAGGCACTTCTTCACCTCCAAGAAGGATCGTCGTTCTCGTTGAACAGTAAAGTCTGGAAAGAAGGAGATCTCCGAGTTCTCATATTTCAAGGTGGGGCTCGTACAAGAGGTCTGCAGGATTATGTCCCTATCTCTGAAGTTTAAAAGTCTCGCCAACAGTGGGCGGGGAGGAGCCCCGGGTTTCGGACGTCCCCCTGGGAGTCTGTGCGCCCTTTCTACTACAAAGTATTTTGGCAGATTTTTGGGCTGGAAATGCTTAAGGATAAGTTCTTCCACGAAGAGGTCAGCGACAGTCCCCTCCGCCTTCTCTGGCACGCCAATGATCCTCACATTGTTCCATCTGGAGCGCCCTTTATAGTCATCCAGCTTGTCCTCAGTGAATTTGCGAAAGGCCTGTAGGTCCTTGACGTCTTGCTGCAGTTGTGTTGTGTCTCCCACGAGGCTTGTAGTAACTAGCTCCATTTGCTTCACTCTTTCACCAGTTTTAGTCAGGTCTGCCCGGATGAGCATCACTTCAGATGTGATGGTGTCCATCCTCTGCTCAAGGGAGGCACGCACTCCAGAGATGGCATCCATTATGTCCTTCAGAGTCGGGACCGGAAGCTCTCCCTCGGACCCGGGCACCTTCTTCCCTTTGTCACCCTGTTCAGGGTCAATCTGCTTCGGCAGCGCATTCTTATCAAGCCAGGTTTGCTGAGTGATTTTCGCGCCCCTAACAGTCAACATTTTACGCTAGGCCTGTAGACTAGCACACACTACGGGCCAAGGACACTCAACTCACACCATTGACCCTTCCTTCTCCATCGACTAATCGCCTCACGTGGTACCCCAGCACCGCGGCCGAGTGTCCAATACCGGAGGGGGCGGGGGGGTAAAATCAGGAAGGCCCACACCACTGTTCCAAGTGTCGCGAGTTGGCACCTAACCGCAGTTGGCGGTGAACGTAGCTTCACTGCGCCCAATGTCTCTGTACCAAGTGCGGTAGTCCCAGGCCACGGAGAATGAGCTTCCAAATGGATCTCCCCGGCAGTCCCCAGTTCTTCAGACTGGCTCTGGAAGGCACCCACAGCCGTTTCACCAGACAAAACGTTGCCCCCCCAGGGACAGTGGATGTATTGCACTTCGGGCCCTTCACAACTCGTGGCCCCCAGCCCGTCTCCCACGCTGCCACCTCAGGATGGTCAGCGCACCGGTGCACTTATTGGCGCAGAGTCAGGGGGTCCGACAGGGGCCTCCACTGTAAGCCTCTTTGCCATGGGCGCCGTGAGCCTCCACAATCCCTGCCCCTGCCGACTCACCTCCGCCACAGTCACGGGTGGTCCGGTCGCTGCTGCCCGTGCCAGACACAGGATTCCGCTACCGGGGCCGACACACCTCCCGGCCCAGGCCCGAGCTCCGCCGCAACCACCGCCTCACACACACAGGAGGCCGGATCTGGCCACGCCACGCCCTCTTAACCAATGCGGCAGCTCCCGGCCTCAGAAGCGCCGCAGGCCACAATCCGGAACACTGACAGTCTCGGTGTCCGATGGTCGAGCGAGTCTGCCAGTGCGATGTCCCGGCTGCCGGACAGGTTCAGGTCACTTTCTCCAGACAGGGGCAATGGATTTGTTGGGCGGATGTAGGGAAAGCGGTCAGGCGTGTCACGGAGCTCGATCAAGTGGCGGCCATTTCGTTTTGCGGCAAAGCCAAGCCCCAACTTGACCTGACTTGATTTCCCTGCGAGATTGCCAGTGGCAGTCTGTGTGCATGCTGGACCTGTGTATTCATAATTCATATCCCAATCCACTAGGTCTGGAAACGCTTGTTGGAACAGCCTAACAATGTAGGCCCCGGGGGTCAGAGACCTTCCCTTCCTTCCCTTCCTTCCGGGATGCCAAAGATCCTTAGGTTCTGACGTCGTTGGCGATTCTCAAGGTCCTCAATCTTAGCCTGCATAAGCATCATTTGAGAATCCTGTATTTTAGCTAGATTCACAGTGTACGTATTGGCCTCTTCCGCTGCTGCTACACGTTCCTGTAAGTCAATAACCTCAGAGGAAAGTTGAATGACCTTAGAGTTTACGTCAGACAGTGCTTGCTTGATCTCTCTACTGTCAGTCTTAGCCGGCAAGTAATAGTCTTGAATATTCTGGAGCCTCCGCTCTCTGAGTAGCCAGCGCCTGCAAGATTGTAGACAGCGATGGTTCCTCCCCATCAACCGGTTTCAGGCCTTTTGCAGAGATTCCTAGTTCTAATGTAGGCAGTAATGGAAATACTGAACTGCAGGCCGGAGTAGGAGATGTTGTGGGAGCAACAGGCACAGTTGTTACTGCTGGTACTGGAAGCCCAACTGGTGGAAGAGCAGGGAGATTGTGAGTACCCCTAATACGACCGCTTGGTGACCTCTCCTGACCGTCAGAACCGACGTGGTGAGCGGATCCAGAAATGGATACAGGTGATAGTTCGACTCCAACTCCAGCTCCCGCTACTGTTGCAGCCACTTCCATATTGCCAGAGTTAGATAGCCTTGAGATGGTGGCCTTAACCTCGCCCTTGGAAGCCACCCATTTGCGCAGAGGGCTCACCCCCGGCCCAACCTTTGCATTGCTTGCCGCTGCTTCTTTAAGCCATCCCAGCGCCTCAGTGACTTGGGGTTTCATTCCACCACCTCGGCCCTTATCTCCTTTACCTGCCCTGGTTATTTTAGGGCCTTTCGATTTAGTGCCTTTTCACACCGCATGGGTGTTAGTTTTGAAGTTTTGGTGAACTCCCCTGCCTCACCAGTGCCTTGCTGATTTAAGCATCCTGCCTAGTTGCTAATCTGAGTGCTTTCCACACCTCGAGCACTTTTGGACTGCGCCGGGTCTAAAGACTGATCAGCATTTGGGGAATTGCAAGTACCAATGTCCATAAGATTGCCGATCGATTGTTCCGGTGATTCAGCTATGCCATTACCTGGGCAGCTCCTGTTCCCTGTGCCTGTGCTTTGCAAGCTATTTAATGGATGTGACAATGTTTCCACAAAATCTTCAGAGGTCTGTATGCTGTATGCAGGAGCAAGTGCTGGGTAGGTATTGGAATATCTGTGAGGCTGGTTAATGAGTCACTAACTATCACTTTGCTCACGAAAGTGTCTTTCTCAATACTGTTCGCACTTTTCACACTTTTAAACCCATTGACCTGCTCTTTAACAGCCTGTTCGACTACTTTGCAGGTTTGGCTTGCAGGGACAGAGGACATTAGTAACCGGGCTGAATGATTTCCAGATCCCTCCTCATCTTCCTGTCCCACGTGAACTGCCGCATTGAGCACCTCGGTTATTTCAAAAGACGGAGTGGAAGTCTCCGACCAGCAGGACCGGAGCAGCTCAGTCGCTCTTCCAGAGCACAACAACCTGAGAATGGGTTTTCACAGCTCCAACGCCCGGGCCAGTCACACCATCATGTGCAGCATCCAACGTTGATAGCATAACCACAGACCCCGACTGCCACCTCCTCCATCATTCTGACCCCCTGCTGCTGGCCTGACCTTGGCAAGCGCTTCTGTGCGGCCGCGTCCCCCCGCGGATCTCTTCGGAGCCATTCTCACCTCCTGCAGTGCCCCCAGCAGCGCCGCTAATCTCCTCCTGTTTCTAAGAGCCTGGGAGAAGTTCCTGGGATCGGTAAATGGGAACAGCGGTTGCCGCAACGTAAACCACGGCACTGCTCGCCCACCGAAAACCACCTTCCGCAGTAGCCCGATCCAGCACATTGAACGTGAGTAACACTGTCAGTATCAGCTTTCAAACATTAAAGCGCCGGTGCCTCGCAGTAAATTGAAACTGAATCATTCTTGAAAGGAGGCGGGGAAGCTATCGGCGGCTCCCTCAGGACTCATGGGGAGAGCAGAGGAAGGCGTCCTCCAACACGGAGTCAATCCGTCATCTTCCATTCCACGACATTATTAAGACATTCTGATGTCCATTCATAGTCTATATAGTTTTTATTGTGACTACTCAACCGTGCTTTGATATAGCCCAATTGGTTTAGGACTGTTGTGAGGATGACGAGAGAGGCTGTAATAGCCTAGTTATTACCAGTAATCTTTATTACTCTGAGTTCAGGGATTCCTCAGTTTTAAAAAACCCACCCACTTCTGCCTGTCAGTTGTCACATGGTTGAGTGAGGTTTGGTAAAGTTTTCTAAATGTCAAGAAAAGATTCTGTTACGATGTGTATTTACTTCCCGGGCACGCTGGGGGCATGGCACGGGAAGAAATATGAGTGATTAGTGTTTACAGTGTGTGATTTCAGGTTATAATAAGTGCTTTACTTGGGCACTGAAAATTCTTTCACTGAAGTGAGCTTCACTCAGTCGGTGTAGTACTATGGCGAGGAAGATTGATGAAGATTACATTATGTAACCAGGTCATTTCCTAACTTTGGATCTACTTACTATATGTCTGTTAAATACAGTGCTTAATTTGAGCAGGTGGTTGGTTTATCTGCATCAGACATTTACCGAGACCAAGAGAGGGAAAAACTAACAAAGCAGAAAGACAGATGGAGAGAAAGACAGTAAAGTTGTCATAAAGAGGGAAAGCAGGAACCTGCAAGAGTGGAGAGAGTGCACAGGTCGCTGGGACCCAGACCCCCGCAGGGGACGCCTACCAGACCAATAATTGCATGCCTATTAAATTATAGGGACACAAACACTGTGTTAAGGTTGATGAAAGACCAGCAGACCATTGTTTATCAGGGGAACACTTTATTCTTTTACCCTGATTTCACATTGGCGGTGCAGGTGACCAAGAGGGAATTCATGGCAATCAAACGCTCTCTATAAAAACTGGATGTCAAATACCCCCTACTCTACCTGGATAAGCTGCTCATATTCCATGCTGGAAAGACCTCGGTCTTCACAGACCCGAAGGCTGCAGCAAGATTCATACAGGACCTCTGCCCAGCCAAGCAGACACTACGATCCAAAAAAGATTCAGAGGACAGGGGCTGCTTCAGTGACAATGACTGACCATGATGAGCGATGTGGCATGGGCTGAACCACAGGGACGTAAATATCCTCTTTCTTCATTTGTTTGTCACGTAACTATGTGTTGATGCCTGCTTTATTAGCAGTGAGGCGTATCCGCTTAACTCTGCGCGTATTGTGCAGCCACCCAGCTATTTCTAGCTGGGACAGACCGGGCACCTAGTGGTTCCCCCTCAGGGAAGGTTCTTACTTTATGTTTGGTTAAAGGCCTTAGATGGCGAAGCTGGGATCAGGGGGCTATTATTCAGCCTGTTTGGGGGGCTGGAGTGGGTGCAGGGTGGGTCTTATTTGGGGTGTTTTGGTTGTTAAATTATGGTTTTGAAATCCCTTCTTCCCTTCCTTCCCCCCTTGCCATGCCGGCCTCCTCTCCATCTGCTGCCCCTCAAGGGGTACCCACAAGTGCAGGGAAGAGTCTGATGCTGAATGACTGTATGCATAAAGAAATTACTAAAGTTTATCACATGGAATGTCAGCGGCCTAAATGATAAGCGCAAAGTAAGAATGGTTGCCGCACACCTAGATCGCTATGGGGCAGACATTTGCTTTCTGTAGCAACTGCACTTAACAGAACATACTTGTGAGCACTTGCGTGTGGGGTGGATAGGCGAAAAGCATGTAGCAAGCTACTTGAATTATGGAGGTGGTGGCCATACTCATTAGGAAGGGACTACCTTGGCGTATGCGCACAGGCCTAGTGACACACAGGAGAGATACATGATGTTGGCAGGTTCGCTGGGAGGACACCTTATCAGGCTGTTTTCAATATATGGCCTTAATGTTGATGATCCAGACTTCTTTGCAGAGATCTGGAGACTGGTTTAAACTCTTGGTCTGGGTGCGGTCCTGTGGAGGGAGACTACAATATAGCGATAGATCCTCGGAAAGACAGATCAGGTGACACCCGTCGACCCCATCCCAGAGCAGCAGCACAACTGCATACTATTATGGTTGACAATGATCTGGTGGACATCTGGTGGGGTAGAAATGCCAACAGTGAACAGGGCACCTGTGTGTCCACTGCTGGTCCGTCTAGGTCGAGAATCGACTATTGGCTGACCTCCTGCGATGTGATGACTTAGGTCACTGCAGCGGCGCACTTGCCCAGGACCCTCTTCGATCACTCTCCAGTGCTGGTCGAACTAGACATACTGGAGTATCCTGCCTGGAGCCTTACGTGACCGTACGTGACCCGGTGTTTCGGGAAATCATTAGAGAGGCAATTGTAGAATATTTTGCGCTTAATGAGGGTACAGTCGAGTCCACCTCGACTCTATGGGAAGTGTTCAAAACCATCATATGGAGGGAATGCATTGTTCAGCAGGCCGGGGTTCTGCGCTCGTTGCGAGGAGATATCAAGCTAATTGAAAAGAAGATACAAGCCCTAGTGTAGAAGTGGACCTCAGCTAGGCCTACCAGTGCAAGGGGTTCGCCCTTCTCTGCACAGTCCTCAGACCAATAGGAAGAAGTTGGCACAGAAACTGGAATAGAAAATCCAAAGTTTAATAAACCTCATGAGGTGGAACTACATTCACACAGCACCCTTCGGTAATGAATGAAGTAGCACACCAAACAGAAGGAGCATGGTCCTTTTATACCCACACAGGGGCTCAAAAGAAGGCGGTACAAGTACAGAAGAAGGTTCTAAGTACATATAAGGTCATATAGAAATGCACAGTCGACAAGTAGGAGGAGTTAACAGTTTGCCAATGCTAGTAAACACATCCTGACAGTTACATACTACTAACAGCTGCAAGGACAGCTGCAAACTCAACTGGGCATGTGCGAAGGTGGAAGATGCTAAATATAGTTCGTTTCTAGGCAGATTACAAGAGCAGTCAACACTGAGGGAGGACAGAGCACATGGTGAGCACATGGCAGCACATGGCAGACAAAATGTCTGCCAGAAATACAAAATGGATTCCACAAAATGGACAAGATAGCTTCTAAATATAAGATGGCTTCAGCTAATGCTAACCCAATCGCTGCCAATTTACAACAGATGACCCTTTTAGCATTAGCTGAAGACATTCGTTTCTCTGGGGTAATCTGAATATGCATCCCGTACATCTATTAGCATTATTTCGGCAACCTCTTTATTCAACATTTGTTGGGCCTTTGTTTTTGCAACATTCCTTTTGACAGGTATACAGACAGAGATGCAAATGGAGCAAAGCATTGGACCACATTGGATACATACACAGCATGTAAAAAGTATCGTAATCATTACACACAGGATAGTCAGTAGCTTCCAGCCCCAAGCAGAAACAAGAGTCCAAAACCATCCAGCAAAAGTCCAAGTACCAGTCTCTGGATGAATTTCTGCAGCAATCTTATGCAGTTTTGATATTGCGTCATATACTGAAGGTGAGTGATCCGGTATGAATACGCAACAGCTGCTATCGATAATGCGACATGCACCACCTCGATCAGCCAGAACCACATGTAGAACCATTCGGTTCTGGAGAGCTACAATCCTTGAAATTTGCAGCTCCTCTGTAATGTTCCCAAGTGCCATAGCTGTCTGATTGGTAACAGCTTCCACAACTCTAGTCAATCGTCTTATTTTCTTACTGTTTATTGCAGCACCCACAAAGAAGAACAAACTTAAATTAAAATCGACATATTGTTGCAGAGTGGTATCAGTTTGGTCTACTTCGTCAGCACTTATTGTCCTTTTGTATCTATTTCTAGAGATATCGTTGAATAATTTAAGGTCCCGGTGGTATGATGCAGGTGCCAGAAACACAGAGGGCAATTGAAAGGACACATAGCACACACCTGACCACCCAGCAGGTAGTTGATAATATCCTAGGCTACCACACATAAAGTAAGTATTATGTGAGGCTATAAAACTACTGTTATTTACACCTTCAATAGTCAGAATTACAGTACATTCGCTTTTCCCCACTGGAATTCTCCCAATACTGCTTATACATAGATCTGCTTTAGCTCTAGTAACAGAAATCACAAATTGTTCATTTCTGGTAAAAGTTCTCATATTTGTGAAGAGAAATTGGTAGTAAGGAGCACTCCAGTTTATACGTGCTGTTGAGAATGGATTAAGGCTGCTTAAGGTGAAACTTTCTCTAAGGGGTGCTGAGGTACGACATCCGAAGTCACTGCGGATGTGAAATTAATGAGAAGCAAAGGAAAGTGGGAAAACCCACTGAGTACCTCGCACTGTTCACTACGCGGGACAAAAAAATCCCTGGATGTGTTTAGTCAAAGTACAAATTTCAAACAGATATTTCATTAATTGTAAACAAATAGTCTGTTGTTAGCTTACAGTCAATTTAAACCTTAAGTGTAAAACAAGACCAAAACTATTTCATTGTCACATTTATATTGTTGGTTTCACAATACATTGAACAATAAATGAATACATCTTATGTGAATTACAAAGCTTTCCATTAGGGAAAAAAACACAAATCAATCAAATTGTTTTTATCTTCATTGATGTTGGAGCCCAATGCATTTCGGGATTTGAAGAATCCCTTCGTCAGGGGAAATCTAAAATGTAAACAGAAAACAAAAGTATATCTCTAGACAATATGGTCAGTATCTTAATACAAGTCTGTCTGATGATACATGGGTGGGAATGCAATTACTTAAACATTACGTGCAGGGCGCTTGTCAATCTGGAAATTGTTGTGTCTATAATATGTGAAAAACATAAATGTGTGCGTGTGATCCTATAAAAATGTGCGTATGTGTTATATTTAGAAACAAGCACAAAGTAAAAAACAATAGAATTGTGATAGTCCATTCAATGAGTACAAGACATATTGTTAGAATCCGGGGTCTCTGGTTGGCGCAGGTATGCAATTGCGACAAGCAGGGACCCTTTCCTCTAAGTCAGGGCGTAGGATTACCTCTTTAAAAATAACCCCTGCTCACCCTCTAGGTAACGTGGCGCGAGCAGTCAGGCTAGATTCAAGAGGTCATTAGGTTAAGCGTTCAAGATACCTTACACAATAATCACCACCCCACCACACAAAGACACAAGGCTGTATTTCTATCAAAATAAAGTTCTTTATATAAAAGATTTCTTCAAGCAGGATGTCAAAATACAGTTCTTTCGCTTAAATAAGGTTCCAGTTACTTTAAATGCTTTTTAGGCAGTCCACAGTTCTTAAAATGGCACTTTTCTACTTAACATAGGCTTCTTTGGGGTTCTGTGCGCTTCGTAGCGCCTTCGGTACGCTTCGTACTAAGTTTTGGACGTCTCTTGCCGTTTCTCACGCTTCTCGCGTGAGCACGCGTACTTGGGGCGTGAACCGTACGGACCGTACCCTCGTAGGTACATGTCATACACGTTCGGTACGCCTCTTCCCAATCCTCCCGCTTCTCGCGTGAGCAACGTACTATACTTTCAATGGGGGACGGTTCGTACCTTTCCAGATCGCTATGTACAGTCGCTCCGAAGGTTGCTAAAGCGCACGCTTTACGCGTGAGCAGCGTAGCGGGTCTCAAGCGTCAGTACGGCCCGAACCAAGCAACGGACGGGTCGTACCAACGCGCGCTGCACACAGTACCTTTGGGCAAAGGTCCTGGCGGCTCCAGAAGTCGGTGAAGGGTGTCCCACGTCGCGTTGCTGTCCCTGGAGGTCAGAAGATGGCGATGCTTCGTGCGGCACATCTAGGCTTTCGGACACGCACTAGAGGGTAGAAGCAGGAGGGGCAGCTCGGGGGCAATTTCTTCAGCGCGTCGCGCTGCCGGCTTCACAGAGAGGACACACAGGGCTTCGTAGGTCCTTACAGGGGCTTCCACGGCCAGGGGGGGTCACAGAGGCTCGCCGCTCGGAGCCTAGTCAGTTTCTTCTTTGCGTTGCGAGCTACGGCTTGGGGGGCAGATGCTTGCGGTGCTTGGACCAGGTAGACAGGTCTTTGCGGTGCTCGCAGTAGCCCCGGTGGCAGATGTCGCGGTGCTCAGATGAGGGGCACACAGGTCCTCAGGGGTCAGCGTCACAGGATCGCCTCCAGCAGCTTCTCCTCTTCTTGGGGAAAGGTAGTGCCCACTGTTCCTGGGGCGCAGTTCAGGGGGCAAGTTCACCAGCAAGCCCTTGGAGATTGTTCAAAGCACAAGTTGATTCAAAAGTCTTTTCCTTTAGTCTTTTCCTCTCCTTCCAGCAGTCAGGCACCCACCGCAGGCCAGTCTCTCAGGCATAGAGACAGTACTCCTCCATGCAGCTTTTCCAGGTCCTTCTTCTTCAGGCAGAGTTTCTTCTTGGTGCAAACAGGATCTGATTTCTTAGGAGCAGGGCTCCTTCTTTTATAGCAAGTTTCTTTTGTTCTTTGTCGCCAGGGGGCCTGGGCCTGGCTCAGTCCAGTTTTGGGGCACTTTGTTGTGGTGACTCTGCTCTTTCCTTTCAGCAGCAGGGCAGAGACATCAGCCGCTCCACAGGGGGCGGAGCCGGCATTGTGGTGGCAGAGCACAGGTCTATTCAGAGTCAAGGTATACTCCTCCCACCCATCCTGGTGTAATCTCTCTACCCACCACCTGGCAGCCAGCCTGTCTCCTGGAATTCCCCAGCCCTGCTCCTCACTGTTACTAGGCAGAACACACACACACAGCAGAGGCGGACTGAAATGGCCAGGTCAGTAAATACTAACTTTCTAAAAGTAGTATTTACAAACACAGGATATTAAAATAAACTTTACTAAAAGAAGTATTTTAGTATTCTGAGTTCAGGCATACTAAATATGACTTTCTACCATGCTCTATGAGTCCACTGGGATTACAGCGTGTACTAATTCCAGCAGCCCATTCTGGCCTATGGAGAGCAGGTAGCCTTCAATAGTGAAAAACGAAAATGGCTGTAATTCACTATTAGGACATGCCACACACATCAGGGCATGTCCTACCTTATACCTACAATGCACCCTGCCCTTGGGCCTACCAGAGGGGTGACCAATATGTAGTTAAGTGAAGGTTTGGGGACTGGCAAGTAGGTGCACTTGCGCAATCAGCGCGACAGTACCAGACCGCGCGCAGTTTCTGCAGTGGCAGACCTTAGACACATTTTGCTAGGCCGCTTCTGTGGGTGGCACAACCAGTGCTGCAAGCCCACCAGCAGCATTTGTATTTACAAGCCCTGGCACTCCTGGTGCACTTTACTAGGGGCTGATAGTAAACCAAATAAGCCAAACATGGACACCAATCAATGTATACATTTTACCTTAGGGAGAGCATATGCACCTTGGCACTGATCAGCAGTGGTAAGGTGCGCAGAGTCATAAAACAGCCAACAACAGGTCAGGAAAAATACAGGAGGAAGGCAAAAAGTTTAGGGATGACCCTGCAAAAAGGGCCAGGTCCAACACATATGGTGTTGAAATATTGTCCGGTTGATACTCTTCCCATTCCCATTTGGTCCCTTTGGCTTGAGGATAACCATCTTTATCTTGGTAGCATACTTTATTAAGGCGATAAAGAAGCCCGCCTACTGTACGTCTTCCAGATGCAAACAAAATCACATACCAAGCTTGACAAGAACCATTATGAGAAAAGGGAAGAGGAATAAAAGGTGTTCCTCCTTTCTTTTGACGTGCAGGTATCATCCCACACACCCAACAGTTGGTAGTATTTGTGGCATTATGAGTATGATGCAACATCTGGATAAAGGTATTATTTAAGTAAGATTGTCGATGCTTCTGCTCATGGTAGGGAAGCGTAAAGTAGTGGTGTTCAACTGATACTGGAGTAGTGGCGATCAAAAGCTCTTGAGCAGGAGCCATTTTCTCAACAAACCAGGTTATTACTGTTACAGCCACCAAAGCAACAACAAACCCTATAGCACAAATGATCTTTCTCTTAGCAACAGTTGATCTCATTGTGGACATGATCAGCTTGTTGTTGGAAACAATCGTTGGAGCTCTTATCCCTGGGCAGCCGTTGGTTTCGTTACCGAGGGTCAAGACGGGTGTCGCTACACTATACAGGATTGAGCCCCTCCCCTTGCCACATCGGCATTCCGTTTCACTAACCCAGGGCGGTTGCTCAACCAGTCTATTTCGACGATGCAGGCTCTTTCCGTTGTCTCAGTTGGTATAGGATACTCCAGGAATCGTGTGGTCCGGGAAGACTTCCTCAGGTTCGTCAGGTGATATGGCTTGGCCTCTCTCTGTATCCAGGGTGTCCCGATGGTCGATCAAGGCAGCAGGATCCACCAAGGTAGACAGCACTTTCTTGCAGTGGGTGGAGTGCACCCAGTTCCTCCTGTTCGTCACTCGGACCGCAGTTCTCGTTGAATGGAGCACCTGCTCCGGGCTGCGCCACCTCGGCTCCAAGCTGCTCGACCTCTGGAAAGATCGGATCATCACCTGGTCACCTGGTCTCCAGGTCGAAGTCCATGGCCTTCACCTGCAGACCTATCAGGAAGAGCTTCTCGAACCTGTTGATGAATAGAAATCAAACTATCAGTCAATTGTGATAGGTAGTCACTCATTAATACACATGGTACATCATGTATGGGACGTGGTTTAGGAATTCCCCAAATGTTCATAGGCCTTCCGAATACCACCTCATATGGTGTAAGACCAGATCGCGAATGTGGCACTGATCTAATGAACAACAGTGCTAAGGGTAGTGCATCAGGCCATTTCAAAGACGTGAAAGCCTGTATTTTAGCCAGTTTCAATTTAAGTGTGGCGTTATACCTTTCCACTAGCCCTGCTGATTGTGGATGGAAAGCAGCATGAAATTTCTGCTTGATCCCTAATCCCTTCAGGACATATTCGACAACTTGCCCAATAAAATGGGGTCCGTTATCACTCCATAAAAGTTTACAAACACCAAATCTAGGGAAGAATTCCTTCAAAAGTACCTTTGCTGTAGTGAGAGCTGTATTGTCCTTCATAGGGTATGCCTCTATCCATTTACTGAAGGCACATACCACTACCAAAACATACTTTAAGTTGTTACAGCGCTCAAGCTGGATGTAATCCATTTGCAAAACTTCAAAAGGTGCAGTTGGCGTAGCAAACCCTCCTGTAGGAGTTCGTGTCCCTTTACCAGGATTATGCTGCAGACAAATCAGACAAGACTGCACCATCTTTTTAGCTGTGCTGGCAATTTCTGGATGCTCCCAAACTTGCGTGAGAAATTTAGTTATCGAGGAGGCTCCAACATGTGCCGGCCCATGTGCCATATGAATCATAGGTTGTAAATAGGCTGTAGGCAATCTCCACTTGCTCATCTCTTTATTCTTCCAACAGCCCTCATCGTCCAATGTTCCCTCCTTAGACCATTGCTCAATTTCTTCTGCAGAAGCAGATCTCTGCATATCTAGCCCTTCCTGTCTGGTATCATGCCAGCGTTCAGCCTGTGACTTCACTACGTACATAGACGTGGTGCTTCGCTGCATGGCAGTTTCACGGGCTGTTTGGTCTGCAAAAGCATTGCCTTGTCCTATCTTATCAATTACTTTCTTATGTGCGCTACATTTAACAATTGCTGTTCTCTTCGGGTATGTTAAAGCAGTCAAGAGATTATGTACTAATTCTCCATGCATTATTTGCATCCTGTGGGATGTAAGAAAGCCCCTCTACTTCCAGAGTAGCCCAAAATCATGAGCCACTCCAAAAGCATAGCGGCTATCTGTATAAAGGTTCACAGATAAGTCAGTACTAAGTTCACACGCTCGTGTCAAAGCTATTAGCTCAGTTGCCTGAGCTGACTTATGTGGAATACGAGGTGTCTCAACTACCGTCTGAAGTGTTGTAATTGCATATGCAGCTGACGTTGTACCATCTGGTAACTTCAAACAGGACCCATCAACCCATAGTTCCCCATCAACACTTGAAAGGGGCGTGTCTTGCAAATCGACACGACCCTTTGTGTGTTCCTCAGTAAGGAATATACAATCATGAGACTCCTGTGACTGAGACTGAGTCATCGGGTATGGCAACAAAGTGGCTGGGTTTAGTGTCGAACAATATAAGGGTCAATGAGACCCGACCTCTGCGCACTGTAACTATTAGGTAAAAAATACCTTAGTACCTTATAATTTTCACTCAGAATGAATTGTAATTTTTATACTTTTCTAAACATAGTGTACACTGCAAGATTCAACGAATCCAAAACAAAATTTGTAAATACATTCCAATTTTAATGTTAATTCATTGGATGTCCTTAGATTTCTACTGCGCCAATCCTCACTCAGAGCCGATAAAGTTTTTATACTTGAACTCCTACATTTCTGTTTATATCACAGTTACTTCCACTGGAACAACAACTTTTTCCTTCAACAACAAGGAACTTCAATGGGCTTTGCAGGGGCGCCTGCATACGCCAATACTTTCATGGCCAAATTTGAATCGGATCATATTTACAATGATGTTGAATGGACAAGGAATTCCCTGCTATATTGCAGGTTCATAGACAACATTTTTATTCTATGGACGAACACCCAAGACTTACTTGTAGAAAAAATCAGATATCTGAATCAAATAGATGAACATATCCAATTTACTTATCTAATCAGCAACACAAAGATTTCCTATCTAGATGTGAAACTAACCAACAGAGGAGGCCGCATTCAGACCGAAGTACACAGAAAATCAACTGATGTCAACAGTGCGTTGCACTTCCAGAGTTTTCATCCTACCAGTCTTAAACACAATTTACAATTTTCCCAATTCTTACGGATTAAAAGAATTTGTTCAGAACCGGAGGATATGGAAAGACACTCTTCACACCAACAACAAATGTACTTACAGAGAGGATATCCACACCAAATTATAGAACAAGCCAAACAACGCACTGAAAAACATACTAGAGAAAGCTTGCTACAACTTCAACCTCGCAGACAAACATCACGGCAGGTGTTTGTCTCGGAGTATTCAACTAGTTCTACAAAACTTAAAAAGATCATCATTAAAAGATGGGAAATGTTACAGAATGAATCAGATTTCAATAACATTTTTAAGGATCCACCTATGTTCGCATACATGCGCTCTAAAAATATTAAAGAACTCATCAATACACCCAAACAGCAACTTGGCATTAATTACAAAGGCATGAACAAATGCCAGAATTGCGTTCAATGCAATAATGTGATAGTGGGGAATGTACTACACCATCCCACTTCAGGAGAAGTGATTAAACTTCACCATAACTCAGATTGCAACTCAAGTAAACTTATCTATTACATTAAGTGCCCTTGTGGAAAACTCTATGTAGGAAAAACAGAACGAAAAATAAAAGTGCGAATATCTGAACACAAAAAGCACAATAAGAACACAAAACAAAAGCAGCAGTTTAGCTACTTATTGGATTGAGGAGAGACACAGTATAGCCCAATTAAAGTTTGCTGTACTAGAGAGGG
The DNA here is from genome assembly GCF_964204655.1 of Triturus cristatus. Taxonomy (NCBI): domain Eukaryota; kingdom Metazoa; phylum Chordata; class Amphibia; order Caudata; family Salamandridae; genus Triturus; species Triturus cristatus. Next base: position 525,591,878 of record NC_140592.1, read on the forward strand.
TAGTACAGCATACAGACACAGACCTCACCAGAGGTCTTTTACAAAGAGAGACATACTGGATAAAACGCCTAGACACCTTGATTGACAGGGGAATCAATGACAGAATTGATTACGCTTGTTATCTATAAGAATGTATACATCACTGTTTCAGCATGGATTAGCATGACTTATAAACGCTGTCTTTATTGATCAAACGACTACACTTTACTGGGTTTTCTTATGTTTCACTCTTTTTTTACTCTAAATGTCACTTTATTTTCATTTCATTTCTCACACACCTCTTAATAGTTTATCCACTGGAAGTGTTTAGAGTTCATAGAAATTAGCCCCTTAATGCGACATGATATTTCATCGATTTATCTTTTGAAGCTTTTCAATTATCCTCCAGCATGACGAGTTGAATTCTATAGAGCTATACATATGAGATCAAGCTCATTTAAGATGGCGATATTTTTCAGATCTCAAACACTCAGCCTGTTTCTATTTTTCCAGACGATCTTGACACCGTAAGTTCAGTCCGTCTTTTATCTTCCCAGCATGATCAGTCTAATTCGATAGCGTTTTTCACTTGAGATGTAGCCGTTCCAAGATGGCGACAGTTTTCAGACCCCAGACACATCGTCAGTTTTTAGTTCCCTAGATGATATAGATATCGTGAGATCAGTCCGTATTTTATCGCTTCACCAAATGATTCATTCATTGCGCCATTTCATCACGAAGCTCTCGGGCTCTGTATGAGGAGGACCCACGGCTCAATTTGCCCAGAACCTGCCGTCGTATTTACAGAGGACTTTTGGATAGAACTTCCCAGTTTTCTTAAAACGGTATGTTCCTATAGTTGTTTCTGAGAGTAGGCATTCACAGAGGAGTTCGACCGAGACCCCTTCACATTTTACATACTCACGAACTTTGTTCATTACAGATTGCGTTTGCATCAGTTCACTGATTTTGTCCAGACCTCGCCGTTGTATTTACAGAGGACTTTGGGTCAGAACGTTCCAGTTTTCTAAAACGGTATGTTCTTACAGTTGTTTCTGCGAGTAGGCATTTACAGATGAGTTCGATCGAGAACCCTTCACATTTTCGATACTTTATATTGTGAACTCTGTTCATTTCAGACTGCGTTTGCTTCTGATGATTGAATTTGGATACGTTGAGCCTAAGCACTAAGATCAAGGTATTCCGTTTTTATATTCACGCACTACCAGTTAGTTCCCAAACGTGACAGTAGCTTCACAGGCTGTAAAATAGAGCACAGATTTCTTTAGAACAATGTCACCCTTTGGTGGAGGGCTTTCTGTTTATTTCAATGTCGTTTTTTCAAATTAAAAGCTTCACCAATTACTTCTTATTGTTCAAGTAAACTGAAGTATAAACTGCTTTGTGAATCAATGACGCTAGTATACTTACCATTGTAAAATATAATTTTTTTGTTTATGTTGTAGAATTTGAGCCCCTGAAGAAGAGCCAATGTAGGCTCGAAATGCATTGGGCAGCAAGATAATTCTTTGAATATTCTATTGATTTGAAAACTTGGATTATACAAAAAGAAATCTAAGGACATCCAATGAATTAACATTAAAATTGGAATGTATTTACAAATTTTGTTTTGGATTCGTTGAATCTTGCAGTGTACACTATGTTTAGAAAAGTATAAAAATTACAATTTATTCTGAGTGAAAATTATAAGGTACTAAGGTATTTTTTACCTAATAGTTACAGTGCGCAGAGGTCGGGTCTCATTGACCCTTATATTGTTGTGTATAATTTAGGCATACAAGACTGTTACGTGCCCCCTCCGCAGCACGCTTTATTCAAGAAAAGTTCTAGATAGGAGAAACATTAACTGAGTCTACCAGAGTAAGTGTGTGCCTCTCCTAATAATATTGTTGGGTTTAGTGTCGCACATCTCTTCAGTGTAATGTGAGGGGCCAACAATGTCAATTCGTATCCTGTCTTCGTCTGATTTAAAAGGGCATCAACCGCATGGGGTACTAGCACCAACAGCTTATGTGACAAAACTATCCCTTCACTCTGACGTATTGACACAGCTGTTGCTGCAACCGAACGGAAGCATCCAGGCAACGCACGAGCAACAGGATCAAGTACTGCTGAAAAATATGCACAGGGACGCTGTTTGTCACCGTGTGTCTGCACTAAAACTGAAAGTGCGCAACCATCTCTTTCGTGTACATAGAGTGTAAAAGCCTTGGTATAATCCGGAGTGCCTAATACTGGTGCAGAACAAAGGGCTTGTTGCAATTGTTGGAAAGCATTCTGGCATTCAGTCGTCCATGATAGGGGCATTGGAGTATCTTTAGTCAAAAGAGCCAACAGGGGTTTAACAATATGTGAAAACCCTAATATCCATTGCCTACAAAAAGAAGTAAGACCAATGAATGCACAGACATCTTTCTGAGTACGGGGCACTGGTGTGTCTAAAATATCTTGAATGCGATCTGGTGTGAGTGCACGTCCCTCCTAAGACAGAAGGTGACCTAAGTAGGTTACCTTTAGTCTACAATATTGCAATTTCTTTCGTGACACTTTGTGATGATGGGAAGCAAGAAAAGAAAGCAAGGACAAATTAAATTTTTCACACTGTTCAGGGGTATCGGCTGCCAACAAGATGTCATCGACATATTGTATGAGAGCCACATCTTCAGGCAAAACGAAAGAATCAAGTTGTCTTTTTAATGCTTGACTGTAAATACTAGGACTCTCAGTATAGCCTTGAGGAACTGTACAAAATCTATACGATTGATTATTCAAAGTGAAACCGAACAAATATCGGCTATCAGGATGAATAGGGATCGAAAAGAAAGCATTCTTCAAGTCTATCACAGAGAATGTAGTTACTGTCGGAGGAACCAAAGTAAGAAGTGTCGTTATGTCAGAAACCACGGGGTATTGTGGTACTACAATCTTGTTAACTTCTCGCAAATCAATAATGAATCGGTAAATCCTAGTGTCAGTATCTTTTTTCAGAATAGGAAGAATCGGACTGTTTCAAACATTGTAAGGAACTTCCTCAACAACCCCCACTTCAATGAGATCATGGACAATACGTATGAGTGCTTCTTCGTCTTCCTGTGAAATTTTGTATTGAGGCAAACGTGGCAGCACAGCGCCCTCCATGACACTAATATGTACTGGTGGAATAACCATTTGCCCTACATCAGTGTCTGAAGTAGCCCACAAAGTACTAGGGAGTGAAGCTAATGCAATATCCTCTTTAACAAGACAAGCTCTCTCCGTCACAGGATGGTTGTCATTCAAGATAACACATACACCTTCTGGAGAACATCGTATCGTAGCCCTGAAATACTTGAACATATCAAGACCCACAATATTGTCTGGTGTATTCGGGGAAAGCAAAAATGGACATGGAGCAGTAAATTTATCCAAATGGAATGCAAGTGGTTGCGACAGTGGGCTAAGGGAAGGGGTTCCATCGAAACCTATCGATGTAATGGTTAAGCCAGACAGGGGAGGCCTTGGAACCAATTGTTTAGACAAGGCGCTACGAGTAGCTCCTGTATCAACCAGAAACTGATCAGTAGAACCCAAAACATGTGCTGTAACATAGGGACCCCTCTGATCTACTGGAACTTCAACTGATTCCTTACCCCATCCTAGGCAATCCTATGCATAAGCAGAATCTTGACAATCAGACGGCACATAGTCGGACATTTGATATTGGTTCCTTCTATCAAAAGTGTTAAACCCATCCTGTCCACGTATATGAGCATCAAACCTAGCATGATCACCTGTGCTTCCTCTAGGCCCTGAATATCCTGAACGATTTCTCATTTGTCCCCGACCACGTGGACACTGCTGAGCACGCAGTGCTGGACAATCGGAAGCCCAATACCCAAATTTCTTACAGTACGCGCACTGGTCAACAGACAAATTCGAACGAGTATAAGAAGGGAAAGACGAACCATAAGATCCACGTCCACCTCTATCACTACTTCTAAAAGGCGGACCATAAGCCTGAGCCAACATAACCTTCGTTTTTAATTCTTTAGTCTTCTTATCCTCATTACCCTTTGCTTCTAATTCCTGGCGTTCATAATACTGAGCCATAGTCAAGCGAGAAACCGGAGAAGAGGTAGTCCATGAACTCTCACTGGCTTTTAGGCGACTAGCTATTCCTGGCAACAGGTTTGCGACATATTTATCGACAAGCAGATGTCTGCCTGTGTCATCTGTCAATGACTGGCCACTTAAATCGTGGAATGCTTCTTCAAAGCGTGTAAAGAAATCAGAGACCGATTCATCTGCCTTTTGCTTACAATACGCTAAAACAGTCCAATCTATCTTTTTAGGGAGAATAATCGTTTTTAACTTAACTAATATAGCTGCGGGAAGATCTAAAATTAACTGACATGGCTTCTGTGCGGGTTCCCTTTCTACATCCATTTGTTCTAAGTCTTTCCATAACGCCCCAAAAGCTGCACGATCATCCATTTTACGAACAGTTCTCCACATATCAGGTGGTAATATCAATCCGAAAAATAAATCAATATCAGGCAAAGTCATAATACAAGAGCGAATAGCACCCTCAACTTCCTCATAAAAAGCAGCTGGATTTTTCCGCGGATCAGGCAATGCAGTTTTAAGTGCCATGACATCCGTCCTATTCCAAGGAGTGTAAACCCAATTATAAATAAAATACCCCTTTGCATCGTTAGAAGCCTTATCATCACTTGTACCCATTCCTTTAGGAGGAACATACAAAGGCGCGGCCTCCCGCATAGGTTTCGCATGAACTATCATAGTCTTATCTGTTCCGAAGATAGAAGCTTGTGCCATGCCAGTCTGAGATGTCTGTGCAGCTACATCTGCAGCCTTTTTCTCCTCTCGCAAACGGACTGCATCAACACGCAGTTTAACCAAACGCCTGATTGTATCAGTCACCTGGGAGAAAACAAAAAGACCATCACGCATTTGCTTACAATTATCTGCTACATCGTCGGGCTCTAACTCCTCGGAATATTTCCTAAACAGCTCAAGGACCTCTGCGGCAAACACCTCAGTAAAATACAGCTGCTCCCTTTCCTGCCACCCTTTCATACTATCTAGAAGTACAGAGACGGGAGCAGTGCTACGAGCTGCTTTACAAGCAGCAGATCTAAGCTGGGACGCCAGCTCAGCGGTCAACATAGAACGAGTTTCTCGTGCCTTGTGTTCCTCCGAACCAGAGTCCTCATCTGACTCATGAGGGGCAGAAGGAACAGTATACGGAGGTGGAGGATGATCTAATACTAAGAAATCATCTTGTGGTTTATTAAGTATAGGATAAAGGGGCCGCCGAACAGCATATTGGCCAGTTACCGGTAAATTACGCTCCCTATCTTCTCTCTCTTTTAACTCTTTTATTTCTTTGTTTTTCAACTCTAATGCTTTCGCATAAATGTTCTTTCGCTGTTCTTTTTCAATCAAGGCTTGCTCACGCTTCATTCGTTCACGCACTTCTTTCTCCCACATTCGTACACAGTCAAACATATTTTGCCTAGTCTTTCGCTTAAACATACATTGTTCCACATACTCAATCTTTCGTAAATCAAATGACCCATGCATAGGCCAACGCAACTCAGAATCCTTACGAGTGTATTTATTCCATAATGTGCTGTACATTATAGAAGAAAGACCATACTTAATATACATATCCCTATTAGGCGTCCCCTCTGGGTGGGCCGGTTGTACTTCATCGAGTCTCAAATTGGTACCACTACAAAAGCAACACATCCTACGAAGTGTGCTAAAAACAGGCATGCCAAAAATAGTGCAGAATATACAGTATTATAATCAAAGTAGCACTTAAGGTACCTCTAGTACGATGTGCCGTTCAAATCAATTCAGATAGAGAAAATTCTCCTCATCACCTGCCTATATAAATTGCAATTTATATATGAATCCCATAGAAATCCAAGTTGGCCAACACATATTTCAAAATACAAAAGCCGCAGTAAGTGTTACTAAACTACCTTACCAATCCCAGGCATAAAAACCAACAGCAAGCGCTGCAGAACGACTCTTACCAATCAATTGGTGTCCAGGTTCCAACTGCCAAGTTCTAAAATCGACCAAATGGTCACTGCACGGCGAATCAACAGAAGAGATCTCAGTCGAGGACCGGCACCACCTGGATGGTCAGATCAGAAAGAAAGGAAAAACGCCGTGGTTGCCAAGACTCGGGTCTCATCGGGCAGCGATCGTGTCCAGAGCGAGATTCCAATCCTTCGTCGCGACCAATCCTTCGGGCATCTGAGTCGCCGATGAGCCCTACGTTGGGTGCCAATTTGTAGAAGTGGACCTCAGCTAGGCCTACCAGTGCAAGGGGTTCGCCCTTCTCTGCACAGAGTCCACAGACCAATAGGAAGAAGTTCGCAAAGAAACTGGAATAGAAAATACAAAGTGTAATAAACCTCATGAGGTGGAACTACATTCACACAGCACCCTTTGGTAATGAATGAAGTAGCACACCGAACAGAAGGAGTACGGTCTCTTTATACCCACACAGGGGCTCAAAAGAAGGCGGTACAAGTACAGAAGAAGGTTTTAAGTACATATAAGGTCATATAGAAATGCACAGTCGACAAGTAGGAGGAGTTAACAGTTTGCCAATGCTAGTAAACACATCCTGACAGTTACATACTACTAACAGCTGCAAGGACAGCTGCAAACTCAACTGGGCATGTGCGAAGGTGGAAGATGCTAAATATAGTTCGTTTCTAGGCAGATTACAAGAGCAGTCAACACTGAGGGAGGACAGAGCACATGGTTTGCACGTGGCAGCACATGGCAAACAAAATGGCTGCCAGAAATACAAAATGGATTCCACAAAATGGACAAGATAGCCTCTAAATACAAGATGGCTTCCGCTAATGCTAACCCAATCGCTGCCAATTTACAACACTAGAACGGGACTTCTTTACCACTAAAAATGATGAGACACTGCGCCGTATTAGGGAGAAAATTGGCGACTTCGAGGAGGCAGCCCTGCGTGAAACTCACTATATTGGCAGGGAGACTAGTGCTCAGAGATACGAGAGGGAGACCATGCAGGCAACACACTGGCAGGCCTCCTCAGGAAGCCTTGGGCAAGCGACTATATTTCACAACTGCGCACTTCTGAGAACGAGTTGGCGGTGGGACAGGCGGCCGTCCAGTCAAATATGGTTTCCTTTTACTCCTCTGTGTACAGAGCGAACCAGGAGACATCCACCCTGAACTTGAGGAGTTTTTCAACTCCATACAGCTGTTGTGGTTGGAGGGTGGACACCGATCCTACCTGGATGAGCCATTCACCGAGGAGGAGGTGGTCAGGATTATTCGAGCTTTGCCAGGAAATAAGACCCCGGGCCTAGATGGCTTATCTGCAGCATTTTACCAGAAATATGTGTAATTATTAGCCCTGCACCTCATAAATATGCATGAGGAATCACTGGAAAGAGGGATGCTTCCTCCATCACTTCGAGAAGCACTCATTATTATGATCCTAAAGATCCTCAGAGGTGTAACTCTTATAGGCCGCTGTCCATGATTAATCTGGACAACAAAATCCTGGCAAAGCTAATATCATCGAGGCTTCTCCCCTTGTTGCCTCCTGTGATGTGACCATATCAGTGCGGCTTTGTCCCAGGTAGTGCCACAGCACATAACCTGTGCACATTCTTCGCCACAGTGCAGGAAGTGGACCCGATGCTGCAGGCAGCGGCGATATTCTTAGACGCCGCCAAAGTTTTAGATTCTCTCCAGTGGTCATACCGCTTTGCGCTTCTGGCTCCCATTGGGCTTATCGTCAAATTCATTAAATTAATCGCCCTCATATTCCAGCCCTACTGCAAGGATCAGGGTTAACTGGGTGAGCTCCCCACCTTTCCTAGTCTCCAGTGGCACATTACAGGGGTGTCCAATCTCTCCCCTGCTTTTTGGGTCTCGCCTAGCGTTGCAGCGTGTATGCGCTGACATCGCTTTGCGAGGCATGCAGTATATACTGTAGTGTGGAAGCTTCGTGGAAGCTCTACCCACTCTCTGCCCATTGGCTTTTGTCTTGAATGCTGCCTTCCGATTGGTTTGAGGCTTGTTAGTCCCTCCTCATTTAACATTTGTATCCTTCCACGGCTATTGGCCCCTTTACTCCTAGCACTATTTTCTTTTAGGCCTCGTCTAGCATTGCAGTGCGCATGCGCTGCCATCGCTTTGCAAAGCATGCAGTATATACTGTGGTGTGGAAGCTTCGTGGAAGCTCCTCCCACTCTCTGCCCATTGGCTTTTGTCTTAAATGCTGCCATCCGATTGGTTTGAGGCTTGTTAGTCTCTCCTCATTCTTCATTTGTATCCTTCCATGGCTATTGGCCCCTTTACTCCTAACACTATTTTCTTCCCTGTCTTGCCACCCCATCGCCCCCTCCCTCAGTCTGTGACTTTTCAACCTCCCCTGCCCCTCCGACCCCCACTCTCTTTCGTGTTTTCTTGCCTGCCAGTACTTCTGATTTCATCTTTATTATTGCTATTTTGAAATATGCGTGTTCAAGATGTGTGCTGTACAAAAACTTCTCTTGTTTAATGAACTAGATTTTAATATTACTCTAAATATAATAAGACTCTAGGCAACATTCGGGGTATGCATGACAACTGACGCCTCTTAGTTCACAAATGGCATTGTTGTCGGGCAGGAGGATGCGGCAGTGTTTTAACTCATGCTGAAAATAAGCACTTTTAATAACTTCCTCTCAATTCAGTGCTATAATCTTGTGTACTGAGGTGATGCGCTAAAGAGATGCACTTTTTTGAATTCTGAAGAGACATTATCGTACATTTACATCATGTTTACTGTATGATTAACATGCCGATCATTTTCACGTCTCGCCCACTGGCTCGTATACTCTTGGCTCTTCTCCGGCTGGCTCTACCTGCTAATTAATATATTGGCTTGCGCACCTCTAACAAAGAGAGATGAATGGATACATGACAGTGAGCTCGGTAGATGGTAGAAAAATAGACTGGTGCAGGCAAACAGACAAAGTCAGTCTCCATTGCCTCACGTCAGAATCATCACTTTCAATAACCTGGAAATCTGCTGGCAACACCTGCATCCTCCAACCTCATCCCCCTCACCTATTCTTAGCAGAAGCGGCAGATTCTGAGCTGTGCCCTGCTGGTGCAGAGGAGCACGGCAGAGTCTGTAGAAGCGCTAGGATCCCTAGCCTCTCCCGGCGGGCACCTAAGCCTTCCGGGGGCCTTCACACTCAGGATAAATGAATACATTTTGTTCTGTGCTTTGGTCGTCCCTCTGTGAGCACTGTCTGGTAGATGAACCTCTGTATTAATAAACACATTCAAAGAGGTGGTTGGGTACAAACAAACAACTGCCACAATACCGTACATTTTGAACGTGTAGTTAAATAACTGCTCATCGAGTACCTCATTGGCTGATCATTCCATGGCACTACCAAAACTACATTTGGACACATTTGCTCAACTGTAAAAGACTCCCTTCTATGGAAAATTTAACAACTTGGGGTTTTGAGGTTAGGTAACCTACTTTGGATGCTGTGTAAAAGAGTAAATACAAAAATTAATGCAATGAAACTAAGCAACCAGTACTGTCTAAAACACTGTGAAAACTGGCACGCATTCTGGCATTTTGTTTAGTTAATGTCGCTTTCCTAATAGATGCGAGTAAAGTACTCTTAATATCTTAATGAAATCTGCACTCTTTTAACTAACAGCACCGGGCGACCTTTGACAACTCGGCAATTAATACATTTTCATGTACCCCCGAAGCCCCCCTGCCCCCGCCCCCTTGGCAAACTTCATTGCCTCCCAGTGTTTTGGCGATATCCAAGACGCAGGATAGTGAGTCAAATAGTCCAGAAAATGAAAGAGAAGCCGGGATTCAGATTCTCATGCTCCAATCCCAATCGCGTTGTTTAGTCTGTAAGCACTACTTTTATTAATGAGTTTCGCATTATTAAAGCACCATGGTGTGCATGTGTGGCGACACTTCACCCATGAGGTACGTACCAAGCAATTGTTGACACAATCCACTCGTCTTTTTCAATATATTTATTACGAAGTGCAGGACCTTTCCAAGGGATTTTGCACACTACATACATTCACTCCAAAAATAAAACGTGTAGGTAAAAAAGAAATTGCCATTTACAACATCAATAGCTCTAACTCACAAATGCGAGACCTATTTGCATTGCAAATGCTTGTCGCTATGGCCATGGAGCCCCTTGCGGCCTGCCTGCAGCAGCATAAGGCACATCAAGGCCTGGCATTCTCCCCTAGGGTGAGACTTGTCTCCTTATACGCGGATGATGTAACATTATAAGTTAAACGCCCAGCTGAGAACATCGATCCCCTGATCAGAGAGTTCCTTAGATTCAGGGGGCTATCATAAGTACGTATCAACTGGGCAAAGTGTGTAATTTTCCCACTAATGGAGGTTACTGTGAAATTCCAATTGGAGTTCCTGTTTTTTTCGGAGGAGGGCCCAGTGAAATATTTGGGAATCTGGCTAAGCCGTAACATTGAGAAACTATGGCATTCTACTATAGCCGACTGATGGACTGGCTGGACAACCGCTTAAAGAGCTAGTCGGGATTGCCATTATCCCTGACAGGTCGGCTGGCTATAGAAAAAAATGGTAATCTTGCCCAACTTTCTCTACTTATTCACTAATCTCCCCCTTCCACTTAACAGCAGCTTTAGGTGGGGACTGCGATTGAACGTCATCTCTCTGGCATGGGCTGGGAAACAACCTAGAGTCTCCTGGGAAATCCTAACATTACCCTTTGTGCAGGGCGAACTGGGTACACCTGACTTAGACCTCTATTACAGCTGTGCACTGGCGCAGTTTGGATTTCACTGGGTCTTCCCAATGCAATTCATGGCACATACAGCGCCTGAACATGACCAACCAGCGCCACACCCACTGCACACGGTTCTTTACAGAGTGCAGCCCTGGCCACGCTCCTGGGTGGATATGGTGGGTTGCACGGAATGGGCATGGCATGAGTTGCAATGTAGAGCGCGGCTGGATATGATGTACGCGGCACGCCCCTTCGGTCCAACTACGCAGACACCCTGCATTGCCTTTCTCAGCAGAGGTAGGGCCCTGCGCTAGACTGAAGAGACTCCAGCTGAACACAATGAGAGATGCGTTCCCAGAGGGGAACTTCATAGAACCTCATTGGGTGCGGGAGGGGGAGGAGATTAATGTATTAGAAAGAATGCAGGGCTGCCCCGGGCCCATGCAGGGGGCCCTCCTAAGAGGGCGGCCCCCCTTAGTGCCACAGGATGGCACACGACGAGTCAGCCTCCCAGTGTTTGGGACCCTCGTGGGTCCCCCATGCCCACGTCACTTCCGGGCAGGAGGGGGTGGGGGGGAGAGGTACATATACCTCTCCCACCCACTGTTCGCCCTCTTTTTTATTCTGCCTGGACGCCGTTTGGTCGTTTGTTTGGCGTCGGTCCCCTTCCCGGGTGTTTTGACCACTTGGTCCCGGTGAGTGCAGGGGTATTGCCTGCCCCCTCCCTCAAGTCTTTCTTTGGTGTGTTACTGTGTGGGGGGGGGCAGTCATGCGCCATGGTGGGTGACCCGGGGCCCCGTGTGCTGTGGTGTCGGGTTTTTTGTCGGCGGGTGCTGCCTTGTCAGACCGGGTGGGTTCCTTGTCTCTTTGGGGCAGTGGGGGTGTTCCCTGCTGCCTGACTGCGTTTGTGTCTGTGGGGGAGACTAATTGTGGGGCTCATCGCGGGGAGCGTTGGCTGTTGCTAGGTGTCTTGCTGTGGCGATGGCTCCTCCAGGGTTGGGGAGTTGCACGAAGTCCGGAGTTGGTGGCAACTGAGGTTTTGGCTGCATGGGCAGGGAGTGCCGAGGTGCGGCTTAAGTTGCCAACCGGGGGGGGGGGGGGGTGCCAGGTACCCCCCCCTTGATCACGGGCAGGACGCACGGTGGTGTCGATCGGTGTTCCAGCGGCGGAGCTTGTGGCACGCGGTGGTATCGCGGTGGTGAGTGTGTGGGCATTGTCGCCGCTCCCCCCCCACTTTCCGGGGCTTTCAACGTCTGTTAGTAGCTCCGACCACTTGTGGGAGCCTGGTCGTGCTGGGAGTGCTTGTTATGGTCTGGAATTTGACGAGGCGGATTTTGTGATGTATTTGTGCTTTGAGGTATGTACCGAACTACAGGCCTGTCCTAATGCTGTGCCCCTTTTATGCTATGGACGAGTTTGAGGATAGTGGTTACCGAACAAAGTCTTTGGCAGTAGCGGGGCTCTGTCTGTCCTCTCGGCCTGGTTGGGCACGGCCTTCTGGCGTGGCTCGGGTAGTGAGGGGCGGTCGCGGAGCAAGAGTTTGGGTGATGTCTGAGTGCTCCATAGATCGTCGGCAATTGGCGGGCCGGGAGGGGCCTTTGTCCGGGCAGACTGTCAAGCTTCCTTGTGGTTGGAGGACTGGGGGCGGAGGGTGTCCAGGTTTCCCTGGTTCATTGTGTGCCGGAGTTGGGGTCGGTCGGGCGGGCGGGCGGTGAGGGGGTAGGAGAGCTGTTCTTTGGGGGCCCGCGACCTGGTCAGACCAGGGCCCGACTTGTTTGTTTTATGCATGGGCGGTCTGCCGAGGGTCAGCTGGTGATGTGGGTGCCATTGTCATTTTGAAAAGTGAGAACCCTGGTTTGAAGATACAGTTGATGTCATGCGAGGTCACGATACACACAGAGTTTCTTCGGACACAAGCCGTTGTCATCGCAGGTTGCCTGTTGCGGTGAATGGAAATGGATAGCAGATAATTGGTGTTGAGGTTTTTGGGATACTTATAGAAAAAGCGTGCTTTACAAAAAGTTTCATGCACACGCGTTGTGATTTCAAGTGAATTATCAACATTCTATTGAACTTTTAGCCACAGTTTGCTTCCAGTACACAGTCGGTAGGCTCCAGTACACGCAACTTCTAGTTCGAATCTCAGAACTGCCTTGATATGTTTGTCTAATGGTGACCACAGTGGTCTTAGGCAGCCATGGGGATGATTCTAAAAAGGAAAAGATTACAGAGTAGTGTGTTGTGTCCAGCCTCTTCCTAGCCTCTTCCTTGCTAATGGACTGTTGTGCACTGAGGCGAAAAGTCAGACGTCTCGTGGGCATCTCTGGCTAAGAATGTCATACTGTCTTGCGGAGACCGTCTCTGAGCACGTTTCCTTTCTGAATCTAGGCCTGTACCCCGAACTCGTGTCGGAGGGGCTTTGTTACACAGTGTGCTCTGTTTCCAGTGGGGATACGTCAGGCCTATTTTTTGGTCCATACACTTTTAATAGAGAAATGATTGTGAGGCGCTTGGTGACAGGAACAGAGGGAGTGTGTATCCAGTGCCTGGTTTGGGCCGGTGGTTTCCGGTGCTCAGCACCAGTACTTATTTCTTGGCCCCGGGGCCTGTGTCGGTCTGCTGCGTTATGGCCCTGTCTGCCAGGTTTGGACATGAGCACAACAACAGCTGTTTATTGGTTTAATATACATTGACGACCACTAGTGCATGCCACCCAAACCAATTTTGTGGCTTTGGTGTCTGGTATGGTATGAATTGTCACGCTTGTAGGAGTGCGATGGTTAGTAGTTATGTTGGAGGGAAAGCGAATGACCTAACTTGTGCTTGCACCTTCAATGTGCCATAGGTGTTTAGGCCTACATATGGCCTGCTCTCAGTTATTCTTTACCCGTTAGAGTTTGAGGAGGGAGCGATTTGGGCCGGTTTTTCGTGCCCCTGACATTTTTACATGCCTGGCTGGGCGCCATGGAAACAAGGAGAGCGTCGCAGCCACGGAACGGCGCCCAGGGCTAGGTTTTCCGCTTCTGAGGCTGTGAGTGCGGGTTTTGGAGGCTAGTGGAGCTAATGCAGCAAACAAGATTGTTTAGCCTGCAGCTCTAGCACTAGTGGAACATTTGCATATGTTCACGTGTAACATTTAAAATTGCATCCCATTTTAACACTTGCGGTTGTGATCACATCCATCTTACTGCTTAAGGAACCAGAACACAGATTATCATATGGATTGCAATGGGAGTGCATTGTCATCATACGCCATTGTTACAACGACTGAACTTTGACTTGTGTGCAACCTTGTTTCTTGAGATCTTAGCTTGTCAGGAGGGGAAATTTGGGCCTCACTTGATGCCAGTGTATCCGATTCTGCACCTTTTGCATGCAATGAATTGTTGTAAGGACATGGTCGGTCATCAAGCAATGAAGGGAAATTAACATGGCGGGGGTCTATGCTGGCCCGGCGTGCCGTCTAAGTGTCACATAGGGAAGGTATGCTGTTTGTGTGATGCCCTAGCCAGCGTTTGAAGTGAAACTAAGTATCACAGGCAGTTTGACATGTACCGAGGTAGAACATTTATGTCACTGCGTTAGCATAAATAAGGATATTAGGAACAATACAAGTATCTCGAAAATTAAATCAGGCTGTTCCTACATACCATCATCAACTTGCATCGATCAAGCCAGTATATTTTGAATTTCTTTGCCTGCTGCCCTAGCCATTCTTAAAGCATGGGGCCTGTTTTAGTCTGTATTGTCACACTTGCACTAGCTCAGGGTTAGTAGTTGTGATGTTACTATGATTAGCAGCACTGCAGGAGCTAGGGGGGGGCAAACTTAAGTGGCTGCCTGAGGTGAGTCCTGGCATATGTTGCACAACTGTCCTGCAGCAGGGTGCAGCGAGTGAGGCAGGCGGCCCTACTGAGGGCTTGGGGGGTTCCCTGGAGGGTCTCTGTCATTGAAGACCAAGGTGATGCGCTGAGGAGGTGACGGGATAGGAGACGTTCAGGGTTTGGGGCTAAAATCCCAGCACACACTTTGTAATTGTCATTGGCATACCAATTGGGTTGTGTAGGCAGGGATGCAGCGACTTCACAGAAGAGCCTTATTGGGTGAGAAGGAGCACAATGAGGGAAGGCCAGGGACAGAGATTTACATTGTTTGGGGCCACAATCTCAGCGAACAGCTTCTTATCTATCCAAACTGCCGCTTCACCTGGTCTGGGGCTGATGGGTAAGCGGACAATTTGGATCATTGTAATTTTCTGGGGTGGAGGGTTGCTGCCACCTTGAACCACAAGCGGTTGTTCCAGTTCAGGACCAGTGGGATGCAGGGTTAGGGGTCAACTGGGTTTACCTCCTAGGTGCTGTTTTCAGATCTGCTGGTTCTGTCTAACCTCGATGGCTGTCTCAGCATCCGAAGTCTCGTGAATTGGCCTGTCTGGTGGCCTCCGCAGGGGCAGGCGTTTTCTTTGGGGGCCTAGCCTTGCAGGCTATCCTGCACCTTGGTTTTTACAGACTAGCATATACATGTGCAGGAGGATACAGTTCCAGTAGCAGTGTTTTCTCTGCTCGCGATGGGACATCAGGGGTGCGGCGTCTCCAAAGAGGCCTGGCCGTCGCGCTCCAAGAGAGGGTATTGTCAGTTGTATGCTGACAGATCGCCTCTTACCTTGGTTCAGGTAGAGCAGATTTTGAGGCATTCTTTACATTGTCAGGCATTGCGGGTCATGGCAAGCTTTCTGTAGTCAATGACCCTTTAGCAGGGGGCAGATTGATGTTCTTGGGGGCAACCTTTTACTAAGGTTGGATCAGCCCAGGTCAACCTCAGTTGGCAAGCTTTATTCACGACGCGGTAAGGACAGGGAACACACATGGGCCGTCTCTATGTATGTGTCGCAGTGTACAGGTTTAGGTCAGAGCTTGTGTTTCACTCTTCCTTCAGTTGGCCTTGCGGGGCGTCTGCCTGGGCGGTAACCGGACAGGGTGCCCTTGGTGGGGCTAAACAGTATATCAAGTTGGGGTTTATTATTGGCAGTTCAATCAATTTGTACTGCCAGGGTGCCATAAAGTGGGGAGGCCACTTGGGGGGCAGTGTTTCTGTCTTTGGGAGCATGAATGAATACTGTCTTCATTCACTAATACCGATAGGGGCATGGCTCCATCCTTCTCAGCGAGCTGACCTAAGCGGTTTGATAGGTCCTCTAAACTTGAGGAGCGATTCATTCAGTGCTGTTTGAAAAAAAAATGATACATCTACTTAACAGGAGGAAATAACATTTAGAGACAGTCTTGGGTAACACCATGCATCAATTCAGCAACCCAGCGTTGCTATGGTTCACAGGCGGGCCTGTTGTGGTGTGTCAGTCAATTTTAATAGAGATGCGGTCATATCGGGCACGGCATATGTCAATTTAGTCCGGAGGCAGTTGCTCAGAGCCAGGCGTAAGTATAGGGATAACGTGGCAGGTGCTCATGTAAGGCGCCACGATACCTTCAGCTTGGGTATGTGCTAGATAGAATGGGGAGGGGACTCCTATGGCACTTTGCATTTATCTTATTAATAGGAGCGTTAAGCAAATAGTTTAGGCATCAGGAGGTTGGGTGAGCACGTCCGTTTCCGGCGTAGTGGCTTTGCCTCCTGATGTTGACTCCTTTAGTCCATAGTCCTGCTTGTGATAGACGAGGGTATGATTTTATGGCAGGCAAGGCGGATCCTGACAGGTGCTTTTGCAGTCATTCCTTTAGCAGAGGCAGCAGACACAGCGTTCTGTGTGGGCTTGGCAGCAGAGCGCACCATGCAAGTGGGAGGATGGTTATCCCAAGGTTTTATAGGTACAGCTGTCAGTGGCCACCCAGTGGAGTGGCCGGATTGAGAGGTTAAGTGCATCATGTACAGTTGAACTTTAAGTTGTCCGAAGGCACCCGGTTGGCACCTTTGGTGACGGGGTGCGGTGTTATTGTGCAACTAGGTGCAAGCACGAGTAGTTGTTTATATGGTATGCAGCGCTCATTAAGGATGCTAGCAACGGAGCATATCTTTATTTTGCCAGGATCTAGGTCTGGGCTAGGGCCGTCCATGCGTTCTGAGCGTGGCGTGACGGGCGGAATCCAATAAATGGAGGCATGGGTTCTCCACCTCGGAATTACCAGGGGGCATGTTCTCCCCTCCCATCATTTTGGTCATACACTAGGGGAGGCATGAGTGACTTTCCTGGGTAGGATGGCACTGCTGTAAGATTTGAAGTCCTCCATGCGTAAGATGAGCAGCTAATTGGGGAGCGTATGAGTTATAGGTGATGAGTACAGGCCCCAGCTAGGCCCGCAGAATACAAGGGTTCGCTCTCCTGTAACAAAAGCTAGAAGGAAGTTGGCACGGAAGCTGCAAAGACAAAGTTTATTAACCCTTAAGGGTGGTCCTACAACCTACACAACACTTCTTCAGTATTGCATAGAGTAGCACAAAGAACTTGCGTACACGGTCCCCTTTTAAACACAACAGAGGGGCTCATAAGTGGGTGGATACAACATGGAGCAAAATTCATTACCATTTATGGGCATTTTCGATACAGAATCAATACGTGGGCGGAGCTAACAGTTTCCTGAGCCCGCGAAAACATGGTCAAGCAAGGACTAACTGATAACAGATGTGGTCAAGTCTGGGCATGCGCCAGATGGACAAAGGAGCTATTTAAAGACTGTTACTGGGCAGATTACAAGAGCAACTAGCAAAAGATAGGACTCTTCTTGTGCAAAGCACGTGGAGACATGACAATACAAAATGGAGTCCGGACATTAGTCAACATAAGACAGAAAACATGTTTTAACTAGGAGAGAAGTCATGTCTTTAGTGAATGCTTAATCATATCGCCGTTTTAGTTTTCAACAGACGACCCTTTCAGCATTTACTGAAGACATTCGGCTTATTAGGATAATCATCATATATGTCAATTTTCATAATCTCTTCCACCTCTTTAGTTAAACGTTTCTGATAGGTGACATTGGCAATAGCTTTCTTATCAGGTATACAGAATGACACACATAGAGAACAGAGTAAAGGACCACACTGAACACAGATGCAGCAGGAAAACAGAACTGCTATAATAATACAGAGACCAGTTAAAACCTTCCATCCCCATGTAGTGATCAATGCCCAAAACCATCCAGAAAAGGTCCAAGTGCCATTTTCTGTATGAATCTCAGCTGCGATTTTATGCAATTTATTAATAGCATTGTAAACTGACGGCGTATGGTCAGGAATAAACACACAACAACTACTTCCGATAATTTTACATGCTCCACCTCTGTCAGCTAACATAACATCTAATACCATACGATTTTGTAATGCAACGATTCTAGTAATTTGTAATTCTTCCGTAAGATTCCCAAGAGCAGCAGCAGTTTGATTCGTCACAGCCTCTACAACTCTTGTTAATCTACGAACCTTCCTACTATTTAGGGCAGCTCCAACAAAGAAAAACAATCCTAAGTTAAAATCAATATACTGCTGTAAGCTAGTATCAGTTTGATCAACATCATCAATGGATAGAGTACGTTTATACCTATTTACAGTCACATTATTCAACAACTTCAAATCTTTATGATAGGATGCAGGTGCTAAGAATACAGGAGGTAATAAGAACGCTACATAACATACTCCGGACCACCCGGCTGGTAAACGATAATAACCCTTATTCCCACATACAAAGTATGTATTATGGGAGGCCAAGAAAGTACTATTATTTAATCCGTCGATGTTTAAAACAATAATACAGTCGCTAACACCAACAGGAATATAACCCACACTCTGAACACACAGATCTGCTTGAGCTTGTGCCACTTGAATCACAAATTTTTCATTCCCAGCAGTGTCTCTGGTATTCGTGAAAATGTAGGGGATCGATTCATTGGCTGGTTGATATTCTTCCCACTCCCATATTGTCCCATTCGCTTGTGGATAGCCTTCTTTATCCTGATGACATTCCCTATTAAGTCTGAAAAGTAATCGTCCCACTGTAGGTTTCCGTGTGGCAAAAAGCAAAGTGTACCATGCTCTACAAGACCCATTATGAGAGAAAGGAAGAGGTATGAACGGCGTTCCTCCTTTCTTCTGATGAGCTGGCATCATACCACATATCCAACAGTTCGTAGCATTTGTAGCAACATGGGTATGATGCAACATCTGGATGAAAGTGTTATTCAAATAAGACTGACGATGCTTCAATTCTTGATACGGAAGGGTATAACAGTAGTGCTCCTCAGGCACTGGAGTGGTCAAAACAAGCAACTCACGGGCAGGAGTCACATCCTCAACAAACCATGTGGTTATACCAACAATAGCCACAATGATAATAAAGCTTGTCGCACAAAGAATCTTTTTCCTCTCCATTTTGTAATAAGAAGTCAATATCTTCCTGAAACTAAAAGGTTGTCAGAACTCTTCCCCTTAGGCAGCCGTTGATTTCTTCACCAGTGGGCCAAGACGGGTGTCACTACACTAATGCAGGGCTGATCCCCCCCCTTGCCTCATTGGCTCTCCGTTTCACTAACCTAAGGGCCGTTCTGACAACGTCTTTGGATACAAAAAAACACTTCCTCGTTCTGAGATGATATCTTCCTCCTCCAGGAATCGCTTGGTCCGGGAAGAGCTCCTCAGTGTCGTCCGGTTCCACAGCACGGCCTTTCTCCGCAGTCAGGATTTCTCGATGGTCGGTCAACACGACAGGCTCCACCAATCCAGGCGGCACTTTACGACAGTGCAAAGAATGAATCCAGTTCTTCCGATTGGAAACTCGCACAGCTGTCCTCGTTGCAAGCAGGACTTGCTCAGGACCAACCCATCTCGGCTCCAGATTGTTCGTCCTTTCGAACACCTTAATCATAACCTGATCGCCAGGTCGGAGATTATGACCTTCACCTGTGGACCGATCAGGGAGCGCCTCTCGAACCTGTTGATGAATAGAAACCAAATTATCCGTTAACTGTGCCAGATAATCGTTCATCATTACACAAGGTACATCATACACTGACTTCGGTTTTGGTGGACCCCAAATATTCATTGGGCGTCCGAACACGATCTCGTAAGGTGTGAGACCGGTCCGAGAATGCGGTATCGATCTAATTGACAATAATGCCAGCGGTAAAGCATCTGGCCAAGTCAAAGAAGTCGAAGCTTGGATCTTCGCGATCTTAAGCTTCAAAGTACCGTTATATTTCTCAACCAATCCCGCAGACTGAGGGTGAAACACTGCATGAAACTTCTGAGTAATTCCTAGGCCTTTCAGGACATACTTGATAACGTCTGCTATAAAATGAGGTCCGTTATCACTCCACAACAATCTACAAACACCATATCGAGGGAAGAACTCCTTCAATAGCATCTTGGCTGTAGTCATTGCAGTATTGTCTTTCGTAGGGTATGCCTCAACCCATTTACTGAAGGCACAAACCACTACTAGAACATACTTCAGATTGTTACAGCGCTCAAGCTGAATGTAATCCATCTGCAAAACCTCAAAGGGTGCAGTAGGTGTTGCAAATCCTCCTGCCGGAGTTCGTGTACCCTTTCCTGGGTTGTACCTCAGGCAAATAGGTCTGCACTACCCTCTTTGCCGTACTAGCGATCTCCGGATGCTCCCAAACTCGTGTGAGTAATTTGACAATTGGGGAAACTCCGACATGCGCTTGTCCATGTGCCATCTGAACCATAGGTTGTACGAAGGCAGTGGGTAACTTCCATTTATCCATCTGCTTACTTCTCCAACACCCTTCATCATCTAATTCTCCATCATTGGACCATTGCTCCCGTTCCTTATCGGAAGCGGTCCTCTGTATCTCCAACACTTCTCTCCTAGCATCGTGCCATCTCTCTGCCTGTGACTTCACAACATACATTGCAGTAGAGTCAGGCTGCATCGCAGTCTCTCGTGCCACCCGGTCTGCTAAAGCATTCCCTTCTCCAACTTTATCAACCACCTTCTTATGGGCACTACATTTAACTATAGCAATCTTCTTTGGATATGTTAATGCAGTCAAAAGGTTGTGAACTAACTCCCCGTACATTATCTGTGCTCCATTTGACGTTAGGAACCCTCTCTCCTTCTAGAGTAGGCCGAAATCGTGCGCTACTCCGAAGGCATAGCGGCTATCTGTATAAACATTCACACACAATCCTGCACTGAGCTCACATGCTCGTGTTAATGCTATCAGTTCCGCTGCTTGAGCTGATTTCTGGGGTATGCGTGCAGTCTCCACTATTGTTTGTAATGTGGTAATTGCATACGCTGCTGAAGTCGTACCATCTGGTAGCTTCAGGCATGATCCGTCCACCCATAGTTCTCCATCTACATCTGTAAAGGGCGTATCCTGGAGATCAATACGACCCTTTGTCTGTTCCTCAGTCACAAGAATACAATCATGTGCTTTCCGTGCTTCAGACTGAGTTTCCGGGAACGGCAACAATGTGGCTGGATTTAACGTTGCACATCTCTTTAACGTACTATGAGGAGCCAAAAGCGTCAACTCATATCCCGTTAAACGAGCACTGGTCAAATGCTGCGTCTTTGTCTGATTAAGCAGGGCATCAACAGCATGGGGGACTAATACCAACAGCTTATGAGATAACACAATTCCCTCACTTTGGCGTATTGACACAGCTGTCGCCGCAACTGAGCGAAAACAACCAGGCAATGCTCGGGCAACAGGATCAAGTACAGCCGAAAAATATGCACAAGGGCGCTGCTTGTCGCCGTGCATCTGCACTAAAACTGATAATGCACATCCATCTTTCTCATGCACATACAGTGAAAAGGGCTTCGTATAATCAGGGGTACCTAACACTGGTGCTGAACAAAGGGCTTGTCGTAATTGCTGAAAAGCAATTTCACACTCATTTGACCAGGGAAGAGGAATCGGTGTGTCTTTTGTTAAAAGGGCTAACAACGGTTTAGCTATGTGCGAAAACCCCAATATCCATTGCCTACAGAAAGAAGCAAGGCCCAAAAATGCACGCACATCCTTCTGTGTGGAAGGTACTGGCGTGTCCAAAATTGCTTGAATACGATCTGGTGTGAGTGCACGCCCCTCCTTAGACAAAAGGTGACCCAAATAAGTCACCTTTGGTCTACAGAATTGCAATTTCTTCCTCGACACTTTGTGATTGTGAGATGCCAAAAAGGAAAGCAAAGATAATGTACACTTCTCACACAGCTCAGGAGTGTCGGCCGCCAACAAGATGTCATCGACATATTGTATAAGGGCGACACCCTCAGGCAGAACAAAGGAATCCAATTGCCTTTTCAATGCTTGACTGTAAATACTAGGGCTTTCTGTATAACCCTGAGGGACTCTACAGAATCTATAAGACCTATTATTCAAAGTAAAACCGAAAAGGTATCGGCTATCAGGATGAATAGGAATCGAAAAGAAAGCATTTTTCAAATCAATAACTGAAAACGTGGTCGCCGTTGGCGGGACCAAAGTGAGTAACGTCGTGATATCAGAAACCACTGGATACTGAGGTATCACTATCTTATTCACTTCCCTTAAATCAATGATAAAACGATAAACCCTGGTATCGGTATCTTTTTTCAAGATGGGTAAAATAGGGCTGTTGCAGACATTGTAGGGAACTTCCTCCACTACTCCCACCTTAATCAGATCCTGCACAATCTGTATGAGTGCCTCCTCCCCCTCCTGGGAAATACGATACTGAGGGAGGCGCGGTAACACCGCACCCTCCTGGACACTAATGTGGACAGGCAGGATCACCATCTGTCCCACATCAGTATCTGAAGTAGCCCACAAAGTACGAGGGAGGGAAGCTAAGACAGTATCCTCTGCAACCACACACATCCGTTCTGTCATGGGGTGATTATCGTTTAAGATCACACGTACTCCAGTAGGGGAGCAGCGGATCGTTGCTCTGAAGTGCTTGAGCATATCAAGACCCATAATGTTGTCAGGCATGTTCGGGGCAAGCAAAAATGGACAGGGTGCAGAAAAGTGGTCAACATGGAATGCAAGGGGTCGGGAAAGAGGGCTTCGAGAGAGTGTACCATCAAACCCTACCAATGTAATCATTAAGCCAGATGGGGGAACCCTCGGAACCAATTGTTTGGACAGCGCACTACGAGTAGCTCCTGTATCAACTAGGAACCGATCAGTAGAACCCAAAACATTTGCCGAAACATAAGGACCCTTCTGATCAACCGGCACTTCAACTGATTCCAACCCCCATCCAACGCAATCCTACGCATGCTGCGAATCATGGTACCCAGAACGGTCGTTCCCAGACATTTGATACTGATGTTGCCGATCAAATACATTAGGTTTATCCCGTTGCTGCACGTTAGGGTCAAATCGAGCACGATCATTAGAGTGCCCTCTAAAATTCGAAAAAACCCCTCTACCTCTCGGTGGTCCCTGACCACGTCCCTGATGAGATGCATATAATACCGGACAATCTCTGGCCCAATGACCCGACTGTTTACAATACGCACATTGATTTCTATTAACATCTGACCGACCCAAAGGGGGAACATAGAATCCTCCTCTACCTCTTTCGACACCCCGACGAGGCGGACCATACACTTGTGCTAACATCACCTTAGTTTTCAAATCTTTCGATTTCTTCTCCTCATTCCCCTTCGCTTCTTGTTCCTGGTGCTCATAATACTGAGCCATAGTCAGGAGGGATGCCGGAGACGAAGTGGACCAAGAACTTTCACTCGCTTTCAATCGAGTTGCTATTCCCGGTAATAAATTCGCCACATATTTATCGACAAAAAGATGTTGACCCGTATCATCCATTAGTGACTGACCACTGAAATCATGAAACGTCTCCTCAAAGCGCGTAAAGAAATCTGACACTGATTCATCAACCTTCTGTTTGCATGATGCTAACATATTCCAATCAATCTTTTTAGGGGGAATAATTGTTTTCAACTTAGTCAAGATAGCGGCAGGAAGGTCTAAATTAATCCGCGGTGGTTTTTGCGCGGGTTTTCTCTCCCTATCCTCATCCTCAATCTCAGACCACCTAGCCTTAAAAGCGGTAACATCATCCACCTTCCGCACAGATCTCCACATATCCGGTGGTAAAATGAGCCCAAAGAACAAATCTATATCCGCTAAAGTCATAGTACAAGAATTCAAGGCCCCTTCGACCTCTTCGTAAAAGGCCGCTGGATTCTTGCGGGGGTCAGGCAATGCATTCTTTAATGCCATAACATCAGCCCTATGCCAGGGAGTATAAACCCAATTATACACAAAATATCGCCTAGCATCGGGGGAAGATATATCTGAATTATTTCCTGCTCCTTTAGGAGGAACATACAAAGGTGCCGCCTCTCGCATCGGTTTAGCATGCACTGGTTCGCTCTTATCTGAATGGGAAGCCGTCGGACCGCATCAGGTACCTTAGAGGGAGAAAAAACACCGTTACGTAATGCTTTAGCATCCAATACTACAGCTTCAGGCTCGAAAACATCTGAATATTTCCGAAAGGCAGTAATCACTTCATCAGAAAAAGTTTCAACAAAATACAACTTCTCTCTATCCTGCCAATTGTCCAAAGATTCCAATAATTCAGGAAGAGATAGCTTGCCCTTAAGCGCACGAAGAGAAATTTTCCGAAGCTCACCCATACGCTCAGTTGAGAACATGGACCGCGTGTCTACCTTATCCGAAACCGATCCAGAATTCTGTGACCTTGGGGCAGACGCGCCAACATAAGGGGGCGGAGAACGATCTAATAAATAAAAATCATCTTCAAGATTAGTAAGGACAGGATAAAGTGGCTGGCGGCAGCATATTGACCCGAGACTTGCAACCTACGCTCTTTCTCTTGTCTCTCCGCCAGTTCTCTTTCCTCCCGACGCTTCGCTTCCTGCGCTCTCACATGATCAGTTTTCCGTTGCTCTTTATCAATCAGCGCTTTCTCACGTTTCTCTCGCTCACGCACTTCCTTCACCCATAACCGTACACATTCAAACATGTCTTGGCGAGCACGTCGTTTACACATACACTGTTCCACATACTCAATCTTACGCATATCAAACGATCCATACAAAGGCCATCGTAACTCAGGATCCTTTTTGGTGTATTTCCTCCACACTGTGCTGTACATTATAGAAGAAAGACCATGCTTCACATACATATCCCTATTAGGAGTCCCCTCTGGGGGGGGCTGGAGCAGATTCCTCGAGATTTAACCGGTTTCCAAAGCAGCAGCACCACTTACGGAGTGCGCTAAAAGCAGGCATGCTCAAAAATAATGCAAAATATGCAGTATTATCAAAAAAATGGCACTTAAACTTTGCGCCGTTCAGATTTAAACAACTCCGGAGAAATATCTCCACATTACCTGCCTTTATGTGTTGCAACGCATATATTCTCACAATAATCAATACAAGATATGACCGGTCATCACAAATCAAACTCAAATAGCCAACCCAGGCTTCAAAACTCGGAGCAAGTACCGTACAACGGTTCTTACCAATCAAGAGTGTCCAGATTCCAACTGCCAAGTTCCAAAATTCGCCCAAACGGCTGTCGCGGCAGACCGACAGAAGAGGTCTCAGTCGAGGACCGGCGCCACCCAGAAGGTCAGTTCGGAAGGGAAGGAAGAAACCTTGGGATGCCAGGGCTAAAACCGCCGCTGGCAGTGATCACATCCCCAGCCAAATTCCTCACCTTCGTCACGACCAGACCTTCGAGCATCCGAGTCGCCGATGAGCCCCACGTGACAGGCGCCAATTGATGAGTACAGGCCCCAGCTAGGCCCGCAGAACACAAGGGTTCGCTCTCCTGTAACAAAAGCTAGAAGGAAGTTGGCACGGAAGCTGCAAATACAAAGACAAAGTTTATTAACCTTAAGGGTGGTCCTACAACCTACACAACACTTCTTCAGTATTGCATAGAATAGCACAAAGAACTTGCGTACACGGTCCCCTTTTATACACAACAGAGGGGCTCATAAGTGGGTGGATACAACATGGAGCAAAATTCATTACCATTTATGGGCATTTTCGATACAGAATCAATACGTGGGCGGAGCTAACAGTTTCCTGAGCCCGCGAAAACATGGTCAAGCAAGGACTAACTGATAACAGATGTGGTCAAGTCTGGGCATGCGCCAGACGGACAAAGGAGCTATTTAAAGACTGTTACTGGGCAGATTACAAGAGCAACTACCAAAAGATAGGACTCTTCTTGTGCAAAGCACGTGGAGACATGACAATACAAAATGGAGTCCGGACATTAGTCAACATAAGACAGAAAACATGTTTTAACTAGGAGAGAAGTCATGTCTTTAGTGAATGCTTAATCATATCGCCGTTTTAGTTTTCAACAGAGGGGTCAGGAATAACCCCACGTCTAGTATGGTGTGGAGCCCGGCCAGGGGAGGCCAGGAATCCTTGCGCATGAAAGTTGTCATTGCCGTGCGTAAAGTTCACTAAACTAAGGTCGTTTAGTGTTTTCAGGCATGGGTTTTAGCAGGCCAAGTACTCAAGGCATTTTGATTTTGAGGGGTTCACCTGTCCGGAGTGAAAAGGGACCTTGTACCGACAAGAGGCCTGGGAATCAGAAGGATACAGGTAAAGATGCCTACCTTGGTGGAGGGCCCTGGGGTGACGGTGGCCACACCCAGTACTGTGGCAGAGTTACAGGGCGATCCAGAGGCTGTAAGGTACAGAAGGGTACCCTCTGCAGGAGCACAGTAAGGGTGCTAAAGCCAAATATCCCCAGGGAGGTCCTCGCGTTGGAGCCTGGAGGAGCGACGGCGCCCCGTTAGTCCTACGGGCGGTGGTGGACCTGAGCAACCGGGGGTTGCCTCTACGCTCTGCCCCTCTTAGGGGTGGTGGGTGAGTAAGGGGGTGGACTGGTGGTCCACCGGTGGGAGGGGCTATCCCCTCCCCCAAATCTAACAAACACCGGTTAGCTATGGCCACAGTGAATTTTGGCTCATCAGGTGGGCAGGCGGCGAGGGGCTGCCTGCCCTGGGTTTGCCCGTAAGATAACCCACCATGTTGGCATATTTGTTATGCAAATAAACCTGCAGCAATTTTCTCCACTAAGAATGTGTCTTGTCTGATTATTTCTCTAAGATATTGCTGTGGGAGGCATGGGAAGTGTTGCTGATATTGCCACTATGCAGGGCTGCCCTGGGCCCACACAGGGGGCCCTCCTAAGAGGGCGGCCCCCCCTTAGTGCCACAGGATGGCACACGACGAGTCAGCCTCCCAGTGTTTGGGACCCTCGTGAGTCCCCCATGCCCACGTCATTTCCGGGCAGGAGGGGGTGGGGGGGAGAGGTACATATACCTCTCCCGCCCACTAGTCGCACTCTTTTTTAATCTGCCTGGACGCCGTTTCCCTCCCCACCGCTTACCCGGCATACAGGCAGGGGTGGGGGTGTGTCTATCTAACTTATAATGTTGTGTTGCAGACGGAGTTACAGGGCGATCCAGAGGCTGAAAGGTACAGAAGGGTACCCTCTGCAGGAGCACAGTAAGGGTGCTGAAGCCAAATATCCCCAGGGAGGTGTTCGCGTTGGACCCTGGAGGAGCGACGGCGCCCCGTTAATCCTACGGGCAGTTGTGGACCTGAGCAACCGGGGGTTGCCTCTACGCTCCGCCCCTCTTGGGGGGGGCATGAGTAAGGGGGTGGACTGGTGGTCCACCGGTGAGAGGGGATATCCCCTTCCCCAAATCTAACAAACACCGGTTGGCTAGGGCCACGGTGAATTTTGGCTCATCAGGTGGGCAGGCGGCGAGGGGCTGCCTGCCCTGGGATCGCCCGTAAAATAACCCACCATGTTGGCATATTTGTTATGCAAATAAACCTGCAGCAATTTTCTCCACTAAGATTATTTCTCTAAGATATTGCTGTGGGAGGGATGGGGAGTGTTGCCAATATTGGCACTATGACCTTCTACTAGCTACGGGCCGCACCGTGCACGTGCTTCGTTTCCTTCCCAGCCACACCACCCACGTTCCAGCCACTAATGTGCTTTCTGCAGCATCCCTCCCCCTCAGGCTGATAACGCAGTATTACTCTGACATGCAACGCACAGCGTCAATATGCAACCCGAAAGTGCAGCAGGAATGGGAAGCTTTGCTTGGCACATCAATCACGCAGGAACAGTGCACCTTCTGCTGCGTGCAGGCACGATCACTGTCCCCTAACTATCGGCTCTGCGTTAGCCATTTTAAATTTCTACACAGACCACAGGTCATCTGACTGGCTCCATAGAATTGATAGACGATGCACGCTATCTGCGATGCCGATCCCCCGGCATGACCTTTCTACACCTAGCCTGTGAATGCCCGAACATTAATCAATACTGGGGAATCATCATTGATGCAATAGACGAGATGTTTGAATTTCATATAGAACGCTCTCCAATGGCCGCGCTGATGGGGTATGTGGAGAATGTGCCCGCAGATAGCAGAAAACTAACTGCCGTGCTTCTGCTGCAAGCCAAACAATGCATAGTGATGTGCTGGGGCCGGCGCCAAGTTCGACACAAAGAGGATTGGCTTGAAGACGCAACATTTTCTCAGGGGCTGCTGTCAGCCTATTGGGACCCCATACCTATTCAGACTCGACCTTGAGAATCTGGGAGCCACGACAAGCATACTTGCGGCTGTGGACGGAGGGCGAGGGTCTCTCCCACCCCCCTGCCCAAGGGGTTTCTGAATAGTATTGGAAATACAGATCAGACTGACGTTAGAGTTTGAGATTACATTGGTCAGGTACATCATAAGGAGACCAGGCACCCCCCCCCCTTTTCTTCCCTTCCTTCTTCGACTCGATTTGTACTTTTCTGTGGAGCATCCTGTATTTCTGTACACAAAACTTTGTTGGGACAATGTTGAGCTCCTGCCTCAGAAACCGAGTTGTACAGGTGATATGGTGCTTAGCTACCTGCTGATGTTTTTAATACCACAAACTGGAAAACAGTGAATATGCTAAGTCTCACCATCCTGCTGTATCCACAGATGTGTTCAATAAAAAGAATTAAAAATATTCTATTCTCCTAACTTTCTAAAGAAGAAACGACACAAAAAAAACATAATTCAGTCCTATAGAGTGCGACACCCAGAGCCTTAGCCACGTAAACCTGCTGAGCTGGGGCTAAAGGTTTTGCATGAGAGGCAATATGGCTCCCGCAATCTGCCTATGTTTCTGCAAAGCCATATTAATGTGTGGGTCTATGACATGGTAGGAGAGAGATTGATCCCCATGTAATTAAACAAGTCGACCATCTTTAGGGCCTTGCCCCCTGAAAAGTAGGTTCCCTTGACCTTTCTACGATGTGTGAGAACCATACATTTTGTTTTGGTTATTAATTTCTAGGCCACAGTCCTGGCAAAAAGCACTAAATTTGCTGAGAAGTTTTTGGAGGCCACTCCAATTTTTTTCAATTGACAGGGTATCATCTGCAAATAGCAATATGGGAATTTTAGCATTAGCTAGGGTAGGAACAAGCACAGAGCATTCTGACAAATACTCAGCTAACCCATTTAGATAGAAGGAAAAGTGAGTGGGGCCAGAACTCACCCCTGAGATACGCCTTTCTGTGCAGAGATCGTATTGATCAATTGGCCCAGGGTCCCACATCTAACCTGGGCATAGTGTTTTTCATGAAGCCTAACCAGTAGGGAAAGTATGTCATGTGGCATGCCCATCTCCTTCAGGACTCACCTCAGCCTCTGGCAAGGAACCAGGGCAAAGGTGGACTTTAAATCGACAAAGGTGACATACAAATCACCTCTGCCGATCAAGACCATCTTCCAGAAGATCAAAATGGACTAACGAAGACCTGGTCAATTGTTGAAGTTTTAACCCTAAAACTTGCTTGTAGTGGGCTTCTGATGCCATTATCTAATACACAGGCTTAGATTTTAGCTAGCACCATTCAGCATAAAGCTTTTTGTTTAGCATTGATAAGGCTGATGGGCCGTTAGTTAGCAGGTGAGGACATGTCCCCTTTTTATAAACTTCAATCACCTCTCCACCATGCCACGATGTGGGGATGAGAGAGCCTAACACAATCACATTCGATAGAACAAGAATGTAATCTGCCCAGATATCGATATCCTGCACAAAGATGTATACCAGGAGCCCATCTGGCCCGAGGGCCCTCCCACTAATGAAGAAAGACAATGAATCAAGAGCATCCTCTTTGGTAAACGGAAGAGCAGTACATTTCTGGAGACCACTATACAACGGGGGCCCTCATCTAAAGCAATATTTCCCTCATAATAGAGGCTAGAAAAATAAGTAAACCATTCTGAAGGGAGAACATGATTCTGCGGTACAGACCCCTGTGAATTGGCGCCACTGGCGACCAACTTCCAGAAGTGTGTGGAGTCACTGAGGGAACATGCTTCAGCCATACTATGCCATCTATCATCATCCCATTACTTCTTAGCCTTCATCATGCCATGCTTATAATCGTTTCTGGCTGTTGAAATCAACACAGAGTCTTTCAACTTGATAGCCCAGGCCAGGGAGGGCCTAAGCTGTCGGCACTCCTTACTAAACCAAGTATTGAATTTTGGTGGCGGCTTCTTCTTGGTGGAGGGGGGATTACAAAAAGAGCAGCTATTTCCTTAAAAAACTTGGTGTGCTAAAATCTGGCACTTTTGACAACGTTGCCTTTAAGATTTCCCTAATCTTTAAGGGAGTGTCTGGAAATTAAGCGGCCTGCCACCATTTGAGGCACTGCCTATCTGACGTGTGGACCACATTGCCTGTACTAGTTAAGGTACAGCGGTCCACTGACAACTTATTGAGCAGAGTGTGCAGGGTGAGACACAAGTGATTGTGGTCGCTCTCCACTCTCTTCTGGACTACCATGTCCACTACTCGGGCCACAATCTTAGGTTGACCAGGATGTAATCAATCCGATAAATGAACAGATGATTTCCAAAGGTGCAGGCCCCCATGGAGTCAGATTTAGTACGGCCATTAGTGGCTCTGACCCCTAAATCTATGGTGAGCTCTTTTAATTGGAGCTCAATCCAAGACCATCTTTTAATTGGGGCAAACTCCAGCGGTGGAGTACCCCATGCTTCGTCCTTCTCTGCGGTGATGTCAATATCTTCCCTATCAAGGGGCTCAAAAGTAATATTGAAGTACATGGCAATGAACTAGTTAGAAGCTGGACGGAACGTGTCCAGATATGCTTTAAAGAAGTGGATAGTCTCTGAAGCTCAACCACATTTAACCCCCCGAGCATAGATATTAAAAAGCATCACACTAGTGCTCCCCCCAACTTAGTTCAGTACCTTGTATGTCAGGGCAGTCCACTACCAGAGGGCGGATTTTACAATTTAAACTGGGCCTCACCCAAATTAACAGGCCTCCCCCATGGGCCTCCTCTGCTTTCTGGGTCACAATGCACAACTGCACCACTACCATTATTTCCCCCCCCAAACATGGATGTCACTTGCATTACACCCTGTGGGAGCATCTGTAGAGCTCACCTCAGTTGCTGGGAGAACTCTCATGCTGTACCCCTCCCTAGAGTTGTCAGTAAAGCAGAGCTCCCAACCCTTACCAATTTTACCCAGAACATTCTCAATAGCAGATAAGCGTTCATGCAAAGGGCAAAGTTTACTCTTGAATGGCTCGTTCAGATGACTACTAATCGAATCCCACATTGGTCTATCAGGGAGCATGAAGACATGGGCTGATTACTACTACTAGCCAACAAATGATTGGTGCTGTCCATCTGTGTCTTGGTCTTGGTCTTGGCAACCCTCTTTCTACTTTTGGCTACCGGGCCAGAGTCCAAAGAGGATATGTCCAAGGCAATCTTAGAATTTGTGTTCGATCCCTTTGCCCTGTAGCTCCTAGCACTGCATCTGCATTGGCAGCACCTGCACATCCAACAATGGGATACATCGAATGGGCATCCCCAGAACTATTAAAATAGGGTAATGCAACATTACAGGGTGGTAGAGAAGAGGAAGAGGGGGAGCTTGTGGTAACAGGGGAACTACCTCGCCCATTGTGACGGACAATCTTCTTTCAGCCAATTGGATCCACTTGGCAATAACATCAACCACCCTAACCAATCAATCAATCAGTCAAGGGATGATGATGCACACTACTCACCCGTGAGGGTCTCAAGGCGCTGGGGGGAGGTAAGCATCTCCGTTCAGTCGAAGAGCCAGGTCTTGAGTGTCTTCCTGAAAATGTTCAGGCAGGGGGCGTGTCTGATGTCAATCAGGAGCTCGTTCCAGGTCTTGGCCGCGATGTAGGAGAAGGCTCTTCCACCTGTTCTGGGTCTGCGAATGCACGGGGTTTTTGTGAGGGGAAGGTCTGTGGATCTGAGGTTGTTCTTGGGTACGTGGAAGGAGATTCTGTCATTGAGGTATTGGGGTCTGGTGTTGTGGAGGCATTAGTAGGCGTGGGTGAGAATCTTTAAGGTTACTTTCTTCTCAACAGGGATCCAGTGGAGGGTCTGCAGGTGTTGGGTGATGTGTTCGTGTTGGGGATGCCGAGGAAGAGTCTGGCTGTGGTGTTCTATATGGTCAGGAGTTTGCGGAGCAGAGACTTGTTGATCCTGGCGTAGAGGGCGTTTCTGTAGTCCAGTCTTCTGGTTATGAGTGCGTGGGTGGCGGTCTTCCTTGATTCGGGGGGATCCATTTGAAGGTCTTTCAGAGGATGCGGGGGGTGTTGAAGCAGCTGGAGGCAACGGCGTTGACCTGTCGGGTCATGGAGAGGGATGAGTCCAGTACGATGCCGAGGTTTCGAGCGTGGTCCGTTGGGGTGGGAGGGCTGCCAAGGGTGGTGAGCCACCAGGTGTCGTCCCATGCGGAGGGGGAGGGTCCGAGGACAAGGACCTCTGTCTTCTCAGAGTTGAGCTTCAGGCAGCTGTTGCTCATCCAGGATGCGACATCCTTAATTCCTTCCTAGAAGTTAAGTCTGGTGGTGATGGGGTCCTTGGTGAGGGAGAGGATGAGCTGGGTGTCGTCGGCATAGGATACTATGCTGAGTCTGTGCTGTATGACTATGGCGGCAAGGTGGGCCATGTAGATGTTGAAGAAGCTGCCAATGGTGTTGCAAGATTGTGATCCAGATGATCCTGTGATCACTCGGGTTGCTTTCCGTTTACCCATCTTCAAATCACAACTAAAAGAGCATGTTACCAAAAACGAACATAAATAGTTAATACAAAGAGGGTGCACAGTACCTTAAGGCAAGGCGAGGACGCTCAGTGGCGGCAGGCCAAATTATTGCAACAAGGGACCAAGGGGGTGGCAAATACATGTCTCCTCTGGGCGATGACGGGCAAAGACTGGCCCATCTTGATCCGGTCTTCGCCCGGAGACGTGCCCAGGTGCATCCTGTGTGCGTCCCATGCTGCGGGGCACCAACAGTACTTTTCAATGCGTCCGCAGTGGGCCCCTGTCTTCTGCTCATATTAGTCTGGGGTATGAAGTCCCACCCCGGACTGGCCAGACAAACAGAGTTCAAGTGGCAAAAGAGCTCCAAAATCACCTGTAAGGGTATCCAGGTGCTCTGTAGCAGGTATGTGAAGCTAGCCCTGGGGGCTTACTCGAAAAGTCAGGTCATCAGCTTCTTTTAAACGTCAATTAGAAAGTAAGAGGCTCTGATGTGCTGTGGGAGGTTGTTCCAGGCTTTACAGACCAGGTACAAAAGGCATGGCCCCGCCCTGCTTCTTCATATGCGTGGGGTGTGTGCTAGTGACAGACAGACAGAGCAGAGATTTCTCTGGTAGGCAAGGCCAGTGTTGTGGAGTACTTTATAGTGTGGGTATGGGTGAGGAGCTTGAAATGTGTGCACTTGTGTATCAGGAGTCTGTGGAGTTCCTTAAGCTGTGGTGTGATATGGGCTCGGTGCAGGAGGTTGAGAACCAGTCTGTCTGCTGTGTTATAGATGGTCAGCAGTCTTCTTGTAAGTTGATTGGTAATCTCTGCATTCAGGTCATTTCTGTAATCTAGTCTGCTGGTGATGAGGTCTTAGGTGACCGTCTTCCTTGTGTTGCCTCGTAGCCACTTGAAGATTTGCTACAGCATCCTTCGGGTGTTGAAGCAGGAAGAGACCAATGCGCTCACTTGGGCTGTCATGTCCAGTTTGTTTTCTATGATGATTCAGAGGTTTCTCCTGTGTGAGCATGGTGTGATATGCAAGAAGGAAAGTACACTGAGATGATGTTATATCCAAGAGGTAGATTTATTCTCAGTTCAATCAGGACAGGAACATTAGATGATAAGATAGTTGTGGTAGTATCAGCCCCACTGGGAGCAGCATCCCTGCTGCTCAGCCCACATACACCAACTGACTTTTCACTCAACCATACACCCAAGAACACATAAATGAGAGTAGAATACCACACACCTTCCTCCCTAAAGGAGACAATAACAAACAAGAGCCATGTGTGAAGGAAATGAGAACAAATACGTAACGAGAAAGGCAATACAGGACAAAAAGCGCAACACACACACACATACACACACCCTTTCAACAACAGAAATATGTGTGCGGGAAAGAAAGCAATACATTAGTCATAAAAGAATGGGGAAACAACCTTGCAAATAGGTTTGAACCGACAGAAGAGTCCCAACACCCAGAACAACAAAAATGCATTGCGCATCAAACAGCGCAACAGAAAATGCAAACATGGAGCGATGGTGCCCTCTCAATGTGGTTTGAGTATCCAAGCAAAGTGGAACCCACCACCACTCAGAAAAGGTTTGAAAGTAGCAATTAAGTCCACCACCTGAAAACACATGCAAAGTTGGGGACGTAATATGCCCCATCATCAGTTGTATGAGCAACAAATATCACCCTCACCACCAGTCAATTCAAGAATAGTTTTAGTACAAATTAAAGAAAAATAGTTTAGGATGCAAGAAACCAGCAATCCAAGCACTAGTAAATGTAAATGTAGAAGATTAGAGAACAATAATTGCCCATCACCAGAAAATTTCAACAACTAAAAGATGCACCATCAAAAAGGTTTGAGCTCAGTAACTCGCTCACCACCAGACAAATACACGCAATTTAGGGATGCAATGCACCCCCTCAAAATGGTATGAGAACAACATCTCCCAACACCACCAGCACACTAAGTAAGAACGGTTTAGGTACCAGCCACTCACCACAAACCCAGCAACAGCAAATATAGCATGGGAAGCAACATGCTAGAACCCCAGCACCAGTCAAGACATGTAACGTATGAATAAAACCCTCATCAAAAAATAACCTTAATGACACAATATCACCTTGCCGCCCTGGAGTTGGGGAAGAGATTAGTAGGCATATTCCCTATTGTCTCTAACATGATTCTTGCTAACGTCAAAGGCAAAGCAGTTAGCTTGCAGGTGAGTCAGCGTTTAGAGGCAGTAGATGACGTGAATAAACAACGTAAAATTGCCAAAGATTATTGCGAACGTATATAAATCCTTAGGGCGTATCAATCTGAAAATTAGACCTTTTACTGAAACGCAGAAAAAACCCCCGCCTGAAAAGGAGGGGCGTCCAATATTTCCAAAAAAGTCTTGGATTAGAAATCAGTGGCAGCAACAGCAGAAGCAAGGTTTGCGTGCGGGTTCACTGACACCTGATGCTTCTGAACGTAGATATGATTTGCGTGACCTCTCTAAAATTAAGACACTAGAGATGTTTCAGGTTCCTGATCCACACTCTCCTCATTCCTTTCAGGAAATGTCAGATCCACAGTTCTGTGGAAGGGAGCGAAAGGATCACAGACAAGGCGAGACCACTCAACAACGACGTGATCCGCCATGCCGGTTTGACGTAAAAGTCAAACCGGAGCCAAACTGGAGCCAAACCGTGGCCCGTTTCAGAAAGAAGAAGGTTGCCGCTTTAACAGCAAAGTATGCATCAGATGGTGAGAACCCTACTCCTCAATTGGAGATGGGCAGTGACACTCCTTGGCAGCCTGGCGGAAGTTACCATAGTGCGGGAGGCACTCCATCCTTGTCTGTAGGTGAGAGCAGCTGATACTTTCATTACTGTGGAAACAGCCGATACACGAATTGCACCCTCTGATAGGCTTTATTAGATAGTCTTCTAAATTGAAGGTGATCATTAAGGCAGTCTTCTGGGACAACTTTACCTCCTCTTATGACATTTTGTTGGCAGAGACAGATTAGCCTCCGCCATTCGTTTTGGCTTCTTCCCGAGGGGAGGACGTGATACTCCCGAGTTTTTCTCGTTATGTCTTTGAAGAAGCTAAACAAGCTTACGCATCGGAATGGGCATTAGCCCTAGCACCGGCTGTGTATCGTAATCAGGAGGGATGGGATAAAGATTCACCGGCACATGAAATTCCTTTACGATCTATGCTGCAGCCACAAGCACAATATCTCATCAAGCGAGAGGCAAAAGCATCCATAAGTGAAATTTTGACCCAGTTGGAATATCAAGGTGTCATTGAACCCTGTGTTTCATCCATGAATAATCCTCTTTTTCCGATATTGAAACCAGACGGTCCGTATCGTATCGTTTTGGATTACAGACATTTAAACAGTCACGTTTGTACATTTGCAGCACAAAACACACACAGCTCTGCGTTAGTGAATAACATTGTTCGCAAAAAGTACAAGACAACACTGGATATTCCCAACGGATTTTATATTCACAGTTTGGCTCCTGATAGCCGTGACTTGACCGCATTTACCGCAGACAGCAGTCAGCAGTGATTGACCCGTTTGCCTATGGGCTGTAAGAACAGTCCTGGGGTTTTTGCTGCGCGTGTCCTGTCTCTTTTGCACGACATAGACCCTGATGCTTTCTCATACGTCGATGACATTTATGACATTTATTTGACAGATGACGAATTAATACTGCATCATTCTGTCCTTTGCCGACTTGGGGTTCAAATGTAATTTTGTCAAGTCACACCGCCTATTTGGCGGTACTCTTCTTGGGCTACGAGCTCAATATGAAGGTGGGGGTTGACCCCCCACTTTCTGGAGAAATATGCATAATTGCAACCTCCATCTACTTTGAAAAAACGGCAATCATTGCTGGGATTTTCAAACTTTGGGAGGACATACATTCCTGATTATGCCCAGCGTATTAAACCACTTTACGTGTTGATACAACCCTCTTTCTCGTCTTCCAGCTATCTTCTGGAACATACCGTGATTCTTCGGTCTTTGCAGTCTGATCTGCTTGAGACCAACTTCTTGCTGACACGTGACAATTCTATGAGCTTGGTCATAAGGATTGTGCCAGGGACTGTAGGTTTCACTTACTTAACGTTCAATGAAGGTGACACAGTACCATTAGCTTATAATTCGCATTTATACACATCAACGGAAATGCGGTTTTCCACAGTTGAGAACACAGCTGTCTAGATGGCGATTCAGAAAGAACGCTCTCTGGCGCAGGGAAAATGCATTCTTATGGTCTTGCCTTTACCTGCTTTAGAAACAGTGACGAAGGCGAGTGTTCCGAACTCTAAAGCTTTGCATTTGCGTTGGATACAATGGACAAGTTCTTTGACATCGGCTGATGTCACTTTTATCTTTAATCCCTCTTTGCAGACACAGAGTTTTTACAATATGAACATGTTCATCCTCCACCGTTGTCTCTGCTTTCTCTGGATCAGTACAAATGTATCATCTATACTGATAGTTCTGCTCAACCAGCCGTTGGGTCTAAGCATGCTTATTCAGCGGCTTGCGCTACAGTGGCTGGCTCCTTTAAAATGGTGGATTTATATCTTCCAAAGTCCATACACTCACACTTCGGGACTGTTCTGCTCAATTAGCGGAGCTGGTGCTTTGATTTTAGCTCTAGAGTTTGCTGATCCTAATGGGAACACTCTAGTTGTGTGCGAGTCCTAGGACTGTGTACAGACTTTCATTGACAACTCATTCTTTTGATCTCAGAATGATTATCAAGACTCTAAAGGTAGCACAACAAAGCATAAAACGCTTTGGGTCTGTGTGGCCAAACTTAAGGAACGTTTGCCACTTACACATGTTATTCATACTCTTGGCCATCAGCGTGTTGGTGCACATGCTGTTGGTAATTCTTTGGCTGATGAAGCACCTAAATCTACAGTAGCCACATGTTCAGTAGCAGCAGTAACTAGGTCCATGACTAAAATTGATAATGATATTCTTGTGGCAATAGCTACTACGAAGGGTGGGACGGAGTTCCCTCAAAGTTTCCCTTCAAAATATCCTTATCATTTGTCACCTGAACAATTCCCATTTGCTACGATACTATCCATTGGGGATCGGCTGAGTCCCAACGAGGACCGCAGACTTCCTTTGATCATAGCCGCACATGAAGGCATGGCTTCTGCACATGCTGGGTTTTCTGCAACTGTTTCCATTTTACAGCAACGTTATTGGTGGCGTGGTTTATATAAGCAAACCAGTCATTATGTATTGTTTTGTGGCATTTGTCAACAGAGTAAACCCTCTATGGTTACACATCCACCATGTACACAGCTATACATTTCTAATCAATCGTTTGGTTGTATTTATCTTGATCACTGCGGTCCTTTGACATCCGACACTGCATATAAACATATTTTAGTTGAATTGGATTTGTGCACTCGATTCCTTAGGGTTTGGCCACAACACAGTGCTGACGCTCAAAATGCCATTAGAGATTTGCATGTCTTTATCGAGACTTTTGCCTGTGGCACCTCCCATTCTGACCAAGGTCCTGCATTTGCTTCTAAGGCTTGCAAGGATGCAATGAGGTCTCAGGGTGCTGGTGCAGTTTTCGTCTCCATACAGGCCTGAGGGTAATTCTATAGTGGAGCGAATGAACCGTGACTTAAAGCAATCTTTGACAGCTAGAGTCTTAATTACTGGCAGGAGTTGGCTGACTCATTTGTATGGGGTTAAACATGCACTTAATAACCTCCCAAGAAGATCTCAGGGTGGGCGGACCCCATACAAAATGCTTTTTGGCATCAAAATGTATGTGCCAGACCTTGATGGTCAAGACTTTGTGGCGGCTGCTGCAACTTTTGACGTGGATAACCATTATGCTGTGTTACAGAATCTACAAAAGATTCGAGATGCTCTTGCAAAGGATCATTTGCCCTCGTCCACGGATGCAGCAGTGCTATTTCCTGTAACTGGCTTACTTCCTAAAGTTGGTGATCTGGTACAAGAAAAGCTGGAGAACAAAAAAGAATTTGGTCCCTTTTATCGTGCACCTGTCCCAGTTCTTGGATTGAAGGGTACTCGTACAGGGATTTTGCCTCCTTTCCTGGCTGCAAAGAAAACAGATTTATTTCTATTGACAATGTCAAGCTACACCATATGGCCGAAACTGAATAGTTTGACTCCCAGTATTCCAGGCCAAGACCTTACACTGAATCCGATGGCTTCAGCTTCTTCGACTACTACCCACGTAATGGAGGGAGAGTTGGAATCTTCTATGGATTTCTTGCCTGAAGTACCTTCGACTTCCACAATACAGACATTGAGTATGATTCTCCTCCAGTTGAGGTCGTCATTGATATTCCTGACAATACCATACATAATCCATCTGATGCTGCACAGCCTCCATTGTTTCGTTTGGCAGCGAGTGGGTATTATATGGATCGTATGATTTTTTCATCAGACTCATCTTCGTCCTCATCTGTGGCAACCCCCCCGACACGTACCCGTCTTTTCATTGCCTGGTTTAAACAGACTTACCTAGCCCACCCTGGACATACATCTGGATGGTACACACACTTATACTCCTTTTAATGTGGATTGGGTCTGTGACATTGTTCTTCTTGCTCATCAATGGTCATTATTTGCCTAAACGCTCAGCTCTGAAATTTGTTGATGGAGTTCTGGCTCCCCATACATCATACCCATATAATGAAAAGAGATCAAGCCCTCATAAACATTTTGGCCTTCCTTGTTGCTGATGTCATAGTTTGGGATAAAGTTGCATTTGATATTCATGGTCCGACGGACATACACTCAGACAACTGGGATGTTCAGGCAGTTTATTCATTGTTTTCTGATTTAAAATATTATGCTGCATTTGATGCTGAAGATTTATATTAGAATTTGGCCAATTATGCAGATTTATTCTGTTACCAACATTATGGCCATCATTTCTTCCACAAAACGAACACCCTAAGACCTATTTTTTATTTTACACAGTGGGAACATTGTCCGACTCCTTTACAGGGGAGTTCTATTGCTCAAAGGAGGAAGTTCACATACTTTTCCGATTATAATAGTTCCAATCCAGAGTCCTATTTCTATAAGTTAAAATTGCCATCTCAATCTAAATGCATATTGACGCACACTAAATTGATTTATTTTAATTCATTTAGGGCTGATTTGGCCTTACATGGTTATGAACAGTGGAAAGACACCATTGATTTGAAATCCATTTGGGGTACTAAAGATTGGCAGATACAAGGCACTGAAGCTCTGCATCATGCATGTCTAGTTCCCACAAAAATGTTGTTTTTAAATGACAGGGTGCAATAAACTACTTGTTTTGGTTTGGCAACAGCCAAATGTTTGAATATTACTTCTATTCCCTTTTTGGCTGAGTACGATACATGACGCAGCGCCAAGATACCCTTTGGGTGATCGCTGCGCTTTCTGAGTTCCAAATACAATACAATACAATACAATACGTACTCGCACCAATCGTACGATTGATGTATTGATTGCCCTGTTCTCAAATGGTAGTATAAATTCTTCTGATGTTTACCCCTTGGGGTGGTTATTGTGGCACACAAGTTCCAATGCATGTCTACTGCGTTTTCTTAATGTAACAACAGGTTTCACACACAGCAGACCTGATCCACATTTCCCACATTCTCATTCAGTCACCACGTATTTGATGGGTAAATTGTGTCAACAATGGTTGGGACACTCCACACTGTCGTCAGTGAAACAACACCTGTCCCTTTTGCAGAGTGACATCAATTTGGCTGACTTTATTTTGGGTCCAAAAACACCAAGATTAAAACGATGTATTTATGGAGCATATAATGAATTGTGGAAACTGTCACAGATGGAAGCAGCGATACGCCTGCGCCAAATTGACCAATCTAATTTGGAAAACGGTGGTAGATAATAGCATTAATACATTGTCTTCCCATATATACAACTTGGATAATATTGTTTCCTCTGTTATTGATATTGTACTGAATGATATATCTGTGTTGTATCAGGGCCAAAATCAATTGCGCTCTGTAATGCAATTTGCATGGACGTTACAAATGCTCAAAAATGGAAAAGTTCCATGGGATTATTTGAAAGCATCTGCTCTGTTTTTACTGTTTATTTTGACTGATAAACAGAAATTTATGTCTATGAAAGGCGCAACTTACACGTTATTACATATAGAACAATTAGAGCAGTTACCTTTTTATGTGACAGAGACTGATTCAGCTGTGTGGTTAATACATGGTGTTATTTCACTGCCCTTCTCACTATTTCAGTTTACATCTTGCATGAAACACTTTCCTGTGGGACGCTTTGAGCCCCTGGGAAGTGCATTTATTCATGAATTGTGGTCATTACCTTTCACCTACAGATGTCAGCGTGCAGATAAGGAAGTTTTCCTAACAGGGGAGGATTGCGATTACACAGTAGGACATTCCCTAGTCTGAAAACAAGTTAAATTGCACTGCACCTGTAACGTGTCGACCCCTGATCTGGCTTGTTTTTTAAAAGGTACGCCCGTTCCAGCTATTATTTCCACACTAACTTTGCTTTCGAATGGCAGTTATCTTATTTTAAATAACCACGACTACTGCGGCTTATGGGCCGGCATCCTGTATATAGTAACGGTTTCACAACGTGTTATTTGTTGTAGCAATGTCCTTTTTCCAACCCTGCATGGGATTGTAGATAGTTCGCTTTGGCCTTCCATTCCAACTTTGAAAACAGATTAAAATAAACTAAGCAGACTCAAAGCGCTATTGTTTCAACAAGAAATGGCTCTCACATTAGCGCGAGAGCCCTTTGAATTGCAGGTGGCGAGAACCGCAAGTGAGATACACTCGCTACTGAACACATCTCCCACTCCATTTTGGAGAATTAACGCACCAAATATTTAATGCGTCTGATACTGAGGGCATTGCAAACATTTTTAAACTTGTGTCCTCTTTTCAGATGATTTTTGGGGTAATACCAGCTTTTATACATTATTTTTTTCCAGCGCTTTCGGAGGGTTTCCATTGATCCTCTTGCTGGCGTGTGGTGTGCTGGTACTCCTGCTTGTGTGGCGCAATGGCTACCCTTCATGTGGTACTGCACAGACCCTGCCAATTGCAAATGTACCATGTACGAATGCAACACATTTTTGGATACTTGTCATTGCCAACACTTAGTGTGAGTTATGGACTTACCATTCGCTTCGCCTATTTCACTTGCGTGCAACCTGTGTTGTATTGCCGACGGTGCCCTTTCTGTTGGGCCTTGGATGTCTACCTCTCCAATACATCATGCGCTGACCTGGATTATGATCCTTTGGTGGGTCCATTGCTGGCCCATGACCAGTTTGATGCGTGCGACTGCACTTGGAGTGTTGGCAGGCTGGAATACCTGTGAGGCTGCATAGCGCCTCTTGCAATGGAGTTTCATCGAATATCATGCAAGTTGCCCGATTATGCTCCTAGAGGCATTGGATTATGAAGAGCACAAATGTTCTTTCAAACTGCTCAACTGGATGGCGTCCCTCTTTGCTATGAACGACAGGGATGACCTTTTGGAACAGCTTGCATTCCATGGTACACATTGTTTGGTGTATTTTCTGGACTCGCCTTAAAAACATCTTTGCTATAATTTTGGGATTATTACAATTTGGCCTTTTTATGGGCGTTTTTTGCTCTGCTTACCAGTGCATTCTGTTTTTTTTCTATATGCTACGACCTGTCCAAGTGGAGGGTGTCATGTGGCCGATGGGGACATTGTTGACATCACTAAGTTTGCATGAGCCCTGCAGCCATGATGCAGCTTTTGTCCACGTTACTACATGGCTTTATTTCTCTAAGATTATGTTTATGTCTTTCACATGAGAACTGTCTGCTGTGTGTGTTCTCTGCCTGTTCCTGGAGTTTAGTCTGAACATTGTGAGCTAGGTCGATACACACTGCCCCTTGTTATTCTGAAAATGATCAGGGCCTAGCACCTAGACAAAACATACTAATGGAGCTGCTGCTGGAGACTTGTGCTTTGATATTAGGGGGATGCATGTTTAGGTTACACATACTTGGAGAGGGACCTTTCCAGGGAGAAGAGCAACACACACCTACAATATAGAAATACTATCTATGGTCTAAGGTATGGGGTCTGCTGGCAAAGCCCAGAGATTTTCTATTATATAATAATACTTCTTCCTACCAAGGGGAGGAAGGTAATCCATCATAGTCCTTTCTCCATTGTTTTTATATGATGACATTTTCCTTTATGATGTATGGCCTAGCTGCAAAGCTAACTATATTTGTATTATGCATCTTTCTGCTTGTTGTGGCACGTATACTGCATGTTGGAGCATAATGGTTAAATAAATGTTTTAAACTATATTTGTGTCTCAGTCAGATCTTATTGTGGACAGGTACGAGAGGGTGAGCGAAAGGGTGAGTCTTGTTACCACGATTCCTGTGAGATCCAGGAGTGTTGGCTTCTGGGGTGTCTACTCATTTGCTTCTTCATGAGTGTGTAGGAGAGCGAGTGAGGCACTATAGCTAGTTGGTCTTGGGCTTGTGGGCACTGAGGTGGTGGTAAGGCTTAACCCCAATACACAAAGGTCCCATAACCCTGCCCATAGTTCTATGTATGTGCAGGATCCCTGCAACAACAAGCAAATAGTCCTACATGTAGATCACTCACAGCACTAATACATGCAGTACAATACCAACAGCACATGAGTACATCAGCAGCAGTAACTAAATAAGTTAGAACGAACCAGAAATTAAAAGGATGCAAGTACATCATGTCGTCACCAAAAAAGAACATAAATACACAATATAAATTCACATTTGCAGATGAAATACTGGATACATGTGGAATTATAAAGTATCCTAAACATTCTTATAAGTAAATGCGGCAAAGACCATCATAGCAAATAATCAGCACTACTGAGTAAATTAGGGTAACCACTTGATGGGAGGGGAAAAAGAGAGAGTAAAGTCCTCTTCCTGTGTTAGCCGTGAGGAAGTGTCCCTTGAACTTTAAAGTTTTTTTTCTTCACCTCTTGCACCGAGCACATCTCTCAACGGTGATTCCTCGCACATTTGGGACAGAAATTAGAAGTTGCATTCCGGGGCAAAGCAGGCCGGAGAAGACACGATGGAAGGGAAAATAAATTTGACGTACGTGTGGTATGGAACGGCTTCTCCCAGGAAACTAGGTGATTCACGCGTAGAGCTGTCACCAAGGACACCACACAACTGAAATCCATTGACACGTATACAGCCGCCAACATGCTCCGGCTTCTTGAGAACAAAACAATCAAGTGAACACGTCCAGTTGTAAAAGTACACACCGTGACTCCCCAAATGATGCACAGAACGTCAAAAGAGTAGCAAGACCATGCGGCCCTTTATTCGAATGCCGCAGTAAATATGCGCTCGCTGCCTGAAGTACAAAGATAAGCGCTCTGAAAGTCTCAAAGGTATGCTACAGTGTAAAGTACTGAGACACATGTTCTTGATGTCCCAGACGCATGTTAAAGTTAAGGAAAAGTTTTACCAGCAGGAGGGAGTACACAATAAAATGTGAATGGCAGATCGAAAACAGGCGGGAGAAAGGCTATCAGATGGTTACCGCT
Organism: Triturus cristatus; assembly: GCF_964204655.1. Classification (NCBI taxonomy): domain Eukaryota; kingdom Metazoa; phylum Chordata; class Amphibia; order Caudata; family Salamandridae; genus Triturus; species Triturus cristatus. The sequence goes on from NC_140592.1 coordinate 525,636,485, forward strand.
TGTTCTCATGAAATGGTTGAAATTTTCACCAGCAATTGTTTTAGCTTCTGTAGACACACAAGTCACATTAAATTAGTTGCCGAATGTCCATCGGCTGCATGCTTGTTCAAATTCCCTTCAAATTTGCAGAGCTTAAATGTAGTTAAACTCAAAGTAGGTACACAACGAAGGTAGAAAACACCTTCTCACGTCAAGCTTGATGACTCCAGAGTAGCATTAGATCAGCAGCGCTTGTTGTTACCATGCCCTGGGCTGAGGCTGTCAGATGTAAAGAGACACCTGTTGGGCTCCCAGGCGCATTACCTATTGTCAAATTTTTTAAGTAATCTTAGTGTCTCTTCTCCTCTTTTGCAGCAATGATGACTCCTCTTTGATTTCATTAATGTCCTTTTCTCCCAAGTAGATCCTTTTCCGCTCGTCGCCAGTGTGAAATGCAAGAAGAAAGGTACACTGAGATGATGTTATATCCAAGAGGTAGATTTATTCTTCCGTTCAATCAGGACAGGAACATTAGATGATAAAATAGTTGTGATAGTATCAGCCCCACCGGGAGCAGCATCCTTGCTGCTCAGCCCACATACACCAACTGACTTTTCACTCAACCATACACACAAGAACACTTTATGACATCACTCACACAATGGCTGAGCAGCAGACTACAAAATACAAAGAAAGGACTAAACATAAATGAGAGTAGAATACCACACATGGCTTGGAGGTGGGTCAAAATGGACCAAATGCTTTTTTGCACAGTTTTTGTTGTTTGCGTAATAGAGATGAAAGCAAGCTGATTACTTTCAGTCCACACTAAATGAACATTCTTAACTAAGGCACACCTGAAGAAAACGTATTGTGAAACATTGCAAAAGTATAACAGAATCATCGTTTGAATGTAAATAATTTTACACATTAATAATGATCCCACCTTTTAAAATGGAAACTTAATTTTATTGTTTTAACCAGTGCTACAAGCATGACATGGGAGGGGGCCATCAGTTTGAAGATCATAAAGCATGTCTGCAGTTCTGTACCTCTCTTGACACCATATTTTTTGGGGTAGCCATGCAGGTAACATTCTGAACTATCATGGAGATGCTGACTGAAGGGGATTATTATACAGAGCAAAGTTCACAATATTGTTGAACTTGACCCTCTCTGCAGGGTCACCCCTAAGCTTTTTGCCTTCAGCCTTCCTGTTTTCTGAATTTTGTTTTTGTTGGCATTGGGACTCTGTGCACATTACCACCACTAACCAATACGAAAGTACTTCTGCTCTCTCCCTTAAACATGGTAAAATTGGCCTGCACCTGATTAACACATTTAATTTACTTGTAAGTCCCTATTAAAGTGGTACTAAATGTACACAAATTAAATGCTACTAATGGATGTGTATTTATTAATCTTTTTATTGTATTTTTAAACTATTTGCACGGAAACGTTTTGTAAAAAAATGAGTTTTATTAGATGTACTTCGCTTTGATAACATTTATTTGTTGAATAAAGCTTTTTGGATTGGCTACTAATAGACCTGCACCTCTAATTTTTTAATGCATCTAAGTACCCCCCTAAGGTAAGCTCTAGACAGCCCATAGGGCAGGGAGCAATGTATTTAAAAAGTTGGACATATGTTTTTAAGTTTTAAATTTCCTGGTAATGATCAACTCCTGAATTATTTTTTCACTACTGTAAAGTCTAGCTTTTGATTGGGAACAGATATCAATGTCAAGATTGGACTCAAATGAATTGTAATAGTAAAGTCAGACTTTAAGTCACAATTTTGAAAATGTCACTTTTAGAAATTTGGCATTTTCATATCCTAACCATCTGGTGCCTGCTGCCTGTGTCCTGTATCACATGACTGTGAATAGCTTGACGTTTGGCCTTTATATCTTCCTCGCAGACAGTGAGACAAAGAGGATTAGGTGATGGCAGGATGGACCTTCCAGCCAGGATGGGTGGGGTGGAGTTGTTCCCTGCCCCACTTTCATTTTAAAGAGCTGTCTCCAGAACACACACAAAGGGACCTCACACAAGTCTTTTTTCATACTGGCCTACTTGGAGCCTTGACAGCGGAATGGAACAAGTTCCAGAACCAGATGTGGGGGCAGCCAGGCTGTCACTCGCACTTAAAAGGAGGCCACCAGGTATCACTTTGTGAAGGTAAATTTTTTCAGCAAGACTAACATGGTCCCTTTATCTGATCTGCTCTCCATCGCTGTCGACCTGAACTTGCGACTTCCCCCGGTCCAGCACGAGCAGATAATTACAAGTGGCACTTGGCGTTTTTTGGAGTGATTTTCACCCCAAACTTTAAAAACGTATATCTCCGGTTGTACTGATTGGATTTTTGTTGTTTCAGTGCCATTTTATATTTAATAAAACCTAATCTAGTTTTGAGAAAGTGTTTTGCCAGCATTGCACAGTATTCTACTCGCTCCCTTAGAAGCGCTGCTTACTTTAGCTGATACTAGGAATTACCATCGTTTAATATAGCATTTTAATCGCCGATTTTTAAAACTTTTAAAACTTGTCTAAATTGTTATTTCCACACTGTTGCACGCAGCATACCTCCCCAGCTCCTTGCATCTATTTTACACCGCTTGTAGAAGGTCTCAGCTGACCTTAGGGCTGAAACTCGATCTATAGGGATAACATCCCCTACGGCGGCCATCTTAGGTGGGAGGCGACAGCAGTGAGAGCGCTCTAGCTCTCCACTACTTAAGGAGCCCCAAGGAAGCAGGCTTGTGATTGAGAAAGCGTTTTGCCAGCATTGCACAGTATTCTACTCGCTCCCTTAGAAGCGCTGCTTACTTTAGCTGATACTAGGAATTACCATCGTTTAATATAGCATTTTAATCGCCGATTTTTAAAACTTTTAAAACTTGTCTAAATTGTTATTTCCACACTGTTGCACTCAGCATACCTCCCCAGCTCCTTGCATCTATTTTACACCGCTTGTAGAAGGTCTCAGCTGACCTTAGGGCTGAAACTCGATCTATAGGGATAACATCCCCTACGGCGGCCATCTTAGGTGGGAGGCGACAGCAGTGAGAGCGCTCTAGCTCTCCACTACTTAAGAATACGGTCGCTCTCCGCGCTAGCGGACGCGCTTTGCGGAAGCGCCTCGTTCAGCGCGGAGTCACGCCGAGTCAGCCCGTCCGCGCTGAGGACGGGCTGCAGGACGGGCTGTCCCTCATTATTATGCCCTTCGACAATCAGACTCAGGGTGGTCGTAAGTATATCTACTCTTCCACGACATTACTGTCTTTTCGACCTTGTACCCCCATATCTTGTTCCTTGTGCATTCTGCCTTGCCATTATTTCACTTGTGCTGGCTGTGGCTTCACTACTGGTAAAATGCAGCTCTCCAAGACACAGCAGAGCGTTAAGCACTATAGGGGAAAAAGAAAGCCCACCAAGGGCCCTATCACCTCCCCGTCCCCTCTCCATTTCTGGAGCCTAAATTGTAGATCACTCCCTAGGAACAAACTAAACATCTTCGATTTTATCACTGAGGAATCACCTGACGCTCTGTTCCTGACCAAGACTTGGATTCAGGCCAGCTCGGGTCCGGACATTGCCGCAGCCGTCCCTCCTAACTATGTTGTGCTGCATCAGGACAGACCCTTAGGTAAAGGTGGTGGAATTGCAATCATTTATAAATCTATCTATCAATGTAAACTGGAACCTTTACATCTCCCAGGCAGTGAGGCTGCACTGTTCAAATTGACGATTAATCCTCGAATGATGCTCTCCGGTCTGCTAATTTATCGGCCGCCCGGAAATGCCGCACCTTGGATTCCCTCACTTATTGATTGCTTATCAGCAACACTACTAAAATCTAATAATTTCACCATTCTTGGTGATTTAAACATTCACTTCGATGATGTCAACAACCCCCTCAATAAAGTCCTTCTTTCTGACCTTGAGGTTTTTAACCTCAAACTCTGTAACTCTGGAGCCACTCATAATGCCGGCCATCTTTTGGATCCAATCATCTCTACTCTCTCATTTGACTGTACCCACTCTGCCCGCCCGCTTGTCTGGTCTGATCACTATGCGGTTCACTTTGTACTACCACCTGCTTTATACTCTGCCAGGGTCCATGCGGATGAAATTAAATCATCGTATCGTTGGGACAAGCTCAATATAGCCGATTTTAACCTGCGTCTAACTGAGTCTATTCCATCCTCCATCAATACTTACCAGAATCTGAATGTTTCCATCTCTGATTGGCTGACAGATGCAGTATCGACTCTTGTCCCTCAATCCAGGAGCAAACATAGATCCTTGCGCCCACCAGCACCCTGGTATTCAGAGGAGCTGAAAATTCAACGCTCCAAATGCAAAGCCCTGGAGAGGAAATGGAGGGCGTCCTATTCAGCTTCCTCTAAAGTGATCTACAAAGAAGAATTAAAACTCTATCATTCAAACTGCAAACGTGCTAAGGCCTCCTACACTGTTTCCACAATCACTTCAGTGCAAAACTGTCCCCGAACTCTTTTTGCCACAGTTAAAAAACTCACAGGAGCTGATACTGTCCCCGCACTGCCGGCTTTAGATGCCACACAATGTAATGCCATTGCAGACTTTTTTGTATCTAAGGTTGAGGGCATCCATCAATCTCTTGCTTCCCTTCCCTCTCCAACTGATTCCTCTCTACACGGTCCGTACTGTAATACCTCCACCCCCCCCCACTGAGTTTATTTTCAACTGGACACCATTTGACGACTCTTCTTTCCTATCCTGCTTAAAAAGCATCAGGTCTGGATCTCCGCGGGACCCAGTCCCCATGAAGATACTCAAACAACTTGACCTTGAACCACGAAGATTCCTAATGAGGCTATTAAACGTCTCGCTTATCGAATCTCGAGTGGAACAGGACTGGAAACATGCCATCCCCCTGCTTAAAAAATCTGGTGCTGACATCACAAATCTTGCCAACTTCAGGCCTATATCCCTGCTGCCAGCCTGTTCTAAAATCCTAGAACGCCATGTTAACACCCAACTTAATGAGTTTGTTGAAAACATGGGATATCTCCATCCGTCCCAATCAGGCTTTCGCGCTAATTATTCCACCGAATCCGCACTCCTAGGGGTAACTGAGCGACTCCGACACGGTATCGATGGCGGTGAGACCTTTGCGCTGATTCTTCTTGACTTAAGCGCTGCTTTCGATACCGTGTCCCACTCCATCCTATTGGAGTCTCTCGGTTCCCTCGGTGTTGCTGGATCTGCGCTCGCCTGGGTGTCCTCATTTCTTAATGAGCGCACCTTTCAGGTTTTCTCAAACAAAGCTGAATCTGCGATTCATTCCTCTGCTTACGGCGTCCCCCAAGGGTCTATATTGAGCCCTCTGTTGTTCAATATTTACATCAGACCGCTTGCTTCCATCGTAGAGGACGCCGGTCTGTCTATATACTCATACGCAGACGACACGCAGATTGTGTTCTCTTTGTCTAGCAGCAGGGCTCAGGACACCTCTGCCCTCAAAATCGGCCTCTCTCGCGTTGCAGCTTGGATGCAAATGCATCTGTTAAAGCTCAACGGAGACAAGACCGAGGTGATCATACTAGGCAAACAAAAAGATCTCTGGGGTCCACGACATTGGCCCAGTGACATGGGTCCTCTGCCTACCCCCGTGCCTGTTGCTCGCAACCTCGGTGTCCTAATCGACGACAAACTCTCGATGAGGCAGCAGGCAACTAAGGTCGCTGCGATCTGCTTTAACACCCTTCGCTGGTTGCAAAAGATCATATGGATGCTGCCTGAGTCCACTCGTAGAACTGTCGTACAGGCCCTTGTGATGTCCCATATCGACTATGGCAATGTGCTTTATCTAGGAGCAGATAAAGCTACAATCAATAAACTCCAGGTTGTACAGAACTCAGCCGCTCGCCTGCTGCGTAATGTCCCAAGGAGAATGTCCGCAATGCAGGCTCTACGTGACCTCCATTGGTTAAAAATCTCGGATCGAGTGGCCTTCAAAACTTTGTGCATCCTCTTCAAAATTCGCCAAGGCTCCGCTCCGGCCTACTTGCACAATCTTGCGCAGCCATATCAGCCTGGCCGCCTTTTGAGGTCATCCAATAGTGGCAATCTTGTGATTCCCAGAATCCGACTGGCAAAAATGGGAGGCCGTTCATTCGCATATCTGGGCCCCAAGATGTGGAATGCTCTCCCAATGGCGCTTAAAACAGAAACCAGTCTTCTGGCTTTCCGCAAAAAACTGAAGACCCTCCTGTTCTAGTTCCAGATTCCTCCGGTCTAGTGTCTCCCTCTTGCAATTACTTGTTTTCCGATTTCTCCTCCAGTCTATCCCTGGCGCCGGGAAACCCACTGCGGGTAGCTGCGCGCAATATAAGTTCAATAAAATAAAAATAAATAAACTGGTATTGTATTTTTCTTGTTGTTGTGTTGTCAATTTATTACTGTTTGAGTGCTGAATAAATACTTTACACATTGCCTCTAAGTGAAGCCTAACTGCTTTGTGCCAAGCTACAAGAGGGTGAAGCACAGGTTAATTTAGAGATGTTTGTGGTTCACCCTGACAAGGAATGTGTTAATATTTGAGTGGGGCTTCCACCACTCTCAACTTATAACCCGATTTCTTGCATTGGAGTTCAGTGGTAGGATCTAGTACTTGTTTTTGTGCCGTGCCAGTCAGTGATTTGCAGAAAACTAAAAATCCCTAATAATAATCTGACTTTTTAAATTCTCCTTGATTGGCCATTTTTCCTTTTTCCAAATTAATTTCCAGCCTCACATTTGTGCACCTGTGATTCTTGCTTGCAGGAATGTAAATGGATCTCAGCAACCTCAAAAACTACTCTGTGGTGAAGCCAAAAGTGCTTTGCAAGAATGGGGGCTCCAGATAGCCCCCAGAGCCTGAAGAAGACACTCCAGTTGCAATCTACAGTGCAGGAGCAGGTAGAAGAGGATATGGAGGAGGGGGAAATTGAGGAGGAGGACAAAAACCTCCTGACCATGACCCCAGAGGAGAAAGGAGGGCCAACAGGCATGAGGTCATTTGCTGGGTCCAGAGCAGGAATTTGTGTGTCCTCCCACAACCTCTCCCCCGAGGAGTTGGAGGACAGGAAGGTTAAAAGAGAATTCAAACTGCAGCTGTTTAAGCTGAAAGTGACTGCAGAGGAAAGAAAAGCAACTGCATGTGAGAAAAAGGCTGAGGCTGACAGAGCCCTGGAGGAAAGGAAACCTGCTCTGGAGGAAAAGAAATTTCTGCTGGCTCATGAAATGAGTCAAAAAGAGTTGAACCTAAAAGCCAAAAAGCTCACAGAATCTAGTGGCAATGGTGGCCGCTACAATCCAATATCCAATGGAGATAAGACGGTCCACATACCAAAGAACATGGTGCCTAACCTAGTGGAGGGATGGTATAGACAAGTGGTTTGAGAGCTATGAGGTAGCTCTGGAGAAACATGAAATGAAATACCAGCATTTGTAAGGCACACAGCTACCTACGCAGAGGTGTCCCGACGCTGGGGGCCATCGGAAAGATTAAGCGAACTATTGCCCAAAGTCACAAGGTGCTGGGCTAATCTGCCGCCGGTGCCGGGATTGAACCGTGAGCCCCCGTGTTCCGGAGTCACCACACCTCTTCTCTATAGGGTCCCCATTAGGATAGGGGAGCCAGTCTCTCGAGGCATATACCCACTGAGAGGAGGGATTCACGGCTGGCCCTAGGAAAGTGTCACAGGATGAAGTATCCATTCATGAAAGAAGCACTTATCAGGAAATATGGTCTCATGCCTGAGAAGTATAGGTTGAAGTTCAGGGACAGCCAGAAGCTGTTAAGCCCATCCTGGGTAAGCGCATTAATGTGAGTGATTATGATGAGCTGTACAATCTTATTCTCAGAGAGCACATGTTCAGTCATTGTTTTGCAAATCTGTGCAACATCTCATTGATTCCAAACTCACTGTATGCAGTGAGCTTGCAAAAGAAGCGGACCTCTGGCTCAACAACAGGGTCCACTAGAAGGTACCTGGGGGAGACTCAGTAAAGGGCTGTCAGGGTGCAACTCAGAAGAAGGAGGAGGGAGACATGTATAAAATGAAAAAGCTCTCTCAAGGCTGCCAAAAGAGTTCTCAAGGAAAGGAGTCCCAGTCTCATGCAGACCAAAAGAAAGGCTGTTTCTATGGAAAGGCACCCCTGTGCTTCTTTAAGCCCAAGTAGCATGAATCTTAACAATGGGGCACTTTAAGGGGGAACCCATCTGTGATTAAAGGAAGCCGCCTCCCACTGGTGGGCAGACCCTGGTGATGGCAAATGTAGGGCTCGGGGAGGAGGTTGCCCCAGTTAGCGTGGGGGGAGAAGTAGGACCTGAAGGCTGGAAATGTGGCCCAAGTGCCCGCCAAAAAAAGGAAGGTCAGGGTGTGTGGTCAGGGGGTGTGGAGACCCACCCCAGAGATTCTCATAATCTGGGAGGAGGCTGATCCTGAGGGTGATGCCCCTGAACCTACAGGGAAGAACATCTGCCTTAGAAGACCTACCTAAGCTAGCCAGATAGTAAGCGCAGTAATTCCCCTCCCGGGCAGCGTTCTGCAATGTGCAGAAGGAGTGCCTCACTCTTGTGGGCCAACAGTGATAGAATGAAACCCAGGCAAATGGAGACATCTGTGGTGATCATCTCATTTACTGGCAGAATGACCTCCTGTATAGTGAGCCTAAGGTCTCTGAGCCTGGGGCAACCGGTGTTGATGATCCCTCACCGCTTTTGGGCCCTCCTACTGGGACTGGCTCATGATGTCCCTCTTACGGAACATCTGGGGCAGGCCAGAACCTTTGCAGGGATGGTCACTTACTTTTATTGGCCAAAGATGAGAAGGATGAGAATGACTTTAGATGCATTCTGCCAGGCCAGTGGGAAGCCTGGAGTAAAAGCAGAAGGCTTCCGTAATTCTTCTCCCTATCATAGGTGCCCTCTCCGAAAGGGTGGGCATCAACATTGTGGGGCTCAGGACCCCAAGACAGCACTGGGCACAGGTTTATCCTGCTCTTGGTGGACCATTCCAACTGGTACCAGGTGGCGATAACTTTGAGGACAGTGACTGTGCCCACAGTGGCCAGGGCATTGATGGTAATATTTACCTGGAATTTTCCCCAAGGATGTGGGGTCTGACCATGGCACCAGCGTCATGTCAGCTTACAGTCCCCAGACCAGTGGGCTTGTTGAGAGGTTCAACAAGACCTCTAAAGTCATGATTATGAGCCTGTCAGGGCCCATGAGGCGGAAGTGGGATGTCCTCTTACCATGCCTGTTGTTTATTTACAGGTAAGTGCCTCAGAAGGAATAAGGTTTCAGCCCCTTTGAACTTCTGTCCTCTTAGCCTAGTAAAGGAGCGATGGGAGCAAGCTCCCCGGAAACCTCCTCAAGAGGTTCAGCTTCATGTTGGCTCTTAGGATTCAGATCAAGCGCTTTTGGGATCAGGCCACTGGGAACCTGGAATTATAAAACTCTGGCATAATCAAAAGGTCACTCTGGTCACGCACTGGCGTAGCTAGGGGGGGGCGGTGGGGGCGGTCCGCCCCAGGCGGCACTATTTTGGGGGCGGCGGCCCGTTCCGGCGGGTCTTTTATAATTTATTTGGGGGACAGTTGTGTCAGTGTCCCAGTGGGTCCCAGGGCCGTCAATCTTGTAGCGCGCGTAAGCGCTACCAATGACGGCCCTGGGCATCGTTTTGGGCCAGCCCCCACACCGCGCTGAAAATGCAGCACAGACGCGCGCCACCGCTAACGCACTCTCGTTGGGAGTGGCATCGAGTCTGGGGAGATTGAAAAGACTGCGCAGGCCGGCGCTGGACAGCAGGTCGCGGGGCGCCTGAGTTGCAGCAGGAATTGTTGCGGCCACGAGGCGGCCGGGCCGGAACCGAATTGCTGCAAATGAGCCTCGCAAAGTAAGTGTGCGTGAATTTAGTGAGGTCTTTATAGGCGCATCCTCCTGCCGCCCGAGCCGCAGTCCTGAGAAAGTTTCGGCTGGCACTGCTCGCACTGTTAAGACATTTAATCATGAAGTCCGCCACCTGATAGAGTCGACAACCCCCACCGGTGGCTGAGTGAACCTGGTCGCTGGGAGTGCTTCCTCCGCTACAGCCAGCCCAGATCACAATAGCAGCCCTCAGATTCAATCATGCCGGGCTGCCCTGAGTCTGAGTTGCGGGCTCCAGCTACCAGCAAGTGTGCAGTGTTGCCGATGCAAATAAATAAGTGCATGCGGTGTGATGTGTTAACTTACTACTGACTCATGTGTGCTGCTTTAGTATAGAAACAATAGAAATCACGAGCAATGCAGGATAGCGGCCTTCCTTCCAGATCCTAAAGGCAGCTGTTTCTATGTGGATTGAATGAGGGAAGGGTTTTCTGCTGCCTGCCCTTACCCTGTTAAGTAGAAAGAGAGGGATTCGGCCGACAGAAACGCTGCAAAGAAGTGTTAATTATCTGGGAGGCACGAAATTTTATTTTCTGTACACAGGCTTGAGAGATTACAAGGTTAAGCACACTGCAGCTCAGAAACTGCTGTAGCACCACGCTCCGGGAGGTGTTCTTGTACATACACATGCAAGTATGAATGTGAAATAAAATGGCGTTTAAGACTTTAAACGTAAACCTACCTAGTTTGCCCTTAGGCTTTTTTTTTTTTTTTTGCAACGTAGCCACATTATGACACAATAGAATAGACTGCTTTCTGTATTTAAACATCATATGTAAATAAAATGGGGTGATCGGAGATCTATGTACAAAAATTAGTGCTCGGAGAGACGCTAAATCCTTCTTTTGATAGTTCCCAAATCTCTTAATGGCGACTCCGCAGTAAACAACCAGTAGCAATTCTACATGATTTGGTGTTCTCTTACTAATGAAGAGGGATCAAACTATTCATAAGTTTAAGGACAATTTGTAATAGTTTCGATGTCAAAATAGGACGTTTCACTAGCAGTGGTTGGGCCAAAGATGGAGAAACAATTTTGGTAGGTTATTTGTGAAATCCCTCTCAGTACATGGTAGAAGTTGTTTCACTTACACTATAAACGTGGCAGCGCTTCCTTTACCGTCTTACAGTGGATGAATGTTTAAAGAGTGATACCCCCTGGTTGGCGTCATCAAGCAGGAATGGTGGGGCTGACTGGGAAGCCTTAAGGAGCAGATAGATGCATTCAGGTGTCTGAGATGTGCTGCTTTGTTTTAATTTTAGCAAAGCTAATGGTCGCAAACTGAACTTCTCCAGTAAATAATCCCTTCCATTCCATTCATTGCCCGGTTTTGTTCACGAGAAAGTGTCACTCACAGTCATTGAATGTCACTCATAAGTACACTGACATTATGAAAATGTCACACATAAGCAATCTGAAACCTTGGCAGCTATGCTGCTTGTGCCCTGTAACAGAAGTTCATGCTGGTCAGCAGCGTCACTCAGCAGAGCAGCATTGGATGGCTCTCTGTGACAGGCCTGCTGTGGTGTGATCCGTGCGTCAGGCACCCGAAACCACGTGGCTAGAACGTCACTAGTGACTACATTGTGAGTCGAGCCAGGCACTCTTTAATTTAGTTCAACTACTGCCTCCTGAGATACGAGCAGAGTCGGGCAGTATTCCTAATGTTTTTATAGTCTGCACTGGTGTAAGTGCTGAAGGGGAATGGTAACCAGCTCTCGCCAAGCCACGGTATCCTGTGACATCACAGACTCGACCCCCGTGGCCTTTTGCTTACCCGCCGTGGCACACACTTCTGCCCCGGCAATATGGCAGAGAGCTGCTGGCATGCGGTATCCATAACCAGACCTGACCCCCCGCGGGCCGCACCTGAGACTGTTTGCTCAGGGTTGAGCGTGAAAGAATCATGCAGCCGCAACGTTAGGAGTCGTAGCAGCCATGGTGACTGGGACTGGCAGTCAATTCAACTACACAGTGCACTTTTTTTCAATGAGGAATTCAGGTATTTTTGTGGACTGAGTGAAGCTGTGTCTGTGCCCTGAGTGAACCGCAATATCCTGCGCCCGTTTGTCTGTGTGGGTCTGCAATCACATGACCTTCATTTGAGGGCCTGACTGGCGCCACTAAAACAATTTCAAGGTCCTAAAAGTTCATTGCGCTGACAATAACATTTTAATCCTAATTTTGAGTTGGCCTGCGATTTCATTGTCAGGGGACTCACAACTTTGACACGTTGAGAGCAATGGCCCCGAAAATTCTGGTGGTGCTATAGTGTGTTTATGGTTCAAAAGAATGACACTGCTAGTGCACAACTGTAAAAACTGCACTGAACAAAAGTCAACATCACAGCCTTTGTAGTGTTTGGAACTGGCTAAAAAAACCCTGACAGCCTAGACCCCTGCTCCACATTTTACTAAACTTTGGTTATCAGAGATCACATCACACCCCACACTTTCTATGTGTCTGTGCATTCAAGTAATCTATCGATAGGGGTAGGCCCCTTTTAAAGGGTGCAGGGTTATAAATACAAGCCGTAGAGACTGGCATAATGGCTTCAGCTCAGCTGATGAGTCACTTCAGCAGACAGATGCACATTTTATTAGAACTTAGTTTATTGTACAGTACTAGTGCACAGTACTTTTCAGGAGCCCTGAGCCGCGCAACATAGTTGAAGTCGCACTTAACTAGCTGGTGACGGTGGGGTGACTCTGGTCAGTGGTGACAGAGATAGTGTTGCTCATAGTTGAAATGTCACTCATAATTACACAAATTCTGAAAATGTCACACTTAGCAATTTGAAACCGTGGCAGCTATGGGAGTGCTGGGCGATTTGCAGCAGAACAACCGGTAGGGGCCCTGCCGCCACTGTGGACTCTACACACAACCGACAAGAGCCTGAAGTAAGAGCTAAAAATGGTTGTCATAAGGGGAGGAAAGGATCTTCGATGAGCCTCCTCATTTTGGGGTTTAGAACTTCCCCTGAACATTACCCCAAAAAAGTTTGTGTCACAGAGCTCCATTCCCAACTACCTCAGACCAAGTGCCTCTAGTTTCAGCAGCAGCGAAATTGAGAATAGGTTTGGTTGGTATCTTTAGTTGCAGCAGTTTGCTCCTGTCATTGCTTGACTCTATGGTTTGAAGAGGACAGTGTTCTGCTTCCCCATCCCCAAGATATTAATGGGCGTTTAGTCATATAACAAAGTATTAAACCTTCCTTCATACATGAGTCCTAATTCACTTCTTCTGTCCTGATGATGGTCCCGTTCATTGGTTGAACGTGGGAACAAATCTTTTACTCCTAAAAGTCGAAGATTATTAAAGCTGATTTAAGAATAAAGCAATCATTTTTTGGGAAATCTATAGAAAGAATAACACCATCATAGTGAGAGTATAAAGGAGCATGAGCTATTCCCTGAAAGAGGACATGTAAAATAAAAGCAAAAAATTGGTCAGAGGATATCTGAATCTATTTTGTTATATATTAAAGGAAAGTCATAGAAATAAACCAAAGATTCCGTGGTAGAAAGGCGGTTGGCCCATTACCATCACAGATAAGGCCGGGAGTCAAGTTTGATTGAGTAAAGTATACATCCTGTAGGTTGGCAAACAAATTCCAGAGCAAATACGCACCCCCCCCATTACCTGCCAAGGGCGCCAATCTGAGGGATAGCCCCGGGCGCCAGAAGCTCTAGCTACGCCACTGCTCTGGTGGAGTTTTAACCTGGCCAAAAAGTGTAGATAATAGGGCCACTGGAGCCCCGGGCCTTGCAGGTCTGGTGGACCAGGTCCTATCAGGTGAAGCAGGGCAAAGGAGAGGTCAGCAACCTGATGGACCTCAAGATCACCAGGAACCCTTGCAGGGTCCTGCATGTCAACTGCCTCAAATCTCACTTTGAGAGGTCTAAAGTCACCATGCTCTTGATGACAGATTTGGTGAGGAGGAGGAGGAGAGTGAACCTCTCCCAGATTTCCTCACCTCCGTAGAGCAAGGGGGTTCACTAGAGGGTGTGAACCTCTCCCCGAGAATGCCACTAGTTGCAGGAGCAATCCTTCTCTTTCTTCTCAATGACCCCCAGGCTCAACACTTGGTTTACCCAAGATATTGACACAAGGGACAGCATGCCTGTCAAGAATAAAATCTACAGGATGTCTGACAATGTGAGAGCTAGCATCAAGGAGGAGGTGTGCAAGATACTGGAGTTAAGGGGTGATTGAGCAGTGGTTCTGGTACCCAAGGCTGCCCACTCGGCACTGCACCAGAACTACTGTTCTGTGTGGAATACAGAGGGCTCAACTCAGTCACTAAAACTGATGCTTATCCCACCCCCAAAGTGTTGAGCTCATTGACTGGTTGGTGGCTGCCAAGTCCATGAGTACATTTGATTTTACATCATGGTACTGGCAGATTGCCTTGACATAGGGGGCTAAAGAGAGGTCTGCATTCTCCACCCCAAAGGGCAACTTTCAGTTTCAAGTAATGCCCTTTGGGTTAAAGATATCGTTGCCACCTTCCAGAGGTTGATCAGCTGGGTCCTGGCTGGGTTGGATGACTTCAGTGCTACCTACTTCGACAACATTGCAGTCTTTAGCTCTAGCTGGAATGACCTCCTGCACCACATAACACATATTTGTAAAGTGCACATTCACCCAAGGGTATCTTGAGACTGAATAATAGATGTTTATTGTTACCCAACTCAATGGTACTCATTTTACCTACCTCAAATGAAAGGCTGAGTGAACCCACCGGGATTTGAACCTATGACCACAAGGTCGAACACAGGCCCCTACAGTAGCTGCATTAGTCCACTAAGCCACCAGACCCTGCATCAAGAGAGTGCTTCAGTCCCTGCAGCGGGTATTCCTGACTATCAAAACAAGTAAGTAGGGGCAAGGTGGAGCCCCTTAAAACCAAGATACAGACCATCCTGGTTTGGGAAACCTCAAGGCCAAGTAAAAGGGGAGAGCTTTCCTGGGCCTCACCAGTTATTACAGGAGGTTTGTCAAGTGATATGGAACCATTGTTAACCCCTCGATAGAGCTGACATCTAAGAAGCAGTCCAAGAAGTTTATCTTGACAGAGGTGTAAAAAAAAGCTTTTGACACCTTGAAGGGGACTATGTGCACAGATCAGTGCTCAAGGCACCTGAATTCTCCAAAGATTTCATTGTATGAATAGGCACGTCGGAGCATGATATTAAGGGTTTTATCTCACAGCTGAATGAGGAGGGCTTGAACCAACCTGTCGTCTTCATTAGCATGAGGCTACTTCCCAGGGAACAGAGGTGGAGTGGAATAGAAAGGGAAGCCTTTGGAGTGGTCTGAGCACTGAAGAAGTTGAGACCATACGTGTTTGTGACCCACGTCCAGGTTCAGGCAGACTGCAGAACTCTGGCTAATGCATTGAGGTTTTCCATCTCCCCACCAGGAATAGTCTTCACACTTGTGCCTCACCTTAGAACCAATACTGATGGCCTTTCCAAGTTTTTCTGCCTTAGAAATGAGAACTGCCATGAGGGTGGGTCGTTCTCCCAATTTTTACCTGGGGGACATATGTTAGACCTGACATCCTTGGCATGGTATTCTCCCAAACATTTTTGCCTTCAACCCTTTACTTTGCTGGACTTGTTTCTGTTGGCATCAGGCTTAAACCTCCCATTTAATACTAATTTGTCACTCCTAAAGTAGGCCCTATAGGCTCTTAAGGCAGGGTTCATGGTACTTGAAAAGTAGGACTTTATTATAGGTTTATGTTTTACATGTCCTGGCAGGAAAAAAATCGTAAAGTCGTTTTTTAACGGCTGTAAGACTATCCCTCACATAGACTAAAACTGGGTTACCTAATTACACTCAATAAGTGCTATCTTCAGTTTGGGACTAGATAGAGATATGTTGTTTAAACTCACATGAAATTTAATTTAAATTCCTCCTTAATGGTAAAGTTGGATTTTAAATTGCTATTCGAAAACTGCCACTTTTAGAAAGTTGGCACTTTTCCACCTAAACCAATTGTGACTTTCTGCCAGTGTCCAGGGTCATATGACAGTGAGTGGCTCTGCTTTTGGGGGTTTTGTATTACTTCCAGACGGATATACAAAAGAGGCCTAGTTATGAGGGGAGAGGGTCTTCCTGACAGGATAACTGAGAGGAGTTGTGCCTGCCCTGATTACATTTCAAAGGACCCTGTCTGCAGCACACACAAAGGAACATGACACCAGGCCTGCCCTTGCCTTTGTCACCCTAGACAGATTAGAGCCAGGATCCAGGGAAGGGGAAGAACTGACCAGAACCAGTTTTGGGGATAGGCCAAGTAATTCCACACACAAATACCGGCACCTGATACAAAAGTATGATCTTCAGAACCTCTCATCAGAACACTCCTGGAGCTGAGGAAGATTCGGGAGAAGGACTGCCCGGCTCTTTGAGGAAGAGGCACTGCCCTGCTGACTGAAGAAGGGAGATTGGACCTGATTGCCCTAAACCTAGGCTACCCAGAGTGACTCCTACTGTCAATTGGCGGACTTCCTGTGTGAGTTGCAGGGACACAATAAGCTTCCAAATGTCTCCCTGCAACTGTTCAGCCAACCAGCAGCAACTGGGCCTACTAGGACCTGCCTGAGTACTGCTGCTGGACTCTCTTGAGTGAGTTCTGATTCCCAAGAGGTGCCCCCTAGGTCTTGCAAATATCTTAATCTAAGGGGGGGAAGAGAAGCTCTGATCCATCCGGCTTCCAATGGTTAGTACAAAAATCAGAGAGGGGGGGAGAATGGATCACTTGTCCTGTATACCAGGGTCTTTGTTCCTCTGGGAAACTTTATGGAAACCCTCATATACGTACACAGGCGTTGGCGGTATATCTTGGTTCTCCGCCTAAGTGTACTGTAGCAGCATCATCAACGGGTCTTTATCTTTGTGAGTGTGCTGTGCCTCCACCTGGAGGAAGACCAACTGGCTTGCCAGTAGTGTCCAGAAATGAAAAACAAGAGGACGTTTGTGTGCTCTAGTGGAATGAGTTAAAAATCCCTACATCACTTAACAGTAAATATTTATTGGAAAAAACAGTGATGTGGGTAATTAAAAGCTGGGTCGTGCGTGTGTGGATCAAGTTACTAACCCATCGCACTGGTGTTGGTCAACATGTTTCAGCCTCGTGCTGATTTCTAGAGGCTTTCTTCAGGACCGAGATGTGTGTCTGGGAGGGCCTTGTGGCTCCTGTTAGAGTGGCCAACTTACCACTTGTGCGCAAAAAGGTCAGACCAGTCGTATCTGTGCCTCTATCCCATTGTGATGCGCTTCCTAGGGATGCCGTTACGCTAGTAGGGACCACAGTCGGTTCTCTTTTGCCATTTGCTTGTACTAGCTATGGAAACGGTGTCCCGGGTCTTACACCCTTGGTTGGCATCAGAGAAAACTCCTCCAGATGAAAAGGTGAAGATACAGAAGTTCTGGCTCCTCGTGACCACAAAGTGACCTCTGTACACTAACATCGACCATTGTGATGACCAGCAATGCAAGACCTGCGCTTCGTTCCATCAATTGCCATCACGAAGCTCCAGCGACAACTGGCTCTTCGCACTACAGCAGCAATCGTCTGCAATGCTTGAACTGTTCTTTGTGCTGACAGCATCCTCCTTGCAACCCTGTCCCACCAACAAAAATGCCAACCTTTGCACCCGTCCTGAAAAGGTAACTCTTCAACAGGACTGAACTGGTCCCTATTTCCAACCGTGCTCCATCGTGGTCGGCCTAAACTTGTGACTTTCCACCCTGTCAAGTGTGACCAGATAACCATGTGTGGCCCTTTGAGCTTCTTGGACTATTTTCACCTAAAACTTTAAAAACGTATATCTTTGGTTCTACTGATTGGAATTTTCTTGTTTTAGTATCAGATTATTTGTTATAATCTTCTCTATTTTTCTAAAAATTTGGATTTTTCTTGTGTTGTGCTTTCAGTGCTTTCCTTTTATTACTGTTTGAGTGATGCATAACTACTTTTCACTTTGCATCTAAGTTAAGCCTGACTGCTTTGTGCCAAGCTACTAAAGGGTTAATTTACTTAGTGACTTTTGTGGTTCACCCTGACAAGACTTGCGTTTATTATTTGAGTAGGCCTTTCAACTAAGAACCCAATTTCTTACACTTACAGACTAATACTTACAGGCACTCAGTGGTATAGAGTGACTTGCGGATGACCTGTCGATTTAATAGTGCTGCACATCATATTGTTTCAAGAGAGACTCAGAGAAATACCCATCTATTTCGGTTGTGGCAGCGTGCTTAATAAGTAATGCATACATCTCATTAATTAATTTGGCTGCAAGGCCCATCACTGGTCAGAGGAATTGCCACAATAGTCAAAAGCATTCTCTACTTTAAGAAATATTACAAAGCATGATAAATTAAAAGTCAGTCAAGTGAGTTAAGGCCTTTGCCAGATCCACATGTGAGAGGCATCCTTGCCAGACACAAATCCATAGTCCTGTTTATGGAGGTCTGACAGTGTGGCAAAGTATTTTTTGCTAAAAGTACCCTCATGATACAGGGAAAGCACTTTAAGTGAAAAATCGTTCCTCAGACAGCTGTATAATGGTGATGCTTTTAGCAATGTGCTTGTTCCTCTACATAAATCACTAAAGTGGGGTTTTGTTTTTGAGAAACAAACACATTTGCACATGAGCTGCCTAGCTCAGCAGCATGCTCCTCGTCAGTTTCTCAGTAACAAACCCAAAATAGAGGGTTGGTTTTTGCAAAGCAAAAATTAAATGGCTCAGATGCACAGGGAGTTTTCTCTATTACCTCTGCACACATTGATAATTAATCCTGTTTGGGCCCACAAAACCTCACACACCATACCCATGAAAGAACATTTTACATCTGAAGACCTATGCTAAGCAGGGCTGGTCTGTCAACACATCAATCAGCATTCCTGTGGCAGAAAACCTGTTATGCCACAGAATTCTAACAGCAGAGTCAGCTTACACACCGCCCTCGAAGAACATCTAGTGGGTCCCCACCACTAGATGTGTTTGGCAGACAGGCAGAGAGGGAGCCTTAATAAATTACATCAAGGCTTCCACTCCATCAAACACCAAGGGCGTGATTACAAGTTTGCTGAACCCATGGTGGCGGTCCAAGCACAGCCGCACTGTGGGACTGCCCGCAGTATTCCGACTGTGGCAGTTGGACCGCCACAGGACCGCTGCGACTGCCAGGGATCCAGGATCCTGCTACATTTGTGCAGTGATTAGAGGCAGAAATATGCTAGCCGTGTAACTGCGGCAGAGCCAAGCATATTTCAAATTGCCTCACCACCACCTTTTTCATGACGGTGAGCTCACCATGAAAAGAGTGGGGATGAGGCAACTAATATGGCCCTAATAGGGCCCTCTGTCACCTTAGAGCCAGGGGGGCAAGAGGTGCAAATGTTGTGTCTCCCTCAATTTGCACTCCCAGTTCCTGCATGGCGTGGTATGTATGACCGGAGAGATGAGATTACCCAGGCTGAGCTGAAGTGGACATCCAAAGTACATTGTGGCACCTGGGTCCAGCAAAGGCACTTCCCTCGGTGGATTAGAGGAGCTAATGGTGTTTAATCAGAGGTTCAGTGACCCATTAGTCCTAAAAAATGACTCTGGTGAAATACTGGTCATGACTATGCTACTTTGTTAATGAAGGGAGTGCAAGCTGGCATATTCACTCTGTGGCTGCCTAGGCCGGAGCAGTTTCCCTCACTGCCAGAGACCTGCACCACTGCGGACCACCTTGACGGCACCCTGGAGTAGTGACCCGCACCACTGGATCCTCACCTGCAACCTCCCTCAGTCTCTCTTGAACCTAAATTTCCCCACCCCCACCAGCATGGCAGGTCCTTGCCTGACCGCTACGGGGAACAACTCCTACACCCTTGTCTATTCTCCTAATCTCTCCAAAGCTGCTGCGAAAACCTTCAAACACTCCATCCTGAAAAAACACCCAGAGACCCTGATCTCTGACCTTCGATTTAGCGTAGACAAGGGCACAGTCATCAATGACTTCATCTTCTACTCCAGAAAAAGATCCCTATGGCTCAAAACCATCTCGAACTTCCTTAACGTGCACGAATCCAGGAACATCCCATACGGCACTAAGCTCTCGATCACGCCCTCCTCAATCTTGCGAGCTGACCTCACCATAACCCTATACAAAAACGGCACTGTCCTGATCCAAGCTACAACCAAAAACCTTAACAAATTTGCGGACCTTTTCACCCTCCTCAAAAAACATGTGCACGACCCGCATCCTACCTTGCTCCCTCAACACCAACTGTCGCCACTTAACCCCCTCTCTCGCCCCATTCAATGCAGCCCCATGGTAAAGGACAATAGCCCCCGCTTAGTATTACCAGAGCCCCCACCACTCCCCCACCCCCTTCAAGGGTGTGGATCAGACCAACCCAACCCTGGCCGCTCCCCACCCTAAACGGCTCGCGAGATTATGTCTCCCATAATTCCTCTGGGAATTCTCTTCCCACCCCTACACTACCTCCGCCACCCCTCAAGGAGATCCGGCCGCCACCTCCCTCCTCCATTCAGTGCTCATCCCCCACCTACATAATGAATCATATGCCTGACACCTGCAGGGTAGCAAACACCCGCCCCAACGATCAATCAATCAATCAATCAGTTAATTTGTAAAGCGTACTACTTACCCGTAAGGGTTTCAAGGCACTGGGGGTGGGGAGGGTGGGGGGTGCTGCTGCTACTGGTCGAAAAGCCAGGTTTTGAGTCGTCACCTGAAAGTCAGCAGGTCTTCGGTTTGATTTGATTTGATTTGATTTGATTTTGATTTGATTTATCTATTTGTATAGCGCGCGATTGCCCGAGGGCGTCTTGGCGCTGAGATATACCACTGGGTCTGATGATGATGACTAAGGCTGTGTGGAGAAAAGCCATGTTTTGACTTCCTTTCTGAAGGATATCAGGGATGGGCTGGTTTTTATGTCTAGTGGTAGTTTGTTCCATATTCTTGCTGCGTGTAACAAGAAGCTTCTTCCACCCCAGTTGGTTTTCCGAACTCTAGGGACCCTGATGCATTTCATTTGGCTGGATCGAAGTAGTCTGTTTGGCTCATATAGTTGCAGATGTGATTTTAGAAATTGTGATCCAGTTCCGTTTAGTGCCTTATATGCCAAGCATAATGATTTAAAATGTATCCTACTTGCAATTGGTAGCCAGTGCAGGCTTTTTAGTTTATGGCTTACTTGTTCGAATTTTGGTATTCCTAATATCAGCCTGGCTGCTGCATTCTGCAGGCGTTGCAGCTTAATTAGAATTTTCTTCCTTGCTCCGGCATATAAGCCGTTCCCGTAATCCAATCTGGACAAGGCTAGTGCTGTTACCACTGTCTTGCGTGAATCATACGGTAAGTATGGTAGAATTTTTTTAATCATTTTTAGAATGTACCATAGTGACGAAGCTAGTTTGCTGGCTTGAGCGTCGAAAGAAAGGTTATTGTCTAACAAGACCCCTAGGTTTTTTACCTTTTCTGACGACTCTGGGCATCTTCCCATATCTTTAGGCCACCATAAGGGGGACCAAATGTTTGTGTCTCTTCCTAGTATCATGACCTCACTCTTGTCCCCGTTTAGCTTCAAGCAGTTCATTCTCATCCATTGACTGATTTTTGTCATGCAGATTTGAAATTTTTCTGCTGTGTCCTGTACCTCCTTGCTTATTGACACCACAATTTGGGTGTCATCGGCGTAGGATATAGGAGTGAAGCCGTTGTTCCTTATTATTTGTGCCAGTGGGGCTACATATAAATTAAAGAGGGTAGGGCTCATCGATGAGCCCTGCGGGACTCCGCATGGTAGCTTGAACAGCTTGGATTTCGCTTCTCCTAATTCTACTGAGAAAGTTCTGTTCTCTAGGTAGGAGGCTGTGAGAGCGCATGCTGTGTCATGTATGTGTGCTGTTTTTAACCGTGTAATGAGGATTTCGTGGCTGACCGTGTCGAAGGCCGCCGATAGGTCGAGTAATATCAAGGCGGCCTTCGATCCATTGTCCATTATTTGCCTAAGCTCTTCCACTGCTGTAATCAGGGCTGTCTCCGTCCCGTGTTCTGCCCGGAAACCGAACTGGGAGTGATCCAGCCAATCTCCGTCCGTCAGATGTTGCGATAGCTGTTTATTTAACAGTTTCTCCAAGATTTTTGCGGCAAAAGGGATCCTGGCTATGGGTCTATAATTGCTGGGATCTTCGTAATCTAGGTTGGGTTTTTTCAGCAGTGGCCTGATAGATATCATCTTCCAGTCATCTGGGAAGATATTGGTATTAATAATTTTGGCGAATAATTTTTCTAATACTAGGCTTAGTTGTATGGAACATACCTGCATTATTTTGGGTGGACAGGGGTCCATTGGGCTGCCCGAGTTGGTAGTGTGGATCTCTTTCTCAATCTGTTCAGCTGTAGGTGGTGTAAATCTAAAAACTGATTGATTTCGTTGAGTTAGTGGCTGTGATGTGTCCCCTATCGGTTTGTCGTAGGTTGAGGGGGAGGGTGTTCCAGTTCTTGGCAGCGCGGTGGGAGAAGGACCTGCCTCCGGAGGTGGTTCTACGGATGCGCGGGACCATGGCCAGGGCGTGGTCAGCGGAGCGGAGTTTCCTGTTGGGTACGTAGAAGAAGAGTCGACTGTTGAGATAGGCTGGGCCGGTTTTGTGGAGTGCCCTGTGTGCGTGGATCAGGAGCTTGAAGGAGATTCTTCTGTCGACGGAGAGCCAGTGCAGGTTCCTCAGGTGGGGGGTGATGTGGTCGTGGCGTGGGACGTCGAGGATCAGGCGTGCAGAGGCATTCTGGATTCTTTGCAGTCTGTTGATGAGCTTAGACGGGGCTCCGGCATAGAGGGCGTTTTCGTAGTCGAGTCGGCTGCTGACTAGGGCCTGGGTGACTGTTTTCCTCGTGTCTGTCGGGATACATCTGTAGATCTTGCGGAGCATACGGAGGGTGTTGAAGCAGGTAGAGGAGACTGCGTTGACTTGTTTGGTCATGGTGAGTGTCGAGTCGAGGATGACTCCCAGGTTGCGTGCGTGGTTGGTAGGAGCCGGGGGTGTCCCCAGTGATGCGGGCCATCAGGAGTCGTCCCATGCTGAGGGGTTGGGCGCAAGGATGAGGATCTCCGTCTTGTCTGAGTTCAGTTTAAGTCGGCTTTCCTTCATTCAGTCGGCGACAGCCTTCATTCCCTGGTGGAAGTTGGATTTGGTGGTGGGGGGTCCTTGGTGAGGGAGAGGATCATCTGCGTGTCGTCGGCGTAGGAGATTATGTTGAGGTCGTGCTGTTCGGAGATGCGTGCGAGTGGTGCCATGTAGACGTTGAACAGTGTCGGGCTGAGGGAGGATCCCTGTGGGATGCCGCAGATGATCTCGGAGGCTTCGGACCGGAACGGGGGGAGGCGGACTCTCTGAGTTCTGCCGGAGAGGAAGGAGGTGGTCCAGTCCAAGGCCTTGTCTCGGATCCCTGCGTCGTGGAGGCGCGTGCGCAGTGTGCAGTGGCAGACGGTGTCGAAGGCAGCGGAGAGGTCCAGGAGGATGAGGGCCGCCATCTCGCCGTTGTCTAGAAGGATCCTGATGTCGTCTGTGGCGGCGATGAGGGTGGTCTCGGTGCTGTGGTTGCTGCGGAATCCTGATTGGGATGGGTCCAGGATGCTGTTGTCTTCGAGGTGACGGGTGAGCTGGGTGTTTACTATCTTCTCGATGACCTTTGCTGGGAACAGAAGCAGGGAGATGGGCCGGAAGTTCTTGAGGTTGCTCGGGTCCGCCTTGGGTTTCTTCAGTAGGGCGTTCATCTCGGCATGCTTCCAGCTCTCAGGGAAGGTAGCGGTCTCGAAGGAGAGGTTGATGATGCTGCACAGGTGGGGTGCGATGGAGCTGCCGGCTTTGTTGAAGATGTGGTGTGGGAGAGGGTCAGACGGGGAGCCGGAGTGGATAGTGCCCATGGTCTTGATTGTGTCCTCGATGCTCACGTTGGCCCAGGTTGTCAGGGAGTCGTGGTCGATGGGGTGCGGTGGGTCCGGCGTGTCGAGGCCTGTAGGGTCGTCCGGGGGTTGAAGCTGTCATGGATGTCGGTGATCTTGCGGTGAAAGAAGGTGGCGAGGGAGTCGCACAGGGCTTGCGATGGCGGGATGTCGTTGGCGCTGGAGCTGGGGTTGGAGAGTTCCTTCACGATGTTGAATAGCTCCTTGCTGTTGTGTGCGTTGTTGTCAAGGCGATCTTTGAAGGAGGTCTTTTTGGCGGTCCTGATGAGGTGGTGGTGGTTGCGGATGGCGTCTTTGTGGGCAGCCCGGCTGTCCGGCGTCTTGTCGCTGTGCCATTTGTTCTCCAATTTCCGGCACGTGCGCTTTGATGCTAGTAGTTCCGGGGTGAACCAGCTGGCTCTCTTGCTGGTGTCTCTGTTGGTTGGCTTTTTCAGCGGGGCTAAGGTGGTGACGCAGTCGTCCATCCAGCGTCTGAGGGCGCGTGCACCATCGTCGGGGTTGGTGGGGTTGGACGATCCCTCGACCAATCCGCCTAGAGCGCCTAGTCTCACACAAACCACTCCTCTCAGGGTTCTCGACTCAGGTCAACCTGACTCCACTGCTATGCCACCAGCACTTGCCAATAGATTAGTTCCCAAATCATGGTCCTCCCGCCTGCTAGCTCCTCCCTCCGACTTGGATACTGAAACTCACCCAAGGGTCTATGGCACAGGTTAACCTAGCCCCACTACCATACTACCAGCGCATGACAACCGAATCGCTCCCGAACCATTGACCTCTGGCCCGCAAGGGCTTCCTTCTTACATGGATATTGAAACTCTGCACCACAGAGCAGCTAAACTAACTCAGAGCATCCATAACTCCATTCTGGAACTAAAGAACCTCCTTCACCTCACCAAACTCTCCTTCTCGAATTTCAAGCTCCCGCTGAACTCTACTCCCCCCTTGTCACTGAGCACCCCATCACCCGTTACCGATATCCTTGAGACACCTTTGCCCTCGCAAGCAGCCCTGCCACCTATCGGAAGAGGAAATTCTACCCCTCCTCCTCACTTACAAATGTGCCCCTGTAACCCCAAGCTCACTAGACATAACAGAAGAGGAAATTCTAGCCATCCTCCTTACTTACAACCCTGCCCCGGTAACCCCAGGTCTACCAGATGTGAGTGATGAACATACTATCGGCACGGTTGCAATCAACCCCAACAGATCAGCTTCCCGCCGCAACAGAGGAGTGGTTGATAGCAACCTAGCGCTAGTACCCTTGTCTGTCCTAACTCACGACACTCTCTCCGACCCCCCTCTGTCCGGCCTTCTAATTAACTGCCGCTCAGCAGCTAAGCATGCAGCGAATATCGACGATCTCATCCTGAGCCAAAACCTCGACCTAGCAATCCTGACCGAATCATGGCTCAATGAATCCTCATCTCCCTGCCTAGACCTCTTAGTCCCTCCCAACTATAACATTGCAAGACTGGACAGGCAATCTAATAAACAAGCATTGAAAATGCAATAGGTCTCACCCTCGTTTAGGTTAAAGCAATTCTGTTTGTAATTAGGTGGCTTTTTAGCTTTGCTTTTATTAGTGTTTTTCAAACTTTCATGTACATTACAGGCATATGTACGCATATATGTATATGTATATGTATGCATGCATTTATATTTGTATTTATATAGATATGCAGAAGTATATATATGTTTATATATGTATGTATATATATACACATACATATATATAAATGCATATATATATATATACATATATATATTCACTTAAAAAAACCATAGGTTTCACACATGTTATAGTTAGCTGGACTTTTCACTCGTAAAAAACCATTGAAATTCCCCCGTTATAGTTAGTTCAGATAACTATAACTCGCGCGCCCGCAATCCACTGCTCATGACGTCACATATTACATCACTCATGACATGGTCAGTGGCATCACTCATGACATCACTGATGACATCATCCTTGTGATAGAGTGGCGGTCGCGCGAGTTATAGTTATCTGAACTAACTATAACGGGGGAATTTCAATGGTTTTTTACGAGTGAAATGTCCAGCTAACTATAACATGTGTGAAACCTATGTTTTTTTAAGTGAATTTGCAAGGTTTTTTAAATGCTAATTCCTAACTATAACGTGTGTGAAACCTATGGTTTTTTAAGTGAATTTGTAAGGTTTTTTAAATGCTAAATTATGTATGTATTATTATATTTTTTATATATTTATTTTACAATAAACTACCTATGTATATAGTTATAGATTGACTGTATCCTATAATATGGAATGGCTCGTTTAAAATGTTTTTTTTTTTTTGCTTTTAAGGTTTTTCACGGTGCGCGCACGGTGCGCGCACCCCGCGATTTTTTGAAAAAAAAATAAAATGTTTTTTTCATCCTTTGGGGTCCTTCAGGGACCCCCTGACAAAGGCTAGGGGGTCAGGAACTCTCTACCCTGCCCCCTTTTCACGTTCTCCACCTTTCTTTTTCCCTGTCACACACAAAACACACAAAATGGCGGCCGACACTTCCTGATTTCGACGGATTCGAATGTTGACTGACATGTAACCACCAATCAGAATTACGCTCGCGCACGTTAGGGTGCGCGCACTGTGCGCGCACGGTGCGCGCTTATAGATATTTATGTACTTTTAACTGCAATTTTCTCAGGAACTACTGAACAGATTGACACCATATATGCAAAAGGCACATGCCTGACCTGAGGACTACCTCTTTGCCAAATTTCAAGTAATTCTGTTCAGCCGTTCGGGCTGTACCTTGGACTAAAGGTCCTATGGGAAAATGCATGGGGAAAACACGTTTTGGGCCCCCCCTTTTTTCTCAGCCCCCGCTTGACGAATCACCCCGAGACTTTCAGGGTAGGAGCTGAGCGGTGTGCCCCATTAGTTTTGAAAACTTAGCGAGGATTCGTCAACCGGTGCCAAAGTTATTCAAAATAGAATTTTCAGATTTCCTATGGAAACTCGGTCCTAACTATCACTATCTACTGGCGACCACCAGTAGATAATGTACATATGTGTGCGCATAGAGAGGTAGGTAGAGGTAGAGAGGTAGAGAGATAGCGGTAGAGAGGTAGAGGTGTAGAGAGTAGTAGAGAGAGAGGTAGAGAGTAGTAGAGAGAGAGGCAGAGAGAGAGGTAGAGAGGGGTAGAGGTAGAGAGTGAGTAGAAGAGAGTAGAGAGTGGGTAGTAGCGAGTAGAGAGTGAGTAGTAGAGAGTGAGTAGTAGAGAGTAGTAGAGAATAGTAGAGAGTAGTAGAGAGAGTAGTAGAGAATAGTAGAGAGTAGAGTGAGTAGTAGAGAGTGATTAGTAGAGTAGAGAGTAGTCGAGAGTAGTAGAGAGTAGTTGTGAGTAGTAGAGAGTAGTAGAGAGTGAGTAGTAGAGAGTAGCAGAGAGTGAGTAGTAGAGAGTGAGTAGTAGAGAGTAGTAGAGAGTGAGTAGTAGAGAGAGAGTGAGTAGAGAGTACAATAGAGTGAGTAGTAGAGAGTAGTTGTGAGTAGTAGAGAGTAGTAGAGAGTGAGTAGTAGAGAGTAGTAGAGAGTGAGTAGTAGAGCGAGTAGTAGAGAGAGTAGTAGAGAGAGTAGTAGAGAGTAGTTGAGAGTGAGTAGTAGAGAGTAGTAGAGAGTGAGTAGTAGAGCGAGTAGTAGAGAGAGTAGTAGAGAGAGTAGTAGAGAGTAGTAGAGAGTGAGTAGTAGAGATTAGAGAGAGTAGTAGAGAGTAGTAGAGAGTGAGTAGTAGAGAGTGATTAGTAGAGAGTAGAGAGTAGTAGAGAGTACTATAGAGTGAGTAGTAGAGAGTAGTTGTGAGTAGTAGAGAGTAGTAGAGAGTGAGTAGTAGAGTGAGTAGTAGAGAGTGAGTAGTAGAGAGTAATAGAGTAGGTGCCCGTATTTTAAGTGCTTTACGCTCCTGGACAGACCTAGACATATATAGGTGAGGTAGACTTTACGTGCCTCACGCTCCTGGATAGACCCAGAGACCCACATCTTGGGGGATAGACTTTAGGTGCCTGTGGTTTACGTGTCTTATGCTCCTGGACAGACTCCACAGACCCATCTACTGGCAGGGTAGACTTTAGGTGCCTGTGGTTTATGTAGCTTATGCTCCTGGGTGGACCCCACAGTCCCATCTACTGGTGGTGTAGACTTTACGTGCCTGTGGTTAATGTGCCTTCTGCTCCTGGACAGACCACACAAAATATATTTACGATGCCCTCGCACAATTCCCATGATGTGTCACCGCATGTCTGCGCAACATGCTCGGACACAATCTCTGTGCATCACACACGACACAGCACAGGATCCACCTCAACTGAAGGTTTTTTAACTACTCTATACAAATGGACTCGGTGCCAGCAAATCTCTTCAGACTTCGCAAGGGGCGGGAAAGCGTTATACACATGCCATTTCAAACTAAAATGTCCAGGCTACTTGTGAAGTATCTGGGTAGGCCCATGACAAGCTTGCGGCTCTTAGACCTATGCCACACAGTAGTGGGGAGGCAGGGGACGACCAACACTTAATTTAGACATCCA
Organism: Triturus cristatus; assembly: GCF_964204655.1. Classification (NCBI taxonomy): domain Eukaryota; kingdom Metazoa; phylum Chordata; class Amphibia; order Caudata; family Salamandridae; genus Triturus; species Triturus cristatus. Next base: position 525,664,992 of record NC_140592.1, read on the forward strand.
CATATGAGTGTGGGTGCCGTAAGGCCGCGGCAAGGAGAGAAGGCGCTTAAGGCAGGCACAAAAAGGGCTTCATTTCCTTCCCAGGATGATGGCACATTAAATCTGTGCAGCTGTGGGATTGCAGCCGCCTCCACTTCCCCAGCTGTCAGGGCAGCCTGGCTTCACTGGAAGCGGAAGAGTCAACCGGGGCCTGTGACTTACGCTGCGATTACCGAGGAATGCGCAGCAGAAACATCGGAGAGTGCACTTTGTGCATTCTATAGGCACTTAATTAACTTCATCCCAAGCCTTAAATCACCATCACTTTCACATGCAATATTTCATACTACTTCTGCACTCTGGACACGCCCAGCCAGACGGGCTTTTAATTAATTCTAAGCAGCACAAAGTTACTTCTCACCAACCGTTAACTTCTGCGGGTTTAACCATAAACAAACTTTCGCACAGCTTATAATTTTTAAAACGGGCTTTGCTAGAATCTCTCTACTTCAGACGGGCTACCATTTTGTGAACTGCCAACCAACCCCACAAAGATGAAGTGACCTCATAGGAGAGCAGGATGTGAACTTCGCAATACGTTCACCGAAGCAACATAAAAACAAGTCTAAACGCGTACGAGCAGTGAGGGAACCAGTGGTGCGCACGCACCACAGAGGAGCGGGGGGAGGGAGCGCGGAAGCGAGGCGAACACGCGCTGCTGCGCGTGCTAGACACGGTCGGGAATGGCCATTGCAAAGGCGGGACATGCGCCTGCCTTTGCCCAATCACGTGCCTTTTCTAAAAAAAAAAACATGCGAAAGCCAATGCCTGCCGGCGAAAGCCTGATCACAAGCACAAGCGTGTGGTCAGCTTTCAAAACCCCATACAAAAGGGCACTCGCTGCGCGAGCAGTGTTACGCACTGCAACGCAGGTGCAAGCCCTAAAAAGGGGGAGGCATCGCCTGCATCTACCGCTCTAACCTCCTCGTCACTGAACTTCTGGCAAATTCCACAGACTCCTGCAAATACCTTGCACTTTCCATATGCAGCAACGCCACCCAACTGAGTAGACTGCACATCTTTTACCACCCCCCCAGGCATGAACAACACCTTCACCGACCACCTCATGGAAATCATCACAGCCAAGGTTTCCCCCAATTCTAAAGACATTTTCCTATTGTGATTTCAATCTGCACTGGAGCGACATCAAGGACCCTCAGGTCAACGCCATCAAAGACCTCCTGGCTGACCAAGCCCTTACCCAAGCCTGCTCACTCCTAACACACTCAAAAGGCACCACTCTAGCCAGGATAATCGCTAAAGAGTCAATGGTAAAGCTTATCTCTATAGACCACGCTATCACTTTCCTACTACCTGGCACCCACAAGACATGGGCACTGCAACCTGTGATTCTGAAACGTTGGGAAAGAGACACCAAGAACCTTGATCATGGGGAACTGGCTGCTTGCTGCAAGTCTGACCTCCCCTCCCCCCTCATATCACAACGGTCAAGGACCTCAATGATCATTACTCCATGACTGTATCTAACACTCTTGATGATCTTGCTCCGCTAAAGCTAAAAAGAACCCAAATCAAAGACAGAAACCCCTGGTTCAACAGATCCCTAAACAATGAGAGGAGATCCCTCCGGCAGGCAGAAAGAATGTGGAGAGAGCACCACTCAGCCTCACATTTAAAACTTCTCCGCCAGTCCAGAAACACCTATAACAGGAACATCCTCAACTCAAAAAAAGAATTCTTCAGATCCGAACTGGGTAACTCCAAGAACAGACCTCGCAAGCATTTCGAAATGGCCAAACACCAATCCAACAAACTGACTTAAAACCTCTAGAGAAACCCCTAAATCCTCAATATCAGGCGAGGAATTCTCCTCCTTTTTCTCCAACAAATTCACTACCCTAGGAAACGAACTTAGATCCACCACCGGCTCCCAACCCCTTCTGGATCTGCCTCTGATCTTTGCGCTGTCCCCTCAGACGTCACCCAAAAACCAAGTGCACTGGACCAATTTCAAAGTTTATGACGAATATTCCGTCTCGAAAATTCTTTCCTCCCTAAACCCAAACAACCACTTTAATGACCCACTACCCGCTAACTGCTTAGCCGCCGCCTCTCAATCTATCATTCCTAGTTGGACTGCATTAATCAACGCCTCCCTTCTACAGGGGTCGATACCTGACTCCCTGAAAGCCGGCCAGGTCCTCCCCATCTTAAAATGACCTATGCTGGATCCCGCTTCCCTGACAACTTTAGAACTATATCTAATATCCCACGCCTAGCTAAAGTTCTAGAGAAATGTGTGCAACAGCATTTGAGCCAACACATCACCAACTTCCCCCTACTAGACGACTTCTAATCCGGATTCAGGCCTGGACATAGCACTGAAACCACCCTTCTCCACATCGTGGATGATGCACTCCAAGCCCTTGATCAAGGCAAAACCTGTCTACTAATCCTTCTAGATCTATCCTCGGCTTTCGATACGGTCATACACAAAAAACTCCTTGAACGCCTCAAACTCAGGATGGGTCTGGATGGCTCTGTCCTGTAATGGTTTAGGTCCTTCCTCCAGAACCGCTCACAGAGATTCCTAATCAATGGTAACCTGTCCGCTCCCTCTCCGATCATGGTTGGAGTCCCTCAAGGATCAACCTTGCCCCCTACCCTCTTCAATCTTTACCTTGAACCGCTAGCTGAAGTACTACACAAGGCAAATATCTCCTCCCACATGTATGCAGACGACACCCAGATCTACATCAAAATCTCTTCTCCTGAGGAGATTCTTTCCCTGAATGAGGCCTTGAAGTTGACTGTCCATTGGCTCACCGCCAACCAGCTCAAACTCAACACAAAAAAAACAGAATTTCTCCTAATCCCCCCACCCAAAACAAACCCTGACATTCAGGAATGGATTAAGCCGATCACAGCTTTGAACTGCCCACCGACCATAGTGGACTCCGCCAAATCCCTGGGAATAACCCTTGACTGCAGCTTGAACATGTGTGACCACATCAACTCAATGGCCAAATCAGCCAGATTTCACCTGAGCTACCTAAGAAAACTGAAACCCTTCTGTTAGAATTGGGAATCTCTGGTTGACACAGGTAGAGGCTTGTGTCAAGCAGGGATCCTCTCTTCCAGTCAGGGTAAGGGGTTACACTCCAGCAATAACCCCTGCTCACCCTCTAGGAAGCTTGGCGCGAGCAGACAAGGCTTATTTCAGGGCGCAATGGTTGAGCATTTGTGACCACATACAATAATTCAATGATACCCCCACAAATGGATCCCACACTGGTTTATCAAAAATTGATGTCTTTTATATAAGCAGACTTATCACAAGACCCAATACCGTTACATGGGCCCGCAATACTCTTAGTAATAAGCAGTTCCTGAGTTTAAGCGTATTTCAGGAGTTCCGTGCGCTTCGTGCGCTTTGTCCGGCTCGTACGGGCTGGAAGCTGTTTTAGGAGCAAGGCTCACAAGCGTTGAAGGCGCTCCGGACGGAGCGTACACCCTGCGGTGCTCACGAGCGGCTCACCAGCGTTGCAGGTGCTCTGGGCGATGCGTACACCTTACGGGGCGTACGAACGGGGCTCACGGACACAAAACGTTTATCTTTTAGAAGTTCGTCACGGACGATGCGTTGAATCCCAGCGCATTGTACGGTGCGGTGTCCTCCTCTTGCGGTGCGAGCTATGGCTCGAAGGGGGCCTCAGTCATGATGCTCAAGGGGACGGGGCGGAAGTACGGTGCGCTGGCTCTTCGTTGCGGCGTACGAGCCGTACCTTGAGAGCCGTGCCTTTCTCCGCACAGTGCGAAGCAGGCAGTACGCTCCGGTGGGGAGCCACGTACCAACCACTCTACGTGCCGCAACCTGCCCACAACAGGGGTAGGGGGGCACGCTGAGCAGTACGATGCGGAGAGGGGGCAATAAAAGGGCGTCACAAAGTCCTTCCTTCACGTTGCGAGCTACGGCTCTTCAGGGGCCTTAGTTGCGTTGTTTGGGCCGGACAGCGGGGCACTGGCTTGCCAGTGTACGCACCGAGTTGGGAGGCGCACACTTCTCTCGGCGTCAGCTTCACAGGGAGAACGGCGGATCTCAAGGGGGTGAAGTCCACTGGTCCTGGGACTTCGTTCAGGGGGCAAGCTCTGCACAAGCCCTTGGAGATCTTAAACAGCACAAGGTGAAGTAAAGTTTATCAGCAATCTTTCTCCTCTCCTTCAGCAGCAAGGCAACCACTGCAGGCCAGTCCCCCAGGTCAGGGACAGTACTCCTCCTACAGCTTTCCCGGTTCCTTCCCCTCAGGCAGAGGTTCGTCTTGTAGCAGGATCTGATTTCTTAGGAGTAGGGCTCCTATACTTATACTACATTTCTTTTGTTCTTGCAGGCCAGAGGGGCCCTTGCCTAGTTCGGTCCGGTTTCTGAGCACTTTGTTTACATGATGCAGGTCTCTGCTTTCAGAGTGCAGGGCAGAGACATCAGACACTCCATAGGGGGTGGAGCCAACATTGTGGTGGCAGAGCACAGCCCTATTCAGAGTCCAGGTGTACTCCTCCCACCCATCCTGGTGTAATCTTCCTATTCACAACCGGCTGCCTAGCCCTGCCCCTCTGGGATTCCCCAGCCCTGTCACTCACACAAACCAGACAGCAGATACACATCAGCGCAGAGGCGGGCTGAAATGGTTAGGCAAGCAAATGCCAACTTTGTAAAAGTGGCATTTGCAAACGCAGAATATTAAAATAACCTTTGCTAAAAGATGTATCTTATTATTCTGAGTTCAGGCATACTAAACTTGATTTTCTACCATATTCCCTGGGCCTGTTAGGATCATAGGATGTCACAATCTTAACAGCCCATTCTGGCCTATGAGAACAGGTAGCCTTACAATAGTGAAAAACGAAAATGGCTGTAATTCACTATTAGGACATGCCACACACATCAGGGCTTGTCCTACCTTATGCTACAATGCACCCTGCCCTTGGGCCTACCATAGGGGTGACTCACATGAGTAAAGGGAAGGTTTAGGGACTGGCAAGTGTGTGCACTTGCCCAGTCAGCATGTCAGTACCAGACTGCACGCAGGTTCTGCAATGGCAGACCTAGACACAGTTTACCAGGCCGCTTCTGTGGGTGGCACAACCAGTGCTGCAAGCCCACCAGCGGCATTTGCATTTACACGCCCTGGCACTCCTAGTGCACTTTACTGGGGTCTGATAGTAAACCAAATAAGCCAATCATGGAATCCAACCAACAGATACATTTTAGATAGGGAGCACTTGCACTGTGGCACTGGTTGGCAGTGGCACAGTGCTCTGAGCAGCCAACACCATAAAAACACATGAGGCACAGCGACAAAAAGTGGAAGGGAGACTCACGCCAAGGTGCCAGGTCTAACACGTGTCCCCTCCAGCTGAAATGTGGGGGAGAACTACCCTACCCCAGGGAGTTCCTCATCACTAAGGCGGAAAAATCTGGACAGACCATCAGCATTGGCGTGATCTGTGCCAGGGCGATGTTCCACCATGAAATCCATACCCTGTAGGGAAATGGACCACCTTAACAGCTTTGGATTCTCACCCCTCACATGCATCAACCATCTGAGGGGCCTGTGGTCTGTCTGAACCCGGAAGTGAGACCCAAACAGATATGGTCTTAGCTTCTTCAGTGCCCAGACCACAGCAAATGCCTCACGCTCAATAGCACTCCATCTCTGTTCCCATGGAAGTAACCTCCTGCTAAGGAAGGCTACAGGTTGATCTAGGCCCTCTTCATTAATCTGTGAAAGAACAGCCCCCACACCATGCTCTGAACCGTCTGTCTGAACGATAAACTCTTTGGAGAAGTTGGGAGCCAAGAGCACGGGCGCCGTGCACATAGCAGCTTTCAGGGCCTCAAAAGCTTTCTGACAGGTGTCAGTCCAAATCACTTTCCTGGGCTTCTTCCTAGAAGTCAGCACTGTCAAGGGGGCAACAATGTTGCCATACCCCTTGACAAACCCCCTGTAGTACCCGGTGAGACCTAGGAAGGCTCTCACCTCTGTCTGGGTTTTGGGCGACTTCCAATTCAGGATGGTTTCTATCTTGGGTTGAAGGGGCGCCACCTGGCCGCTCCCAACCTGGTGCCCCAAGTACACCACGGAACCCTGCCCGATCTGGCACTTACTCGCCTTGATCGGGAGGCCTGCCCTCCGCAGCGCCATCAACACTTCCCAGAGGTGGCGCAGGTGTTCTTCCCAAGTGGAGCTGAACACTGCGATGTCATCCAGGTAGGCAGCACTGAACGAATCCAGTCCAGCCAACACCTGGTTGACCAACCTCTGGAAGGTGGCAGGGGCATTCTTCATCCCAAAGGGCATAACCCGGAACTGGTAGTGCCCATCTGGGGTGGAAAATGCTGACCTCTCTTTGGCCCCATCGGTCAAGGCGATCTGCCAGTACCCAGACGTTAAATCAAACGTGCTGAGGTACTTGGCAGCCCCTGGCCGATCTATGAGCTCATCAGCTCTGGGGATGGGGTGTGCGTCAGTCCTGGTGACTGAATTGAGTCCTCTGTAGTCCACACAGAACTGGAGTTCGGGTGTGGCTCCCGGCGCTGCAGCCATTGGGACCAAGACCACTGGGCTGGCCCAAGTACTGCTGGAGGACTCAATTACCCCGAGTGCAAACATCTTGGAGACCTCCTCCTTGATGTACGCCCTCACCCTGTCAGTCACCCTGTAGGTCTTGTGCCTCACGGGTGTACTATCCCCAGTGTCCACATCATGGACGCACCAATCAGTGACACCGGGAACCAGGGAAAACAGATCGGAAAATTGTCCCAGCAACTGGCGACAATCATTCTGTTGCTCAGGGGTCAGGGCGGAAGAGAGGATGACACCATCCACTGACCCATCTTGCTCCTGGGCTGACAGGAGGTCAGGAAGAGGCTCGGTCTCCTCTTCCATCCCAGCATCTGTTGCCAAGAGCATGCCCACTTGGGACCTCTCCAAGTGGGGCTTGAGGCGGTTGACATGTAGGACCCTCAACGGGTTCCTAGGAGACTTCAAGTCCACCACGTAGGTAACAGGACTCTTGCGCTCCACAACCTCAAAGGGACCGGTCCACTTATCCTGGAGCGCACAAGGCTCCACGGGGGCCAAGACCCACACCTTCGGTCCAGGCTGAAGCTCTACCAAGGTGGCATTCTGGTCGTACCACCGCTTCATCTCCTCCTGGCTGGCGTCCAGATTTGCCTCAGCAAGTTGCCTGAAACGCCTAGTCTGATTTCTGAAGGCCAGCATGTAACTATATACATTCTGGGGAGGTTTCTTGACCAGACTTAGAGGTCCTCTCACTGGGTGGCCATACAGGAGCTCAAAGGGGCTGAACCCTAGAGACTTCTGTGGCACCTCACGGTAAGCAAAGAGTAGGCATAGTAAGAGGACGTCCCACTTATGCCTCATAGGTCCCTCAAGATCCATTATCATGCCTTTAAGGGTTCGGTTGAATCTCTCAACCAACCCATTTCCTTGGGGGTGGTAAGGTGTGGTGAACTTGTAGGTTACCCCACACTCTTGCCAAAGGGATTTCATGTACTTGGACATGAAATTGGTACCCCGGTCAGACACCACCTCTAGAGGGAATCCCACTCTGGAGAAAATTCCCATCAGTGCACGTCCCACCACGGGGGCCATCACTGTCCTTAGAGGGATGGCTTCCGGGTACTGGGTGGCATGGTCCACCAGGACCAGGATAAACCTGTTGCCCATGGCTGTCCTGGGGTCCAGTGGCCCCACAATGTCAATCCCCACTCGCTGGAATGGGGTACCGCCCACAGGGAATGGCTGGAGAGGAGCCTTCTGCTTCCTCCCACTCTTTCCACTTGCCTGGCAAGTCTGACATGTCCTGCAGTGAGTGTCTGAACTCCTGCGCATTTGAGGCCAATAAAAGTGGGTGACAAGCCTTTCAAAGGTCTTGTCCTGCCCCAAATGCCCTGCCAATGGCACATCGTGAGCCAGCCCCAGTAGGAAGGCTCTGAAGTCCTGGGGTATCACCTGCGAACGGGCTGACCCAGGCTCAGCAACCTTAGGCTCTGTATACAGGAGGTCGTTCTCCCAGTAAATGAAATGTGACCCAGACCGATCACCTGCAGCCTGGTCTGCAGCCTGCTGCCGCATACCCATGAGAGAAGGGCATTCTTTCTGCGCCTTACAAAAGTCCTCCCTGGAGGGGTCTCCTTCCTGCTGCCAATGGGTCAGCTCAGGCAGGTCTCCCAGTTCAGCTATCTGCTCCCCGGTAGGCTCCAGGGCATCCCCCTCAAGGTCTGCTTCCTCCTGGGCCGTGGGAACTTCAGGGGCCGGTTTCCCGCGCCCCCTTCTCCTTCTCACTAAGGCCGGTCCCTGGGCCTCCCACACAGGCTCCAGGACCTCTTGAGCACCTCTACTTGCTGCCATGGACCGTGTGGTGACACACGCCCAATCCGGCATACCCAACATCTCCAGGTGAGCACTCCGCTCCACCTTAGCCCAAGGTGAGCTCTCCAAATCGTTCCCTAACAGACAGTCTACAGGCATGGTGGGCCTCACAGCTACCTGAAGAGTACCAGAGACCCCACCCCACTCAAAGGGAACCTGAGCCACCTTGCAGAAACTCTCTGTGTTGTCAGCGGCAACAACTGGATAGAATGCTCCTGGGACCACCTGCTCTTGAGACACCAGGTGACACTTGACAGCTGTCACACTGGCTCCTGTATCTCTCAGAGCTTCAACCCTACGGCCATTGATGGTCACCCACTGCCTGTATTTTTAGTGTTGTCAGGCAGCTGGGTTTGGGGGGCCACCTCACAGTCAATGTAATGAGACAAGGGACATCTCTGTGGGACCCCACCCACCTTGGACTGCCCTCTCCTCCCCCAAGGCTACACTAGCCACATGCCGGGGTGGAGCACCAGTGGGTGCTGGTTTACCAAACAAAGGACATTTTAAATCAGAGGCATAATGACCTATGGTACCACACTTGTAACATTTGATGGGCCCCTTTTGAACAGGTGGAACTGTCGGGGCCCCGTCGGTTTCTGGGGTGGGGGAGGCTGAGAACCTTTCCCTTGGTTCCCTTGAGGATTACTTTGGGGCCTTTTTGGGAACTCCCTCTGGTTACCCCTGTTCCCTCCACTCTTCTGCTTGGGACCCTGCCCACCTTTGGCGGAATCTCCCACGTGACCCTTGTGGACCCTGGTACTGACCCAGCGGTCCGCCTCCTCAGCAAGCTTTCTAGGGTTAGTCAGCCTACTATCAATCAGGTGCTGGCGTAGCTCAGGAAAACAATTACTGGACAAGTGCTCCCATGCCATTAAATGAAGAAGCCCTTGAAAATCATCAACCTTGCTACCCTTTAACCAACCATCCAGTGCTCTGCAAAAAAAAGTTACATACTCAACATACGTACTGTTGGGAATCTTTGTGCAACCCCTGAACCTTTGCCTATACAACTCAGGGGTCAACCCATACCTAGTCATCAACGCTGCCTTCATATGGGGATAAGAATTATAAACATCTGGAGGTAAGTCTAGCAGTGTGTCCCGCCCCTCACTAAGGAATCGTCCCCACAACCCTGCCTCCCCAATCTTTCTCAGGGACCCGGTGGGAAGACATGGCTACCTCGTAGGCCTTGAACCACTGCCATATGTCATCATTCTTAAAAAATTCTTTCACCACATCCTTTGGTATGTACACCCTTGATTCTACCTGCACTGACGGTGTGCTGCCACCAGAGGGAGTAGACTCTAAACTTTTAGCTTTTAGATCTAATTCCCTCAACTTCATGTCATGCTCCATTTGTATTCTTCTTTCTTCCAGAGCCAGCTTTTTGCTTTCCAGCTCCAGTTGCCCATTCAATTTAAGTTTTGCCATCTTCATTTCAGGCGACAGGCCTCTGCCAAAGCTCTGGACGCTTTCTGCTGGTTCAACAACTACCACATCCTCAGGTGACCTTGACTCAATCCAGGCCCTCAGCGCCTTGAGTAGGTCTGCTTTGACTTTGCATCCAGCATGGGGAACTTTGAACTTTTTGCAGAAGCCCTTCAGCTGGGCCTTGGTGTAGCTCTCTAGTCTCTCCTCTTCCCGTTCTACTTCTTCTCTTTCAGAGACTACAGATGCCGCTTTCTCCACAATGACTGAACCAGGCATGATTCTTTAAAAATGGATCTTTCTTGGCAAACAAAAATCAAAAAGTATGTGGCTGCGTTATGGGTCTGAACTCACTAAGTGGTGTTCACAAAATCACTGTACATAAATCACAAATGCAAATTCAGAATCCCACCGCTGCCACCACTGTTAGAATTGGGAATCTCTGGTTGACACAGGTAGAGACTTGTGTCAAGCAGGGATCCTCTCTTTCAGTCAGGGTAAGGGGTTACACTCCAACAATAACCCCTGCTCACCCTCTAGGTAGCTTAGCGCGAGCAGACAAGGCTTATCTCAGGGCGCAATGGTTGAGCATTTGTGACCACATACAGTAATTCAATGATACCCCCACAAATGGATTCCACACTGGTTTATCAAAAATAGATGTCTTTTATATAAGCAGACTTATCACAAGACCCAATAACGTTACACGGGCCCACAATACTCTTAGTAATAAGCAGTTCTTGAGTTTAAGCGTATTTCAGGAGTTCCGTGCGCTTTGTGCGCTTTGTCCGGCTCGTATGGGCTGGAAGCTGTTTTAGGAGCGGGGCTCACAAGCGTTGCAGGCGCTCCGGACGGAGCGTACACCCTGCGGTGCTCACGAGCGGCTCACCAGCGTTGCAGGTGCTCTGGGCGATGCGTACACCTTACGGGGCGTATGAACGGGGCTCACTCTGCTACAGGCGCTCTGGGCGATGCGTACACCTTACGGGGCGTACGAACGGGGCTCACTCTGCTGCAGGTGCTCCAGAGCGGAGCGTACACCTTACGGTGCGAACGGACACGGTACCTTTATCTTTTAGAAGTTCGGCACGGACGATGCGTTGAATCCCAGCACGTTGTACGGTGCGGTGTCCTCCTCTTGCGGTGCGAGCTATGGCTCGAAGGGGGCCTCAGTCACGATGCTCAAGGGGACGGGGCGGAAGTACGGTGCGCTGGCTCTTCGTTGCGGCGTACGAGCCGTACCATGAGAGCCGCGCCTTTCTCAGAACGGTGTGAAGCAGGCAGTACGCTCCGGTGGGGAGCGACGTACCAACCACTCTACGTGCCGCAACCTTCCCACAACAGGGGTAGGGGGGCACGCTGAGCAGTACGATGCGGAGAGGAGGCATAAAAGGGCATCACGAAGTCCATCCTTCACGTTGCGAGCTACGGCTCTTCAGGGGCCTTAGTCGCGTTGTTTGGGCCGGACAGCGGGGCACAGGCTTGCCAGTGTACGCGCCGATTTGGGAGGCGCACACTTCTCTCGGCGTCAGCTTCATGGGGAGAACGGCGGTTCTCAAGGGGGGTGAAGTCCACTGGTCCTGGGACTTCGTTCAGGGGGCAAGCTCTGCACAAGCCCTTGGAGATCTTAAACAGCACAAGTTGAAGTAAAGTTTATCAGCAATCTTTCTCCTCTCCTTCAGCAGCAAGGCAACCACTGCAGGCCAGTCCCCCAGGTCAGGGACAGTACTCCTCCTACAGCTTTCCCGGTTCCTTCCCCTCAGGCAGAGGTTCGTCTTGTAGCAGGATCTGATTTCTTAGGAGCAGGGCTCCTATACTTATACTACATTTATTTTGTTCTTGCAGGCCAGGGGGGCCCTTGCCTAGTTCGGTCCGGTTTCTGAGCACTTTGTTTACATGATGCAGGTCTCTGCTTTCAGAGTGCAGGGCAGAGACATCAGACGCTCCACAGGGGGTGGAGCCAACATTGTGGTGGCAGAGCACAGCCCTATTCAGAGTCCAGGTGTACTCCTCCCACCCACCTGGTGTAATCTTCCTATTCTCCACCGGCTGCCTAGCCCTGCCCCTCTGGGATTCCCCAGCCCTGTCACTCACACAAACCAGTCAGCAGATACACATCAGCACAGAGGCGGGCTGAAATGGTTAGGCAAGCAAATGCCAACTTTCTAAAAGTGACATTTGCAAACACAGAATATTAAAATAACCTTTGCTAAAAGATGTATCTTATTATTCTGAGTTCAGGCATATTAAACTCGATTTTCTACCATATTCCCTGGGCCTGTTAGGATCAAAGGATGTAACAATCTTAACAGCCCATTCTGGCCTATGAGAACAGGTAGCCTTACAATAGTGAAAAACGAAAATGGCTGTAATTCACTATTAGGACATGCCACACACATCAGGGCTTATCCTACCTTATGCTACAATGCACCCTGCCCTTGGGCCTACCATAGGGGTGACTCACATGAGTAAAGGGAAGGTTTAGGGACTGGCAAGTGTGTGCACTTGCCCAGTCAGCATGTCAGTACCAGACTGCACGCAGGTTCTGCAATGGCAGACCTAGACACAGTTTACCAGGCCGCTTCTGTGGGTGGCACAACCAGTGCTGCAAGCCCACCAGCGGCATTTGCATTTACACGCCCTGGCACTCCTGGTGCACTTTACCGGGGTCTGATAGTAAACCAACTAAGCCAATCATGGAATCCAACCAACATATACATTTTATATAGGGAGCACTTGCACTGTGGCACTGGTTGGCAGTGGCACAGTGCTCTGAGCAGCCAACACCATAAAAACACATAAGGCACAGCGACAAAAAGTGGAAGGGAGAGTCACGCCAAGGTGCCAGGTCTAACACCTTCCTTGACACTCCTTACCTAAAAATGGCAGTCCAGGCACTAGTCATCTCTAGACTGGAATATGGATGTTCTACCGTCTCGGGTTTACCCAAGATTTCCCTGACCCCATTAAAAGCCTGCCTCAACGCGGCCGCTAGACTACTAACAGGTTCAAGGAAATTCGACCACATCTCACCACACCTGAAAGCTCTGAACTGGCTTCCTTTTGAGGCCAGAATCCAACTTAAACTGGCCTGTATCACTCACAAGGTGCTATACTCAAATTCCCCTGCATTTCTTGCCCAGAAACTTGTGGTATCCAGAGGAACCAGAAACTCCCGGTCCGCCAAAGAGCTCTTGCTCCAACCAGCACGCTTGCGAGAAGAAAAAAACGTATATTGGGGTCTTCTCTAGGACCGCACCAAGAATATGGATCTCACTCCCGCCCACCATTAGAAGAATTCCATCTCTGGCACGCTTTAAAAGGAGGCCAAAACCTTCCTAATGGTCAAATTCCGCTCCTACTCTCTTGCGTTGCAATCACCTCAGTGTTGATCTTCTTCCGTTTACTGCCACACCTTGGACTATCCGGATGCTATCCACCGGCACCTCTGGACATCCCTCTCAAGGATCTGGGACATCTATTTTCTACTAAAATGTTTTTACATGTTTGTATCCCATATGTTTTCCGCCCCCCTTCTAAGTCTCTTGTTTTCAACCTGTTAATCCTGTAAAGCACTCTGATACCCTAACGGGTCAAGTTCGCGCTCTATAAAACACAAAATAAATAAATAAATAATCCATTAATCCAGGCGCTTAGTGTGTTCTTTCTCTTAACTTCTCTATTCTTAGGTCTCCAACAAAGAAAACAAATGTTTATCAACAGTGGTATGGGGTCAAATTAATTGAGGTGTCCTGCTAGGCAGCATTAAGCTGTTTGAGTGAATGTCTGGGCTACAGAGGATGGTAGTTGGCATACTTCCTACTTATAGAATTGGCAAGTTTCCATGCTGTATTCGGAAATTAATCAATTGATTTGCTCCTGTTCATGAAGCGGGTAGATTTGCAAAGATCGTGCCCAGCTTTTCAAGCGGTGAGTGACGTTGACTGGAACAGCAGATGGGTCTGTGGGTTTCTTTTAAATTCACACACCGACCCTCCTTTAACTTTGTGCTTCGATACAGTTTTGCGTTACAACAAACAAATGATGGACGGAATGCTGACAATGCATACATTCTCCCCCAGTCAAGAGATCTGGGTTAAATCCATCGTTCTTTTGCCCACTACACCACCCCAGTTTAGACATGGCCATATGCAAATCAGTCTTGACCCTGACAGGGTCAAGACTGATTTGCATATGGCTGGGTTCAAACTGGAATGGCATGGTGAGCAAAAAAACGATGGATTTAGGCCCAGATCTCTGTACTGGGGTGAATGTATGACATTGTTCTGCATTCTGTCCATCAATTGTTATTTTTGCATTTGTCACCCCGAGTGGGAAGGGTATGCTCAGACGTGAGTCCCTTGCTCTCCATGCCACTGGAATCAAGCTATCCTGGCTGACGAGGGCTGAAAGCCCGAAACCGGTCCTAGGATGCTTGTTTCCAGTCCAGGGAGGACCTGGCTTGGCAGTTCGGGCTGGACTGTTCCCACGGGGCACAGGGTCAAGACTGATTTGCATATGGCTGGGTTCAAACTGGAATGGCATGGTGAGCAAAAAAACGATGGATTTAGGCCCAGATCTCTGTACTGGGGTGAATGTATGACATTGTTCTGCATTCTGTCCATCAATTGTTGTTTTTGCATTTGTCACCCCGAGTGGGAAGGGTATGCTCAGACGTGAGTCCCTTGCTCTCCATGCCACTGGAATCAAGCTATCCTGGCCGACGAGGGCTGAAAGCCCGAAACCGGTCCTAGGATGCTTGTTTCCAGTCCAGGGAGGACCTGGCTTGGCAGTTCGGGCTGGACTGTTCCCACGGGGCACAGGGTCAAGACTGATTTGCATATGGCTGGGTTCAAACTGGAATGGCATGGTGAGCAAAAAAACGATGGATTTAGGCCCAGATCTCTGTACTGGGGTGAATGTATGACATTGTTCTGCATTCTGTCCATCAATTGTTGTTTTTGCATTTGTCACCCCGAGTGGGAAGGGTATGCTCAGACGTGAGTCCCTTGCTCTCCATGCCACTGGAATCAAGCTATCCTGGCTGACGAGGGCTGAAAGCCCGAAACCGGTCCTAGGATGCTTGTTTCCAGTCCAGAGAGGACCTGGCTTGGCAGTTCTGGCTGGACTGTTCCCACGGGGCACAGGGTCAAGACTGATTTGCATATGGCTGGGTTCAAACTGGAATGGCATGGTGAGCAAAAAAACGATGGATTTAGGCCCAGATCTCTGTACTGGGGTGAATGTATGACATTGTTCTGCATTCTGTCCATCAATTGTTGTTTTTGCATTTGTCACCCCGAGTGGGAAGGGTATGCTCAGACGTGAGTCCCTTGCTCTCCATGCCACTGGAATCAAGCTATCCTGGCTGACGAGGGCTGAAAGCCCGAAACCGGTCCTAGGATGCTTGTTTCCAGTCCAGGGAGGACCTGGCTTGGCAGTTCGGGCTGGACTGTTCCCACGGGGCACAGGGTCAAGACTGATTTGCATATGGCTGGGTTCAAACTGGAATGGCATGGTGAGCAAAAAAACGATGGATTTAGGCCCGGATCTCTGTACTGGGGTGAATGTATGACATTGTTCTGCATTCTGTCCATCAATTGTTGTTTTTGCATTTGTCACCCCGAGTGGGAAGGGTATGCTCAGACGTGAGTCCCTTGCTCTCCATGCCACTGGAATCAAGCTATCCTGGCTGACGAGGGCTGAAAGCCCGAAACCGGTCCTAGGATGCTTGTTTCCAGTCCAGGGAGGACCTGGCTTGGCAGTTCGGGCTGGACTGTTCCCACGGGGCACAGGGTCAAGACTGATTTGCATATGGCTGGGTTCAAACTGGAATGGCATGGTGAGCAAAAAAACGATGGATTTAGGCCCAGATCTCTGTACTGGGGTGAATGTATGACATTGTTCTGCATTCTGTCCATCAATTGTTGTTTTTGCATTTGTCACCCCGAGTGGGAAGGGTATGCTCAGACGTGAGTCCCTTGCTCTCCATGCCACTGGAATCAAGCTATCCTGGCTGACGAGGGCTGAAAGCCCGAAACCAGTCCTAGGATGCTTGTTTCCAGTCCAGGGAGGACCTGGCTTGGCAGTTCGGGCTGGACTGTTCCCACGGGGCATAGGGTCAAGACTGATTTGCATATGGCTGGGTTCAAACTGGAATGGCATGGTGAGCAAAAAAACGATGGATTTAGGCCCAGATCTCTGTACTGGGGTGAATGTATGACATTGTTCTGCATTCTGTCCATCAATTGTTGTTTTTGCATCGATACAGTTTTGGGCCTGACAGCTCTTTCCTTGTTCCTAATTGGCGATGGAGTATTTCTGGCATCTAATGCCCTGCTGGGGGCTTCAGTGACCCTGTATGTAAACTGTTGTGCCAAAAGAGCATTATTTGGACCAAGCAATACAACAGGTTCCTTTTAAGGCAAAGTGCAAAGAATATTATGGATGTACATGTCCACTCCCATCTTCTCTCGAAGAGCGTAAATCAGCCCGACAGTTCGAATTCTCTCACTAGCCAGTGACCGCAGCAGAAGCAGAACAAACCTTATGAACCAATGTGTCACCCACGGAAAACTAGCTATCCCATCCCAGAGATTCTTAAAGCTGCTTATCCATTCTCGTTACTGCAAATAAGATAGCTCTCCTGACGAGTTCATTCATCATCATTCATCAGTAGGATATCAGTAACCAAGGGATATGTAGAAAGAGCAGAGAGGGGTGACATATAATGCGACTTTCGGTTGTAATCTGGAGAAGCCCAGAAGTGAGTACATGGCACAAATAATATTGCACAGGGTGCGTCTGGTACTATTTGAGGTACTTTCATTTCTATCATAGTAAAAATATTCCCTCCCCCCAAATAAAATCAGAAACCTTGTTTTTATGTATAGTGACCTCTGGTAAACCCGGTCGCTTGAAAGGGAGAGAGTTGGCAGTCCATTTTTAACCTGCATATTACCTCTAGATCCTGACTCTTGTGAACTACACTTTCTATCCATTGCCCTTTACAATACGGACACCCCGCTAATACTTTATTTCAGGGGCGCCACTAGACCAAACTTTCCTGGGAGTAGCTAACGCTTTGAACAGTGAAATATGCTTAGAACCAGAGGGAATATTACTTGTGGTGGCTCTTTTCAATGTTGTGGTACACTACATAATATGAGTCCTTTTCTGATCAACATCTGGGTCAGATATCCATTTTAAAGCACAACAGACGTCTAACATTGGTGTGAGCTAAATATCCTTTACACTATTTAAGGGTTTTCCTGAAGGAGCATTAACAGAAAGGATGGTATATGCTACATTTTAATACACATTGGGCCAACAGACTGTTGAAGATTTAAAATCTCAGGTTTTTGTGTCTGGGGCAAGGTGAATTTGTCTCGACCTCTAAAAATCTTTTTTTAAAAGATGTTTGGTTATCCTTCACAAAATAAAGTTTAAAAAAATTGGTAGCAAAAGGTGCAGAGTAAAAATATTTCTTAAAATATTGTTTTGTTCATACTGCCTTTCCCAGCACACAATATCTATACGTTGTTTGCATGCTAAAATGTTATTACAGGAGACAGCTCTCTTGATGTCAGGAGTATAAATCCTTCGTGTCTATGCTTCATCACACACTGAATGTTGAAGCTGTACTTCTTGGAAAAACCCTTACTTCAGTCTCCGATCCAATATTCAGGTTTTGACTCGCTTGGTCAATATTATAGTCTGAAATGCAATCCACGTTTGGAAAGCTATTGACAAAAATAACACGAGAATTGGCGAAACTCAGCACAAAGTGAAAATGTACATGGTGCCCACACAGCACACATTGACCTCAATCAAGGGTAACCAATATTAGAGGTTGGTACAACTGGAACGCCATTGGTTATCCCTGGCGTTGTCCTTGCTAATCACGGAAGCAGTAGAAGGAGAGGAAAGTAAACATAGGTCTAAAAGTCATGTTCTTTTTTCTTTATTTACAGTTGGTTGCCTACATCTAGCCTCTGCATTGTAAATATGAGGTTCTTGAATGGTTAACGATAGGTCAAAGGGTCAACCATGTGATGGGATTAGTGTTCAAAGGCAGTGTGATGTCATTTCCACTACCACTAGCATTTCATTGAGGTGCAGCACACAATTGATACAAGCAACACAAACATTTTTAAATATTAATACAGTTGTTTACATTATTTGGCAACTGTGCATGAAGGTTAACTGGTACAACTGAAAGTGGCTGTGAATTTTTAACATATGTTTTTGAATTCTTGTATCTGGAAAGGAGTCATTAATTACGAATTCTTGGGGGCAGAGGAGGAATGCTTAGTCACAAGGTAATTAAGTAGTTCCAGAAAGAATGGTACAGACGACAGTGTGAGTTCTAACTGGAGTGATACGTTTAAATCAGAAACATTGACAACAATTTGAATAAATCAGAATAATCATAGTCTGTGGAAAATAGTGATGTAGAGAAATGTTTTTGCTGTACAGGAAGCAGTGATTTCAAGAAAGCAAACACCTCTCATATTATTGTCTTTTTCAAGCACTGTCCTGTATGCTAATCTACCACTCCCCTTCCTAACACCTTAAACTGTTATTAACATTTTAACATCTATAACCCTGATGGTTTCTGTTCTCTTGCAAACCATGATCTCCCTCCAGTCCTCAACATTCAGCCATGGCAGCAAGCTAAATAAAATTGCTGGAGGAAGGCTTATGAGATGTCGATAGCCACGGAGTAGCCTAGCCATCTACTGCCCCCATGGAGCTCTCTCTGACTTGCCTTGGTAAGTCTTGATTCTTCTTAGTGTCACTTCGGACCATGACAACAACCTTTTTCCTGGGCCATGGCAATAACCTGCTTCCCTCTCCTGATGACTCCTGCTATCCAATCATTTTTCTTTTTCCTTGCTTCCCAACCAGTTGGCCAGATTGGTAAAACCGGTTACCTATAAAGCAATGTTGTTCTTCCTAGTGAGATACCAATCAGCGAATCTCTTTAAACCTCCACCTTTCAAATGCAAAACAAAGGGGGGGAAATGGGTAGCCATTCTCAGGGGCAAAGCCTGGAATCTCTTCCCCGGCCATCTCTGATTCATTCATTCAGAACCAAGTTTCAGGAAATCCTTGAAAACCTGGGTGTTTGGAGCCCCAGACTCCATGTGCCTTTCACTTATCTGATCGCTGCAGTACCTTTCAGAGCATTATGTAGTATCCCACTTAGCACCATGATGCTCCCTTGGAGTGATAGTTGCGCTTTACAAATAATATATACATAAATAGATAATGTCTTGGGGGAACACCCATGCTATCCAAACTTCTCCAAACTAATTTCCTCTGACTTGTGTCCTGCATTCTTTTATCTGTCCCCCCTCTTTTCTATATTCTACTTCTTCAGTACTTTCAGGTGACCCTAAGTGGGCTTAAGTGGCTATAAAAATATGCAACATAAATTCCTTTTTTGAAAACATGCTATTTAATCATCGGATCAATAGCCCATGGATTCATGTAATTACATCACATCAAGTGTATGCAAAATTTCTGACTGACTAGGAAATAGTGTGCTGAATTTGAACATGAACAAAATGGAGGTTATTATTTTGGGTCCTAAAGTACTTATCTCTGTAGCTCGTACTCTGTCTGCAAATGGCAACTATATTGGGAGCTCCCATCAAACGTTAGGACAGTGTTAATAACTTGACTTTTGTTTGGAACTCGGACTTGAGCCAGATCCTTGTATCAACACTAGAAAACAGTTCACTTTCAACTTGAGAGCATGCATGAGGTACCTGGTGGAAATATGATAGAGATTAGTATTGATTAGGGCAACACACTTTATAGAGGTCTCAAATACAAAAGCTATAGCCTGTTCAAAAGCATGTTGTATGATTGATTTTTGTACTGAAGAAGGGGCAAATCCTAACAGATTAAAGCATCGGAAGTTCATCAGTAGACTAGACGGTACACAGATCAAAGTGTTAAAGACTGTCATAGCCCAAACGCAGCCTGGCTCAGAGTGAGCAAGAAGACTGGAGCAGAAACATCTAAGTGATAGTAGATGGTCAGTGCTCTACAAACAGCACATGTTCCTTGTGGGCAAGGAGTAGAAGTAGACTAAAGAAGAAGTAAAAGATCAGGAAGTCATTGCAGTCGAGATGTATAAGGCAACCCTCGGGACAAACTCCAACAAAATCCATGGAACTAGCAGTTTGCAGCCACACACAACCACTCTGCCTTGGTGAAGTTCATGAGGAGTCAGCAGCGTCCCAGACATAAGACCAGAAGTATGGGAAACAAACTGCAGCAGGAAGACATTGAAATCGAGATGATGCAAATATGCTGCCAGCTATCATGTCACACAGGCACCCCACTACAATTGATACAGTCTGCAACAATGCTGCCCCAAGATCTCCAAATATTGACAATGGAATTTGTTGCTGCAAGTGGGAAAGCAGTTGCGGCTCTCACCACAGTACAGCTGCAATTTGGGGGTTAATGAGTAAAATTCCTTGGTTTTGTGTTGGGGTGCCACCTCTACATAGCAACACACCACCACCACCAAACCCTGATTCTGAGCAAAACAAGGCCTCCAGCAGTATATCAGCAACAACATGGTAGGATTGTGTAGAGGTGGCGAAAGCCACGTCCAACTTCTACCTCTATGCCCAAAGAGAACTCTTCAAACCAACACTGAATCACTGCAGGTTAAAAGGACTGAGGAGCAGTGTTGGTCTTGCCAGTTGGGCACTTGGGCTGCGAGACGGGCCAGCTTGAAAGGACGAGTATGTGGGCCATTTTTTAGTCCTGTGGGCTGTGATGGGACCAAATATCCGGCTCACTCACTGGCTCTTTCCAACCAGCCCATCCAGCAGGGCCAGAGTGCTCAACAGGCCAGTTAAATACCGCAGAGGAAGAGCAAGCCCAATCACTACTATCAGCCCTCTGCCCTGCAGGGATGCAGCAGCCAGCAAACTCCTCCTTTTCCTGCCATCACTCCTCCTCCATGCACAGCGATTTATAATCCACATAGCCAAATTGCAATTGTAAAATGCCTCATCTGTTTCCGAAAATGTTACATGTATTCAAGACTTATCCACAATGTGAGTGTGTGTTGAAAGAACAAACGTAGTCACTGTCATTATGCAAAAGACACAAAGCATGCAGTCCTCCAGAAAGTCAGCACTATTGCAAGTTATGTAAATTAGGCTGAAGATATATATACTCATACAAAACTAACCCAACCTCAATCTTAAAGAAGGCAACTAAACACATACAAAGAGAATGGACAATGAAATAAACACATTCATAGAAAAACACAATGGGGCCTACCCACAAAAAGAAATGTGGTCATAAATGTAAGTTTATGATTACATTTATCGTACTCATTCCTCCCAAGATTTATTAAAGGAATTCCTGGCAGCCATAGACCCTTTTATGGGTGCAAAGAGTTCCGTCATGAGTGAGGAGATCTCCGCACATGTAAATACTCACACAGGATGAAATTTGGACTGTTCTTGGGAAATCCAAGGTGTGGCTAGCCTTGGGTGTTTGTGAATGGCCAAAAACTATGTTTGTGAGCATTCACAAACTTCTAACATTTCAATACACATCTTGGAAAGGTATATTTTTACTGCATTCAAGGGCTGATGTGAATCCCTTTCCAAGTTGGGAAGGAAAATGGATCACCTCCAAAATTGATGGCAGTGGAGAAAAAGGGGTTGCTCCATTGGGAAAAATATTTTCCCCATGGAGGAAAAAAAAACATTTGCACAGGAGATTCCATACCCCTGTGGAAATCAATTTCTGGTGCTTGCTCTGTAGCTACTTATCTAGGGTTTAGGCTCTCTGCACATATAGATCAGATATTTGTTTTAAATTATGAATCTTTACTGAAAGATACAGTTAAACAGTTAAAGAACTGGCACAAACTCCCTATAGGTATCATAGGACGATCTAATATTATTAAAATGAAGATACTACCCAAATTCCTATATTTATTTCGATCTATCCCTTTGCGGGTTCCCAATCTTTTTTTAAAGAGGCTAGTGGGTGTGTTAAGTAGTTTTATTTGGGGCTACAGAAAAGCTCGATGAGCAATTGATCTGCTTAAGCTTCCATACTATCAGGGAGGACTTGACTTTCCTGACTTCAAAATGTATTTCTGGGCAGCTTTTGCTGGGCGTTTCCGTAGCCTTCTAAACCCTGCTCATAAAATCTTTTTTCATCAATTTATATTGGGAGAGGATAGCAGTATGTACAGAATCAACGACCCAAACTACTTCAAAAGAGTTAAGTTCAAGACTATAAGTGACAGTATATACATATGGCGTGCTATATCTAGTAGATGTAGTATACCATTTTACTATGATAAACTTCCCCTATGGGGTAATCAGATATTCCCGGAGGTGTTTCAGGATGCTGTCAGTAAAATGTGGGCTAGTTATGGGATCACATGTCTTGGGCATCTCTATGACTGTAATGGTTTTGTTTCTTTTGAGAATCTGCAGCTTCAGTATAAATTACCTAATCATATGTTTTTCAAATTTCTTCAGATTAGGGATCACCTTGTGAGATATCTAGCCCTGACAAAAATTTCTAGTTCTGAGATCTGGGATTGCTTGCATGGGGAAAAGACAAAATTCATGATAAGCCACATGTATAAGTGCTTTAATAACTATAGTCAAAGTGATTGTGAAAGACTGGCAGAGCGTTGAAGTACGGTACTGGGGATGGGGATTATGTCAATCGCTATCGACCAAGTGCTAAGTACTATAGATGATTCAGTATACTCTGTGAGTATGCGGTTACAGAAATTCCGTACTATATGCTTGCTGTATCACACACCAGAAAAAATTGCTAAATGGACTCTGCCTGTGCTCGGTGGTGATCGGACGAAATGTCCCAGATGTGGTCTGTATGCGGCTAGTATAATGCATATGTTTGCAACCTATTCGGAATTAGAATCTTATGGCAAAAGATAGGCCTAGTATTCTCTCAGAAACTGCGGATAGACTCACCTATCGCGGTAACAGAAATTATGATAGGCTATGAACATACGAACCATAGACTCACAGGGTTATCTACAATATTTCTGGTCGCTGTTAGGCTGGTAATTCGCTTTCTGACGAAATTAGATGCAATATGGGGGCACTTAATTTCAGAAACAGGCTTTTTGAATACTATTATTTGAGACATTGATAATTGTTATGTTTTGACAATCCCTTATGCTAAATGATGTACATTTGTTTGTTTATAGTTTTTGAGTCATGTGCTCTTCACTTTTTTTTGTCTGCTTCCTGATTGATGTACTATTGTGACAAGTTTGTTGCCCTCTTGTTGGCAATAAATAAAAAATAAAAAACAAGAAAAAAAAAAAAAGATGATGAACCGTTTTCATAAACCTTCCCAATTCACCAGATCAAAATATGGACTATACGAAGGGGCATCAGCAGTCTTCCATGTAAATGGGGTGATTCTGAGGATATGGAAGGCAGTAACAGGATATTGGAAAATCCCTTAGTGACAATGCCGTAGCTCTTAAAGAGATATGAAATTAAACAAGATCAAGGGGCTATATTTTAACCATGTGCAGCCGGCTCATAGGCCCATGTTTGATAGGTTACAATGAGCTTATAGAAAAACGTCAGCTAACATTCATCCTAAAGATAAGTTTATAACACTGAAGATCTCAGATAATACAGATGGCTGTGATCAGGGACAATTCGAAAAGGATCTAATATTTTTTGTGCATAGTAGTTAATCTGGGCGCCAGCGAGAATTTGGAAGGGTTTTCATAGTCCGGTGATAGGTGTTGCGGACGATGTGTTTTTGAAGTTAACTGAAAGCACATGCTTTATGACTGATCCAAGCTTGTGCAAAGTCACGTTTTATTTCAAGATTTGGAACCCATATGAGGTCCACAAGAGCTAAACAATACAAACATCACAGATAAAATAATTTGTTTTACAACAACATTTTTAAATATATATCAGGTTTTGAGATTGTGCAGTCCACCCATTTTATTTTAAAAAAAAGCAACTACAACGTTAATCAATAGATGTGAAATCATAATCAATACAAATGCAAGAAACATTTAAAAAGCTTAAAAACTCACATACAAAATATTTTATAAGGAGGAGAAAATAATCATAAAAAAGTGCCATCAGTAATTCAGAAACAGGGGTCTCAAGCAGTTCAGGACAAATAAATAACATGCGTTTTAGATCTTAGACACCACAATTACAGCAGTTACATATATTATTCATACTAGCAAAAGCTTTAACGGCAAAATACCAAGACATAACAAAGACCAACAACGCCTGACACCATGGACATTGTTCCATGTTAAGTTTTTGCTGATGCGTTCTCAGAATGAAAGAGTTCACTATCACTTTACATTTACATGTTTTCCGACAGAAATCAGCGTCTAAGCGGCAGCTTATATTAAAGAAAATATGCTTAATATAAGATTTTAACTGCTGCTCATTCTAGGAGTATAAATATTCTTTATTTAAATCGAACATACTTAACACATAAAAAAAATTCTATAGAACAAAACTTTTCTTTTCTTACTTCGAAAGATCTCTATACACATAACATTTCTTAATGACATTCCATCATCTCTTAAATGCTGACATGCTTAACAGATAAATAAAATTTCTATTGAGCAGGACTTTTCTTTTTTTACTTCAAAAGATCTCTACACGCATAAAATTTCTTAATGACATTCCATCACCTCTTAAAAGCAGATAGCGCCAGTAAATAACTGCAGTGGGGCCTTGTACAAAGGCACGCTTTAAGCCAAATTTTAATCTAATTGCCAGAAGAGCCACCTGTGTATTAAGACCAGATAGTTTCCCCAAACTTCCCCTCCTGTCTTGTCCAATGCATAAAGCAAGGTTGATGGGGGTTTCGCCTTATACCCAGATAGTAGGTGCACAAAGTGCCTTCTACCCACAGCAAAATAGAAAGCACTTAGCCCATTGGCCTGAGATTTAGCCTTACTAATACTGTGGGAAATATGATCCCAGTCTTTCAAGCTACTCAACATAATTTTCCCCAGAAAGGGATATGTTTTGACTCCCTCTAGTTTTTCTTCACCCAGGAGCCAACTATATCTGTAATATTTCTGGGAGTTTGTGTTCTTGAATACTAGAATCTTACTTCTAGAGACATTAATTTTCAAAATATGTGTACTCGCCAATTTCTGTAGTGACAACAGACAACTTTTAGGATCACAATAGCATTTGCATATAGCAGGCAAGACACCGATCTGCCCCCACATTTTGGGCGGATCACCCGGACTATTATCCAAAAAAGCAGGTAAATCAGAAATATAAGGAGAGAATAGCAACAGGGTCAAGATGCAACCCTGTTTTAGCCCATTTGTAGAGTAAATTACAGACAATAACCCTTTGTCTACCCCCATCAACACTTGACACCATATGGCAGAATGCAATGCAATAATTAAACACAACAGAGACCCCAAAATGCCAAGATTATATAACTTTCTCCATAGTGTGGGATGGTCAACTTTGTCGAACGCAGTTGAGAAATTAATAAGGCCACAAGTTGTCGGGCACCTGTAATTTTCACATATTTATCATTTAAGAGTTGAAGGGCTGTAATATTATTTAATGTTAAGTGATATTTTTTTTAAAACAGATTGCTCTAATGGAATAATCTTTTCAGTTACCACCTAGGTAATCAAATGTTCTAAGATGCTTTTCTAAAAGATGTTGCCTAAAGCATCTAAGAGGCAATTTGTCTATAGTTATTTGGTAAGTTACAAATCCCCTTTTTATAACTCCTGTGAGGATTTCAGTGTAAAATATGACATGGCTGAGGGGCCTTTTCGTGAAGTACACTTGTAAATACCATCCTGGATCCAGTCAGTCTTGTTTACTTAACCTTAGCTCAACCCTGGGTAGCTGTGGCTGCAAACAGGAAGGCTTGGCAAAGGAACTTAAGGCCTTATTACAAGCTCGACGGTCCATGAGACTGCTGGACCTCTGGTGGTGGTCCAGCCACTGCCACACTGTGGTCTACACAGCATTACAGCCGCACAACATGGTGCATAACTTCCCGTGCAGGAAAGTAAAGCAGCGGTCCTACTATGGTGTCTTTCTAAGGCTCTCCTATAAGCCTTTGAAAGGCACCGCTATGGGACCGCTGCAGCAGCATCCTCCCTACATTGATTCAAGTCTGAATCTGGTGGGTGGTGTTAGAAAGCAGTGGTGGTCCGTGCAGGTAAGTGTGGAGAGTGGGGGTGGTGTAAAGGTTACATGCGACAGGATAAGGAATATAAAAAATAAAAAAACCATTTACCTTGCTCTCGCTACATCACCGACTCGGCGTTGCGGCGAGCGCAAAGTAAGTGGTTTTAATTATTTATTTATTTTATATTCTTTATCTTGTCGAATGTTACTTTCATCCCTCACCACCTGCTGCACCCCGCCTCACCGTGCTTACCTGCATGGACTGCCACTGTTAGAAAGGCTTTGGCAGGCCTCCTGCAGAGCGCTGGTGTGGCGACAGGATAAGGGATATAAAAAATAAAAAACCACTTACCTTGCACTCGCTACATCACCGAATCGGCGTTGCGGCGAGCGCAAGGTAAGTGGTTTTAATTATTTATTTATTTTATATTCTTTATCTTGTCGAATGTCACTTTCATCCCTCACCACCTGCTGCGCCACGCCTCACCGTGCTTACCTGCATGGACCGCCACTGTTAGAAAGGCTTTGGCAGGCCTCCTGCGGAGCGCAGGTGTGGCGCTCTGCAGGAGGACAGCCAAAGTTGTAATAAGGCCCTTAGTGTAAAACCTTTAACAGCACAAAACAACGAAATAAGAGAGTCACACAAGAAAGAGACACAACAACAATTTATAAACATGCTTAAAAATAGAGCATATTTTATACATTTTTATAATGCAGGATCATCACAATCCACTGGAGGGTTCCGGAGATACAGATTTTTGAAGAAATACTTTTAAATGCAACTGCAAACATTCATTGGTTAACAAAAACTTTGCAAATGTTTTAAACATTTGAAACGGTAATTCGCTGACTCTTGCCCAGTTTCGGCTAGCAAATCCAGCAAAGCGGGTGGTCTAGAAGTCCATAAAAGTTAATTTAGACAGTTACCTGGCCATCAGAAAATGTTTAATACAAGTTCCAAACATTAGCCATAGACATCAATATAGTGGTCCTGATGCTGAGGATACAAGCAAAAGATGCTCAAAGGATGCTTCTGGTGCTGTGCGGTCGACGGGGGTGAAGTGTGATTGATCCCTCGGTCCATGGGTGGGTTGAGTTGACTTTGACCACAGCACTTGGAGACCCACAATGTCTTCTTTGCAATAGAAGAAGGCCAGTTGCGGCTGGGCTACCAATCTCCCGACACTGTGGCCACAGCTAATATCCTTGTTGGAAGCTCGTGTCCATCTTTGGTGACAAATCTGGTCTCAGCACCCCCGGATCCAGCAGATTCAAGTGCAACTTTAGACTATCTCGGATTTGTATTTTGGTGAGCCCAGTAGTGGCCTGGGGCAATTCCTCAGGAGTGGCTAGTCCTGGTGCTGTTCCAGGGGGACAGCCAACTGACTCTTGAAGTCACTCCTTATATCCGAGGCTGCAAATCAACTTTTCTTCAAGCTAGGAGCCACAGGCACAGTCCAGACTCACTAGCCTAAAGTGCAGCAGGTGCATTACTTCCCACGATGCAGCCTCTCTTGGTGCAGCTTCAAAGGTAGCAGGGCAGTCCCCTTTATATCCTGTCTCTAAATCTAACATGTACTGAGGTTCAGGGTGCTAGGGGGCCCATTTTATATCAGGAAAGTGCCCCCAGGGGACAACGTGGTCACTAGTCAGTGGGCTAGTGTTAGAGTCGGGGATCTCTGGTTGGCGCAAGGTTGCCCTTGTGTCAAGCAGGAACCCTCTCCTCCACGTCAGGGCGCAGGATAACTCCTTTTGAATGACCCTTGCTCACCCTCTAGGTGCGTGGCGAGAGCAGCCAAGGCGATTCCTCAGGCGTTGTTGGTTAAGCACTTACAATCACACACACTGTAAATACATCAATCCCCCCAGAAACGGACACCAGACTTGGATATATATAAAAATACGCTTCTTTATGTAAAAATAGGTATATATATCTCAGCAGACTTATCACAAGACCAATAACGTTTTCGCTAGGCCACCAGGTTATGAAGCAGGCAAATGTTCGTTGTTCGTAGCTTCAAATGGAGACTTTGTAGTCTCTCGCAAATGTTACTTGTAGTTCCAGTACTCACAGAGATCGGCTCCTGCGAACGGGGAAATAAGGCGTTGCGGGCCCCGAGCCCGATACTGGAACTTCTTTCGTGAGGTGGAGAGTCGGCACAGGTCGGTGAGACTCTCAGCTTGGGAAGTGGTCTTGGGTCCTCGATCAGCGGGTGTGGGCAGGTAGGCAGGCGCGGCCAGCGACCCTCGGCACGGCGGTGCAGGGGGGGTCTCCACAGCGGGGGCGGCGCGGCCTGAGATGTCCGGGGATAGCGAAGCGGGGTCACAGGGCACAGTCAGTGCAGCTGGATGACCCGGCGTAGATCACAGTCGTCGGACGGCTTCCGGCGGGAGGGGTGATAGCGCGTTCAGCGCGCTCCAGTGGCAGGCGGTGACAGGGGTGCAGGCGGCCTAGCCCGGGGACAGAGAGCGGCTCCGGACGGAGCGGGGCTCTCACGGGGTTGCGGCAGGCGAGCTCCTGAGTGTCACGACCCTAGGAGGGGCGTTGAGGGGCGCAGTCTCTTTTCCAGCGGGATGCCCACACGGCTCGAATCGGAGGACGAGCAAAAGCACAGAGAACCCACTGGTCCTGGGGTTCAGTTCAGGGGGCAAGCTCAGATCAAGCCCTTGGAGAATGTTTCAAGCACAAAGCAGCAAAGTCTTTTCAGTAGTCTCTTCCTCTCCTTTCTCAGCAAGGCAAGCAGCAGGCCAGCTCCTCCAGCGTCTCCTTCTCCTTCTAGTCGGGCAGAGGTTCTTTGTGGTAAAACAGGATTCTGATTTCTTAGGAGCCAGGCTCCTACTTTTATACCATGATTCTTTTGTTCTTTAGCGCCAGGGGGCCTAGGCCTGGCTCAGTCCAGTTCTGGAGTACTTTGTTATGGTGACTCTGCTCTTTCCTTTCAGCAGCAGGGCAGAGACATCAGCCGCCCCACAGGGGGCGGCGCCGGCTTTGTGGTGGCAGAGCACAGGTCTATTCAAGAGTCAAGGTGTACTCCTCCCACCCATCCTGGTGTCATCTCCCTACCCACCACCTGGCAGCCAACCTGTCTCTGGGGATCCCCCCACCCTGCTCCTTACTGTTGCTAGGCAGAACACACACACACAGCAGAGGCGGACTGAGATGGTCAGGTCAGTAAATACTAACTTTCTAAAAGTAGTATTTACAAACCCAGGATATTAAAATAAACTTGACTACAAGAAGTATTTTATTATTCTGAGTTCAGGCATACTAAACTTGACACTCTACCATGCTCTCTGAGTCCACTGGGGTCACAGCGTTGGCGTGATCCCAGCAGCCCATTCTGGCCTATGGAGAGCAGGTAGCCTTCAATAGTGAAAAACGGAAAGGGCTGTAATTCACTACTAAGACATGCCACACACATCAGGGCATGTCCTACCTTATGCCTACAATGCACCCTGCCCTTGGGCCTACCAGAGGGGTGGCTAATTTGTAGGTAAGGGAAGGTTTAGGGACTGGCAAGTGGGGGCACTTGCGCAGTCAGCGCGACGGTCCCGGACCGCGCACAGGGTCTGCGGTGGCAGACCCTAGACACATTTTACAAGGCCGCTTCCTGTGGGTGGCGCAACCAGCGCTGCAAGCCCACCAGCAGCATTGGCATTCACAAGCCCTGGCACCCCCGGTGCACTTTACTGGGGACTGACAGTGAATCCAATAAACCAATCATGAACATCAATTACAGGTACACTTTACCTAGGGAGCACTTGCACTGCGGCACGGATTAGCCGTGGCGCAGTGCCCTGAGCGGACAACACCAGCAAAACAATCGAGGCATACCATCAAAAAGTGGAAGGGAAACTCACGCCAAGGTGCCAGGTCTAACACGTGTCCCCTCCAGCTGAAATGTGGGGAGAACTACCCTTGCCCAGGGGGTTCCTCGTCACTAAGGCGGAAATACCTGGACAGACCGTCAGCGTTGGCGTGATCTGTACCAGGACGGTGTTCCACCGTAAAGTCCATACCCTGTAGGGAGATGGACCACCTCAACAGCTTCGGGTTCTCACCCCTCATTTGCATCAACCATCTGAGGGGCCTGTGGTCCGTCTGAACCCGGAAGTGAGACCCAAACAAGTAGGGTCTTAGCTTCTTCAGCGCCCAGACCACAGCAAATGCTTCTCGCTCAATTGCACTCCACCTACTTTCCCGTGGAAGTAACCTCCTACTGATGAAGGCTACGGGTTGGTCCCAGCCCTCCTCAGTCATCTGTGAGAGAACAGCCCCTACACCATGCTCTGAAGCGTCTGTCTGCACTAGGAATTCCTTGGAGAAGTCAGGGGCCAAGAGCACGGGCGCCGTGCACATGGCAGTCTTCAGGGTGTCAAAAGCATTCTGACAGGTGTCAGTCCAAAT
The DNA here is from genome assembly GCF_964204655.1 of Triturus cristatus. Lineage (NCBI taxonomy): Eukaryota > Metazoa > Chordata > Amphibia > Caudata > Salamandridae > Triturus > Triturus cristatus. The sequence goes on from NC_140592.1 coordinate 525,695,492, forward strand.
CACGTTCCTGGGCTGCTTCTTGGAAGTCAGCTCTGTCAAGGGGGCAACAATTGTTCCATAGCCCTTGACAAACCTCCTGTAGTTCCCAGTGAGCCCCAGGAAGGCCCTCACTGCGGTCTGCGTCTTGGGGGGTTCCCAAGCCAGGATGGTCTCAATTTTGGGTTGCAAGGGTGCCACCTTGCCACTCCCCACTTGGTGTCCCAAGTACACCACGGAACCCTGCCCGATCTGGCACTTGCTGGCCTTGATCGTGAGGCCTGCTCGGTGCAGAGCCATCAACACTTCCCAGAGGTGGCGCAGGTGTTCGGGCCAGGTGGCACTGAACACTGCGATGTCATCCAGGTAGGCGGCACTGAACGCATCCAGCCCAACCAGTACCTGGTTGACCAACCTCTGAAAGGTGGCAGGGGCATTCTTCATTCCAAATGGCATGACTCGGAACTGGAAGTGCCCATCTGGTGTAGAGAATGCTGACCTCTCTTTGGCCCCATCGGTCAAGGCGATCTGCCAGTACCCAGACGTTAAATCGAACGTGCTGAGGAACCGGGCAGCCCCCAGACGATCAATGAGCTCATCAGCTCTGGGGATGGGGTGCGCGTCAGTCTTCGTTACTGAATTGAGTCCTCTGTAGTCCACACAGAACCGGAGTTCAGGTGTGGCTCCCGGCGCAGCAGCTTTGGGGACCAAGACCACGGGGCTGGAGCAAGGACTGCTGGAGGACTCAACCACCCCTAGCGCAAGCATTTTGGAGACCTCCTCCTTGATGCAAGCTCTGACCCTGTCAGTTACCCTGTAAGCCTTGTGCTTCACAGGTAAGCTGTCTCCTGTGTCCACATCATGGACGCACCAATCTGTGACACCAGGAACCAGGGAGAATCTATCGGAAAACTGCCCCAGCAAGTGGCGGCAATCTTCCTGTTGTTCGGGCGTCAGGGTGGGTGAGAGGTTAACTCCATCCACTGACCCATCTTTCTCAGAGGCCACTAAGAGGTCAGGAAGAGGCTCGGTCTCCTCTTCTATTCCATCATCAGTGGCCAGCAGCATGCCCACTTCGGTCCTCTCTAAGTGGGGCTTAAGGCGGTTAACATGTAGGACCCTCAAAGGGTTCCTGGGAGACTGCATGTCCACCAAGTAGGTGATAGGACTTTTGCGCTCCACAACCTCAAATGGACCTGTCCACTTATCCTGAAGTGCACAAGGCTCCACTGGGGCCAAGACCCACACCTTTTGTCCAGGTTGAAGCTCTACCAGAGTGGCATTCTGGTCGTACCACCGCTTCATCTCCTCCTGGCTGGCTTCCAGATTTGAAAGGCAAGTTGCCTGAAACGCCGAGTCTGGTTTCGGAAGGCCAGCATGTAACTGTATACATTCTGGGGAGGTTTCCTGGGAGATTGCTCCCAGCCTTCCTTTACCAAACTCAGAGGTCCTCTTACCGGGTGACCATACAGAAGCTCAAAGGGGCTGAATCCTAGAGACTTCTGTGGCACCTCTCGGTAAGCGAAGAGCAGGCATGGCAAGAGGACGTCCCACTTACGCCTCATTGGACCGTCCAGGCCCATGATCATGCCTTTGAGGGTTCGGTTGAATCTCTCAACCAACCCATTTCCTTGGGGGTGGTAAGTAGTGGTGAACTTGTAAGTTACCCCACACTCCTTCCAAAGGGATTTCATATATGTGGATATGAAATTGGTCCCCCTGTCGCTCACCACCTCTAGAGGGAATCCCACTCGGGAGAAAATTCCCATCAGTGCCCGTCCCACCACGGGGGCCGTCACTGTCCTCAGAGGGATGGCTTCAGGGTACCGGGTGGCATGGTCCACCAAGACCAGGATGAACCTGTTGCCCAGGGCTGTCTTGGGGTCCAGAGGCCCCACAATATCAATACCCACTCGTTGGAATGGCGTACCGACCACAGGGAAAGGTTGCAGAGGAGCCTTGTGCTTCCCTCCGCTCTTACCACTTGCCTGGCAAGTCTGACAGGTAAGGCAGTAGGAATCTGAATTCTTGTGCATTTGGGGCCAGTAAAAGTGGGTGACAAGCCTGTCATAGGTCTTGTCCATCCCCAAATGTCCTGCTAACGGCACATCATGAGCCAGCCCCAGTAGGAAGGTTCTGAACTTCTGGGGTACCACCAGCACACGGGCTGACCCAGGTTCAGCAGCCTTAGGCTCGGAATACAGGAGGTCACTCTCCCAGTACACGTAGTGTGTTTTGGCCTGAACTCCATTGGCCTGGTCTGCAGCCTGCTGCCGCATACCCACGAGAGAAGGGCATTCTTTCTGCTCCCTGCAGAATTCCTCCCTGGAGGGACCTCCTTCTTGCTGCCAATGGGTCAGTTCAGGCAGGTCTCCCAGTTCGGCAATCTGTTCCCCGGTAGGCTCCAGAGCATCCCCCTCAGGGTCTACTTCCTCCTGGGCCGTGGGAACTTCGGGGGCCGGTTTCCCGCGCCTCCTGCGCCTTCTCCCTAAGGCCGGTTCCTGGACCTCTCCCTCAGGCTCCAGGACCCTCTCAACACCCCTACTGGCTGCCATGGACCGGGTGGTCACGCACGCCCAGTCGGGTAGACCCACCATCCTCAGATGCGTGGTCTTCTCCACCTTTTCCCAAGGGGAGCTCTCCAGGTCGTTCCCTAGCAGACAGTCTACAGGCATGTCAGTTCTCACAGCGACTTGTAGAGTACCAGAGACCTCCCCCCACTCAAAGGGAACTTGAGCCATTGGACAACGACTCTCTATGTTGTCAGCATTGACAACCCTACAGTAGGCATTGGGTACAATCTGCTCTTGAGACACCAGGTGTTGCCTCACCGAGGTCACGCTGGCTCCTGTATCTCTAAGAGCCTCAACCTTCTTTCCATTGATGGTCACTACTTGCCCATATTTCTTAGTGTTAGAGGGTAAGTAGGTTTCAGGGACCATCTCACTGTCTCCTAGCGAGACTAGGGTCATCTGCCCGGGACCCCCACCCTCCTGGACTGCTACCTCCTCCCCAAAGTTAACACTAGCTACTTGCCGGGGTGGAGCACCAGTGGGTGCGGTCTTACCAAACAGGCGACACTTAGGATCAGAGGCAATGTGACCCGGGTCACCACACCTATAACAATTGAAGGGCCCCTTTGGAACAGGTCTACCTGTCGGGGCCCCGTTCTGCTGCGGGGGTGGGGGAGGCTGAGAACCCTTCTGCTGGTTCCCTTGGGAATTACTTTGGGGGCCTTTTTGGAACCCCTTCTGTTTACCCCTGTCCCCCCCACTCTTCTGCTGGGGACCCTGCCCACCTTTGGCGGAGTCTCCCACTTGACCCTTGTGGACCCTGGTGCTGAGCCAGCGGTCCGCCTCCTCAGCAAGCTTCCTCGGGTTGGACAGCTTGCTATCAATCAGGTGCTGGCGTAGCTCAGGAAAACATTGACTGGACAAGTGCTCCCATGCAATTAAATCAAGCAGCCCTTGATAATCATTCACTTTGCTACCCTTCACCCAACCATCCAGCGCTCTGCAGAAAAAGGTCACATACTCCACATACGTACTCTCAGGGATCTTCTTCGTCTCCCTGAACCGCTGTCTATATAGCTCCGGAGTTAACCCATACCTGTTCATTAAAGCTTCCTTCATATGGGGGTATGAGGCTTGGAGATCTAAGGGCACATCTAACAGTGTGTCACGCCCTTCAGCAAGGAACCTTCCCCACAACCCCGCTCCCCAGTCTTTCTCAGGGACCCGGTGTGAAGACATGGCCACCTCGTAGGCTCTAAACCACTGCCCTATGTCATCCTTTCTAAAATACTCCTTTACTACATCTTTGGGGATGTACACCTTGGACTCTACCTGCACCGGTGGAGTGCTGCCACCAGAAGGAGCGGTGTCCAAACTTTTCGCCTTCAGCTCCAACTCCTTCAATCTTATATCATGATCCATTTGGCGTTGTTGTGCCTCCAGGGCCAACTTCTGCTTTTCCATTTCCATTTGTCCTGCCAACTTTGCCATCTCCATTGCAAGCGCCCTGTCTGCTGCCCTGTCTGCCAGCTCCTCTGGCGACCGGACTCTGCTGGGCTCCTCAAGGTTGTCGGGTGGAACGATGTCCCCCGCATTCCGTGGGTCTCTTGACTCCTTCCAGGCTCTCAACGCCTTGGTGTACTGGTTCTTCCTCTTGAATCCAGCATGGGGGACTCTGAATTTTACACTGTAGCCTTTCAATTGCTCCATCGTGTAGCCTTCCAGTCTCTCCCAATCCACCTCATCTATTCCAGAAATCACAGAGAGTGCTCTCCCAGCGGAGAGTGAGCTAGGCATGGTTGCAGTAATGGCAGATGTCTCAACAAAGTTCCAAAAATGAAAACCTGTGGCTGCGTTACTTGGTCTGCTCTCACTATCTGGTGATAAATAATTCACTGTATGTCAATTACAAGTGCAAATCCGAAATCCCAGCCGCTGCCAACAATGTTAGAGTCGGGGATCTCTGGTTGGCGCAAGGTTGCCCTTGTGTCAAGCAGGAACCCTCTCCTCCACGTCAGGGCGCAGGATAACTCCTTTTGAATGACCCTTGCTCACCCTCTAGGTGCGTGGCGAGAGCAGCCAAGGCGATTCCTCAGGCGTTGTTGGTTAAGCACTTACAATCACACACACTGTAAATACATCAATCCCCCCAGAAACGGACACCAGACTTGGATATATATAAAAATACGCTTCTTTATGTAAAAATAGGTATATATATCTCAGCAGACTTATCACAAGACCAATAACGTTTTCGCTAGGCCACCAGGTTATGAAGCAGGCAAATGTTCGTTGTTCGTAGCTTCAAATGGAGACTTTGTAGTCTCTTGCAAATGTTACTTGTAGTTCCAGTACTCACAGAGATCGGCTCCTGCGAACGGGGAAATAAGGCGTTGCGGGCCCCGAGCCCGATACTGGAACTTCTTTCGTGAGGTGGAGAGTCGGCACAGGTCGGTGAGACTCTCAGCTTGGGAAGTGGTCTTGGGTCCTCGATCAGCGGGTGTGGGCAGGTAGGCAGGCGCGGCCAGCGACCCTCGGCACGGCGGTGCAGGGGGGGTCTCCACAGCGGGGGCGGCGCGGCCTGAGATGTCCGGGGATAGCGAAGCGGGGTCACAGGGCACAGTCAGTGCAGCTGGATGACCCGGCGTAGATCACAGTCGTCGGACGGCTTCCGGCGGGAGGGGTGATAGCGCGTTCAGCGCGCTCCAGTGGCAGGCGGTGACAGGGGTGCAGGCGGCCTAGCCCGGGGACAGAGCGCGGCTCCGGACGGAGCGGGGCTCTCACGGGGTTGCGGCAGGCGAGCTCCTGAGTGTCACGACCCTAGGAGGGGCGTTGAGGGGCGCAGTCTCTTTTCCAGCGGGATGCCCACACGGCTCAAATCGGAGGACGAGCAAAAGCACAGAGAACCCACTGGTCCTGGGGTTCAGTTCAGGGGGCAAGCTCAGATCAAGCCCTTGGAGAATGTTTCAAGCACAAAGCAGCAAAGTCTTTTCAGTAGTCTCTTCCTCTCCTTTCTCAGCAAGGCAAGCAGCAGGCCAGCTCCTCCAGCGTCTCCTTCTCCTTCTAGTCGGGCAGAGGTTCTTTGTGGTAAAACAGGATTCTGATTTCTTAGGAGCCAGGCTCCTACTTTTATACCATGATTCTTTTGTTCTTTAGCGCCAGGGGGCCTAGGCCTGGCTCAGTCCAGTTCTGGAGTACTTTGTTATGGTGACTCTGCTCTTTCCTTTCAGCAGCAGGGCAGAGACATCAGCCGCCCCACAGGGGGCGGCGCCGGCTTTGTGGTGGCAGAGCACAGGTCTATTCAAGAGTCAAGGTGTACTCCTCCCACCCATCCTGGTGTCATCTCCCTACCCACCACCTGGCAGCCAACCTGTCTCTGGGGATCCCCCCACCCTGCTCCTTACTGTTGCTAGGCAGAACACACACACACAGCAGAGGCGGACTGAGATGGTCAGGTCAGTAAATACTAACTTTCTAAAAGTAGTATTTACAAACCCAGGATATTAAAATAAACTTGACTACAAGAAGTATTTTATTATTCTGAGTTCAGGCATACTAAACTTGACACTCTACCATGCTCTCTGAGTCCACTGGGGTCACAGCGTTGGCGTGATCCCAGCAGCCCATTCTGGCCTATGGAGAGCAGGTAGACTTCAATAGTGAAAAACGGAAAGGGCTGTAATTCACTACTAAGACATGCCACACACATCAGGGCATGTCCTACCTTATGCCTACAATGCACCCTGCCCTTGGGCCTACCAGAGGGGTGGCTAATTTGTAGGTAAGGGAAGGTTTAGGGACTGGCAAGTGGGGGCACTTGCGCAGTCAGCGCGACGGTCCCGGACCGCGCACAGGGTCTGCGGTGGCAGACCCTAGACACATTTTACAAGGCCGCTTCCTGTGGGTGGCGCAACCAGCGCTGCAAGCCCACCAGCAGCATTGGCATTCACAAGCCCTGGCACCCCCGGTGCACTTTACTGGGGACTGACAGTGAATCCAATAAACCAATCATGAACATCAATTACAGGTACACTTTACCTAGGGAGCACTTGCACTGCGGCACGGATTAGCCGTGGCGCAGTGCCCTGAGCGGACAACACCAGCAAAACAATCGAGGCATACCATCAAAAAGTGAAAGGGAAACTCACGCCAAGGTGCCAGGTCTAACAGCTAGTATATCTCTTCCCTATTGGTTACAAAGTTCCAGTGATGTGTGGAATTATCCAATCCCAGTGGGCAATATCCTGCCACTCTCCAGTTGTCTGAACCTTCTCACAACTGACAGGAGCATGGTAGCCCACTCCGAGGGTGTGGCTACCTAAGGGCTACAGGCCCACAGAAAACCGGTTTGGGATGTGATTTCCCTTTCTGTAACCTGTCTCTAGCTTGTCTGCGGGAACAAAAGGCATCCTGCTCGGGTGTTTTGTTACAGGTGGCCCTTCAAAGGCGGCTTCCCCTTTGAAACTCACCTTTTGGGCGAACACCCTGAGTGGCCTCCATGGGAGAGGAGATTACACCTCACTCTGCACCAACTGCCTTTGTTCCTGAGCCTGGGAGTTGTTCACATGTCTCCCCAGGTGGCCAGAAAGCTGTCTGTTGGCGAAAGTGTGTGCAAAGTCACTGGACCAGCTGGGGCACAGAGTGGCAACTTTCTAAAAGTTGCTCAACTTTAATAGTGACTTTAATTTTGACTTGGACACCAAGTCGGATTTAATGCCATGATTAATTTGATACCTTACAGTAACCAGGTTGTCCCATTCAGGAGTTAGTCAGGCTGGGATGCCAGACAGTAACCCTGTGTTAGCCAATGGAACAACTAACTTTCCTCAGTAAAACACCAACTTTTAAATGTTTTGCTGCTAAGCCATATACAAACCTATATGTCTTGCTAAAGAATATACAGCTCCGAGAGACAGATGAAATGAGAGAAAAGACTAACCAGATCCACGTCGTTATGGGAGGATAAGCGACTGCCGGAATTCACGAAACTGCAGGGTTTTAAAGGCTGGAACACAATTGGGATCACAGCATTAGGCGACATAAAACTTATTTGCAGAGCTCCAAACCGAATATAACTTGTCAAACAAACAACACTACAAATACATACAACTCAAACACGCCTGGAGAACGCAAAAGCCCGAGATAACAGACATCCCCGAATATGCACCACTGGAAGGACGACTCCTACAAGAGGAGATACCTGAAAAGGCCGTTTCTTGGACATATTATAAAGAGGTGGTGATCAAGCTTAGGCTACGCCTGATACAGCTTAAAGTTCTACATAGGGTATACTATGACAGAGTGAGACTACACGCTATGGGCAGAGCAGAGACACCAGAATGTCTGAGTTGTAAAACAGACCGGGGCTCTTACATTCATACCCTGTGAGAGTGTCAACTAATACGTAGATATTGGTCCCAAATAGTACAAGAACTGAACAATATACTAGAAACACAGATTCCAATAGACCCAAAATACATCCTCCTAGGCATCCACACGGATGTTGACTTCCCCAGATATTAACTTTTACTGAGTAGTTCAGGGCTCATAGTCGCAAAGCGGGACATTGCCAAGTACTGAGGAAGAGCAGATTTGTCCACTATGACAGAATGGAGGGCTAATATGGACCTTTACATGGGGGCGGAAAAACCGGAATATGCAGCTAGAGGGTGTCCTAAGAAGTTCAGGAAGATCTGCAGCCATGGCTGAGCTACTACGTCCATGACGTTTCAGAGGAGGACTCGAACACGACACAGCCTAGTACACTGGGGCCTTCACAACTTGAGTAAAATACCCTGGAGTCTCCGAGTAGATGAGCTAAATAGGATATGTCTAACCCACAGGAAGGGAGAGTGGGGAGGATACATGCAGCAGAACGGTTTGATTGTAAAACCTGCATTTTTACCAACAATGTTTAAAGATTATGATGTCAAACTTCTAATATATGATACGTACATGCTGATGTTTTGGCTGCTTTTCACAAAAAAAAAAAAAACAGTTTAAAAAAAAAAGAATATACAGCTCCCTGCCATAGGCCTTCCTTAGGGGGAGGCTTACATATACTCTAAGGGAAGGGTGGCTTTGCCTTTAATGGTAAGAGAAAGGTTGAACTAGCAGTGTACACACTGCTCTTCCAGTCTGCAGTGGCAGGCTGGTGGCCATTTTGTCATTTGTTATACATAGGGTAGCGCAAACAGTACTACAGCCATGGGTGGATACTCTGCCTTACATGCCCTGGGTACTGTGTACTAGGGACTTATAGGTAAGTCAGTACTTGCCAGTTAGGGACACCCAATTTGACAAACCTTTTGAAATTAGTCAAAACACTGGCACTGTGGATTAGCAAGCCTCAGGTTACTCTCAGAGTTGAAAAACGAGCAGTTAATAGTCTAAAAGGGGTAAAAGTAGGGGAAAACTTGCAAAAAGGTTTGTTTCCTTACATGAACCCCCCCCCCCCGACAGTTAATACGTCTGGTAGACCTCAACCACAGTCTTTGTGAGTCTTCCTGACCATTCAGCGAGGAAGGATGCAGAAAACTGGCTGTCCTATTGCAGGGCCTATTCTTCCTTACATACTTCTGCCAAGATCATTGCCACTGGGGAATTGACCTACCTCTACTTTGACAGGACCCATCCTAAACTGGACTTTAGCCAACTTGCTGTCCTTCCCATCCTTATCATTTACTTTGGGTAGGGTGGTACCTTCCTCCCATAACCCAATCTTGGCTAGGTCAACACCTAGCTTACCCAATGAGGTTATTATTGAGTAACCCCACCATGACCAACAGGATCAGGGAGCCTACTTTGATGCCTGTCATGGGGTCATAACCACCATGCAAGGGATAGTGCTGCCATAAAAGCGAACACCCAGCAGAGGCTACTGACAACTGTCAGTGGCCAAAACCACACCCTTAGATCTCCACTGTCAGGGCGATGTGCTCCCTTAGGGGATGCTTTTATTTCTTGGAGCCTTTCTGCTTTTTCAAAGTGGGGGGCTACCACCTTATGTAGCAGACACCCTCCTTCCACTCTCCCTTGGGAGATACCTTGTTGCTGAACCGTTGCCTTACTCTTCAGAACGTCTTGGGGAACAGGTAAGGCCTTACCAGTGCCAACCTTGTGCATTCTGTGCATTCTGGGGGACTCTCTTCAATGCCTCCCCACTTTATGAATCCTCTCTTTACGTTTCCTTTGAGGCTTTGCTTTCCTTGCCGTTGAAAACAGCTCATCTGGAGTGCTACCAGAGCTGTCACCTGACCCCCAGGAATGTAGATCAGCTTCGGACTCACTGACATTTGTGTAGGAGGTTCCTGATTCCTCAGTAAGGGAGAAGAACGTTTTCCCATGATCAGGGGAACCCGTAATCTGCTATTGAGGATTGCGGCTGGCCCATTAGGCTGCATTTTTGACGTCGAGCGTCTTTGGAACTGATTCCATTTTTTGCTGTATTATTTGCCCCCTTGGGTGCGACTCTTTCTGTGCACTGTCCTCTGATTTTTCCCTCCGCCCGTGGGTTTCGAGTGAACATGACCGGTTGTGTGTTGCTTAGGCCTGGGTGGAGTTCTGCAAGCAGCGGAGTGCGTTAGGTCACACCTTTCATGCTGATTTTTAGTGCCGGGTGTTCGTCCCGTGCTGGAAAATCAGCGCGAATGGCACAATGCACAGCGCTAGAGGGCACTGCTTCTTTGTGCCGCTCAAGTAGATTTTCTACTTGAGCGGCAGCTTCGTCAATGCAAAAAGATGGTTTCTCAATGCGAGCGGTGCAACCATCTGCGACCGTCCGCGTTTAGAAATCTCGCTGGGAGGTGGTCTAATGTTGGATTTTCCTTGCTCGCGCTCACCAACGTAACATTTTCCGTTTCACCACTCAGGCCTAGCTGCAGCGGCGGTCTCTTTCCGTTCACGGACCTGTCTCATGCTTTTTGGAGGCATGCTTTCCGCCCCCAGTATACGCTGTCAGAGCGTGCCGCACAGAGCTTCCAAAGCTCGTCAGAAAATCCAGGAGGTAGCGGTGATTACCACAAACCACATCCAGACCTCCGGATCTCCAGTGTCTCGGCCTGTAATTCTGCTTTTCTGACAGAAATAGCTCCACATGCCTCTGAGGTTACTCCGCTTCTCCTGTTTCCTTTCTTGCTACAATGTATCAAAGAAACAATTAGATCTGAGAGGGAGCGGCTCGCGAGGCATGCTACACAGACGCTATCTCGCTTCTATCTAAGAGATGTGCAAATCTGTGTTTTTCCATCAAGGACTGAACTGATAAAAAAAAAAAACTTTACTAAACCAACAAATAAAATAACACTATAAAAACAACTTTAGCCAATAGAATGAAACAAGCAATTAAGCCAACAATATAAAAGGCACACTAATTAAAGTAACTAAATGCTCCAAAAACGACAAACTCTGTAAGATGAGGAAATCTGCCAGACTCACGCAAGAAACGATTAATACATAAATAAATCATCTTAACAACTACAATTTCAAGTAAGTAATACATATAATTAAACTAAAAATTAACTGTTATTACATCAAAAAATATAATTTAGCAATTAAATTGTAACACACTCTGTAACTTTGATCTTTTTACATTGACTACCTAGAGGAAAGAAAGCCAACTTCCAAACCAACAAACTGCCCGAAAATATCAGCTTTAACAAAGCACCAAGAATATATAATGAAGTAAGTATGCATACATATTAATTTTAAAACTCTCCCAACCAACTACCAAAAACAAACCTAGCTCCCTAAACCTCAACAAACTTGCAACAAAATACCATATTTATTTATTTATTTATTTATTTAGCGATTTGTAAAGCGCCTGGTGACCCAAGGGCATCCCCGCGCTATAAAATTTGCTGTCCAGATGGGAAGGGAGGAAAGAAGGAGGATGGCCTTATTAAGGGAATAAAAGTGTTTTTAATTTTTTCCTAAAGATAAGATAATTGGATTCCAGTCTAAGGGTGCGTGGAAGGGCGTTCCATCCAGTGGACGCTTTTACTGAGAAGCGTCGACCTCCAGTGCGTGTCTTTTTAAATCTGGGGATGTGGGCTAGGTGCTCATTCTCAGACCTCAGGGATCTGGAAGTTTTATATGGAGTAACCAGGTCGTTGAGGATCGGAGGGCCACTTCCATTGATCAGTTTAAATGCCGTGCACATGGCTTTGAATTCCACTCTTTGGCGCACAGGGAGCCAGTGCAGGGCCTTGATAGCAGGTTTCGCTGACACTCTGGAGGGAAGGTTCATGAGTAGGCGGGCAGCTGCATTCTGTGTTCGCTGCAATTTCGCCAGGGTGGCCTCAGGGGCTCCCAAGTAGATCATGTTGCTGTAGTCCAGACGTGATAGTATGAGCCCTTGGACCAGCAGTTTCCTGGCTGCGGGGGGGAGTAGGGGGAGAATCCTGCGGGTAGTACGCATAAGCCCAAAACAGGTTCCTGCAGTTTTGGCCGCTTGCGTTATCATGGAGAGCTCGGGTTCTAACCATACACCTAGAGTCTTAATTTCATGTTTTGGGGTAGGAATTTCTCCGAACGCGTTTGGCCAGACCGCTGGGGGGATGGTCACCCATTGCTTTCCCATGAGCATCACTTCGGTCTTTGACCCATTAAGTTTTAGTGATGACTCACACATCCATCCGTGGATTTCCGTAAGGCAGTTTGCCAGTTTGTCTGGGTGGTCGTCTAGTTGGGATAGGGAGACGACCAGCTGTGTATCATCAGCGTAGCTCACTATTTTTATGCCGAATGGGCTCACCACGTCTTCAAGGGGGGCCATGTATGTGTCAAAAAGCGTTGGGCTCAGGGAGGATCCCTGAGGGACCCCGCTCATGAGGGGAAGAATGGACGAGCGATGGTTGCCGTCCCAAACCTGGAATGTGCGCCCCGCAAGGAAGGACTCTATCCATCTGAGTGCCGTCCCGGTCAACCCTGCCGCCGTCAACCGATTGAGGAGGACACGATGGTTGACTGTGTCGAAGGCTGCACTAAGATCCAGGAGGATCACTGCCACTGACCCTCCTGAATCTAGTATGCGCCTTGCCTCTTCGATGACGGTGAGAAGGGCAGTATCTGTGCCGTGGCCCGGGCGGAACCCAGTTTGGGATTGCCGTAGGATGTTATTTACCTCGAGAAACTGAGATAATTGTCTGTTGACCAGTTTCTCAGCTACCTTGCTAATACCAGGGAGGAGTGAGATTGGTCGATAGTTGGCCATATCTGCTGGGTCTAGCTGGGGTTTTTTTTAGGAGTGCCTTCACCACTGCGCTCTTCCAGCTAGCGGGAACCAAACCCCTGGCAAGTGAGCTATTGATAAGCTCCGTGATCGTGGGAATGATGGCGGGGGTAACAGTTTTAAGGAATCTCAAGGGTACAGGGTCCAATGGTGATCCGCTTTTTATTTTGGTCAAAGTTGCTTCAACCTCGTTACAGGTTACTAGTCTAAATGTCGCCAGTTGAGGGCTTAAGCTGCTTCCAGACTGGGTGGAGGGTGGACCAATGTCCGTGTAGCTAGAGGGACATGAGGGAGGAAGGGATGCTAGGATGCGGGCAATTTTGTCGTTAAAATAGGTGGCTAATTCGTCGCTTCGGTCCACAGGGGGGCCATTGGAGGGCGGAGTGGTTGGAACTTTCAGAAGCTCTTTTACAATTAGGAAAGATTCCCTGGCTGAATTAGTGGATTCTTTTATCCGAGTTTCATAGTGGGAAGCTTTAGAGCGATTAATAGCAGTTTTATATAATCTGACTGACTTTTGGTAGGCTTTCTTGCTGGCATGCTGCCAGTCTTTCCTCCAAAGTCGTTCGGCTCTCTTACAGTTTTTGCGTAAAAGACGAAGTTCCGGTGTATACCATGGGGCGGAGCCTAGTTTCCCAGTTTTGTCCTCCCGAGTCCTAACTGGGAGTACGAGATCAAGGGAGGTAGTAATCCATTCCCTATATTTACTGTCAGCGACATCCGGGTCTTCTGCGTAAGCAGGGATGGTTGATTTTAGGGTCCTAGCCCAATCTTCGGTGGGGAGCCTGGACCAGGCCCTGTCCCTGGTATAAGTGGGCGGTTTATGAGGTTTCCTGAAAGTCCCTGGAAGTTGGAAGGAGACTAAAAAGTGGTCCGTCCAAGGGAGAGGAAGGGGCTCACTAGCTATCATAGTGAGGGAACTTGTGAACACAGGGTCCAGCAAGTGACCCTTGATGTGGGTGGCTCCAGAGTTTAGAAGGCGGATGTCAAGGGCCGCCAGATCAGTGATCAGGTCGATGGCCCCTGAATCTGAGGGGTCATCGAAATGAATATTCAGGTCCCCTATTATCATAAAATTAGTGATGGAGTGGGCTTGTGTAGTTACTGAATCCAGGAGAGAACTAGCAAAAGGACCTGGATGACCAGGGGGGCGGTATACTAGGATCCCTGAGAGAGAGTTAGTCGGGTCTAACTTAATAGTAAACTGCAGGCTTTCAGAATCAGGAATATGGGCGTCATTAGTATTGCAGAGGAAATGGTCCCGATGAATAATGGCGACACCACCACCCCTACCTAGGGGACGAGGTAGGGACTGGATGAGGAAGCCTGGTGGGGTTGCTAGCACCATATCTGATTCTGAGTGGGAAGAGAGCCACGTTTCCGTCAGGAAAAGGACGTCTATGTCATGGTCTTCTACGAGATGGTTAATCAGCGTCGCGTGTTTTGGGAGAGAGCGACAATTCAGCGAGGCAAGTTTGAGGGCTGAGAGCTTGGAGGCTCGAATAGGGAGCGTAAGTTGGACAGGAAGGCAGTGAGTACAGCTGATGAATGGTCCATTCAGGTCGTGAACATACTCACAGGAGGGGGAAGTGGTGGGTCTGAGACTTAGAAGGTCCCGACGGTCCCGACGAGAGTAGCTAATATAATATTTTTTCTCTTTCAACAGAAATTTCAGCACCTGCTCCACGTTAAAACGTGGTAAAAAAAACTTAAAAACATCTCAACCAAACATGCAAGTAAATAAAGAAAGAACAAGTAAGTGCATTTTTTTAAAACATTAACAGAGAAACAAAAGTCAATTTATCATATATCTATACTGTTAAACTATTTACAGATACAATGACAGAAGAGGCTCAATATATAACTTTACAGAAAGGGAAACAATTATTAAACCATATGGGCTACACCCACAGTCAAAACGTGCTTCAACCAAAACCATAAACTGGAAATGTACTAAATATTATTTACATGAAAGCTATGGGAGGGCAACTACAAAAGATAATTTTGTAATAAATGATAAAGAGCACAATCACCACCCAGATGTTACAGAAATAGAAGTTAGAGCAATCTTACAAGATATAAGAGAGGCAAGCACTAGCTCCCAGGAACCTACAAACAAAATCCAGGGAGACATACTACTACATGCATATAACAGGCCAACTGCCACCTATACCCGCTTTAAAAAGCTTTATTAGACACACTAATAAAGACACCAGTGATACCCCACCTGCCCATAGAGCATACCATGACATAGATATGCCTGACCATTTAAAACTAACACATAGGTGTTGATTATGATGCTGCTTGAAAAGGCTCCGACCGTCAGTCAGTGCCTTTCCGGGCCGCATCTCGGTTTAATTTCCGACTACCCATTACAATGCTGGCGGCCGGATATTAAACCGGCCGGTCATTCCGGCTGGCGTCCGATGTGCTCAAGGAGCCCGTTGGCCAGTCGGAGGCCGGGCCGTAGTCCTAAAGGGCAGCCTTTCCGCTCCTGGGATTACAATACTCGGTCTCTAGCCGGCTTTCCATGTCGGGCTTTCCGACATGGAAAGTCTGTTGGATAGCAAGTATGGGGGCCACTAGAAGGGCCCCTTTGCCTCTGCGGCATCCAGATTGGGGCCGGTGCCACATGTTCATCCTTGCACCATGTGGCAGGCACCTTGAGGTGCCTGCCACACGTTGCAGGGATGAACACAGACTCCCATTCCTCTATGGGAGCTGGTGTTCTGGAGGGCGTATGTCCATAACACAAGCTCACATAGAGGAATGGAAATATGCGATCGAACAGTGTTTGGTCACACCATAATGAGGCAGTCGGGACCACTGATCGGAGGTCGGTCGGTCCTATTTCCGAGACAGTGTCGACATCGTATTATGGCCCATACTGAGAAACCCTTCTTTTTACATGACAATTTAAATAATGGAAAACAAATCTCAATTTTCTCTACAGCAAACAATTCGATGAAACTTACCCAATGCAAAACCTGGATGGTGTATGGGGCCTTCAAAATGTGTCCCAAACCATTCACACAAATATACACCATACACGGTAAAATGAAAACACCAATGTCCCTTTTGTATATGCTTTACTACCCAGACGCCCGGAAACTGCATCTGCCCGCATTAACTGCTTGCTGAAGTCCTGCTGCTTTGTTGCACTGACAAGGGAACGGAACTGATTGAGTCGCCAGGAGGGGACTACATCCCCCAGGGGCCCCTACACTCGAGAGAGGAATCGCGCACTCAGTGCGGGCCCGTCCTTGGCAGTCAGCGGCCGGAAGAGGCTGGGCTGGGCTCCCCCCTTGAGAAGTGACGACTGGGAAGTATTCTTCAAGATTGGTCTGGTAGCATGAGTACTGTGTTTACGACCCCACAGCATGTCTAAACGGAAAGGGAGTAGTGTAACATCGAAACAAAAGGGGGCTGGCCAACAATCACTCCTGACATATCTCACAGGGGCCATGGGAGAAATTGAAGAACAGATTCACATGGTGGAAGAGACATTAACTAATGGGGGTGGAGACGTAATTGCCGTTTAGAAAGGGAATACCATCGGCCATAAAGTTACACGAAAGGAGGGTACCTGCAGGAACTTGCATAATGGTTGTGTAATGTCCACGGACGACTTAATAACCCTAAGTGATCATAGTGGGATGGGTGAGGATTCATACCCTCCCTCAAAGCGAAGTAAGACATCTATACGCTCGGAGGGCCGCCAGTCAACTGAAATAGTCGATCAAGCCTTGGATATCGGTCATATTGATAAGCGGGGAGAAAAGAGGAAAAACGTAAAGAAAAACCAGTTTATAAATCTAATGTGCCAAAAATGGACCATAATGTGGGTAATAACTCTATCACGGCGATATTGGAGGGTCAGAAAAGGATAATGGAAAGCCTACAGAATATCATAGCCACCCTTCAAACAGATCTTATAGATGGTATGGGAGCATTATCTGACAGAATGGCGGCTATTGAAACTAGTACACGAGGTCCCACAGGAAAGTGTACAGAGGCGTTACATTAGAATGTAGGGAGTCTGCAAGATCGTATTATAAATACTCCTGTAAATTTAACGAGTACAGTTGGTGTGCCTATAGATTCTAATAATATATCTGCAGCTCAAGGCATGGGTGGAGAGGGAGAACAAGACAAGAAGGGACAAAAGGTACCTACTGATAGTAATATAGACACATGTAGGACCCGAGAACGCTTTATGAGAGGGCAGCTCTGCCTTGATTTACCTCCGGCAGCCGACTCTTGCATCCTAACCAGGAAACATGGAGGGAGCTACGTAATAAATCGTTGCACTGGCTGGGCAATCAGATCGGCCTGTGCGACCCTTTATTTAAGCATTTTAAAATGGCCAGACGTGTTCCATGGGTTGGGAATGGCAGAAAAGAACTTAAGGGGGATTGGATAGTTTTGACTTTTAGTGACCCTAGATTGATAAGGGAGATCCTGTACAGGGCGGGGATTAATCACCAGGTCTATTCAGAGATTGTTATATTACCGTTAGGATCCTTTTATCCATTAGTTAAGATAGGATCAAATAGTGCAATGAGCACTATCGATAATGCCTCCTCTGGGAGGAGAGTAATCAGTGACCCTTGTGACGTACAATCAATAACTACAAACTAGTCACATCCCAATCGTTATGAACTTTTGTCATGGTTGGACGATCAGGACTGACAGCTCGATAACCAGGAGAGTAAGAAAACACATGTGAATTGTGTGATCCATAGAGGGTTGGAGGCTGACAGGGCTACTAGGGATTCGAACATTGGTAATTCCCAGGATACTGAAGAGATATCACTGGTGATTGATAGGAGCCAGTTTGATGATGTTGATACTGATCACCAACTAGGTACTATTGATAAAATAGTTAATACTGGTCATTCAAGAACATCTCAAAAAGAATTGCATAAGGAAAAATTGAGGCAGATGGAGGAAGGAAGCTCTTGTAACATTTTGAGCTGGAACATAACAGGCTTAGAATCTAAAGTACATGATCCTGATTGGATACTTTTCATTGAAAAGTATGATATAATATGTTTACAAGAAACATGGCTGGAGAGGGAAATCCATATTCAGGGTTTTAGTACATTTCATACCCCAGCAATTGTTACTAATTTCGGTCGTAATAGGGGGTCTTGTGTACCTATATTTCAGTTGAGGCTGGGGCATCTAATGTTAGGATAAGGCACTTTAATGATCTTGAGGCTAAAGTGGAACAAGGAGGTGGTCTTAGTGAACTTTTATAATAATGTCCCAATAGACCGCAAGGAGACCATCTTCAGGGAATTAAGTAATATTTTAAAAACTATAGACGATACCATGATAGGTGATATGCCCCTACTATGGGTAGGGGATTTTAATTGTTCCCTTTGCGTGCACAGTGAATGGGGCATTTGTGGCCTATGGGAAGATAAGGAGGATAGTTCTTCGCACTTCACGCATAATAAAAGCGGGGAGATGTTCAATGATATTTTATATCAATTTGACCTAGGTTTTGCCAATGAGCTATGTTCTAATTCTACACCCTTCTGTGCAACTTTCAATGGGAGAGGTTGTACCTCTACGATTGACTTTGTTGTCCTCTCCAAGCGAAACGCTTCAAGTATCCTGGAGTGCACTACGGAGGAAATTTTTATGAGTGACCACTATCCTATTTCCCTAAAGCTGTCTGCTCAGAGAAACTGTATAAAGAGTAAGAGCCAGGCACATTATGATCATGGGGTGTGTTTGGCCACTAAAAATGGTTATTCCCTAAAATGGGAGAGAGTAGAACCTGTAGCATTTTTGCATAGTTTAATTATTACAACTCAGGCTGAATGGGATATTTGTCTCACACAGGGGAGTGCTGCTACAGATGTTTATTCTGCTTTTTTAAAGATATCAGAGGAAGCCCACAGACTCCTTAGGAGGGAAAATAACTGCGGGAGATCGAAAGCAAAGGGCTGGTTTGACGATGATTGCTCCAGAGCTCATACCATTCTTAAAAGGATCCTGCATGTAGTACCTAAATGTAGGGATAACATAAAAAAGGCGAGGATTGCTTATCACCTAGCCAGGAAAAAGCACAAAAGCCAGCTAAAGAAAGAAGCCTGGGAACATCTACATCAGGCCAGTCTAAGGAGGGACAATATTAGTTTTTGGAAGGCTGTAAACGCTCCTTTCTATCAAGATAGAGAGGTAGATGGTATAGAGGTGGCCATTACGGGTGAAAGGTGGGTGGAATTCTTTGGGGACTTCTATAAATCCATGGGAGCTGTTTCGGATAGCCGAGTTGCGGATGCTCAGGATGTTTTCCCTCTGGGTTTGAACTTTACTCTGGAGGAGGTCATAAGGGCAATTAGGGAGAGTGCGGCAGGGAAGGCACCAGGCCCGGGCGGGTTTCCTCAGGATGTCTACAGATCAAATATTGACCTGTGGGTTCCACTGTTAACGATGGTTTTAAATAGTAGTTCCACCTTTAAACTTATTCCTACGTGGTCAGACGCGATAGTGGTACCCATTTTTAGAAGGGGAACAGGAACGAGCCTAGTTGCTATCGGCCTATTTCACTCCTCGACGCCCTACTGAAAATTGAGGGGAGAATAATTCTCAACAGACTTCAAACCTGGGTGAGTGAGGCAGGCTTTTTAACAAACCTACAATATGGTTTCCGCTCAGGCATGGGAACTATGGAACAGGGACTGAACCTAGCCTTGATTATAGACAAATACACTAAAGCGAAGAGGGGGAAACTTTTTCTTACCTTTGTAGATCTGAGTTCAACCTTCGATGGGGTTGACCATGGCATGTTGTGGAATACCTTAGAAGATCTTAAGGTGGACAGGGTTTTAATACTGTTCATAAAGGAAATGTACAGGAACACGGGGGCGAGGGTGCGTTATGGGAAGATGGGGGAGTCCTCGGCAAAATTCCCAATTGAAAAGGGTGTCAGACAGAGGTGTATATTGGCCCCTTTTCTTTTGACACTTTATATTAATAGCCTGGGACAATACCTCATTAGAGACCAAAAGGATTATCCGACAATTGGGGGCACCCCCGTCCCTGTTTTACTGTACGCCGATGACGCAGTGATTATGTCAAGGACCCAATTAGGCCTCCAAAGAGCGGTAAATAGTTTTGTTACTTATATGAAAGAGAGGGGTCTAAGAGTGAACATAACAAAGACATTCACCATAGATTGTGGTAAAAGCAGAGGTACGACATGTAACATCTTTATTGATAATAGAAAGGTAGAAAATACCGGTACCTTCTGTTAATTAGGTATTACCTTCGATAAAAAGGGAACATGGAAATCAGCTATCAAGTCTAGAAAATTGAATTTTAGTAGAGCCCTGGGGGCAGTTACTAATTTTGCTAAAAAAATAGGAGGAAGACCTGTTCCAGAACTCTTGAAAGTTTATAAGGCCAAATGTGTTTCCACAGGGCTGTATGGGGCCGGTTTATGGGGCATCGAAGAACCAGACATTATACAAATCTGTGAAAATGGCTTTATCCGCTATCTTTTGGGAGTTCCTATTTCTTCTGCCACTTATAGTTTTTTTTTTAAAACAAACTTTATTGGGATTTCCATTTGCAGGTATATCATAGTACTTCTGCCACTTATAGTTGCCATCAGGAATTGGGACTCTCTTATATATCGGATACCATCAAGATAGCGCCGCTACTATTGTGGCATAAGGTGTGGGTCACAGATGAGACAGGTTTTAATAGAGACGTAATCTTGGACTGCCTTAAATTGGAGAGAGCCAAAGACATGGCGTGGCTTAATTACATAAAAAAGATTACTAACGCCATTGGTCATCCTGCATATTTTACAGACATAGAATCTGTGTGAGAAGCATTCTTATGGCACAATGGAAACACTCCCTGCAGGATAGCTATGCTTCTATCAGGAGGAATCATGAAACGTTGAGGCCCTAAGGCACAGTACAATTGTGCACATGCCTGAAAAACTCAATGTGGACTGGACCTGTGAATTGAAGTATAACAGGGTCAACCAATAGCATTACCAAGTGCTATGCATGTGTAGGGAATATGTAAGTACAACTCATGAAAGAAGACACAGCACTAACAGCATGTGTTACACATCTAGATAAAGTAGGTGTAAGGTACAGACAGGAAATTTTAAAACACGTCCATGCAGAACTCCACAAAGGTATGACAAGTTAACACCCTCCATGTATAGATAAAGAAATTTCCAACTTGAACACATGAAACGCACATCCACCATAGATCATGGGGACTACTGCAACCTAAATGACGAGGACATTGGCCAGGACAAACTGAAATACTTACTATATCACATGACAACTAATGCAATGTTTGCATCAATCTCAGTTCATCCCACATATTTATCCCTCCAACATTACCCCTAGTCCTGTGTAAGTTCAGCACTGGCCCAAGGACACATCACGCTAACAACTTCAAATGGTTCAGCAATCATAGATCAAACATACACAACGGTAGTCAGACATCCCTAACAATACAAGAATATCAAATTGTTTAAATAGTAATGGCAGGACCAATGTCTTCAAAAATGAAAAAAATGTTTATTAATACTCGAACAACCCATCAAGGGAAACAAAGGCCAATGGCCATTCCATTCACATTTCCAGTGCCATGCCACAATGCTGTGAGATGTAACTAACATTACTGCCATTGCCAGGGAACCTCCTCACAAAGTAGCATCCATGGGGCATAGCAGGCACCTCATGATAGGGTGGGTTTATCGTGGTCAACTGCCGGCAGAGGCGGACACTCCAAATGTCCTAATAGCGAAGTTAGGCATCCACCACGTTAGTGGTTGGAAAAAAAGTATTGCTGACAGTTAAGTGCGTCATCACCACTACTAATGAGGGCAAACATGTTTTACTTTTGGAAAAAACGATGCCCCCATGTAATGTCCAGTACATAACATCATTTGTGTAGTACATTACTGTGCACATAGGCAAAATATGCGCAGTGCACTGTACACCACGGTTGGCGTATTTCACATGATATCTAGTGATACACTCACTATAGTGCACATTTACAATTTCTTATTTCATGATGGGCACAGTTCTGTTACAGACATGTGAAGGCCACCTTAGGGATGGCTGCTGGATGTTCTACGTTTGACAGTGATGATGTGAAATGTGTAATGCTTCATGAAGCATTTAGATTCAGTCACATGACTTTTGCCTTACAATTTGCATTTGATACTGTGCACACTGACCAATATACATTTATGTGTTACTCCTCACAGAGGTACCCTGAGAGAGGGAGTAGATGGCAGACTCCAGTACACTGCCCATTTCCAGACCTTCAGACCATAGAAGAGCAACATGTCATACAGAAATTTCATTTGAATAGTCAAACAATACTGGACCTATGTCATCAATTGGAGCCTGACCTTCTACCTCACTTCACTTATCCTAAATCAATCCCACCACTTGTGGGAATCATGTCTGATTGCATTTTTAAGCCACAGGCTGTTTTCAATTTACTGTCGCAATTTCAGGTAGAATATCACAACCTATGTTCAGTTGAGTACTCCAAGAGGTGCTAGCAGCACTTTTGAGACATATGGATAGCTACATTTAGTTCACCAGACATCAAGATTTAGCCACTGTGAAGGCAGATTTCTATGATTTTGGGCACATCCCACATGTGATTGGATCCATTGATGGCACCCACATTGCCTTGGTACCACCGCAAGCCAGGGACCAACTGTACCGCAACAGGAAGCACTACCATTCAATCAACGTGCAAGTTGTCTGCCTGTCGGATTTGTACATCTCAAACTTCTGTGCCCAGTTCCCAGGATCTGCATGTGATTCCTTCATACTTTAGAACTGCTCCATACCCTACTGATGTCCAACTACTACCGAAGAGGGCCTGGCTTAATGGTAAGTGTGATCTGTCTTAACTTTGTGTGGGTGATGTCAGGTAGTATAATCCAAAAGTGTTTAACTCATTGTTGCACTTTTGTCTGTCTTCCATCTAGGAGACACAGCGTATCCTAACCTGCCAAGGTTGTTGACAGCGCTGAGGAATCCTACTACGTCAGGGGACGTCCACTTCAATGAGGCCCATGGGAGAACATGACGGTCAGTGGAGCAGGCTTTCGTGCTCCTGAAAGCCAGATTCAGATGTCTGGACAAGACTGGGGGAGTCCACCCTACTCACCATCTTAATAATCTGCATTGGCTACCTGTCCGCAGCAGAATTCGTTTCAAAGCCCTGGTGTTGGCCTTTAAGGCCCTGCATGGTGTGGGAGCAAAGTACATAAGCAGAAGAGTTTCCTTCTATGTTCCCAGCAGATCTCTCAGATCTGCTCATTTACATGTTATGGTCACTCCCAAGTACCTTAGAGCCCGCAGAGGCGGTCGCTCTTTTCAAGTGCTAGTGTTTGAACTTTGGAAAAAGCTTCCTGTCCCACTTAAGCAAGCTACCAACTTGCTTGCTTTCAGGAAACAACTGAAAACCTGGCTGTTCCAAAAAACATCTTAAATCATCTTTTCCTATTTTCCTTTTTTCTTTTCCCCTCTTCTTGGTTCCGCTTGAGTGCTTTTCTGTCTTAGCTCCGGGACACTCTTCTGAATAACCGTGCGCTCTATAAATCCACTTTAGCATAACATAACATAACATAACATAAGATCACCGTGGCCTTCTGCATGCTCCACAGCATTGCTGTGCAACGGAACATCCCTAACATCACAGAGGATGCAGGCCATGAAGAGCCACCCAGTGAGGAGCCTGAAATGCCAAATGATAATGAAGATAGTGGTGAAGAGCAAGGAATGGACTTGGTCAGGATCTCATCCGAAACTACTTCTCCTGAGGGTAAACATGGTGTGAGATGTGATTACTTTCACTATTATTGCTGATCTTGCAGTAATGTTGTGAGGAGAATGTTAATGCAAACATACTAGGAATATATGTGTCATGCAATACCTGGGGAAAGGTGTTTGTTTTGTAAGTTTAGCTTTGTTCAGGAGTAAATGTTGTCTGGAACTGTGTTTTCTAGGAGTTTACAATGTGATTTGTGGCATTTGTGTGGTTGCTTAGCCACTTCCTCTCTGTGTTGGTCTGTTTTAGATTCCTTCACCATGGCATCTTCATTCGGATATTTCAGAGTTCTAACACTAGCAGGTATATGATGTTGTTCAGATGTACGAAGTGGAAATGGCTTGGTCCTGGGAACGCCTGTCACAGAGTTTGGGGGTACAAGGTCAGTACCAAGACAGCTTGCACAGTGATAGGATGGAAGTTACGTGGCTTCCGTTGGACCTGTTTTTTGTGGTTTGTTGGTCCTAATTCAATATGTGTGCCATCATGTGATCCAACACAATGTTGTTTTGGGCCCAATTCAAGCTATCCTGCCTTTACATTGGCTCATTTCTAATTGTGCATGAACTGTATGTAGCTGCTGATGTATCTCCTCACTGTAGGCCAAAGTGCTTGTGGCACATCACTGACATTGGTTTGTGACATTCCACAAAATGCAAGCAAAACTGGATTGAAATGTCCCTGTGGTCATAAACAGTGGTACTGACATGTGTCTGTTTAATTTCTTTTTTTAAATGTAGGATTCCTTTTGTGAGGTAGGCAATATGGCTCCAGCTGATGATGTAGACCTACTTTATTGTTGCCTATTGTATAAGATATTGTCAGCAATATCCCCTCCTTCCATGCTGTGAAAGTCTGCAAATGATTTTGCGATCACTGACACAGAATAACTGAGTCATGTTTTATTTGTTATGTTTCTTACATCATGCCACCCTATGATTTGAACAATGGATTTCATATGTTATCAGCCCAGACACTTGTATGTATGTGTTGTTTTGACATGGAAGTGATCTTGAGTTGAACATTGTTTACATACAACATACCCATGCTTCTAGCAGTACCTAGTTTTACCTTTGAAGAGTACACATTGTAGTACATTCACATTGTTATATGTGAGAATAACAACAGCAGACAATGATTTGGTGACATGTGTTTTTTTAATGAAGTGAACAAGGATAACATAAGAAATCTAAAAAAATTACACAGAGTGATGGGTTGGGAGTTATTGGCAATGGACCGGACACTAGGGTCAATTTGGAAAATATACGGCTCCCAAAAGGACCAGAAGGATACCCGTTGGGGGGTTGTAACTGCACTGTACTTAATGTTGGGACGAAGTTAGGCTTGTTTATCCTTTCTGTTTTGTGTATATGATTATACAATGCAAGCCTTTCTAAAAGAAAAGTGATGCACAGATGGGTACATATCATTTGACATTGTGATGCGCTTCTCACAAAAAAAGCTGTGTAGAAAGACCTTTTAATAAAAAGATTACATAAAAAAATTACATAGTGACAACAAAAAGTGAAGTCTTCAGTCATGGTGGATGAAACCATTGTAGTAGAGTCCAAGTTGTCTGGAGTAAAAAGGCCAACATACTCCTCCCATCAGATATAGAAAGGTTTCAGGAATAGTCCACAAAGTGAAGCTGTAGCACATACAGGAGGACATTAGGGGCAAGGTATTTTACTGGCTGAGTTGAGTGTCTTGCCATCCCCACATCCTGGAATCTTGCTTGGACGTCCTCTCTTTCTGATTTAGGGTGGATCTGGGACAGGGGTGCGTGCAGGCATGTCGTCCTCTGACAGGGCCTCCCTTCCTGTGGCTGTGCAGTTGTTGACGTCCTGGCTGGATTTTGACCACTGGAAGGGGTAGATGCAGGTGGAAAAGCCCTGCAGAGGGTGGTGTGGATGTCCTGCAGGACTCCAACCAGGAAGGCCATGTTGATGTTGATGCCGGCCATCTCAGTGTGTATGCCAGCTACCTCGGTGTGTATGCTGGCAACCTCCTGGTATGTGTCCCTCTGCAGATTCTTAATTTCCCGGATTTCGGTCAATACCTGGCCCATCACACTTTGGAAATCATGGTATACTCCCTGGACTTGGGTGATGGCAGTCTGGGTGTCCGTGGCCCCGGTGGGCTCATAGTGCGGGCCCACAGTTACCTTCCCACTACGCCTACCACCATAGGCCTGTCACCTTGGCACTGATTGCACCCTCCCACTTTGTCCTGGTTCCTCTGTGACGTGGGTGGTAATAGCCACCGCAGGACTGGGGGGGCTAGGTACACAGGATGGGGGTGGAGGGGTTGACTGTGTTGCAGCTGTGGTGGGAGGTGTTGTTGTGGGCATAGTGAGCCTCACTGTTGCCGTCTGCCCAGGCCGACCAGATGGGCCAGGACCGTCATCCATGTCCACATCTCCAGGCGTGGAGATGAACGCTGTTCTGTGTCCGACCTCTGTGCAGGTTGTGTGGCCGTATGACCTGCTGAGAAATAGAATACATTGTTATTGGTGAAAGTGAGGTATCTGCATACACATTGTTTGTGGCAAAGTAAATAGGGACCTAGAATGAAACAAAATAGGGAGATACCTGAAATGGCAAGGCAATGTTTGCCTCTGTTCTGGAGATTGTCAGAGTCGGATGCCAGCAGATGGGGCTGGGGGGCAAGATGCAGGCCTGTCGAGACAGGAGGCAGGTGGTCCCCGGAAGAGCTGAAACTTCACATCAATTGCCTTGAGCTCTTAGCAAGGTCTTTTGTAGTGAAGACTTTAACTCCACACAAAGTGTAATATTGCATCATGCTTCGGATGGGCAATGTGTCATTGGTTCGCTATAGAAACAGCCTGGGGGAATGAGGTTGTATCTCCTAGTGGAGTTTGCCAAGTACTTTGGGAATTAGTGCCTACGACATCAGATATCAATGACGTTGGAATATATTCCGGGTCAGTCAAATGTGGTGGCAGACTGGAACTCTCATTTTCACTGCGACTTCAGCAATTGGTGACTTCATCCCCACATTTTCAGGACT
Organism: Triturus cristatus; assembly: GCF_964204655.1. Taxonomy (NCBI): domain Eukaryota; kingdom Metazoa; phylum Chordata; class Amphibia; order Caudata; family Salamandridae; genus Triturus; species Triturus cristatus. The sequence continues at coordinate 525,722,087 of NC_140592.1, forward strand.
GTCAACAATTTTTGGGTCCATTGCGAGATGGAACTGCTTGCCTCTCGCCTGAATGCTCAGCTTTCACATTTTACAGTTGGAGGCTGGACCAGCTTGCTGCGGGGTCAGAGGTTTTTCTTCAGGATTGGGCGGGGAAGTTGCTTCATGTGTTCTTTCCTTTCTCAGTGATCCAGAGGGTGTTGTCGCGGACGTGCCTGCAGAAGGCGGAATTGATCATGGTGACACCCTTTTGGAAGGCTCAGTCATGGTTCCCGGTGGCTTTGGCACAGTCTTGTGTACCACCGGCCTGGATCCTACCATTCCAGGACCTTCTGATGGAACCGGCGGGTTGTCCTCATCAGTTGGTGGTTCAGGATCGTATGTCCCTCATGGCGTGGAAGATTTCTGGAGACAATGGAAAGTGTCAGAGGACACTGTGTTCTTTTTTTACCTTAATCCTGGGCCCCCAATACTCATAAGCGATATGCTGCGTCATAGCGCAGATGGGTTCATTAGAGTAGTGAGTGGGAGGTTGATCCCAGGGGGGGTAAATATTCCAATAATTGCTAATTTTCTCTCTGAATTATCTTCCCATGGGTTTGACTATAGAATGGTTAATAATTTTCATTCCGCTATTTCTGCAGGTCACCCGTGGGTTGATGATAGACCTATAGGAGAACACCCTTTAATATGTAAACTCCTTAGAGGGGTTAGGCTGGTTTGTCCACCCCCATAAAAATATTTGTTTTTGTGGGATGTGAATGTGGTCCTTGAGTTTTTAAGGGCATGGTCAGCGAACAAAGACCTTACGAGGAAACAACTGTCGGCAAAGCTAACTTTGCTTTTGTGCCTCATTTCTTGCAGACGTGGATCTGATGTGAGAGCACTGGATATAACAAGTAGGCTATTTAATCCTACTGGTGTTTCTTTTAGGATAACTAAACGTACTAAACCAGATTCATGTTGTGTGTCTTAGCCCGCTTTTCCTGACAATCAGAAATTGTGTGTGGTACAATGCCTTCTGACATATGAAGATTGCACCTGCAAATTTCTTAGAGACCCTGGGAGGTAAATTGCTTATTTCCATGCAGAAACCTTTTCATCCGTTGACTTCAGCGATGTTGGCTTGTTGGGTTACATAGCTGTTGTCTGAAACCGGTATTGATGTGACTACTTTTGGGGCCCATTTGGTTCAAGGTGCTATGGCAGCTTAAGGTTTTTCCACTGGTTCTTGTTTAGAGAACATATTGGCAGCAGCTGATTGGTCGTCTGATTCCACATTTAAGATTTTTTATCATAAACCAATTGTAGATGTTGCGTCATTGCTGGTGGCACACCTTTAAACTAGCATAATCCAGAGCTTCCGGTCGTGCCATAGAACAGAAAAATGTCTAGCTAGCCCATCAGGAATTTTCAATTCTTTTAAGGACATGGAGGCAAGGATTTGCCCACTAGAGGTTATGCTTGACACTATGTATGATAAGTCATATCACTGATGGTACCGTAATGTTTATACCTTTGATATTATGGACTGGGACAGAGGGACATACTGAATGGGGGGATTTAGTGACTGTGCAGACTCCTATATGCGTACTGTTTGGTGCTCACTGTTATGTGCTACTGTTTGTTTTGTTTACCCATGCAGTCAGTCAGTCAGAATAACTTTATTTCGCCATCACAATGAAGGCATAAAAAGTATACTACAAATAAAACAATTATCAGTATTGTATTTAAGCTTAAAATACAAAGATTACAACCGTGGAATTTCAGCAAAAGATACATGTTAAAATATAATAATCCTATTAAAAGTTTAAAAAAGATAAAATTCATATACACACACAGTTATTGGAACAGTTCAATAAACCAGTTCCTAAGTTAGGTATAAAGTTCATCGAAAGATGCTACTGAAAAACATGTAAAAGGGTCGGATAATAACTGCAAAAAATAGAGAGCCACACAACACTGTTTAAAATTAATTTTACGCAGAAGGGGAACAATAAACCTTTTCATCTCATCACAATAATGTTTACAGAAAAACAGGAAGTGCAGATCATTCTGAATAGATCGATCATCACATGCACAAAATGGGATATCGGAGACTGCATAAGTATTACGGGGAACACCCAACATCAAAGGGATGTAGTTTAATCGAAATCTCACCAGTATGTATCTGTGTTGTAAATTAGTGACGAACGATAAATATGTTAGGTTCATATCCATTTGCACAATGCTCGGGCCGTCAAGAATGCTCTAACTGTCGATAGTTTACTATTTAAGAAATCCCGTCTTGTCTGCAGTCTAGACAATAAATGAATTTTTAAATCTTTTTTAGGAATAGTTCGGCAGGATATAGGGTCCACAAAGAGATGGTGTAGCCCAGATGCTTTAAGAGTAGATTCAACATAGCGCAACCTACTGACATTACCCGCACCATCTAGTTTCAAGACGTCATTTATGATATCTCTTGTGAGCGAAAGAGTCTCCTACCGCCATACCAAATGCCACATTAAAATTGGCGACACACAAATTTTATCAGTTATGTAGGGGACTCTTAGCTCCATATGACAGTAAAAATTAGAGCATGACTTTGGTAATGAGACTAACTTTTTTTTAAAATTGTCTTCTGTACATTGCAGTTGCGAGCAGTCTCTGGTGACCCAGACAGCCGCTCCATAAATAGCAGCAGATACCGTTTTTGCCTCATAAACTGTCTTTATTGCTTCAATAGGTTTTGAGCCAGTTTTTTATACATTTAAATAGTGCTCCAATGTTATTTTCCATCTGCAGCCCCCTATTTGCAACAATACTTAGGCAGTTATTTTGACGATCAAACATAATCCCTTAATAGTTAAAAGAATCCACAACTGCCAACTTGCCCCTTCAACATTGGTACCTGCTACTAGGACAAAGGTCTTTGAATAGTTGATTTTCATATACAGCTTGTTCATGAATTGCATGTATTCCAACACTAGGCGAAGCAGCGCATTGCTGGTACGTGCTAAAATCACTGCGTCGTCCGCATATAGTAGTATTGGTACTTGTAGTGAATTAATATAAGGAACATCTGGAGTAGATCCTAGGAGAGCGGATTCAACATCATTAGTATATAGTGCAAATAAGAAGGGCGCCAGAACGCAACTCTGTCTCACGCCTCTAGCAATTTTAAAGTGCGTAGTGCATTCACCTCCCTTTCCATAATGAACACAGGCTGAGGCACCTGAATACAGATCACGGATAATGTTAATAATGTGTAAGTCAATCTCCATTGCCTATATGATCTGCCACAGCCTAGGCTGTGCCACCGAGTCAAAGGCTGCTGACATCCATGAAGGTAAGATACAGATTACCATTTTTGGCTGCACTGTATTTTGCTATTATTAAGCTTAGGTTCAGGCACTGATCCACAGTGCCTTTCCCTTTTCTGAAGCCAAACTGACATGGGATTATAATATTCTTTTCCAGGGCCCAATCCTCAAGCCTATTTAAAATCAGGCGGCCCATTAGTTTTGCAGTGGAATCTATCAAAGATATAGGTTTATAATTTGTCGGAATTGACCTATCCCCCTTTTTGTAAATAGGGACAATTACTGTCATTTTCCATGGTGGAGGGGGGCACCTGTTTGGGCAATTTTATTAAAAACTTTTGTTAAATTTGGGGCCCAGAGATCTTGATTATCCAAGAATAGATCAACTGGGACACCATCCGGTCCCGGTGCCTTTGCACGTTTACACTGATTTAAGGCATACTTAGTTTCTTCTAGTGTAAAACTAAACATATTTCCTATCCCTGTTAAGGTTACAGAGGTAGGATGAGAAATTACCTTCTCATTAGAATCCAAACACACCTTCAAAATGTGTAACCCATTCCTCCTGCTCAACATGGGTATATATAGAAATAGACTGTTCGTCTCTTAAAAAGGGTGCATTAATAACAGACCAAAATGCTTGCGAACCTTTTAATAAAGCAGAGTTTTGCAAATTTTTCCACCACTCTTCCTTTAGGACTTTCAACCTCAATAACCTAGTTTTTTTATAAGCCTGTCGCAATGACTTAACCAAAAGTAGGTTACGGGGTTTGTACTTCAAAGCCATATGAAGATTTCTTAGGGGCATATTAACAAGCCAGGCGATAAAATTATCGCCGCTTTAGCGGCAGAAAACTGCAGCTAAAACGGCGATAATGTGCTTGATAATATGCTCTATGGAATTACAATTGAAGCCCATGTTAAATGTGAAGGACATCTAACATGGGCTTCAATCGGAATTTCATAGAGCATATTATCAAGCCAATTATCGCCGTTAAGCCGCTAAAGCGGCGATAATTTTACCGCCTGGCTTGTTAATATGCCCCTATGTGATTCATCGCATCCGTTCTCCCTTGCAATAACTGGGTTTACATAAAGTTTGAAAGTAGATTCTTTTTTCATCAAAGAGGGAATGAGGAAAGTTATTGCAGCATGGTCGCTAAAAGCATACAAATTAATCTTGAAATGAGAAAATAGCCCTCTTGTCGGATCAGAAACCAAGACATAATCGAGGGTAGAGGAGAAAGAACGATTTAAAAAGGTATATCCTAACTGACCAGTTATATTTTCAAATACACACATGCAATAAAACTCAATAAAATTGTGAATCAAAAATAATGTCAGATGTGTTTGTCTGTCCCAGTACTTACACAAATAACAATATAAGTACCACTATATTGTTTTATTTCTTTTATAGAGCTACACATCCCAATGCAGGGCGTCAGAGCGCTTTACAACACATGTACACACTATACATTGACAATAAATCATATGAGTGAGTAAATCAATGTACAGGATGTGCAACATAAGACAGTGAGGGTTACAAGGTTTGGGCGTCACATGTCCTTCATAGCTCAATTTATGAACTGCAAGTAACAAAAGAAACTCTGTGTTGGAAGAAGTAACCCACTTACCTATTAACATTAAATAAAACTTTCACTTGACATGATGTTCTCAGCAGGAGACACATTAACCCTCAATCCTGCTTTGACTCAAAACTGGGACTAGACAAAACACAGACCTCTCCAGAAAAAGTGTTAACCCCGTAAGATATTCTAAAAAGTGGAATTTGCGACCAACTGAGCAGCACAGATGTACCACCACATTTCTCCTTGTTGCCAATTTATTAGTGACAGAGTTTTAAAAAAAATAAGGGGCTTATTTACAAGACCCATGCGCCGTTGGAATGTCACTTTTTTTGATAGTCCAGTGGCGTAGAGTGCAAAGCCATATCTCCAAGGTCACGAAAAGCCAGCCTGCGTGACTTTTCATGGCCTCGTAGATACGGTGTAAGGCAACGCAGTGCAAGTTTCTGCGTTGCCTCACCCTGCGTCGGGGAGCGTGCCATGGGTGTTGTGGTCGGTGTTCCCACTCAACGCCCATGGATTTTGATATTGCCAGATTTGCAACATAGTGTAAATCAGGGAATGTGTAAAAACTGTGCGCTTCCCAAGGGATGGCGTAACAAAGAGAAATAATTTTATCTCGCCCCATTTTTTCCTCTTTCTATGTGTGCTGCATTCTGCAGCACACATAGAAAAAGGAAAATGCCTCCATTGAGTGTTTTTGTGCAGTAAGGTGTCCCTTTCTGCACAAACACAATCATTACTACAACGCGGACACCCTTGCACCATGGTGCAAGGGTGCCTGCGCTTGTGCACCAGCACAGTGAAAGTGGACAGGATTGAGTTTTATCTCATAGATAAGGCACATTCCTGCCCTTTTCTTTTGATGCAGGGCAGTGCAGCAAGAACCATGTGTCCCTGTCCTGAGCCAAAATGAGGGCCTCAATTTTTAGGTTGAAGACCAGACTTTGCATCAGGGTTGCATCACTTTTTTGCCCCCATCTGACACAAAATCTAATTTGTTAAATTTCATAATGCGCTTAAATGTACTCATGATAGACAGGCTAAACATATATGTGAATTTTAAAGATCTGATATTGTTTCTTGTGATGTCACTTCCTGTGAGGTGGTGGGTTGTGATGCCACTTCCTGTGATGCCACTTCCTGTACTGCCACGTGTGACGTCATGCACCGTGATGTCACACGCTGTGATGTCACACACCATGATATCACTTGCATACTAACTTAGTTAGCTCCCCCACCTCCTTTTTTATGACTTGTGCCCTGTTGCGAACCAAATCAACCTCTCCACCAACACAGATATGCCTATTTAAGGAGCCAAGTGCTCCAAGCTGTGATGCGGGCCTCCACCTGCACCCTGCCTGGCTTATTGTAACTCAGCTCTGAGCGAGTTCCTGCTATCACACCCCTCAAGTTAAACTGACCTCCAATTCTTTCACATTTATACTCTTTGTATGAGCGCTGTAAAAAGGTAAGCCAAAAAACAATTTACAATAAATTGAAAAAGTTCTTACACCTCAGAAGGTCACGAACATTGTTTACATGACACTCAGCTGTACACAGTCAAACCAGGGTCTCTCTACCGATAGCTAAGAGAACCCAGTGTTCAACGATGGTAAAACATGGGGATCACTTTTCCCACTCCACAAACACGTAAAGCAAAATCGTTCTCTCTGCATGATTCAACAGGGGCGGCTGATGTTGGTGGGCAAAAGGGGTTTTGCCCTGCCAATCTGAGAGGAGAGGCAAGAAAAGAATTTCAGAAGCCAAGCAACTGAAAAGAAATTACTACTTGCTGGCTGCTCTATTTCTTTTAATGCTGCCGCTGTAATAAACTGCAGATGTCCTGCTGCGCATGTGCCTGCCAGGGCGAGGTCATCTTTCGACCTGCAGGCACAAGTTACAGTAGTGACATCATGGTAGGGGTGTGCCGAGTTAGAATGCGGAGGAAAAATCTACTTTTCGGGCGCTTTACAAATTGGCCCTGGGAGGAGTTTGCAGAACTCCATTCGTTTCAATGGCAGAGGGAGGGGCAGGGTGAGAGGCAGAACAAGGTAGTGGGTGGCAACAATTAACAGTCATAACGAGAGGGGCCGGGCTGTAGGAGGGGTGCAGCTGTCTGCACTCTCCCTTCCTTTCCTCGTTTGGTGTGCTTTCACTTTTGAAAGCGTTGTGCAGCTGAAGAGGAGTCACGTTTTATTGGGATTGTTACAGCGTAGGCCCAAAAGAATACAGGTTGGTAGGTGCCTATTTTCCCTTTAAGCTGTAATCAATTTACATATATTTTTATAGATTTTTTAATTTATGTGCAGTTAAGCAGCCATGTGTTGTTCGCGCAGGCAGGGGCGGCTGGTGTTAGTGGGCAAAAGGGGCATTGCCCTGCCAATCTGGGAGGAGAGGCAAGAAAAGAATTTCAGAAGCCAAGCAACTGAAACGAAATTACTACTTGCTGGCTGCTCTATTTCTTTTAATGCTGCAGCTGTAATAAACTGCAGATGCCCTGCTGCGCATGTGCCTGCCAGGGCGAGGTCATCTTTCGACCTGCAGGCACAAGCTACAGTAGCGACATCATGGTAGGGGTGTGCCGAGTTAGAATGTGGAGGAAAAATCTGCTTTTCGGGTGCTTTACAAAATGGCCCTGGGAGGAGTTTGCAGAACTCCATTCGTTTCAATGGCAGAGGGAGGGGCAGGGTGAGAGGCAGAACAAGGTAGTGGGTGGCAACAATTAACAGTCATAACGAGAGGGGCCGGGCTGTAGGAGGGGTGCAGCTGTCTGCACTCTTCCTTCCTTTCCTCGTTTGGTGTGCTTTCACTTTTGAAAGCGTTGTGCAGCTAAAGTGGAGTCACGTTTTATTGGGATTGTTACAGCGTAGGCCCAAAAGAATACAGGTTGGTAGGTGCCTATTTTCCCTTTAAGATGTAATCAATTTACATCACTTTTTATGGATTTTTTAATTTATGTGCAGTTAAGCAGCCATGTGTTGTTCACGCAGGAGAGTTTGTAGTTAGCAAACTCGACCTAAAGGTATTGGCGCGCATGGCATAAGCACCCGGCCGGGCTACATTAATCAAGGTCACTCAGATGTTTTTAAGGCACCAGCAGTATAAGTGATTTGCCCAGAATCACAGGATATACTCGAGCCGGGCGCCGAGACTGGAACAGAACTTAGCGTTAACCCCCGGTTCGTCTCGGCTCAAGGATCAATGTTTAAATATTTTCACTGTAAGGAGCTATCTGTATCCCTCTTTTGAGGCGATAAGGATTTTGCCGTGTACCAAGTCATATCTTCGTGCACTTCTCTGCTCATATACACTGGCAACTACGCTTGGTTGCATTGCTGCCGTGTTGGTGTTTTGCCACCATCCGTCTTCACATCATATTTATTATTTCCACTCTAGAGCATGCAGGGTTCCGATAGAGGTACTGTACACTCCAGCCCTTGCACATTACTTCTGCCCTTGGTAAAAATGCCTTGCGCCTTTCCTTGGATGTTTGTTTTAAGGCTGTAGATGACGTTTCATGCCAGAACTGAATTTTCACAGTTACCGCCTCTATGCTTTCACTTATAGAGAAAATTTGCTTGAACTAGCAACCTATTTCACGTTTCTGTCTGATAATGAATGGAAAGACTGTTGACATCGTAAATTGTGAGCTGGAATGTGTTCATCTGGTGACTGCTTCCTGCTGAAGAATGAAGAGCGAAAATAAACAAGCATTTGCAATGCAACAGGTCTCGCAGTTAGCCAAGTTTAAGCTAATGGCATTGTAAATGACAATGCCTTTTATTTATGTTTTTAAAACGAAAACAAAAATAAAAGGCATTGTTATTTGCAATGTCAATAGCTCAAACTCACATAAATGCAAGACCTATTGCATTGCAAATGCTTGTATTGCCTGGGCACCCTCCTCATCCCAAAGCCTCGTGGGCAGCCCCGTCAACTCTTAAAATTTGAATTCCACTGTTGGAGGTCCTTTGGCCAAAGTTGCCGAAATGCGCCCTGTTACAGTTATGTGTATGGGGGTGTAGGAAAAGCTGACCACATAAGAGGTAAACACGGACATGGGAGAACACGAAAACAGTGGAAACAAGGGACACATCGAAAAGGAGGCTGCAACAGAAGAAGCGAAATACCGTAAATAGGGGTAAGCATAAAAGGGGTGGGGTCACAAGGGGCAGAGTCTGACTGTCAGCGTATACACTAAAAAAAACTGCAGCATCTAAATGAATTTGCAACAGGGACCAACTATTTGCTCTGCCCCTGAGGGGTTGCAGCTCTGAACGTACAGTACACAGAAAGCAGTGCAGATGACTGTGTCCTGGTGCCTGCAAATTGCACCGGATCCAGCTCAATAATGACTGCCGGACAGGATCCCCCTAGATCACAAACCCCTCCCATAAACACTCGAAGAGAATAAGAAAGTGAGAGAGAATAAAGTATGAAGAGAAGGACGATGTCAGAGAGCGGGAAGAGAAGTGAGAAAGAAATTAAAGAAAAGTGGGGAATTTGGAAGGTAATGAATGAGAACGAAAGAACGCCTAAAAAGAGGCTAAGGGAAAGACTTCAAGAGAGAGGTTGCAAAGACGATAAATAGGCGAACATAAAGGCAAGATTGAAGACGGCGGGAAAGTGGAAGGGGCGTGGTAGAGAGGGGAGGAGACTGAATTGAGGGAAGACAGGGCAAGAAAAGGAGGTGGTCGAGAGAAAGGAGCAACAGAGGGAGAGCATTGGAGGGAATGAAAACAAGCGCGTGCACGCACCTCGTGCTGAAAGTTTAAAAAAAAAAAAAGGCATGCAGGTTGCAGCAGTAGGGACGTCAGAGAGGGAGAGAGAGGCGGAGGGGTGCACCTGCGAGTGGTGTGCGTGCGCGCTTGGAAGAGCAGTCTGCTCATTTTCAAGCACTGCACTCATGCTTGTGGCGCACCGCTGCGCGCTCCCGCAAGGTGGATGCCGCCACAAGCACGAGTGTGTGCTTGAAAATGACCAGAGCGACGGCTAAAAGTCCACCTAGGCAGCGCATGCGCGCTGCGTAGGCGAGACCTAAAAAAAGGGAAAGCTGATCTGAATTTTAGATGGTGACATTCACATATGAAGCAATTGGAGTTTCTTTTTGTGGGGTTTTAATTGTTAATTGACAATTATAATCCTAAAGAACTCAAATTTAATTGTTTCAAATGTAAATGTCACCATCTAATATTCAAGACCAGATTTTCATTTTTCAGGGCTGTGTTTCATTGTGCATGTTTACTTTCACTCAGTCTACACACTCCAGCAGGACTACTCCACATTTCTGACTCAACAACAATAATGAACTCAATTCCCTGGACACTGGCCATAACTAATTGTTAATCATTCTTTGCAGGGGGGCACCTGCTCTCGATGGCAGGTTTTGCGCTATGGTGATCTATTTATTTATAGTTGCCAAGTATTCAGATTGCTTATGTGCAACATATTCATAGTTTCATTTGCACAGTACTGAAGTCCAATCATACAAGTGGCTCACTACAGTAACTGTTTAACATATTTAAGGCAGTAAGATATGGGGCAGCTTTTGATGAGTTTAAATATTTCATCACTGCACTTTCACAATTGCTTAATAAACCTTTCTTTCTCAAATTAGCTTTAAAATGAACCATTTGCCACTGGTTTCTTGAAGGTTTTCTCCCCAAACATGAAATAACACTTGAACCCAACCTTTACGCCTCACAACTTTCAAATGTCACCCGCCGCCACTGTGATTCAAAGCATGCCCTGAATGACACAAAACTGTCCTTTTATATGAAATAACATATCAGCCTTGAATTTCTAGTCTGCAAGTCTCTGACTCCTGCTCCAATGATTATCAGTTGATAAGGTTGCTGCTAAAAAGGGTTTGTTTGGGCATTAATAAAGTTTTGTTAGTACAGACAACATCAACTTCAGCATTATGTTTCAAATCCTGACTATGTTTCTCTGTATTTCTGCAGACCAAGCAGTTTTACCTTTTAATTCCTACCAGTTTGGATGATATGTGACTCCTACACCTTGTAACCCTCATTGTCTTATGTAACATATCCTGTATATTAACTTACACACTTGTGGTGTGATCCATTGTCTCATCATAATATCTGTGAGGGTTTAAAGCGTTCTGACTCCTTACATAGAGATGAATAGCACTATACAAGAAATTAAATAAAAAATAATGTAGTAAGTGTTATATAAATGGTTATTAGAGTAATAACTCCTGCAAACAGGAGAATCTGACATTCTTACAGTGCATGGCTATCTCTGACACACAGGAGTTCAACTAAGTCAAAATTTGCCTTTAAATCATAGTCAGTCTCTTAAGCACTTGTGAAGTGACAACAAGTTCTCCATGGAATTTACATCAAGGTGTTAGGCTTCAGAGAGATCCTAGCAAGTATAGGACTCGAACAAAAAAGGGTTGACGGCCCTTTATGTAAGGTCTTTGTGTTGAGGGGCAACTCGAAGCAAAAATAAGAAACCCGCCCTCACACCTTGAAGGTTTCTTCTCCAAATGCAAAACAGACAAAGGGCAGGTGTTGCAAAATGTGTCTTGGTGCCAAATTACACTGGGACAAATTCAGCATAGATATTTCACTGGGGCTGGCCTGCTCCTGGACCTGGCTCAATAACAACTGTATTAGATAATTATGCTGTTTTTTAGAACTGTACATAGTGGATGGACTAAAAGGTCTCTCTCTCTATTTTTTAATATTGAATTGTATAAAATTATTAGCACACAACTTTCAGACTAGACTTTGTATCCATTAGAGACCAGCTAGCATAAACAGAACCTACTTGCGGACTTTATTATTGATTGTGATTTATATACATTTTGTTTAGGATAACGAAAGCACAGTTACATGGCATCCTGATGAAGGCTTCACAGCCGAAACGCGCGTAGGATGTATCATCGATCAAGCCATGACTATTTGATACTGTAACCTGTTGTTTTACACAAATCGTCTGTAAATACACACTTGAGTTCATATACTATGTTTGAATTTTGACTTATCTCAGAAAGAATAAGAAACAAATGTTCTATTTTTTGCCTTAAGTCTGAAAGTATCAAAACACATGAATATGATACGCAATTCCTTTACAATGTATATATAAAGTGACATAAATAAAGTATATCCAAAAATATTTTGTATCTACTAGTGATATATTTACTCACTCTGTCCGTTTTGTAGGTCTCTGTAATTTTAAACATTGTTCCTAAATTGTATTGCAAACGGAGCCAGCTGTGTGCCCCTCATTTCTCACAGCGGATGGAGGCAATACCACTGGTGTTCTGTGTCTCAGGTGGTTTGTTCATTCATTGTTGTCAGTAATTAAGCTGATGGGCCCTGCTCCTCTGTACTGCCCCTGTGCTCTCATCCTGTGTCTGAATCTTTAAAGATGTAGACAAATCAGGAAAGTCTTCAAGTCTCGCCTTATGGACACTCTTTGGTCCATAGGATTAGAATTCTATGTACTCATCGGGGCATATTCTCAAGGACACATCACCGATTTAGCGGCACTTTTCCACCCCCAAAGATTTATTGTCCTATTCACAAGCCTGCGCTAACAGCCGACATCACCAGTTTACCTGCAATAGCTGCCGCTAAACACATCCCCAAGGCTGACAGCGACAACTAGCGCTAATCATATGCAGAGTAGGCGTTCCCGTCCAAGAACTTACAATAACACCACTTTGCGATATTCTCAACGACCAGCCAGATCAGCGATGCGGACCAAAAACAGGGGATAAGGCACGTTAGCAGCAGGGACTTAAGATCTGCTTTTTTCTGGTCTTAAGTAGGACGAAAACATGTAGTATAAAGGGAGCCCAGAGCCACATCTGAAGGCCAACAGATGCCATGAAGCTACTAATCATGCAGCTCGGAGACCCAAGAGGGCCACAACACCCACCGCCACCACCCCCAGGACCACTCCCACCCCCAGGACCAAACCCCCCCCGGACTACCACCGAGGCAGCGCAGATCAAGACAGCGGACCTTCCGAAACCGCACCAGCCTCAGAAACTTATTGCCAGAGTATGCCATTGACCACTACAGGCTCAAAACAACCATCCTCCGCATCCTGACCCAAGCTGCCCACAGGCTGACAGTTTCAACACAGCAGACAACCAACATCCCTCCACAGACAAAGCTGCTGGCTGTGGTGCACTTGTTGGCTCCTGGTACCTTCCAACCAACAACTGCCAGAGTTGGAGCAGTGTCACTTGCATTGTCAGTGTGGCTCATGGACCCGCAGCTTTGCTGGGTTCAGCACATATGCATGGGTTTGTTGTGAGATTAGTGATGTGTGGGGAGGGCCCCCTCTGGGCACATTGTCGACGGGGGCCTACTTACTGTTTCTACGTGTGCTGCAGTATGCCAAGGAGATCAGGGACATGATCCAGAGTAATTGTGGGTGTGCACTGTGCTATACTTAATTGTGCATGTGTGCCATTGTGCCTATCTCCCCCCGTCCCCCAGTCCCTGGTCGTTACTCACCCTGTTGCTGTTGGGTCAGGTCATGTGGAGCAGTGTCCGGTCCCCCAACTCCTGCCACCGTCTCCCAACTGATGACTGTGGACACCATTTCCTCCATCTCATCCAGCTCCTGCTGTTGCACTGGACTCCCACCTCCAGGCTGCATTTCTGCTTTCCGGTTGTTAGCGAGTTTCAGCTTGGTTTTGCGCTTCACATCATTCCAGTGCTTCTTGGCACTTCACTCCGACTGCATTCACCTTGGCCAAGATGGACTGCCATATTGCATTTTTAGTTGCCAATGACACAGTGGAGGTGATGAACAGTTGTTGGTGGTGTTCTATCACCTCCATAATTAGGATCTTTTTTCCTGCGGACTGAATCGCGGGTTCCTCTTCTTCTTCTCCTTGCCCTTCTCCTTCCCCGAGGTCCCTGTCTGGTCCTCCGGGGGGTTTGTGGGGTTCTGGTTGGCCTCTGTAGTTGCTCCAGCTTCCGCCATGGTGCTTCTCAGTAGTTTTTTTTTGTTTGTTTTTTTGGCCGCTCTTATGTTGAATTTTCCCGCCTGACGTGGGAATAGCAAGCCTGGCGCTGATTATCGCTGATATTTTTATCGCTGTTGGGCCCATCGCAACTTTTTTCACGTTCAGGTTTCCTTTTTTATCGGCGTCCTGATGATTTTAACGCTGACATTTGATGCGTTATCGGGGAACTATCGCCTGTTGCCAGCATGTTGAGAATATGCTGTTAACACAGCGTTAGTTTCCCGCGATAGACGGCGTTATGTAAGATTGCGTTAGCCTAGGTTGGCGATGATTATCGCACGTTCTTGAGAATATCCCCCATAGACTGTTGCAACCCCCCTTTAGACACATTTATATTAACAAAATGGTGTGATAATCTTTTATAATCTAAAAAATCTCTTTACAAGGATCAACTGCATTGTTTGACTCATAATAACGTGCCACCCAAAATTAAATATCACGCATACTCTGAAAACTTGGAATTTCACTCACAATTAAAGTGGACATTTAGCAGTTATGGAATTCTGTGGCACCCACTGCTTCCTCCAGCTTTTCAACAAAAACAAGCTAACTGCAAATGACTGATTAGCCATGGGGTTTACCCTGGGAGTTTGCACTCACTCCACTCAGTCTGCAATATGTGCAGTATATATATCCAATATATTCAGTGGAACTAAATTAAGCATGGTATTTGGGGATTCTAAATTGCCCTATGTTCCGATATATTGCATACATACATTGCATCAGACCAGATTCAGGTAGGAGCCATCTGATTTTTAAAGCCAAAAATAGCTTTATTTTAGCTGTCTCCTGCCTAAAATTGCCCACTTTCCAATGTTAGTCAATGGCGAAAATAAATTCGCCCGATTTTTTTCCACTCTCTCTCTCTTTCTGCTCCTCACAGGAGGCACACAGCCTCCCTCCCCTCCCCTAAGCCAATCACAATGCTGCAATGGCAGTGTTGTGATTGGTTGGGATGCCAACCACACATGCTTCTGTGGGGAGGCCGTTTTCTCCATGTAGACTGCATGCAGCCTACATGGAGAAAAGGGAGAGTGCGCATGACTGGTTTAGTCGGCCTAGCCAGCGCCCTCAGTGTGGGCAAGCCACTCCTCCCCTGCTCTAGAGCAGGATCGCCCCCAACCAAACCCTTCTGTTTTCTTGCAATGTGAGAAGCAGAAACATAAAATGGTATTTATAATACCATTTTATGTTTCTGCTTCTCGCACTGCGAGAAAGCAGTGGGGCGATGCTCCTCCACCCACATGGAGGAGCCGCCCCTGAATCTAACTGGTGAAAAGATTCCACACTGGGCAGGAATTGTAATGCTCCCTACTGCCAAGCAACATCCTCTACCTTTACCCTCCTCACCCCCTTTCTAGTGCTTAATTTGAGCTGGTAGTTGCAGGTGTGGCTCATTTTGGGGGCCAAGATTTATTTTTCTTCCTCAGACTTTGAGCCTGACCAAGAAAGAGAAAAGCAGAAAAGGGGGATGGGAGGAGGAATAGAAAGGCAAAGAAGAACAGTGACAAAGGGAAAAAAACAAGGTTGAAAAATAATCTTCACAAATGTGATAAAGGGGAGTATACGGTGGTGGATGCAACAGTAGACAGCCTTGTTCTTTGAAACGCTAGATTTCAATGTCTCTGGGTGCGAACTTGTGAGTAAAACTTCGAGCTCCTATTATACCGGTACTCTCTGCTCTGCTGCTTTCTCCTCCCCCTATGCAGGTCCCCTCACACACATTTACCACCTGCAAGAGGAGATAGTAAATACGTCCAGTATCTGTCAGGACTTATAATTCATGTCTGCGCTTCTCTTGTATAATAGATATTTGTGAAACCCTCAGAACTGCGAATGAAGGAAAAATGCATTGACGCACCGGTAAACATGTACATAATTAAAACAAACTAATTGGTGTTACGTAAATTGTGGTGAATACCTATCTTCTGACTTACATGTCTGAAACTGAACGAGAGTGCAATGTGAATTTACAAAACTAATGGGGACATTTTTTTGAGCTTTTCCAGTTGTAACGAGACTTTTTCTATTCCTCTGCAGGTGGCTTCCAGAGTCTGGGCGCTGGCTGATTGTGAACAATAAAACTGAAATCGCCCTGAAACACCTGAACAGAGTGTGTAATTTCAACAAGAAAAAGGAAGAAAGGCAAATGGTGTCTCTAGAGGTGCGTACATTTCATGCAAACTTTTGAAGAAGTGGGACGTCTGAGGAGGGACAGCCGGGGTTTCTGTCAGAAACATTGACCCCAACTTAAGCATCCTTTCAACTCCAGATATATGAAATATAGAAAACGGGTAGGACATACTACCAGAGCTTGCTACAGGAGCAGGGAAGGGAGAGGGATGGAGGGTACGATAAATAGAGTCTATGGATTTAAATCAATTGTTACTCAGTGTGATCAACTGTAAGGATTTTCCCTATGGGGTGAGCGTGTAAAGGATTGGTTGCCTTGGCTCTGTCACCAACGCGCGTCTGGATGAGGAGAGCAAGCTTTACCAGTGTGTCTGGCTCTGTAAAGTGTATTATTGCGAAACATGCAATAAAGAGCAAAGAGTGATGGCACAAATCTGGCATTGCTGCCAATATCTCTGAGGGATTGTACACATTTGGGCATGCATTAAAGAGTTATTTATGGCTGTTAGTGCAAATATGAACAGGAACTCAGTATTACTGAGTGATGATCCAACACTGTGTGTGTACTAATGACAAATGGTACAAATATAAACATGCAGATGGGATTAATGTGTGATGGTGTAAATCCGAGCATGTATAACGGTGGTGCTGTAACCATTCTTGGCATGATGTTTTGCACTCCTGTGTAATGCTCTCACTGACATGATGGTGGTAGTTCTTGACATGATTTGGCACTCTTGCCACAATGGGAAAGGAAGAGGTGTGGCGCTGTGGCCAGGGCGACTAACTCTGGAATCTGGGGATCACGGTTCGATCCCTGGCGCCGGAGGCAGCTTAGCCCAGCACCATGTGACTCTGGGCAATTGCTTGCTTAATCTTCCAGACGGCCCCCAGCGCCTAGCGACCCTTATGGGTGATTGTTCGTGCTTTACATATGTGGATTATTATTAATAGTAGCCACCCTTGAATTCAGTGGCATAACGTAGTGTAGTGATTTCTGTGGCATGCTATTGCTAATTCTAGGAATATTTATAACCCTTGAGTGAGAAATTGGGTTACTGGTTGACTAGATGTGAGCCGTGGTCAAGCAGCAAGCACAATCCTAGTCAGGGTAAGGCACAATCAAACCCCATATCAACCTGTGCTCAATCCCCTGGTAGCTTGGCACAGAGCACTCATGCTTAACTTAGAGCAGTGTATAAAGTATTTGTGCAACACTTCAAACAGTAAAACTGCAGAAACACCAGAGAAAAATATCCCAACCCAGGTTAGAACAATCAAGCTTAATTTAATACATATAAAACAAACATTGAAAATGCAATAGGTCTCGCCTCTTATTAAGTTGAAGCCATTTGCTTTGCTAATGGTATTGTATAGCAAAGCAAATGGCTTTAACTTAATTAATGGCGAGACGGATTGCATTTTTAATGCAACAGTCAATTATGAATTTAATATACAATAAAAATGACTCTCACCTCCCGCCCAAGCAATTTCTATAGCTTCAGGGGCCTGGTATAGTCAAAATTGTCACACTGATAGGAGGGTGGTGGTTAGTAGTTGTGTTGTTGCTATCACTGGCTGCATGGCAGGAGCAATGTGTGATGCAAGCTGCATTGGCCTCCTGACCTCAGAGCCCTGGCACTTATTTGTTTACAAATTAAGCACTGGATGCAAGCTAATAATACATATGTCACATCGGGAATTTTTACAGTCTGTTGGCAAAAAGTCGTTGCAGAATTGGCGACCCATTTTGCGACACGTCTCTTAGTACATCTGGCCTGAAAGGTGGTGAAATAGACAGAAAATAAAACATAAAATACACGTAATTTTCATGAAAATTAAGCCAAGTTAGGTGTATTTAGAGAGAATTCTTTGAGCAGTGCCTTACACGGGAAATGAAAGGAAGGACATACCTCAAGGTGAAAGGTTATGTGAGATACAGGCAGGAGCTGGCTCAAGGAGAAAATGTGTCTCGCCAGAGGTTGTAGTATTCTGATAGGACAATTTCAGCTCAAACCAGTGTCCTCCGGGAGAAAATGACATGTAATTTTCCACCAATGAAGTGACAAAAATTAGCAAAATGTTTGTAATAGAAATCTACCAAAATTTTGTTCACGTAATTAAATGTGTTGCCCAGGCTATGTCCTGACCACCGGAAGCACCTCCCGAGATTGTGTCCTGAACAGCATCACTGAGCATTATTTATATCACATACAGGAATATAAGGTCAAGCAGCGCATTTTCAGTTTTTTAACACAAACCAAAAGGTCGCAATGAACTTCTAAGAGAATTGCTTAGAAAACAAGCATTGGCATAGCCAATAGGTCTCGCCTTTGGGACCTTATAAGTGTTTAGCCAAAGCTATTGGATTTGCCAATGACTTTAAGCTATGTTATAGAGCAGTGTGGCATGTTGAAAAGTTACAATAAAAAAAGTGTTATAAGCATTTTTGTTACCTTATATATAACCAAGAGGACATTATATACAACTGAACGACCCTATTAAAAATCCAATTAGCATAAAAAATGTCTTCTAGTTTTTTTGTCCTTGCAATGTTGGCAAATTCTTCGTGCGTGTTCTAATGCTCGTTTGTTATAGGTTTTTTTGTTGGGGAGGGTGGAATAATCAACGGAAGGGTGGAGGTTGGAAATATTACCTGAACACGAGCAGCGGACAGACACTAGGTGAGACTCAACTGATGCCAGATCCCAAAGACAGACTGAGGTGGTGCTGAGATGGAGGTGTGCTGGTACGGAGGGAATGCTCTGGTGATGCTGAATGATGCTGAGGTAGTACTAAGTCATGCTGAAGTGGTGCTGAGCCATGCTGAGGTGGTGGTGCTGCACTGGTGCTGTGCTGATTCTGTGCTGATGCTTTAGTGGTGCTGTGTTTGTGCTGAATTACTGCTGAGTGGGGGCTGCGCTGGTGCTGAGGTGGGGCTGCGCTGGTGGTGGTGCACTGGTGCTAAGGTGGTGCTGCACTGGTGCTGAGGTGGTGCTGCACTGGTGCTGCACTTGTGCTGATGTGGTGCTGCATTGGTGGTGCACTGGTGGTGCACTGATGATGAGGAGGTGGTGCTGTGCTGATGCTTAGATGGTGCTGAGCTGATGTGGTGCTGTGGTGATGCTCGGGTAGTGCTGTGCTGATGCGGAGGTGGTGCGGAGTAACACTGAGGTGGTGCTGATGTGGTGTGGTGCTTGTGAGGAGGTGGTGCCGAGTGATGCTTTGGTGTTGCTGTGCTGGGGTGGTGCTGAGTGATGCTGTGTTGGTGCTGAGGTGATACTGCACTAATGCTGAAGTGGTGCTGTGTTGGTGCTGAGTTGCTTCTGACGTGGTGCTGTGGTCGGGCTGCGCTGGTGGTGGTGCACTGATGAGGTGGTGCTGTGGTGGTACTTGGGGGATGGTTTGCTGATGTTGAGGTGGTGCTGTGCTGATGCTGTGGTGGTACTAATTTCTGCTGTGGTTGCGCTGAGTCATGCTGAGGTGGTGCTCATTTGGAGCAGAGCTGGTGCCCAGGTGATGCTGAGGTGGTGCTGCATTGGTGCAGAGTTGCTGCTGAGGTGGGGCTGCGCTGAGTTGGTGCTGCACTGGTGGTGGTGGTGTTGCATTGATGAGGTGGTGCTGTGCTGATGCTAAGGCGGTGTTCTGGTGGTGCTGAGTGATGCTGAGGTGGTGCTGCTACACTGGTGCTCAGGTGGTGCCGAGTGATGCGGAGTTGATGCTGTGCTAATGCTGTGGTGGTGCTGAATTGCAACTGAGATGGGGCTTCGCTGGTGCTGAGGTGGGGCTGCACTACTGCTGAAGTGGTGCTGTGTTGGTGCTGAGTTTCTTCTGACGTGGTGCTGTGGTGGGGCTGCACTGGTGGTGGTGTACCGATGCGGGGGTGGCGCTACACTGGTGCTGAGTTGGTACTGCGCTGGTGGTGGTGCACTGATGAGGCGGTGCCGTGGTGGTACTTGGGGGATGTTTTTTTTGCTGATGCTGAGGTGGTGGTGTGCTGATGCCGTGGTGGTAATGAGTTATGCTGTGGTTGCGCTGAGTCATGATGAGGTGGTGCTGGTGCTCAGGTGGAGCAGAGCTGGTGCCCTGGTGATGCTGAGTGATGGTGAGGTGGTGCTGCATTGGTGCAGAGTTGCTGCTGAGGTGGGGCTGCACTATTGGTCCAAGTGCTGATGCTGAGGTGGTTCTGTGCCGATGCCGGGTTGGTGCTGCACTGGTGGTGGTGCACTGATGAGGTGGTACTGTTCTGATGCTAAGGCGGCGTTCTGGTGGTGCTGAGTGATGCTGAGGTGGTAGTGCTACACTGGTGCTCATGTGGTGCTGAGAGATGCGAAGTTGGTGCTGTATTGATGCTGTGGTGGTGCTGCATTGGTGCTGAATTGCAACTGAGGTGGGGCTTCGCTGGTGCTGAGGTGGGGCTGCAGTGGTGCTGTGCTGATGCTGAGGCGGTGCATAGGTGCTGCTGTGCTGGGGTGGTGCTGCACTGGTGACACTGAGGTGGTGTGTTTGTGAGGTGGTGATGCTGAGTGATACTGAGGTGGTGCTAAGTGATGCTTGGTGGTGCTCAGGTGATGCTGCACTGGCATTGAGGTAGGCTGCGCCAATTCTGAAGTGGTGCTGTGCTAATGCTGTGGTGGGGTTACGCTGGTGGTGGTGTACTGATATGGAGATGGTGCTGTTGTGGTGTTGATTGATGCTGAGTAGAGGCTGCACAGATGCTGTGTTGGCGCTGAGTGATGCTATATTGGCGCGGAGTGATGCTATGTTGGCGCTGAGTGATGCTATGTTGGTGCTGAGTGATGCTATGTTGGTGCTGAGTGATACTGTGTTGGCGCTGAGGGATGCTCTGTTTGTGCTGAGTGATGCTGTGCTGGTGCTGGTAAGCAATGGGTGGACTCCAAGCTGCTCTGTGTTCTTGATGAGCCACTATATGGCCTCGACCTAACAAGTAACAAACCACTTCGGGTAAAGAAGTCTTTTCGAGTTTTAAAACTTAGGCCCAATAACAAGCCAAAACGGTAGATCATCAAAGAAAAAAACACCAACTGCCTGAAAACAGCATGCTTTTGAAGTATACTGTGGGGGTGTATCCCACTAATCTCAGCAGACTTCTACTCTCCTTACCAGCTGTTCTGGCCTGCCAATAGATCTTCAGAATTGTAACTGTGCGTCACAAGCACGAAAAGACTATGCATAAGGCTTCTATGGGGACGCCTGCCTAGATCTCAGGCGCATGTTCACTTGTTCGATATTTGAGAGGGAGATGTATTTTTGGCAAATTGACAGTTTTTCAATAATGTAAGTGCTTACACAAATTGTGGCTTTCAGGATGTAACTCACACGCAGAGCAAAACCCGAGTGCCGCAGTTTCTACAGTTTGTGACTGAAACTAACATTCATTCATTATGGCTTCTTGGTTAAAAAAAAACCAAGTAACATCATACCTCGAACAAGTCAAGACTATTGGTTTGTCAATGTTTGGTAGTTGCCTAAGATAAATAAACAGCAACTATGGCTTGTATGCAATACTGAAAACGCTTTAAACAAGCGGTCGCGAGACGCGATATGTGGTGGGGGAGGGGGAGAAGCGGGAGTTGTGTGCGCGCGCGGCCACACGAAAGTCATTGCGATCACGATCGCTGTGAAAGCGAAAGTGATCGCGATAACGCGCTAAAGGCGTTCCTGAGTGCTGCTGGCTGGCCTAGCGCATGGCGGCTGCGCGCGTGCACGCTTGCGTGCACGCTTACGTGCACGCAAGCGCTAGGCCAGCCAGCAGCACTTAAAAACACACATACAAAATGTCTCTCCGAGCCAGCGCATGCGCTGGGCTCAGCGAGACCTAAAAACACATAGCCTCAATGGTCCACGTTTCACTGGCAGAGCTTCCTGGTGGCCGGCTCTCACAAAATAAATGACAACTGGGAGTGTGCTACGTGAAAACATGATCAAAAGTCAAAACAGGCCTTTCCTCTGCTATCAAAAGCCTAAGGAGTATTATTAGTCATCACCGAGGGCTGAGCAGGGTTTACAAGCTACGTGCAATTTCTAGGACAAGGAGAATAAAAGATGTTTTGGTATTAAAACATAACAAACTTTGCAAAAGTGAAAAACGGGGCCACCCCAGCACTGGCAACCATTTTAGGTTTCCCTAACAATTCTCTTCCACTTGCCTTTAGAGTGCTGTTTTTCGAAGCAGGTTCACCTGCAGAACTAGAGTTAAAACAAAGGTGAGATCTGAAGTTTACCCACAGCAGTGTGCAGCGGAGGTGAACTTCCATGATGCAATGTTCGCTCTGTGATTGGGCCGTCACTGAACCATGTCTCAACTGATGTGCGCCTCTCCTGCGCACACACACGCCCCTGGCTTTCCAGACTACAACCTCTGAGTGAGGACACGGTGACTGTTGGTCTAACAAGCCTTTGTGGGCCAGGAAAACATCCTCCCAACTGGAAGTTCTCAGCCACAAATCCAGATACAACCCTACCGTTTGTGTCAGGGTTTGTTAAAACACGTCTTGACACTTCGGAAGAACAGTTGAGCAAAAACCACACAGCGTGTTCAGGGGTTTTATGCCCAAGAGAATATGGCTTAACGGTCAGAGCAGCCGACTTTGAAGCTGAGGAACCAGGTTCGAGCCTGTGATTCTCTGCAAATCTCCCCGTGCCTTAAAAAATAAATAGTGTCCCTCAGTAATGCAACTGGTGCTCATGCAAAGTACTCTGATACCTTCGAGTCGAGTTCGCGCTATACAAAACTGCAAAAAAAGTCTGCATCTCCTCAAACTACGTATTCGCGGAGAACACGTGACAAAGTGGTACTGGTAACCCCACAAAGAATCATTGGGAGATGAAGGGGGAAGGAGGGGCAAGCCGACACCAGACCACTTACTGTGTGTGAAAAAGGCCGCTTTATTGAAACAGGTGCATATCACAATTTTAACTCCTTGGCCACTGCCTTACAAAACTAACGCCTCGCTATACAATAACTTCCTGACCCCTTGGTCTTTCCCCCCACCCCTACGATCTCCACATCAGTTCCCTATCCCCCAAAATACAACATAACATTCCATAACCAACATATAACCCAATCCTACACCATGTAGCCTTTCCAACTCCCAAACTCCCCTGACCGTAACCCCTACCTGCCTTCTGTGCAACTGTAACTATCCAACCTCTAATCTAAACTTATCCAAACTGGTTACCCTTTCCCTGTTCCTGGACCCAAACTACCAAACCTATAACAACAAACTCTAGCCAATCCAAGCCAACTGTCAACCACCCTGCCACCCAGACAAAAGGGGGAAGTGTCGGCGGATACACCCCTTCCTCCCTTTTTTCTGCCCCCCCCAAAACCCTGCGGAACCGCCTGCTACACTTAACGCCTGTTAACCCCTAGCAACCGCGCTAGGACCTCCCGCAACTCCAACAGATAAAGGTCCATCCCCATCCGGGACAAGTGTACCCCATCACCCCGAAAGAGTTCCCGCGCATCATACCGGAGGTCCTTATGAGCCACCCGTCCTACCCCTACCTGACGACAAAACCGCACCATCTCTGTGTTGAGCTTCCTCCTCGCTTTATCCACCGCCCCAGGGTTTACAGCCCCCCTCCAACTCCTCCGTGGAACAAATTCAGTCCATACAATGGAACACCCTGCCCATCTTTCCTTGATCAAGACCAAGTCCTTTTTCATAGCCCGCATCAGCGCCAAACCTGTCTCCCTGACCATGTCATTCTCCCCCAAATGTAAAACCAACACATCCGGGCACCGACCCCCCCTCAAAATCCCGTTCAATACTGTTACCAATTCCTTCCATCGCATACCACCCCTTCCCCGCCATGCCACCGAGAATAAATCTTTATTGAACCCCAGGCTGTCCCCAAAGTAACTCTCCCGGGCCTGGACCTGCACCCGCCTCACAAACGAGTGCCCCACAATCCAAATGGACATCTCCCTGGCGAGGGGTCCCATAACCGAACCCGAAAATAAAAACAAGAATGAAAACCAGGAAAACACCCCTTAAAAACTCTTCTTCTCCCTTTTTTTTTTTTTTTTTTACAGCAACCCACCCCCAGTTTCGCTGCGCACATACCGCTGATAACAATTCGATGACCACCTACCCAACTGCATGATGTCCCCACTCTCCCAACCCCTCGCATGTGCCTCTGATGCCGCCCCAATTCGGAAGGAATGCGTTCCAAAACCCTTCTCCTCTACCCCCAGTCTCCTCAGCGCCTTACGCAGCATGGCCAGTAGTTGTGAAGCCTTAACGCCCCATCCCTGCCAATGTAAAAAGACCAAGTCCCCCAGCCCCCCCGAGCATGCTTTCCAACGCAAACCCCACCGAAACGGACAAACCGACGGCGAGCTCCCCTTCTTCAAAGCAACCCACTTCCCCTGGCTCTTTTGGTCCGTTTTAGCCTTTCTGAGCCAAATACTAACCACCTCCGCCCCAAAAGAGACCTCGCCCCATGCCAGACCCCGATTCCCTTTGGATCCCAACAATTCCGACACCCGAAAGGCCCCGAAAAACATCCAAGACATGAGTGTGGAAAAAAGTATGGCCTCCCCGTCGTCCAGATAAACCCCGGGCAGAACCCCCATCACCCCCTCCAAGAGCTCCCAGGATAGTGGTTTCCTCACCCGAGCCGTGCTCCCACATTCCCGCGCCCACCCTTCCAGAATCCGTGCCCCCAGTTCCCCTGCGGAGGGGGCGTAGCCCCACAACAGCTTCCCGACAAAAGCGATCCCCGCTAACTTGCCCCCAATTGTCACCTTCGTCAGGCCTCTTTCCACCAAGTCCAATATGAACTGCACCACATCCTCCTGTCTGGCCGCCCTGGAAGCCCGCCACCTCGCCCCCGAACGGACAAACTCCTCCCATGCCGCCCGGTATGCCAACCGTGTAGACTGTGCTAATGAGCCTAAAACCAATTGTAGCATCCTGTGTTGCCTACTTCCCATAGTTGGTTCGGCATTCTGTCTGGATTCACGTCTGCGTCCTTGGCGAGCCCACGGAATCTCCCCCACTGCGAACGAGACAAAGCATCTGCAATGTCATTGTCCACACCTGGCACATGCACCGCGCGAAACGCTATATCATGTCTCAAGCACCCCAGCACAAAAACTCTCAACAACTTGAGCACCTGCTCGTCCCTTGCCGACTGCCTGTTGACCACCTGCACCACAGCCATGTTGTCAATCCTGAACGTGACCCTCTTGTGGGCCAACAAAGCTCCCCACAATGTGACCGCCACTACCAAGGGAAATAATTCCAAGAAGGCAATACTCCTGCCGCCCGCCAACCAGTCTGAGGGCCAGGGTTCCGCGCACCACCTCCCCTGCCAGTACAGCCCAAAACCCTTGCTCCCCGCAGCATCTGAGAAAATCTGCACGTCCCACACCATGTCCACATCTTTCATCAACGGCACCCCGTTAAACTGCTGCAGGAAAAACTGCCACATCCTCAAGTCTTCCCTGGTAGTGCGGGGGCCTCTGCCCCTCCAATGCTCTCCCCAGTCGCCTACAGAACGTCCGCCCTACTCTGACCACCCTACAGGCGAAATTGAGATGTCCCAGCAACACTTGGATGTCCCTGACCGTCACTTTTTGTCGTGCCAACACACTCGCCAGCAGCTCCAACATGTTTTGTTTCTTATCCGCCGGAAGACGCACTTCCATCAAAACGGAATCCAGTTCAATGCCTAAGAAAGCCGTGCTAGGCCCTTGTGTTTTCTCTGGAGCCAGCGGCACGCCCATGTCCCTCGTGATCTCTTGGAAACTGTCCAGAGCCTTCTGGCAGTCCGCGGAGCCCGAGGTGCCGACAAAAAAGAAGTCATCCAAGTAATGCGTCACGCCTTGGTGACCCGTCCGTTCCGTAAACAACCATTGTAGGAACGTGCTGAAACATTCAAAAAGTGTGCAAGACATGGAGCAGCCCATCGGCAATGCTTTGTCCACGTACCAGTGGCCGCCGAATTGTATGCCCAACAGATCCCAGTCATCTGGGTGAACTGGCAGCAGCCAGAAAGCTGACTTTATGTCGCACTTTGCCATCTGCGCTGTTGCGCCCGCGGTCACCACCAGTGACATAGCCACGTCAACAGAGGAGTAAGATACAGTGGCCGCACTTTCCTCAATAAAGTCATTGACCGACCCACCTTCCGGCCATGACAGATGC
The DNA here is from genome assembly GCF_964204655.1 of Triturus cristatus. Classification (NCBI taxonomy): domain Eukaryota; kingdom Metazoa; phylum Chordata; class Amphibia; order Caudata; family Salamandridae; genus Triturus; species Triturus cristatus. The sequence continues at coordinate 525,748,293 of NC_140592.1, forward strand.
TGTATCAGGCGAAACTGATCCTGCTCCTTTTTGGGCACCACTCCAATGGGTGACACAATCAAATTATGCAGGGGCCAATCCTGAAAGGGTCCCGCCATGCGGCCCTCCTGTACCTCCTTATCCAGTTTAGCTTGTACCACCTGTGGGTGCTCCCGTGCCGATCTCAAGTTGTCTGCCCATCTACGTACCCTTGGACCCTCATACCCCAGCCTGAACCCGTCCAGAAATCCCCACCGCAGTCGCTCTGCCGCTGTCCTGTCCGGATACCCCACCAGAGCCCCCAACAAAACCTCCACCTTAACCGGAGTATGAGCCCTTTGGCCCAGGCCCCTTAGCCCCCCTCCCTCCTCCCGTCTGTTGTGACTGCTGTTGTCCCCCAGCCTTAAAGGCGCCTGACTGCCACTGCTGACCCCCTGGCAACTGTCCCTGGGCCCCCCAGCACTTGACCAACGCATGCCGCTTTCCGCAGCCTGAGCATTCGTGCTGAAAACGGCAATATTCCTGCGTGCACATTCCTTTATTATAGTCCCAGCATGCACCTTTCTCTCCTGTCGTACCTCTGCCCGCTCCTCCCACCCCCCCTCGGGTGGGACCCCCTCGAAAGGGCTGATACACGAGCGGTAGCCCGCTGGCCGTAAAAATGGTCTTCCCCGACCCCACGAGCCCCATCGTGTGCTGCCACAGATCCGTGTCCAGCTCTCCCCACTTTGCCTCCGTATCCCAAGCCATGCGCGCCCTGAACTCCTCATCGTACTGCGCCCATGCATATCCACCCCCTGTAATTTGTGCCTTCCGAATGACATCCATATATTTAAACATGGCCACCGACCTCTCTGGAAATATCTCACAATACACACTAGCGTAAATGAGAAAAGCCGCCGTCCAATTTTCTATCGTCAACGGCACCTTAGGCCGCTTTGCCAACTCAAACTCCTCTTCCTTCGATCCCTCCTTAGCCCTGACCTCCCTGTGCAGAAGTTTTAGCATCTCCACGTATTCCCCTTTCCAGATCCACTCTTTAGTCGTCACCATCAGATGCGCCCCCAAGGGGTTTGTGACCCCCATATACGGCAACCGTTTGATCTTCAGCTCCTTACTCTCCAACTTCGTCACCCCTTCCCCTGTCTTAGCGTCGCCTGTCCCCTTCTTGTCCGTCACCCCCGTGTCGCTCTTCCCTTCGTCCCCCTTACCTGCACCGTCTGTGCCCACAGACACATCCACCACGTACGCTCCCCTGCTCAACCTCCCCCCAACCCCCCCTCCTCAACAGGCCCCCCCACTCCTCTGGAGACCATCACTGGGCACCCGAGCAAATGTTTATTACCTGGCGCCAGTGTCTCTGTTCGCCGCTCCTGGCGTCCTGTCCTGAGGGCCGAATCGGTCTCCCACCTCGATGTCCGACCCGTGGGCCGCGCCTGGCGTCGTGACACCTGCAAAAAACTAGTCACAGCATTACTCGGCTCCCCCGCCCTGTCTTCCACATCACGCAACTCCCCCTCTTCCATGCTATCTTCCTCCTAATCTAATTCCTCCTGCCCTACACCCCCAGCACTCCCCGCTGGTGGCGCCAACTGCCTGGTCAGTAAACCAACATCCTCCGCTGCGTTGCTCCTCTGCCGCTGTCCCCCGGGGCGCTGTGACCCCGTGGGTGTTGGAGCTGGCAAGCCCGTACCGGGCCTACTTATGCCAGCCACGCCAGGATCCCCCGCTGGTACAGGATACGCCGCCCAAGGCTCCACCCTCCCTTCTCCTTGGTGCCGTCGGGCCGCTCCCAGCCCTACCAAGTCCGGCACCCCGCGACGGTCCAGCTGTCGGTCCCCCGCCTGAAAAGAAAAGGAATGGTCTGGGCCTACCTCCTTTCCGCCTACTATCCCATCCCCGCTTACCGGCCCCCCACGTACCCGCTACCCATGCCTTCCCCACCGTGCTCAGATCCACCGCCTCCCCCCCTCACCGTCCCCGTCCTCCCCGTTGCTCCCCTCCCACGGCCCCGACACCCCCACCCCTTGCCCGCTTGGCCCAGCGCCCTCCGCATCCCCCGTCCAACCCCCAAACCCCCGCCCCTCCGTCGCCCCACCTCGCTCCGCCCCACCCCACCCCAAACTCCCCCCCACCCCGTCGCCTTCCTCCCCCGCCCCGGACGCCCCCCCTAACCCCTCTGCCCAGGACTCAAAAATGTCCAAGCCTTCCCAATCCCGCTCGCTTCCCTCCGATTCGAACAGCACCGGGGAGTCCCCCCCTGCTGCACACCCCACCCCCCCGTCGTCCGCCTGCTCCCCCACCCTCCCCCCGACTTATGCCGTCAACCCCGTGCCCCCACCCTCCCGGTCGAACCCCCCCGCGCCGTGTGCTCCCCCACTTGCTCCCCCACCCCTGGGCAAGCCTCTCTACCAGCCTCTTTGCCATACTGACGCAAACCCCCTCTGGGGCCAGGGCCATCCCCCTGCCGGTGGTCCTCGTCTACCGCGTGCCCCACCTGGGAGCCCAGCCGTGTGCCCCCCCGCCGCGCTGTCCTCCCCGGCCCGTCGCGCCTGCCCTCTACCCCCCCACCCTCTCCCAGTCTTGCCAGGGACGAGGCCGTGCTCCTCCGCCCTGCGCCGCCCAATGATGCCGCCGCCATCTGCCTCCTCTCCGCTGCCCCGTCCCCCCTGCACCCTCCCCCTGCTCCACCACGAGCGGGGCAGCGCTTCTCTGCTCTGCGCTGCCCCGGGATATTGCCGCCAGACTCGGTCTCTCCGCCGCTTCGCTCCCTGTAAGCCCACGCTCTGCCCTCTCCCACCGACCCGGTGCCTCCAGGGCCGCTCCCCTGCCAGAAGAGCGGCCCTGCCACGAATGTCCCCGCGCCCCCTCCGCCGCTCTCGCTACGGCCGCTCCCCGTGCCCGGGAGCGGCCTTCAGATGACTTCGCCCGCGGCGGGAGAGCCCCAGACGCGCTCCCCCGCTGTGGCGCTCGACCCCGCCCCCGCACCAGCAACGCCCCAGTCGGGCCCACACCCGCGATCCCCGGGGCGGCGCTCCTCACATACGCGCCGCCCCTGACACTCACCGTCCTTCCGGGGGGCGAACATGCCGCGACGGCGGCCGCCACTCCCGCAGATGCGCGCCGCACGGGGCGCGCCGATACCGCTAACGGCGCCTCCGGGATCAGGAGATCCATCTTCCCCGCCTCACTCAGCAGGCGAATCGCCTCCAACACCCGATAGTCGCCGCCAGCCATGACAATTACGCTCGCAACTACTCTACAAACATTTTTATCCTGCTACTAGCGCTCCCAGCCACCAGGTCACCAAACCTAAAATGGTGGCTGGGCAAGCGCGTAACTGTCGTATATAGCCCTTGGGCTACTTTTTACGAAAATTGGGCTACATTTGGGCTATTCCCAAATGTAGCCCAAAACGTACAAAATGGCCGCTTCGGCCATGCCCCCTCCTCCCCCCTCCCAATCTGCCCGGGGAGCGGACCTCGCTGTGCTCGTCCGCCCCCCAAGCTCTCATGGTGGACAAATTGGTAGCCACGGGGAAAATTTTGGAGTCAAGCTCCCTCTGCGCATGTCTGCTATCGCTTCACCACATCTGATAAAGAACAGATCGTGTTTTGGAACAGAGCCGAATTGCTTTAAGAAACAGGGTCATGCGGTATCTGTCTGAAGTCCGGCCAGGATAACAGGGTGCGCGCTGCTGGGCTCTGTGTTACTTGAAGCCTACACTGCAAACATTCAGACTCGCTACGTGAAGGCGCTTCACTAATTCAGATTGCACCAGTGATTTCCCGGACAAGGAAAAGACTGATCCGTCATATTACCTTCAGGAAATACCAAAACGCAGATTTCTCCTTTGTAGATAGGGACAGCCAATTTAAAATCTCCCGCAGACCAAAGTAACTCAGTTTTAACGCCATTTACTCTACCCAGCTCATTATCTTCATCTAAAACAAGACGTAGCCCCAGGACACACACATACTTCCACATAATGCCACATGTCTGGGCATGTTACTGCGTACACGTAAAGTGTAGGCGCACAACCAGGCAAAAGACTTGGGATTACACACTGCATGCAGCAAAGCATGTAACTGAAACAGATGCGAACAACAAGCGCTCGCCATTGCCGTGTCCTCCCCGTGACCCCGTGCGCCTCTGAGCTCCGTGCCTCCGTGCCTGCTTCACAGCTGTCAGGAAGACTTTTCTTATCTGCTTGTTAAATAAACAAGCAGATAAGAAAAGTCTTCACGACCGCTGTGAATCAGGCGAGGCAGTCCACCAAAAAGTCAAAGGGAGGCAACTAAAAACCCTCTTTTCCAATGGGAAGCCAGCATTTACCATAAACGCTGACGCTACCCAATGGAAAAGAAAAGTCTTCACGACAGCCGTGAATCAGGCAAGGCAGTCCACCAAAAAGCCAAAGGGAGGCAACTAAAAACCCTCCTTTCCAATGGGAAGCCAACGTTTACCATAAACGCTGACGCTACCCAATGGAAATGAGGGGCGGGGCTCGAGTTCCCTTCTTGAAACTGACTTGTTCACTAAAAGTCTCTGGCCGAGACCTAAAAAGACCAAAACAGCAAAAATCCAATGAGTAGGACCAGAGATATTGCTTTTTTTTTTAAAGAGAAAATAGCTCCAAAAAGTGCAAAGCAACAACAGTGGATATCTGGACGCACCGGACTGGGACAACTGCGATGGAGAATGAGCTGGCTACCGGGACCCAGCTAGGCCCGCTGAACATAGTACCTTAAATCCTGGTTTGCAGAGCGTTGCAGGAGTCCACCACGAAGATACGTCGCGCAGCCAAAGCAGTTCATCGGTTTTGAGCTGCGGTGAGGCTGTGGTGCAAGGGCCTGCGTTCTCGTAGAGGATCCAGTTAAAAGGGGCTTGCAATGCAAAGTCCGGTATCGAGGACGCAGCATACAGTCAGGGAGATGCTTTGTTCTGAACAGCTGCGAGGTTGCGATGCCGAGTCTGGCGTCATTGTCGAGGCTGCCATCGGCAAGACATGCGAGGGCCAATGCTGAGGATGCGTCACGCAGTGAAGGTTCCAAAGGAGATATGAACTGTGGCAGTGATGTAAGTGTTTGCAACGGGTCCAATCCATGCAGCAGTGGCTATTCAGCGATTCTGCTTGGGGTTGTGCCGCACAGCAGAGGCGATGTGTCGGTTCCCCCAGCACCACAGAGGATGATAAAGCACCTTAAGCCCAATTTCAAGGATCCAGGACTGGGTTGGCACCACCTGGCAGGATAGACTCACAGATGGCAGAGTATAGGTGCAGTTGCAAGGTTGTTGGAAGCCTGTTATATCCCTGAGGCTTCAGATCAAGAGGCCAGGCAACTAGGCCTTGGAGTTACTCAGGTTCTGGGTTCAAGAGATTCAAATCCAGTCCTGCACACCCAGGCAAGATGGCAGAAGGCAGCAGGTCAGCAGAGCAGGTCAACGGTTCCTTCATAACAGCAGTCCAGCAGTGTGGCAGTCCTTGTAGCAGTAAAGCAGTCCTTCCTCCTGGCAGAGTATCCACAGGTCCAGGGGTGTACTGAAGTGGTGGCGTTTGAGCTCATTCTTTTATACACAGTTGTGCCTTTATAGTGGGAAGAAGCTTTTAGAGGCATGCATTTGAAGCGCACAGATGCCCTGCCCTCCTGGCCCTGGTTTCAGAATAACTACAGGGGTATGCAGCACTTTGTGTGGAGACAGAACACAGCCTATTCAGGGGTAAGTGAGGCAGGGCCCAGCTTCCCCTTCCCATCCTGCCAGCGAGTAACAACTAAGCTCCCATTGTGTGTGGCTGTCAAGGAGGAGTACACAAAGCCTGACTGCCACCTACACCCAGTCATGTTACCAGAGACAGGCTGCATGCACCAAATGGCTAAGGCAATAAAATGCCAGCTGTCTAAAAGTGACATTGTGAGAACTGTTTTTTAAAATACACTTCACCATAAGTTAGGATTTTAGAATTAGGATCCCAGTGTCACCAAACATGAACCAGTCATCTCTCCCCATGTGAAAATTACACATAAAATGCAACAAGGCAACTCCACTGTTATCCTATGGGAGAGATCGGCCTTGCAGTAGGAATTTGTCACTACAAGGACAAGTAAAACTGAAAAGTACATGTCCAATGTTTTAAATACACTGCACCCGGCCCTTGGGGCTGTCCAGGAGTGGCATATGTATTAAAAAGGAAAGTTTGGGCCTGGCAAAAGGTTTACTTTGCCAGGTCAAAATGGCAGTGTAAACTGCACACAAGGCTCTGCAATGGCAGGCCTGAAACATGTTTAAAGGGCTACATAAATGGGTAGCACAATCAGTGCTGCAGGCCCACTAGTAGCCTTTAAATTTACAAGCCCTGGGAACGTATAGTGCACATTACTAGGAACTTATAAGTAAATTAAATGCACCAATTGGGTATAAACCAACAGTATCATGTTTTGCCCACAGAGCACAATAACATTAGCACGGGTTAGCAGTGGTAAAGTGTGCAGAGACCCAAGGCCAGCAAACACAAAGTCAGCAATAGCAGGGGGTCTGAAAGCAAAAAGTTAGAAGGACATACGTCAAGGATGCCAGGTCTAACACGTGTCTCCCCAGTTGAAATTGGGGAAAACTACCCAACTCCTTGGAAGTTCTTTCACTCTGCTGATAGAACCTGGAGAGAACCTCAGCGTAAAGTTAGGTAGATGGACCACCTCAAAAGTTTGAGATTCTCCCCCCTCATCTGCATTAACCATTTGAGGGATCTGTGGTCTGTCTGAACACGTAAGTGAGCAAAAAACAGGTATGATCTCAGCTTCTTCAGTACCCAGACCACTGCAAAGGCTTCCCTCTCTATTGCACTCCACCTTCGTTCCCAGAGAAGTACCCTCCTACCGATGAAGGCTACAGGTTGATCTAGGCCCTCTTCATTTAGCAGTGAGAGCACGGCCCCTAAACCATGCCTTGTAGCGTCTGTCTGCACAATCACGTCTTGGGATAAGTCAGGGGCCTCGAGCACAGGTGCTGTGCACATGGACTCCGTCAGGGTGTCAACATTTTTCTGGCATGCCTCTGTCCAGATCACCTCACGTGGCTGTTTCTTGGAAGTTAGCTCTGTCAAGGGGGTGATAATGGTGCCGTACCCCTTGATTAATTTCCTCTAGTAGACGGTGAGACCTAAGAAGGCTCTCATCTCTGCTTGGGTCTTGGGGAGTTCCAAAGCCTAAATGGTTTCAAACTTGGCCTGGAGAGGCTGCACCTAGCCTCCAACCACTTGGTTTCTCAAGGAGACTTCTGAACCCTACCCTATTTGGCAGTTACTCATCTTGATAGTCAGGCCTGCCCTCTGCAGAGACTGAATCACTTCTCTGAGGTAGCACAGGTGGTCCTCCCAGCTAAAACTGAAGACCACAATGTCATCCAGATAGGCGTCACTGAAGTTCTCCAGCCCATCTAGGACCTCGTTCACCAACCTCTAGAAGGTGGCAGGGACATTTTTCAACCTGAAGGGCAATACCCAGAACTAGAAGTACCCTTCTGGAGAAGAGAACACAGACTTCTCTTTTGCCCCTGATGTAGCAGAAACTGCATTTCATTCGTAGGGGTGCATCATAATCACATGTGTAGAGCACACTCACACATAATCCTTTTTTTTTTTTTTAACTCTTTATTTTTAAATTTATACAGCAAGAGGAAACCAACAAGCATCACACGTATTGGTAAAAAGGAGACACTGCAATATCACCATTTCACATATTACATTACATTGGAGGCAATCTTTAGATCGTAGTAGTCCCTTAGGCCAGAGAAGAATACAAGAACTCCCAGGGCCCTTGAGGTCCGTAATCTCACCAGATGGGTACCTCAGCCCATTCACCATGCCACACACAAGCACTATCCCTCGGCAACACTAGAATGCACATCCTGGTCCTCATGAGCGGAGAGGTAACTCGTCAGAGGGGCCCAAATGTCTGGGGGCCGTGACACAGGTGGCAACAATTCAGCATACAGTAGAACATTCTCCTGACAGGTGAGCATATCCCGCAACCACTCCTTAAACTTAGGGCTTCTCCCCCGCCCCCATCGACATGCCACACGTCTCTTGGCTAGCAACAACGCACAGGTAACAAAGCACCGATCCGCCTTGGGTATATCTCGGGTGTATCCCAGCAAAGCCTGAAGTGGGGAGGGATGCAGCGGGTTTCCAAGCATTTCGCCCAAGGCAGCATAGACTTGGTTCCAATAGTCGTCTATACTCGGGCAGGTCCAAGCCAGGTGTAAAAAATCAGACCCCGGGGAGTGACACCTATCGCATCGATCGTCGTCGCGGAGATGAAACCTATGCATCTGGACTGGGGTGCAATAGAGGCGGTGTAGGAATTTGTAGTGAATAATGCGGAACCTACTACTTGAGGAGATCATCTCGGTTTGCAGACAGCAGTACTCCCACTGTTTATCCGTGAACTCTGCGCCAATCTCAGTCTCCCAGCCGGCCCGAGACCTCAGAATGTCCCCACGTCCGTGAGAGTAGATGCGCCGGTAAAGCAAGGAGACCATGTGCGACGGGGAGGTGGAGTCGAGAAGGTAATGGAACGGCTTCAGGATTGCAGGCTCTGCCGGATATGCCGGCAGTATTTTTTGCAGTCCACTGCGCAGTCGAATAAACGGAAAGACCTCTAGGGGAGTTGGGACAGCCGCCCCAAATAGGAGGGGGAGGTCACGAAACCTACCCTCATGGAATAAGTCCCCCCACCGCGCGATCCCCGTTTTTAGTTTGATGCGCTGGAACAGACCTTCCTCAAGGAGTGGAAGAGCTGGATGGTAGACCAGAGGCATCAGTGGGGAATAAAGAAACGATACACCAACATGGCCAGCCAGTACACTCCAAGCATGCGCCGTGGCCTGAACGGGATTCCGATCAGCCCGAGACGAGGGTATCTCCGCGAGGGCCGCGCCCTCCAGCGGGATAGGGTCCGCCAACCAGTGTTCTACCGCAATCTGTGGCATGTAGGGGGTAGGGTGGTACCAATAATACGCGTAGTGCGCCTGAGCGCAGTTGTAGTAGAGCTCAAAATCCGGGACATCGAGGCCCCCCTGTATGTACGGGCGAGTGAGCACAGACCATCGGAGTCGCGGCCTCCTACCCCCCCACACCAGACGGATGAGTTCCGTCCGCAGAGCCCTAAAAAAATAGCCCCCCGGATGAAACGGTATATTAAGGAATAAATAAAGTAGTTTGGGAAGTATAACCATTTTGATAAGTGAAACGCGCCCCGCCATGGTCAGCGGTAAGGTCAGCCACCGAACTATGCTTGTACGTATGTCCTCCAAAGTCTTGCCATAATTCATACGCATAACCTCCTGTCGGTCCCTGGAGACCCACACCCCCAAATACTTCACGTCAGTGTCACACCACTCCAAAGGGAAGTCAAGTGGGAATTTGTCAACGCCCGCAGTTAAGGGGAAGACCGCCGATTTGCCCCAGTTGATGTGTATTCCCGAATACAACGAGAACCGGACAAGCTCTCTGAGAATGGGGTTCAAGTGTTCCCGGGGGTGTTTGATGTACAGCGTGAGGTCGTCCGCGTAGAGCGACACCAAGAGTTGCCTCCGTTGACAGCGCAAGGAAGCCGCGAGATAGTTTTGCCGGAGCCGGGACGCCAGGGGTTCTATTGCCAAGGCAAAAAGGAGCGGCGATAGTGGGCATCCCTGCCGAGTGCCCCTAGTGACCAGGAAAGGTTCGGAGACCCGCCCATTAATAAGAACTCTTGCCATTGGGCGGTGATACAGGATTTGGATCCATCTGGAGAAGGCTATGGGCATGCCCATGTTACGCAGAATCAAATGGAGGTAGTCCCACTCGACCAAGTCGAACGCCTTGGTGGCATCCAAGAACACCGCCACCAAAGCGAGAGAGGGGTCCGCATTATTCAGGACCGAGAACAGGGTCCGCAGATTGTGGGAGGTAGACCTGCCTGGGACGAACCCCGACTGATCCGGCAGGATCAAGTCTCCAATCAGGAGGTTAACACGGTTCGCCAGAACCTTGGCTAGTATCTTCACGTTGCTGTTGAGGAGAGAAAGGGGCCTGTAGGAGTCGCAGGAATCCGGGGGTTTCCCTGGCTTAAGGAGCGAGACTATCAGGGTCTCTGACATACTGGGTGGCAACGAGCCAGTCTCATTCGCCTCCTCGAACACCTCCCGCAGGACCGCCGCAAGCGGGTCAATGAAGGCTTTATAGTAATCGATAGGGAATCCGTCCAGGCCAGGCGCCTTCCCGGAGGAAGTCTGCATTATGGCTTCCTTGATTTCAGCTAGGCCTATGGGGGCCGCCAAGAGGTCCCGCTGGGCATTGGACAACCATCCGAGAGTGAGCTCCGAGAGATAGTCGGACATCTCCAACGGCGACTCCCGTCTGGATGTGTACAAGCCCGAATAGTGTGAGACAAAGGAGGAGAGTATAGAGGGGGTATCCCGGCATATGGAACCATCCGAGGCTCTGACCTCCAGTATGTGATTAGAGCCCTGCGGAGGGCGAAGAACCCCCGCAAGGAATCTGCCGGGTCGCTCCCCTTCCCCATAAGCCCGCGCCGTGAAGTGTTTCCCTCTGAAATGGACCTCCCTCTCCGCGGTGCGCTTATATTCCGAGAGCTTAGTGCGATATTCTAGCTGCGCTCCGGGGTCCTCCAGGAAATCTGGGGCAGTCTCCAACGCCCCCAGGTCCCGCTCCAGGGAAGCCAGAGTGGCGCGAAGAAAGCGCAGTACCCCCGAACCCTTCGAGATGCACACCCCTCGCATAGTGGCCTTGAATGCCTCCCATATCGTCGCAGTGCTATCCACCGACCCTCTGTTGCGATCTATGAAGTCCGTGATTTCCTGGGACATTTCGTGCTGGAATAGATCATCCCGGAGGATGTTAGGTTGCATGCGCCATGGGAGCGGTGCCCCGACCAACCCCGTCCTGGCCAGAGTGATCAGTACCGGTGCGTGATCTGAAAAGGTACGAGGCAAGTGCCTCACCGCCAGCAGAGAGGACCCCAAGCCCCTAGAAAGCAGTATGTAGTCCAAACGAGCCCACGTGGAGTGCAGCGCCGACCAGTGCGTACCCTCCTGCGTATCTGGGTGTATCCGGCGCCAAGCGTCTATCAGCAAATGATGGGTCAGCAGGTCAGAGAGATATGCCTGAGAGCGGGGGTGGTGTGGAGTATCTACATTGGAACGGTCAAGAGACGGATTCAAGGTAACATTGAAATCGCCCCCCCAGAGCAGGTGAGTGGATCCTACCCCCAATATAACTTCCCATAGGGAGATAAAGTGGGTGGGCTCATCCAGGTTGGGCCCGTAGGAGGACACGATAGTGATCGTGGCGTTGCCCATGCGGCCCCACGCGACACAGAACCGTCCCTCGGCATCCGTTTTTTCTCCTAGGGGCACAAAGGGGGTGTGCTTCTTGACCAGAATGGCCGTTCCTCTAGAATAGGTAGAATAAGAGGAGAATAGGCTATAAGACGCCCAGCGGGACGCAAAGGGAGGTATGCCCCGGGGGTCCGTATGCGTTTCCTGCAGCAGTGCTATATGTATTTGATGGCGATCGAGATACCCCAGCACCTGGCGGCGCTTGCGCGGGTCACCCAACCCCCGTACATTCCAGGCCAGAACATTCACTCTACTATGCGGGTCGCGCGGCGCCGTATCTCCCTCCTGTGCAGTCACACCAACTGGCGCCAGATACCCGCTTGCGGATCGGCTCTCAGCCATGCCCGAACTGCCAGTCGCACATCCACCTCTAGACCCACGAGGCGGCACACTACCGACTTCAGGCACCACCACATGTATCGCCGTATCATCAACTCCAATGTATATGTGTGATTGGTCCAATGGATCAGTGTAATGCTGTATATACATTCCCTCCCCTCACCCGCTCCTACCGACTCAACAAACTCGTCAGAGGAAAAATTATCAATCAACAATCCCCTCAACAACCCGTCCCTCCCACACCCCACCCCCTCCCACCGCGACAGCCCAATCCTGCCGGGAACCATACCCCCCCCCGACCCCCCCATCAAACAAAGCCATTCGTATGGGGTATTCCCTCTTTGGGTAGCACCAGTGAGCTGGACCTACCCTCCCCTATCCCGATATTTCACCCACTATGTCGCCGCCGCCAAAGGGCTGGGAGCGAAAGTGGGGTGGGAGGGGGAGTGCCAAGGCAAATAGCAGCCACCTCAACCTCGCCAGCTCCTCCTGAATAACAAGTGGCGATATGAGTGGGACACTCAAATTCCATTTTCTCCCCCCATCCTCCCCCAATTCGGACAGGAATCAAAGGTCTGGACACACTTTCCCGTGTAGCCAAACAGTCCAGCTTGTGGAGTCCGCCAGTCCATTCTTACAGTCAGAAAGGGAGCGTGAGTAAATTTGGGGAAGAGGTAAGGGGGGGAGCAGCCAAGAGTGGAGAAGGAGGAGTGAGAGGGACACAGAGGAGAGAAGACAGAAGTAGACATTATGACAACATGGTGTAATACTCATCAGTCCGGAGCTGACGTCGGGGACCGGGATCCAGATCTCGCCCCGGGGCTGCGCCTCGGAGACGCAGAGGACCCACGGTCCCGTAGGAAGTCTTCTACTTGTTGTGGGTTAACGAAAAAGTGGACTTTGCCATGATGCGTGACCTTGAGCTTAGCGGGATAAAGCATTGAGTATGGGATGTTGCGTTGTTGCAGCTTTTTCTTTACTCCCACAAACTTGCGACGGGCCTCCTGTACCATCTGGGTGAAGTCCGGGAAGAAAGAGAGTGTAGTGTTCTCGTGCTGGATCGGCTGCTGCTCACGCGCCAGGCGCAGCAGGGTGTCCCGGTCTCTGTAGTTGAGGAACTTGATAATCACCGGGCGCGGCGGAGCACCCGGGACCGGTCGAGGACCCAAGGATCTGTGGGCCCATTCCACCACCAGCTGAGGCGAAAAGGCGTCCCGTCCAAATTTATCTGTCAGTAGGCGCTCTATGAACTCCTCCATGCGGCCACCGCCACTGGATTCCGCCAGACCAACCAGGCGAACGTTATTTCTCCGGGAACGCGCCTCCAAATCTTCATTTTTCTCCGCTATGATTTTGAGGAGGCGGTCCATCTGGGAGAGTTTGGTGGCGTTAGTCCCGGCTCCATCTTCCAACACCGAGATCCGACCCTCCGCCTCCTCGAGCCGCTCCCCGTGCTGATCCAGTCGCTGCACCACCGTGTCCAGCCTGGCATTCATAGTATCAATCTTTGCGTCGATGGAGGTTAGGCTCCGCTGCATGCCCAAGAGCAAGGACTTCCAGTCCAAATCATCCTCCACGCCGGGGTCCGTCTCCCCGCCATCCGCATTCTGTGCGCGTGTTTTTTTCCCCTTCACGGAGCTGAAGGGTAGCGTTGATTGTTTCGTGTCCGTCTTACCCATAGTAGCCGCCACCGCTGGGGTCAGTTCAAGCGGGGAGTGGGTTGGACGATGCACGCTGTCGGTACCGAACACAGGCCGCGCACACTCCCCTCTGCGTCACCACTCCACGCCAGCCCGCCGGGACCAAATGGCGCAGCCAGGCGGGGGATAGCCACCAAGTGATCAGCGCTGACCCCCAGTTAGTAGGGAACGCTGCGTCCTCCGCGCCTCACCAGCCCCCGTATAATCGGCCACACACCCGTCAGGCCCGCCGCTGAGGCAGGAAAGCACGCACTCAGGGCAGGGTTGTGGTGTCACACTGGGGAGGCCTCTTACAAGCACGTCCAGTTCAGGGCACCTCTCACCAGATCGGGCGCTCGCCCAGCCCTGCGCCAGCCAACACAGTCATCACCGGGGTAGATATGGGGCTGTCAGAGGCGCAGCCAGGACCCAGCGCAGGCAGCAGCGCTCCAGCAGCACCAGAGCTCGATGGATCCAGCGCGACCGCGTCACCAATGGCCGCTCCGGCCTTCGCAGCAGGCTTCTTCCCGGCAGCTCGCGGGGAGCGATCCCACCGCCTCCGAGGCTCCGCGCTCACCAGCGCTTGCACCAGACTGTCCGGTAATGTCGGTCCGCTCACCGGTACGTCCACAGCCGTCACAGCATCCGATGACAGCACCAGCTCCGTGGCCCAGCAGTCGCCGAAGATCCCCGGCCTGTAGCAGCGTCAGAGTCCGCCTCGTCGCTCCGCCCCTCTCAACGGTCCCGTCGCCGCGGGCCTGCAGGAGCCGATTTCTCCTCCTCCCGGCTGCCGTTGCCCACCAAACTGGCCCAGAAGAGGCCTAAGGTGTCCCTTCTCTCGCCGGTATGGTCATCGGGTCATTTGCTGGCCTGTAGGATGGGCTTACCGGATCGTGATTTGCCTGGCCGGCTGGAGCCTCACAGAAGTGCGGCCATGTCGGTCCAGCGCCACCTAGCGCCCACTCACACATAATCCTTTGTCGTGTTAACACTAAGGGGTCGATCCCGATTCCGGCCTCAAAACGAAACGACCGACACGGACCCGGACCGAATACCGACCGACACGGACCAGAGCCGTGCAGTACGATGCAACGCGAGTAAATTACAACCGACATGTACGGAATACAAGCCGTACGACCGAGCCGTAGGGAAAATAGTGATCCGGCCGGAAAACCAACGCGATTTACACCGACCGACACGAACCCGGAATGAAACCAACCGACCCGTACCCGCAATGTCTGATCCGCGCAGTACGATGCAATGCGTGTAAAACCAGACCAACTCACACGGAGACCAAGCCGCACGACCGACACGCACAGACAACCGGGCACACAAGTAATAGAGACCGCCACGACCGACATGTACCATACACAGAAGATAGGCAGCGTGAACAAGGCGGAGAAGCCAGCACGAGACAACAGCAGTGTCCGTTTCCGTCACATGAACGTCTCCCTCATGCCTACAAAACCCAAAGGAAAAAAGACAAAAAAGGCCCAAACAAGCAATGACAAAGCCAGTAAATGCCAAAGAAAAAAACATGGGACAAAGACACACCCACAACTCCAACTATATAAAGGACTACAATCAATACCATCATCCCTTGCAAACAGGAGACACAGCCAGCAGCAAACACCATTACCCAGCAACCACAGACACACTCACAGCTCACCTATCACACAACTCACACACCATCAGCACCTCATCCAAAAGCACACACACATACACCCAGCAAAACCAACACCAACCCACCCTCACTTGCACCCTCACACACACATCACTCACTGTCACGATCCGCGCTCGGGTGGCGCTGAGTGACGCATCTCCTCTACCCCTGGACTACGGCCGAGCAACTCGGCGACAGCAAGAACTACATCCCCCATAACTCCCGGTAGTCCCGTCCCACGTGACAGTTCACGCCGCCGGAAACGCTGAAAAGCGGCCAATTCCGGGGAAGCAGTGCCGATGATTCTCTGAAGCCTTTGGCACCTGAAGACCCGAGCGGATGGTTCTCCTCAGCGGCTTGAACTCCGGACCTCGAGAGACACCGACCACGCCTCTACTGCTTCTTGTTCCTCGCTCGGCAGCCTGTGAGTATTTGAGACAGGAACTGCCCGACTTTAGCCCTTTCGACTTAGACGCGACCTCGGACCATCGAGGGAGAGCGCTAAGAGACAGACAACGCCCACGGATTTCCGGGCATCTCCACCTGGGGTTTTCGCTCCTCTGCTCCCGGCTCCTCCTGGAGCATTGAGTAGCAGCGCAACGCCACAGGCAGCGCCCACGGATTTCCGGGCATCTCCACCTGGGGTTTCGCTCCTCTGCTCCCGGCTCCTCCTGGCGCATTGAGTAGCAGCGAAACACCGCAGGCAGCGCCCACGGATTTCCGGGCCACAGCTTTCCCATAGTATCGCGCTCCTCGGCTCGAGACCTTGCTGAGCCTAGAGTAGCAGCGCAGACACCCGACAAGACCAACCTCCACCTCTTCCGCGAATCTGATCGCCACTGCGAGGTTCTTACAGTTCCGTGACGTAACGGTGCTGGAGACCTTCGTGCGCTCGGAAAGGAGGAGAAGATACGTTGGTATCACCGAGACCAGTCGCCCTGCGACACTAGTTCCCGTAAGGGAACTCTCGAGAAGCGGACCCTTCTCGATCCCTCCACAGTTAGACGGAAAGAGACGACCGGTAAGAGAGCTACTCACAAGGGGAAGCCAGGGGAAGGGGTAAAGGGAGCCATCACTCATTGTGTGTTTGTCTATTTCACAGATCTCCCGCCCAGCCGTCCCTATCCGTCCTTCCCTCGCTCACCTACCCCTTTCGTCCGAGTGTATTACACATCCGCCGGACTAGGGGCAGATGGGAGGTGGACCCCTTTAAGCTTCAGCGTCATCCTGAGGAGCGGAACCAGTGGGATACCGACACTCACCACCACCACCCATCACCATGCCCCCAAGGAAGAATCCAAAGTTCACAGATAGTGAGTTAGAAGTGCTGGTAGACGAGATCATCAGAGTAGAGCCACATTTGTTTGGTACATTCGTCCAAAGGACCCCCATCTCACAGAAAACCAAGATGTGGGCGAGGATTGTGGACAAGGTGAACGCTCAAGCACCAGCAAGGCACACAAAGGACGATATCCAGAACAGGTGGTATGACAAGCGCAGGAGGGTCAAGAAACTCATCAAAAAAGATCACGCCCTGAGTCAGTGCACCGGCGGTGCCCCTCCTGCCAAACCAGTCTACTTCAGGACCTGGGAGGAGAAGGTGCGGGACGTCCTACCACCAGAGAGCGTCCATGGCCTAACAGACATCCCAGAGCCTGGTGAGTACACAAACAACATACCCAAGATTGTGTGGCAAGGGAACAGTGAAACCATGCACCGCAAGCAAAGCTACAGTAACCAATAGATAATGAGCCGTATGCCAGTCAGACAAACACAATACCTGCCATCTCATAGTGACGGGGAACTGAGTCATGACATGCACCAACCTACAAACAAATAGAGCAAGCCAGTGGCACAAAGCCAAATAGACCCTGCCAGACAGTTTGCCACCACAAACACACCACCTCACAGTGCAGCTGACTGTCAGGAAGGAATAGTGGGGATGCAGGTGAAGTGAGTGTATCCAAAAGCATGATGGGACCTGTAGTCACAGATAATGCTCCCCTTCCTGATTGGCCCATCAAGACCTCTCTGAAACATGCCCACATCACAGGGAGTGTAAAATGACTGACAAGATGGCTGGCACTGGCTCCTGCTGTGGGGAGCACAAGGCCCTGTTCGGGGTTGGGTGCAAATCAGAAGCAGGACACCACTGACTGACATCCTGAAAGACAACTTGCACGCCCTACAATGGAAGCACGTTTCATGATGGGAAGGAGGACTGACAGCCCTGACCATACTTACCAGCATGTGGAGACACCCCCCAACACAAACTCCACACAACTCACCGTGTACAATGCATTGACACACACCTCATTGAAATATCAGCAAAAGATACCCCGTACTGGGTGCTGCTGTGTGAAGCACAGGGGCTCACTTTGGATTTGTAGCCAAACAAACACCAGGATTTCACAGTCAGCCATCTTGCCATTGCTGTCACACCCCCTCACAGGGAAGCAGAGTCAAGAGGGAAGAAGTATGGGCATGCTGGGAAGGGGGGTGTAGCCAAGAGTATGATGGGAGTCGCAGTCACAGACAATCTACACCCACCCACATGGCCTAGCAAGATCAAACTGAACCATACTCGCCTCACAGGGAGTGGAAAGTGACTGACAAGATGTCTGACACTGGGCTCTGTTGTGGGGAGCACAAGGCCATGCTGGGAAATGGCCAACAACAATATCAAACTCTGTCCGTGACAAGCTGGGAAAAAGCAGTGTACAGGCAGGCATCTGTTTGAAAAGTAGAAAATGTCATGTTTGTGAACCATCGATGCATGTAGAAACATAACTCACATTGTGTGTCTCTTCCAAACACAGGTGGTGCTGGGCACCCAGCACCAAATGATGAGGATACACAGTCCCAGACTCTGGCGGACACTGAGCTCTCTGGTCTGACTCTCTCACTGTCCTCTTCGGATGACGACAACCAACCACGCCCCTCCGGTGTGAGCCATCATGCAGCACCAGCAGCATCAACATCTGCACCCCCTGTACCCACGCCTCCAGCATCTGGACACCGACAGGGCACCCCCGCCAGCACGGACAGACCAAGGCCAATCAACACCCACAGCACAGGGACACAGGACCCCCTGGAAGCTACAGCAAACACCACCAGCAACACCACCCAAGGGGTCACAGTGTCAGCTGTGCGTCCCGCCGCTGGTCCTGCCCATGTGGATAGGGGTGGGAGGCAGAGGGCGCGCCTTGCAGAGGGGTCTGGACTGCATGATGACCCCCACCTGGCACGCATCTTAGATGCGTACCAGGATAGCACCGGAGGATTTGGCCAGGTAGTGGGGATCCTCAAGGACATGCAACACGAGCAGGTCGCCCACCATGCCTGCATGGAGGCCAAGTGGGATGCCATTATTGCAGTGCATCGGGACATATTCCAATGCCTCCGCCAGATCAACACCAACCTGTCCACACCTCCCTGGGTGGCCACAACATCTGTTGCAACACCATCTGCCAGCGCCACAGGGAGGGAGGAGGACTCTGGCGGAGAGTCCCCTGCATCGCAGATGCCTGCACCTGAGGATCCCCCCCCAGAAGAAGAGGGGTCGTCCGAAGAAGGACATGTGAGAGGCAGATGTCCCAGCACATCCCCCAGGGCCTCTAAACCTGTTCTGGACAATGTTCTTTGTGCGCAACCTGTTCACCTTGTCCAATCGCACACAACTCAACCTCATGACATGGAGGGTTCATGTTGAGCCAATGTAGCAGATGACTGTGGACTTTACTCTGGAAATTTCATCTACCAGCACTTCCAACTCCAATGTGAACTTTGGATGCCCGAACCACTGTACAGCACCCACCATCCTGTGCACTTCCCTCACACATGTTTGCAAATAAACTCGCCAGTACACCATACTTGCCTCTGTTGTGATTCCAACTTGTCATGTTCAGGGAGATGTCGATCTGCTACACAACACAGTGCATGCCAAATACTGCAACAATGTGACCAACGTAAGGTGAGTCATGGGGATGTGACACATGTGAGGGAGACACACCACTATGGCAACACAAAACATACTCACCATGGCAATGTTACTCGCCCACATGACATGGAGGGTTCATGTTGGGCCAATGTAGTAGATGACTGTGGACTTTACTCTGGACATTTCAGCTACCAGCACTTCCCACTCTAATGTGAACTTTGGATTCCAAGCCCAATGGACAGCATCCACCATCCTGTGCACTTCCCACACACATGTTTGAAAATAAACTCACCAGTACACCATACTTGCCTCTGTTGTGATTCCAGCTTGTCATGTTCAGAGAGATGTCGATCTGCTACACAAGACAGTGCATGCCAAATACTGCAACAATGTGACCAACGTAAGGTGAGTCATGGTGATGTGACACATGTGAGGGAGACACACCACTGTGGCACCACAACACATACTCACCATGGCCAGGTTATTCATCACACACAATGATAGTGACCTGAAACACATTGGCATGCACAGACACAACACCAACCCCAGTCAGTGGTAACAAGTCCACAAGTGAGGTAAGCAGATTTCACTCAGATGTGGGAAGACAGACAATGCACATAAGAAAGTGTAGCACAGGTTCATTACACATCAGCAACACGTTTATTCCACAATAGTTGCACGGTAATTCTACGTAACAGTGGACACACACTCACAGTGTGTTGGAGAATGTAAGTCCAGGGATGTGTGGTACATCAGTTGATGGGAATTGTCAACGTTGGATTCTGGGTGTTGGGGGTCAGTGTTGACCAAACAACAGGCAAAGTACCCTGGGAAGGACAGACACAAGACACAGTCAAAAGCACAGAAGAACAGGAGAGAACTGCAATACACATGCACAAAACATGTTGCAAGACACCTACACAAAAAATAGTTAGTAGTACTACCCTATTATGGAGTACACACCACCTGAATGGACACATCACTGCACGCATCCAGTCAAGTGGCACACAGACACACTCAGACAGCAACAGAGCAGCCACAACACATTCCAGGCTACCTCCATACATTCACATAACAACCATGGAAACTCACATTCAGGTGAAGAAGTTGTTGATGAGCTGTGAGCGGACGTCACCCTCATCCTCATCATCACTGGCATCTTGGCCCAGGCCGGGATCCTCCACAGGTGCCGGAGGTTGGTCATTGGCATCCTGGATGAGAGGCACCTCCTTCCGCACTGCCATGTTGTGTAGCATGCATCATACAAGGATTATTTTGCACACCTTTGCTGGCTCATATGGGAGGGCCCCTCCGGTCTTGTCCAGGCAGCGAAAGCGGCTTTTCAGGAGGCCGAATGTCCGCTCAATCACCCTCCTGCTCCGACCATGTGCCTCATTATAGCGCAGCTCGGCTGGTGTCACAGGGATCCTGAGGGGTGTCAGCAACCACGGCATGTTGGGGTATCCGGAGTCACCTGCAGACACAAAAATGAACAAGTAGCTGAGTTTTGTAGGAGTGCGGAATACAACATTGACAAACACACACAATGATAAACAGTCAGTACACACCGACAAGCCAGGCATGCTGAGCTGGCATCTGTGACATCAGCGTTGCAATGCGACTACTCCTCATAATGTAGGCATCGTGCGCAGAACCAGGGATCCATGCACACACATGTGATCGACATGTCAGCAAGATATACCACCAGAGCATTGATGGAGTGGTAGTGCTTCCTGTTACGGTATGCCTGCTCATGTGCCTGTGGTGGTATCAGGGCCACATGTGTCCCATCAATAGATCCGATGACGTTCGGCATCCTCCCCAGTGTATAAAAGGCATCCTTTATTTCAGGGAGTTCATCTGGGCTCGGGAACTTGATATACAGGTCTAGGAAATGCAACATCCCCTCCAAGACATCGCGTAGCATCCGACTAAACATTGTTTGCGACATCCCACCAGCAGTAGCCACAGTGTACTGGAAGGTACCAGTAGCAAAGAAGTGCAGGGCTGCCATCACCTTCACCTCTGGGGTCAGTGCTGTAGGGTATGTCCGGCCAGGTAGCAGATGTGGCGCCAACTGCTCCGCCAACTCCTCAATCAGTGGCCTGGTGAAGCGGTACCGTCTGATGCAGTCACGTTCCTGCATGGTTTCAAGGTCTGGGAACGGTCGATGGACAGCTGGCGCCCTGCAGTACAGAGATGCACAAAGGAAGAATGTCAGTTCATCCACCCATGTGGCCATGACCAGGATCAATATCACATGCTCGATCATGACATTACACAATGTACTGAGGTGTGTGCTGTTGGGCATGGACACATATGTCACCTACATGACCACCACCTCACATCTCAGTTCCACATGTCCACATGAGTCCCATGTAGTGCAATGGCCAATCATCTGGCTGTGTCACCCAACCCATGTACTGCTGCAACGTTCCAAACACACACCACAGTGACAAGTGAGGCCTGATGTCTCCCAGTCATCACAGATCTTTGCCATGCAGAAACTCAGGGTCCCTGTATTGCCACATCGACACAGCAATGGACATGGCGTAGCA
Organism: Triturus cristatus; assembly: GCF_964204655.1. NCBI lineage: Eukaryota > Metazoa > Chordata > Amphibia > Caudata > Salamandridae > Triturus > Triturus cristatus. The sequence goes on from NC_140592.1 coordinate 525,769,848, forward strand.
CGTACACACCACAAGGCAAGCGTAAGTCCCACAGGTAGTGGCCACTGTTGTTCCTGCCGGCCCTACATGTACGTCTCTTAGTCACACACCCCATCAAGGTTGATGCATATACCACATGGATGTGGAGACTGTCACCCATTGGGCATATTTGAGTAGACACATCTGAGACACAACATGCACACAGACTGTGGGTGCACATCAGTATTGTGGCTACAGGTCTCACTGTGACGTACATGCCATCACCCCCAGGACTCAGGGTGTATGTGACATGTCCTAAACATATCCAAGCTGAAACTGTGTCCGTGACTCATGCCCATTACTGTACAATTGCACATCACAGTGGTAATGTGCACAACACACAAAGGATTCTGCCCCCATGTACACGTGCACAACCTGGGAGTGGCTGCACAAAGTGCCACCCAACAAACCACATGTGGACCCCCCCAAACACCCAGGGAATGCAGCCTTACATGCCATGGGACACTGTGTGGCCAATGCTGTAGTGTGGTAGGTGTGCACAGGTGTCCCTGGCCAGTAAATGTGTGTTGCATCCGTACAATAGTCACACCAATGAGGTCCGACGCGGGTGACTATGCGTACACATTGCACGGCTCATGACCGAGCCGTGCATAAGCTTTGTCATTGAATGGAATGAGGTCTGACGCGGGTGACAATGCGTACGCATTGCAGGGCTCATGACCGAGCCGTGCGTACGCTTTGTCATTGAATGGAATGTGGTCCGACGCGGGTGACAATGCGTACGCATTGCACGTTTCATGACCGGGCCGTGCGTATGCTTTGTCATTGAATGCAATGAGGTCCGACGCGGGTGACTATCATGCATATGCGTCGGGCAGGCATGGTCCGAGACAGGCGTACGCCTTGGCCATTGAATCGTATGGAGACGGGTGCATGTGTATATTCAAAATACGCGTTGTACAGTCAGTTGAACGAGCCGGGCGCACCCATTGGCTCCGGACTGTCATGGAGACGGATGCGGATTCAAAACTTGTACGAGTTGTGCACTGGAAATTCAGTTGGATGCCTACATCAATGTTGTAATTTCAAGTGTTCCATGAAGGTGAAGATTTGAACGATGCGGAAGGCGTGTACGAGTCGTACTTTTAAATGGATTGTCCAGATTCATAGAATGCAACCGTGTTGGACCTATCACTTGGGACACATGGCACAGAGTCAGCCTCTGCAGCACAGATATAAGTCTGGCTGGCCCCCAGGGAGCTCACTTGCCTGCACTACATCCATTCCTACTGCCACTGCTGCTGTCTATGCATCCTCTGGCTCCTGCTATGGCACGTACTCTGGAGAGGGCCCCAGCCTTCACTGAGGAGGAGAACCAGGCCCTGCTGGACGGGCTCCTTCCACAGTACAGCAAGCTGTATGGGAAACCAGGGGAGTAGGTGAGTGTGCAGTCCACTGCCTTGCTAATTATGCATGTTGTCTGAATAGCAGTACTAGCAGTGTGTACACCCGTGGCAAGCATTCTCACTGACTGCTTTCATCCCCCAAAGTGTGTAGGTACATGTAATGAACAGGTTTCCTGCTGGTAAAGTGCATTAGTGCAAGCTTAAACTATCCAGGCATTGTTAACATGTCAGACATGCAGGTGATTTTTCCTTCCCCATGGTTGCACTACCTGTGTAATTTAGTTCCCTTTGTGATGATGACATGTATATCCAAATGTGTGCTGCATAAATCTTGATTTGGGAAAAAGGGGGTGGTGATGGACAGAGTTTCTGAATGATGCAGAATACTCTTACCAAGTCAAAAGATCATGGTTTTAATCCATCACCGTTTTTTAGCTCACTACACCATCCCAGCTCAGAACCTGGCTACATGCAAATTAGTCTGTACCTGTCCCAGTGCATGATGGGAACAGGGCAAACCAAACTACCAAGCCAATTCTTATACTGGGAAGGAAACAAGCTTCCGGGGACCGGTTCCTGGCATCACAGCCTTCGTCGGCCCGGTTTGCCTGAATCCTGATGGTGCAATGAGCAAGGGACTCACGTCTGAGCATACCCTCCCACACTGAGTGTGGATAAAATTGATTTGGGAAAAAGGGGGTGGTGATGGACAGAGTTTCTGAATGATGCAGAATACTCTTACCAAGTCAAAAGATCATGGTTTTAATCCATCACCGTTTTTTAGCTCACTACACCATCCCAGCTCAGAACCTGGCTACATGCAAATTAGTCTGTACCTGTCCCAGTGCATGATGGGAACAGGGCAAACCAAACTACCAAGCCAATTCTTATACTGGGAAGGAAACAAGCTTCCGGGGACCGGTTTCTGGCATCACAGCCTTCGTCGGCCCGGTTTGCCTGAATCCTGATGGTGCAATGAGCAAGGGACTCACGTCTGAGCATACCCTCCCACACTGAGTGTGGATAAAATTGATTTGGGAAAAAGGGGGTGGTGATGGACAGAGTTTCTGAATGATGCAGAATACTCTTACCAAGTCAAAAGATCATGGTTTTAATCCATCACCGTTTTTTAGCTCACTACACCATCCCAGCTCAGAACCTGGCTACATGCAAATTAGTCTGTACCTGTCCCAGTGCATGATGGGAACAGGGCAAACCAAACTACCAAGCCAATTCTTATACTGGGAAGGAAACAAGCTTCCGGGGACCGGTTTCTGGCATCACAGCCTTCGTCGGCCCGGTTTGCCTGAATCCTGATGGTGCAATGAGCAAGGGACTCACGTCTGAGCATACCCTCCCACACTGAGTGTGGATAAAATTGATTTGGGAAAAAGGGGGTGGTGATGGACAGAGTTTCTGAATGATGCAGAATACTCTTACCAAGTCAAAAGATCATGGTTTTAATCCATCACCGTTTTTTAGCTCACTACACCATCCCAGCTCAGAACCTGGCTACATGCAAATTAGTCTGTACCTGTCCCAGTGCATGATGGGAACAGGGCAAACCAAACTACCAAGCCAATTCTTATACTGGGAAGGAAACAAGCTTCCGGGGACCGGTTTCTGGCATCACAGCCTTCGTCGGCCCGGTTTGCCTGAATCCTGATGGTGCAATGAGCAAGGGACTCACGTCTGAGCATACCCTCCCACACTGAGTGTGGATAAAATTGATTTGGGAAAAAGGGGGTGGTGATGGACAGAATTTCTGAATGATGCAGAATACTCTTACCAAGTCAAAAGATCATGGTTTTAATCCATCACCGTTTTTTAGCTCACTACACCATCCCAGCTCAGAACCTGGCTACATGCAAATTAGTCTGTACCTGTCCCAGTGCATGATGGGAACAGGGCAAACCAAACTACCAAGCCAATTCTTATACTGGGAAGGAAACAAGCTTCCGGGGACCGGTTTCTGGCATCACAGCCTTCGTCGGCCCGGTTTGCCTGAATCCTGATGGTGCAATGAGCAAGGGACTCACGTCTGAGCATACCCTCCCACACTGAGTGTGGATAAAATTGATTTGGGAAAAAGGGGGTGGTGATGGACAGAGTTTCTGAATGATGCAGAATACTCTTACCAAGTCAAGAGATCATGGTTTTAATCCATCACCGTTTTTTAGCTCACTGCACCATCCCAGCTCAGAACCTGGCTACATGCAAATTAGTCTGTACCTGTCCCAGTGCATGATGGGAACAGGGCAAACCAAACTACCAAGCCAATTCTTATACTGGGAAGGAAACAAGCTTCCGGGGACCGGTTTCTGGCATCACAGCCTTCGTCGGCCCGGCTTGCCTGTATCCTGATGGAGCAATGAGCAAGGGACTCACGTCTGAGCATACCCTCCCACACTGAGTGTGGATAAATTCGATTTGGGAAAAAGGGGGTGGTGATGGACAGAGTTTCTGAATGATGCAGAATACTCTTACCAAGTCAAGAGATCACCATGATCTCTTGACTTGGTAAGAGTATTCTGCATCATTCAGAAACTCTGTCCATCACCACCCCCTTTTTCCCAAATCGAATTTATCCACACTCAGTGTGGGAGGGTATGCTCAGACGTGAGTCCCTTGCTCATTGCTCCATCAGGATACAGGCAAGCCGGGCCGACGAAGGCTGTGATGCCAGAAACCGGTCCCCGGAAGCTTGTTTCCTTCCCAGTATAAGAATTGGCTTGGTAGTTTGGTTTGCCCTGTTCCCATCATGCACTGGGACAGGTACAGACTAATTTGCATGTAGCCAGGTTCTGAGCTGGGATGGTGCAGTGAGCTAAAAAACGGTGATGGATTAAAACCATGATCTCTTGACTTGGTAAGAGTATTCTGCATCATTCAGAAACTCTGTCCATCACCACCCCCTTTTTCCCAAATCGCATAAATCTTGGGCATGTGTGTTAATGTACGTTTCACTTTGTCATCCTCACAGGTTGATGCCCACCAGAAGCAGGAGATCTGGCTGACCATCGCCCGGGCTGTTCGTTCGGTGGGGGTCTACAAGCGACGGATCCGCAACTGCCAGAAGAGGTGGCAGGACCTTCGGGGCTGGACCCGGAGGATAGCTAGAGTCCAGCTGAAGCTGTCACCTCCATGCAGGAGGGGCGGACACCGGATCCTGACTCCCCACATGCTCCGGATACTGGCGGTGGTCTTCCCGGACCTTGTAGGCAGCTGAAGGCCAGACAGCAGCAGGAAGGGGGTAAGTCAATGCCTGATCTGTGTACTATGTCTGACATGCTAATAGCAGTCTTTTGGCCTGGTCACACTTCCACATTATGTAGGTCTTGTAGTCCAATACTCATGCCACTCAATTGTGTGATGCACCCTCCTCATCTGTTCCACAGGTGTGGCTCCTACAGTCTGTTGCTTGTGTCACTAGGGCACTGTGTCCCTGCAGTCAGCTATCCTTCAGCTACCGGTCAGCATCTGTTCCTGTGACTCTGTTGTGTGTTTCATCGGTGGGTCAATTGTTTACACAGTGCCTGAGATCTGACATGTGATCTGTGAGTGCCCTTGAGATGTGTACCAATTGCTGGTCTGACTCGCAACATATGGCTGGGGTATTCCAAACAAACCAATGCAGCAGGGGACTCCAATTTTGGTTCCTCAGGAGTATGCATATCAAGTATGTCACACTTGCTTAGCCACCTGACTACTGTCCAGGGCCAAACACTGTTTCACGTAGACCTGGCCAGTCATGCCTCCTAAAGGGCATTTAGAAACACTCTGTAATCCCACTACTGTGTATGAAATTGCAGGTTGTGCTTAGTGACATGTGCCCTCAGGTGTCTGCCTCTGTGTCATTAGGGTATGGCTTGTTGTTACGTACAACTGGGGTGTCCATGATTCAGAGGGTCAGCATGACATCTGAGATGTGACTGTGAGAGACAAGACCTGTGTTACATATAGGTGTGTGATCATCTGACAGCGCACAATGGTGTATGCAACTGTGCCCTTCATGCAGCTGGGTTACATGCATGGTAGACTGTGATGTGTTAATGTACAGGGATTTGTGTTTGCAGAGGCTCATATGTCTGATTTGCATGATGTGGGGTCTTCTGGGTCCTGGATATGTTGTTTGCATGGGATGAACAAGTGCGCCGGTCATCTGCAGAGTTAGCTTTACCCCTGAGCTAGGATTGTGAGTCAGTGCATATTGTTGTTGTCTTGATGCCCTGCCCCTGTGACAGGAGACAGTGTTGACTGACTTTCAGGGTATCCCAGTGTCATGGCATTTAACTTGCTATGAGTGATCCTGCATTGTGTTCAAGTGTGCACCATGCACCCCATTGTGGCATTGCCCATCAGGACATGAGTACATCATAGTGTGTGTTGCTGGCATGCATCACAAGCATGTGAAATGAGTCTCTGCCCATCCCTTCATCCGGACACCTGTCCTGAGTCAGTAGCAAGAGATGTGCTGTGTGTATAGTGACATACTCCTACATGTTCACTTGCATGTACAACTAATGTGTGGGTGGTGCATGTTGGCACATTGGGGTGTTAGCATCCAACATGCAACAGACATATGTGTGCAAGTCAAGGAGGGATATGTGTGCCATGGTTGATGTTGAGAATGACAATTGTCTTATTCTAAACAGTGTTGGCACTTTGAGCTGTGTTCAGCTGATGATACCAGGGTTTGCCCTGTGATGTGATGTACTCACTGTGGTGTGTGCAGTCGGTGCAGGTGACTGATGTTGTTCTCTTACTTCCTATTCCTATCCAGATACATCCACGGCCACAGGAGGGGACAGCTCCACGGACCAGGAGGAGCCACAGAGCCTTACAGGGACAGAAGGAGAGGAGTCCGGTGGACCCAGTGGCACAGAGGGCGAGTGGAGCCACACAGAGGAGTTGTCAGCACCATACCCCCCAGCTGAGGGCCACAGCAGCTCTGAGGATGATTCCCTTGTGGAGGCGGGTGTCAGCAGCCACCAAACCCCAGCTAGTGAGGCTGTCCCCGCCACCGCCACCACCACCCTCCCATCGGCTCCCATCCCAGAGGTCCCTGTGGACTCCCGTGTTTGTGAGCATGTCTCCTTTGTGCCAGGCACCGCACCCCCTTCCCCTGTGTCCCCTGCTGCCCTGAGTGAGGAGTCTGTGGACTTAGACAGATCCATGTAGGGCAGACGTCGATGCTGAAGGTCCTCCATGCACACACAGGTCTGTTGACACAACTGGTGTCATTCATGGAGGGCATTTCCTTGGGCATGTCTGCCCTACAGAGGACAATCAGTCCGTGGCCTCCTCCCTGACGGCATCTGTGTCAATCAATCAATCAAGCATTTGTATAGCGCGCTACTCACCCGGAAGGGTCTCAAGGCGCTGGGGGAGGGGGGTAAGTTACTGCACGAACACCCAGGTCTTGAGTTGCTTCCTGAAGGAAAGATGGTCCTGGGTCAACTGAAGATGGATGGGGAGGGAGTTCCAAGTCTTGGCTGCCAGGTAGGAGAAGGATCTTCCTCCGGCGGTGGCTCTGCCGATGCGTGGTACGGCGGCGAGGGCGAGGCTGGCCGATCGTAGCTGGCGGGTGGGCGTGTAGAAGGTCAGGAGGTCGTTGAGGTACTTGCGGCCCAGGTCGTGGAGAGCCTTGTGTGCATGGGTGAGGAGCCTGAACGTGATCCTCTCTCTGACGGGGAGCCAGTGCAGGTCTCTCAGGTGGCCGGAGATGTGGCAGTGTCGTGGGATGTCCAGGACGAGTCGTGCGGAGGCGTCCTGGATGCGTTGGAGTCTTTTCTGCAGTTTGGCTGTGGTTCCGGCGTAGAGGGTGTTCCCATAGTCCAGTCGGCTGGTGACGAGTGCCTGGGTGACGGTCTTCCTGGTCTCGGTGGGGATCCAACGGAAGATCTTACGGAGCATACGCAGGGTGTTGAAGCACGATGAGGAGACGGCGTTGACTTGTATGGTCATCGAGAGGGAGGAGTCCAGGATGAAGCCCAGGTTGCGTGCGTGGTCCGTTGGCTTGGGAGTGGTGCCCAGGGCGGGGGGCCACCAAGAGTCATCCCAGGCGGAGGGTGATGATCCCAGGATGAGGACTTCCGTTTTGTCTGAGTTCAGTTTCAGGCGGCTGTTCTTCATCCACTCAGCGACGTCTTTCATCCCTTCGTGTTGGCTGGTTCTGGCGGTGGCGGGGTCATTGGTGAGGGAGAGGATCAGCTGGGTATCGTCGGCGTAGGAGATGATGTTGAGGTTGTGTTGGTGTGCGATGGCTGCGAGGGGGCTCATGTAGACGTTGAAGAGGGTTGGGCTGAGTGATGATCCTTGTGGTACGCCGCAAATGACTTCGGTGGCCTCAGATCTGAACGGGGGGAGGCCGACTCTCTGGGTTCTTCCAGCGAGGAACGAGATGATCCACTCTAGTGCTTTCCCTTGGATTCCGATGTTGCTGAGGCGCTGTACTAGGGTGTGGTGGCAGACAGTGTCGAACGCTGCGGAGAGGTCCAGGAGGATGAGGGTTGCTGTTTCCCCGTTGTCGAGCAGGGATCTGATGTCATCGGTGGCTGCGATCAGGGCGGTCTCGGTGCTGTGGTTGGCTCGGAAGCCGGACTGCGAGGGGTCGAGGGATCCATTCGACTCAAGGAAGGCGGCGAGCTGTCTGTTGACGGTCTTCTCGATGACTTTGGCAGGAAAAGGGAGGAGCGAGATGGGGCGGAAGTTCTTGAGGTCGGTGGGGTCCGCTGTTGGTTTCTTCAGGAGGGCGCTGAGCTCGGCGTGCTTCCAGCTCTTCGGAAAGGTGGCGGTGATGTCCCGCAGTTGGGGTGCGATGATGGAGTCGGCCTTGTCGGCCTTGTTGAAGACGTGGTGGGGCAGGGGTCGGTGGGTGATCCGGAGTGGATGGTGTTCATCGTGCGGGTGGTGTCTTCGGTGCTGACCGGGGTCCAGTTGCAGAGGGTGGTGGTAGGGGGCGTTGGTTCGGCGGTTGGGTGCGTGGTTGGTGCACCGAAGCTGTTGTGTATGTCGGCGATCTTGCGGAACGAGGCGAGGGAATCGCAGAGGTCTTGCAAGGGTGTGATGTCGTTGTTTCCAGTGCTGGGGTTGGAGAGCTCTTTGACGATGCTGAAGAGTTCCTTGCTGTCGTGGGCGTTGTTGTCCAGTCGTTCTTTGAATGCTGTCTTCTTGGTGGTGCGGATCAGCTGGTGGTGCTTGCGGGTGGCGTGCTTGAGGGCGGTAATGTTGTCTGAGGTCTGATCGTGGCGCCAGGCTTTCTCGAGGGCGCGGCAGTTCTTCTTGGAGTCTTTGAGTTCGTTGGTGAACCAGGGGGCTTTCTTGCTTCTGGGCCTGCTGGGAGGGTTCCTTAGTGGTGCAAGGTCGTCGGCGCAGTTGGTGAGCCACTGTGTGAGGTTGCTGGCTGCTTCGTTGGGGTCCGTTGTGCTGGCGGGGGGGGTTCTGGCGGAGGGAGGTGGTGAGCTGCTCGGCGGTGATCTTGCTCCAGCTACGGCGAGGGATCTGTTGTGGGTGGTGGTGGGTCGTGTTTCTCCTGAAGCTGAAGTGGACGCAGCTGTGATCAGTTCAGTGAAGTCCGGTGGAGTGGCTGAAGGAGATGTGCATGCTGGAGGAGAAGACGGGGTCAAGCGTGTGGCCGGCGTAGTGGGTGGGGGTGTTCACCAGTTGCTTGAGTCCGAGGTTGGCGAGGTTGTCCAGCAGGGTGGTGGTGTTGCTGTCCTTGTTGTTCTCCAGGTGGAAGTTGAGGTCCCCTAGGAGGATGTAGTAAGAGGAGGCGAGGGCGTGCGGGCTGATGAAGTCTGCGATGTCTTCGCTGAATTGTGTGAGCAGACCCGGGGGTCTGTAGATGAGGGTGCCTCTGAGGGTCGTCTTGGGGTCGGTGTGTATCTGGAAGTGGAGGTGTTCGGCGGCGGTGAAGGTGTCATTGGAGTTGGTCGAGATGCGGATGGTGTTCTTGTGTACGATGGCGATGCCTCCTCCAGTCTGGTTGACGCAGTCCCTCCGGGTGATCTTGTATCTGTCCGGGATGGCTATGGCGATGTCGGGCGCTGAGGAGGCGTTCATCCAGGTTTCCGTGAGGAAGGCGACGTCTGGTGATGTTGTGTCGAGCAGGTTCTAAAGTTCCACGGCGTCTCTGTGGACTGAGCGGGTGTTGAGCAGGATGCACTTGAGGTGGTTGTTGCTGGTGCTCGGCTTGGCGGGTGCGGTGCAGGTCCGGAGGCAGGTGAACTTGCAGGCTTGACAGGTGAAGGGTCCGTGGGTGCGTTTCGGGGTGGCTCGGTAGCAGGCGGGGTTCCGTCCGGCGTTGAGTGCGTTGAGGGTGGTGTCGTCGTAAGTCCGTCGAGTGGGATGGCGTCCTCGGGGGCCAGGGGTCCTGGCGCTGGGCGCGGTCCATGCACGGACTGGCGTAGACGGGCTTGCCTTTGGCGCGCCTTCAGCGCACAATCGGCGTGCCCGCTGCGCACGTCCGCTGCGCTTCCGTGCGGCGACCTCCATAAATGGCGAAGTGGGAGGGAGGAGCAGCTGGGAGGCGGGAGCGGGGTGGCCAATGGCAGGAACAGAAAGAAAAGGGGGGCGGGCCGCAGGGGAGCAGCGGCGGAGAGCGGGGAGGGGAAGAAGCGGCGGGAACAATCACGGGTGCACGGGGACATCTAAATAATCAGGGGCCCAGCAAAATACAGGAATGGCAAAACAGCAGTACAGAAAAGAAGGGAATGGTGAAAAACGGGGGCACAAGTAGAGTGTCCCTCCTCCAACAGTCCCGCACCCCTCCTACCCCTGCACCACCCACGATTCCTAGCACCCTACCTGTCCCAAGCACAGAAACACCCAAACCAAGGTCTAGACGTGCACACAAGCAAGCGCAGGGGACTGATACCACACTCACAGGGGCTAGTTTGCAGACACACACACAGTCATCCACAAAAACTCCGCAGTCCTCCGAGACATCTCCCTCCTAGCACCCTTCCCTTGCATCACCTGCAACCCCATCTCCCCAGAAGCTTTTCCTCTGTGACCTTGGCCTCTTCCCCACCGACCCAGCAGATCCTGATTACAAGGGGAAGAGGAAGTCCCCACACACAGAGGGGAGTGCACCTCACACCCGGACACCCTCCCCCAGGTGCAGTCAGACAGAGACCCCCACCCGCAAGTCCCCCCGGCGCCAGAAGAGAAAGACCCCACCGCCACCACGCAGCTCCAAGGCCAAGTCTCCATCCTTCATCCCCCAGGCCACCACTCCAGAGGTTCCCCCGCCACTCCCTGCCCCGGGTTCCCTCACCCACAGATACACCATCCCCAAAAATGCTAAGGACATCCCCCCCCTAGCACTTGCTCCTCCACAGCTGGTCAGACGGTTAGTGCCACTGATGTGGGGACCGTGTCCCCCCCTGCCCTGCCGACCTCACCTGCCCCCCCATTCCGCTCCCATGGATGTAGGCACTGCATTGGAGTCCACGACCACCCCGTCTGACTTGGGCACTGCAGTGGTGACCAAATCCACTCCATCTGACCTGCCCACTGGAGTTGTGCCGGCACCCACCCCATCTGACTTGTGCCCCACAGTTGTGACAGCACCCACCACTTCAGTCAGCTCCACTGCAGTTGCAAGTGTCCCGCCTGCATCCACCACCTCTTCACTGCCTCCTTCTGCTGCGCCCTGATCCTGTCCCTGCGGTGCCTGGCCTGCCCCCATGTATGCCCCTCCGAGGGGATGACCCCGGTCCTTAGCAGTGCAGGCAAGCAAGGTGTGACAGTTGTCACTCTACTTCACTCCTTGGCATTTGGACATGGACTGGCCATTGGCCTTTTGTTTGAACAGACGTTTAACTTTTAATACGCTGAATAAAGCTTTTTTCTTTATCCCTGTGAACTTGATTTAGCTGTACATTATGTTGATGATGTTTAACATGCCCTTGCACCTGTGATGCTTTGTTTTCAATCTTGAATACTGATGTGTTGCTGTGATCCATGAGATATGTATCCTATTCTGGTGGGTATCCATGTCATCCTTTGCAGCTACCTGGGTGTGTCAGGATCAACTATTTGTGGACATCTCTGTGAGCATTTCATTTGCATGGTCACATCTGGCTTGCACCCCTGTACATATGATGTGCTTCCCATTGCCCAATTTGTCACTTCCACAGACTTTGTGCTCATCAACACTGGACCTACAGGTGTGGGCATCATTGGTATAGGAGCAACTGGGTCCTCTGTGCAACTTGCTAGACATATGTTTTGGGTATGTGCAGATGACTTAGGGGAGACTCACGTACCCAGGCTGTTGTGATCAGAGCCTTCATTGTGTGGTAACTGATGACTGACTTACCAAGTGTTCTGCAGACATGAGTGAGACGTGTGGTGAATATGTTTGGCACAGCTGGGCTTTCACAGGAGTTGGGTCCCCTCAAGTAAGTGTGTTGTCCAGTGACATGGCCTGGGCCCATGGTGTGTGTTGTATGAGCATGTGTGTGTGTCCACATCCCTGTTCATACACAGACAGTGTTCCCTTGATATGTTCCTGTTGTTGATGCTTGCTGAGTAGTACTGGGTTCATCCCACTACTTTTCCAATGGGCTACCAGATGTGTGGATGCATGACACACTACTGTTAATTGGTGGTCATCATTGGGATTTGTCAGTTCTGAGTGGTGATGATGTTGTCAGACACAGATGGGACACAGTCAGGGTTCCTCAAGGCACCTGTTTATTTGCTAAATCATGTAGTCGTCCCTAGGTGGTACCTTTCAGTGTTGCAGTTCAGGGTGTGTGGTGTTGAGGGTGGACTGATGTAAATGTTTGCATGGATGGTCCCCTAGCTCCCGTTTGTCCATGGATGAGGGGCCATGGTGAGTGATTTGTGTTTGTGTATGTGTGATGTACATTTGTGGCACAGGACACATGTCTGGGTTTCCCAGTTTGTACGACATCTGCCTTTGTCATCACAGTGGAGGTGTCATGCATGCTTGTGTCACCCCAAAGTCTGGTCCCTGGGGTAGTGCTGTTGTGTGTCAGTCTCTTGCTGTGTTAGTTGGTGTTCATTCCAGCTTGTGTCACATGTGTCTGTTGTGCTCCCTCTCATCTCCCAATGCCTGATTGCCCACTGCGGGTGTCCCAATGATGGTTTACTTTTGTATGGCACTGTGTCCAAGTCTGTGTCACAGTGGTTCAGCCCCCCCTCATGTGTTGTGTAGTTGCCTGGGGATACTGTGACACACACACACACATGCTGTGTCAGATATGCAGTGTGAGTTTGCCTGTTTGTGCTCGTGCATCTGCACCAGTTCATTGGTATTGCTGTTGTGGGCCTTTGTCTGGATGCTGTTTCTGTGATTTGGCCTGCTGTCCCTGTGAGTCATATCACATAATTGTGCAGAATTAATCCTGGGTGGGGGTGGCAGTAGTGATGGGCAACAGGTCCCCTATGGGTGGGGGTGGCAGGAGTGATGGGCAACATGAGCCCTATGGCTGGGGGTGGCAGTAGTGATGGGCAACAGGTCCCCTATGGGTGGGGGTGGCAGGAGTGATGTGCAATAGGTGCCCTATGGGTGGGGGTGGCAGTGTTGCTGGCCATGCAACCCCTATGGTGGGCTGTTGTTAGTGGCCAGAATGTGGGTCCCCTGTGTGTGTGTGCCATTTTGCGGGTACGTGTCGTTTGTTTATGTGGTAGGTGTCTGACTTACCGCCTGCGCCGTCGGCGTCTGTTCCTGATCCGGTCATAGATGTAGAGTACTGGTATGACCTGCGCGATGGGATTCATGATGTGTTCGTGTCGTACACGCTGCTTGTTGTTCCGTCTCGTACCCGCTGCAAGCAGGTCCGTCTCGTGGCCGTGTATTGAGTTGTGTCGCGAATCGTAGCTGATATGCTTGTTTTCCGGATGCTCTGACGTGCCGTACGTGGCGACCCGTCCGGCACGTAGGAAGTACACATCGTACTTGTCATGCCAGAAACTGCTATGGATACTGCTTCCGTGCGACTCGGATCAGCGTTAGGAGTTATGGCTCGGACGGAGAATGGAGCTTGAATCACAGCCGACGTGTCGGTCGTGTTTTTGGCAGTTATGCGCATCGTACTTACTCTACAGGACGGACCAGCTACGGGTACGTGTCGGTCGCATGGTGAGGCTACGGACAGCTGTCCGACCCGGTATCGGAATCGGCCCCGAAGTGTTAATATCTTGAAATGTAATAACGTGAAATGTGATGTATTTAGGCCATTGAATAGTAACTTGAAGAATTAACATAGAAAGTAACTAGCAGAAAACATTAACGAGAATAACTCGTGGTGTGCAATTGACAATCATTCATTCATTAAAAATGTTTATTAACGTGTCGTTTTGCATGTAGGTAGAAAATTTTACTGAACGTGCCCTATTTCCTATGCAATTTCGTTGAGCTCTTCTGCCATTTTCTTATGTTAGCTGAATCTTGTATGCCTGAAAGGCACTTCCCTGAAAGCTCTTGCTTTAGAATTAACAGTTAAAATTTTGTATTTGTTGTGGATTTCGTTCTTTCTCACATTTTATATTGCAGGTGGAAGAAGCGCCCTTGTTAGCTAGAATAATGTCTTTGTGTCATTAGTCAGGCAAGGGGAGAAGGAGATGCATCGTAAGCTCAAGCCGATAAGGCAAATTGTTGTGTTTTCACACCTGAGAAGGCCTGGGAATCAAGGTCAACATGTTGCAGTTTAGGAACACTGCTATCCAATGGAAAATTACCTTTGAGATCGTGTTAACAGTAGATGGCATGACCTGCAAGGACTCTTGGGAAAAACACCGGTACTGTTTCTCTTTAGCCTCCAGAGAGAAAGCATCTTAGAACGAGTTCTGTCTCTATAGCTTGATGATATTGGACCCATCGATGGTGAAGAGACGTCTTAGGAATACTTCACATGCTGACACCTTTTATTCCTTTCCCTGAAGATGCTTAAGTAGGGATGTCATGTTCGTGCTAGTGTAGGGATAGCTTGATGCTTTATTTTCATCAACCCTTGATGCAGGGTATTTGGACTCATGCTTTTAGATCCACTGCATCCCATTTCTTGAGTAAATTGTTTTGTGCATGTTGAATAACCTCAACATTATTTACAGATTTGGATTTATGTTGATTCCGATGTATTTCTACACTCTTATTCTGAGGTGTCTTTATGTCCAGTTATTTTTGGCTTTGTAATAAATTAACTAACCTGACGTAGTTGTCTGTCTTTACTATTTGTCCAGAGAAATTCCTGTTGCATATATTGGCATTAATAACATCTTTCTCCGCTCTATGCTTGCATGCTTCTAAAAAGAACCATCGGATTGTGATTCTAGAGTAGGTCCATAACTTATGAGCATGGCCCTTCACCCCTGTGGTCAAAGCAATCTGCCAGTACCCAGACGTTAAATCAAGCATGCTGAGGAACTTGGAACCTCCTAGCTGATCTATGAGCTCATCAGCTCTGGGAATGGGGTGTGTGCCAGTCTTAGAGATTGCATTGAGCCCACAGTAGTCCATGCAGAACCTAAGTCCTGGAGTGGCACCTGGAGCGGCAGTGTCGGGCACCGACAACACTGGGCTGGACCAAGGGATGTTTAAGGGCTCAATAACCCATAACTCCAGACACTTGGTGACCTCCTCTTTAATGCTGGCTCTCACTTTATAAGACAGCCTGTAGATTTTACTCTTCACAGACAGGCTGTCCCCAACATCAATATAATGGGTGGACCATGTATTGAGTACTGGGATAAGGGAGAAGAGTGAGGCAAACTGCCCCACCAATGGGCAGCAGTCCCTCTGATACTCTAAGGTAAGTGTAGGGGAGAGGCTGACACACTCCACTGACCCATCTTGGAAGAACGGAGATTGGGGAGAGGTTCGTTCTCCTCTTCTACCCCATCATTCATGACTAAGAGCATGGTAATTCAGACCTCTCAAATTGGAGCTTGAGGCGATAGACATGTAGGGTTCTTAATTGGTTCCTGAGAGTCTTGATGTCCACCAAGGGGATGACATCACTCTTACACTCCTTCCCCTCATAAGAGCCAGACCGGCAGGCTTGTAGGGCTCTGGACTCCACTGGCTTCATAGGCCACACTTTTTGGCTATCTGGAAACTTGACCAGGGTGGCTTTCTGGTTTTACTGCCATTTCATGTCCTTCAGCAAAAGCAAAGTCTTCAAAAACAGGAGGTCTAACAGGAAATATTTAGGGGGAAACCATGCCAAGGATGCCAGGTCTAACACTTTGCTGTCTGAGGTCTCACTCTATAAGATTTGTGTAACATCCCTCCATCCATCTAAGCATTCCGCATCTGTTATTGCCCTCACCCAGTCATACAGGAACCCACCCATGTCTTCAATTGTTCAACTATTGCATTATTCAGCCATTAATATAGCCATTTATCCAAGCATTCACATGCTCATTCCCATATAAATTATCTGTGAGTTCAGTCACTCACTCTTTCAACCATACATGTGCCAAGCGATTAACTTATTTCACCCTCCAGAAAACCACACACTTAAATTCAACAACCAATTAAGGAGCACTTTCCCCTGTGAAACAACCAGGCCTACTGGCTTTTACAATCTTGTTAATTTTTTTAAAAAAACGTCTTTCTCATGTGTCAGTTATAATATGCATCAACACACTCTTGGAAGACGCAGGATGTATTGTCATGCAAGAAGTGAACAGCAGATGCTGGCCCCTTACAAGTCAGTCTCTGAATACCACATTACCACTCCCAGAACCACCTTTCCCAGCCATCCCTCCAACAGTACGACCTACAATTTACGACTCAAAATGTGTGATTCACCAAAAAATAAATGGAACAGCTTATAGGTGAATTCTCATTGAATGCTGTAAGGCTTCATAAGAAGCGCTGCTTTCTTCGAGATAAGTGTAAGCATGTTCGTTTAGGACAGGAGTAGCGAGCGCTTATTTTCTATTCTTTTTCTTTTATTTTGAATGTTTCATCACGTTGGTGTCAGGGGTCCTTTAAGTTACCACATAGGTCATTCATTTTTCGGCATTGACCACAATCAGACAGCTTAAATCCAGGCACCCAGAGGCTGTATCATCACTTAGTGAATTGCATGGGAGCTGACCCAACCTGTATTGGCTCTTTCTAATTCATCCCCCTGTTTTTCGTCTTTCCACTTCCAGTGGAAGTGAGGAGGATTTGGCTGAAGACTGAGAGAGGTATACTGCGTGTGGAACATAACTTGACTCGTTCCTTTTCTTCCTAGATGCTGCAGATGGAAACACAGAAGGATAAACCCGCTGCAGATTCCAGGATGAGCTTTGTACACCTCTTCCGTTCCACTATCATGTGTAGGGTCACCTGCTGCATCACATTCGCCTGGTAAGCACCTGCTAAATGGTAAATTACTGTAATACGCTACTCTAGTCTCTTCTACTCATTACTCACTGCTCTACAGTAACCTAATCTATTACAAGGTGAATGCTATAGTGTCATTTTTTTATCTGGCTTCTTCAGTTCTAATCAAACCTTTTCTTTCTTACCAGGTGCTGACTTACTCTCCTGCACTATATTACAGGATACTTTGTCCTACTTTACTCTGTCCTGTGTACTGCTCGATGACTTGTCTTCTGGCCATCTTTGAGTGGGGTTTTATATTCATTCAGTAGCAGCTGCTACTGGACGAGGCTGGGGGGGTGGAGGGGTCCAACGGAGGAATGCAATAAAAAAAGGACTTACCTTCAACTGCTTACCTCCACCTCTCCTCCGTCCTCTGTCCTCGTCCTCTTATTCTTCCTGTCTCGCCCAGAGGCAGCAGGAAGCACCCGGGCAGACAGGCTCCCCTGAGCCAATCACAACACTGCAATGCAGCGTTTTGATTGGTCTGAGCGCCTTGGATCGGTACTCAGACTGGAACAGGCTGCCAGTGCATATTTCTGACCAGGCTGTGTAATGAAGCCTGGTATGAACATGCATAGTGCGCATAAACTTTTTGGTCCGCCCAAGATGGCCGGCCAAACAGTTCATACGCACCTAAGGAGTGCACAACACTCCTCCCCTGCTCTGGCCAGCCTCGCCCACCCCACCACTGACTGCAATAGGGAAAATATAATGATAATAAGGATATGTTATTATCATTTTATTATCCCTTTTGAGCAGTGGGGCGATGCTCCTCCGCCTTAGTGGAAAAACGACCACTGTATCCATTATTATTGCTTTACAATATATATATTCAGTCGGTAAATATATTCAGCAGCACTAGGGAGTGAGTGCTGACAAAATTATCTTCCCAGTTATCCTGGGCAAACAAGTAAAAGTTTTGTCAATGCTTGTTTCCATTGAAATACATTGTTTTTTATGTTGCTTTCCAGCTCTGGTGAACACATTGCTTGTGTGCACCAGCAAAAAGGCCTTTCTGTTTATGTAAAAGAAAAACATCAGTGGCAGAGCTCAGGAGAATCAAGCATGGGTGTCGTTTAGGAGTGCCTTTTGCGACTCCTGGCACTACCTTTGTGGTCCCTGGCCTCAGAGGTGCCAAAATCAGTGCCAAGCTCCTCAAACCCTATCTACTACCCTCTTTCCATTAAACTAATAGTAATTAATATTCTATTTTTTTCTCTGCCTGTGCGCTGGCATACTTTTGGCAGCTGTGTCCCAACGTGCACACCCTTGCACAATAGTGCAAGGGTGTGTGTGTTCTCTGAAGCTTTGGTTTCATCCTGAAAGGGGTCCCTTCCAGTACAAGAGCTATGCTTTAAGGCTTTTCCCACTTTAAATGTATGCTGTACAATACAGCGCACATGCAAAGTTGGGAAAACAAAGAAAAATTAAAACATTTTTCCACCTTACACCAGCCGCAGTGATGCTTAAAACTTTGGGGAAAATTTCTTTCTACCAATGTTTGTAGATTGGATTTGTGTCTAAACCCATGGGTGGGTGCATTGAAGTGCTCATGCACCAACCCAGAAAGCCCCATTGATGCAAAGTAACTGGAAGCAAAACATTGTGCAACTTTGTGTGGCTTTGGGGAAACTATCCAATCAAAATCCTGATTTGCGTTGGATAGTAAATACCACCCTTGCACTTTGCAACAGGTTTGCGTCACAAAAGTGATGCAAACCTGACACAAAAAGTTAGTAAACCTGAGCCTGAGTGTTATTAAGTATGATTCAGAAAGAATTAGTGGGATTAAGAGTGAATGCGAGTGAACAAAAATGAATAAGAATGAGTGTAAGGGTGTGTGAGAAAGCATGAGTGAGAATGAATGAGTATGAGTGTGAGTTAGTAAGTGGATTGAGTGTGAGAGAGTAGGTGATGTGATGCTTGCTTGCTTAAAATGATGGTTTCATGTTTTAAACTGATAGGAAGAGATGGTTACTTGAACATTCATTAGACATGGAAGGTCAAGTAATATTTGAACAGTATTTATTTATGTGCAGAAGGATGAAGAAGAAGAAATAGATGAATATGAAAAGGCCATCAAAACACTGGGAAAACATTTTGCCAGATACCGAATTTGGTGATGAGGAGAAACAAGTTATTTTCTAAAGAACAGTCAACCTCACAAACTGTTGACATGTATATGGTATGACTTAGAGGGTTAGCTGTGAAATGAGAATTTTAGAATTTCACAGAAAAAATCATTAGACAGCAGTTGGTAACCAGACATCATAACAAAAGTATACAAGAGAGATTAATTACATGAAATAACCCATTGTTGAATGAGGCTGTTGAAGCTGCTAATAGGCTATACGACTTGAAGGAATATGCTATGACATTAAACAAAGACGTCGAAGCGGCGGTGTGGATGGTAAAATTTGATAAAAGTGGAGCCAGACAACCATAGTGGAAGAAAACTTTTAATACAGATAGCTGTTGTTTCGGATGTAGATTAAAGTTCTGTATAGTCTCATTTAAGCAGTGTCTAGTTCTAAGAAAAGAGTGTGCCAAATGTAGAATGTTGGGAAATTTTTCTAGAGTGTGCAAAATGAGTTTGAGGAATAACAACGTCAATACAATCTGGTGTTGTGTATGAAAGCACAAAGATCTATTGTAGGGGATATTTCAATTCCACTCCTAACTGATATTGTAGGAGGTGTATCCATTCCTTCCTAACTGATTAAGGGACTAAAATTACTATTATTTCCCAGAGTGTGCTATGTGGTTTTAGAATAAATCAGGACCTTAAACTTCCTGGCCTAGGTGGAATTTAAATTATATAAAAATTTAACAAATATAGATATATATTTATATATTAAAAAACATTCTATAATAAATTAAAACATTAGACTATTTAAAAATCTTTAAACTTAAATTTTTCACTTCAGTGAGTGCAATAGTAGGGAAAGTGTTGGATAGCGGAGGGATAACATTTACTAGACCCACTCCAGTGAGTGCAACAGTAGGGAAAGTGTTGGATTGTGGACATGTAAAAATTACTATTCCTACTCCAGTTAGTTCAAAATGAAAAACAAACAAAATGTCAACAACAACAAAAAATATTTAAAAAAAAAAATAAAAAAAAATAAAGTTACAAATTAAAATACCCCACCCTTTGCTATACGCAATTAATTGAATTAAATATTGAAAATACTGTGTGCTGATGGGGGAATTAAACCCACTAATTCAACATAATGGGTATCCCTAATTGTGGTGGCACATAAGAAAAATAGGGAACTCAGGATGTGTATTGACATAAGAAGTGTCAACAAAGTAATTTCAGTTGGTGGTCACCACTTACCCAAAATAGATGAGATGTTAACATTTGGTGACAGCATTGTCTCAAAATGTGACGTACCGTCAGGTTGTGCCAAGACATTTAATGGCATTTGCTACTCCCAATGATTTGTATCAATATTGCAGAACGCTATTTGGTTTAGCTTCTGCAGCAGCCATTTTCTAATGTCTTATGGGAGAGCTGCTGCACAGACTCTCTTGTATTTTGGTATTCCAAGATGATGTTGTAGTCTGTGGCAAGTGTGATGGTGAACATGTGCAAACGGTAGATGCAGTTTTTGAAGCTCTTTTGTGGTTGAGATGGGATAAATGTGTGTTTGGGGTCTTTGGACTTTGATTATCTGGGGCACATAGTTTCTAGTAAAAGGATTTCTCCAAAGCCAGTATTGTTAAAAGCGAATGAGGCCTGTGCCTAAGGATCATGATCAGTTGCTTGCATTTATGGGAATATATGAATTGTATTAAAAATGTATTGACATATTTTCCACCATTGCCAAACCACATTACTGCCTTTTAATGAAGAATGCTAAGTTTTCATGGGGTGCAAGCAAAAACACACATTTGTTGAAATCAAAAAGAAACTTACCAGTGCACCTTTTCTCTGCCCATATGTTCCAGGAATATAATTGTGCATCACTGTTGATGCCAGTAACATGGGCATTGGTGCAGTTTTGCCCCAAGGTAGAGGTAACGGGGACCACACCATTGCAATTGTGTCACATACTTTGGCTACATCAACATCAATTTTCGGTCATTGAGCAGGAGATCCCGGACTGCATGTGTGTAGTTGAATAATTTAAATCATTTGTGAGGGTGACAACATTTCATATAAGAACTATTCATACCCCTGGTATGCCCATTTGAAATGGGAACAATGTGAACACAGTAAGACAACTGAGAAATTGGTGAGATTGAATTCAAAGCTGTTGAAACATCATTTTCATGATGAAGATATTGCTGGTAGAAGGACAAAGAAGACTGATTGTTTGTCCCGATTACCAAGGAGCCAAAAAGAGGAGGGGGAGGGTAGATTTGATTATGAAGAGTTTGAGTGTCTTGTGGTAAGTATTTGTTACAAAAATGAAAGGCTACACACTCTGCCTCTAATATTGAAACATAATATCATATTATGGAAAGTGTGAAATGCCTTTATTTAAAACCATAAAATAGACAAAAAAATGATAGAAGGACTGCTTGAATTAATCTTAGCCACTGGTACTTACTTGGCCACACCCCAGTCCATTGTTATTTCCATGGACGTCATTTGGAGGTAGTGGGGTGTCGCAGCTGTGACCTCTAGCTTGCCCTCTGAGGCCAGGGGCCGCACGGGAAGTGTCAGGGGTAGCAGGGAGCAAGCTAGAGGTCAAAGCTGCAACGAACCCTGACTACCCCCAAATGACATCCATGGCTTATTTTGCACATCATGCCTCCTCAGTTCGGACCAAGTCATATGCAAATCAGTCTTGACTCTGCTTCATATGAGCAGTCCAGCCTGAACTACCAAGCCAAGTCCTCCCTGAACTGGACCTGTTTCGTCCTTATTAGGGCTTATCTGCCAGGTATAGATTTATTTCAGAAATTTACACCACTCTGGGCCTTGATACTTTAGGTTCTCGAGTCTCTAAGCCACAACTGAAAGCAAAAAGTGAGACAGGGGGCTCCAGTAAAGTAAAGAGAAAGCTAAGAAAAATCAGAAAAGAAAACAGAAAACAGAACTGGATCTCTTCCAATGCAGAAATCCCTATATTGGTGGATATAATTTGAGGGGCCCTGATAAAATTAGACAGCTGCGTCAGTATCAGTATTCTCATAGCCAATTCTCTTCAATCTAAGCAGGTTTCTGAGGACAGTAAAAGGACAGACAGAGGTGGACAGACTGAGTATGGCAGAAAGGACGAATACGTAAAACAGAAAAGTGGACTGGCTCGTGAAGTTGAAATTAGTAGAAAGAAGTAAGAGAAGGTTCAGACTCAAAAACACATTTTAAGAAGTAGTTAGTTTAGCAAAGAAACATGCCTTTGGAGGTTACGGATACTTCTGTGGAACAGGACAGCTACCCCGTTTATGGCATGCACGATTCCTAGAGAAATTATATTTCTAAATAAGAGAGTGCCGCAGACAATGTGCATGAGCTGTGCATCTTACAAATATCTAAAGACGCCATTAATTGCAAAGTTCAATTTGACACACTTTTCGGGATGAAAATGGAAAGAAAACATCACTGATAGTGATTTAACTGAAATGGTAGTAAATGGCACATATCATTTAACTATGTTTAGTTCAGATGGAATTCTGATGTGTGTCTGCACAGATTTCTGTCCAAAGCTGCTGGTTCATTAGCTAACAGACCAGACCCCGGATATTTTCCCCTATGATTCTGACTGTTTACAGTGTTGTAAATGATGCCAAAGGTGGATGTCTCAATCCAGTTTAAATGCTATGAAAGAACCCCTATCAAAGCTTAGGGAAGACATTGATTTAGGTAATATTCTCCTGGGGTCACATCCAGTGAAAAAATAAAAGATTTATATATCCCGTGATGTATGCCACTTTAAATAAAAGCAGGCATATTCTGAAAGAGAAGCTGCAGAAAGAATTGGAAAACCGACAAACTAATAATACAAAGTACATTTAAAATTATCAACAGTGGTTTTCAAACACATTTAAAATGAATATGCACACGATCAGCCATGATTTCTTCTGCTCTCAATCTTTTAAAACAAGATTTGTATGTCTTGCAACAAGGGCAGGCTTAGATGTGGGCAATAACTCAGTTAAATTGGGCGTTACAAACTCAGAAAATGAGTAAAGTGCTATGGCAGCTCATAAACAAATAGACGTGTGTTTTCCCTATAATCTGACCTTAAAACAGATTATGATATCTAAAAAAAAGTCTTCATACAATATTTTATCAATAGGTAGAGAGAAAATCCTCTGTAACAGAAAATCCACATCTTATGTGACTCTTGCATGCAGTAATCCCCTTGTCAATCACTGCTTTCCATTTTTATGATTGTCAAAAATAAACATCCTTCAGTTGTTATGAAAACATAAATCATACTTTTCTTTAACACACCTGGAAATTCCCTTTCAAGTTCAGCTGGTGTACAAAAGAATATTCTGCATTCAATCAATCAATCAAAATATTTTATTTTGGTTTGAGAAACCCATTAAAAATATTTCTACAAATGTAAAACAAATATAAAAATACATTTACATTAGAAAACCAAAGGAAACATTTCATAATTCATAAAAGCACAATATAATTGCAACAGTTAAAATAACCCACCAAATACTCCCATTAAGAGTGATTGACCGGGTATGTGCAATACTGGCGGTTGCTTTTACGCAACTTGATTAAAAAAAGGAAAGCTAGCATAAGCCAAGGCCACAACCCTCTACCATACAATCGCAAGACCCTCCTTGCAGGGTCCATCGTGTTAGTTAATTCTCTTTAAGGCAACACAACATGATACACAACATGATAAGAAAAGATTAGGGGGCTTGGCTAAGTTATGATACTAATCACGTATTACCTTGTTTTAGGTATCTCGCTCTCACTTGCCATGCTCAAAATAAACATTTGGAGGTAGCAAAAACTATTAATTTAGTTGTGTCACATCTCAATAACCTTTGCACCTCCCAGAAATGTCTCATACCCAGTGATTTGCATAATGGGATGATCCACCTCTGCCTGGGCAGTGCATACCCTGGGCAAAAAGAAAGGACTGCTCCTCGGTCTCCTTCGTGAAGGGATAGAATGGGCAGTGCTCAGGGTACTTAGAAAACCTAGACCACCCTACTGTGAAAGTCTTGAATGATAGATTATGAGTTATAAATCTAATATATACATTATTTGCATGACTGGGGATAATTTGGTTAAGATATGACTCAAGCATGGGATTACACTTGGGCAGCAGGAATTTCCTGGACATACTCACTAATCTTTGATCATTCCATACATTTTGCAACACATTGTCCCTATACGTGCTTCTTGCCTTTTTCAGTATAGATTTCTCAATTTTCCTTGGTTCGGTCCAAGCCTCATCTTATTTAAGTGACTTACATAGTTGTTTATTGGAGCGAAGCTAGGAAATAGTTAACTATTTGTTCAGATCAAACATTTCTTTAAGAGCTGCAGGATAGGAGGAGCCTAGCGCGCATCTAAGATGGTCGCGTGAGCACAGGGCTCCCCGGACCCTTTCTGCTCCTCGGAATATATCCTGAGATTATCCTGATTTGGTTTATGGAATTTGGGAGATGAAGACCAACTGATCATATATCTCTTTTTAAAACTCGAATTGGACCTGGGAATCCTGAGTTGTCGTCGTCGGAACTTTTGGGACCCACCCGGCGGAGGTGGCCGGGGTGAAGGTGACCCGTGGGGCCGGGCTGCAATTGAACAACAGCGGCCTCAGCGCGGTGCCAGTTGCCGAGTCAGCGCTTTCGGTTTCGATTTTGGCCTTCAGGAGATCGGCTGGCGTGCGTGCTCAAGGTGGCGAGGTGCCTCCTGGGCCTCTGCCCGAGGCTTGTTTCCATCTGCTACTGGTGGGCCTGACGCCTCCGACCCCCACATCGGCAGTTTGTGGTCCTTTTGCTGGCGCCCGCAAACCTTTTGATCGGAGGTCCCATTGAGAGACTGCGCTCGCATGGCGGGCAAAGGGGGTCCGGAGGGGCGCAAGACCAAGGCTTCTCTGCGCGGGGGAGCGGTCCAGAGCAACAACATGGACCGCTACACCCAGGGCAGGGGGCCCCCTGGCGCTACTGGCCTCTCCCCGGATGCTGCGGGGGGAGGCACGACCATCTCTGCGGAACTTTCCCTGCAGGACATTATGGGCGCCATCGAGGGCATCAGGGAAACCATCGCGACGCAATATGAGGCCCTGGCCCGTAAGATCGACACTGTCGCAATCGATGTCACCCTGATTCGGGCCGACCTCTCCAAAACCAACGAGAAGGTCCAGGCCCTTGATACACGGACCTCCACCCTGGGCGCGGAGGTGTCGGATCTGCGGGCCGCGCTTGGGGACATTAGAGTGGTCAACGACCATATGGCCCGGCGGCTTGAGGACTTCGAGGGACGGGCCCGACGCAACAACATCCGCATCATTGGTGTACCGGAGTCCTCAGACGGCCGCCCGGTGGACCTCGTGGTCGAGGAACTTATCCTGCAACAGCTGTCCCCGGCTGGCCTAAGTAAATTCTTCGCCGTGGAGCGGGCCCACCGAGTTCCGGGCGGCCGGCCGCGGCCGGGGGCCCCCCCGAGGCCTATCGTGGCTAAACTGTTCCACTACAGGGACCGCGACGCCATTCTGCAGGCTTCACGGACCCGTGGCCCGGTCCGCTACGAGAACTCGACCGTCAATTTTTATCCGGACTTCACGCAACTGGTCCAGAAACAGCGGATGGGATTCCAAGGGGTGAAGCGCCGTCTCCGCGAGCTGGGCCTGAAGTATTCGATGATCTACCCGGCGAAACTCCGAGTGGAGCAGGGAGAGCGGACAGCCTTTTTTGACTCTCCGGTGGCCGCAAGTGACTGGCTGGACTCGCTGCCGGACGGGGGTGGCCGGCCCGGGCCCTCTGGGGGCACCGCAGGTGACGGGTCCCCTTAGACTGACATTTGGTCCTTGCTTTTGCGGTTTTGCACTGTACAGTTGGGTCTTACTTCTTTTGCATACTGTGTCTTACCAGGACCCGTGAGGGGCGCGGGCGGGTTCGGGTCCCTTTCCTCCTCCGGGGTCTTTTTGTAGAGTGGGGTTAGGGGGGCGACAGGCACACTGCAAGTTGGGGGGGGTCATTGGCCCGCAGGGGTGCAGGGTGGGGGGAGTTGGACTTGGGGTGGGGTTGGGGGGGAAGGGGGGTTGTTTTGTTGTGTGTTTTTTGTTTACAGGGCGAGGTATTGATTTTTGTCCATATTTGGGAACCGTGCTGCGGGCTGGGGGCCTCTTGATCTATTGGAGGGGATGGGGGGAGACGGGTTGAGGCTTATGTCATGGAACGTCAATGGGTTGGGGGATCGTATTAAGCGGGGTGTTGTACTGCAATATTTGCGTCGTGTGACTCCTGATGTGGTGTTTCTCCAGGAGACGCACTTGGTCGGCAATGTCTGCCATGCGATGAACAGGGGGGGATACCGCCTCGTAGCCCATTCTGGTTTCACAACAGGCTCCAGGGGGGTGGGCATTCTCCTGCGAACCTCCCTTCCGGTGGAGATCACGAGGATAGTCTCGGATGACAGAGGGCGCTATGTGTGTTTGATTGGGAGGTGGGGGGGGCAGCCCCTTACCCTGGTTTCGGCCTACGTCCCCCCGGGTCTCCAGAACTCCACCTTTACTGACTTGGGTCGAATGCTGCTTGACCTTCCGGACGGCCTCCTGCTCATGGGCGGGGACTTTAACTCTGTGGTTTCGGGTGAACTGGATCGTCACCCACCGAGGACCCTCCCCGCTGCCCAGTCGTGGCTGGGTGGGATGTTGGAGACCTTCGGCTTGGTGGATAGTTGGAGACTAATGCATCCGACCCAGTGTCAGTTCACCTTTCATTCGGGGGCGCATGGGAGTCTCTCTAGGCTGGACTACTTCCTTATGCCCGCGGCGCAGACTGGTCGGATTCGAGAGGTCAGACACTTGGCGCGTGGTATCTCCGACCATTCTCCGCTGTGGCTTCTCTTTGACACCGGGTCGCGGTCTGCGGGGCGGGTAGCTCCTATTAACCCTTGGTACCTGCGGGACCCTGCGACTCGTGACAGCCTGGTTAGGGCCATGGACCAATACTTCAGTGAAAACGAGGGGTCGGTGTCGTCTGCGTTGTCCCTTTGGGAAGCCTTTAAAACTGTGATACGCGGACACGCCCTCGCCCAGATAGTGGTGGCCAAGAAGGTTAGGAGCGAGGCGGTGGTGAAGCTGGAGACTGACATCTCGGGGTTGGAGTCGGCCCTGGAGGCGAATGTTACTCCGGACGGGCTACATGCCCTTAGCCTGAAACAGTTCGAATATAGGTCCCTGGTCACTGACGCGGCCAAAACTATGTATAGGGAGCAGCAGGGCCGATTGTATGACGCGGGGGACAAGGCGGGAAAGTTGATCGCGTGGCTGGACAAAAAGGAGAGAGTGAATCGTGTGGTCCCCGAGTTGCGTGCTGCTGACGGTGTGTGTGTGACTGAGCCGGATGGGATTGTGGAATGTTTCGCTGACCACCTCCGGGCGGTGTACTCCCCGGTGACTGACAGGGATGAGGATGACTCTCGCCTCCTACTGAGAGATATTGCTCTGCCCGGCCTGTCCGTTGAGGACCGGGAGCGGCTGGACGCTCCCTTGTCGTCGGATGAAATAGCGACCGCGATCCGTTCCCTTCGCTCGGGCAAGGCTATGGGTCCTAACGGTTTGCCCATTGAACTATACAAATTGCGTCCTGATAAGCTTGCGCCCTTCCTCAGCCGCATGTTCCGCGACTCTCTCGCGGCGGGTTCCCTTCCGGCCGACCAGCGCTTGGCCACTATAGTCGTTATCCCCAAGGAGGGCAAGCCGCGAGACCGCTGTACTTCTTACCGGCCCATTTCACTGCTCAATGCGGAGCCCAAAATCCTGGCGAAAGTCCTGGCCAATCGATTGTTGAGTGTCGTGTGCGACCTTATTCATCCGGACCAATGCGGCTTTATCCCGCACCGCAACACCGCTCTTAACTTGCGGCGTCTTCACGGTGCCCTTGCCAGGGCGGAGCTCCTCTCCGAACCGGCCGTGCTGGTTTCTTTGGATGCCACGATGGCCTTTGATACTATTGAGTGGCCATTCCTCTGGGCCGTCTTGGATAAATTCGGCTTTGGAGAGGGATTTATTGGCTGGGTGAGGCTCCTTTACACGGGACCCATGGCTCAAGTGGTGGTGAATGGGCGGGTCTCTCGGCCCTTTGCCCTCGGCAGGGGCACGAGGCAGGGGTGCCCGTTGTCCCCGTTGCTTTTTGCTCTCGCCCTGGAGCCACTCGCTGCCTGGCTCCGTTGGGAGCCCTCGCTTAGAGGGATCCGGTGGGGCCCGGGCTTCGAAGATCGGGTCTCGCTGTATGCAGACGACATTCTCCTGTATCTCACCTCACCGCGGCAGTCACTCAACGTCCTCTTTGACGTTCTGACCTCCTTTGGGAACAATTCGGGTCTCACGATCAATTGGTCTAAATCCTGCGTTTATCCCATCTCTGGTGGTCCTCCTCTACTGCCGCCTCGGCTCCCGATTCAGATATCTCTGAGCGGCTTTAAGTACCTGGGGATATACGTTTCGCTGGACCCGGTGGCTCGCTATGAGCAGAATCTCCTGCGTCCACTTCGGCGGCTGCGGGAGGACGCGGCCCGGTGGTGCAGGCTCCCCCTGTCCCCGCTGGGTCGGGCCGCGCTGTTTAAAATGATGTCCCTTCCCAGGTTCCTCTATGCACTCCAGAACTCCTTCGATGTTATCCCAGTGGCCTACTTTCGGGAGGTGGAGAGCCTGCAGAGGAGACTGGTGTGGGACGGGCGGGCGCGTATTGCTCTTGCCAAGCTCACTCTCCCCTGGTATGACGGGGGCATCGCGCTTCCTGACATTCGCAGGTACTATTGGGCCTCGCAGCTATCTGCCATTAACCACGCCACGTATGCGCCCGGCTTGAATCCGGCGTATGAGATGGACAGGTTCCTGCTTCCCGGCGGGAACTACAACAGGGCACTTTATTCCCGCCTGGCTGGCCGGACCCTTACGGGTCCTACTAAGATTGCGGTGCGGACCTGGAGGGCTGCCACTGCGGCCATGGGCTGGAATGAGCGATTAACATGTGCTACTCCCCTGTTTGCTTCCGACCGCCTGGGTAGCTTGTGGACCACGAAGGGGTTTGACCAGTGGGACACGATTGGTATCAGCAAAGTGGGAGACCTGTGGCACAAGGGCGCGGTAAAGACTTTCGCGGTGCTCCAGGCCGAATACGAGCTGACCGACAGGGAGTTTTTCCGCTACGCCCAGGTTCGACACGCCCTGCTCTCGGTCTTCGGGGAGGGGACCAAGATCCCTGTTTCCTCGCCCCTCGAGGACCGCGTACTTGATGGACATGTCCCTGATAGTACTATTTCTTTAATTTATAAAAAATTAATTAATCACCGGGCGGACCTTCTTGTTCGCCTTCGGGAGGCTTGGACTGGGGACGGGGTGGAATTGGACGACGAAGATTGGCAGTCTGCACTGTCGTCCCCCAAGGAGGTTGCCATTCCGGCTCGTCTTCGGTTGGTACAGCTCAAGATTCTCCACCGGGTGTATGTGACGGGTCCGCGCTTGGTCTCGATGGGATTTTCCGGCGACGGGCTCTGTAAGCGAGGCTGTGGGCTCAGCGCCACCTTTCTTCATATCCTTTGGGAGTGCCGCGAGGTGGCGGACTACTGGCGCCGGGTCCACACGGTTATGGGACAGGTCACCGGGGTTGTGCTGCTGCCGGAGGTGCGTCGCTGTGTCCTGAATGTGTGGGAGCCCAATGACTACAGCGCGGCTCAGACTCGGTGGGCGGCCCTAGGGAACATGATTGCCAAGAGGGACATAGCGCAACTTTGGGGCGCTCAACGGCCGCCCACCGTGTCAGTATGGAAGGAGAATATGGACTGGTGTATGTTTAGGGAAAAGACTGTGTATGTGGCCCGTGGCAAGCCGGGGGCATGGGGTAGAATTTGGGGGCAATGGAACGCGTTTCGCGGAGGCATCTGTACGCCCCCCCTGGTAGATACTGATATCGCCATGTCCCCCTGACCCTTGATGGCTCCTGGCGCCTTCTGGAACAACTACATATGGACGTTCATCTTCCTTGACCCCCTCCCCCCCCCCCCCCTCCGTCCCCGGCCTCCCGGTACTCCTCTCTTTAGCGGTTTGCTCACTTGTCCTGACTGGAGTTTCCCGGGGGGAGCCTGACCCGCACTGGTTTCCCTTATAACTCGCCTTTTGTTGTGTATTGTTTGTCCCTTTGTTTTTGTGATTGTTGGACTTACGCTTCCTGTTCCTCGAGAACTATCTGGAGCCACTGCAGGGCAGTGCCCTGGGAACTGATTGTAGCTTTGATATGTGTAGATTTCCTTCTGTACCTAGCGGCCGGCCCGGGTGGTTGTAGGCCCGTACTTGTAACCGAATTATTGCTTAATAAAACTTTTTCAAAAAAAAAAAAAAAAAAAAAAAAAAAAAAAAAAAAAGAGCTGCAGGATAGAGGGACAGTTGCAGTGTGGCCCAAATATGCACCCAGTATCTAAATGTGCTGAATAAAACCACCTGATCTACCCTCTCGTGATCTAGATCAAACCTAATATGTAGCAAAGGGGTGCTGCCAGTGCTTGATTTGTGAAAACAAAATAAGTGCCAGGGCTATTGTCAGTAGGCCACTGCAGCTTACACCACACATCTCCCCTGCCGTGCTGCCAATGATAGTAACAACATAACTATTAACCATCTCACTCATATAGGTGTGACAATTTGGATTATGTGGGGCCCCCACAGCTATAAGAATAGCTTTGGGCAGCAGTAATAGTCATTTTTAATTGAATTAATAACTAACTTACTAACCTTTCGCAATAGCAATAGCATTACTTAGTATGTTTAAATAGGGGACCAAGACAGAGGGCTGGAAGAGATGCAGATCCTCGAGGATACAATCCAGCCTTGCAGCTTTTTCCCTCTTCTTTGGTGACAGAGTAAGCTCTATCTTTTTAAGGCTAAAGGTTAGTGATTTGATGGTACTTTTGTCCTGACATAAAACCAAAGGACCATTCCCAAAATCATCCGCCATTTGACCTAAGTCCTCCCTTGCTTCATAACATCCTTGGAAATGGGCCTCCTGATCCTCTAGTTGTACAAACGCCTCTGGCTGTACCATTACCTCCATGTTCCCATTAGCCAGCATTTTCCAAAACCCCTTCATGCCCTGTTTCTTTATAGCCTCTGCCATTTCATCCTGCTGGGCTTCCTCCCATTCTTTCCTACTGCGATGTAGGATTGCCTTGTATTGCTTCCTTGCCCCTTGTCCCCCATTTTGATTGCATCGACAAGAACTATCTTTGCCATCCTGCACTTTTTAGATAACAAACAACTTTGCAAGGAGTTTCAGGTAGCCTCACATCACTAGTACATAAGTTTTTTAAACTAGTAGTGAGCTCCAGGTGGACATCTACAAATTGATTAAGCCTCTATTTATATGTTCATATGGCTGTAAGGTTACTACAAACCTCTGGTAGATCTTACATACCATGGATCCATTTCTTATTATGACCCCAGTAGGAAGGTAGGATCCTTCTAGTATGGTTACCCTTGCATTTTGCCTGGTGTCAGTGTGTTTTTGACTAGTCTGACTGGGATCCTCCTAACCAGGACCACAGTTAATGTGCTACTTCCCTAAATTGGACATGGTGAGTACTTAGGTACACTCCGGATTGGCTACTGGTGTACCCTTGTAAGTCCATAGTATATGGTACTAAGGTACCAGGGCATAGGTACACCTGGGGTCTCCCATGGGCTGAAGCATATATTATGCCATCCATGAGAGACCACTCAAATTGTGACTACAGGCCTGCCATTGCAGCCTGTGTAAGCTAGTGCTTACACCACTTACAACAGATATATGTTTCCTTATATTTGAGGTCACTGCACTTAAAACCTATAAGTCACCCCTAAGGCAGGCCTTTCAATCCTGAAGGCAGGGTGCTCGGTTCTAAGTGTGAGGGTGCCCCTGTATGAGCAGGACACCCCTACAATCCACAGAGTCCATTTTTCTGGGTTGTAAGTGCATCAGTCATTACAATATAGAGTGGCCATGCATCATTACGCAATGACCATCTCTAAACTGGCTGTAACAAACCCAGTGTGTTTGGTATCAAACATGTTGACGGTGTGGGAGGTATGATTCTATGCACTGTAAAGCTCCTTTGGGAGGCCCTTAGTGCTCCCGCTACCAGTCTTCTAGACCCAGACAGCAAACTATGGCTGCTGCAAACCATAGATACGATTCTGTCCTCCTGCTGCTGAGCCAAGCTCAAGCAGAGGAAGGTGGGACATTAGAGAACCTGTCACAGGGAGGTGTGACCAACTCGCAGACAGGACTTAGTGTATTGGGACAGGGTAGGGGGCCCCACTCAGCCTGCTTGAAGGGCACATTTGATGCCCACCCTGCATACTCCAGTTCAAACCAGTTCAGGGAGGCGTTGTCTCCCGCTCTGATGAGAAACTGCACAAAAGAATAGGAGTATTCTCCCCACTGTCCTGCCCATCCTCTGGGAGGGACCCCTGAATTGTCCCAACACTTTTGTTAGGGTACGTAAGGCTCACTTGTGGGTGGGACCTGAGATTCATCATGGGACAAGATTCAGATCCAACACCACTTCAACTTCGACCATCTGGTCATTCTGGACATCGCTGGACTTTGCTTTGGGAACCGAAACTGCAACTGTGAAGAATCCTGCTACTCCTGGTCTCGTCGTCCTGCACGTCTGCTGCAACGTCTTTGCCTGTGCCCCATACAGGTTCTTGACAAGGCCTGTGGACATCCAAGACACCCAAAGGAATCTTCCTTGGAGTGAAGGAATCACTTCCCTCCATCTGCAGGCACCACAACAAAGCTGACCGGTCTGCTGTTCCTGAGCTCCTACGGACTCCGAAAGGTACAGCAACACAGGTGGTGGTTCTGCAACTCCCTTGAGGCCTGCACTGCATTCCTAGTAGGTTGGAGGCCAGATTCCCTCAACGAAACCGCTGGAGCAGTACTCCTGTGCACCGAGTCGACTTGCCACTGCCAAGGTTTGTTGACTCTCTCCTCCAGAGATCTTCAGGCTTCAAGAAGCTCCAGCCTCCTGCAGCTAAGATCCTTGCCTGCACCACATCCTTTGGTGAGCTGCTCAAGATCCTCTTGTGACTCCTGTGCCTTCAGCCTGTGGGTCCTCTTTAGGGTCTTGTTCATTTCCAGTGGGCTCCTCTGCTTGCTCGGGGCCTGATCTGACTTACCTACCTGTGGGGAGTCACTTGGACCTTGCTGGTCCCGACACTACACCTTTTTCAACAACTGCATCTCTTGCCTCTGCCAGGGCTTGTTGGTGCCACCCGCCGGACACTGACCCCTTGGCTCTCGACATCCAACGTGGGACAGCTCGTGAACGGCTCCTGGTCTTCCTCAGCCTTGCCTGGTCCACACAGCTGCAACTTCAAGGGCACCATCAAACTCTCCTGCATCTCCGACATCGGTGAGCATTCATCTGTCAGGCCTCCTGGTCACTCCTGAGTGGCATAGACCCTGTCCCCTCTGCTTGCAGGCACCTCTCATCTTGAATCCTCCTTTGGGTTCCATCAGACTCTTTCACCTTCTTCGCCAGCGATATCTTTCCTGAAGTCCTCCATTGTGGTCTACGGTGGTTTCCGACGTCACTTCGCACCAATGCACCCGGCGTCCCTGGTGCAGGTATCCTGGTCCCTGGGGTATCCACAGGTGGGGTGACTCTTCAAACTTCCATCTTTCACGGGGTTTCTTCAGGGTCCACTGGGAAGGGTCCTTCTTCTTTAAAATTGAAAAAGTGACTTACCCATAGACTTCTATTGAGTGCGTAGTCATGTTCTCACTCTGCACATGGCCCCCGTGGGGTTCCTAGATATTCACCTTGGGTTGTTTCTTGGGTCACCGACTCTTCTACGTCTTCTGGGTCCATTCTTGACTTCAGTCATGGTTCACATTCCACTATTTTAGTGTATGGTTTGGTCTCCTGCTGGAGACCACTGTGTATTTGTGCTACTTAAGTGTTCTGTTTCCAAAGTATTTGTGTGTATTGTGTTTATATCTCCAGGTACGAGATACTGCAATGTTTTAGTGAGTATTTATAATAAATACATATTTTTATAACTGCACTGTGTGGTTCTTTTTCACTTAACCTGCACCAAAAATGTAAGTACTGGAAAAACAAGCTACTTTACACAGCTACCACTTAGCGAGTTTTCTAAGGTTGTCTAAGACCACTAAAATCACCATAAGGGTTGTCTGTATTAGTGCAGTGTGCTTCACTTACATAAGTGAGCACCATATACTAAGACAGCCTCCTTCAGCCACCCACTTAATATTCCTACGATTATTTGTACTAAGAAGGGGGGTTGGATGAACACTTAAATCCTCATGGAACATGCAGATAGATTCTCAGAAAAGTTGAGCTCTAAGGGCATTATAATCGCTGTCCATTCTCGGCATCACATCCATATCCACCAGGGAGGTTGAGATCGAGAAAAATATAATTGATGTTATTCTAATATAAGCCTCTGTTAAATGTAGGTTTCAGATTTCTATCAGACCTTGAATGCCCATTAGCCGTCCCTAACCTGCAGGACAAAATTATATCAAAGATTTGTTTGGACACTTTTGGTCATCACTTTAAGAGCTCAGTATTTAGAGCAGGGACTCACCGCACTACATCCTGTTCACAAGTGAGTGGCGAAAAAGATTCCAGGGGTTCAATTGTTGCATTACAATCCCCAGGTATGATTTTTGGCAAACTGGGATATAAAGGGTCCAACAGATTAGCTGGACAAACTAAAGTCTGTGAGAACGGATTGCCCGAGACTGATCATATATAAATGTTCATAATAGCTATGTGTTTATATTTTGCCGGACTATTGAGAGTTAGAAGGAT
Source organism: Triturus cristatus (assembly GCF_964204655.1). Lineage (NCBI taxonomy): Eukaryota > Metazoa > Chordata > Amphibia > Caudata > Salamandridae > Triturus > Triturus cristatus. Next base: position 525,804,571 of record NC_140592.1, read on the forward strand.
TACTAATATGTCTTTGGATTCTTTATCTATGATTTTGTGAGTTTGTCTTTATTAAAAGTGTCCATTTTCAACCAGATCAGGAGACCACCTGAGGCTCTTCCTGAAACGGAAGCTATAGCACGATTAAACCAGCTTTGACAAAGCCAAGCGGTCTCGGCAATGTGTGAGTGATTGATGTTGTCAATGTGGAATGCATAGCTGAAGCTGTCTGGTCCTTGTGCCTTGAAAGCATTCACCAGAGAAAACCATATCTCAATTGCACCTGTATGGTGCTAATTAAATGTGTTGGATGCAACAACTTTCCTCTTGTCCTAGCTGGTGTGCAACATGGAGTTTGTTGCACCCCCTATGATTTCCAATGGGAGAGGGGTAGGGAGAAAAAGAACCAGGTTGGATACATACGCCGTACACTGTTTTATATAGCCCACTATTTAAAAAAAAAGAAAAAGTATTAAAAAGTTGTTAGTGGCTACTTTACATATGTGTGTATTTCAGCGCTTTTTTACACGGAGTTCAGATAAAATTATGTCTGTTTTAGGAAGATATGGACACTGTCGGCGTTGGGGATCAGAAAGCCTCAGCCAGACCATAACAGCGGAAAAAAATGCATTGATTAATATAAACCAGCTCCTCTTCCCATTAAGTAGTCCGAATGGTGGATACAGTCTCTAAACGTACTGGAGCTAAAATTGAGCCTTTGCAGAAGTACGATGCAGGCAGGCAGTTCTATAGAAAGCTCAACTTCCTTCTGCAATGGTAGCTTCCCCAAGGTGCTCAGTTGGAATGCTGTACATTAAGCGGACAAAAACATGTACAGATGGATCCCAACGTGGGATAATTTAAATAAAAGGCAAAGAGACAAAAAAGAAGAAAAAAGAAGAAAAAAAAACAAAGCCCACCCCCCACCCTACCCGTGGTGGCGGCAAAACTCATACAATCGAGAAGGTGTTTGACACTGGGACTCTAATCAACATTGAATTAGTTGGAGGGCTCTCATGGAGGAGGGACACACAGCAGATGGGAGGCCTCTGGAAAGGAAGGAGACAATGGGTCCCCATTTAAATTCAAAGTTATTATAGTTATCCCTGAAAATGTCAGCCATATGCTCTAACCTAAGCAGTCTCCATAGACGAGAGTGCCGGAGGGAGATAGCCGGAGCCTCCCTCCTCTTCCAAGCGGCTGCCAGAGTAACCTTAGCCGCTCCAATGCAAAGCCACATAATCATTTTATCAGCTCGAGTCTGGTGTTCTAGGGAGGAGTCACGAAGCCTCAAAAGGACTCCCGCCATGGTAGTGGGAATGGGATAACCCAACATGTCTTTTAAATGTGCCAGGATTTCTTCCCAGAAGGGGCGGATAACCGGGCAGTCCCACCATATGTGTTGGAAGTCCCCAAGAAGTCCGCACCCTCTCCAACATCTATCCGAGGTGGTGGGGAAGATCTGCCGAAGCTTGGATGGATGCAGATACCAATCCATCATGGTCTTTAGGTGTGCTTCCCTGAGTTCAGTGGAATGATTGAAGCGTGCAATGTTGGATCACAGGTGCGTCCATTCCTCATCGGAGATAGGACGGTGAATCGAGTCTTCCCACATGGACATATACCTGGGGCGTGGGGATAGAGCCGTTTTAAGTAGGAAGCTATATAGAAACGAGATCACCCCTTTCATATCAGTAGTCTTGGTGAGGAAGGCCTCAAATTTGTGAGAGGCCGAGTGGCAGCGTCCCGCACCTGAGGAGTAAGGGCCCAATGCATCAATTGCATATAATGGTATCTTTCTGTGTTCTCTAGGCCATAGTCCCGCTGACAGTGATCAAAAGTGAGAGAATCAAAATTATGGAACAAATGTGTGAGAGCTAAGCAGCCTCCCTTTCTCCAGGCATCAAAAGGCCCCTCATGCTGGGCCGGAGGAAAGCTGGAATTAAGTGGTTCGGAGTAAAGGGGGGTGGGAATGAGGTCCACCTATCGTCACCCGAGATCGAATCCCATACTTTAAAAGTGGTGCGTGTGGGGGTGCTAATGTATGTGTTCTGAGGTCTGTCGCTTCGAGGGCGCCACACCAGATCCCAAATGGTCCGCCCCGTCACGCTACGATCCATGTGTAACCAATGTTTCTCGGATTCCCGTTGGGACCATTCCACCAGGACCCTCAGCTGCGCCGCTTTGTAGTATAAGAGGATATCTGGGAGGCCTACTCCCCCATCAGTGCGGGAGCAGCGCAGCAGAGAGTAAGAGAAGTGAGCTCGTCCTCCCTGCCAAATAAAGCGCAGGATCATGGCCTTCACTTTCCGAAAGAAATCATTCTCCAGTTCAATGGGTAAGGCCTGAAATAAGTAGAGAAGCTTGGGCAAGAGAGTCATTTTCACGGCGTGTATGCGGCCCAACCATGACAGGAAAAGAGATTTCCATTTCGTAAGGTCTGTTTGAATGCACGCAAGGATGGGAGGGAAGTTGGCAGCATATAGCCCCTCAAGTCTCGGCGTCAGCTGAACTCCCAGATACTGGATGGATGAGGTAGCCCATGATAGCGGGGTAAGAGGTTGGAGCTTGAGGACCTCCGTAGGTGAAAGGGTAAGATTAAGTATATACGATTTGCTCAGATTTATTTTAAACCCTGATACTAGTTTGAAACACTCAAGTTCCGACTGTAAGTGCGAGAGAGACGTCACGGGCTCAGACAGAGACAAAAGAACATCGTCCACGAACAGAGATATTTTATGGGATTCTCCTGTGAATGGTATGCCATGGATGTCAGGGTTATTCCTGATCGCTAAGGCTAAGGGTTCAATGCTGAGCGCAAAAAGTAGAGGTGAAAGGGGACACCCCTGACGCGTGCCTCGTGAGTGGAGAAAGGGAGATGATTGTATCCCGTTAATCACCACTCTAGCGCGGGGGAGACGGTAATAGGCTCTTATCACATTGAGAAATTTAGGAGCAAAGCTGAATGCCGTAAGTGTGCGAAAGAGGAAAGCCCAGTCTACCCTTTTGAAGGCCTTTTCAGCGTCCAAACCCACTAGGACCGCAGGGATTTGGCGTCTATTGGCCTTTTCTATCAGATGTATGATTCTACGGGTATTATCGTGCATTTGGCGGCCCTTGATAAACCCCGACTGGTCCGGGTGAATGAGGGCAGGCATGAGGTCATTTAGGCGTTTGGAAATAATTGAGGAATGCAGTTTAGCATCAAGATTCAATAGGGCAATCGGCCCATAGGAGGCGCAGCACTGGTGGTCTTTCCCCGGTTTGGGAATCACTGAAATAACCGCCTCAGACATGGTGTCTGAAGTTGCACCTTCTTCCGCCATTTTGTTAAAAAGACGTACAAGATAGGGGAAAATATCGGGTGCAAATTTCTTAAAAAAAGAGCCGTATAGCCGTCCGGCCCTGGAGCTTTGGAAGGTTTCAAGTTTTTTTTTTTTTTTTTTTTTTTTTCAAAACCTTTATTCGTATAGTTCAGATACACAGCTATTCAGCCGACAACCCGGAGGTTCGGCAGCTCGTCGATCAACACGTGCAATCATCTATAGCTCTCATGCAGGATAAAAACAAAGGTTCCAATTTTGAAAACGAACACAACAAGCAAGGCAATATACATCATAAGTTCGCGTCAGTTCCCAACGAGGGGGCGGCCCCATTTCCAACATCAGAGCAAGCCACCGATTGAGAGGAGGAGGGAGAAGCAGAGGCGCTTAAATTCTAACAGGAGGTGCCTCAGAAAGACCCAAGTCGGAAGTGAGGCTAGGGGGAAAGCTGCTCCTCTAGTGGTTCAGTGGCAGGAGGCAAACATATGTACCCCCTGTACTGGTTCCAACCTCCCCACACCTTATGCCATTTCTTGGGCTTCCCCCACGCACTATACACTGTTTTCTCCCGAAACATGCACCAGTCCATGTTGTCCTTCCACGCATCCAGGGTGGGCGGGCTAGGGGATCCCCACAGTCTTGCAATATCTCGCTTGGCCACCATATTACCTAGGGTCACCCATTGAGTCTGCGCAGCGTCGTAGTCTGTAGGACCCCACACATTCAAGAGACAGCGCCGCGCCTCTGGGTGCAATACGATACCCGTGACCTCCTGCATCACAACGTGAATCCGCTTCCATAGCTCTGCAATCACACCGCACTCCCATAGAATGTGCAGAAAGGAGCCCACCATCCCGCAGCCCCTCTTACACAGCCCATCCTCGGAGAAACCCATATGGACCAATCGGGGGCCAGTGACATAGACTCTGTGGAGTATCTTAAGCTGGACCAGCCGCAACCTGGCGGGGATTGCGACCTCTTTAGGAGAGGAGACAGCGTACTGCCAGTCCTCATCGTCCAGCTCAAGACCGTCTCTAGTCCACTGGTCCCGCACCCCCAGGAGGAGATCGGTACGAACGTTCACCAGCTTTTTGTAGATTATGGAGATTGTGCTCTCCGGCATATGGCCGTCCAGGATCCGGTCCTCCAATGGAGAGGACTCAGGCACCTTTTCCCCCTCAACGAGGACCGACTGCAGCGCATGGCGCAACTGCGCATACCGGAAGTATTCCGTGCCCTCAAGCGCATATTCCGTCCGCAGCTCGTCAAACGACTTAATCCGCCCCTTGGTCAGCATGTCCCCCACCCTGGAGATGCCGATCAGATCCCATTTGTCGAATCCCTTAGAGTGCCAGAGTTTCCCCAGCCTGTCGGAATCATACAACGGAGTGGCGAGGGTGAGCCTATCCTTCCATCCCAGTGAGTTCGTGACTGTCTTCCACACATGCACCGCCACCCTGGTAGGCCCTGTGAGGGACCCAGCCGGGGGCCTCGAATAAAGTGCTCTATAGTAGCCACCACCCCGCAGCAACCACCGGTCCATAGCAAAGCCAGGGCTAAGCGCCGGACCGTATACTCCATGATTGATCGCGCTCAGTTGGGAGGCCCAATAGTATCTTCGGATGTCGGGAAGCGCGATGCCCCCGTCGTACCAAGGGAGCGTTAATTTTGCTATCGCTATACGCGGGCGGCCGTCCCACAGCAGCGAACGCTGTAGACTCTCAACCTCCCGAAAGTAGCTGGCCGGAACCAGCTCCTGGGTGTTATGCAGGGCATAAAGAAAACGGGGAAGAGACATCATTTTGAATAGCACCGCACGGCCAAGGAGGGAAAGCGGCAGCCGCCGCCAGCCCGCCACGTCCCGCCGCAGGCGCGCCAACGGAGGGAGCAGGTTCCTCTCATACCGCACCGTTGGGTCGGCAGAGATATAAATCCCAAGATACAGGAAACCCTCCCGGGCGATCTGGATCGGGCAGTTCCGCGGGGGAACCGGGACGTCTCCACACAGGGCATACAGATATGACTTACCCCAGTTAATGGTTAGCCCCGAATTCCTCCCGAAGGAGGTCAATATGTCGCAGACAACTATAAGGGACCTCCGGGGTGAAGTGAGATAGAGCAGAATATCGTCGGCATAGAGGGAGATGCGGTCTTCGTGATCAGGGGACCATCGAATCCCCCTCACATCTGGGTGCCATCGTATCCAGGCCGCCAGCGGCTCAAGGGCGAGAGCGAACAACAGCGGTGACAGAGGACAACCCTGCCTGGTACCCCTCCCCAGGTCAAAGGGACGGGACGCCCTACCGTTAACCGCGACTTTGGCGAGAGGTCCTTCGTATAACAGCCTTACCCAGCCCACAAATCCGGGCCCGAAGCCGAATTTCGCAAGCGCAGCCCACAGGTATGCCCACTCCACCGTGTCGAACGCCATCGTTGCGTCGAGCGCAGCCACCATGGCCGGCTCCCGCATCGTCCCCACCCTTGCGATCACTCCGTGGATACGCCTAAGATTCAACGCGGTATTACGATGCGGGATGAAGCCAGATTGGTCAGGGTGGATCAGATCCCCGACCACCCTGACCAGCCGATTTGCGAGGATTTTGGTAAGGATCTTCGGCTCAGCATTAAGGAGCGAGATCGGCCTGTATGAGCTGCACCTGTTCCTGGGCTTGCCGTCTTTATGGATGACCACGATCGTTGCCAGGCGCTGGTCAAGCGGGAGGCAGCCCGTCTCCCGCGCCTCCACAAACATAGCTCGCAAATGCGGAGCGATCTTGTCCGGTCGGAGTTTGTAAAGCTCAATTGGCAGGCCATTCGGACCCGAGGCCTTGCCCGGACGCAAAGAACGGATAGCCCCCGCAATCTCGTCGACTGTGATGTCGCCATCAAGATCGTCTCTGTCTATGTCGGAGAGGCAAGGCAGGGCGAGATCGCGCAGGAGCTCACATGAATCCTCCACTGGCCTGTCCGACACGGAGGTATAGACCGTGTGGAAGTAATCCGCAAAGCACTGGACTATGCCATCTGGCTCCGTGACCATGACGCCATCCTCCGTCTCAAGGTCCGGCACAACACGATTGACCCGCTCCTTTCTATCCAGCCACGCGATCAACTTCCCGGCCTTGTCCCCGACGTCGTACAGACGGCCTCGCTGTTCCCTACTCAGGGCTTTGGCCGCATCCGTCACGAGGGCCCTGTACTCCGATTGTTTAAGGCTCAGGTTATGCAGCGCCTCCGCCGTGACCTCCCCCTCCAGAGCCAACTCTAGATCCGCGATCTCCGCCTCAAGCTGGGCGACCTCCGCGTCTCTCCGACGCTTGGCCGCTGTTATCAAGGAGAGGGCCTCACCCCTAATCACTGTTTTGAATGCTTCCCACAAGGACACCGCCGACGTGACCGAGCCGAGGTTTTCTTGGAAATAACGGTCGACCGCCTTCAGTACAGCACTACGAGTCGCAGGGTCCCTGAAGTACCACGGGTTAATTGGGGCCACCCTACCACCCACTCCTCTGCCAACATCCATACAGATCCACACCGGAGAATGGTCGGAAATACCTCGTGCCATGTGCCTGGCCTCAGAAACAAAGGAGGCGTGCGCAGCTAGGGTAAGGACATAATCAATTCTGGAGAGACTGCCATGCGCCCCTGAGTGGAAAGTATATTGTCGTTGTGTGGGATGCAACAGTCTCCAACAATCAACCAGCCGAGGGTATCTATAAAATCAGGAAGCCACTTCTGAGCCCCCCCCGAACTCCTCTGCGGGTGTCTGTCGAGCAGGCCAGAGCCAACCGCATTGAAGTCGCCACCCACCACCAACATTCCCTCTGGGAGATCCAACAATGTCCTCTCCAAGTCCGCTAGTGTAGAGGGCTGCAGCGCAGGGGGGACATAAACCGACACCAGGACCAGCGTCCTGCCCTCCCACCACCCCGCCACTGCCGCAAAGCGTCCCCTATCGTCAACAGTAGTGGAGTCAACCTCGAATGGCAGAGAGGACCTGACTAGTATTCCCGCCCCTCTTGAACCCGAGGAAAACCCGGAGTGTGCAACAAATTTATAGCCTTTACGATTGAGTGCATAGCACATGTTACCAATCAAATGCGTCTCTTGCAATAGGACAATATCAGGGGTACATCGCTTCAGAAATTGCAGGACAATCCCACTCTTAATACGATCCCCCAAGCTATTTACATTCCAACTGAGTATTTTTAGGCCCCTACCCCCCATCCCAACATGTAAGGAGACCACCACCCCCCGCGTGGAACCAGACCCGAGTAACAAAAGCTTGCATCTTTACGCCTTGTATAACCAAAAACAACAACAACCTCAACAACAACCCCCGTCCACCCCCCACCCTGCACCCCTGCGTAAGCTCCAAAGTGCCCCCCAACTTGCAGTGTGCCTGTCGCCCCTTATAACGACTAATCTACAAAAAGAACCCCAGAGGAGGAAAAGGCTCCCATACTGCCCTCGCTACCCCCCGGATTATCAACCTCCCGGAGGAACCGGAGTCCTAGTACTTAAGTCCCGGCTCAATGTTCATCCCCACCACCGTCTGCGCCACCGGCGCGTTCCATGCCAGTCCGTCCTTGGGGCAATGTGTCCAGCCAGTCTCCGACCATGTCAGGTGACTCAAAACAGAAAGTCCGCTCTTCGAACACCACACGCAACCTGGCCGGGAAGAGCATGGCATATTTCAGTCCCATCTCACGTAGCATTCTCTTGACCGCCAGGAAGCCTTGCCGTTGCTTCTGCACCATCTGGGTAAAGTCTGGATAGAAACTTACGGTAGTGTTCTGGAACGGCAGCGGGCCGGCCACCCGTGATGCTTGCAGAATGACATCTCGGTCCCTGAAGTTAAAAATCCTGGCGACAATCGGCCTCGGGGGGGCCCCCACCTTGGGCCTCCCGCCAGGGACTCTATGGGCCCGTTCGACAGTAAAGAACTTACTGAGGCCCTTGGGCGCCAGATGGTTTACCACCAGGTCCTCCACGAACAGGTCCACCGACTGCTCCTCCGAATTTTCCGGGACCCCAATGATGCGCACGTTATTGCGCCTTGCACGGCCTTCGAACTCTTCCAACCGTCGGGCAAAGTGGTCATTTGCCGTCCGCAGGGTACGGACTTCCTGCTGAAGGCCGGAGACGTCGCCCAGGAGGCCGGCAGTCTTGAGGTCCAAGGACTGAACACGCTCATTAGTTTTCCCCAGGTCTGCCCGAACCAGATTGACGTCAATCGATATGGCATCCACTTTATGTGCCAGGGTCTCAAATTGTTGCCCAATCGAGGACTTCATCCCTTCGATGGCCCCCATGATATCCTGCAGGGTTAGTTCTGCGGAGGGAGGTGTCGCGTCCTTCGAGGCCTCCAGTATCGGGCCCGATCCGCCCGGAGACCCCTTCTGATGGGCATAACGGTCCATGTTGTTAGTCTGGGTGTAGCTGCCCCGCCTAGTACTCTTGGGCTTCTGTTTGTCGGCGTCCGATTTAGTCGACATCGCAATCTGCCGTGTAGACAATCTCCTTGCCCATACAGAGTAAACGGCCATGCAACCAGTGGCTGGCACTACGCACGCCCCGTCCCGGGCGCTGTGGAGACTGGAAGGCGAAAGTGAAAGTGAAAGTGAAAACACCTTCCCTCCGCCGACTCTTCCCCAGCCTGGCCGCTGTTGTTCAATTAGTGCACGGGCACTGTGCCAACGCAAGTCCCGGGCACCGTGCGGGGAGTAGGCCACAAACTTCCAGGCGGAACAACTTCGGTCTCCGGTGGGCGATTTCGATCCGGACAGCGGCTCTCGCCTCAGCAACAGCTCCCCTCCAATATTCCGGGCATCAAAAGCAGGATAATAGACAGGATAGCTGCCGAAGGGAGCGAGGGTCTCGGGAGCTCTAGGCTCACGCGGCCATCTTGATCACGCGCTAAGCTCCTCCCTCCCAGGTTTCAAGTTTTTAATGGCCATGGTGACTTCGTCTATGGTAATAGGGGCGGTGAGCAAATCATTCCGTGCATCAGACACCTGGGGTAAAGGCAATGACTGGAGGTATTCCTGTTGAGCGTCCGCATCTAAAGATTCCCCAGAATATAGGTTCTCATAAAAAGTCCCAAAGATCTCAGCTTTGTCCCCGTCCCTATGTGTAATTTTCCCCACAGGGCCCAAAATGCCGCCTATGTATTCTTTCTCCCGCTTGTCTTTCAATTGTCTGGCAAGATGTTTACCAATTTTATTGCCCTGGGTGTATGATAGGTGTCGTAGCTTAAGAAGTGTAAATTCTGCCCTGTTGTTATAAATGGCCCTGAGTTTACCTCGGAGGGCCATGAGACTGCATAGTGTTTGCCGTTTAGGGCTAGCTTTATGGGTACGTTCAAGAACAGTCAATTCAGTCTCTAAGAGCTCTCTCTCGCGGGCACACTGCTTATTCAGTGCCGCGTTGAGGGCAATACACTCCCACCGAATAACCGCCTTCAAGGTATCCCAAGTGGTAAACTCTGAGGTATCTTCTGGCCTGTTAGTATTGAAGAAGTCAGTAAAGACGTTTCTTAGTTTGGAGCAGGATTCCTTGTCGCGAGTAAGTGACGGTGGGAAGTACCACCTGGGAGTGGTCGGGGCATTCCCTAGCCAATTAAGACAAACAGAGAACAAGCTATGATCGGATACTGAGAGGGGGAAGATCTTGGTGTCCTGTAATGCACCCTGCAGAGATTGACTGATAAAGATGTAATCCAACCGGGAGTATGTACGATGGACATGTGAGTAGAACGTGTAGTCTAGTGATTGTGGGAAAAGAGTGCGCCAGGTGTCTAGGAGGCCCAGATCAAGTATGCGTTGTTGTGTCTCCCCAGAAAAGGAGCCCACGTCTGACCGCTGTGGGTATGTACTATCCAGGTCCTTTTGCCATATCAAATTAAAATCACCCATGAGAACTAGCGGGCCTTCTGCAAAGTCTGTCAATTTCCCCAAAAATGCGTGCAGGAAACCCGTCTGACTAGAGTTGGGGGAATATATCGCCGCAAAAGTGCAAAGTTTCCCTCTAAGGCGACCTTTGATCATGACCCAGCACCCATCCTTATCGCTCTGAACTCCCAAAGGTTGGAATTGTGTAGAAGAGTGAAACATAATAGCCACCCCCGATATTTCGTGTGAGCCGAGGACCTATAAATTAGTGGAAAGTGTTTGTGTTTGAGACATGAGTCTTCGGCTCTAGCTAAGTGCGTCTCTTGTAGGGCTACAATGTCGAGGTGGTGGTCCATAATATATTTCCATACTTTGTGGCATTTTTGGGCGGAGTTGAGACCTTTAACATTCCAGGTTCCAATAAGAATCAGCATCACATCACATGAAAAAAAACGACATCTCCCCCCAAGCCCAGATGGTCCCATCGTGCCTCCACCCCAAATCCACTCCTCTGTGGTAGTGTAAGATCAGAGCTCACCGACTGGACCTTCCCAAACTTTTGAAAATCCCCCTGAAGCATTGTTAAAAGGCCGCCACCACCACCCACCCCAACCCCCCCATAAACCCCTAGAAAAATAGGAACAGGTAAAAACAAATAAACAATTCGCACATGACTTGCGGTCCATCTATGGGGTCGGGATGACCCCCTTGAGACCATGGGGGACAACAGGTCCGAGGACCCCGTCCACGCCCATCCCGGCAGGAAGATTGACCAGAGGCGTATTTGTGCGGCTCTTAGAGAAGAAACAGATACAAAAAGACCAGACTTAATGTTAGCCCATGCCCAAAGATGCGCATTAAGAAGGCATTCACATTGGCAAATATAATAATTATCAACATTGCGGAACACAGATGGTATCCGAAAGCTAGAAAAGACTCGAATGATAAGCCCGCTGTGCTATAATCAAAAGGAAACATCATCAATCTTACTTGTAAAGTCTACAACGTCCATGAACCCTCTTGCTTGAGAGCAAGTCTCCGTAGCCTCAGAGACAGGGGCCGCAGCGGGGCACAAGGAAGGGACATTCCTGGCTCTCCCGCCAGCTGCCGGCCCCTGTTGTGTATCAGCGGAGGCTTCTGGGGACATCAGCCATTACTGCGGGTAGGCCGAAGGCTGCGATGTGCAGTCCCCGGAGCTTCCAGCAGACGTTCAGCACCTTCCCCTGCGCGACCAGGCTGAGGGTGATGTAGCTCTTCGGGTGGATTCTCCAGCTTTGCCTTGGGCGGTGACATCGTCTCCAGAGGAAATGCCTAGCAGATCCAAGCCTTCCTGGAGATCGGTGATATGGTGTCGTTTATTCTGGAATTCAAAGCTGAGCCCAAAGGGATAGGTCCATCTGTACCTGATCTTGTCGTCTCGCAGCTTAGTGGTAACGGGTCTGAGCAATTGTCTCCGAGCCAAAGTCGATGGCGTGACATCCTGGTAGATGGTGCAGGAATGATCTTGGAATGAGATGGACTCATTAGCCCTGGCCGCCTGAAGAACAGCCTCCTTGACCCTATAGGAGTGGAATTTTGCCAGGACATCGCTCGGCCGTTTCTTCTCTCCCTGTTGTAGAGACTCCACTCAATGGACTCTGTCCAGTTTTATTTTGAGAGACTGTGGAGACAAAATCTCAGAGAAGAGACCTACCACAAAGGCCTCCAGATCTGGCCGTTCAGCGCCCTCCTCCAGGTCTCTGATGCGTATATTATCCTGCCGAGCCCTGTTCTCGAGATCCTCTGCCTTTAGTTGCGACTGGAGTAATTGTTCCTTAAGTGAACGCACATCATCCCGGAGTTCGGTAGAGAGTTGTTCTTGCTCCTGGTGGTGGGCTTCGAGGTCAAGAACCCTAGTGCCGACGGAGTCCACGTCCTGTTGCAAGGAAGACAGACGGACTGACAGGTCGGAGCGTAGTTGGTCAATGGAGGATTTGATGTCTTGGCCAATGTCCTTGCGTAATTCGGATTTGAAGTCTTGAAACATGGTCAAAAGATCTGCTTTTGTAAGAGCCATAGTGACAGCGCCTGCGTCTCCCCGTATCGTCGATCGTGGTTCCGCGGTCGAGAAAAAATCTGAGACCCTGTTGGGAGTCTTGGCTGTGGTCTTCTTAGGCGGCATACAGCGCCACCTTCAGAATTGCGTCGGCGTAATTGAACTCAGAGCACTAGGTTCTGATTGGGGGCGACCTTACGTGGCGTCTAGTGAGTCATCCTCCTTGTCACGCAATCTTGCGCCGTGCAGTCTGCGTAGGGGCCCTCTCAGTAATTCAGCCCGGTAGCCCCCGAGGACACAGAGGTGCCACCACCGCGGCGTGGAAGTGGAAGGGTCAAGTGTGCATCTGGGCCCTTCGTGTACCGCCGAGGGTCAGCTCCTGTGGACAACCGCCGCAGTGAGTGCATCAAGGTGACAGCCAGGCCGGTCGATAATGAGCGCTGGTGGTCCCACAGAGTGGGGAAGATGCAAGAGCCCAGTGATGTCGGGCGGTGGCGTGCAGCAAGCCCCAATCCCCCAGGTCAAGGCTAGTGTGTTACCTCAATGCCCAGCGAGGAAGAGCCATTGGTTGCAGCGTTCAGAGGGGCCTTTGTATCTTAAGCCAGCAATCGGATCCGGGCAGCAGGCAATGGGCGCGAAGTTCAGCCGCCATGAGCTGCAGCGCGCCCGCCATCTTAGAGTCAGGCACTCGTGAGAAAAGCAAGGTTCAGCAGAGTTAACCAGAGAGGAATGCTAGCGGTATTGCCCCCAGGTTGTCCAGCACTTGCCTCTCATGCTGCTATCCAATTGAGGGGACTTGAGCCTTCACCAATGACGCGCAATCGGGAGCCGCCACAAAGGTCCTGCCACCATTTTCATCCAGCGCGTCTTCCACCGATCAGCCAGCAGAGACAAATTCAGCAACTCCCAGGGCGATCCACACCCGCCGCCACTCTCCGCCGGTGCCTCACATGCTCACCCTTCTGCAATCTTCATTTACGGTGAGTGAGAGTCACCGCAACCGCTGCGATCCGCACCGAGACAGCGCGTGGACCGGGAGCCGAGACGGGTTACGACCGTTCGGCCATCTTGCCCGGCCACGCCCCCCGTTTTAAATATTTTTAATGCACAGATACCTGCTCCTCTGAACTGAAGTTCAAAGATTTTCCAGAGAAGAGGAAACTACAATGCACGTTCACAGTGAGTTAGTGATCCACAAGCTGTCAGCACATGCATGGACACACCCACCCCGAGCAGTGCCCGCTCCACCTGTGACTGATACAGAGGGAGGGGTCCAAGATCCAGTCTGTTCTCAGGGTACAGCCCCTAGATAATTCGGAAGTCTCCCTTCCTCTTTTCTATCGGAGCCTCCCTCGGGAGGTGGTAGGTGATGCCTCTGCCTAAAAGATCACATTACCCACGTGACTCCTGAACAGTTACATTTAGAGAAGGATTAATATGGATTCGGAATGTCAGTTTCCATTTCAGATTTTTTTTAAATAATGAAACACAACAACATTTATAATACGTAGCAAATTGGTACACAAATGGCGCGAGGGTAGGAATGAATGAAAAGACACATTACTGCACCATCAGCAGAGGGAAAGAGGTAACAGGGTTGGGAGTGGGTAGGAGGAGATGGAGCTTGTGAAAACACAAGCACTTGTATGGAGTGTTCCAAGACAAAGAAAAAAAAGTTGCTCCCAAAATGGGAGCAGTGGATAGATTCAAGTACTTCTCCCATGCTCTGAGGGAGGGCTAAAAGCACATGCATGCCATGGACAAATGGGTACAAAGTATATGAGAGCGACAATAGAATGAGCAAATAGTCAGCGTTTGGGCGGGCTGAAGCCACAGACTGAAAACAACATGTCTGTCTAGCCGAGACCTAAGAAGTATAGGTACCCTGCCCTGAACACTGGATCAATGTCCCAGGTCTCCTGAAGTAAAACTATGTGGTTCTTATCAATATAGCTGCACTATTCTGGGTCACTTATTTTAGATTTCAGCCCCTGAAACATTCCATAGTATGGTTGACACCAATGCTTACACCTGCAATCACCTCCACATCTATAGTGAACTCTGCGGCTACCTGACCCTTATTCCAAAAACGAGCCTTGGATGTAGTCATAACCCTCTTTTTGCCCTTATCCCATCCCTGGGCCTAAGTTGAATTGCTGGTGGCTACTAGAGTGTCTAGTACTTCAGGTTGTGCCCGAAAATCAGTGTCAATTATTAGACACTAAATTTAGACAGGCAAAGCCTTGAGTAGGGCTCAACTCTTCCCCCAAATTTGATGGACCGGCAGTGCATATGATCCCACCACCAGAGATCCCTTAGCTAGTGTCTCGATAGACATTGTGCTTTTGTTAAATACTTTAGATGCTAATTCGCTAGAAAAAATCCAAATTAGAGGTGGCAGGTTTTAGTTAGTAATCATTCTACATCAAAAAGAGTAGGAGAGGGAGTTCATTTTCCTCAGGCCTTGCTATACTGGTCGGCATGTTGGTCCCTGACCAGCTTGCTCTGCTACAACTGGGTTATCAGGGGGGTTGACTTGCAAAAGTATGTTTGAGCCATTGTTCACTTTTGTCCTTTGTTCTGAGGCAATGAAGCCCTCAACTAGATCTTGACTTACAAAACATATCCCTATATGGTTATATGGTCAAATGGTGACTATGGATTGGCAAAATACTGAATATCCACTATATCTTCCCTTATCACTGATCTACAATTACGTATATTACTAAGCCAATGGATGACCCTATTGGTCAAGCCAGAACTCCTTGGATTCTTGCATTGCAAGAGGTAACCTTGGTACGTTTAACATGTAAATTACCCTTGTCTGCAATGTACCACGCAAATTGTTGCTCAATGTACCTTGAGGGAATTCCAGGTTTATATTCATGCTGTCATAGAGGAGTGGAGATGCCCCCATAGTGGATAATTGGTCCTAGGGTTTAGTACGCCTTACATTTGTTTATCCTTCAGGCACTAAGAAGCCTTGCCCCCGAACGCATGCTGTAAGGCCAGCTTTGATTTGATCTCGCTCTCTCTTTCTTAATAGGCAGTGAAAGGGGTGGGGTTACCTATTGCACAGACACCCTTTGGCCCATCACTCACTGCTGGCTTAAGTTGTTGAGAGTGGAAAGAAGACCTTGCCTCTTCTTGATTGGCTTTACACTTATGTAAATTTGGCAGTATATTTGCCATCAGCGTGCTCAACACAGCCACCTCATCGTTCAGCATCTTGGTCATCTTACGGATGATCTCTTTCAGACCCTTTATCTCGTCCTTTGAAGAAGACCCATGAGATTTAACTTCGACCCTCCAATCTAGTGGTGACCCGACATCATTTGCAGTGCCCAGCTGGCCGTTTGCATCCTTCACATCAGCAATTTATGAAACTCGATTCCTATTTTTGCAGACCACGTCCCTATTTAGAACCTGGAGCAAAACGTCCTTCAGCTTCTGGGAAGTCAATGAACCCAATCGACTGTTTACAACATCAACAGCTTTACCAAAATGGACATCAGTGTTTACCACGGTATTGCAGGGGTTTGCGTTGATTTTTAATTGAATACGATTTCATGTTGCCCTTCTGACCCCTTTCTGGTGTTGGTTTGCCCTTGGCATTGGTAGACAAAAGATCATTAACCTCTTCAATAAGGTAGTCTATTTCGTCTATTGAACAGTTATCAGGTTTGTGACTTAAGCGTCTTTTGGCCTTCCCTGAATCAAGGGGCTTGTCTGCAGCTTTACGTTTGCCCATATAGGTGCCAATTACGATCCGGTAAAAAAAATAGCCCGTACGACTCGTATCCGGTCTTTTTACCGTACGAATCGTACAAGTGCCGTACAAACTGGCAATTACGATTCGCATGGGAAAAAGACCATACGAATCGCATTAGGAACAATTCCCCACACGTCCTCGGGTCGGAAATTGTGTCCGACACGTCCCCGGACGATTTACCGTACAAATGTGAAAAGTCTAGTCCGACCGCTGAATCACGATCCATCCCATGAGTCCGATGTTACAACCGGATGCAAAACACACCGTCCGCACCGAACACCGATAGCAACAATGGAGACATGTGCCCGCATATGCGCCGAACACCCCCCCAGCCCCCGTACGTTCGAGTCGGACCCCCACCCGTGCATGTACACCCGTGTACGTGTCCTACCCCCCGTGTATGTACACCCGTGTACGTTCGAGTCGTACCCCCGTGTATGTACACCCATGTACGTGTCGTACCCCCCGTGTATGTACACCCATGTACGTGTCGTACCCCCGTGTATGTACACCCGTGTACGTTCGAGTCGTACCCCCACCCGTGTATGTACACCCGTGTACGTTCGAGTCGTACCCCCACCCGTGTATGTACACCCGTGTACGTTCGAGTCGTACCCCCACCCGTGTATGTACGGTGCGGACCCCCCCAGCCCCTGTATGTACGCGCCGACCCCCCCCAGCCCCCGTACGTTCGAGTCGTACCCCCCGTGTATGTACACCCATGTACGTTCGAGTCGTACCCCCACCGGTGTATGTACACCCGTGTACGTTCGAGTCGTACCCCCACCCGTGTATGTACGGTGCGGACCCCCCCCCAGCCCCCGTATGTACGCGCCGACCTCCCCCAGCCCCCGTACGTTCGAGTCGTACCCCCTGTGTATGTACACCCGTGTACGTTCGAGTCGTACCCCCACCCGTGTATGTACACCCGTGTACGTGTCGTACACCCCGTGTATGTACACCCGTGTACGTTCGAGTCGTACCCCCACGCGTGTATGTACGACCCATACCCTCACCCGCGTACGTATGGAGCGTACCCCCACCCCAACAGTGTAAGTACGACCCGTACACTCACCCGCGTACGTATGGAGCGTACCCCCCACCCCAACAGTGTAAGTACGACCCGTACCCTCACCCGCGGACGTATGGAGCGTACCCCCCACCCCAACCGTGTATGTACAACCCGTACCCTCACCCGCGACGTATGGAGCGTACCCCAGGCCCCAACACCAGCACCTCCACACAACATCGCGCATGTACGAGTCGTACCAAGCCAGACACAAGGACAGCACTGTACAACAAAATGCCCGAAGTACACACCGTACACACGCTAAAAACACACGTACACAACCAGGACAAAGCAAAACAACACAAGAATACACCATTCGAATGGCACAAAGCCACTAAACATGTCCAACAAGCTCAAAAACAACACAATCACTGACCTGCAACTGCCAAAATCCAAAACATAGGCCCAAAACACAACCACTCCTTATAACACACCCACCCAAAGTTCAAACACAGCCACACCCACCAATGGACCAATATAAAGGGCCCACACACACAAACCATGAGCCTTTGCAGCAGACTTACTGCTGCCAGACCCCACAGACAACCTATAGCACCATACTTGAACCTTTACTACACCTTACACTTGCACACCTTCACACACCCACCTTCACAAACACCCCCTCATCACATTCACACACACACCTGCACAACCACACCTACACACCCACAACCATCCACACCCCCCCCACCATCCACACCCACACCCCTCACCATGCCCACTAACAAGAATCCAAAGTTCACTAGCCGAGAGTTGGAGGTCCTTGTCGATGAAATCCTCAGAGTTGAGCCACACCTCTTTGGAACATTGGTCAGACAGACCACCATTACAGAAAAAACATCCATGTGGCAGACCATCGTCGATGCTGTGAATGCTGTTGCGGACACCAGAAGGACCAGGCATGAATGCCAAGCCAGGTGGTACGATCTGCAGAGGAGGGTCCGAGCCAAAATGACGGACGAACACAAACCAGGCCAACGTCACTGGAGGAGGGCCACCCCGCAGACCCGTACACTACCATCCCTGGGAGGAGAGGGTGATGGCCATACTGCCGGTGGTGGCAGTGGACGGATTAGACGGACTCCGAGACCCGGGTGAGTACACAAACAACTCACCTCACATGGGGGGAACGTCATCCACAACCAAACTCACAAACAGGCACGCAACCACCCCATCGCATGACTCAACCACACTCCATGAACACGCACATGCCACTAGCGCCACCATGCCCCATGCACCCAGCTGGACAATGTCAAGTCACAGGCCACAGAAAACACCAACACAAGACCCGGTAACCCGGATGGCGGGAGTGTGGGCCCCAAAAATCACATAGTGCAACTCAGAAGCAGACAACAATGCCCTCTGCCCATATGGCCTAAGTCACAGCCAGACAAACACTGTGTCCCCACACAGGAAAGACTCGCCAGCAAATGGCGGACGCCTTGCATCAACACATGGGGGTGACGGCACGTTCTTGCACATGACAGCAGCTAATGAACAGCCAACACTGTGAAAGAGTGGCAGCACACACCACCACAGCAGCAGTGCAGACACACTCACTACACCCAATGGGTGCCTGGAGATCAGAAACAAACTCACATCAACAAGCCAAGGGCCATTCAAAGATCTGTGAACAGTCTGTGCCCAGGAAGCTGGGCTGAGGTGACAGAGGGAGACACACAGAGGGAGGGAGAGGGGGACAGAGAGGGAGGGAGACACAGGGAGACGGACAGAGGGAGGAGGCTGACACACGGAGGGAGGGAGAGGGGGACAGAGAGGGAGGGAGACACAGGGAGACGGACAGAGGGAGGAGGCTGACACACGGAGGGAGGGAGAGGGGGACAGAGAGGGAGGGAGACACAGGGAGACGGACAGAGGGAGGAGGCTGACACACGGAGGGAGGGAGAGGGGGACAGAGAGGGAGGGAGACACAGGGAGACGGACAGAGGGAGGAGGCTGACACACGGAGGGAGGGAGAGGGGGACAGAGAGGGAGGGAGACACATGGAGACGGACAGAGGGAGGAGGCTGACACACAGAGGGAGGGAGAGGGGGACAGAGAGGGAGCGAGAAAGGGACACACAGGGAGAGCAAATCAGCCTTGTGGGGTGTGGGGATATCTACTCGTCAGCAGGTGGACTGCTTGCATGTAGACAAGGGTGGCCAGTGCCAGAACTCCCCCTCTTCTCCATGGCAAAACACAGGGCCATGTCACAACCTGTGCACGAGCACAACGACAGCTACCTGCATCATATAAGTGTGTGGAACCACTCCATGTGCACACGTACAGTGCTACACGGAAGGCGCCAATGCATGGCTCGCCACACCTGCCCACTCCACTGCTGACTGCTGTCACAATTGACGCAGCAAGTAAGACTGTGCCACACATAGGTAAAGTCTCAAAAGCTGTGGCCAAGGGACATACCCATGCACAAGTGCACTGTCAGTGGAATGCAAGACACATACAAATTCCCAGAGGAAATGTGCCAACTTTCAAAACAAGGAAACATGGATGTTGCATGGAACAAAATTAACATTGTCTCTCTCACACACAGGTCAACGTCGTCGATCACCCCCCAACACTGGGGGGGAAGACACACAGGATCCGGCTCGGCGGGATGACGGAGCCACCGGCAGCGACGACTCTCACCACTCTGTGGACGAACCCGACCCCGACCAACCTGGCCCCTCTGGTGTCCAACGACCTGCAGCACCTGCGTCAGGTACAACTGGGCCAACCACCACCCCCACTCCTGCCACATCCCAGGAGACACCCAGGATCCCTGCCCCACCACCACAATGCAGCCAGGCTGGCCAGGAGGGACACGGTGTCCCGGGCACCCAGGAGGAGGCAGGCGATAACGCCAATGACACCCCTCAGGGGTCCCGGAGACCCGATGTGCCCACAAGGGCAGGCCAGGCGCAAGTGGGCAGGGGTGGTGGGAGTAGAGGACGGCGGAGGCGCGAGCCTGACCAGTTGGCTGGGGAACCGGTATATTCCCATGTCCGAAACATCCTGGACACATACCGGCAGGACACCACGGGCATGGCCCAGGTTGTGTCCATCCTCGAGGGGATCAAGACCCAGCAGGCCCAGCAACATGCGGAGCAACATGCCTGTCTACTGCAACACCAACGGAGGATGGAGGACAGACAGGCTGAGCTCGTGACGGTGTTCACGGGAATTCACAGTACACTCCGTTGGATGGCCGACAACATGGGCAACCCTCCCTGTGCCATCAGGCGTAGAACATCACCACCCACAGGGAGGGATGAGGAGGAGGAGGAGACATCCGATGGAGCATCCCAAACATCGTCACGGCCTGCTTCTGAGGGTCCCCGCAGGAGGGCGGGTGGTCCACGGAAAAGACCGTGAGGGTTGGCGCAACAGCACCATCTCCCAGGACACCTGGCCTGGCACCTGGCCCACTGGAGCAACAGCAGCACAGCATCAGACATTCTCTGCCACATGGACTTGCCGGGCACTGACTGACCAATGTTGACAAAGACTGTGGCATGGACTCTGAGGATTTCAAATGGCAAGGACACCAACTCCCCAAGTGAACTTTGGATTCCACACACCCGGAATGCCCCTCATGTCAAACCCCCCCCCCCACCCCAATCAAAATAAAAAGTCACACCATAAAGAGAAGATGCCTACTGATTGCATTATTACCTTACATGTGTCTTGTAAAGTCTAACTATGCCAGAGTTCTCATTTGACTTCAACCATCCACACCCTGGGGCCTGAGTCTGGCACAGGACACACATGTGTCACATTGTATTAGGCAAGACAGACATGGAGCACCATACACACCCGTGATGGGCCCAACCAGCTGAGGGGGTGGCCGCACAACCGTGCCGACAGACATATTGAGTACAGCGTCAGCCATGCGCAGAGGTCAGGGATCATGTGGAGTGTCCTGGGGGGCACCCAGGTATGTGTGGACAGGTGGCAGAACCATGTCCTGCAAGCTTGAGTCAGGTGGATGCAGTGAATGGCCAACGTTGGATGCATGGGGATGGTACATGTCACAATACCCACACAGTCATGGACTACATGCACAATACAGAGTCTAATCCCACACAAACAGCTTGCATCTTGCTACTCTACACATAGACACATAGCCACTATCACGGAAAACCATGCCAGACATGCCGGATGCACCGTGGCAACACACCAGCATTGACTGAGAAGAGGCACCTTGGAGGCTTAGGGACACCTTTATTAGTCATGTATTCGGGATTGCAGAGGCAACTCGGAGTACACATGAACGGGTCATGTGGAGTAACATGTGGGTCCAACACTGGAACCCCCCTTCTGCAGCCCAAATGCGTGATAGCCATGGAACTGGCACACAAGTGTCGGCTAACAGCTAAACACCCCCTGCTGCTCACGGAGAGACTGCCATACACCATTGATCCGCTGATGTGGAAGTCCCACACCATGTCAAGCCAAGGCAAACCGTATGTGTCCGAGGGCAGTGTAACACACATTGATGCCATCATCACATTCCACAATCCCATCACTGATGACTGTCAACAAGTCTGACCATCTATTCAGGTGTACCCAGCTGCATGTAATGTGTACCATGGTGATGCAACATGTGTGCAGAGGAACCAAACATCGACAGGGGCAGTGTGCATACATCGTGAACAACTGCCACACCCAATACTCCCCTGATGCATCCCTTACCCTAAGGAGACTTCCAAACGTGTCCGTGCCTGTAACGCTGAGTCAGCACACGATGACGTGTCCTTGAGGAATAGCAGTGCCACAACAATGCAACCAGCAGACGGCATGCGCAAGTACCTGGGGATGAGAGACACACCAGAAGTCAGCCACAAAAAGCACAGCCACTTGCATGTGCATGTACTCGACACATGTAAGGATGACAACATGCCAGGTCACAATTATGACTGGGGAAATACACATCACTGCCACCATCACTCCAGTGACACATCCACACACTCCTCTGACTCACGTGGCATACATGCAGTTGGACACACACATCGCAACACATGCCACATGGGGACCAATGCGTGCACACACAGACACTGGTACTCACCACTAAGCAAAGAAGTCGCGTATGAGCCGAGTCCGGATGTCCTCTTGCGGAACCACGTCCTCCACATCACTAGCCCCATTGCCAAGACCTTCGTCCTCCACGGGTGGATGGTCCTGATCATCTTGATCCAGGATGAGTGGCACAGCTTTCTCAACTGCCATGTTGTGCAGCATGCAGCAGACCATGAAGATTTTGCAGACCTTCACCGGGGCATATGGGAGCGCGCCGCCGGTCTTGTGGAGGCATCGGAATCGGCTCTTCAGGAGGCCAAACGTCCTCTCTATCACTCGCCTTGTCCGGCCATGGGCGGTGTTGTAGCGGAGCTGGGCCGGCGTGATGGGGATGCGGAGAGGTGTGATCAGCCATGGCATGTTGGGATAGCCAGCGTCCCCTACATGGAATGCACATGGACATAAGTAGGACAGGAGAAGCGATCGTGCTGGAAGTCTACACAAAATACAGGACAGACAGACTGTACCCACCAACAACACATGCTCGTTCGTTGCGCAGCTGCGTCATCATTTCAGGCATCCTGCTACGCCTCATGATGTAGGCATCGTGTGCTGATCCTGGAAAACGAGCACAGACATGTGAAATCACCATGTTGGACAGACACACCACAAGGGCATTGATGGAGTGGTAGTGCTTGCGATTCCTGTACGCTACCTCCTGTGCCTGTGGTGGTACAAAAGCCACATGTGTCTCATCTATGGACCCAATGACATGGGGCATCCCTCCCAGGGCATAGAATCCACGCTTGACCCCAGTCAACATTTCAGGGGTTGGGAAATGGATGAAGTCATCCAGATGAATCAACATGGCCTCTAAGAAATCATGCAGCACACGACAGAACATGCTCTGGGACATGCCACCAACATGAGCTATGGTATTTTGAAAGGTACCCGTGGCAAGAAAATGTAGGGCTGCCATTCCCTTCAGCTTGGGTGTCAGTGCCGTAGGATACCTGTGCAGCGGTTGCAGGTGTGGTGCCAGTCTCGCCGTCAACTCCAGAATCAACCGTTGGGGGAAGCGGTAGCACCGGATACAGTCATTCTCCCCCATGGCAGCCAAGTCCGGAATTGGTCGGGGAAGAGGCGGCGCTCTGCAGTAATTTGGAAGTGACAAGGAAGAGTGAGTGCACCACAACAACAATTTATTTGTACAGAGCACATGTTAATCTGTCAATACACATATGCTACATACGGAGTCAGGTATGTGCCACATGCCCTGGACACGTATGGCTGCCAGGTGACACTCCTACCAAGACCCAGCTACACACGGAGATTGTGAACCTCCACATGCCATGGCATGGGATTGGCTGTGTCCCAGTGTAAGTGAACAGCCAGACGCAAGACAGGAGTGACATACATCCACACATCAGCAGAAGTAGGATGTCGATTGCAGAGACTGGTAGCGGAACACTAGGGCCACAGGTCACATGACATTACACTAGGACAGCCCACACACCTTGCCATGAAGGTGTACATGTGAAGACTCACCACACATTCATAGAGAGGATGCAGACATGTCCTTGTTACGCTACTCCGTGTCCCATGCATACATACGCACCTCACATCCGATACCACTTGTGGCCTGGTGTGCGGAACAGTGTGCCATGTCAATCTACACACACACACATGTTGGTTGCTGCAACAGCTGCTGCTTTTGAGGGAGCTCCAACATCAAGCTAATGGGAACCCCCCACACATACATGACATAGTCACATCGTGCACCGTGGGTAGTGACATGTCAGGTGTGGTAACCCCTGTACCGGGCCTCAGGGGACACTCCTGTGTGTTGTTCCGTGCCATGCCAGTGACGCTCATCCCAAGTGTGCAGTACGACATGCACACATGTCAAAGGAGTCAAGGGCATGCCTGGAACACATTGCACCGTCACACATTACATGTGTACACATCTCATCATACATCTGGTGCCTTCTCGACTCAGGAGTAATGTGCCACATCACAGCCTTTCACACCTGTGCCCCACACATGTAGTACTGGCAGACAATGCCTTGATGTCCATCCATGGACAAGTATGTCAGCCCTATTCCTTCCTGTGTGCTGCCTGTCACCACTGTGATGTGTGAAAACCACCGTACTTTCGCAAAGAGGGCCTGTGTACGTTCCCGTATCACTATGGGAGTGCTGCCGTATGTGTACCGGTACTGATGGTGAGCGTACGCACGTGTCTACGGTCCGTACCACTATGGGTGTGCTCGCGTATGCGTACTCATGGTGGTACGGAGCGTACACACGCCTGTACGTTCACTATCACTATGAGTACGCATACGCGAGATCACCCATAGTGATAGTGAACGTACGCACGCGTGTACGGTCCGTACCACTATGGGTGTGCTCGCGTATGCGTACTCATGGTGGTACGGACCGTACACACGCCTGTACGCTCACTATCACTATGAGTACGCATACGCGAGAACACCCATAGTGATAGTGAACGTACGCACGCGTGTACGGTCCGTACCACTATGGGTGTGCTCGCGTATGCCTACCCATAGTGATAGTGAGCGTACATGCGTGTGTATGGTCCGTACCACTATGGGTGTTCTCGCGTATGCGTACTCATAGTGATAGTGAGCGTACAGGCGTGTGTACGTTCCGTACCACCATGAGTACGCATACGCGAGAACACCCATAGTGGTACGGAGCGTACACACGCCTGTACGCTCACTATCACTATGGGTACGCATACGCGAGCACACCCATAGTGGTACGGACCGTACACGCGTGCGTACTTTCACTATCACTATGGGTGTTCTCGCGTATGCGTACTCATAGTGATAGTGAGCGTACAGGCGTGTGTACGGTCCGTACCACCATGAGTACGCATACGCGAGAACACCCATAGTGGTACGGAGCGTACACACGCCTGTACGGGCCGTTGATATGCATTTGGGGTGCCCTAGGGCCCCGGAACGCACCGTACCTGTGTGTGAAGCTCCAAATTACATAGGGGACACATGAGGGACAAGTATAAAGGCCTACATGCATGCTGGTTGTCATGGAGACCAAGTTTAAAGTTAGAATTTGTTCCGGAAGGTGCACAGCAGAAGTCAGTTGGAATGAATCTACTTTGTTGCAATGTGTTTGTGGAGTTGACATCATGCTGAAGAAAAAAAACACAATAAGAACCCACTGACTGTGCTAGGTTTGAAGGGATTGGAGGAAACATAGGATGCAAATGTGAGTGACCAATCACTCTGTACTCCTGTGCATGAAACAGGCCAGCAAGGCAGATATAAGGCAGTCAGGTCCCATGAGGGAGCACTTGCCTGCACATCTTTGTATTCCACGACCCAGCTGCTGCTACTGATTCCCTGGAACCATGTCAAGGGCTGTGGAGAGGTCACAGCCTTTCACCCTGGAGGAGAACCTGGCTTTGCTGGATGTGATCCTCCCACAGTACCCCCTGCTGTATGGGCGACCAGGGTATCAGGTGAGTGCAGAGTCCACTGGCACAGACTGTGTCCCTTTCTTGTGACTATGACTTCTGGCATTGTGTCCAGGTGTGACACACATGCTATGTACTGTAGGGGGGGTCCCAGGGGGGGAATGCCTGATGTCTCCCAGCCAGAGCATGCTGTGGTGCATGTCTGCCGTCCTCACTAGCATGGTGTTTACTGTGACAATCACTGCATGGTGCATGCCACATTCTGCCTGTCTTGTCCTCCTGGGAATGTAGCCTCTACAGTCCTCATGTGATTCTGTGGTCAGCCCAGTGTGACAGGTGACTGTACCCACAGATGTGTGTTAGTTCTGTGTACCTGTGCTGAGAGTGTCCACATGATGTGTTCGTACCCTGGACATCGGTGTGTGTGTAAGTCCCCTGTCATGTGGGTGGGTGCATATGTGGAGTGTAGCACCCCAGTTGCATGAGGGATGGATATACCCTGGCCATGTGATGTGAGCAGGGAGCAGTGCTGTGTGTCTGACGTGCAGAGCCAGCCCCACACCTGTGAGCACCCCCCAGTCTAGTGGACACATGTGCAGAGTGAGGTATGTCGCTGCATTTGGCAATGGCAGGTGAATGTCCTGTGCCTGTGTGTGTCTGTGTACTCTGCTGCGGTAGCGTCAGTGGCCTGTGGCATGTGACTGCTTAGAGGTGCTGCACATTATCCTGGTGTAGCTTGTGATGCACAGTGTGAGCCTAGATCATTGATTGTGTAGTTGCTCTCATTCCACCTGTGTACTTTCAATGGCACGTACTGCTTTTGCCCTTCCCCAGAGGATCATGTCCCTATGACAAAGGTGCAATGCGTTGGATGCATACTATGCCTTGTTGTAAACAGCAAATGTGTTCTAATATGTGTCCCTGTGACATGTGCCAGGTGTATTGATGTAGTGTCACTTGTTCATCCTCACAGGTAGGCGCCTCTGCCAAGGAGCAGATATGGCTGACCGCCGTCAGCGCCGTGAGGAGTGCGGATGGTTGGAAGCGGCGCCTGTCCCAGGTGAGGAAACGCTGGCAGGATATCCGGTGCTGGACGCGGAGGATCGCACGGGTCCTGCTGGGGGACTCACCTGAGAGCCATAAGAACCGCGGGTGCCGCCGACTGACCCACATCCACAAGCGTGTGCTGCCGGTGGTATTTCCAGACTTGGAGAGGCGCTTACAGGAGAAGCAGCAGCAGGAAGGGGGTAGGTACATGTGTGTTTGTTGTGTTTCACCAGCATTTGTAAGTGCACAGTTGCATGGATACACTGCCAGGGTTTAAAGGTGCTGTGCAGATCCAGTTACCCACAGTATAGCTGTGCTCTCCTGCCTCCCTTCCCCTCCTTGCAATGTGTTCCCTGGTCTGTGTGTAGTCACTCCTTCCCAAGGTAATGTAGGTTGGCGCTTTCTCCACGTGAACTATGCCTGTAGCATCATGTGTGGGGGTGGTGTGTAACAGGTTTGGGGACCTTGCCTGTGCCCTGTCCAGTTCAGTACATGTGGGTTCCATGTCAGTTGGCACTGATGCAGAGTCCAGACATGGGAGTTAGTCTCACAAGTGTCATGCCTTACAGCGCGCATGTCCTATGTTGTGGCCTGTGACATGATGTGCATGAGTGTGCGATACGCATAGTGCAGGGATGGTGGCGTGTGTTGCAGTCATTCCCATTCAGGACCATGGTGTTGTGTTGCCACTACTGTCCCCTGGGGCATATTTTCATAGGTGTCATGTGTGTCATCACAAAACGTGGACACTCTCAGTGTCTACAGCATAGGTTGTGCTCTGTGCCATTGTCCCCTGGCACCATGTATATTGACGTGAAATGTAGTACAAGTGTCCACTGTACAGCCTGACCTGATTTTCCTTGTTCGTAGTCACAGTGGCCAGTGCCTGTGTGTCTTGTTACAATCATCTGATGATGGCCATTTGTACATGATTATTTGGACAGGCGCACCTCGGGTATTTGGCGTCCAATCTTGCATTTATGCATCCCCTGTGTATTTCACCCAGACTAAGAGATGTAAGTGACACCTGTGTCTCAACAAATTGTCTCATGTAGGGGGTGGTTGGTGCGGGCCAAGCCTACATGTCAAAACCAGAATTCTCCTTGCTAGGTCTGGCCAGTGTGTGATGTTTGTTTGGACATACACTCAAGGTGCAGTGAGCCAGTCATGTTGGGCATGTTTTCAGTATTACCTATGCAGCATGTGCCTCAAGTTCATGGATTTGGTCCCTCCTCATCCCTATTGTCGGCAACGCTGTGTGGTGCAGATGCAGTGCTGGATTGTCCCCAGGGCCTGGCTCCTACGTCAAACTCCATTTCATGTCATTTGCTATTGTGTCATGCTCTCCATGGATTTTCATTGGCATGGTGGGTCAACCAACTGTGTGTTGCATGCCCTACATCTGTACCTTGTTTTGTAGATGTTACTGAACTTTCTTTGCAGGCTATGCACTGTAACCTATGTAGATTGGACTCATGTGACATGGCACATTGAGTGGTACAGAGGCGGAGGAGAGTGAGGCCGAGGACCTGTCCACTGGCACCACCGAATATGAAGCGGACGGGTCCGAGGATGATCTCTCCGAGTGGGCGGAGGCTGCACCACCAGCTGACAGCGGAACAACATCGCACCCCGCCCCCTCCATTGTCATCAGCCGCCTCCCACTTGCTCGTGTCCCTTCCCAACGTCCACGGTCACCACATGTCTCCTTCCTGCCAGGCACCGCACCCCCTGCCCCTGTCTCCACTGCTGCCGCCAATGCCGAGTCTGTGGACATCCAGCGGCAGTTGCAGGTTGGTCAGGCTGCGATGCTTAATGTCCTCCATGGCCACAGCCAAGTGCTGCACAACATGGAGGCATACTTGGAGGGCATTTTTTCGTCGCAGGCTGACCAACGCCAGTTGCTGAGGTCCATAGACTCGACACTGACTGCAGCAGTGGGTCTCCTGCAGCGCTACGTCCCACCCCCTACCCCTGCCCCATCCACACTTCCCACTCCCATGCCTGTCCCACGTACACCCAGACGTCAGCATGCACCCACCACAACAGACACAGGCACCACACCAGCAGGGAAGGTCATACGCACACCTCCTGGCACGCACACACAGGGTGAAGTAGGCACACCCACTGGGTCGGAGGGCAAACGTAAGACACGCAGCCAGAGTGGGAGTCCGCATTCCACCCAATCCACTCCCTCCAAATCCCCTCCCCTCAGCTCTCCTGGCCACATATCCGGCAAGGACTCCTTCATGGCCGCTCTGTCCCTGAGCCCAAGGTCAAGGGAGTCCCCGGTCAGAGGGGCGTGGCTAACTGGCCACAATGGCGGTCGCAAGCCTGTAGAGCTCCATCGCAAATCCCCGAATTATCCTGTGCAGAGAAATCCTACGGCGCTGCCTTCGAGCAAAAAGACGGCGGAACGGAGGTGCGGTGCAGCGGGAGTGCCGGCGAGCTTCCGGAGAGCTGCATGTGAAGCAGACGGGTTGCAGAGAGATGGCGATGCCTGGCCGTCGGGGCTGAGGATGGAGACTCTCCCCGAGAGCCGCGCTAACTGCGTCTGGGGCCACGGAAGCAGGAGGCGCTTATTGCGGTAGAGGCAAGTCTGGGACGACCGGGCTGGCATGAGGCGCGTGACTGCTGAGCGGGACCCCGGAGGACCCCAGAGGTGAGCCCTGGAACCCAGGCGGGCTGGAGCTGCGGCGCCGGGAGTAAGGAGCGGAGCCACGAGAGAGGCTGCTGGGGGGGGACCCCATGAAGGCGGAAGCACAGAACTGGTGAGCGCCGCGCCTGGGCAGCAATATACAGCGCGACGAATGGTGGCAGACGGGGCGCGCTGAGCGCCGGGGGCATCGGCTCGTCCTCAGTAATGGCTGGGAGACGCGGGAGCTGGACAGCGGCGGCCATTTTGAGCCTCCACTCTGAGGTCGTTAACTGCAACCCACACGAGGCACAAAGAAGACGCAGTCGTGGGCATGGCATGTGCGGAGTGATTGCGGCAAGGAGAGATTTGGGTAGTCCCCGCTGGAGACGGCAGACGAGACCTCCGGGGATGCCCACACTTATAGGCTAATGGGGCACGGCGAGAACCAAACTGTGCGGGGAGCGCAGCAGTGACTGACGCCGTGAGGCACATACGGGGGCAAGCCTGGGAGCATAGTGCCTGTTGGAAAGCGCAGGTGAGCGGTGCGGAGGGCAAACCACCTCAGGACAGAGATGACACCGGTCTTAGACCCCCATCAAAGTTTACACCTACCTCCTCCATGGTACCACCAGAGGTCCTTACCTTTGAGAAGGCCGTATTAAAAGAGACGACTCAACTTAGTAAAGGGCCCTCGTATAACAACCTTCCTAACAAGAATCGCCAGGCTTTGGAGTCACTCAGAAGAGATGAGACGATCATCATAAAGCCGGCAGACAAAGGGGGTGCGACTGTCCTCTTGGACATCACTGACTACGAAGCTGAATGTGAGAAACAACTCAGGAACACCAAATACTACCGCAAACTGAACAAAGACCCTACAGAAGATCTGTCTAAAAAGATCAAGATATTGGTCAACGAGGCTAGCACGGAGGGGTGGATCTCCCCCCAGGAAGCGGCATTTTTGATCAACGATGACCCCAGAACACCATACTTCTACATCCTCCCTAAAATACACAAGGGGGTCATCCCGCCTCCTGGTAGACCCATTGTCTCGGGCATCAACTCCCTCCTGGAACCACTGAGCCAATTCAGCGATTATTTCCTTCGTCCTTTGGTGCAAAACACCACTGCGTACCTCAAGGATACACGAGACGTCCTCAATCTCATAGAAAACTTCAACCAAGAAAATATGGAACCCATTGACTTCCTCCTAACCATGGACGTAGAGGCGTTGTATACCAACATCCCTCAAGACGCCACCATCGAGGTTGTCAACGACCTACTCCAGAGGATGGAACCCCTTACCAACACACCAGTGGCCTTTATCATGGATCTAATCACACTAGCCCTGAAGGAGAATTTCTTTATGTACAAAACCTCAATCTTCCATCAGGTACAAGGTACCAGCATGGGGAGTACCTTCGCGCCGAGTCTGGCGGGTCTGTATATGGCCTCTTTCGAGAATAACCACATCTTTCCAGACACAAATCCATACAAGCACAACATCATCACATGGAAGCGGTACATAGATGACATCTTGATCTTCTGGAAGGGCACCAGATCATCCTGCGAGACCTTCCTGGAATGGGTGAATGGACTGAACCCACACCTTCGATTCACGGGGACTATGAGTGACATCTCTATCCCCTTTCTGGATCTCTTGATCATCCTAGAGGACGGTACCCTGAGGACCACATTACACAAGAAACCGACGGACTGTAACAGTCTCCTAGACTTTAACAGTCACCACCCCAAGGCCCTCCGGGAGAATCTCCCGTACGGACAATTCCTGCGCATACGACGGAATTGCTCAACCAGTCAGGATTATGAGCACGAAGCAAATCACCTTGAGAAAAACCTCCTGGACAGACATTACCCCAAGAGGGTAGTCAGACACGCAAGAAAAAGAGCCCGCAATAACCATAGGGACACACTTTTGGAAACCAGAACCAAGACACCCAGTGAATCCATCACATGCGTGACCACTTTTACACCCCAGTCCAACAAAATCAAACAAATCATAAAACGGAATTGGAAGATTTTGAACACGACACACTGGATCTAGAACTACCACGTTTCGCATTTAAAAGAACAGCTAACCTACGTGACAGACTGGTCAACACACGACCATTACAACGTAGACAGGATCCACCCAACACCACATTGTGGAACCTGACCCCTGTGTCAGGCCACTATCCATGTGGTAACAGCCACGCTTGTTCTACGACTACGCACAGTAAGCAACTCACTTTGGAGAACTTTATATGGGAACAACGAGGACTCTCTAATTGCAACACCAAGAACTGCGTCTACCTTATCACATGCCCTTGTGGTTTAAGGTATGTCGGCATGACCACACGTCCCATTAAAGTACGCATTAGCGAACACAAGAGTACCATCCGTCGGGGACGGACAGCCACGAAGCTCACCAACCACTTTCTTGACCATGGGCATAGCAGCGAACAACTCACATGGACCATATTAGAGTCCAGACCCTTCTGGAATGCCCAAGCCTTATTGCGCCAGGAACACCGTTGGGTGTTCCGTCTCCGCACTAACACGCAAGGACTCAATGACGAGATACCCTGGGTGGAACTGTAACTAACAATTTACACACACCATCGCTCCGGTGGGCACATTTCTTAACACTTGAGTAAGTGATGAGATACCCTGGGTGGAACTGTAACTAACAACTTATACATACTTTTGCCCCGGTGAGCACATTTCCCTACTTTTGTGTATTTATATGATCTCTCTTGCTCTTTTTTAAGGAGCGTTCCAGGAGGAGGAGCCCGAGCTCTCCCCTTATTGCTTATTTATATTTTATCGTTTATATTTTTTTCCCCCGCCCATCACCCCCCTCTGTTTTCCGCGACATAGACCGGTTTTGATGTGGGTATCAAGTTTGTATGGTGCACTTCACCCCAGGACACGTCCTGTCCAGTTTATCCGAACACGCCAGTCCACTAATCTGTGGCTAAACCCGGGGCACCACTAGGGCTCACGAGCCCTTTAAAATCACACTTGCGCAGACCACCTATGAGCAGGGCACCATGTGGAATCAGTATCGCATGCGCACTCCGTTTGTTCCTGGTTTTCACTTTGCGCACGCGCACACCCCAGGACACATTCGCCCACGCATGCGCCAGAAACTACACGCGCACCTCCCCCGGCCCTCGAGCAGGAAGTGGTTCACTCCCTTTTTCTACGCCTTAAATGGATACCTGCTTGCCACTGGCACTATCTCCAGGCAGCCGCTGGCAGAGGGTAGGTGCTGACAGAGCCGGCCCCCGACGCAACCGTAAGTAATCTCAGGCAGAATCCACTAGGGAGATGCTTGATAATCCTGTGTGCGCAGCCCACCCTCAAGTAGGATCCCCTCTCTTAATCTATCTCTGCTTTGTTTGTTTGGTTCCTTTAGCAAATAGGGCGCTGGCAGCCTCGGCAAAACCTAGGAAGCCCCGTTCAGATACACGAGGGTAAGGATGGGGTCACCGTGCTCTTCGAAATACCGGTTAAATGTGCTTGCATGTCTTTTCGTTTGATACTTAAACAGAGTGTTTGTTTGTAATCTAAGTTGTGAAGATCTTCCCTGACCCATTCCCCTCGAGTTTAGCGGGTCCATTATCTTGCGCTGCGGTGTGTCTGCACTGTTTGACCATTGTACTGAGATTTTCTGTACAGATTACCAATGTCCCGCTTTTTGCTCACGCACTACGTGCCGCTCATTCCGGCGTTACAACTGCCATTTTACTAATGTTCTCTTTGTTTCCAGCATGTATGTTGAGAGATATATATATATTTTTCAAAAAATGTTTGGTATCCGCCCTGCACCGCCCTCCCACCCATGGGCAACACTCTACCATTGAATTAGTTAAGTGTGTCTGACACCGATGTTGGACGTCTGACACGTCACCTGTGTATATCCCTGTTGACATGGTCACCGGGGTGACCTCACTATCACTATGCGAATGGTATTCGGGGTCACAGACAGTCCCTCGCTGTGTTCTCTCGTGAATCTGTGACTGTTTATATGTACCAGTCCTGTCTAAACCATTCATTTGTGTTTGTCACCCCTCCCTCCTTCCTCCACTCCCTTCCTTTCCCAATCCCTTCCTCCCCCTTTTCCTCCCCCTTTTCTTTCCCTCCCGTTTATTTCCCCTACAGGTTACACTAGCTTGGTACGTTCTTTTCCCCTGCTGACTAGGTCACTGTACCCCGCTGCCCCGTACCATTTTAAACCTCCTTTAAGACGTGGGTTACCCCTCCAATCTCTGGCACCCCTGTCTTCACCGTGCACAACCTTTCACCCTTCTTTGGTCCTGATGAAACGCCGCTGACCCGTTCGGGCATTTTAGGCGTGAAACATGTCGACCTTTTATTAAAGTCACATTAGCACCTTGCGCTAATTAGTGACCCTGCGACCTTTTGGTCTTTTTACTTTGCCAGAGGCTCCATTATATTAAAATTCACTTTTTGGACACCCCTAGGCATTTTTATTTCACACACCTCGCACGCACGTTATCACTTACCTCTCGGATCCTCCTTACTGTTTTTTGGCCCACATACCCGCATTCACCTTACGGCTTTTCTCTTTTAAAGACCTCCGATAAAGAGACCCTTCGGGGGACCGTCGGGCATTGCAGCGCCGGCCCGACGAGGAGCAACAACAAGCCCAATGATGAAGCAAGACATCCCTCGGGGTGTGTTAGGGCTAACTAGAGGCTACATAGAGTCCTCCCCTTCGGGATTGGATCCTTGAGACTGGGGAAATTTCTCTCTGCCTCTTTTCATCTCCCCCTACCCCCCTCTCCTCCCCCCATCTAAACTCTTTCTTCTATCTCTACCTATGTTGAGCAGGTGATCATTATTTTTGTTTCACCGCCAACAGGGAACAATGTCCTCATTGATTTAACTGTCATGAGTGGAGCACGGACATTGGACCATAACCAGCTCCTGGTCCCCCTCTTCTTTTTTTGACTAAGACTGCTAACAAGACCCTTGGCGAGGTTGCGGCGGAGGGGGCTGTCAGAACTCCTGAAGGGCGCCCTGAGACTGAACATTATGGTGCGGAGGAGGATGTGAACGGCGCAGCTGCACTTGAGAAGATGCCCCAGGGGTGAACTGCAGCGCTATACTGAGAGGCCTCCACCCAACCATTGTCTGCTACATTGGGATGTGACCGACGCTGCAGGCTAAGGTGTGCTGCCTCATTTGACGCCTGACGGGTGCTGGAGGTCACATTGTGGTCCCTGGGAGCGGAGCTGCCTGCGTCTGTCTGGCGCTGTCGCTGCTGAGAGCGGGGGCGGAGGATACAAGTGACCGCAGACCTGCCTTTAGTGGCGGGGGTGGACCCCACTGACAGACCCGGATTGCGACCTGTTGAGCGCGGAGCCTCCCTGGGGGGTGGAACCTGTGGACCCTCAGCGGGGGATGAGGATTGAGTGAACCTCGCCTACTGATCAACTGCCTACTGATCTATTGACTTTGTTCTGGGGGAACGGACGGGGTGACGCCGCGGGTGCGCCTGGCCTACAGAAAATCGGAGACGGATGCCCACGGCGCAGCAACTAGTGATGGGCCGCATGCGCGCCAGGCAGCAACAGGGCCCACTGCTGGTACCGGCCCCCGATCGCCCCCGAAACCGAGTGGAGATGGAAGAGGGACCGTCGTCTGCGTCACTTGCAGCCAAACTGGACTCTGTGCTGGCCGCTGTGGAGAAGATAGGGTCAACTCTGGAGCACACCAGGACGTCCCTGGAGAATCGCATAGATAAGGTCACGTCTGACTTTACACTCCTACATGCGGACCACAGGAAGCTGGCTGACTCGGTCGCAACCCAGGGGGAGACGCTCAAGGAACTGCAACCGATCACTCGCAGTCACGCTGCTGCTCTGCAGGACATGTTGGATCGTATCCATGCCCTTGAAGACAGGGCAGAGGATGCAGAAGGGCGATCCCGTCGCAACAATGTTCGCCCTGTGGGCCTTCCGGAGGGAGAGGAGGGGCGCGACCCGGAGCAATACGTGGAAAACTGGCTTCGCACGTTTATGCCACCGGGGAAACTGTCGGCCCAATTCGCGGTGGAAAGTGCTCACAGAGTGCCCGCCCAGAAACCGCCGCCGGGGGCCCGGCCGCGTCCCTTCTTGTTCAAGCTGTTGAACTACAGAGACAGAGACGCCATTCTCAGAGAGGCCCGCAATGTGACTGGTCTCTCAGTAGGTGGCAGCCAAGTTATGCTTTTCCCGGACTATATAGCGTTGGTGCAGCGCCGCAGAAACAACTATATGGCAGTGAAACGCCAGCTCCAAGAATTGGCATTGCCGTACTCCTTGTTATTCCCAGCCAGGATGAGAGTGGTTGACAAAGGGAAAACACATTACTTCGACTCCCCAGCGGAGGTCTGGAATTGGCTGGAGGAGAAGGGATTATGGAAAGGGCCGAAACCAGTGGATTCAGGAGACGGAGCCCGCCCCCACAAGAGAGAAGGGCGCAGAAAGCGGAGACGACCCACGCGGGAGATGTCGGCGTGGACAGCGGCTCCCACGCCGGAGAAAATGAGACTGGAGCGCCAAAATGTACTGCAGGCGATCACGACGCTCGCAAGCCCGAGCCACGTAGATCCGTCAGACACGGATGAGCGACCCGAGGTGCTGAGGAGCAGATCTACGTCGCCATCGACGACACACTCTGAGGACTATCGTGGGCCAGTGGTCACCCCGCAGGCTGCGGACGGTATCCTAGACTGAAAAGTGGCATAGCAAATGGCACTCGTACAAGTATCTGGTAGCTAACTGCTTTACTTAAATGAGAAGGGGAGGGAGTATGGAACATGGGACTGCCCGGCAAACCTACTGATTGGGGAGAGTAAGTTGTAATGTCTACAGGTACCTTCCCCGCGCTAAGGCCCATAGAGGGAGAGCAATTGCTGGGGCTGGCTCCTGGGAGTCTTGACTGGGCCTCGCTAGCCGCACCAATCAGCATTAGAGGACGTTTCTTAGCGGCACGCCACACTTCAGGGGCACAAGGGGACAGAGCCAGGGAGCTGACATCTACACACATATTCCCCCAGGTCGCACTCTGACCTAGTTTTCACCTGCGTACAGTTGCGCAAGTTTGGACGAACACACTTGTGAGGTTCGCCCCGATTGTTAAACAGTTTTTGTTACCATGTTGTTATTGTTGCCTCAGACCACTACTCCCTTACTTTACTGCAATGTAGACTGGCTGCTGCAAGCCCTGGGCCCGCTTCCCTCTGAACCTATACTGCTTAGACATGACGCGCGTTAATGTTATGACGTGGAACATACGGGGCATGCATACTCCCTCGCGAAGATACTCTGTCTTTGCCTACCTCCAGCGACACGCGGTCGGCATCGCTCTTTTACAAGAGACGCACATGACGCAGCCTGAATTAGAGAAACTGCGCAGGCGCTGGAGAGACCAGTTATATGGCACAGTGTACTCGGCACACGCCAGGGGCACGCTCGTGTGGGTTAGGGTGGGAGTCCCGTTCGTCTGTGGGGAGGTGTCTGTGGACGCTGCAGGTAGATACACACTGGTACGGGGCACACTTAATGGCCTGCCTGTACTGCTAGCCTCGATCTACGCTCCAAACACCGATCAAGTATCTTTGTTTGCCCGGCTCTCACTGGCGCTCACCCCGTACGCTGGGCTCCCCTGGTTGTTGGGTGGGGATTTTAATGCAGTACTCGACGTACAGCTTGATAGGTCATTTCCTCCGCTACGCGCGACGTCTGCTGCATCCACGGCGCGCGCGCTGGCTGATTGGCTCTCACAGTGGGGAGTACTAGATATTTGGCGAGCTCTGTATCCTATGGACCGCATCTATTCCTACTACTCCAAACTGCACGACCTACATGTGCGACTGGATTGGATAGTAGGATCTCAGGCGTTGTTACCGCTGGTGGCACGGACGGACTACTTGGGGCGCACGCACTCCGATCATAATCCAATGTGGCTCCAACTTAACTGGGAAGTGGATCGCCCACCCATCCCTACATGGCGCCTACAGCCCACAGCGCTAGAAGACCCGGAGTTTCGCTCCTCAGTGGAGACTGCTCTCCTCTCTTATTACGAGCTTAATGAGGGCACGGCGAGCGACGCAAGGGTGGAATGGGACGCGCTTAAAGTGGTGCTACGCGGTCACTGCTTGGGAGCCACATGGAACACGCGGAGGCAGCTGGCGAAGTCGCTTGCGCTACTGGAGTCCCAACTGTTGCAGTATGAGCGGGAAGGGGAGGGCCCGGGTGAGTGGGCTGGGCAGCCTGCAGACCTGCGTGCGGCTCATGCGGCACTGTTGGAGCGCCTGAGGTGTCTGAATTATGCGGCGCACACGGCGCGCACGCATGCTTCAGCGGACAGAGCGGGACGGCTGCTGGCCTGGCTTTTGCGGCAAGAGGCCAACCGGGCTCCGATTGCGGCGCTGCGCACGCCAGAGGGAGAGCTGGTGTGCACCCAGAGGGAAATTCACAGGGTTCTGGTAGACCATTACACCCAGTTGTACCGAGCGCGGGGTCACTGCTCGGGAGAGGATTTGGAGCGGTTCCTTGGGCAAACGCAGCTGCCAACGGTTACGGCCGAGCACTTAGAGGCCCTGAATTGCCCTCTCACGTTGGAGGAGATAGGGGAAGCTATATCCTCCATGGCGTCCGGGAAAACTCCGGGTCCGGATGGACTTCCCACTGAGTTTTATAAGGCCTCCCGGGAACACTTGGTGCCACACCTCCATAAGGTATACCTGGCGGCGGTTGAGGCGGACAGACTGCCTCCTTCGATGCGAGAGGCTTATCTGGTGTCCCTCCCCAAGCCGGATCGGGACCCCATGGATTTGGGATCGTATCGCCCCTTAGCGCTTCTTAACACTGACTATAAGATCCTTGCAAAGGTGTTGGCGGAGCGCCTGGCACCGGTGGTCTCGCACCTAGTCCATAAAGATCAGAACGGATTTGTGCCGAAACGAAATACGTCCTTGAATTTGCGGAGGTTTTTCAGGGTGGCGGCGGATAGCACACAGGCATGGCCTAGAGCGGGCTGTCTAATGTTAGATCTGGAAAAGGCATTTGATTGCCTGGAGTGGCGATACCTGTCGGTCCTGCTGCTACGATACGATCTTGGCTTGGGATTTTTACAGCTGGTGGGCCTTCTCTACAAAGATCCTACGGTGCGGGTACGGCTAGGCCCGTATACCTCGGACGCCATACCGATTGGTAGGGGGACCCGACAGGGTTGCCCACTATCGCCGCTCCTGTTCGCTCTGGCGATGGAACCCCTGGCAGTGGCCATACGGGAGAGGATGGGGGCTGGCATACCACTGGGGGACGCGGTCCATCAGGTGTCCCTCTTTGCGGATGACCTGTTGGTATACGTTAAAGATGTTGACGATATACCCCCGCAATTGGCCCAAATTTTGGGTGAATTTGCTGCCCTTTCGGGGCTACGGGTGAATGCCAGCAAATCTTGTCTCTATGCATTTAGCGAGGGGCGACAGGATCCCGGATATATCTTGAATGGCACCAGAGTACAGTGGAGAGGAGACACCTTCCGATACCTCGGACTTTGTATCTACCGTCAGCCAGCGGACCTGCTGGATGGCAATCTAGGCAGGGCAGTTGCGGCTATAAAATCCCAGATACGCTTCTGGACCACATTGCCTCTAACGGTCACGGGTAGGGTGGCACTATCTAAAATGGTGATCCTTCCGCGACTCCTATATTACTTTACTAACCTGCCCCTATATGTCCCAGCGGCCTTCTTTGCCAAACTGTCGCAAACTCTTAGAGACTTCATCTGGGGGAATGGCCGTCACAGGATGTCGCTTAAAAAGCTTTATCTCCCTACAGGCCAGGGAGGATTGGCTGTACCCTGCTTTGAACACTATTACTTGGCGGCCCAGCTGCAGTGGATAGCCCGCTGGCTGGCGGATAGGAGCCGAGACGATACCGCAACACTGCTGCCGCCGTACTCAATTGAGCAGTTGCTAGTGCTTTTCCACCCGGCCGCCAGGGCTACAGCACCGGCCCCGCTCCTGCTGGCTGTGGCGTACCGCTGCTTTCGCAGGAGTCTCTTCCTCACTCGACATGTGACCCCATACGCGCCGGCGCTGCCGCTGGAGGGAACCCCCAGAGTGGCGGGACCGCTCACCTCCCGAGCGCTACTGCAGTGGCGAGAGGTAGATATTCAGACCCTGGGAGATTTGTATCGGGATGGGGTGCTCCTCTCGTGTGACTCGCTGGTGGAGGAGTGGGGGCTACCGCCGGGGCAATTCCTGACTTACCGCTCCATAGTTAGGACCCTGGTTGCTGGGTGGGGAGATATGACCGCGGAACCCAGTCAACACCTTACTATACAATATCTGCACGTGATGGGGAGAGGCCGGCGGCTGATTAGTTGGTTTGCAGCGTCATTACGAACGCATACGGCGTTTGCCCTGGAACCATTTAAAGGCAAGTGGGAAACAGACTTAGGGAGGCAGCTGACAGATACAGAATGGGTCCGTATACTGAAAAGCCCGGTGCGTATACCTAGAAATATGCGCCTTCGGCAGATACAGCTGTTTGTACTCCACAGAGCGTATCTCACCCCAGCGGCTCTTAATCGCTAATTTCGCTGTAATGACGCAAAATGTCCTAGGTGCGCGGATATGGGGGCTGATCTCATTCACATGCTGTGGGGCTGTTGTAAGCTGCAATCCTACTGGAGCGCGGTCCACGACTCCCTGCGTGCCATCACACACCGTGACATACCTTTTGACTGGATGGTCCACCTGCTGCACCACTTTCGCAGATCCCCGGCAACTAAGGTGACGTCCCGATTCCTAGATCTGGGATTCGCGGTAGCAAAACGTCTCATAAATAAGAGGTGGAAGGCACAGGACCCACCTCACGCGCGGGCATGGAGGTACTCGCTTGTTGCATGGGCCGGGGCAGAGGGGACTGCTATTAGGCGGGAGGAGACATTAGGACTGCGGAAGACGCCCATCGTCACACAGTGGGAGGAGTTACTCCGGGCACTTCGACGGATTGAGGAGGTGGATGGGGAGGGTGTGACAGCAAGTGGGGAGACGACTCCAAGGCGGGCACCAGGGGACCTGCCGGAATGACTTCGTGGTGTTCCACGCCTGACATGCAGCTAGTTTAGATATCATGAGAACACGCGCTTATGTACGGGGCGGAGCGTCACGTCTGCGCCATAGCGCATCAGCGTGAGGGACAGGGGACGGGCGGGTGGCGGGCACAGGGCTATGTCCAATGGAGCTGGTCTGGGTTTGAGGTGGTTGAGGTTTTCCATGGGGTTGTTGTTCTATTATCATTTGTTGGGAATAGTTGCGGATCTGGTTGAGAGGCTTACTGGGACAATTTGCTGAACTATTGCAGAGAAATGGTGGGTTGCGCATCGTACTGTTTAAGGTTTGAACTGTACCAGGGGTCCTGAAGAACTGGATAGAGCTATCAGTCGAGGTGTTGTTATATGACCACGTTTCTGACCTGTGCGATGTATAGTGCTACTGGCACTAAAAGCTCTGACTACGGAACGCATAAGCCTGTGTACTGTAAGTTTTGCAACTATGATTACAAAATTAATAAAAACAGATTTAAACAAAAAAGGGAGTCCCCGGTCAGGGTGGTTGTGTCCCCCCCCCTGTCCACACCCTCCCCCAGTGGCGCTGCGACCCATCCCTCCGCCCCCCCCTCCTTGGGGCCTGTGGTTCCTTCGGGTGCAGGGGAGATGCTGGAGGACCTTGCTAAGGTGTGCAGCGAGATCCTGGCCTCCGCCTTTGGCCCTGCCCCACCCCCTGTGGTGGAGTCCTCCATCCCTGCACCCACGACGCCTACCCTTCGCCCTCCTGTCCCTGCGGTGCCTGGTCCTTCCCCCCCACATGATGCCCTCCCCGCTGTGGAAGACGAAGGAGTCTGACTGTGCAGGCAAGCTAGGGGACACGCGTCCCACTGTGTCCCCCGTCCACCTGTGACTTATGGACTGCCCTATGTGCTTTGTAAATATTGAACTTTAAACGAACACACTATTTAAGATCATGCTGATTAAAGCCATTTTTTTTTCCTTTGAACACTACTGCTTTTCTGATGTTGCTGTTGGTGGGGCTGCTACATGATTTTGGGTGGTAATCATGTGTTGGGTGTGTGGGAAATGTAGTAGTGTGCTGGTCATAGGGGGGACCCTGGTATCTGTGTGCCATCACACGGTGTTAGCTAGGTTTCTCTGTTCATGTAAGCAGTTACTGCATGGTGAAATTGTCCCAAGGTGTATTCCTTCCTCTGTGTACCCTGACATCTTCCCTGCAGGGTGTTCCCAATATTTAGCGCTGAGCTCTGTGTACATTAGCTGGGTGTGTGACGGACTCCTTCAACTTTGCACATGCATGCTGAGCGATGTCTCCACCTGCATTATTCGTGGCATCCTTGGTAGTCATTGTACTTGTGTATGTGGACTATTGACATGACTTCATGTGGACATGTTTTCTTTTCGGCGCTATGCATGCGTATACTCCCAGCCTCGCACACATGTGGTACATGTACTGCAGGGTCTTTGTGCACCTGACTGACATTTGTGGGCATGG
The DNA here is from genome assembly GCF_964204655.1 of Triturus cristatus. Taxonomy (NCBI): domain Eukaryota; kingdom Metazoa; phylum Chordata; class Amphibia; order Caudata; family Salamandridae; genus Triturus; species Triturus cristatus. The sequence goes on from NC_140592.1 coordinate 525,846,407, forward strand.
TATCTGTGGCTACTCCATCCTTTGCGTTCCATGGGCACTGCTGGGAGTGTTAGGCACCCACCCCTCCTGTCTCTGGGCACTGCTGGGAGTGTTAGGCACCCACCCCTCCTGTCTCTGGGCACTGCTGGGAGGACTCTGCACCCACCCCTCCTGTCTCTGGGCACTGCTGGGAGGACTCTGCACACACCCCTCCTGTCTCTGGGCACTGCTGGGAGTGTTAGGCACCCACCCCTCCTGTCTCTGGGCACTGCTGGGAGGGCTCTGCACCCACCCCTCCTGTCTCTGGTCACTGCTGGGAGGACTCTGCACACACCCCTCCTGTCTCTGGGCACTGCTGGGAGTGTTAGGCACCCACCCCTCCTGTCTCTGGGCACTGCTGGGAGGACTCTGCACACACCCCTCTTATGTTATGTTATGTTATGTTATGTTATGTTATGTTATATGATTGTTAAAGCGCAAACAGCTGCCCCAGCAACGGAGCGTCCCGGCGCTGACCTAACCAGTACCTGAGGGGGGAGGGGGAAAGCTACAGAGGACTAGATGAGGGAAAAGAGATGGGTTTTTAGTGATTTCCGAAAGGCAGTCAGGTTAGTTGAAGTGCGGATATGTTGGGGTAATGAGTTCCAGAGTCTAGCCCCCAAGACTTTGAAGGAACGTCCACCCATTCTACAGAGCCTGAAACGAGGGATCGACACAAGGTGTTGTCCCAGTGAGCGTAAATTACGCTGAGGGGTGTAGGGTACAAGGAGCGGGCGTAGGAGTTCCGGACAGTCAGAATTCAGAATTTTGAAAGCGGTGGTAAGAGTTTTGAAGTGAATTCGAGATTCAATTGGGAGCCAATGCAGGTTACGGATGGTAGCTCTGGCAGAGCACCTGCGTGGGAGGCCAACCACCGCTCTGGCGGCCGAGTTCTGGATGCGTTGCAGCCGTGCTAATTCTGCTTTATTTGCCCCCAGGAATAGCACATTGGCATAGTCCAGCCGGGCAAGTATCATGGCTTGAATAATGAGTTGGCGGGTACTGGGGTCGAAGAACCTGAGTATCGGGTGAAGACTCCTCATTAGACCCACACACGTTGCTGCCAGTTTCCTTGTGTGGGACTGATAGTTAAGAGAAGAGTCAAGCCAGACACCTAGGTTCTTCACGACCTCTTTTGGCACAGGGGTAGGGCCAAGCGGAGAGGGCCACCAGTGATCGCTCCAGTAGCTGGAATTCTTGCCAAGGAAAAGCACCTCCGTTTTCCCGGCGTTCAGCTGCAGGCAGTTGCGTGTCATCCACTGTGCAACTGCCGCTAGCCCATTCCTGAATTTGGTGGCCGAGGTAGAAGGGCCTTCAGAGAGTGAGATAACCAGCTGTGTGTCGTCGGCGTACGACACAAGCGTAAGGTCCCACTCTCTTGCCACTGCAGCAAGAGGCTGGACGTACAGATTAAAAAGAGATGGGCTGAGCGCCGACCCCTGAGGAACTCCTTGGTCGATGGAATGGGGTTGGGAGATGTAGGGAGGGGCTGAGACTTGAAAGGATCTGTCCTTAAGAAAGGACCGGAACCAGTCAAGGGCAAGTTCGTTAATCCCTATGGCCTTAAGTCGATTCAGCAAGATGTTGTGTGAGACCGTGTCAAAGGCCGCGCTGAGATCCAGCAGGATCAGTGCGGCACTTTGACCAGCGTCCAGGATGCCTCGAAGGTGTTCCGTGGTGGTCAGCAGGGCTGACTCAGTGCTGTATCCTGGCCTGAAGCCATTTTGAGAGGGGTCCAGGACGTGATTTAGCAGCATGTGGTGGGATAGCACTTTGTTAACGTGGGCTTCGGCCAATTTGGACGTCCAGGGGAGCAGCGAGATGGGTCTGTAATTTTCTGGTTTAGTGGGGTCTAATGAGGGTTTTTTAATAATGGGGGAAACCCAAGCTGATTTCCAGCAGGTGGGGACCACAGCTGTGGAAAAAGAGAGATTGAGTAGGTTAGAAAGCGAGGGAAGGAAGAAGTCCAGTACATCCAAGAATTTAGCTGGTCTCATGGGGTCAGTGGGGGAGCCAGACTTAACCTGCCTGCAAAGTTTAGCAAGGTCGTCGAGGGGTATGTCAGGTATTTTTGACAGTTTCGACGTGTGCGTCACATAGCTGGAGGTGTTGATGGGCACAGGCTCATCTTGGGGGAAGGACGTATAAATTTTCCTCACTTTCTCAGTGAAGAAGGTGGCAAGGTCTTCACACTGTTTCGAGGAGGTAATACAGGAGACCGGGTTGGAGGCTTTTTGGAGGTTTTGAACTAATTTAAAGATCGTTTTGGTGGGGTTGGTGCTAAGTTTAATTTCCTTTGCATAAAAGGAGGCACGGGTGGTACGTATTGCCCTGTGATACGTGCGAAGTTTAGACAAGTAAAGGGCTTTGTCACTGTCTAGGTAGTTTTTTCTCCAATCGCGCTCAGCTTTTTTGCAGTCCTTCCGTAAGGTTTTGAGCATTTCATTGTACCACGGATTGGTGGGGGAGCAGCGAGTTTTAGTCCATTTGGCCGGGATTAAGGCATCAAGCCCTGTAACAATCCAGTCATGAAAAGCAGCGTAAGCTGTATTAATGTCTCTGCTGTCGTCGGGGGGATGGAAATCACCTAGCTTTTTAATGAGGTCTCCAGAAGAAAGTTTGTGCCATGGTCGTTTGTGGCAAGGATTGGCTGTAACTTTGGTGGGTGGTTTTTTTGTTATAATAGTAAGTTTGACGAGAGAGTGGTCAGTCCAACCCATGGGTTCAGGGGACTCAGTACTAGCTTCCAAAATGTTGGAAAAAATGGGATCTAGTATATGCCCAGCAGTGTGAGTGGGGGAGTGGACCAGAGAGTTAAGTTGCAGGGCCGTGAGGTCGGCCAACAGATTTTTAATGCTCGTTTCAGTCACGGAATCAAAGTGGAGATTGAGATCGCCCAGTATGGTGAAATTGGGGGAAGAAACTGCCAGCGTGTGGGATGTTTCAAGAAGTTCGTCAATGAATCTGGCAGATGGGCCAGGTGGTCGGTAAATGTACAGACCAGAGAGGGAGAATTGGGGGCAAATGGAGATCTTAAATCGGGCACATTCACAGCCCCATATGTCTTCCTTCGTGAAGGAGCAATTATATATCGTACGAAATATAACGGCTATGCCCCCGCCCCTAGAGTCTCTGTTTACCAGTTTTATGGAGAACCCGTTGGGCAGCGTGAGGTTTAAAATGCTAGTCTGGTCGTCATGAAGCCAGGTTTCGCATATAAACAGGATGTCAGGATTTTCGTCCAGTATAAGGGTGTGGACCTCCGCATGGTGCTTAGCGAGAGACCTGACATTTAAATGAAGAACCCGAAGGGGAGATAGTTGAGATGTAGTCACTAGGTCGTTAGCTAGGCTAGGTTTAGGCGTAGTAAATTTACAGGACTCACAGTAAAGTGCTGTTTGTCCGAGGCACCCTCCAAGCCTGGCGCATCTGGTGTTGGTATTTAGTGCGAAAAGATGGTGTCTGTCATAGCAGACTCTAGGCTGGGGATTTTGTGCAGGGGGTCTGGCGAGAGGCGATGTCTTGGCGATGACGGGCGCAGACGGGCTTGCCTTTGGCGCGCCTTCGGCGCGCAAACGGCGCTCCCGCTGCGCTCGTCCGCTGCGCTTCCTCCATATGCACATTTATGGTAGAGTAAGGGGGTGTGGCCTGAACGGGGGCGTGGTCAGCGCGCACGCCTGCTCTGATGGCGGCCGCTTTAGGGGATTGAAGAAAGCGCGGCAGCTTGTCAATCAGCTGTGCACTACAGGTGAGGGTTTCCAAGGAGATGTCGGCCGTGTTTAAAAACACAGTACGTGACACCACACTCGAGAAAATGCAATTTTTTAAAATAACGTGAGCAAGAGGTTAAAAAGTACCGCCAGCCCCGGCTTCCGCCTCAGGACTGGGTTAGGTTAATCTGTCTGCCGCTCTTGATCAGCGGTTATGTAGTCAGCGGAGGGGGCGTGGCCTGAACGGGGGCGTGGTCAGCGCGCACGCCTGCTCTGATGGCGGCCGCTTTAGGGGATTGAAGAAAGCGCGGCAGCTTGTCAATCAGCTGTGCACTACAGGTGAGGGTTTCCAAGGAGATGTCGGCCGTGTTTAAAAACACAGTACGTGACACCACACTCGAGAAAATGCAATTTTTTAAAATAACGTGAGCAAGAGGTTAAAAAGTACCGCCAGCCCCGGCTTCCGCCTCAGGACTGGGTTAGGTTAATCTGTCTGCCGCTCTTGATCAGCGGTTATGTAGTCAGCGGAGGGGGCGTGGCCTGAACGGGGGCGTGGTCAGCGCGCACGCCTGCTCTGATGGCGGCCGCTTTAGGGGATTGAAGAAAGCGCGGCAGCTTGTCAATCAGCTGTGCACTACAGGTGAGGGTTTCCAAGGAGATGTCGGCCGTGTTTAAAAACACAGTACGTGACACCACACTCGAGAAAATTCAATTTTTTAAAATAACGTGAGCAAGAGGTTAAAAAGTACCGCCAGCCCCGGCTTCCGCCTCAGGACTGGGTTAGGTTAATCTGTCTGCCGCTCTTGATCAGCGGTTATGTAGTCAGCGGAGGGGGCGTGGCCTGAACGGGGGCGTGGTCAGCGCGCACGCCTGCTCTGATGGCGGCCGCTTTAGGGGATTGAAGAAAGCGCGGCAGCTTGTCAATCAGCTGTGCACTACAGGTGAGGGTTTCCAAGGAGATGTCGGCCGTGTTTAAAAACACAGTACGTGACACCACACTCGAGAAAATGCAATTTTTTAAAATAACGTGAGCAAGAGGTTAAAAAGTACCGCCAGCCCCGGCTTCCGCCTCAGGACTGGGTTAGGTTAATCTGTCTGCCGCTCTTGATCAGCGGTTATGTAGTCAGCGGAGGGGGCGTGGCCTGAACGGGGGCGTGGTCAGGGCGCACGCCTGCTCTGATGGCGGCCGCTTTAGGGGATTGAAGAAAGCGCGGCAGCTTGTCAATCAGCTGTGCACTACAGGTGAGGGTTTCCAAGGAGATGTCGGCCGTGTTTAAAAACACAGTACGTGACACCACACTCGAGAAAATGCAATTTTTTAAAATAACGTGAGCAAGAGCACTGGGCACTGCTGGGAGTGTTAGGCACACACCCCTCCTGTCTCTGGGCACTGCTGGGAGTGTTAGGCACCCACCCCTCCTGTGTCTGGGCACTGCTGGGAGGACTCTGCACCCACCCCTCCTGTGTCTTGGCACTGCTGGGAGGACTCTGCACCCACCCCTTCTGTCTCTGGGCACTGCTGGGAGGACTCTGCACACACCCCTCCTGTGTCTGGGCACTGCTGGGAGGACTCTGCACCCACCCCTCCTGTCTCTGGGCACTGCTGGGAGTGTTAGGCACCCACCCCTCCTGTCTCTGGGCACTGCTGGGAGTGTTAGGCACCCACCCCTCCGGCGTCTGGGCACTGCTGGGAGGACTCTGCACACACCCCTCCAGTGTCTGGGCACTGCTGGGAGTGTTAGGCACCCACCCCTCCTGTCTCTGGGCACTGCTGGGAGTGTTAGGCACCCACCCCTCCGGCGTCTGGGCACTGCTGGGAGGACTCTGCACACACCCCTCCTGTGTCTGGGCACTGCTGGGAGTGTTAGGCACCCACCCCTCCTGTCTCTGGGCACTGCTAGGAGGACTCTGAACACACCCCTCCTGTGTCTGGGCACTGCTGGGAGTGTTAGGCACCTACCCCTCCTGTCTCTGGGCACTGCTGGGAGGACTCTGCACACACCCTTCCTATTTAACAATATGTACGCTTAGAACATACACGTGTGTGGGTTCGCTCCATGCATACGAGGTGGGGGTACGTGTCGTACATACACGGTTGGGGTGGGGGTACGCTCCATGCATACGCGGGTGGGGTTACGGGTCGTACTTACACTGTTGGGGTGGGGGGTACGCTCCATACGTACGCGGGTGGGGTACGGTTCGTACTTACACTGTTGGGGTGGGGGGTACGCTCCATGCATACGGGGTGGGGGTACGGTCCGTACGTACACTATTGGCATGGGGGTACGCTCCAGACGTACGCGGGTGAGGGTACGGGTCGTACTTACACTATTGGCATGGGGGTACGCTCCATACGTACGCGGGTGGGGTACGGTTCATACTTACACTGTTGGGGTGGGGGGTACGCTCCATGCATACGGGGTGGGGGTACGGTCTGTACGTACACTATTGGCATGGGGGTACGCTCCATATGTATGCGGGTGAGGGTACGGGTCGTACTTACACTGTTGGGGTGGGGGGTACGCTCCATGCATACGCGGGTGAGGGTACGGGTCGTACTTACACTGTTGGGGTGGGGGTACGCTCCAAACATACGCGGGTGAGGGTACAGGTCGTACATACACGGTTGGGGTGGGGGTACGCTCCATGCATACGCGGGTGAGGGTACGGGTCGTACTTACACTGTTGGGGTGGGGGGTACGCTCCATGCATACGCGGGTGGGTTACGGGTCGTACTTACACTGTTGGGGTGGGGGGTACGCTCCATACGTATGCGGGTGGGGGTACGGTCCGTACATATCCGTACCCACGCTGTGGAATGCTTGTGCGGGCCGTACTCAGGCCTTTGCCACGTGGGTACGAGCCGTCCCGCCATTGTTGGGGTGACGTAGGTGTGGGCGTGGTACGACTCGTACCCACGCTCTTAAGGCGTGGGTACGGGACGTACCTGTATTGTTGTGTTGCCGGTTCGCGTCGTCAAGCACTTCCGTTGTGGCCGTCGCTGGCTTTGCTGGACACGCCCCCACCCCCTCGTAGTGACCAGGGCCTGAGGGTCAGGTATGTCCAGGGCATGTGTGCTGTGTGACTTTGGTGGGTGGTTTGTGGCCTGCCCCTGGCCCCCCCCCCCCTTTGCCCCTGGGTGTTGTTCTGACCTTCTGCGGCATCTGCGTTGGAACCTGTAGAGGAGGTCGACTGCTATGAGGGCCGGGATGACACGTAGGTTCGGGTCCATGTCTGTCCGTCGCGTACAGGTACTCCTTGTTCGCGTCGTCCTGATTTCCCGGCAGTTTTTGGCAGCCGGAAAATATTCACCGTGCGGGATGACGTCGGTGCGAATCGTGATTCCTGGTTCGTGAATGGCAGGCTGCGTGCGTCCCGACGTCACGTCGGCGCTTTCCCGGATCGCATTTGTACGTTTATTTTCGTCGGTCGGGGTTTTGTACGATTCGTACGGAAATGGTGTTTCCGTGCGAATCGTAATTCCATGGTTGTATATTTTGACGACCGGGTACGCGTCGGACGGAGAATATGCTCCGTCCGACGGTTCGTACCCGTTTTTTACAGGATCGTGATCGGCACCTAAGTCTCTTGGAGTGATCGACAAAGTCCCCTGGGGCTTTTGAACACTTTTAATAGCACACCATTCCAAGCTTAAAGAACCCTATAGTCTATGCACAGGCCAGGGGGCTAAAATCAGTTATACAAAGGCGCACCAATGATGCAAAGCTAACTGAGTTGTCTTCCTTCCCTACTCCAATACATGTATGGAAAATGGTTAGGAGTGCGAAGCCAAACACAAAAAAACAGTACATTTTCCAAAAGCACAACTAAGGGGTGTGTCCCAGCTCCGTCTCTTTCGGGCTATGATTGTGCAGCGGGCGATGTGATGGCGCTTTATAGCGCTGCGACTATTTCTTTGCAAACTACTAAAAGAAAGTTTTTTGCCAAGGGCCCTTTGAATAAGAGGTCCAGACAGCCTCCTCTCGGCGGCACAATTGTACCTCTGCTAAATTATGAATGTGTTGCTTGTGGATAGGCTCGTGGCTAGACTGGCCACGAAGTTGAAGTCTTTGGTTGCCCTCTCTTTCCCATTTTGTGAACAGAGAATTTCTAGGATTGAGGTTGCCATTTTCAAACTCTCGGACCAATTTAAGACTCTTGGGGCTTGGGCCGGGCTGGGGCCGAGTCATCTATTATTCAATTGCCCATCGAAAAGCCTGTCTCTGTTGCTTCTGTTCCATTGTTCGGGCTGGACTGTTCCCATGAGGCACAGGGTCAGACTGATTTGCAGATTGCCATGTCTGAACTGGGGTGGCAGAGTGGGCTAAAGAACGGTGATGGATCAAACCCAGATCTGTTGACTGGGTGTGAGTGTTTGATTGGTTCTGATGCTCTGTCCATCACCACCCCTTTTTGTACCGTTCTGTTCCATTGCTGGCATGTCGTCTTTACCTAACGTCCCACATTATTCTGACCACAGGATGTCAGTGGGCAGTTTACACTTGAATGCAAATACCCAGAGTCCAAATAATACTGCAGCATTGTACAATGGACAGAAGATCATTCATTGAACCTCTTACACTCCTTGTGAGGTCCCAGTACGGTGCCGTCTGTTGCACAAGTGTGTTGCCCGACTGGCTTTTTTAGCAAGGGGGCAGACTATTCAATGGAACTCTGCCCTGTGCCTCACATTCTTGGGTTACCTCCAATTTTCACTTCCTGTGTTCTCATGATGGCAAAGGTACTTACCCTTCCTTCAAGTACTGTTGACAACTATTCCAAGTTAAAAACTAAAGTGGTACATTGAATGAACAAGCAGTTGGGGTGTAATAGACAGCTGTTAAAGTATATACACTTGGTGAGGAAGGTCCTGTGGGCGGGTTCTCAATCAAAATACTTCGATGGCAGTTGTGTTGTGGCCAATTTTAACTGCTACCTGATTTGGGGTTTGAGCATGTGACCTCTTCAGTCATTTTACCACTTCCTTTAGGGTATTTTTACAAACCTTCCCCACCAAGAGGTTTAGGTAATAGTACGGTTCATGCAATTCCTACCATTCCAACTTTTTTAGACACTATGCCTGCGTCTGAAAGCAGTTTACCTATTTCTAATATATTTGCACCATGTAGCAACCTGGCTGAAAATTATTGACTGCTCCCTACTCACTATGAGAGCTTTCCCCTAGCCAGGAAGGTCATTTATCGTACATGGAGTCTGTTGAAACTTTAACATTTTTAAGCTGGAATATAGCCGAGCTAGCTAATAACTTGGGCAATGTGAATTTCTATTCTTTTCTACAGAAATTTAAAATTGTTTGCAAGAAACTTGACATTGGCTCGAATGTTTTTCTTGACAATTATACTTCCTTTTTTGTCTCTGCCATACCGCCAAAATATGGGTGGACCAGAGGCGGTCTCCTTGCCCTAATCGCCTTGAATTTGGGATGTGTTTGGAATACTAGTTCAACTTGGCCACTGTTTTGTTAACTTTTTCTAATTCTTCTAGTATACTTGTTGTTAATTTCTACAACGCTTTCTGTCAGTTAGCATCTCCCATCCTAACCCAGGCACTTGGAGACTTTTTAATAAGGTTTTCAAATTTTAACTGCGCTAATAGTTTTGTCATTTTAGCTATTTTAATTTATACCCCTGTTTTCGGGGCTGCTTGCCTTTACACGGTTTTGTTGTCCCTGTTTTATCCGATGCTTTGAACTTTCTTCACACACCGCAGGGGCAACTAATGAATACGATAATATGTGATTTTCATTTATTTTTAAACAAGTTTGACCTTTCCGCGGGTTTGTCTGTTCTAGACATACCCAATTTCCTAGTTAGAGGGTATCTAGTCTTTTTAGGTCCTCTCCTATGGCCCACTTTTTTTATAAAATCTGAGGTTGTGTGGGTTCCTATAAATAATCATAATCCCTTAACAGCGTCTTTTATATGGGTTTTTAAAAGAGCTAACCCTGTTTGCCTTGCTTTGGATAATGCTAGACTTCACATGCTAGGGTATCGCCTCAGGTGGAATAAGGTCTCCCCTGATGTCTTTTATCATGACCATTGTAGAGAGTCAGCATAGCTTTAATACCTGCTTGAACATTAATTATTGTTGAACAATTTCTCTTACTACTTCAACGTTCCCTATATGTGATCTTTCATTTTGTTGATGGTTGGTGATAACTTTGTTTTGAACAATCTTTTGGTTGCCATCTTTTTTCTATAAACTGTGATTTGTATATGTTCTTCTCCATATCTAGGGGTGCCACTCTCTTTTGGCTTCTTTCTTACCTGAACTGTATGTTCAAATCATTTTGTTTGCCATGGGAATTCCTTGAAACTGAACGATGAAAACATGAGTTTATAAACCTGGTGGTGCCTCCTGGCATCAGAATGGACCATTTGTAGTCTACATCTTGCGAAATTGGTCTTTTTATGGAAAAACTTAGGTTTTGCTTTTGGTCTGTGAACTGGTGTATGGAAACTCTTTATATTTGGGAGTACCCAAATAATGTTCAGAACACTCCAACATATTCAGAACATGACAGTCAGATTGATTCTGCTGATTCAGAGGCTTTGATTTTTTGTGCAGTCTCTGACCATGCCTGGATGCTTCAAAGACTTCATTTGGAAAGGCTGGTTCTGTTTAAGTTTTTATGAATGTGTCACAGTGCCCTTTCAAATGAAGAAACCATTTTCGAGCGGCACGGATTATATAGATCCACTAATCGAGTAAGGTTATGAGATTAGCCACTAGTGCTCAGCAGGAAATCCCTTCCTGTGGGCTTTCACAGATGGAAGGGAAATTCTTCTCAGTTATCAATGCAGACATTTGGAAAATGATTCCTTCTGGTTCACAGTTGACAACTGATTAATTGTATTGAAGTAATAAGCTAAAATTGTTATATAATGGCTGTCAACTCAAATGTCTAGTTTATCGTCATGCTTCTTGTCAGATTATTGCTGTTAAATCAGCGGTATCCTCATTAGTGCCAAGACACTTTTCAGGTGGTAGCATGTCTAATGAACTTAAAATCACATCATCCCACAGCTCACTGCAATATGAGCTGCTGGAAGAAAGGTAAGCAATCCAGGGCTGGAACACTTTCACAACTATCTGGATAAAAAGCCATCATGGGATACTTTCACAGCTTACATTTTAGAAATGCTCTAAGTCATTTGCTATCTCAGTCACTTGCTGTTGCCTTCTATAGTGAACATGAGCAACAGTCAATTTATTTTGGTAGTGACTGGCTATAGTGGCGAAGGGGTATATCGATGCCAGAATGAAGCAATATTGTTAAAGAGTGGAGTGAACAATTGTATTAAGGTGTAACATTCTTACCGTTATAGGTTTGCAACAAGCTTTGCCTTCTTCGCCCTAGCTATGGACCTGCAGAAGTTTGGACTCAGTATATACCTAGTGCAAGTAATCTTCGGAGTCATTGATATCCCGTTCAAGCTCCTGGCAGCTTTGGGAGTGACCTACATTGGACGTCGATTCAGCCAGGCCTGCTGCCTCATCCTGGCTGGACTGCTCATCTTAGCCAGCATAGCTGTGCCTAAAGGTATATCTTTAATTTTGCCATTATTAGTAAATTTGTTTTTATCTTGGGTATGTTCTGTTGAATAGTCCTACTTCATCCAATTGGAGGAGAGTGGAGGGGTCTTAACCTTTTTGTAGTAAAACTTAGCAAGATCTCCAAAAACAAACCCTGTTATCCCGATAAAGCAATGGTTTTCTATCAGGTGAAAAATATTTGATGCGTGAGAGATTACTGAGTTGTACACCTATTGTAAGATGTAGATCCAATTAGATCCACTGCAATGGATTGGGAGATTTTGAAATGTTAATTTGGTTTGCTTAAATGTGCATCCTTTACTCTACAACATCATATGTGGGAGATTAAAACTCAGGTTTATCACGGATTCAACATTCATTCATTAGGTTTCAGACTCTTAAAGAGCGTATATAAAATAGTGAGCAATGAACAAATTTCCCATTTTCTATCAGATCTTACTATTTGTTTTTAAAAATTGGGCACAGAAACGTGAATAAAACACAATTCGATTATTCAGATACTTGAGAAATAAATAGCTATCATAGGCCCTGGGCAGGAAGCAAAAACATGTAGAGAATGATAGATCTTGGAAATCTTCTTGAATAAAGACGTTGATTCACCATAAAAGTACCCCCCAACCTTCAGTTAAAAACTAAACAATATGATTATTCTGAAGTAACATTTAAATTTTACAGACCTACCGCAGAACCCTGTCTTCTTGCTACATGGGAATGCATTTGTTAGTGGTATGAGTTTTGTTGCTTTTCTAACGCAAAGATTTCTCCATTAATTGACCCAAATGCTTTGTCACTGACACTTTCTTCCACTATGTTAAAATCCACATTACTCCTAACATATCAATGATGAGTGCACAGTGTAAAAGCAATGGATCTGCGTTTGCTACCATCTTCCTTTCTCACACCCCTGTTTCTTGATTCTCTGCTCTCTCAAAAATAAGCTCTTAAAAACATCATTTTGAATTACCATAAAAATATACCCAAACAGCACAATAATATTGTATTTATGCATATGGCCCTTTCTGTTTTTTATTCTTTTACATTCCGACAGTACCGTTTCCTATCTTCGTTCAATGAATAGAGCTGTCTTCAGATGTGCAGTCCTGTTCTATTGAAGGTAATGCTCTAAGTGAAGTGACCGAAGAGGGGATTTGAAGTCAGGCCATCCAAAAAGGTAGAGCATATCCCCTTTTTATAATTTGTGAGACACACTGGTCCTTTTGTATGGCCTTTCTATGGAAGGGAGAGTTTTGTAGCAGTGCTCCCACACATCGCTGGGTGGCATTGTGAGGCTCTGGATTGGCTCCATGCTGATATGGAAGTGACAGGGTTGATCTGCATATAAGTGGCACACCTCCACACTGACATCAGTTTCTTGTCTTTTCTTTTTCTCCACCCCTAAACACGAAGTGCAAACAATGTTCTGAAAAACCACACTCAGTACCAACTTGGGACCTTTTTAGATGTTAAAAGAGCCCATTTCATAGAACAGACAAGTACGAGGGAATTGAGGGATCTACGGGTAGATAGATTATACACCTGAAAGAGTGTTACTGATGTTTAAATAACTTGTCTTTCTGATGGATAGTTCTAACCTCAGATTCTCCACCTTGAAACTCATACCAAAGAAGTACCCCTACAACAGGGGTGTAAACAGGCCTCAGTAGTCCCTGGGATGCAGAGGGGGCCTCAAACCCTTCATGCCCCAACCAACCCTTCAGAGGTCCCCCAATATGCCTAAAGCAAATGAATATCTGTAACATATTGGAAAACCAGTTCCCCCTCCTCGCATTCTGCAGAGGGGCACCATCCTTTTCCTTTATGCAACTGCTCCCCAAGGTGAAGGCTTTGTCGAGTGAATTCATACCAAAACTTCCTGCAGTCCTGAGTAGGCAATGTGACCTTCCCACCCAACCTGACTGTCAAGACAGTTATGCTTCTATAACATATGAACCAACACCCAGATTGCATCCTGGAAAATGTCAAGGACAGGCACCCCTCATGCCAACACAGTGGTCGCAGCCTTGGCCCAGGTAGAATTGGCTCTCAGACCTTCTGGGGGCTCTTTCTTGGCCAGTACATTGCAGATCTTAATGCAGAGTACCATGCACATCAAAAACGGTCCTCATCTACACAGCCTTCTTTTCCTTTGCTCCAGAGAACCCCACAAAATGCTGACCATCCACTTGGTGATCCTTTGTGTGATCTTTTTAAAAGCTTCAAGCTCTTTTGGGCTCCAACCAATAGACTATCTCCTCCTCTTTCGAGGTCTGAGAGCTAGCTAAGAACACTTGTAAATGGATGATTTGCCCAACATAAAAGGGAGTCATGACCTTGGGTAGGAAGGCTGTCTGAGTTCTCAGCACCAATTTGTCCAAGAAAAAGGTGGTTTTGGATGGTAGAACTGAGAGGGCCTGCTGTTTACTCATTTGACGCACTTACGCAATCACAATGAGGAAGACAATCTTTAAGGTCAGGAGACGCAGTGAACAGCCATTCATTGAGTCAAAAGGCGTACACATGAGGAAAGTCAAGACCAAGTTAAGGTTCCAATTTAAGATTACGGTGGCCCAGAAAGGACTGGGCTCTCTGTTGCATCACTGGTTGGCAAGGCTGTCTCTGTCTGTCTGTATACTCGAAATCTCCTACGTTCCTATAACTGGTGTGGAAATTGTTTGGGAGGCACCTACAGCCACAAGTAATGCACTTTAACTCTGCTGTCCTTCAAGTGTTCTAAAGTAGAGTTCACCTCCTCACCAAATAGGTGGACCGCGTTTGACACAGCAGCCTAAATACATCCACGCAGCAGCACCAACCTGGCTCCTGGGCACGGGGACAGAGTTTTCACCGCCACCTCGCTACTCTGCCTCTAGCCTCCCCCGCCGCCTCTTCTTCCATCGAGGCCGCTGTTGGGGGGGGACTACAGCCCCCAGCATTCCACCTGAGAACCGCCCATTTCCGGCGGAAATCGCGCCCGGTGGCGCTACTTCAGCAGACCCTTTCCCCGCGTCGCGGGACGCGCGCGGACATCGCCGGGCTGAGCCCGGGCAGAGGGCGGGCCGTCTGTGGCCGTCAGGGGCAGACAGAGGCAGGGCTGGGCCACCCCCCTTGCATCGTTAGGTTGTACAGGTATTTATACAAATCATGGGGAAACGCACGATGAAGCCCACATCTGCCACTACTGTTACCCCTATCGAACAGTCTACATCGATTGATACATTACTGGCTAACGCCCTTACCATGGTTACTAATGAGATTGCTGATACCGAACGCAGGATGTCGTTCGGATTCTCTACTACTACCCTGCCATGTTCCCAGTCTCCTAACGTTTTACCTACCTTGGGTCTCCCTCTCTCCCCTACAGTAACGGTCATCAAACCATCAGCTCAAGCTGATACTGTAACTCCCATTATTGACATAACCAGTTTGGTGACTGTACCTGTAACTGACCAATTAGTGGAACCCGCACTAGATAAAACACCATGTTCCAACACAATAACAAGGGAGAAACGTAAGAGAGGCCCAGTGAAATGTACCATAAACAAAAGGAAACAACCAAGACACTGTAGAAACCAACCTACCCCACAAAGTTTATGGAACGAAAACAAAGGAAATGACTGTGAAATAGTGATATCAGGTACCATTGAGGACTTATCATCGCAACTCTCACCATCGGATGAAGGAACGGGAAGACCCACTGTCTCTATTTGTAGACCAGAGTCTTCAGCCCTGGATAAAGGTACTTGTGGGGTCCCTATATCATGTGATGAGAGTACTGACAATTCGGTCAGTACCCAGACTGAGTCCATCGACCGAAATATCCAACCCAAAGTCAATGGCAATTTGATAGAAACTATTGTTGATACCATTTTTAAGCAAGTTCAAATTCAAATAGCCAAACAATTTAATGCTGTTTTTAAGAGACTGGACAAAATTGAAAACCTTGTCAAAAAGGAGGAAATTAAAAGGAAAGGCATTATTAGTGTGGATGCAGCCCGGGGTGAAAAAATTATGAGCAAGTTAGAATCAGTATGTAATGGTCTGAGGGAGGGGGGTTTGGCCGCTGCTGATGATCCCGGCCATAGTAACACCAAAAGCTCAACAGCTGTCAAAGCTGTCTCATCTAGCAGCACTTTAGCTAATACCCCACCCGCACTGACCATGGGCCCAAATCATGATTCTTTTGGAGTAGCAGGAAGAGCTTCAACTAATATTGTGAGCTCGGATGCTAACCCCACTATCACTCCATCAGTAACCCTAAAAGATAGGACAGGCAACACTTCAGATAGTGTAAGCATAAGCAGAGGTGCGTCAGTAAGAAATAGTACCACTAATAATTTAGGGCCATCACTTCACTTACCCCCAGAAGCCTGCCCATATATTCTAGTGTTAGCAGGCGTACCAGCCCTTAAAGAAAACCAAAGCGAGTCATGGCCACAATTGCATAACAAATGCATCGATTGGCTGACTAAACATAAAGGGGCAAGATGGAACATATCAAATGAGATTATATCAACTCGTCGGGTAAGCTGGGTGGGCCCACAACATAAAAATATTAGTGGGGACTGTATAGTGATCAACTTCCGACACCCGAGCTCTGTAAGATTCTTTATAGACACACATAACACCTATGCTAGCACATCTACTGCCATAACTCTTCGCCCACTGGGCCACTTTTATAGGCCCCCACACAGAATATTTCAAACGGCCCCCAATACCATTCCTTTATCCAATAGATTTTCTGCTCTATCCGAATTAGGAAGCCTACATTGACCACTACTAACATCTCCTATAAAACTTGATAAGGTTATCAGCACAATGCCTTTGGAAACGGCAAAAGCCATAAATACTTATAAGCCCTGTCCAGATGGATTAATTCCACCTCATGTAGCACGCACCGATTTTTCCATTGCCCTTCCTTCTCCCACCTCTATTCCACTAACTGATACTTTTAGTGTCATTAGTTGGAATATTGCTGGGCTTTCAAGTAAGATGAAAATTAAAGAATGGGTTACCTGGATAAGTAACTTTGATGTGGTAATGTTGCAAGAGACGTGGTGCACATGCGCCCAATTACTGGAGGGTTTTTTCTGTCATAATCTTACTGCTTTGCCCTCTGTTTCGGGGCGTCCAAGTGGTGGTTTATCCATCTGGGCAAAAATCTCCAAGGACGTGAAAATTGAACCTTTACATGTGGTCAGTAAATATCTGATAGCCGTGAAATATGTTGCAAGGTTAAAAATTTGTCTCATAAACTTTTATAATAACGATTTTATTAACCATCCAAATCCCATCCTTTTAGAATTGTTCAATTTTATTGATGAAGTTGCAAATGGAGAAAAGTTTGGCCAATTTGATGGTATCTGTGTCGGCGGAGATTTTAATGCTCACATTTATTATACATCCCCGCCTTGTAGACGTGGTGCTGAATTATTGGATTTATTACATAGCAGGGATTTAGACGATGTAATGAGCCATAGTGGAACCCCTGAGGGAATTGAGCCGGCGCCTACTTATATTGGCCGTGGTAGTTCAACTACAATTGATTATATGTTTATCTCTTCCCTCCTTAGCGAAGTGTTACTCAGATCCGAGGTTGTTAGTAGTTCATATAGTGATCATCTGCCCATAGTAATCCAACTTAAATCTATTAAAAAACCTATAGGCCCACTTGAGGCAGGAGCCCAAAATATTACCGTCTCTACAGACGGGCTCAGGATTGTCTGGAGAGGGATCGATAACCAAGAGATCCTATCTACTGTGATTAGGAATAATCCTCTGTTGATCTCTAACTGTTTAGCATTTGGTGGCCCTGATATAATTAAGTCTTTCTGTGATTTATGCATAGCTATAAAAAGGGCAATATCCAGACCGTCAAAAGAACATAATGTAACTAACCAAAGATGGTTCGATACTAACTGTTCGAGGGCCAATAGAGAACTTAGAAAGGCCTTGGCAGCTAAACCCCGAGATGTGTCCCTTGTCAGTTCACTACGTTCCAAATACAAACATGCACTAAAAGTTAGAACCGAGGAGCTTTTAATAAGTCACTGGGATAATCTCACGAAATCTGCTGCCTTAAAAGATTCAACTGGGTTTTGGAGAGATGTAAAGAACTTGAGAGCCCTGGGAAGTAACATCACCCCGATCAATTGCAATATCACAGGAGACTCATGGGTCACCCACTTCTCAAAACTCTATGCGGAAGTTGGAGATCCCACTGAGGATAATTTCCCCGACAGTACCATAGTCATAACATTAGAGGAGGTGGAGGAAGCCATTGCAAATAGTGCTGGTAATAAGGCACCAGGCCCGGACGGCTTGTCTATTGACCAGATAAAATCCAATACAAGCTTCTGGGCCCCCTTACTCTGTAACCTTTTTAACAATCTGAGTAAGAAATCCATCCCCCCGACATGGTCCAGCAGTACCATCGTACCTATTTTTAAAAAGGGAAATAGGTTGGACCCGGGGTGCTATCGACCAATATCATTGATCGATAATACCCTGAAGGTCCTTGGTAGGGTCCTATTTAATAGAATTAGCACATGGGCAGATGAAAATTCTATTATCCACCGTTGCCAGCTAGGCTTTAGGAGCAAACTTGGCACGGTGGAACAATGTTTGAACCTCAACCTTATAATGGCTAAATACACAAGAGCCAAACAATCCCCTCTGTACTTTGGGTTTATGGACCTAAGCTCAGCATTTGATTTTGTAAACCGCTCTCGCTTATGGTCCATTCTTTTAAATTACGGTTTAGATGAACCACTAGTCCACTTTTTGGCCAATCTCCATTGCAACTTGAAGGCCCGCGTCCGAATAAATAATGAAGGCGAGGTCTCAAATGAAATTTTAATAGGCAAGGGGGTGAGACAGGGCTGCGTTCTGGCCCCCTTGCTTTTTATACTATACATCAATGAATTAACCCATTCTTTATGTAACTTGACAAAAGACGTCCCCATCATTAATAAGAAACCAATCCCGGCGCTACTCTACGCGGATGATGCGGTACTCATGGGCCGCACTCCGAATGCCCTGCGTACTTTAATATCGGGATTTGTTGATTACATGTCTGATTTAGGTCTGTGCACTAATTTTAGTAAATCCTTTATAATGACCTGCGGCCCTAAAAATTATAAAATCCCAAAGATTGTGATAGGTCAAAACTTCTTAAAAAGCACTTGCACTTTCCCATATTTGGGCCTGCTATTTTCCAATAGTGGCTCGTGGCAACCCCACGTTGCAATGGGGAGAAATAAACTCTCCAAATCGATTAACTCTGTTACCTCTCTCCGTCAACCGCGCCAGGCGGACGTGGTTTCCAGTTTACTACAAATCTACCGGACCCAATGCCTTCCAACTGGTACATACGGTGCTGAAGTCTGGGGGTTCTCGAACTGCTCCGAATTACAGAGAGAAGAGAACAGATTTTGTCGGAAAATCTTGGGGGGAGTCATTAGTGCACCAACCACTGTATGCCATAACGAATTAAAACTACACTATGTTGAGGATTTTATAAGAGCCAGACCCGCATTGTTTTGGCTAAGGGTCTGGAAAAACCCGGCAGCTTCCCTGTCCCGTGAGATTATTATGGATTGTCTGAATAGCGAGAATGTCGGTTTAATTCCATGGATTAGTGCGGTAGAAAAGAGCCTCGTGAGTGTCAACTATGGTCACCTTTTCACACACCCTGATCAGATCGATGGCTCCCACAAAAACTTGGTGAGAAGGGCACTCTATCAGCATTTCCACAAAGAGAGGGAAAGAGTAGATTCCGCGAAACAATCCACAATCAATTACTTACAAATCCAGGAATCATCCCCGGAATTCCCGATGCTACCACAGCCCTATTTACGTAAAAAACTGGGCAGGTGGAATAGGACCTTACTATTCAGATTTAGGGACCGGAGTATTGTAAATCTTATCTGCTTTCCACTGGGTTACATTAAAAATCTGGAAAAATTAAATTGCCCTTGTGACCATGGTGGAACCCAGAGCATGTTACATTTTATTTTTGGCTGTGGTTTCTACAAGAAATTTACAAGGCATTATTTAATCCCCTACTGTAGAAAGCACAACATGACTGATCACAATTATGCTTATAGACACTTTTTAATGCTGGGATCAGATGAATTGATTTTCAGAGTTAGTAATTTTCTTAATGCTATTGTACGTTCACGCAGGTCTCTGAGAATTGATTAATTTTATATTGAGATATGCATTTTTGGCACTTTAATACACGATTTGCACTAACCTAATGTAATGTAATGTATTTGTCTTGTTTTCGTAATATTGAAAGTTATCCTTTCTCTGTGTACCGCCATATATTGTATTTAAGATGGTTTGTGCATTGTACAGCAAAAAGGTCATTTGAGTTTTCATTGTTGCTTTTATAAATTATATTTGTAAATGATGAATTGTGGCCCAAAACTGTAGTATTATACGTGTATTTTAAAAAATTTATTTTGTGCTTTTATGGATGGTTTTGAAATCCGAATAAAGTCTATTTGAATTGAATTTGAGGTGAAAGCCATCAATGACCATGTCCATCAGTGAAGCCTGCATGTCGCCAGAAAACCCAGTGGACCTCATGCAAGCATGTCAAAACCAGTGGACCTCATCCAGGCACTTCAATGAAGGACCACACTGGTATCAACCATCCTGCCAACCAATCTTTGGTACCCATACCTGCGTTGATAACAGATTTGTTGCATCTTTCCCATCATGTATAGAATAGGCCAAGGAGGCCCTAAAATCTTCTGGGACTACCAGCATAATTTCTCTGACCATGTCCCAAAGAGCATGGGTGTGGCGGACCAACAAACAGATTGCGTTTCCATTCCACAATGCCAAATTGCTGAAGAGAACATAGGTTGGCCAAAGGCATTGATTTGTTTAGATTCCCTATTCAGAGGGGCAGTGGGTAATGGATTATAATTCACTTTACATGTCGAGGAGTGTACAATAAGACCCTCTAGAGTAAGGTGCTTGGTGAGAAAGTCCATATCCCCAGGCACCAGCCTATGAATATGACCACCTGCATGTTGACAGATGGGCAAGAACATTGTTCCACCCACATAGCCATCAAAGTATCTGTGAGGGCTGTGAAGTTGAAGGTCCTCTTCGGAAGGCATGGAAATTAAGGAACTAATGTCAGCATGCAGGGATGATGTTGATATGCGATCCACAACATCACTTTTAAACGAAAGGATTCCACCTACCGGTGTGTGGGAGCATTGCTGCAAAAACCAGTCTTGCAACTGGGGAATAATCTAAGATGAGGATTCTGCAGTTAGAAGTATCCATCAACAAGTAATACATCTAACAGAGTCTCTTCCTTACGGCCCTGAAAATAGGTCATTTTTTTTTAGGTCTCGTCTGACCCAGCGCATGCGCTGGTCTGGCGAGACTTTTTGAGAGGGCTCCAAAAAGTGCTACCAGACCAGCCTAGAGCTACAGTGCATGTGCGTGGGCGCGCACCGCACTTGGCCGCAATTACTTTCACTTTTGCGGCCGCACTGCCGCTTTGATGTTTGATCGCGATCACTTTCGTGGCCGCACGGCCGCTTGGCACAGCCAATAGGTCGCGCTTTTGGGACCTTATAAGTATTTAGTTATGCAACTGTTGCATGGCTAAACACTTATAACACTTATAAGGTCCCAAAGGCAAGACCTATTGGCTATGCCAATGCTTGTTTCCTTTACTAAAGAAACCCAACTTTAATCCCTATGAACAAACAATTTATCATCGTATTACTCAGCAGCCCTTTGATAACATTCTTGGAAATTCAACGGCCTTATTCACAATCCCATATACTAAATTATTCTTCAAATTTACCAGTCTCACTTGCACCTACACTGGAGCAACTAAACTGACATGCTCTAAATCTTGGATTACATCCTTCAAATTAGAGTTAAAAGTGTCCCTTCCTCTTTTGTTTTCCTAAAACCTCGTAGTGGTATTCAATATAATTGATCATAAAAACCTCCTAACATTCTCTCCTCTGACATGAGCATCTCTGGCCCAGTCCTCAACTGGTTTGCCGCCTTCATCTCCTTTCTCTATTTTAAACCCATGATTTCCACCTTTTGCATGGATCCCTCAGTACGAAACTAGCCTCACATGGAATCCGCCTCCCCCAGTATGCTGATGACAGAACTTTACCTCAAAGTTTCATCTGCAACACCTATCCAGTGCTTAGAGACGTATTGCAGATTATCCTGTCTCTGGTAGCCACTATCCCTCAAATAACCCAGAAAAAAACGAATTCAATGTAATAAATGTAGCAAAATGTATCAACCTATTAACCAATTGTTAATTTTATTGCATCTTGATAGCTTCTTTTCTCCTTAACTTCAAAATCTCTTGGCTTTCACATTGACCCTATCCCTGAGGTAACATGTTAACAAAAAAAACATCTTGGTTACGAATAAGAGTTCTCTGCATTATTAAACACTTCTTTCCTCCACATTCTTTTCTAAACTACTGCAGGAGCCCTTGTCCTCTCACATATTGATGGAGTTAATGCTCTTCAATGAGGCTTCCTTGACAAAACGATACTCCTCATGGCTGCCGCCCGCACAGCAGTTATCTTATAACCGGGCAACGTATAGTTTATCATATTACCACCACCCAATTAAATCTGCGCTGGCTAGCCCTCCCAGCCTGCATCCTCCACAAAGCACGGCATTCAGAAACTGGTTTACCGACCTTAAAACCGTTCTCGAAGGTTGTATTTGCATGACACACCACACCAACCATGTGGTTCTCAGAATTTCCAAATTTTAAAAATGTCACCCCCACCCTAAATCTCCGTAACAACTACTACCTCGCATGAGAATGGATAATTCTGTGTTTCCAGTCTTTCAAATGTAATCTCTCATTTTTTTCCGTTCATCCTTCACCTCACTCCTCACAGTCTTCCCTCTGCTGCTTTGGCGTCGGATTAATTCCTCTAACCATTTGTAATTTTCTTTGTCATCTGTTTACTTCCAAAATAGCCAACAAGTTTCAGAATTCTTTGACTATTTTCTTTAAAAACCGACTCCCCCGTGTACATTATACCAACTTCTTTCTTAGCCCGCCGCCTGATTCACTTATCCTCACCCTCATCCTCCCTTTCCTCTGTTATTCTGCTTTTGTAAACTATCATGGTCATATCGCATCCTTTCCTCTGTTCTTCTGCTTTTGTAAACAATCATGGGCAGCTTTTCTTGGCTCACACGTCGGATGTTATGTTTTTATCCTATGTAAAGTGCAGCACTGCCTCTCAGGGCTTAGGTGAAACTACATACATTCCCAAAATGAAATGAGAGTAAATGGAAAGCGAAGACAGACAGACAGACAGAGCGACCTCTGACCCTGTTTCCCAGGCAGGTCGCTCCCCTCTCCGCCACGCTGCCCCCAGTGTGACCTGCATTCTCGCTACCGCTCGCACCAGCCCTCTGCTTGGTAATTTTACTGCCGTTTCTGTGCCTCTCCCCGCCCCTCTCTCCTCCGTGCCCTGACTGCCTGTGCCTTTTTCCTCTTGTACCCTAAGTGCCTGTGTCCTTTTTTTGCTTTTGTATCCCGAGTGCCTGTGTCCTCCATTGCATTTTGTGCCCTGAATTGTGCCCCCCTTTTACTTCTGTACCCCTGTTTGCGCCTCGTTGCTCTCCTCGCCACTCGTTCCCGCCGCCGCTTACCGGTTGCCCCGCCCCCTTGCATCCTATTGGCCGCCCCGCTCCCACCTCCCAGCAGCTCCTCCCTCCCTCTCCCCCTCATATGGAAGCCGCGCAGCAGTAGAGAGAGCGACCTCTGACCCTGTTTCCCAGGCAGGTCGCTCCCCTCTCCGCCACGCTGCCCCCAGTGTGACCTGCATTCTCGCTACCGCTCGCACCAGCCCTCTGCTTGGTAATTGTACTGCCGTTTCTGTGCCTCTCCCCACCCCTCTCTCCTCCGTGCCCTGACTGCCTGTGCCTTTTTCCTTTTGTACCCTGAGTGCCTGTGTCCTCTTTTTGCTTTTGTATCCCGAGTGCCTGTGTCCTCCATTGCATTTTGTGCCCTGAATTGTGCCCCCCTTTTACTTCTGTACCTCTGTTTGTGCCTCGTTGTTCTTCTCGCCACTTGTTCCCGCTGCCGCTTCCCGGTTGCCCCGCCCCCTTGCATCCCATTGGCCGCCCCGCTCCCACCTCCCAGCTGCTCCTCCCTCCCTCTCCCCCTCATATGGAGGCCGCGCAGCGAGCGCAGCAGCGGCCGCTCGCAGCGGGCACGCCGCTGGCGCGCCGATGGCACGCCAAAGGCAAGCCCGTCTGTGCCCGTCCACGCCTGGCCCGCGCCCAGCGCCAGACCCCCTGGCCCCCGCAGACACCAGCCCACCCGCAGGACCTACGACACCGCCACCCTCATCGCACTCAACACCGGCCGGATCCCCGGCTGCTACCGAGCCACCCCAAGACGCACCCACGGACCATTCACCTGCCATTCCTGCAAGTTCTCCTGCATCCGGGCCGGTACCGCACCCGCCAAGCCGAGCACCAGCAGCAACCACCTGAAGTGCATCCTGCTCAACACCCGCTCCGTCCACAGACACGCCGTGGAACTCTGGAACCTGCTCGACACCACATCTCCAGACGTCGCCTTCCTCACGGAAACATGGATGAACGCCTCCTCAGCACCCGGCGTCGCCATCCCGGACAGATACAAGATCACCCGGAGGGACCGCGTCAACCAGACAGGAGGAGGCATCGCCATCGTCCACAAGAACACCATCCGCATCACGACCAACTCCGACGACACCCTCACAGCCGCCGAACATCTTCACTTCCAGATACACACCGACCCCAAGACCACACTCAGAGGCACCCTCATCTACAGACCCCCAGGACCCCGCACTCAATTCAGCGAAGACATCGCAGACTTCATCAGCCCACACACCCTCCCCTCCGCTGACTACATCCTCCTAGGGGACCTCAACTTCCACCTGGAGAACAACAACGACAACAACACCACCACCCTGCTGGACAACCTCGCCAACCTCGGACTCAAGCAACTGGTGAACTCCCCCACCCACTACGCCGGACACACGCTTGACCCAGTCTTCTCCTCCAGCAAGCACATCTCCTTCAGCCACGCCACCGGACGCCACTGGACAGACCACAGCTGCGTCCACTTCAGCTTCAGAAGAACCACGACTCACCACCACCCGCAACAGGCTCCCCGCAGGAGCTGGAACAAGATCACCACCGACCAGCTCACCACATCACTGAGCCAGAACCCTCCCGCCAGCTCAACGGACCCCAACCAAGCAGCCAACAACCTCACACAGTGGATCACCAACTGCGCTGATGACCTCGCACCTCTGAAAAACCATCCCAGCAGGCCCGGCAGCAAGAAAGCCTCCTGGTTCAACGACGACCTCAAGAACTCCAAGAAGAACTGCCGTACCTTAGAGAAAGCCTGGCGAAAGAACCCGACTACAGACAACATGACCACCCCCAAGCACGCCTCCCACGAACACCACCAGCTGATCCACACCACCAAGAGGACAGCGTTCAAGGAACGACTAGACAACAACGCACACAACAGCAAGGAACTCTTCAGCATCGTCAAAGAGCTCTCCAACCCCAGCGCCGGAAACAACGAAATCACTCCCTCACAAGACCTCTGCGACTCACTCGCTTCGTTCTTTCACCGCAAGATCGCCGAGATACACAACAGCTTTGGCGCACAGACCACGCACCCAACCACTGAACCGACGACCCCCACCACCACCCTCCGCGCCTGGACCCCGGTCAGCACCGAAGACACCATCCACACGATGAACACCATCCACTCCGGATCACCAACCGACCCATGCCCCCACCAAGTCTTCAACAAGGCCGACTCCGTCATCGCACCTCTACTCCGGGACATCATCAACTGCTCCTTCAACACCGCCACCTTCCCGGAGAGCTGGAAGCACGCCGAACTCAGCGCCCTCCTGAAGAAGCCATCAGCAGACCCCTCCGACCTCAAGAACTACCGCCCCATCTCGCTCCTCCCTTTTCCTGCCAAGGTCAACGAGAAGACCGTCAACAGACAGCTTGCCGCCTTCCTCGAGACAAACGGATCCCTCGACCACTCGCAGTCCGGCTTCCGAGCCAACCACAGCACCGAGACCGCCCTCATCGCAGCCACTGACGACATCCGAGCCCTGCTCGACAACGGGGAAACAGCGGCCCTCATCCTCCTGGACCTCTCCGCAGCGTTCGATACTGTCTGCCACTGCACCC
This sequence comes from Triturus cristatus, assembly GCF_964204655.1. NCBI lineage: Eukaryota > Metazoa > Chordata > Amphibia > Caudata > Salamandridae > Triturus > Triturus cristatus. The sequence continues at coordinate 525,871,966 of NC_140592.1, forward strand.
TAGTACAGCGCCTCAGCAACATCGGAATCCAAGAGAAGGCACTAGATTGGATCATCTCGTTCCTCGCCGGAAGAACCCAGAGAGTCCGCCTCCTCCCGTTCAGATCCGAGGCCACCGAAGTCATCTGCGGCGTTCTGCAGGGATCATCACTCAGCCCCACCCTCTTCAACGTCTACATGAGCCCCCTCGCAGCCATCGCACGCCAACACAACCTCAACATCATCTCCTATGCCGACGACACTCAGCTGATCCTCTCCCCCACCAACGACCCAGCCACCGCCAGAACCAACCTACACGAAGGGATGAAAGACGTAACCGAGTGGATGATGAGCAGCCGCCTGAAACTGAACTCAGACAAGACGGAAGTCCTCATCCTGGGATCATCACCCTCTGCCTGGGACGACTCCTGGTGGCCCCCTGCCCTGGGCAGCACACCTAAACCTGTGGACCACGCACGCAACCTGGGCTTCATCCTGGACTCCTTCCTCTCGATGACCAGACAAGTCAACGCCGTCTCATCGTCGTGTTTCAACATCTTGCGCATGCTCCGAAAGATCTTCCGATGGATCCCCACCGAAACCAGAAAGACGGTCACCCAGGCTGTCGTCACCAGCCGACTGGACTACGGAAACACCCTCTACACCGTAACCACAGCCAAACTACAGAAAAGACTCCAACGCATCCAGAACGCCTCCGCACGACTCATCCTTGACATCCCCCGACACAGCCACATCTCCGGACACCTGAGAGACCTGCCCTGGCTCCCCGTCAGCAAGAGAATCACGTTCCGACTCCTGACCCACGCACACAAGGCCCTCCAAGACCTGGGCCCCAGATACCTCAACAACCGCCTGACCTTCTACACTCCCACCCGCCAGCTACGATCGACCAGCCATGCCCTCGCCGCCGTTCCGCGCATCCGAAGAGCCACCATGGGAGGAAGATCCTTCTCCTACCTGGCAGCCAAGACTTGGAACTCCCTCCCCATCCACCGCCGCCTGACCCAAGACCACCTCTCCTTCAGGTAGCAACTCAATACCTGGCTGTTCGAGCAGTAGCGGACCCCCCTCCCCCTAGCGCCTTGAGACCCTCCGGGTGAGTAGCGCGCTTTACAAATGTCTTGATTGATTGATTGATTGATTGACAGTGGCGAGCACATAAACAATACAATAAACAAATGCCCACGAACAGCAGCGTAGACTAGTGAACAAGTGAGTTGTGTATGCTTCGAGACTGGTAAATGGCATGACTAGTAAGAAGAGCAAAACCAATAGAAATACAAAGAAGAGGGAAGTCATGAGATTAATAACTCAGATTTAAGTGTTTCTAAAGACGCCAGTTATTTAGAAATGATTTGAAGACTGAAGGTAACGAGCATTCCTGCTATATAGATGAAGTGTTTCATTTTCTAGCACTGTTACCCTAGAAGGACGGACCTCTATAATATACTCTTCAAAAGATGAGAGGAGAAACATAGTTTGTTATTGCACCGAGTGGCTCCAGTTATTGATGGTTTTTCACCAAGATAGCTAGGTGAGCCCGCAACCTGCCGCCACCGACCCGCTGACACCATCAGGGGGACTCTAGCCCCCAGGAAGCACCGCGCCAGGGAGGCGGGTACGGCACTCTGCAAGCACCGGGTGCTGCTGCGCGGGAGCCCGCAACCTGCCACCACCGATCCGTTGACACCATCAGGGGGACTCTAGCCCCTGGGATGCACTGTGCCAGGGAGACACCAACATCACTCTGCAAGCGCCCGGGGGTGCTTATATTCAGCACAGGCTTCCCGCTGCGCGGGACGCGCGTATGCCAAGGGCGAGCCCATCATTGACAGGAAGAGGCAGGGCTGGGCCACCCCTCTTTCACCTGCTGCCTGGTAGTTGGTCTGTCACATGGACCCTTCCTGGACTCCTGGATTTTAACTGACTATATTTACTGCCCCCTATCCAGAATTTCTGGCGGATTGGCTGTGCTGAACTTTCTGATCGCGTTTTGTACTGCTCCACCCTGCTAAGTGTACATATGTTAAGTCTTACTCTAATGTTAGGCGTGAATCCTGCATAGCTTTGGAAGCATTAGTAGCCGATATTGGATTGGGGAAAAGAAAGGCTATGGAAGGAAGCGGGGATGGGGGTGGGGCACTGTAACTGTATGGGGTAACAAAGGGAAAAAGGCCAGGAGGTTGCACAAGAACGCAGGTAGTGATTGTGTCCTAGAACGTGTTGACACCCTCACTAGCGAGTGTGAGTATATAGTAGAGACAGCACCTAATGCACAAACTTCCTGTGACAAGGCCTCCCTAGACCAACCCAATCCATTAATGGAAGCCCAAATTGTCATCCCACTATCCCTGCTATGTTTCGCAAATCACACAAAAAAAGGCCAGTTGTTCCTAATGAAGCAGGAAAGCGTGACACAACAGGAGTAGTTCACTTGACTACTAGCCTGTCTGCGTATAACCCTCATTATATAGATCCTGCAATCGTATGTACAAATAGATTTCTGCCTCTGTCGGACCTGGCTAGTGCAGACAAGGACGAAAGGCCACAGATTGCTCAGTTACCACAGTTACCTGCAGCTAATAGTAAAGAGGTAGTGCCAGGGACTAACAGAGAATCAGGACATGATTCAACTAGTTAACAACTTATGGCAGGAAGTAGGGATTATGAGAACTATGATTGAGGACTTAACCTCTATGGTTAAGCTCCTATCATCAGAAGATTTAACCGTAGAGGGAGAGTTAACACAACGGCAAGTAATCTCCCAGTGCGCTGCCAGGCCATCAATCCCAAAATTTCATCAGTTGCCCCTGCCACGGGCACTAACACTAACTCCAACGGACCTCTCTTTCCTTCTGGTATGGCTAGGATCCATAAATTAATGACACCATCACCGATGTTCAAGCGCCTACCACATCCTATTGTAAGCAATCCCAATAATCCTTATAGGGTAGCATCAGCGAGGGACCAGACAATGTATAACAGAAACACTCCCCCTCAAACTCAACATCCTCAGTGTAGTTCCCAAACTAGGTTGTTCAAACAGAACACCTTCAACCCGCCCAATAGCCATGGAATCTTTATGGTGAACGTGCCCAAGTATGACATCAATAAAGGCACAGAGAATGCGGATTCCCTGACTAATAAAGCCATTGATTGGATACGGTATGTCAGGGCATGCAGTTCAGTGATAAGGGAAGACATCATTAAGGCTTGCAGGCTCACCTCTCCAGTCCACCAGTTAGATTGTATTGAGTTTACCCTGACCAGGGCAGATCTAGCTGAAAACCTTTTTGCTCTGATGTTTCAAACCAGTTCCCCAGGACTGTCAGACGATTTCCGACGAGCAGCCAGATTACACGTCCCCCCCAGGCAGTCACTCACCAGCCAGCTGGGAAGCTCCACTTTGGACAATAATGACTGACACAAGAGAGTGCCGCTCCAAAAGCTTCAAGGATCCCCTATAGCCAGCTCCATCAGCAGGGGTAGCCCTCCCAGTACCAAGCTGCATCCCCATCTTTGATAGATGGCCCAAAGGAGGTGGGCTGCATATCTTCTATGAGATCCAGTGGGCCATCGTCTCCTTGCCCAGCTCCCCTGAGGGATTCCCTGTTGTCGTGGAACATCGCAGGGTTGAGTTCGAAGACTACTTCTCCCAAGTGGCATGCCTTTATCGAGTGCTATGACATCTGCCTCTTTCAGGAAACCTGGGCAGAGGTTCCCCTCTTCTGCCCAGGCTATTTAAATTATTACATCCCAGCCATTAGAGGAGCAAAAGGGCGTCCATCAGGGGGATTGACAATTTGGGTGCGGCAGGAATTAGGCTTTAACATCCAGGTGCTCTCGATCTAGAGTTACGACATCCAGGCGATTAGATTGACCTCGGGCTCACAAGGGAACGTAGACATTTATAATGTCTACGTGAGAGGAACTAGAGGGAAGAAGTCAGAAGTTTTAGCAGCGCTCGACGATCTTCTTGACCTATATTCAGAAGAATCCAATGTCCTAGTCACGGGCGACTTTAACTCGTCGTTTGAGCCCCTTGTAAACGAGGAGTGTTATTTTGCAGAAGAGGAAGATGCCAAATGGGGCATCCCAGAGGTGGAGCTTGAACCTAAAAAAAGTGGAAGGATGTGGCCATCCAAATTAATTCTATCTGTCTGGAAAAGGGTTTGCGGGCAGCAAACAGAAGATCGCCATCAGATAGACTCAGGGCTAACATATTTAACAACAGGCATAGTGCTAGTCGAATAGATTACATACTAATTAGCTTGAAACCATGGCACGCCCTTGGAGATATGATTGTCAGGGACCGGCTTGAAAGCGATCATAACCCCCTGTGTGTGACCCTGGAACTAACAAGACATAAGGTACCTTCCCAATTAAGAAATGAACTGTCCTTATGCGATATTGTCCCCACTAATGATATGAGACACTTAAAATGGGTGAAGATACTAACGATGCCTGAACTCCTAGCCAGTATCACTGAGGATATGGACTGTGCCTTAACCGAGCTTGAGGCTAGTGCAGCAAACATAGCGGCTCCCGAGCTTTTCATCTATATCCATAACAAATTCTTTGCTCTTTTACGTACATACTTTATTAAGCAGGGCAAGCCTAAAAAGGCTGTAAACCGGAAAGCCGGACATTGGTTTAACAAGGAATGTAGAGTTGCACGTCTAGCACTAGGGCTAACTATCAAAGCAGGTGATCCAGTAGCAGTGTGAGAAGCAAGGCATAACTATAGGAGTACCCAGATAAAGGCCAAGAAAATCTGGGATGACTAAAGATGGCAGGACCTTAGAGAAGCTTGTGCCTTGAGTAACCCCAAGCACTTTTGGAATATATTAAAATTGGACAGAGGAGGGCAACCCCAACAGCCACAAAATCATGTATCACAGGAAGATTGGGTTAATCATTTTAAACCCCAATATGCCCTGGGTTTATCTGAGGAAGATTTTGCGAGATTACTCATTTGTTTTATCTAGACTAGGCCTTTAGCAGGGCTGACGTCGATGTAGACCTTAGATCACTATCTGTCGGGAAAGCACCTGGCCCAGACGGTATCCCTGGGGATGTATTCCTTCACGATAAAGCAAGTTGGTGCCGGTATATTCTCCTGTTGGCTAATGCTGCTGCCCAGGGTGCGCCAGTCCCCGACTCATGGAAAGGGGACGAAATTATCCCGGTTTTTAAAAAAGGGGACAAATCTCACCCAGGAAACTATAGGCCCATCAGCCTAATAGATTCTTTGCAGAAGATAATGGGGAGGGTAGTTCTCAACAAGAACCAAGAGTGGATTGAAAAACATAGTATTTTTTACCCACTGCAAGACGGCTTCCGGGCCTTTACCAGCACCATTGACCAGGTGTTCCGGTTTGTCTTGTTATATTGGAAAACTGTGGTTCTGGGCAAGGGTAGCTTGTATGCTGCCTTTGTTGACCTCAAGTCAGCGTTCAATCTTGTTCCCCGTACCAAATTATGGGTGACTCTGCAAGAAATGGGGATGGCATCCGAATTACTAACCCTTATCATTAGACTGCACGAAAATAACAATGCCAAAATCCGATGGGGTTTGCGGGGCCATGTCACTAGTCCCTTTCCAATTGAGATAGGCATGTGCCAAGGCTGCGTGATGGCACCCATGCTATTCTCCTTGTTCATCAACGGAATAGTGAACTGGATGGGATCTATCTCCACTGACGCCCCAACATTAGCAGGTGAAAAAATCCCTATATTAATGTTCGCAGATGATACATTAGTGCTGGGATGCCCAAGGGTAGCCATGCGCTCTACAAATCCCCTAAACTTACACTTAAACTTAAACACATTAATCATTTCCAAGACCCCGAGTGGTCTCCAACGAGCCCTATCAATTTTTAAGGAGTTTTGCCCCAAACGGGGCTTGAAAGTTAATGTGTCCCAAACGAAACGTATGTCTTTTAGCCCGAGGTATTCAAATGAATGACCGTCTGCTAGAGCAAGTCAATGAATTTACCTACCTAGGGGTCCATATTCAGGATGACTTGAAATGGAATCATCAAATTGATCTGGCAACCTTAAAGCACCGGCAATTGTCGGGAGTGCTATATTCTGAATATAACACCTCATTCTCAAAGCCAATCAGTCCGATAATCCAGATATACAACATGAAAGTCATCAGCTCAGCGCTATATGGATCAGAGCTATGGGGTTGTGAGAGCCTGTCTAAGCTCACTGAAGTTGAAAACAGGTTCTTAAGAAAAATCACCAATCTCCCACAGAGTACCTCAATGTCTCTATTACTGTATGACCTGAGTAGGAAATCAGTTGCAGACATAGCAAACTGCGCCCTCTTTTATACTGGCGGAGAATTTGGACCACCCCAGAATTGGTATTGTATGGTGCTGGCTTTAAAGATATTATAAAGGCAGACAATTTTCATCAAATAAAATGGCTACGGGAGGTCAGAGACATTTTATCAAGCATTGGCAGGATATCACTGTGGAATGATCCAACAAGTTCCCCCTTTCCCACGAAAAAGATTTTAAAAGAAAAATACTGGGAAATGGTAATGTATAATACACTGAGAAACAGTGAGTCGTCTTCTCTAACTGGAGTTTCCCTGGAAATTAAATTAACCCCCAGTCTAGAGCCATATTGGAATTTAATTACAAAACCTCATGACCGGAAGTTATACTTCCAGTTCAGGATGGGCTCATTGCCATTAAGAGCTTTCACTGCTAGATGGGCTAAATCTGGTGATAATTTGTGCCCTGTATGCCAGGTTAGCAAAGATTTGTTGGCCCACCTATTGTTTGCCTCTGTAGGATATGTCGCCCCACGTCACGCCTGGCTGGCACCAATTTGCAAACTATTAGGAACCAGAAGGTGCAATGAAGCAGAAAAAATATTACATAATGACACTTCTACTCCCATTGTTATAGCGCTGGCAAAAGTTTTGGGGTGGTCGTGGGCCATCAGTTCATATTCCCTTTGCTCTAAATAAGTTTGAATAACATTTTGTGTACCTGCATATGAACAAGGAAAGATATAATCTATCCAGCAAACGTAGAAGATAATAGGCAGAACTAAGTGTCTGTACTAACCAATTGTGGCCTGACATTTGTACCCCTTTTAAAATGGAACTTAAAAAACCCTGATGATTTTTATTATCCGAGTTTGTAATGGTTTTTTAAATGTTTTTATCATAATAGTTTTTATTCTGGCTTAATTTATTTCCCCATTCAGGCTTTGTATTATATCCTATTCGGTGTTTTATGAAATATTTTTGTATTGTGCTTTTATGGCTAATATGTCGAATAAAGCTTGTTTGGATTGGATTGGATAGGTGATTTGATGTTTTTAACGTTTGTAAGTGAGGCATGCTGTACTCATGGAGCATAGACTAGCGCACCCGTACAAAGCCACCTAAGGTAAGAAAGTTCAGAGGAAGATCTGAGTACTGATCTGGGGCAGTTCAATTGTTGACACAAAGTCATATTTTTAAGAGAATTTTATTATATGCAGCTTTGAGGGATTGTGGTCTCATTGTGCTCCAACAGTATTCGAAAGAGAGAAATCCGTAAGAGCAAACCAGTGCTGGATAAATGCCTGAGCTATTTCTTAGATAAGAGTAGGAAACACAAGGTCATCAGAGTAAGACGGGTTCATGTCATAGACAGACAAAACAAGGCTCTCTTTAAAGATGGGACAGTATGAGCTCCATACAGGGACTAAGGCCTCATTTAAACCCTAGACGATGGCCCACGGGTCTGCCAAAGGGAAGAGATCATGGCCACCACCACACTGACGGAAGACCATCCCCTGTATTTAGAGATCACCCCCTGCCTGGAGGCGATTTCTGTTGTGTAAATGGAGCCACCACCATGGCGGTTTCCTTTACAGCACTGGAGATTTGCAAAGCAAATGTCATGTTTAAAGTGGTTCCCTGATGAAGTATCGATGTAATAAATATCGACATACACAAATATGGACTCAAAAATGTCGAATACAGAAATATCGACTCCCTATACTTAAACAGGTAAGTACAAGAATATTGAATCAAATTTATTGAAGTAAAAAATATAGATGTAAAAAATATTGACTTAAAAATATATTACCTAAATAAAATATATTAAATAATATTAATATTTCCAACAAAATAAAAGAAATTTAATATATATTTTAACTAAATACAACAAATAACACTTAATTAAAAAAATATAAACACACACACATAAAAATGTATACATATACATATATTTACTTAAATATAATTTATTAACTATTATCTTTATTTAAGTTTTTAAACTTTTACATTATATAAAAATTAAATATATACATATATCACTAATTAACTTCCGTCCAATTTCAAGGCTCCCTTTTGATGCCAAGTTCGTGGAGAAAGATATGAATCAGCAACTTTCAGAGTACCTAGAGGAAAATCTGCTTCAGGACGATACACAACACGGTTTCAGAAAAAAACAAAGTACTGAGTCGGCACTGGTAGTATTTGCAGAGGAGATTCGGAAACTGCTGAACTGGGGAGGGACTGCAGCCCTAATCCTGTTGGATATTTCCGCGGAATTTGACACGGTCAGCCACGATATTTTAGTGGATCATATGCGCAGCCTAGGGATTGAGGATGCAGCTCTAGATCTCCTCAAATCCTTTCTGGTAAACAGACAGCAAACTGTGCCAATGGGCAACTTTACATCTAAGCCTTTCTCCATGCCCTGCGGAGTCCCTCAGGGATCGGTACTGAGTCCAACACTTTTTAACCTTTATGTTGCACCACTTGCGACAATCATCAAAAGTGCGGGCCTTCACCCGGCATCTTATGCCAATGACACCCAAATTGTGGAGTCACTGGCAAAGCCTGAAAACAACTCAGGCATGGCACTCAGAACTTGCATGAGCTATATGTGTAAGTGGATTGATTACAACTACCTTAAATGAGGTCATCCTTTTTGGTAACAACCCCTCACCCTGGATGCCGGAATGGTGGCCTCCCGAACTGCACTCACTTCCTGAACCCGTAAACAAAGTAAAAAATCAAGGCATCCTGATAGAAAAAGAACTGAAGTTTAGGGACCAAGTTAATAAAATTACATCAGCCTCTTTCTTTTCATTAAGGCTCATAAAAAAGATTGAAAAATTCTTGCCCCCTGAACTTCTGAGAATGGCTATCAGCGCATTGGTTCTTACTAAGATAGATTATTGCAACAGCCTCTATCCTACTCTCGTAGTGGATCTTGAAAAGAGGCTCCAGACTTTGTAAAACTATGCTGCCTGGTTTCCTCTTCAAAATTCCCAAACATGAATCGGCAAGAGGAGCCATCAGTAAACTACACTGGCTGCTGCTTATACAACGATGCAGGTTTAAGGCTCTCTGCTTTGCCTATAAAGCATTGCATGGACTGGGGCCAGCCCATTTCAGAGAGAAACTCAATTGGTACATCCCAGCTAGGACACTACGCTCAGGCTCCGCCATGAACCTGATTGTTCCTCCTTTCAGGAGAACCAACTGGGGGGAAAGAGCTTCTTCGGGGCCACAGCGGTGTTCTGGAACAGCCTTCCAATGACACTGAAAGCTGCTCCCTCCCTACTTACTTTCAGAAAAGCCTTAAAGACCTGGTTGTTCCCACAGGACACATAAAGCACCCGGCCCTGGCCAAACTCGCTACAGACACCTATTCCAGCAACTTCTGTTCCTACAGCACCAAGATGCCTATCGGCAGTAGTTGCACTCATAAATTATATAAATAAATAAGATAAAGAATTTAAAATTTAAAAAGAACGATTTAATAATGAATTCAAACATTTAACTATTAAACAAAGAATGTAAACATACATTTTGCAATACTCAGTCAGTCAAATTCCTTTATTCGATAAATCAATATCATAAAAGACACATATACAATCATAATAAACACAGTTAAAAATACATTAAAATATACAGAAATTCATGGGTTATTTGCCATTCATAATGTGGCCTTTTTCATGTTCAAATATAAATTAATTAAAAAAACTACAGATATAAAATTGTACGTCAACCGTTAAAAGTTTAAAAAATGATCTAATTTAAATCCTACAGTGGAAAAACAAGTTTTTTCCTAATACGCATAGCAGCGACCAGAAAGCTCGCAACGTGAAACATAATTCATGGGGAACTTAATTGTTGTAGGTATACAAGTGCTGGTCTGACCTGTCTAGAACCCAGCTCCCTCAAGATCGGGAGCAAAAACTTCCTTCTACAGTCCTTGTAAAAACTACAGAACATAAAAAAATGGCGAGTGTCCTGTCTTGAGCAATTATCGCATTTACAAGGATCTGCACGATCCATGGGACACCAGTTTTGAAAGAAGCCCAAGGAAAAGTGCACCAGGTTAAACCTAAATCTGATTAGGAGATACCGATGGTATGGGGCATTCACAACAGTCAAGTATGGTTCAGGGCCCGGGCAACTGATCAGGGCATAATTCGCTCTGACTGTTGGTTTCACCATTTCTGACTCCTCACGCTCAATGGAAAATAAAGCCTCAAGGGCCGTTTTTGTCAATGCGAGATCCTTTTTCGTGATAATTTCTGGTGAACAAAAAAGGGCCTCGCGTCCTATCTTTTGGAACCCAGATTTTATGTAGGCCAACCATGAGATCTTGTTTACGTTGTCCAGTTTTAGGCAATTTTTCAATATCACATGGTTTAGAGTAATTTCATTATTCAGCCAGATCTTGAGCCAATATAGGAGAGGGGCAATTCTAATTTGGTCGGTCACAAAACCGATCCCCACTTCCGTATGTATAGAGAAAGTCGGGGTAGACTGTGGGACAGAAAGGATGTCTCTTAAGAACTTGTTTTCAATTAACTGAATTTTATTGTGGTTAGTATGACCCCATATCTGGCAACCATACGTGGCAACGGCTAAACATTTTGCTTCATATACCTTTAAAAGGGCTTCAACTGGTCTAGCCCCTAATCTTTTGGTAAAGCCTCTAACTCCTGAAACTGTCCTTGCGAATGCCACGCTCCGGCTATTAATTTGTGCATACCAGGTTCCCTTTTCATCAAAGGCAACCCCCAAATAGGGGAATGTTGGGACCCTGTTAATCACATCCCCACTACAAAAGAAAGTTTTAACCCTGGATTTCTGCCTTCCCTTCCCAGCAATCAGAACCTGGGATTTTTACGCATTTATTTTGAGATCCAAATTTTTCATAAAGTTTCCGAAGGCATCCAACAACTTTTGCAACCCTACCCCAGTGCGAGCCAGGAGAACTGCGTCATCTGCCTACAGGAGACCCGGAACAACCTGATCTCCTATTCGCGGAATATCCACAGATACCTCTCCCAGTTGGGAATCAAGAGCATTTATATATAAGGTAAACAACAAGGGGGCCAGGATATATCCCTGTCTAACACCTCTGTCTGAACTAAAGTGTCTCGTGCATCGCCCATTTGAATTAACTCTAATTTTAGCCGATAGATCCGAGTGTAGATCAGCCAAAAAATGTACAAGGGAAGCTTGAATGCCCATATCCAATAGGATATTCCAGAGCTTAGATCTATTGACAAGATCGAACGCAGAGGAAAGATCCATAAATCCCATATATAGAAACCCTTCCTTGGCCACTGTATATTTATTTATTAAAAGGTGCAAATTCAGGCACTGATCAATGGTGCTCCGTTTGGGTCTAAAACCATATTGGGCGTCAGACAAGATCCCGCTCCCCTCCAACCATTCACTTAGCCTGTTCAAGACCACTCTACCTAGTATTTTTACAGATGAATCTATCAAAGAGATTGGTCTGTAACAGGAGGGATCCTGTCTGTCACCTTTTTTAAAAACTGGAATAATGGTTGAGGTTGCCCATGTGGCTGGAAAACTATTATTTTGCCCAGTCCTGTTAAATACATTAGTTAAAATTTTTGACCAGGTGTGTGGGTCGGCTCTAAACAGGTCCGCCGGGACCCCATCAGGTCCAGGGGCCTTATTTCACGACATTTCTTCTATGGCCCGTTCTACTTCGGAAACCTGTAGGTCCAGAGGGCAAGAAATGTTATGTGGCATATTTGATGAAGCATAATTACCATCTACAGGGAGGCTGTATATCTTTTCGAAGTGGGTTATCCATGCCTCGTCTGAGATATTACAGTCTAATTCATGATTTTTATCATCATCAAGAAACAAGGGCTGGTTTATAGTTGCCCAGAATTTCCTACTATCTTTCAGAGTGTCAGAAGACAAAAGGTTTATCCAGGCTTCCTCCTTTAACTCCTGTTTTCTTTCGGCTAGGGCCTGTTTATATACTAGCCTTTTAGAGACTACAAGTTCCCTATCTCTGGGGATAGTCTTCAAGGCATTCAAGAGGGCAGCATGAGACTGGGAAATTTTTTTATTAAACCATCTTTTTCCCGACTGGAGTTTTTGATTTCCTTTAATCAGTAGACTATGGTTTATTTGTTTACAAATAATGTTAAAAGCATTTATGACCTCTGGGCCTTGAGACTCAGGATCAAGGCAAATATTAAATTCAACTTCGGTTTGAGACCGAACTTCGGTCAAAAAGGTAGCTGGGACCACCTTTGTCCACCTGAGTTTTCTACCCTGATCAGTTAAGGCAACCTCTTTCACCGGATTTTGTGCCGAATGCCTAAACGCTAATAATCGACCACCCGGAATTATTTCCAAAATCACCGGGTTGTGATCACTAAAAATAGAAACCTCAGAAAAATAACGTACAACTTGGACTAACATTAAAGAACTCAGAAAAATATAATCAATGATTGTACCTTTGTCTTTCCCTTTAAAGGTTGGGGTCCTGTTTTCGCCCTCCCCGCAGGCTGACTCGTAAAGATTCCATTCTGCGAGGAGATGTTCTAGTTTCTCCCCCTGTTTAGTATGTTCAAAATGCGGGGCGGCCGAAAACTGTGGATCCTCATGGTCATTACCTCGACACAGTTTATCGCAAGGATGAATATTTAGATCCCCCATCAGAAGGATCTCGAAGGAATTTGACCTTAAACTATAAGATAAAAGAAATTGATCTAAAAGGTCCAGGGTATTATCGGCATCCATTGAATTATATAGGTTAATAAATAATACTTTGTTTACATCAGAAGCCGAGAGTTCCACAATTAAACAGTTTTGGCATCCTGCATCAAGCTGCGTAAGAGAGCCCTTTATCTCAAGGGAGAACAAGGTAATCAGTCCTCCCTTTGCTCTCCCTGCAGAACCTTGTTTAGCTGGGATGTGGAAGTGACAATAGCCATCCATGGAGAAACTATTTTGGGTATCCCAAGTCTCTTGTAGGGATATTATATCAAATGTATGTAGTAGTTCCTGCCAACTGGCATCATTTATTTTGGCCCTTATGCCCGCTACGTTCCAACTCATAATTTTACAGAGGGGAATTAAGGGGCTTTCTGGGCACTTTGTCTCCCTAATATCATGATTCAAAAATTTAGTATTCTCCTGTGCTAATGCCACCGAAATAGCAGGAGGTGCAAGCACTGGGTTAGAAGGAATATAAAAAGAGTCAGGATGTTCCTGTGAATATACAGAGGGGGCGGGAGAACTTAGACCGGTGTTACAGACCTCTGCCAAAGATTGAACAACCATTTTATAACAATCACCTCCAGACTCTATTAGGCCACCTTGCAGATGGACATCGGGCTTTTTTCTCCTCTTAACAGTCCTATCCTGAACAATTTTATCAGTAGGATCAAGAACAACATTGTTTGAGGTCAGTCAATCCACGCCTTCTATATCATTCAGAGGTCCAAAACGATTGTACAGTGGGAGGTTAAAATCTGATCTAGGTGGTCTGGAATAACCCCTATAAGCCCTTTCCCATTGTACTGATCGTGTATTATGAATAATCGGATAGAAGTACCGTAAATCAAGGGTGAGGATTCCTGTGGAACTTTGGGTATTAGGGTGATAACATATATGCCTTACTACTATAGGGTCTCTAAAGTTTATAATGATACAATCACCCTCCACGTCCTTAGTCTTAGTACCCAGCCAACTCACCCTTCGCACAAACAAAATTTCAGCTTGCAGATTGGGTGGGAGAGACCTATTTCCATTAAGCCAATGTATGACCTTATTTTTTAATTCTCTGAAGGATTCTGTCTTATCATGTGGGATCCTAGGGACACCCGCCAAGATGACCGTATAAGGGAGTGACTCTGGAGGTAAATTTATACATGGAAGTATGGGGGTCGAGCCAGTATTCAGCAGGACAGGGATAGTGCCGGTGATCTGATCTTTATTTAAATCTGCATTTTCTGCATTTACTGACTTGTTTTCACCTGCTCTATTTGGAATATTAGGACGTTCTTTGTCAAGCTCTAAAGCAGAACTAGTTTCCATCGCCGTGGGAACAAGAAGTGTGCCGCAGATAGGATTTTTACTATGCGGAATTGGCACACTAGTAATATCTAGTGTATCCTTATGTGATACCACATTCTTAACTGATGGTAAACACCCAGGGCCTGCTTGAAGCTCTAAGGCTCTTTCCAACGCAGCCGTGTTTGCGAGCAATAGATTTTCAAGATTCTCTACTTTGGCACTTAATTGTTTTACTCTCACTAACATGGGAGCTAACAGTGATCTTAGTAATTGTTCAAGTGTGTCCATATTACTAGTAGAAGATGAGATCGCACATGGCTTACCAGATGTAGTTTTAGTAACTATAGAACTTGAAATATCTAGAAGTGAATTACAATCTGATTGACTAATTACTTTTGGTAACATCTGACTTTTTGCCACTTTGGCTCGTTTTCCATTATGCATCCCTCCTGCACGTTTCCTTTTACAGGATTTAGGCTGACTCGTATTCCCCTTTCCTTTGACCTTAACAGTTTCTAATGATATTTCAGGGTTAGGGGATAGAGGAATAGTGTTATGTGCTCCCAAACAAGGTCTATTATCCAGAATAGATATACTATCTGTGCTGTGGATACTGTTTGAGCTTATGTTAGTTATGTCCGATCCAAGAGCCTCAGTACTAGATGCCACATTATGATCCATATCAGTGGGCAAATGAACAGGGGACTGTGCCGTCCTTATGTTCCCCAAAGAGGATCTCTTAGCTGTTAAATCTAAAGACAGTCTCTTCTCCTTGAGAATGATTTCATGTTCCAAGACACGGGTAGCTCTGGAAATGAAGTCATCCAAGGTGCTTGAGATTGATCCCCCTGGGCAGTCTTGCGCAAGTTTACGGCCAGATCTTAAAGAAGTTGCCATAATTTAGACAACAAACAAAGGATCCAAGTACAGAGAGAGACAGTACTTTTACCTGGAAGCGAGGGGGTAACAATAGTTCGTCCTGGTGCTTTTCACAGCATATGTATGTTTTGCTAGGGTAGCGTCCACAGTTCATGGGCAAACAACAAAGGGATATGGCCCAGCCCTGCTCCTCCTGCCCCGGCCGCCCGGCGCCGCCCGCGCGCGTCCCGCGACACGGAGGGAGCCGCTGTTTATATAGCGCCTCCGGGCGCGCTGCTGTCCGGAAGTATGACTGGTAAGCCCCTGAGAATGCCGGGAGCTGTAGTTCCCCCCGCTCCGGCCAGCAATGGAGACTGGCGTCGAGGGGAACACGCAGCGTCTGCGTCCCGTGCGCTGCCTGGTGGTCCAGTGGTCTGCGCCTGGTGAGTTCGCCGGTTTGGTGCCCCTCCGCTCCACCGAGGGAGCCGCTGTTTATATAGCGCCTCCGGGCGCGCTGCTGTCCGGAAGTATGACTGGTAAGCCCCTGAGAATGCCGGGAGCTGTAGTTCCCCCCGCTCCGGCCAGCAATGGAGACTGGCGTCGAGGGGAACACACAGCGTCTGCGTCCCGTGTGCTGCCTGGAGGTCCAGTGGTCTGCGCCTGGTGAGTTCGCCGGTTTGGTGCCCCTCCGCTCCACCGAGGGAGCCGCTGTTTATATAGCGCCTCCGGGCGCGCTGCTGTCCGGAAGTATGACTGGTAAGCCCCTGAGAATGCCGGGAGCTGTAGTTCCCCCCGCTCCGGCCAGCAATGGAGACTGGCGTCGAGGGGAACACACAGCGTCTGCGTCCCGTGTGCTGCCTGGTGGTCCAGTGGTCTGCGCCTGGTGAGTTCGCCGGTTTTTGCAATACAATAAATACAACAGTAGGGAAATTGATGGAAAGCAGGGGAGTAAAAACTACTATTCCCACTCCAGTGAGTGCAACAGTGAAGAAAATATTGGATAGCGGAGGAATAAAAATTACTATTCCCACTGCAGTAAGTAGAACAGTAGGGAAAATGCTGGATAGCGGAAGGGTAAAAATTACTATTCCCATTCCAGTGAGTGCAACAGTAGAGAAAGCGTTGGAGAGCAGAGGGGTAAAAATTACTATTCCAACTCCAGTGACTATAACAGTAGGGATAGTGTTGGATAGACGAGGGGTAAATACTACTATTCTCACTCCAGTGAAAGCAACAGTAGGGAAAGTGCTGGATAGCGGAGAAGTAAAAATTACTATTCCCACTCCAGTTAGTGCAACAGTAGGAAAAGTGTTGGATAGCGGAGGGGTAAAAATTACTATTTCCACTCCAGTGAGTTCAATAGTAGGGAAAGTGCTGGATAGCGGAAAGGTAAAAATTACTATTCCCACTACAGTGAGTGCAACAGTAGGGAAAGTACTGGATAGCGAAGGGGTAAAAATTACTATTCCCACTCCAATAAGTGCAACAGTACAGAAACTGCTGGTTGTCGGAGAGTTAAAAATTACTATTCCCACTCCAGTGAGTGCAACAGTAGAGAACATTTTGGATAGCGGAGGGGTAAAAATTACTATTCCCACTCCAGTGAGTGCAACAGTAGGGAAAGTGTTGGATAGCGGAGGGGTACAAATTACTATTCCCACTCCAGTGAGTGCAACAGTAGGGAAAGTGCTGGATAGCAGAGAAGTAAAAATTACTATTCCCACTACAGTTAGTGCAACAGTAGGGAAAGTGTTGGATAGCGGAGGGGTAAAAATTACCATTTCCACTCCAGTGAGTTCAACAGTAGGGAAATGCTGGATAGCGGAAAGGTCAAAATTACTATTCCCACGACAGTGAGTGCAACAGTAGGGAAAGTGCTGGATAGGGAAGGGGTAAAAATTACTATTCCCACTCCAATAAGTGCAACAGTACAGAAACTGCTGGTTGTCAGAGAGGTAAAAATTATTATTCCCACTCCAGTGAGTGCAACAGTAAGGAAAGTGTTGGATAGCAGAGAAACAAAAATTACTAATAAGACAGTGGCGCCTGTGCAATCAATAACTAGCTGTTCCCCAGACTCTAAATAAAGCGGGACAAATATGGCAGGTGTAACGTTCCTCCCATTCTGCCAGACCCTGAATGAGGCTCTAACTTAAAGGAATGGCCAGTTCATGATGGCTGTGCTGTATAAGATGTAACAGAAAATAAAGCAGGCCTCAAGTTTACTTTTACTCTACAGTCTTTCGATGGCTGGTTATAGTCAAGAACTTTTCACCATTATATAATTTATTAACTATTATCATTATTTAAGTTTTTAAACTTTTACATTATATAAAAAGTACATATATACATATATCACCAATTAACTTCCGCCCAAATTCAAGGCTCCCTTTTGGAATGGTCAAATTCTTCTAGGCTCGCCTTGTTCGTGGAGAAAGATATGAATCAGCAACTTTCAGAGTACCTAGAGGAAAATCTGCTTCAGGACGATACACAACACGGTTTCAGAAAAAAACAAAGTACTGAGTCGGCCCTGGTAGTATTCAGGAGGCCTTATCATCTGGGTGGCAACGGATCTGGGGTGCTCTGCTACACGAATCATCACCCATTCTGAGGACATCCTCGGCGTGATACTGGAATGATCAAATTCTTCCAGGCTCGCCTTGGTTAATGTCTATTCAAGGCCGGTTAATATCACTCAAGAATCGAGGACGATGGATGAACTTTCAGCCTTCCTCGATAACATTTCCCCGGATATACCCTTCGTGGTGGGGGGAGACCTGAACTCTCAATTTGAGCCTCTACCGGGCTTAGTGGATGGACCCTCTTTAGATGAGGATGTCGTTTGGTTGGTTCCTCCCATACATGCTACCCCACCTAGAGCTTGGACACCCCTTGCGGTCCAGGTCACCGCCCTAACATTTAAGTACGGTCTGCGGGCCTGTAATGGCCGTGTAAACTCTGATATCCCTCCAAAGTGGACGTATAATAAACAGGGTAGGGAATCAAGAATAGATTATATTTTGGTCCAACTCTCCCAGTGGTCGCTAATTATTGACTTCAAGGTAATTACAAGGGAGGATAGTGACCACAATGCGCTCCAGTTACAATATAAGATCCCCGGTTTAACGGGAACAAGGGTCAGTGCAGGTTCTCGGTCCACGGGGTTGGTCCTTACCTCTAATAGAAGGAGAATTAGATGGGAAAAGCTTGCCACTAATCAAAGGAAAGTCGCAGAATTATACTCCAGGGTAATCCCCATATTTGACGTAGTGAGTACTTTAACGGGAAATCCCATCGCCAAAGACTATCATGAGTTATTGCGTTTGGCGCACGATGACTTGATAAAGTCTCTGGCTGAAGTCCTCTTCTGTCCACTTAAGAAGGGGGGGGGGTCCACAAATCGCCAGACCTGGTACAATGTTGCTTGCCGTATGGCGAAATTAGACCTTTTAATCGCCATTAAGGAATGCAATAGCCGAGCTGAGATCAAGGCTAGGAGAAGGGAGTATAAGCATTTGATCTTTAATGCTAAGATCGAGTGGGATCAGGAGAAGTGGGAGGACCTTACTAAATCACTAGCCAATAGGGACTCTCGCAAATTCTGGAGAATTGTAAACACTGGTTCAGAAGATCTTCCATCGGCCATAGAACCTAACATCTCAGCTGAAGCTTGGAAGGAGCATTTCTGGTCCCTTTATAGGGTAGAGGCTGGGGCCCCCGGCGAATTACTACCCGCTGTAACATCATGTCATTCTGGAGACCATTTTACGGTGACTGAAATTAGAGCAGCGATTTCTGCCCTACCCCTTGGCAAGGCTCCGGGTTTGGACGGCCTCCCCGGGGATCTCTTTAAACAGGAACCAGATGTTTGGGCACCATATCTAGTGTCCATGTTTAATGCTATTCTGGGGGGCATGGAGGTGCCTAGTACTTGGCTGGGCGCAGAGATTGTGCCGGTCTTTAAAAAGGGGTCACCTCTGCTCCCAGCCAACTACAGGCCCATTAGCCTTATAGATGTCTCCCAAAAGCTCTTTGGTAGGCTGATTCTTGATCGCCTCCAAACTTGGATTGATGATTTCTCCATCCTTAGCCCCTACCAGGCCGGCTTTAGGAAGGGGGTTTCGACTACGGACCAGGTGTTCCGCTTGAACCTTATTTACTGGAAGACCGCAATAATCGAGGGTGGCAGCTGTACACGGTTTTCGTGGACTTGCGTGCTGCCTTCGACTTAGTTCCAAGAGTAAGACTCTGGTCTGTCTTGGCGGACCTGGCCATACCGCAAGACATCCTTTCAATTTTGATAAGATTGCATTCGGGAAATTTCGCATGTGTGAGGTGCGGTAGGAATGGGGTACTCACGGATAGATTCCCGGTTGACAGGGGGGTAAGACAGGGTTGTGTCCTTGCTCCGACCCTGTTTTGCCTCTTTGTCAACGGGGTTATCGACCACCTGTTGAGGGTGGCCGATACTGATGCACCAAAACTCAATGGCAGCAGGGTGCCCGCTATCATGTTTGCGGATGACACCCTGCTGCTGTCCAAGTCCCCCATGGGAATCCAACGAATTTTAGATGGATTTTCGACCTTCTGCACTGAGAGGGGTCTAGAGATTAATGCAACGAAGACGAAATATATGATTTTCAATCCCCCAAATTCCACCCAGCCCAACCCCACCATAGGTACTCAGAAGTTGGAAAGGGTATCTACATTTGAGTATTTGGGGGTCACCATTAATCAAACAATGTCCTGGGACACCCACCGCAACAAGGCCAATATGAGACTGGTTCAATTAACTGTAGGTATCTGTAGGTTGAGGAATACTTTGTCCTTCAAACCCTTGACACCAGCCCTACAAATTTATAAAATGCAAGCGCGTGGGGCAGTAGTATACGGCGGAGAACTGTGGGGCCACACCTCCACCCAGAACTTACTAGTTACTGAAAATAATTTTATTAGGCAGCTTGCAGCCCTTCTAACAAGTACATCCCTTTTGCCGTTGAGGTTGGACCTGGGACTGAGACCCATTAGTGAAGAGCTGGCACTTAAACCGCTGACCTTCTGGCATCGTTTGTGGGCTAGGCCAGAACTTGCAACATACAGGTCTGAACTACAAGAGATTCTAACTCTGCCAAAAGCCGCTATTATCCCATGGCTAACCTATGTGAAAAAAACATGTGAGAATCTGGGACGGCCGGACCTTTGGCTAGATCCAGAGAGTGCGTGCTGTAGGATCCCTAGGAAACTCCTGGTAAAAGAATTTTATGAATTTAAATTATCAAAACTTATAGGGGCTATAAAGGAGGGGTCTCTTACTAACTCATTTGTTAAAACGAAAGATGTGTACCACCAAGAGAGAGTTCTTGACAATATTAGTCCGGTCTTGACCAGAAAATTGTTCCTTCAGTGGAGACACAGCTCACTCCCACTTAGATCATACACAAAGCAGTGGTCTAATCCCCCCTCATCAGAGCAATGCTCTCTATGCACCCAATCTCGGGAGGATGACCTATATATGATCTTTTTCTGTAAAGCATACCATAGACCCAGAAATTACTTGCTTGTTCCCCTTCTTAAGAACCTGGGTCTTAGGCATTATCTACATGCATACAGAGTGTTAAAAATAGATCTCTCGCCCCCGGTTGTGTTTGCGGTAGCTACATTTTTAAGTGCAATGTGGCACATTCGAGCAAGTTATATAAAGCAGACTGAGGCTGGGGATAATAGAACTATTGAATGAATTGTATTTTATAACTCGTTGTTATTTATACTTCTGCTCAAAATGTTATGTGTTATTTTTTATCTGAATGTTAATTCTTTTTTTAAATGTTTTTATTGTTGTATATCTTTTATGATCTAAATGGTCGAAATAAAGATTATAAAGAAAAAAAAGTATAATATTTCATTCTATGGTTGCAGTACAATCGGGTGAATCTCTACTCTATCTAGCCCTCTGGTGTTTGGACAAAATATCGAGTCAAAAATATTGTGTGGACAAAATATTGTGTCAAGAATATCGAGGGCACATGTTGTGTAGGTAAGTTCTATGATGCTTGTTCAAATGCAAACGGCTCAGGGACAGCCTAGTGGAGGGACGTTAGGAAGGAAGCAGGGAAATAACCAAGGAGGGAATCAGAATGTCCAAGGTCAGGGAAGGCCAAGGTCAGTTGATCCCAAGACAGGGATGGATGTGGCGACATTGAAAAAGACCACTGCGTGTCATCTTTTCACCAGGTCGGACACTGGAAAAACGAGTGCCCCTTGAATCCAATGAATCAGATGCAGCAAGAAGTAGAGATAGCTCAGGTACCCGTACCAGAGATAGTTCCCACAATGACTAGACCTAGGATGGTGAAAGGGGGGGACTAGTAGTCCACAGGTGCAAGTTCCTCAGCAACCTAGGGTCCAGAATATTCAGCAGGGAGCCCGAACTTATCAGCAGATGCCCTTGTTCGAAGGGTGTGAGGAGTTCTGTCCAGATCCATTGGCATGACGGTGCCTGAGGGGGGGAGGAAGACTGTACACTTGGAGCAGTCTTGGAGGTAGACCAGAGGGGACCATTTGTAGAAGCAGATGTTGATGGTCACCCTACCACCTTTTTGGTTGACACTGGTGCTACCCGGTCTACTGTAAGATCAGCAGTAGTCTCTAACCTAACCCTCTCGGGACATTCGATCCAAGTTGTTAGCGTAGCAAATAAGAAATTGACCAGCCCATTGACAGAGCCAATTCCTGTGAGAATAGGAACATTCCGAGATCGACACCAGTTCGTGGTGTGCGATTCGAGTCCAGTTTGCTTGTTAGGTAGAGATCTGTTGTGCAAACTGAATTGCACCATTTACTGCACACCGAAAGGAGTCGAAGTGCAAACAAAGGATGATGACGCGACCTTTAAGGTTGCAAATCAGCACGTGTGCATAGAAATGTACCCGGCGCTGACAGTGGAGGAGCTTCCACTTGATTTGAGGGATTCTCTGTCAATTGATGTGTGGGACCTCAGTGGAGAAGAGATCGGATTGGTCAAAGGGGTAGAGCCAGTGAAGATTCAGGTCAAGCTGAATGTAGAATTTCCTAGGACGCCCCAGTACAATTTGTCACCTGAGACTATTGCAGGGATCAAACCTTAATTGAGTCTATGATCAAGCAGGGAATTTTGAAAGAGATTATGGGTAGCCCATGTAATTCACCTATCATGGGACTACAGAAACCAAGTGGGAAATTCAGGATTGTACAAAACCTGCACAAAATTAATGAGATAGTTGTTCCATGTTGTCCGGTGGTACAGAATCCATCTGTGATCTTGTTCCAAATTCCATGTGAAGCTGTGTGGTTTACAGTGATTGACCTATGTCAAGCATTCTTCTCGAACCCACCCCACGAGGAAAGCCAATTACTTTTTGCCTTCCGGCTGGAGGACCGTGTATTAACGTGGTGTCGTATCCCACAGGGGTACACAGAGAGTCCATCGATCTTTAATCAGATCTTGAAAAAGAATCTTGAGAGTCTTGTGTTGCCGCAGAACTCCGTTCTGGTGCAATACATCAATGACTTGCTGGTTGCCTCAGAAACAGAAGATGCTTGCAGAATTGATACCATAGCCTTACTGAATCATTTGGCAGAGAACGGACACAAGGTGTCTCCGAACAAATTGCAGTACTGTCTGAGTGAAGTATAGTATTTAGGTCACAGAATTGAGAAGGGCAACAGAAAGGTGTCACCAGATCGCATTGAAGCTATTATGAATATGCCTGTGCCCACTACCCAGAGAGAGGTCAGAATGTTCTTGGGAATGGTTGGCTATTGTCGCCAATGGATTCCCAACTTCTCCTTTGAAGCGAAGCCTTTGCAACCGCTGACGCACAAGGATGTGGGTGATCCGGTACCATTGAACAATGACTGTTTGATGTCATTTTTTAGGCTGCGAGAAGCCCTGTGTCGCACTCCAGCTTTGGGAAGGCCTGATTACAACAAGGCATTCACATTGTTCTGTTGCGAGAGAGAAGGTTGTGCATTGTCAGTTCTGACTCAGAATCATGGAGGTGTCCGTAGACCAGTTGCCTATTTTTCGGCTACTTTAGATCCAGTAGCTTCTGCGTTGCCCGGATGTCTCAAATCCGTTGCTGCAACAGATGTCAGTATTGAAAAATGTGAGAGCATTGTGATGGGACATCCACATACAGTTTATGTGCCACATTCTGTTGAACTGTTGATGACAAGGACTAAAACACAGCACCTCACGAACAACAGGTTGACGCGTTATGAGCAAGTTATACTTGCTGCAGAAAACATGACTTTGAAGAGGTGTTCTGTTTTAAATCCCGCAACTTCGATGCCTATTACAAATGTAGATGGTGAAGATTGTGAGGATCATGATTGTCGTGACAGAACTATGCACCAAACCGAGACCAGACATTGTTGATGAACCGCTCCCTGACCCCGATGAAATTTTCTTTGTGGACGGTTCATGTCTAATATACAATGTTGGTCGATTGAGAGCAACATTTGCTGTATGTACCATCACAGGAGTGGTTGAAGCTGCTTGTCTAGAAGGAGTACACTCCGCACAGGTAGCTGAAATCATTGCCTTGACCCGTGCCTGTTTGGAGGCTGATCAGATTCGGATAACAATTTACACTGACAGTCAGTACGGGTTTGGTGTTGTTCATGATTTCTGACAATTATGGTCACAGAGAGGGTTCATGACATCTTCAGGTTCACCCATCAGAAATGGGGAATATGTGAGACAGTTGTTGGAAGCATTACAATGTCCGAAAGAGATTGCAGTTGTCAAATGTTCGGCCCACAGTAAAGGAAATGACTTTGTGTCTTTGGGGAATAACTATGCTGATGAAGTTGCCCGGTTTTGTGCAGAACAAGGATGTATATTTACTGGAGGGTATACTGGAGAAAGCCAAGAAAGAACCAATCTCAGCATGATGTTAGCCATGGCCGATACATGGGAGGAATTAAAACGATTGCAGGATGAGGTTACTGATCAGGAACGAGATGGCTGGATAAGACTAGGATGTGAGAAGGGAGATGTGAACGTGTGAGTTTCGAGTGATAGATGAGATGTGTTGCCAGAAAGTTTGTTGAGCCCTATGGCAAGATTTATACACGGTGCAGTACATCTTGGTAGAGACGCAATGGTGCGAGTGTTCAGACAGATATGGTACAATCCGAAGTTTCGTGCAGTTGCTGAAGCTGTATGCCTGAGGTGTGTTAAATGTCAGCAGATGAATGCAGGAAAGAGAACTGCTGTAACTTTGAGTCACATTGGGAGGTCAGGAGCCGCTTTCAATAGGATGCAGTTGGACTTTATTGAGATGCCGAAGTGTAACGGGTTGAGGTACATCTTAGTTGTGGTATGTGTCTTTTCAAGGTGGCTGGAGGCTTACCCAACACTTAGGTGTGACACACTCACTGTAGCTAAGCTGTTATTGAGGGAACTCATCCCGAGGTTCGGCTTTCCGACTTCTTTTGAGTCAGACAGAGGGTCACACTTCCATAGTAAGATCATGAAATTGCTCTGTGCTGATTTGAATGTGGACCAGAGATTGCATTGCAGTTACTGACCAGAGGCTTCTGGGATGGTGGAACAAGTAAATGGGTCTTTGAAAGCACGGATGGCGAAAGTGTGTTCTTCGACATCCCTGAAATGGCCTGACGCACTGCCCTTGGTCCTTATGAGCCTCCGTAGTGTTCCCGATAGGAGAACGGGGTTGTCACCACATGAGATCTTAATGGGGAGGGCTATGCGATTACCAGCGATACCTGCTTCTGCTTTGATTAACATCACAGATGACTTGATTCTCGACTACCGTAAGGGACTGGCTGACGTAGTCCATTCTTTGTCCCAGCAGGTGCAAGCAGCAACTGTTCCAGTCGCAAGTGACCTTTGCCACGTCTTGTGCCCGGGAGACTGGGTGCTTCTGCGTAAACACATGAAGAAGAGTTGCCTGGATGTTCGTTGGCGTGCCCCGTACCAGGTGATACTGGTCACGAATACGGCAATAAGTGTGGGGGACTGCCGAACTGGGTGCATGCCTCCCATACCCGCAGAGTTCCAGCACCCTTGGAAGATACAGTCCCTCTCATAAATGAAAATCCAGCTGAGGTGGCAGGGCCATCTGAGAGGGTAAGCCAAGCTGTGAGGGTTGCTGATGCAGTTGGTTGTGCACTAGATCGAGCTGAAAGAGTTTGTGCAGATCGAAGCCCCGAATTTGACTCAGACGAAGAAAGTGTTACTGTGGGAGGAGTAGAGTCAAATTCTGCTGAAGAAGGAAGTAGTGCACAGGTTACCCAAAGGGAGAGCAGAAGTGCCACAGAAGCAGAAAGAGTTTGGCCCGTGAGTCAGAGACGGCTGAACTTGAGGTTGGCACCTGAAAGAGATCTTGCACCAGTTTCTGAAACGTCTGAATCGGAACAGAGTGATGAAGAGCAAGCTCAAGGAGGCTTGAGAAGATCTAGGAGAACAAGAGTGCCGTGTCGAAGGTCGCTTCCCCAGAGTGGGCATACGCTGTGACTAATGCCAGGAGTACTGAGCACGGGGAGGCGAAGATCCTTGACGCTGGTCAGCGATTCTCCGAATCTGAAAAAAGACGTGTTGCTGTTGGTTCCAGGGGTGGAGATCGAAGGAATACTGACTCTCAATATTCCGAATCCACCACTTCTGAGCAAAATTTGTGAGCTGGTTCTGAAAACGCTGGTTTTTCCAACTTTTGGTATCGTACCACCACATCAAGAATTAGTGGTGCTTCGTCTTGAAATTTTGCAAGGTGTTTTAGAGATTTTGGGAGCTGATCTTATTTTGGACTGAAGGTGAACTTTGTTGTATATAAAAGTCTAAAGAAGATAACCTAGGCCCGAGTGGAAGAAGAATAAATTTAGGGACTTTCCGTCAAGACAACGAAAGAGGGCTGGGAAGGTCTTTTGCGGACTGTGTAAATAAGAAAGTGAAATTGCACGGGGATTTCCAGCTTTGAAGTGTCGTTTGAACTGGTTGACAAGTGACATCTGAAGGAGAAAGAGACTCTTAACGGTTGCTGTCAAACCAGGAATTTGAGAACTTTTCAAAGGATGGCAGATCCTGGAAATACTCACTGTAGGGCTAAATTAGTGATAGGTACACTCTTGGGGTTGGTGATAATTTCTATAGTCGTAATAGTTGTAGCCTCATATATCGTTTCACATGAGCAAGAGGGAGAGGTACAGGGGACACCTACACCTACCACCTCTAGCCAAAAGGAGGTCACTATAGGAGCTAAAAGAGCTTTACTAATTGAAGAGAATAGTAGATTTCACGTAGATATATCTATTTTTTTTTATTTTTTTTTTAATATTTTTATTGATAAATTTTTTCCCCACATTTTATTTCCCCCCCCTCCCCCATTACATGGACAAGGCACAATAAGTTTCATAAGGCAGCCACATACTCAACTACATATTCAAAAGAAAAATGGAAAGTGAAATATTACAATATACATACTACATACAGATCCTATCATAATATATACGGATACAAATAATATATGTTAACATTCCATAATACATACATTCCTCAAAATACCTTATTCAGTTCCAGCCTTCCATTGAATCAAAGGACCCCAGATTTGTATACCCAGCTTTTTACCCTTTCTCCCTTTCCTAGAGTAAATAGCTGTTTCCAATTTTTGTATTGACAAAGTTTTTCCTAGCCATTGATGATACGTAGGAGGATTTGGATCTAACCAAGTTGAAGCCACAAGCAGTCTAAAAATCGACATTGCTACAAACAGAAAATATTTACAATTAATTTGTCCGTTGGGGGATATTCCCAACAAAATAGTTGCTGAGTCCAACTCTATTGTTGTGTCTAAGGCATTCCGGAAAAAATTCCCGATATCTTGTTTTATCTTATCTAAGTGTGGACAAGTAGAGAAAATATGTAACAAATTGGCCTCCATACTGCCACATCTAAAACACGAGATGCCCGACACAGCCCCCCATTGAGCAATTTTCCATGGCGTATAATACAGGTGATACAGGCTCTTGTAGTGCTGGGCCTGAAGAGACGCTGAGCATAGTAATTTACATCCCATCTCAAGTGATTCAGAGAAAGTATCTCTTTCTCTAGCTATATCTAAATCTGAGGACCATTTAATTATCCATTTGTCAAGATCATCCTTTTTAGGTCTCGCCTGACCAGCGCTTTAGCGCTGGCTCTGGCGAGACTTATAGTAAGCGCGTTTTGGAAGTGCAAACAGTGGCTTTGCAGGCCTCCAACTACAGTGCATGTGACCCGTCCGGGCGCGCGCACCATTTGGAGTCCTGCAACCACTTGTTTGCTTTCACTATTCATCGCACCATTTGGCAGCCTGCGTGCCCGCCCCCACTCCCCCTCCCACTCCGTCAGCTTCGCTTTCACTATTCATCGCACCATTTGGCAGCCTGCGTGCCCGCCCCCACTCCCCCTCCCACTCCGTCAGCTTCAGTGCGCGCTTGTTAGACCACACAAGTGCGGAGTTGTCACTTTGGTCACAGCTTGTTCAGTTTACTTTTCCTCCATATCCCTAGATACCCTCTTATGTGAATCTCTATCCACCTCTTTTCGCACTATCTCTCACTGTTCCTCGTTCCACCTGAAAAATACTGCGTTTCCCATTTCTGTTTTAATGCTGCAGTGCCATCTGCTGGCTAATTTCGGCGTCTTAACTTGTTTATTTCAAAAGAAACACACGCTTCTTTATTTCGACAAATTTCTTGTGAGTAAAATTACTTCACATTCTTGCTAGTAGCCTAGCACGTCGTAAATCCTGCCTTGACGCCTTTAAAATAGCAACGTAGTGCAAAATGATATTTGGCTTTTTGCTTCACGTCATATATTTCATTTATAATAAACGCGCGGATCAGCTGATTTCCAGGAGTTCGCAGACACTTTCAGTTTCGTTCCTGTGTTGTGCAGAATTCACAGGGGGCTGGGGGATGGCAATAGGGGGAACACACCCAGCAGGCAGACAGACGCAACTCACACAAACCTCTACACAACAGCCCCGGCGGCACAGACTGCAGGTATGTCCGCAGCAGAACCACCCCGCGAACAGTTAATATCAAAAGTGCTGCTGTGTAGAAAATGAACTGCCACGGTTTCCTTTTCTAAACAGTTGCATCTTAGAGTTCTGTTCGGCTCCGTTTTCAAGGCGTCGGTTGAATTGTTCTCTTTTTTTGTTGCTTGACACTAGTGAAACAGGACGTGTCCATCCATCTCGCAGGCAGCATCCCCGTAGCCTGTTGTCATTCTTAGCGCTTGTTTAGAGTTCGCTGCAGTATAGGGGAGGGGGAGGGGGAGGGGAGCTGTACATGTGTTTCTGAATATGACTGCACTATTTTGTTACTGTATTGTTAACTTTTACTATACATAGTCTTGTGTACCCGCACATACGTGTGTCACTGCACATGCTTGTGTTACTGTATACACACTGATGCTACTCATTTATTTTAGCGAGTGTTGTTCTGCACATACCCCAGCTTTTGTGTACACCCACACACTCGCCTGGGTGGTGGTAGACACATTTGTTTCGATACACCATTATTTGTGCACACACTTGTGCTACAGTGCTTACAGTAATTTTGAACAGATGTGCGATTGATTCTGTACACAGATTCCCACTTCTGTACACAAACACACCAGTTTAACATCTTTTATTTTAGACACGCTATTGCATAGACGCCTATTTATTTACACACAGACACACGCAAATATCCATGTTTGTGTATTCCTGTGCACTTTATTGTTTTTCTGTAAACATGCTTGGGTTGTTGTTTACATGTTAGACCTGCCCTTTTTACAGGGTTATCCCAAAACATTTTGGCCTCCTCCTGTATTTTTTTCTGGCCTGTTTTTAGGTCTCAACCTTGCTATCGCGTAAGTGATTGCAAAGCGAGACTATAGAAAGCGGGTTTGAAAAGTGCTCCCAAAAAGCGGATTGCATGGCTAGCACGCGCACAATCACGCGCATCGTGCCGCCATGCAATCCGCCTTTTGGGAGCACTTCAAAGGGTCCGCTCCCCCGCCCCCAAGCGCGCGCGCGCGCGCCACGCTCCGCCGGTCTTGTCTTGTTTTGCTTTTTTTTTTTTACTTCAAGCGCGAGGCGCGCGTGCGGCCAATGCTTGTTTAAATTTGATATTTTTGGTTTCCACCGCTCTTTGGTACAGAAAGTTGTTTTCTGAAGCCAGCATACCAGAGACGCCAGCCACTGGCAAACGGTGTCCACGTGACTAAAATGAGATGCGGGTTCGAAACGCACACGCTTCCTGCATATAAACACACACTCACCACCACACATGCTTACAAACAGCCCTGAAAAACAAACACACGACTTACGACCAGTGCACACATGAGCAACCACACATAAACAACTGCGCACACACACACAGGAATACACGCCAGACACTACACGCGCGCACATATAAACACCCATGCATAGTCACAGTAAACAACCGGTCGAAGTGTCACACACACACACACACACACACACATAAACGCACGCAGAAACACACATACCCCAGTGCAGGACCCACACACACTCATTATATACACAAACACTAACATACACAAGCAGACACACCCAGTCACCACTACAGGCCACACACACACAAAGACACACATATACAGGGACAGACACTGCTGCAGAAGCACGCACCCATCACCCACACAGGGACAGACACCACTGCAGGCCACAAACACCCATCATACACACACATACACGCACATCCGGGGGCAGACACCGCTGCAGGCCTCACACACTCATCACACACACAGAGCCACACACACAAGGACAGACCCCACTGCAGGCCGCACGCACTCATCTCACACACAGGAGCCGACACCACTGCAGGCCTCGCGCCCTTATCACTAATTTATTAATCCCCCTCACTGGGTCACTGTGGGGCAGTCCCAGCCGGGCAGCACCACCTGGTTTGTGTTATGTGAGTAGGCAGCATGCTGCACTGCACAAACACAATAATCATGTATATAGCATGGAGGGCTGTACTTTAGCGTCGAGGGGCAGCACTAGTATCACTCAGCACTATTAAAACAAGCATTAAGGGGGTTCATTTAAATGAATAGCCTAACATAGATCAGTGGGTTGGTGCCCTTGCTACACTGATTAAAGTAGAATTGGAGGCTCTTAGGTTCACAAGAGCTTGGATCACTCTTTATGCTAATTAGGCACTTTAAAAATAAGATTATGATGATGACGACCCCGCTTATCATCCTTCCAAAATGGACAAGACGTGTCTTTGAATTAAAGAATATTACAGCTACTGAACATAACCCCCCGGCTCTGCTGCACCCCCACCTCCTGTCCCACACACAGTCACCGGCATTCCTCCCCCCCCCATGCCCCG
Organism: Triturus cristatus; assembly: GCF_964204655.1. Taxonomy (NCBI): domain Eukaryota; kingdom Metazoa; phylum Chordata; class Amphibia; order Caudata; family Salamandridae; genus Triturus; species Triturus cristatus. The sequence goes on from NC_140592.1 coordinate 525,902,551, forward strand.
AGAGACCGCGTGAGTCCAGGAGGGATACTGGCCATAACACCTCCTGGAGAGCCCCCCTCCCCCTTAATCCCTGGGAGGATTCCGCCCAAGAGAACAGGGCTCATTGTTTCAAGCACAGATTGTGCAGAAACAGCAGTCGCTCCATGTGGGGCTAAAACGTACGAAGCCTGACAAAGAAGCAACAAGCATTTACAATGCAATAGGTCTCGCATTTACGCGAGTTTGAGCTATTGACATTACAAATAATAATGCCTTTTTTTTTATGCATAAATAAAAGGCATTGTTATTTACAATGCCAATAGCTGAAACTCTCGTAACTGCGAGACCTATTGCATTGCAAATGCTTGTTTAACTTTGTCATTTCTAAATAAAATCTTTTTATAGTACAGTCATTACCTTTTTGTATGAGATCCATCATTATACTCCTCCCAAAGCCTAGAGCTCCCCCTTTTTTATTTAATATACAACTCCTTATTTGAAGGTATTTAAAGAAATGATTTGTGTTTAACATATACTTGTTTTTCAAATCTATAAATTGTAAGATGCCATTATCATCCCACATATCACCAATCATTCTTATACCTTGACTCTCCCATTCCTCATATACCATTCCTGAGAACACAGCCCTAGGTAATGAGGGATTATTTTTGAGTCTAGTATATACACTATATTTCCCTATTCCAACTTTTTTGGAAAATCCTTTCCATATGCTGTAGGCCGCCATAATTATCTTGAAACGTGTTCTTTTAAAGTAACTTCCATCAGTAAATCTTAAAAAAATATTTTCAGCATTTGTACCCAGAGCTAAACCATATATAGCCAGCGAGCCTGTCTTATCCCATCCATCCATCTCAGCCCCCCCAATTAATCCAACCATTCCTTGTATTGCTGCAGCCCAATAATATACCTTTAGATCCGGCAGTGACCACCCCCCTCTCTCCCTGGGAAGGGACATATACCTCAATGCCCTCCGGGTTTTACCTCTAGCCCAAATAAAACGATTTACCATACTTTCGCAAATTTTAAACCACTTATTTTCAATTAGAAGAGGGATTGCCCTAAAAAGATACAACAGTTTGGGTAAGATCAGCATTTTAATAATATTAACTCGCCCAACTAATGATAAATGTAAGTTCTCATAACGATCCAAATCTTTTCTTGCCTTTTCGATTACTGGGGCAATATTATTATCCACCAAACTATCTAAATTAGACATAATATTAATTCCGAGGTATTTCCCTGCCGGCACTACTCTTCTATCTTCACAAGGTGTAAAAGAGTTTTTAATAATCTGGGTTTTAGACGCGTTCAATGAGTACCCTGAGACTTGTCCAAATCTTAAGGCCTCGGCCTCTACAAATGTAGTTGCTTCCGTTGGGCAGGGTGTTATCACCGCAACGTCGTCAGCATAGGCTAATATCTTGCATGGCCCAAGAACTGTATTGACTGGGGTGATCTCTGGTGCTAATTCTATCTTCCGTATTAAGGGATCCATATAGATGGCAAATAGCAAGGGAGAGAAAGGACATCCCTGGCGAGTTCCTCTCTTGATTTTAAATTGACCAGTTATACCCCCGTTTATCCTTAATGCTGCACCTGGATCCATATATAGAGTCTGAATTGCTTTCAAATAGCCTCCTCTAATCCCAACTCTAGCTAGGGTCTGCCACAAATACTGCCAGGAGACCCGATCAAATGCTTTTTCCGCATCCAAAAGCATAACTGCCATCGGGTCTCCTGCTACTTCCGCCACATCAAATAAAGTTATAACTTTTCTAATATGGTGAGTTGTCCCTCTACCAGGAATAAACCCATGTTGGTTATCACTAACCAAGTTACTTATAATTCTTGCAAATCTTGCAGCCAGTGCCTTTGAATAAATTTTGGTGTCATTATTCATCAATGTTATTGGGCGGTACGACCCTGGTTCATTCGGGGGCTTTTCTTTTTTTAAAATTAATACTATATCTGCCCCGCTCCAGGATTTGGGAATGGATACCCCACTTTGTGCAGCTTGAAACATTTGAGTTAAATTATTACCTAAACATCCCCAGAAAGTTTTATAAAACTCGATCGGTAGTTGATCAGGTCCAGCAGCCTTCCCCGAGGGTAGAGCAGTCATTGCTTCTTTAATCTCAGTTTCGTCCAATACGGTCTCTAATTCCTCTGCATCTTCAGGGGATATAGTTTTTACCTCAATGTTCTGGAGATATTCATTTATTCTATCGATACTACTGGGATCTTTCTCATCATATAAAGATTGGTAAAACTTCCTAAAGACCTCCCGAATTTCTTCTGGATCTGAATGTAGTTGTCCCTTTTCATCCTTTATTTCCTTAATCGTCCCTGCCGCCGCTATCTGTCTGGTTCGTATAGCAAGGACTCGCCCTATTTTCTCACTGAACTCGTAACATCTCTCCCTTCTGATTGTATATTGCTTTGCGGCTCTATTAGCAAGTTCTTCCTCTGCCTCACTTTTCACCTTCAGTAATTCTATTACGAATTGTTCAGTCGGCTCTCCCCTTATTACACAGTTATTAAGTTGTTCTTCTGCCTCCAGTACTTTTCCCTCTTTCTCCTTATATCGCAGTCTTTCTGTTTTCCTCTTGAAGGCGCTATAACTGCACGTTTCACCGCGTGCTCCTGCCTTAAAGGCATCCCATACTATGCCAACTGCAGCAGTTCCTCTATTATATTCAAAGAATTCAGTAATCCATTTAGACATATGTTTTATATAGTCATCATCTAAAAGCAATCCCCTTTCGAATGTCCACTCCCTTCTTATTGTTGTTCCCCCACTCTGCTTTATCGTTAGGATTAGGGGATTGTGGTCACTAAGTATCCGAGGAAGTCTATCAATTTCCACTATACTAATTAAATCATTGGAAACCAGGAAGTAATCCAGCCTAACGCATATCTGATGCGGTGCTGAATAATATGTATAACCGAGTTGTTTCGATCTGATTGACCCCCAGACATCTCGCAATGTATTATTTTCTAAAAGATCAGTAAGGGCCTTGTAGACCTTTTTTTTCCTCCCCTTATACTGTCTTATTGAGCCTGATCCTAGACCCTCCGCTCCGTCAATATTTAAGTCTCCACCTATAATAACTCGAGGGGCCCAGTCTGCCAACTCAGAATCCAAAAATTGCAGAATTTCTGGATCGTCCTGTGTAGAACCATATGCTGCAACTAATGTTGTCCACACCCCCCCTAATAGTACCTCAACCATCGCCCATCTCCCCCAATTATCTCTTAACTTTCTCCTTGTTACTACATTTTTATCCCTCGATAGAATCGCTACCCCTCTCTGTTTAACTCCTTGTTTAGAAGCAACTATTAATTGAAACCCCAGCTGATTAAGATATATCTCATGGGTACTCATTACATGTGTCTCCTGAAGAAACACAAAATCTACGTTCATTTGCCGTAGCCGTATTCCTATCTTCTGCCTTTTCGTTACATCATTTAGGCCGCATACATTCCATGTCACTAATCTAATAGACATTTTTCATTTTTTTTTTTTTCCCCCAGCCAGTTCTCTTCAGACCCTATCTGCTTGCTTTTATTTAATGTTCTACAAACGATATACAATACTAGGCCTAGCACACTGCATAAATAGACTTCCCTGTTAATTTCAATATTGTCTTCCACATCTTCAGTGTCACTACCCATATCATACAGTTGATACAAATTACTTTTGTCAAATCCTCTTAAGTGTCTTGTACCTTTGTGCCCTGTCCATTTCCCTGCCCATCCCCAACCCCACCCCAGACTGCCCACCCTCAGAGTCCCACCCCCCCTACAGGCAAATAGGTCCAACGGACCTATGTCTGGCCGACTTTTGCCTCCTGGATGTCAAACCCGTAAACCCCCCTAACTTTCCCTTCATCTTACTGTGCTCAGTGTATGTCCAACAAATACCACCCCTATTCATGCTCAACCTCTACCCCAATTCTTCTTATATTAATACCAATCTTTACTTATTGAAGCAGAAAAAGCTACAACTCAAGAAAACCATCCGATAAAGAGGAGTAAAACATCAAATAAATTTTTCATAGACCTTGAGCAAACAGTTTCCTCTATTATTTTAAATAAGTCCTCATATGTAGCTTTAGTCCCCAAAAATTACTTTACACAGTCTCCATTTTCCATATTATATTTATCTTCGTTTCTTTTGGGGAATATCCCTAAGAGCTACTGCATGATCATTATTCTCAACATTCTCCTTGTGCCTTGTTTTCCGTTGGTCTTGCAGAAAGTTAAGATATTCTTGTGCAAGTATCTCAGAGTAGAAAATTTTAAAGTTCCCATTTACTCCAATCTTCAAACGAGCGGGATACAGAAGGTAAGCCTCACAACCTATGTTTTGAAATGGGGTAATGAGCTGCCTCATCCTCCACCTTCTTTCCACAGTGGTGTGGCAAAAGTCAGGACGTGCAAAGAACTCTACGCCGTTGTATTTGCATTTAGCTTGGGGCTTTGCTTTGTTAATTATCTCTTCTCGCAAAAGAAAATTCCCCACGTATAGAAGTATTGCGCGAGGCTTACTCTGCGCTGCTTTCTGGATCAGAGGAAAACGATGCGCCCTTTGTATTTCATGGTCAAGATCCCATGTAGACAACTCTGGGAGGGCACCCTTTAATAAGTCAACAACATACCCCCGAACATCACTTCCTTCTTTCCCTTCCTGTATTCCAATCAGGCGAACATTGTTGCGTCTTTGTCTGTTCTCAAATTCCTCGAGTTTCCATAGCATGTCGGCCGTAGTCTTATCTTGTTCTTTTCTGTCATCCTTCACTTTGACCATATCATCTTCTAATTTCCCGGTTCTAGTCTCTACTTCAGAGACTCTCTCAGCCATCTCCTCATACAACCTGCTGACCTTACGCAAGGAGGATTGTATTTTCCTATTCGCCTGTTTAGCCCTGCGCTTTGCTTTTTGGCTCTCAATGCGAGCCTCACTCTGCATTTGTTTTAATGTTGTGAATAAGACTTCAAAATTAGACATACCACCATCCGCTCCACGGTCCGCAGAGTCCAGAGTTTCACCATTTACAAACTCATCTGCCGGTATTCCAGAATTCTCTGCCATCTTATCCAAATTTAGTTTTTTTACTACTGTTTTCATATTGCCTCTGTGTTCCTTTGACAATCTCTGTTGTCTAGATTTCCCTTTTCGTTTGCTTGACTTCCTTTTTTTGCTCTTAGTTTTAATTTTTTCCACAGATCTGATACTGCCCTCAGGATTTGTCTTTGATCTAGAAGAGATGTCTTTTTGCAATGTTTTTTGAACTGAATCCTTATATTCTTTATCAATAGGCTCTATCTCACTACTAATAGGAGTTGAGGAGTTTTCAGAGTCAGTCCCTGATACAGTCTCATTACTTCCCGTGTCAGTATTCACTGTTTCATCATCTGAACTCTCCGTCTCTGACTCCGTGTCTGTCATTAATCCCAGACTTCCATTCATACTTTCCTCATCATCCGCCTCGTCATTACCAGTGAAAAAAACCTCATCACTGGGAGAGGCAGGAAGTGCATCAGGTAATTTGCGTGTGCTTGCATCCCTCTTATTAATTGAATCCAAGTTAATATCTTTATCAACCCTTAGCTCTGTTTCAATTAAGTTAGTTGCAGCCTCAGAATTACTTTTTTCCACAACAGTATCCTCCACCAGGCTTTGTTCTGCGCCTGGCCCTTTAACTCCAGATACCACTGGTGCCAAATGAATTGTGGCTTTCTCCTTTAAGAGCTTGGGTCCGCCCACTTCCACAGCAGTAGAAAAGTCTCCGCCTTCTGCTGCCTCTGTAACTTCAGTTAGAGGCTGTACCTCGAGCATGCAGGTACCATCCCCATCTGCTCCTGCCTGTTCAAACGGTTCCCTCTCCACAGCAGGCTGCAACATCCTGCACAGGCTCACCAACGTGGGGACTCTCACTCCCTGTGGCAGATTCGACTGCAAAGTTGTTTGGTCAGTCGTTACTGGTGTTGCTGCGGGCAAAAAAGTCTCAACTATGGTCATCTGGCGGAGTGCAGTTTCCTTTCCAAGTACCTCCCCAGCGGTGAGTTTTGCTTCCTCTCTTCTCCTTACAATAGCTGACACTGGGACAGTCACATTCTTTTTTTTCCCTCCTTCCTCTTTTTCACGTATTTTCTTTAATTTATTTTCCTATGCCGCTTCTCGCCTTTGCTGCACTTTAGATCGTGCTTTCCCTCTTAAATTAAGCGCTGGGGCCCCGAGGTTATCCATATCCTCCTCCACCTCAGAGTCACGGCTCCAATCGTCTCGGTCACGATTCTTCCTTGAGTAAAGTGCAGGTTTTGTAGCCATAGATTTTGAAGCGACTTTCCAATAGCGACTTCCAGGTAGGGGCGAGTGGGAAATCAAAGCTGAACAGTGTTTGTGCAGATATTTCTGCAGAGCCCACTTTTTCTCTTGTGGAAAGTCACATATCAAAAAAAGCAAGCCAGTGAGTTCTCTCAGCATCGCTTTTTATCAGTATCGAGTGCTCTTTTCTCCCAGTAAGAAAGGCAAATTTTCCACAGCAGATTAGATTAAATCAATTTAGCTTGGTAGTAGATCAGTGAATCTGCAAATCTGTAAGTCTGCAATCTAAGCATATGAGCACGTAGTACACCTCATCTTCCCAGTCAGGAGGGTTACAGGGTGCGACCATCCACTACGGCGTCTCGGCGGCCATCTTGCCCCTCAGGATCTTTCCTTCTCACGTAGATATATCTAGAAGTGATTTTAAGCTTAATGCGTATGCGAAGTTGTTGTACGAGTATGTTGATGCGATGAATGCAAATGACTGCTATGTGTGCATGCAGTTACCTTCTTCCGTAGATGAGGGTATCAGATACCATCATCTTCCACTGACGTATGGAATTTCTTGTAGCTTGTTGCTTAGCATCTTTTATGAGAGAGGCCAGTTTGAGTATTTATTTTCCAATTACGATGCAGTACTTCCTGAAGTTCCAGTTTACGAGCATTTGAATAAATACGATTACTACAAGTCAGAAGACAGACTTCGGAAGTATTTCATACCGTCTTTGGAACTGGATACGGCTTATGCTCACCGACATAATTTGACATGTTTATTTTCAGATACAGAGAAGAAGTTTGTAGGTCAGTTAGAAGGTAGATATAGAAAACTAACACAGACAAAAAATACAGGAGATAGTCCAGTAGATTGGACCGATGAGGAGAGATTACACAGATCTAAGGGGAGTTATGGACCCATAGCATTGGACCAGATGCAAAAGGGGAAGTTGTGTGTGAGACATCCCCAGACCTATTATGAGAAGGTTTCGGTAGGACAAAGTACGTGTGACCATGTCTTCACAATGGAAGACTCAGCTAAGAACGTTTTGCAAGGAACGATACAAGTGATTCCAACTGTGTATTATGTGTGTGGAAGGAATGCCTACGTTAGGTTGCCCGCTAATTGGTACGGTACATGCTACTCGGGAAAGATTTTTCCGAAAATCTATCATGCAGAAGATTTGGAGCTTTTGGAGACTGGACATCACACTCGAGTAGGGAGAGCTGTGAGTGCGGGAGCAGTGATTGGTGATGTGTTTGGAGCAGTGATACCAAGTTTGAGTGTGGTTCAGAATGATGTGAAGATCAGAAGGCTGGCGACTGTGGTTGATGAGTTGTCAATGAATACAGCAAGGTCTTTGATATTGGTGGATGGAGAGATGTTGTCGATAAGGACAATGGTTTTGCAGAATCGCCTTGCTTTAGATGTATTATTGGCAAAAGAGGGCGGAGTCTGTAAATTATTGAAAGTTCAGGAACGTTGTACGTATATTCCAAACAACAGCAAGGATATGGAGAAATATATAGATAACATTACCACGATTCATCAAGAGATTGAGGATTTGACTGAAGAAGGTGTGTGGGAAAAGATTGGTAAAGGATTTAGTCATGTGGGAAGTTGGTTGGCGAATTTGGGAAAGGGGTTCCTTGGGTTTGTGCTAAAACCCCTTATCATTGTTGTGGTTTGTGTGATCTGCTTGTGGAGTCTTATCAGAACTTACAAGTGGTATAGAGGAAACAGAATTGAAAGAGCCCTCAGAGCGAGTGAAATGCAAATGGCTAGACTGCAGGACAGTCAGTATCAGAATATCAAGAAAATGGAGAGGTTCTGACGGGGAAGGATGGCAACAAGTACTGTTTAGGTTGGTTCTTTCTCCAAGGGAGTTAATTGTGTAATGGTGTGATGACATTTGTCATCAAAGGAGGGAACTGATAGAGCGTCACGTTATTCTGAAATTTGTAGGAGTGCATCTTATTCACTGTTAGTCAGCACCTGCATATTAAACGATGTAGTTTAATTGTGACATAAAAATGTATTGCTAGAATCGTTTAGCATAGGGGTGATTAGAAATGTAATAATGCTTTCATGAAGAGTAATGCTGCAGATTATTGTGAATGTATTTTAGTAAACGCATAATGTTAGATTTTCACGTAATGCAATGTGTTAGTTTAAATGTGCGCCATGTTAAAGTTGTACGTGTAGTTTGCTTATTCACATGTATAAGAGTGATGAAGTTAATGCATAGAATGTGATTTAGGAGTGTTTAACAATGTAAAGGGCTGATCGCATATACGTTTAAAGAGAAAGGCCTGTTCATATTTCTTATGTTAGCTTCATGTTGTAGGCCGAAAATGATTTCCCTTGGTAAAGGATTTGGGTTGTAGGCTGATGGAAAATCTCAGAGAAGAGACAGTTTTTCGTTCCCATGTTTCTGTTGCAGGTGCAAGGACATTTAGCTTGTTAGTGAGACTAGGTCTTTGTTTTAGAAGTTAGGAAGGTATGAGAGCCAACAGGGGAGTACGTTGGAATGTGAGGATGATACTTTCAGCGGAGAAGGTGCCTGGGACCCAAGGTCAAGCTAACCATCGTTGGATGAAAGACAAGTTCTGCTGGAAAAGTACTGGAAGAAGGCCTGGCTGAAGAGGTGTGCCGAAGGGCGTGTTCTATGATTTTGGGATTTTGTATTAGGGACAGTGCCCCGAGGGTTGAGCAGTTAAGGTATAGATGGGGAGCTAGAAGGAGCATCTTAGAACGAGCTCCGACAAAGTGAGTGCACTTCTTAGGAAGTCTTCACTGACACCTTTTATTCTCTTGCCTGGGAATGGAAATGCTAAGTAGGGATGTCACCTTAGAGATAGAGTAGGGAAAGACTAACTGATTTTCTTTAGGCTAATGGTTTCAGATGTAGAGATTGGATTAATCATAGTTTTGTTAATGCTTTTGGAACTGATTATTCCTTTTATTCTGAGTCGTATGAGACTTTTACATAGGATTGCTTTTGCATTAGTGCCCATCTATTTTCTTCACCTTGTATTGAGGTGTTTGTATGTGCATTTATTCCTGGTTGTAATAAAATCTTAAATTTTAGATTCGGAGTCAGTGGTCCTTTGGGAATGGGAATTGATTTGGCTAATTATGTATTGAGATTTGAATTTTCTCCCCTCCACACTATTTAGCAGATAAAAAGATCCTGGCGACCTGAGAGGATTCTTGGTGATAATCAGGTATTCAAGAATCCGGTCCTATCAATGCCATGTCACAGGGGGTCACCTGGCCTTCTCTGCTGAAAATGAGAAGAGAATGAGTAATGCTTCCACACTATTGCCACATTCCCTAGAGCCAAAACAACCCTGACGTCTATGAGCAGTATCCTATAAAAGACATATGCTCACAAAATTGTAGCACCCACTCTCCTCCCTCCTCTCCACTGCCTTGTCACAACCTCAGAGATGTTGCTATCTCTGGTTATGGTTCCTCACTATCGCCAGGCACACCCAGGAATTAGATCTCTTTTGGTCCCTAAGGCTAGCCCCTGAAACCCCCTCCCCCGTCCTCTGTACTCTAACTTGCTCAGTATTAGGAAGCTGTGAGAATCCCAGGTATTTTCTTCTCCCATCCCCTAGGTTATTTCCTATCCTTAGGGTTATGTTTCTCAGTACCTCAATACCATCTTTTGTGCCATTACACTCTATTTAAAGGATAAGGTCAATATATACTGTAAATAAATATATGTTATCTTTGAGTAGTTTATTTGATCTTTTTTTTTAAGTGTGTCTCATACCCGTGGTAATAAAGACAAAACAACATTCCTCACAGTTTAGAGGAAAAAAAGAGTGGATGAGCAAAGTCTACTATATATAGGCCACCGTTAGCTGTCTATATTTCTCCTGCAGGCACCTTTACAGTCATTCCAATTCCCAGCATCACTCCAAATACTTTCAGCCCCATCTATCACCCTGTAACAGTAGGTGGACTCATTATGGACCACATGCCTTCTGGTTCTGAACCCCTTCTCAAAGCAAAAGGGACAATAGCAAAATATCAACCCCTAAATGTATATTTGTCTGGTTGCTGTTTTTCTTAGAGATCCTGCTTGTGATCTCAGGGATCTCATTGCGTTCAGTTGTAAAGCCTTCCAAATTTGAACTGATTTTTAACTTACGTTGGTGCATTTTCCAATGGTCTCATGAAAGAAGGTTTCATAATGGTATAAAAATATAGAATAATTACAATTAATCAATCTACAAAGGGCATGATGTAAATTTCCTTCCCCCACAGACATGCAGAGACTTCAGATCACGCTGACTGTCCTGGGAAAAGGCTCCCTCTCCTCATCCATCCTCTGCGCCTACGTGTACAGCACTGAGCTCTTCCCAACGGTAATCAGGTATGGAAATACAACACTACTAATAAGCATTATGCATTATGCACAATAGTAATGACAGTTTCTACAAGACTGCACACTGCTTCGTCAAAGATATCCTTGAATAGAGAAGCAAACAGTAAGGTCACGCTGGCTTAAAAAGGAGTGGGGCTTAGTAAGTGGATCATATAACCTCAACACTACTTTTACATCCCATAGCATCTTTTGAATAACCTTTGTCATGTGGCATTTGAAGTGAACGTACCCTAAGAATCTTGGTCACTGTTCAGATCTCTGTTGCTTCCTAGCTAGGATCATCGCTTTTCCGGTACCCATACATACATGCTTACAGCCTAGATAAGATAACAAAAGGCAAATCCGAACTTCTTTTCAGCTTTAGACATTGTTTTCTTACTATTGTACCATCACACTGATACACAATTGATTGTGTACTTTGACCATGCTTCAGAACATCTCATTCATGTGAAGTGCTCTTGAAGCCGTTTCTCTCCCAGCTGTCGAATCCTCCTCTGGTTTCAGGGCAGGACTTCTTCCCAAATGCCATTGTCATTTTCCACCTCTCAGTCTCCAAACAAGGCCTCACAGCCGTTATAAAACTGCTTGACTTTCTGTTTTGATTATTCTTTCCTTGACCAAATAGTGCAATATTAAACTTGCTTGGTCAATGATCAAATATGGCTTGATTTTTCCCATTTCCTCCATTTTCTAACATACTTATTATTGTACACATCCTATCATGGCATCTTTGCAGAGCTACCCCAGCCTAGTCACTTACCAGAAATCCATTTCCTCAAAACTGCCCTTTCATTCCCCATTCAATGGCCAGCCATTCTGAAAATGACAAAGAAGAGTGGGTGGGTGGCCAGAATGAGGGGTACCCTTGCACGTGCTTTCTCCTTCCCCATATGGCGTCTGCATGGGCTTTGATGATTGATGAGCAGAAATTGTGTGCTTTTGTGCAATTTGTCCTGCTGGCCAAAAGCTCCAGGGGTGGAGTGGGGGTGTCAGTGCCTTTAAAAGATCTCTGAAAAAGTGACCCTTCAGGGGACCAGTAGGGCATTGCAGCGCTGGCCCAATGAGGAGCACCGCCCAATGATGAAGCATGACATCCTTTGGGGTGTGTGAGGGCACCAAGACAAGGACACACTGTCCCCAGTCATTATATTAAGAGAACAACTCTAGCTCCCCCTCCTTCTATCACACTTTTTCCATAGGAACTATGACGCCCCCATACAATGATTCTACTTTTCAGGAGCACAAGTCACTGGACCTAGATCCAGCTCCTTGTCCCCCATCCCGCATTTTTGTGGTGTCAGTGCCTCCCCTTAGGGGCAGCTATGTAAACACACACACACAAACAATGTACTTACTCCATAAAAGGTTACTTTTTTCTTGAATCAAGTTCAAACTTACTAGTTCTAATGAATCACCCATTATGTATTTCTTATATAGCACACTAATGCAAAATGAATCCTATACCTCCCCACACATCCAACTACTGAACCTATCCTGTTGGGATTCTGCCTCCACCTGTACGCCCGTATTCATGTTTCCCCTCTACCCACATGGTCACAATTCTTCAGACTTCACTGTCCCCAGTCATTTCATAAAGGCCTTTGTCAATCTACTTGAAATGCTCATTGGCTCTTCCAATGACAAACCTAATCCAGTGCTAGAATCGCTTGCTCAGGGGGTCAAGGCTAGAGAACATTCCATTGGCCAGTTGCCCTCTGATGAGCAGAAGGCTAAGCCAAGCTAGCAGGAACTAAAGATGTCGGACTGTGTCAAGCTCCGTACTTCACTGCGAGTTTGAGGAAATCAAACCCTTGGCCACTGTCACCAACAAATTATGTTAAACAAAATATACAATAACCATTTTGTAAAAATGATTATCTAATTACTGACATTTTTACTGGAAGAGATACTCACCATGGAATATTGGACACATCATTGGCCATCACCTTACAGCTTTATACACTCTCAAATGAACTGTACAAAGTGCGTGTTGTGTCTGTGGATATCCTAGATGCGGGGAAGATACATCTAAGTGATTGAATTATACAGAAGGAGATTCTTGTGGCTTGATTCACGTGTGAGGCAGAGGTTGAATAGAAGTGGAGACATTATTGAGCTCTGGGGTATGCCGGAGGGTGTAGCAGAATGGGTTGATGGGAATGAGGGTACTGAGATAAGACGGTGCCTGCCTTAGCGAGATCTTGCTTAGGATATATATCCAATATGTAAAAGCTATTTTAATGTCAACAGTAGAGTCTGATGTAGACTGTCTCAAAAGCAGCGGTAGTAGCACCAGTACTTTATTTCGGTTCCACTGTCATTTTTAGATCATCTCAGACGTACATTTTAAGACCTGTTAGCCTTAGGGTGGTCTTCTGCCAAACTTTGTGCATTCACTCTCCTATTTTTATGAATTCGTTTTTGTGGCCTTAGGACTCTGTGCACTTTACCATTGCTAACCAGTGCTGAAGTGCTTGTGCTCACTCCCTAAAACATGGTAAAATTGGCTTACACCTGATTGGCATATTTAATTTACATAAACTTCCTTCATAAGGTAGTGTACCATATACCCAGGGCCTGTGCATGAAATGCTACTATTGGGGACGCAGCACTTATTGTGCCACCAATGTAAGTAGCCCTTTAAAACATGCCTCAGGCCTGTCATTACCACCTGCCAGCAGTTTTGAACTGCAAAGTCGACTTGGCAGAGTAACTCCTTTTCCAAGCCTAAAACTCCCTTTTTAATACATATGTCACCCTTAAGGCAGGCCCTAAACAGCACCTGGACATTGTAATTAATAAGTCGGATTTGTAGCTTTAAGTTTTACTTGTCTTGGATCTCACAAATTCGTTTTTCACTACTGTGAGGCCTACGTCTCCCATAGAATAACATAGGGTTACCTTATTGCATGTAACAAGTGCTGATATTTGATTCGGAGCAGGAACAAAACCAAGTTTGGTGTTCGAGGAATTAATGGGAACGTTAGATTTTAAGTCGGAATTCTGAAAATGCCACTTTGAAAAAGTTTAGAACCAAGTAGAGGGGTTGGGACAATTTCTTGTTAGCAAGGTTAGGATACTACGCAATTATAAAACAAAAAAAGAAAAAAGAGACAGTACTGAAATTTAGTCTTTGACAAAATGATTTATATTTTTTGGTCACAAAACTGAATCAGCGTGATCACGATTTATTTACAAATAATTTTGAGAAATTCTGCCATTTAACATTTAAGCATCAAAGACATATTACAGAATCAAACAATTCAATTTTGTAGCCCAAACAATTCGAAAAACTATAATTCAAAGCATTAGCACACATTACAATATTTTGTACACAGAGCAGAAAATCCTCCAAAAACTAATAAATTAAACGGAAAGCACATTAACATGTCCCAGTCCTAGAGTTTGATAAAAGGGAGAGCCATGATTAACTAAACCAGTAATGTGGGCCCTCTTTAAAAGCATATACACCAGGGGTTTCAAAGTATCACTTTCTTTTTAAATCTAACAAAAAGGACCCAGCATAAGTATCTTAAAGTCCAAAAGGGGGTTCGCTGAACGCTGAATGCCAAAATTGTTTTTAGAAAAGACTGACTGGTTTTTTGAAAATTTTAGATGCATTTTGAACCCCGAAAGAGGGATTCTCCTCAGGACCACGAACTGTGGGACACCGTGAAATCAAAAAATGAGGGGGAACATTTTAAACATTTAATCTAATTCATACAGCGATTGGGGTAATTGGGGTCTGTCTTGGTTTTAGTGCTTATAGGCTGTATCTCTTGCCCATGGATTAAGGGATGTTCTATAAGTTCCATTTGCACAACTGTCTCTATTACTGGGGACCCGAGACCCATTATGTCCCCTGTTAGAGCTTCTCCTATCTCCCCCTCACTTGTCACCTGTTTGTCTCCATGGCCCCCATCTTGTCTTTGGGATGGCCCACTCTGCCTCAAATCATAAGTTTTAGCAGGCACAAGCACCTTCTCCTCTTCATTCTCTCTTTGTACATCAGTACTTCCAGTCAAACTTCCAGAAGATAGCTCCTCAGCCAGTTGTATCTGAGCTCTTGCCTCTCCAGAAACCGCTAGATCCTGATCTAATCCATGAGGGAGAGCCCCCACCGCAGGCTCCGCAGCGACTGTGCCCGTGCTTACAGGCTGCCTTCCGTGCAGCATTTCCAACACAGAGCCTCCCAGCACATGCCGTCCAGACGAGGTCCGGCCTCTTCCCCTCACTGGAACCGGCTCCCTTTCCTTCACCGATGCTGGTGCTGCCGCCTGTTGTGTCTGTCGTCCACCTCGTTTCACCTCATTGCTGACCGAGTCCGCGGTCGAGGACACTCTAGACTTTCCTTTTGTCAAGCCAGCGGTTTTAGCGGGCATCCTCGCGGCCAATCTCTGCCGGCAACGCCGACAACCAACAGAGGAGAGAACACGATCTATCAGCAGTTCCAATGCCGCGCTGTATCTCCATAGCTGCCTGTCCTCTGAACAGCCGTCCACCACCGCTTCGATATCTAAGGTCCCAATGTTGAGAAGCATCTAGCATCAAGCAGGTAGGTGCCCTATTTTCTAATTTCAGTCGTTCCCGCATTCAAGCCATTCACGGTGCTATGCTGGCAAGCCCGCTCCTACGACCTCAAGCAGTCGCCATCTTGCTTCCCACAATCAGGGAATTATACCAGTGATAACTCAGGGGTTTAATTCTAAAGTACTGGCTTACGCGGATGATATCGCGGTACTAACACATGACCCTGAGGGAGGAATGAAGGAAATAGAAATCATGGCACTAAATTTGGTAAGGAGTCGCGGTAGTTATTGAACAAATCGAAGACCCAGATAGTCTGTTCTGAAAAGGTTATTTTTCAGGGTAGTTGCCGAGGACCTACGGCCACCTACCTTGGGGTTAGGGTTTGTCCAGATATAGATCAGATTACCAAAATTAATTTTAACCCCCTGATTAATAAAATGGCTACTGACCTTAGGGGAATGAGCTCACTGCATCTAACTATTATAGGAAGAATTAATGTTCTTAAAATGGTAATGCTCCCCAAGATATTGTATCTCTTTAGGGCGCTCCTTATAGAAATCGGGGACTCTATAATAAAAACTTTAGACTCTATATTTAGTAAATTTATCTGGCAATATGGTAAGGTTAGGAGATCTCTAAAGTTTCTTGTCTTGCCACAAGCACGGGGAGGATGGGCTGCTCCTAATCTTACCTTTTATCAATGGGCAGCATTTTTACAACATTGGAACATACTCCTCTTTGATAATGATGGCAGAGCTAGCGGGGTACCAGCGAGGGTCTCCCGACGATCTATGAGTTGGCATTAGGGGGAAGGGCAAGAGCATTGCTGCTACGTCAGTTCGAACGCAGCTACTATAAAAAGGTTTGATTTAAGATTAATACAAGTGCGTGGAAAGCTTGGGGTAAAATTAAAAAACATATGGATATCAAGAAATTTACAAAGTATACACCCATCTGGAGATCGTCACTATGTTCCACCGGGTTTTATGACACTATGGCAAACAATGGGAGCAACTCGGCTTAAGGACAGTTGGGGATATTCAATCAAAAGGCCAACTATACTCATTTGCAGAGTTACAAAGAGAGTACTGAATTTCGGATGGGCATTATGTTAAATACCTTAAAATGAAGGGGATTTTTGGTAAATGGAAGCAGGTACTTCCAAGTGCTAAAATGACATTGTTTGAAACTATGGGGAAACCAAGCTGTAAAATTAAACATCTATACGGTATAAAACCGTATAATGATGGAACAAGTCCCGGATGATATCGAAAAAATAGAAACACAATGGGCCAGTAGATTAGAAAATACCGATTTGGATATAGATATGTCATTGCGACTGGCTAAGAAAACGCTCTTATCAGCCAATCTAAAGGCACAACATTATAAAACAATTTACAACTTATATTTTACTCCTGCCAAATTATTTAAATGGGGGAAAAGGGAGGACGACAAATGTCCTAGATGTGGGGTTGGGCCAGCAGAGGAGATCCACATGTTTTGTGGGTGTCCGCAGCTTGATTTTCTAAAAACAGAACTTGTAAAGTTTTGGCAAAGGATTTTTGGTAAAACAATGGAACTAACCCCTTTACTTATTATGCTGGGATTTGATAACAGTATGGGGTTAGATCAAGTCCAAATCAGTATCATGTTTATCTCAGTTACTATATTCAAGTTACTTATTGCAACTAGATGGAAATATCCAATGCCTCCATGTTTCTATGAGTATCTGGCCCGCTTTATAGCCGTGTATAAATTTGAACTGGCCCTGTATGCCTGTAAGGGGCTCCAGGCTAAAAAATAGGGCATGAAATTATGGGCTCCAATTGCAAAGTGGTTAAAGGGAGTAGGGTAATGTATATAGTATATTTAATATATCGAGACTACTCTGATTAAGTTGGTGTTAATATTGAGATTACATATTATTTCCCTCCCTCTTTTTGGTATGGATTTACTCTCCTTTTTCTACTTTTCCGTAATGAATTATGTATATAAAATGTTTTTGGAAACAACATCTACCTTGGAATTCTTAATGTAAGATGTAGCAATTTGGATTATTGGATAATAATTGATATTGTATAAGGATTTCATACGTTTTGAATATGAACACATGTATAATATATCTCTCTGAATTAATAAAAATAAAAAAAACACAATCTAATTCATACAAATCTTTTTGAATGTGTTTCACAGCTCAAATCAGCCTTTAAAATTACTTATTTTTTTATTATTATTTTCATTTGGGTCTGGCTTTGCACATGCCGGTGAGATGGAATTCCTTTTAGTGCCATTAATCTATAAAGACAGACAATTAGATGGAACTGGTAGCCTGTGAAAGCTGAATGGCCATGATCACAAAATGATGTCTTCCATCATTAGACTCACTTCTTACTTTGTCGGAAAACAGCAGCAACTTTAGTTTTTACGTGGTTCTTCAACTCTCCAATTTCCATGCAATTGGTTTCCTTAATCTCCATAAAACATTGTAGCTGTATATCAATATGGACGGTTGCACGCAACTTAATAGCAAGCGTAGGGATGGCAACTTACTTTACTCCGAGGAAGTCCTTCCTTCAGACCGTCATCTTTCATAGTAATGGCTGCAAGTTAGGTCTCTAGTTGGCAGTGGTTTGCACCATGCCCCTGCTCACCTTCTTGGTACTTTGGCATGAGCAGTCAGGTTTAACTTAACTTATGAAGCATATGTACATACACACACAGTAACACAGTGAAAACGCTTCAAAATGAGTCCACACCAGCTAGGAAAAATATACAGTATTTATCAGACTAATACAAGACCAAAATGACAAAAATCCTGCATACACAAGCCAAAAATGACTTTTTAAAGATAAAGCAATTTTGGTCAATTGTAGTCAATGGCTGTGTTTCTTTCACCACAAAGTACCTTAGATGCGTCAACTACAAAAACCATGCAGATGCAGGGGAAGTGAGGTGCTGGAAAAAAAGCGGTGTGTTGGTTTCTTACTATACAGGGGAGGTGATGTGCCGGTTGCCTACTGACTAGGGTAGGTGATGCGTTGGTTCCTTACTGGCATAGGAGGTGATGAGTTGGTTTCTGGACATGTGACCTAAGTTCCTTATTGCCGTGCAGTGTCAATGAGGAATCGCTCCCAAGGACAATGCTACCAAAATTCAGATGTGCTGCTTGGATGCGGCAAAGCAGGCGTTGCATTGATTTCTCAGTCAGGGAGCAGAGACTGCATCTATTTCACAGCCGTGAGTAGGTGCTTCGTTGACGTCGGAGCCAGTGTCATGGACGTTGGTGACACTGTGCTCGAGATTCGTGCAGCTGCAATTTTTCTGATGTGCTGCAACGTGAGCTGGGGCCTGAGGTGAAAGCCGTGGTTGATGTGCCGATCGTGAACCACGCTTCGGGGCAGGCAGTAGTAATGCTGCGATCTTCTGCAGTGATTTTCGGCATTGATGTGTCAAGAAAACAGGCTCTGGGAGTTGATGCAAGCCGGGTCTGGTGGCTTAGTGGACTAATGCACCCACTGTAGGGGCCTGTGTTTGACCTCATGGTCACAGGCTCAAATCCAGGCTAGTGCACTCAGCCATTCATCCTTGTGAGGTCAAAAAAATGAGTACCATTGAGTTAGGTAGCAATAAATATCTGTTATTTAGTGCCAAGATACCCTTGGGTGAACATGCGTTTCACAAATACACATGTTATGATGTGTGGATTTTCTCCTTAACATCACAAAATTCTACTTCCAAAGGCCCAGGAACTGGATTTGGCACCACTTGGCAAGTCAGGACTCTCAGCAGAAGAACCCAGACACTGGCAGGTGAAGTCTTTGATGGCCCTGAGACTTCTTAAAAGGAGGCAAGCAAGCACAACCCCTTGGAGAATATTGGAAGCAGGACGTAGAAAGGAAAGCCCAGTCCTTTCCCTCTGTGGTAAATAAAATTCATTACCGGGACTTAATTTGATACAGAAACATAATAAAATAGCTCAGTAAAATGAGAGGCAGAATCCGTGGTATTAGAGGTTCGGAATGGGCTTTATTCCAATGATCGATTATAATCGGTTGCTCCAAGTTCCATCACCACGGAGGTTCAGGAAGTGAAGTACATACTTTATTGACAAGAAATGATTTTTATAGAACATACATTACAATGAAGCGAATGCAGTAGGCGTAACAATTGATAAGGAAAATGACGATTCATATGCGTAACCGAAAATGGGTGTAATAAGGAGTAAAAAGGAACATAATTGGTTATGATGTCATATATAGGTGGATCTATAAGATAATACTTGGCATAGATGCGCGCGCAGCAGCATGACGTGTGATTGACGTGCAACTAGGGGGTGAAGGGGACTTGACATTTAGCTCTACATGTGGAGACGGAAAGTCTGGGGGGTCAAGTCAACCTAATCCCAAATCATATCTAACATCCTATGTTTAAAGAACTATGTTATCCACAAAAGAAGGACTCTTGGACAGAATCTATTCTATACTGACTGTGCGTGCGTGTACAAGCGTCTAAGTGTCTATACTAAATGCGAGGGGGTAGGAATATTCCATGGTAACAGGACTATGAATTACTTGCATAAAGACAGAGAAGCCGGGCCTTTTGCTCGGTAGCTGGAAGAATGTTTACTTAAACTACTAGACAGGAATGCATCGGCTAAGGAGTGAAGCAGATAATTCGAAGGTGAAATACAGTTCTTGGCAGAGAATAGGCTGATGTCAGGCTTCGTGAGCCGCGCAGGGAATGAGACAAAGTTCATGGTCACAGATGCAGGCTCAGACTGGAGCTTTCAGAAGCAGAAGGCAAGAGGAGTTTGATGACAGAATCAGGGCCTACTTGCCTGGACTGAAAAATGGCATAAGTGAACCATATAAAACCGGTGGCCTTTCATACTTAGGAATGGAATATCCGGCCTATTCATGGCGGATCTGACAGAGGACATGTTGACGGTGGACGCACATGTGTTTGCGTCTTCATAACTGGAACTGGAGGGAACATACATGTACTTGTAACATGCACATAGAACCGTTGGGGTCCAAGATAGGGGACATAACTGACCAGAAAAATCCATATTTCCACACCTCCCAGGACAGAAGCTACAAGCAGCAGACCAGCACAACAAAGCAACCGGCAGACTGGCAGTCTCTCCAACAGCATCCAGCTCTTCTTCTTGTCCTCAGTCCAGAAGTGTTCTGATTTTGGGGTGTCAGAGGTCCAGTTATACCCTGCCTGCCTTTGAAGTAGGCAAGCTTCAAAGGAAAGTCTTTGTAGAGCACAATACCATGCCTTTCCCTGACCTGGCTTCAGGCACACTACGGGAGGTGAAGACAGCTTTGTGTGAGGACAGGAACAGTCCTATTCAGGTGTCACTGAGAACTCCTGCCACCACTCTGGCTCAGGACCAGCCATCAGCCTGGTGATGGCATATCCAGATATGCAAGGCACACCTCATCTCCCTTGGCGTAACTGTCTGGAGTGAATGCACAAGAGCCCATCTATCAGCCAACCCAGACATGGATTCTACAGACAAGCAGAGGCATGGAATGGTTATGCAAGAAAATGTCCACTTTCTATTTTTTATTTTTTATTTATTGCTCCACAGTATCAAAACAACACAATACATCAATTATACTGTACATTCATACGATCAACGAATGCCCCCCAAATACACATTCCAATCTTGCATTTCTTTGCACCTTTTGCCGAATATAAACTAAATTCTAAATTATACATTTTAGCACGCCATCGCTCGAAAGGCGGAGGCTCAGGCTGAAGCCAATCAGCAGCGATACACAATCGAGCTACAACCATTGCAATAAAAATTAGATAGCGAGGTTTAAACATGGGCATCCCTTTTTCTAAGTCCTTGCCAATACCTAACAACATTATAGCTGGAGTAATTGTGATGGGTGTCCCAGTGATCTCTGACAAAAATTTCTCAATGTCCATCACATACCTAGACAGCTTACTACAACTATAAAAGACATGCAGGCTATCCGCACTAATCCCCCCCACATCGAAAACATTTGCCATCATATCTCTCCCCCTGTTTCCCTAGACATTATATTAGCTTTCTCTATAGAAATGCTATGTTCCCTCAACACATTAGACCATTGAGTATTGTGTTTCTCCAGGTCGTCTGCCCTAACTGATAGAAAAATCTTGAATAGCACCCCTATTTTCTCCTGGCGCCTAATACTTTCAATAAATTGATTCGGCGATAACACCAAGTTTTTCCGAGCAAGAAAGTCCCGAACTTGCAGAAACTTAAAAAAATGTCTTTTAGGTAAATTATATTGCTTGGCCAAATCCAAATAGTTAAGGAAGAGCCCCCCAGCCTGAAAAAAATCTCCAATCTGCAGAAAACCTCTATTTCTCCAGCTTAATGCCACCCGTTACTAAAAAATGGGAGGGAGAATCTTGAAAGCATTCGTAGGCTATAATATGTTAGCCCTTCCAACCCATGTTCACCCTAAGTTGGCAGGTTATGCCCAGACGTGGGTCCCTTGCTCACTTTGCCACTGGATTCAAGATAGCCTGGCTCATGAGGGTTATGAACCCAAAACCGGTCCCAGGATGCTTGTTTCCGGTCCAGGGAAGACATGGCTTGGCAGTTCGTGCTGGACTGTTCCCATGAGGCACAGGGTCAGACTGATTTGCATATGGATATGTCTGAACTGGGGTGGTGGAGTGAGCTAAAGAATGATGATGGATTAAACCCAGATCAGTTGATTTGGGGTGAGTGTTTGATTTGCTCAAGCGCTCCGTCCATCATCCCCTTTGGTATCGCTTTGTACGCCCTAAGTTGGCAGGGTATGCCCAGACATGGGTCGCTTGCTCAGTTTGCCACTGGATTCAAGATAGCCTGGCTGATGAGGATTATGAACCCTAAACCGGTCCCAGGATGCTTGTTTCCGGTCCAGGGAAGACATGGCTTGGCAGTTTGGGCTTGACTGTTCCCATGAGGCACAAGGTCAGACTGATTTGCATATGGCCATGTCTGAACTGGGGTGGTGGAGTGAGCTAAAGAATGATGATGAATTAAACCCAGATCAGTTGACTGGGGGTGAGTGTTAGATTTGCTTAAGCGCTCCGTCCATCATCCCCTTTGGTATGGCCACTTTCTAAAAGTGGCATTTTTAAACACGCAATTTAAAAACCAAATTCACCAAAAGATATATTTTTAAATTGTGAGTTCGGAAAACCCAAACTCCAAATCTCTATCTTCTCCCTTTGGTAAATTAAACTTAAAAGATATTTCAAGCCGATCCCCATGTTACCCTATGGAAAAGATAGGCTTTGCAATAGTGTAAAACGAAATAGCAGTATTTCACTACTAGAACATGTAAAACACACCAGTAAATGTCCTACCTTTGAAATACACTGCACCCTGCCCATGAGGCTGCCTTGGGCCTACCTTAGGGGTCTTACATGCAGTAAAATTGAGGGTTTGGGCCTGGGGAGTGGTTGCAACTGCCAGGTCAAAATGGCAGTTTAAAACTGCACTCACAGACACTGCAGTGGTGGGCGTGAGACATGTTTTCCGTGCTTCTCATATGGGTGTCACAGTCAGTGCTGCAGGCCCACTAGTAGCATTTGAATCACAGGCCCTGGGCACACCTACACCTGGTACCCTTAACTAGTGGCTTACCCTTAAATCAAATATATCAATCATGAATAAACCAACCCCCAATACAATTTATACAGAGAGCATATGCACTTTAACACTGTTTGGCAGTGGTAAAGTGCCCAGAGGTCTAAAGCCAACATAAGGAAGGTCAGAAAAACAGGAGGAAGAAGGCAAAATGCTTGGGGAGAACCTTGCAAAAAGGGCCAGGTCCAACAGTGACCACGCCATAACTCGGGCTGTTGTGAAATGCAGATGTCCATTCGTTATTATTTGTTTTCTCAACATCATAGGATCTTTGCTAAATGGTAGCTATATTCTGCCCCTTTGGTTTTGATTTGTTGCGGGGGTCCTAAGACGGAAAAACCTAGTTGATGCATTGCGGGATTTGTGGTCCTGATTAGGCAAGGTAACTCCCAGTTAGTCTCTATTCTCAATGTTATGTTCTGTTAAATAAATTTATATCGCGCTCAGCTACTCGGCAGAGTGTCCCGGCACGTGCAGAGGTAAAGGCAAAGGGTACCAGAGGGAAAACTCAAAGAGGAAAGTTTTAAGCTTTTTCTCGAAGATAACATGATCCTGAAAGCTCTGCAGAGCCAAGGGCAAAGCATTCCAGGCCAGGCAAGCTTTCCTGACAAGTGAACAACCGCCCAGCCTTTGACAAATGAATCTGGGGTCTGCAGCAGAAGTTGAGAAGAGGAGCGCAACTGTCTCACTGGAGTGTAAAAGACAAATCTCTTCTGAAGATAGCTGGGGCCCTGTGGGCAATGAAGAACATTTTGAATTGAATTCGAGCCTCAACAGGAAGCCAGTGCGGAGAGCGCAAATGAACACGCACACTGCACCTATTGGACAAGCCTAGCAGGAGTCTGGCAGCAGAGTTTTGAACAACCTGCAATTTTCTTAAGAGGTAACCAGGAATGCCCACATAATGGGCATTGGCGTAATCCAGGCGAGATAAAAATGAAAGCACGGACCACCGTTTCTTTAGCAGGTCCTGGAAGAAAGGGGAGAAACTTTCTCGGTGCTCTCAAGGTGCCAAAACACATCCCAACAAGCTTCTTAACTTGTGTCTAGAAATTCAGATTCTCCGAAAACCAGATCCCTAGATTTTTAGCAGTATTGTTCCCTGCGCTAGGCAGGGGGAAGCCAGGGGGCCACAGCTTCGCTCTGAAATTGACCGGGAAGGTCCCATACAAGAGAACCTCTGATTTCCCTTTGTTGCACTTCAGCTGAGCCTGGGCCAGCCAGTGGAAAACGGAGGCTAAACAGTGTTGCGCAGACTGGACAAATTCATCGTCTCTTTCCCAAGAAAAAAAAAGCTGGGTGTCGTCAGCATAGGCCATCACCTTAGCCCCCAATGATTCCGCTAGAAAAACCCGCGGTGTAACATAGATGTTAAATAAGAGGGTACTAAGGGATGGCCCCTGTGGCACACCAGTAGCCATCTGCTGAGGCTCAGAGGCACACGAAGGAAGCCAAACCTTCTGCGTTCAAGCTTCGAGAAAGGACCTAATCCAGCCCCAGACAGAACCAGCGATGCCAATTTCCGAGAGGCGGTTAAGGAGAAGGGAATGAGGCACTGTGTCGAATGCCGCCAAGAGATCTAGCATAACCAATGCTCAATGCTGCTGATGTGTTTAAAGATCAAGCAGACTCTCTGAACACAGTTACAATTTGAAGTCTAGTCAGGAGGGGCAGCTTCTTATGATTCTTGATCAAGCATAATTGTTGAACACAGTTTTTTAAGACAGACAAGTTAACATGTGTTGCGAGCATGCTTATTATAATTACAAATAGTAGTGTTGAGGCATTGTGGTTCCTGTAGTGTAAATAAGGAAAGGTGCTTCCTAATTCTTTGATAATACTCCGGGAGTTGCACTGGGCTTGCTTTGATGGAACGGCATGTGAAGATGAAGAAAATCCCTGACATTACATCTTTTGTGTAACTTACAACTTCTGCCATTCAGTCATTTCATTTTGGCCATTGTTTACAGTGTTCAAATGTAGTATTAGATAGACTCCTTTTTAAAACAATCTCTGTTCAGCACCACCGCCCCTAAGATTGGGTTGCATACTGCCAAGACTATCCAGTAGAACTCATCTTCCGTATGCTGTCTCTCAATTAAATGATTGACAAGGGGTGCTGAGATTACTATTCAACATGTGCTCGACTTGTATTGTATGATCCTTTGCCTGATTTCCTGGTTTGTTTTGCCTATGTAGAGTTTTTTTACATGGACAAATGATTCAGTAAACAAAATTTGTTGTTTTGCAATTGGAAAGTGAAACATGTTTCCACTTAATACTGTTATGTTGGAACAAAGTTGCTTTGATGGTTTGGTGGCATGCTACACAAGTGCCGCCTTTATGATGCCCCAGTAAGTGTGGAAGGTTCCAAAGATGTCTGAGGTTACATTTTGAGGCTGGTTAAGAAGTATAGGTCATACTATCTCTCCTGCCACTGCTCTGGTATTTTTTGAGTGTGAATAAAGTGTGCTCAAAAGAGCAATCAAAATTTGATAGAAAGTGCCAATTTTGTGAAATTATTCTCTTGAAATCGTTCATTTGCAGACAATATGTTGAGATACACACAAGAAGTACTGGTGATGTTAGGGTTCGAAACGCGTCAACAATTTTCAGAAAATCAGGAAGTCTTTTTTAAAAGCCATTTTGGCATTCAGAGAACCCCCTTTTGCACTTTGAGATACTTATTTTGGGTCCATTTTGTTAGGCCTAAAAAAGAAAGTGATAATTCGACACCCCAGATTTGTATGCTTTTAAGAGATAATACCAACAAGGAAAAATACCCTGCTGAAAAGACCAATTTGATATGCTGAACTTCACTGATATGAGTACAAACAGGCAAAAAAGAGTGGTCCTCAAACACAAGAACACAAAAGATTCATACACAAATATGATATTTATTAAATATACCTCAAGAGGATATTTGTTCAAAAGTTAGTACATAATAATTGATAATAAAGAACCAGTTGCAACTCTCACAATCACAGCCAAACATTCAAACAGACCACTACATACCCATACATACACAGTCGTCCTATAACTTATAGGCTTCAACAACATCAAACACTAATATCCAAATACAGTACTATCCCCCTCAATGAAGGCACACAAAAAAATGGAAAATGACAGTGTCCTAGTTGTCCTACTGTTCAGCGCTGGAGAACTTTTGCTCATCTGTCCCCCTGATTGGAACCTGTCAACAACAGATAGTCCTATCTGTTAATTGAATTACATTGTATATGACACATCATGTTTTTTTATTATGCTTATTACGTATATTCTTTTTAAATTATAACAGTTAACTAGGACACTGTCATTTCCCATTTTTGTGTGTGTCTTCATTGAGGGGGATAGTACTGTATTTGGATATTAGTGTTTGATATTGTTGAAGCCTATAAGTTATAAGACAACTGTGTATGTAGTGGTCTGTTTGCATGTATGGTTGTGATTGTAAGGGTTGCGCCTGGTTCTTTCTTCGTTCTTATGATCAATTATCAGTGATGCTCAGCATATCAAATTGGTCTTTTCAGGCAGGGTATTTTTCCTTATTGGTATTACCTAAGTGTTCGATGTTTTCCCCTGCCTATGCAGCTGTTCAGGGACCCCTTTCTGTGTGAGCGTTCTATGCTTTTAGGAGAGGCAACATTACTGGTTTAGTTAATCGTGGCTCTTTCTTTTGTCAAACCTCAGGACTGGTACATATTGATGTGCTTTCTATTTCATTTGTTTTCTGGGAGTGGGGGGTGGTTTCTGTCCTGTGTAAAAAATATTGTAATGTGTGTTAATGCTTTGAATGTGATTTTTTTTTAAATTGTTTGGGCTCCAAAACTGAATTGTTTGATTATGTAATGTATTTGACGCTTCAATGCTTATGGCACCATTTCTAAAAAATTGTAAGAAGCTTTTGAGAAATAAGTTGCAAGTAAATCGTGATTACGCTGACAGTTTCGTGACCACAAAATATAAATAAGTTTGCAGAAGAATAATATCAGTACTGACTCTTTCTCTCTTTTTTTGTAACCCAGTTCTGCTTTTGTTTTATAATTTTAGAAAGATGGCATTTTCTTGGCTTAACCATTTGATGCCTGTGGCATTCTGTGGTTCTGCACTGGTTTACAAGACTCACAGAATGCTCTGATGTAAAGCTGTATCATAGAATGTTATGATGCAAAGCTGGAAGAGACTTCAGTTAGAGCCTGATGGTTTGATTGTAACTTCTTATCTGTGGATGGGGTCCTCTTCTTAGAATAAACTTATCTTAACTACCAAGCCTGCGCTCCTGGATTCTTACAATGCCTTCAGCCTGTTCCTAGGTCACATGACCAGGTGTAGTTGGTAATTGTCCTTTGTGTATTCCTCTCAGACCTGATCACAATGGAGGGTCTGGGTGTTAGCCGGATAGCCCAGCTCTGTCTTGATAGGATTGCACTTCAAAGGCCCTAGTTCAGCTCAAGTGCAAAGAACTTCATGCTACCCTATTGTGCCCCTAGACAGACTGGGACCAGGGACGGGAGGCAGGAAATTCTAGACACTTCTGTAGGGATAGAGTCCAGAAACTTCACCCACTTCAAAGTGGACACTAGATATAAATGTTTGGGCCCCCAGACCCACTTCTGAACCTGTGGACGATTCAGAAAAAGGACTGTTCTGCTAGTCTGCTGCTCTGCTGCAAGAAGAACTACTCTGCTCCTCTGCTGCCCTGCTATCTAACTAAGAATGACAGAATCTGCACCTTGAACCCAGGACCACCACAGTGACTTCAAGGGCTGGCCTCCTGTTCATCTTTAGCTCCACTGCTCCTCATCAGAACCAATGCAGCATGATGCAACACAATGCAGGACCCGGCATCACTCCTCAGAATAATGGCTGTATCAAGGACATAAGGCACAATTCTTAGCTGGCCTAACCTGGTCCCTATATCCGGCCGGTGCTCCAGCAGAGTTGGACTGAACTTGTGACTTTGTCCCAGTCCGGTGCGACTAGATAACCATAGTCGGCACTTTGTGCTTTTAAGAACTATTTTTACATAAATCTTTAAAATTGCAAAATTGAATAGCTACGGTTTTACTGATTAGGTTTTTGTCATTTTGGTGTCAAAAAAATTATTTAAATTAACTCTATTGTTCAAAATTGGTGTGGGAATCTTCTTTCACTTTATCACTGTTTCTGTGCTGCATAAATACTTTATACTCTGCCTCTAAGTTCAGCCTGATTGCTTTTGTGCCACGCTACCAAAGGGTTAAGCATGGGTTGATTTAGCAAGTTTACTGGTTCTCTTTTGCAGGGATTGTGGCTGTTGCTTGAGATGGGCACACACACCTCGACCAAAAGCCCAATTTCTCACACACATCAGAGGGATTCAGTGCCTCAGTCTCAGATGCTGACTGTTTGGTGATCACAGAGTAGATTGCTCTTTTGTATGAAGTCAGAAATCTGGAAGAAAGCACCTCTTTTCCATTAGGATGCTTAGGACTGGGCCATTGTAGAAAAAAATCATGGTTGGTAAGATCTGATAAATTGAGGTTCTTTTATTGATGATCATC
This sequence comes from Triturus cristatus, assembly GCF_964204655.1. Classification (NCBI taxonomy): domain Eukaryota; kingdom Metazoa; phylum Chordata; class Amphibia; order Caudata; family Salamandridae; genus Triturus; species Triturus cristatus. Next base: position 525,931,003 of record NC_140592.1, read on the forward strand.
TTCCTGGTATTTTAAATTTACCCCCTCTCATTCCATTTATGCTAACATTCTGTCTAATTTTAAGCAATACTTTTATTCATAACGAGCAGAAACTAACCTCTCATTAATGCTTTGCCCTCCTTACGCAGAAGATAAGGAAAACATACCTTCTGCATCTCTTCTCAATTGAACTATTCCATGCTATGTATTGAGATAAAGGCTTCTTGAAAGCCGAAACGCGTATCTTTTATCTCAGGGGTTGAGGGTGGACCTGAGAAAATAAATTTTTGCCACATCTTGATTACCTCGTGTCCGTGCCTTCGTCCATGGATGTGTCTATGGGAGCTGGATTGTTTGTTAAATATATATATATATATATATATATATATATTCCACAAAGTTGCTCCTTCCGACTGTTGAGGACTCGATGGAGGCGCCGCACACACTGGCGGAGCGCGTCGGTAAATTAATCCAATTAAGCAAAACACTGACGTGCGCTCTCAGAAAAACGGAATCCACGCGTTTTGGCTTACTGCGAAGCCTTGTTCCTGTGAATAAGGCTTCGCAGTAAGCTGAAACGCGTAGTGAATAAACACGCTTGAAATTGGAATTAATGTGGAGTTAGTTTTTCTGAGAGCGCACGTCAGTGTTTTGCTTATTTGGATATATATATATATATATATATATATATATATATATATATAATCTACTGGCGGTCGCCAGTAGATAGTTATAGTTAGGACCGTGTTTCCATAGGAAATCCGCAACATTCTATTTGGAATAACTTTGGCGCCGGTTGACGAATACTCGCGAAATTTTCAAAATAGGTGGGGCGCTCCTCTCCGCTCCTACCCTGAAAGTCTCGGGGGGATTCGTCAAGCGGGGGCTGAGAAAAAAGGGGGGTCTCAAAATGCGTTCTCCCCATGCAATTTTCCATAGGGACCTTTAGTCCAAGGTACAGCCCGAACGGCTGAACAGAATAACTTTAAATTTGGCAAAGTGGTAGTCCTCAGGTCAGGGATGTGCCTTTTGCAGGTCTGGTGTCAATCTGTTCAGTAGTTCCTGAGAAAATCAAAAGTAAAATCATATATATATGTGGGCGGAGCCTAACCACACATCTCATCCTGAGATCTGATTGGCTGTCAGCACTTCATCCAAGAAGTGTTGGCAGCCATCTTGGGACCAATATACATGATAGCACCTCATTAAAAAGCATTGCAGTTAATAGAAGGTTTTAAGACTTTAGTTACATTATAAATCATTTGTTGATGGTACCATACTCATTTTAGGAATTGTGGTATGTTCTAAGGTGATTTCACCATGTGAAAAAGCCTTCTGCTGGGATATCATGATTGAGAGAAAAATATTTTCTCATGCGTTTCCCACAGAGGTTTGGAAGGTGATCTATACGCTAAACTGAGAGCTTATTTTCTGTAAATTCACATTATCTTTCTCAGTCATGTGAGAATGAAGTCTAACAGTCTCAGTAAAACATGTACATCCAACAAGGGCAGAGACTGTCAGTTGATTCCTTTGTGTTCTACTGCAGCTTCCCAGAGTGTTCCAAAGAACAATTAGAGCGCTAACAGTCCTACTTATGATAAACGTATGGCACACCTGAAGCCATCTTGCTTGGATTAAAGTGGTAACTCTTAAAACATTTAATTTAAAAAGGAACAAAATGAGGGGGTTCATTTTTCCATAAAAAGTATGATTAGTGCTGCAGAAAGAAAAATTAGGGCACATTTTGAGTGACTTCTCAAATCCTCTTCTATTTCATTAAAAAATTCTGACATGCAGACTGAAACATGCACTTTCAATACCAGCAGCAGTTTTCCATGGTGAGCAGTAGCTTTACTACAGTGATCTAATGAGCAAAAAGAGTGCTAACATTCTGAATTTATGGCAAATGTGTGACACATCTGAATGCCTTCTTGATGGAATCAAAGTAAAAAACTGAAAGCATTTCCTACTGAGGAGACTGCAGTACATGAGGAAATTAGGAAACTTCATAACAAATAAGTCTCCCAAGATGGCCACCAGAGACAAAAGAGCCCAAATGTAGCCCAAATATCACCCAGATGTAGCCCAAGTATAGCCCAATGACAGAATGTCCCAGAGTGTTCTTAAAAACAACTAGAGCGCTTACTGTCTTCATTATGACAAAAGTATGACACACCTGAAGCCATCTTGATTGGAATAAACTGGTAACACTTAAAACATTTAATTGAAAAAGGAACACAATGAGGGGGTTCATTTTGCCACAGAAATTATGATTAATGCTGAAGAAAGAAAATGAGGGCACATTTTGAGTGACTTCTCAAATCCTCTTCTATTTCATTAAAAAATTCTGACATGCAGACTGAAACATGCACTTTTAATACCAGGAGCAGACTTCCATGGTGAACAGTAGTTTTACTACAGTGATCTAATGAGCAACTAGAGTGCTAACTTTCAGAATTTATGGCAAATGTGTGACATATCTGAATACCTTCATGATGGAATCAAAGTAAAAAACTGAAAGCATTTCCTACTGAGGAGACTGCAGTACATGAGGAAATTAGGAAACTTCATAACAAATAAATCTCCCAAGATGGCCACCGGAGACAAAAGAGCCCAAATGTAGCCCAAAATCACCCAGATGTAGCCCAAATATAGTCCAATGACTGAAGTGTGCAAGTATTTTGTGTTTTTGCAGTGTTATATAGTGCAGACTTGTCAGGTATCGGAGTGCTTTACATGAGCATTGGTTACATCACACAAGAACAAATTCATTTTGGTTGTAGACATGGGGAGACTAAGTGATTTGACCAGAATCACAGAATGTCGAGCTGAAGCAGAAACTCCAACCTGGTTCCCCAGTTGCAAAGTCTGCAGTTCTGGAAGTAACACCACATCCTCTCCCCTAAGTGCAACATTTAATCAAGTGGTCAACTGGATAAAAAAACATAAAGATAACAAATAATTTAAAAGTGCTTTGTTGCTATTTGAAAACTCAGAAAATATGTCCTTATTTTAGTCTTTTAGAGCACTAACCATAATTTTGATGCCAATAAGACCCTCTCATATATGTAATTTCTAAAGGAAATGCTCTAGGTATTACAGTTTTGATTACATCAAGATGACGTCAGAATGTTAGCAATCTAGTTGTTCATTAGGATACTGTTGAGAGGCAGAGGCCAGGGGCACGGACTCTGAAAATTGAAGGCAGGTAGGAGGGTGCAAAGGCAACAATTTAACCACACTGAGCAGGCAGGAAGGGCCGTGGCAGCACAACAGACTATGGAGGGCAGTGGAAAGGGGGCAGGGGCAACAAACCAACAATACAGGACTTGCAAGAGAGGCTGTGGCAATGTAATAGACCATTGTGGGCAGAAGGAAGAGGCAATAGTAGTACAACCATACATTCCAACAGACCCGATTCAGCCAGGAAACGTCCAATGTTTTTAAGCTCAAATGGGCTTTATTTGATCTGTCTCCTGTCTACAATCTCCTCTTTTTCAATGTAACTCAAAGGGGAAAATCAATACCCCAGTTTTTTTTCAAAATCTCCCTCTTACCAAGCTCAAAATGTTCGCAAGTATGGTACATTGGATCATGGAAGGAAATGGGGTAGGGACATGGACTTGGATAACAAAGGACAGGAGAGACATGGAGAGGTGCACCAAACTGACCCTGCAGGGCAGGCATCAGGGTTTGCAGCAGCACAATACACCACACAGGGCATGCGGGACGGGAGTGCAGCACAACAATTCATAGAAAGCAAGAGGGAGGGGACAGGACCATGCACATGGACAACAGAGAACAGAGGGGCAAGAGGCAATGGTAGCTAGCTGACCATAATGGACAGACAGGAGAGAAAGCTGCAGCATAACAGACCATAAAGGGCAGGAGGGACGGATCAGGGGAATTACAATGGAACAGACAAGCCAGGAGGGAGGGAGTAGGGGTCTTCACATGTAAACAGAGGGCTGGGGGCAAGGGGGCAGGGCAGGAGCAGCAAGATAGCCATGGAGGTCAGGCAGGATGGGCACTAGAAGCAAGACACACCATGAAGAGCAACAGTGAGACTGTGATGGCATACACACAGACCATGGAGGGAAGGTGGGAGGGGATCAGGGGCAGCTAACTGCCCACACAGGGAAGGTGGGACGGGCCATGGCAGCACAGAAGACCATGCATGGCAAGTGGGAGGGTTAGTGGCAGCACAATGGCTATGATGGGCAAGAAGGAGGGTGCAGGGGCATGCACAAAGGACGATGGAGGATAGAAGGGAGGGTCAGGACCTGTGCACAGACAAGAAAGTTCAGGGGAAGGGGCCTCACAACAGACCGCACGGGGCAGGCAGGAGGAGCAGTTGCAGCACAACAGACCAGGGAGGGCAGAAGGGTGTAGCAGTACAATGGACCATGTAGGACAGGAGGAAGAGGATAGGGGCATGGCATGTGGACAGGCAGGGTGGAGGTGGCAGGGACAGGTTACAGTCATCTGACAATGCTAGGCAGGTGGGAGGGGAGTGGCAGCTCAACAGAACACTCAGAGTAGATAGGAGTGGCAGGTCCATGGAACATGGTGGGCAAAAAGGATGGAGCAGGGGCATGCACAAAGACATCGGAGGGCAGGGGGAAGGAGAATAGGGGCAGCAAGCTAAGCACAGAGTTTAAGCAGGAGGTCAATGATGGGGCATAGAATTGGGCAATGGAGGGCAGGAGGAGTGGACTGGTACATCATACTAAATTGAGGGCAGTGGCAGCACATCAGACCATGCATGGCAGGAGGGAGGAGGCTAGTCCATGGATTCACACAACAGAGGATAGGCGTGAAATATAATATGCAATACATTGTGCACAATGACAGATTCATTGGAGAGCGCGAGATAGCACAGGCACTAGCGCGTGCTATGCGATATGCGCCTTGGAGTGTAATATGCACAGGGCAGTGTTGTGTAACCTAACTAGTCTCTAAAGTTGTAATCTAAAATATGTGATGGGGAGTGTAACGTTGCATATGCACTGTGACAAAGATATGGATCCCAGATTGTAATATGTATGGCATAGCACTGTGTGTTATAACATAGGCATCGAGGAAGGCACGTTAGATGGGGCAATATAACCCGTGCGAAGACAAGTGTGGCATGACATATTCACGGGGTGGTGTTACAGTGCACATGGGCTAGAGAGTGTCATAGCATATGCACTAGCTGGTGGAATACAACACAGAGGTGTGTGGCACTCGGCAGGCAATGGTGGGTGTAACACAGCATTGGGCTCTGCCAGGAGCGCGCTGTGACTCTCAAGTGATGTTCGTCCCCTTTCCAGAGAGTAAAATAAAAAGTATTACACATCCGGCAGTGGATGTGTGTTTTATTAACCGTGAGGGGGGTTTCTTGCATAGTTTTGGTCGAATTCTTGTCGAATCCCCTTTGAATGGCTTGGTGTGCATGTGTATTAAATGTGCCCGTCAATAGCTACCCATGTTTGTATAAATAAACGACAAGGGTGTCTACCGGGATTAGGCACGGTAGGGCATCAGACATGTCAGAGCTTCACTAGTGGTGTAAATACATGCCACGTGGATTCATTGTATGCATAGTCGCCTTTTAATGAATATCACGCAAATCGTCATGGTGATAGGTACGTACGGTTTGTCCAGCATGTCCTAGGTGTGTCTATAAATATATATTTTTTAAAAATAATAAAAAACAGTGGCCGGCCCTGGGGATTTGGGTCAAAAAAATATAATTAGGAGACAGGCACTGGGGGATGGGGTCATCAGGGCCAATAAATTAGAATAAGAAGGGGAACCACACAGCCCCCCTTCTTAAAAAATTTAAATAAATAAAAGACTGGCATTGTGCCGGAGGCCACGCCCCCTCCTTGCAGCACTCTGCAAACGCGCCCCCTGGCGAGTTGTAAGTTGGGGAATTAATTCCTCTTCAATACTGAGGGTCCCTGAGGGCCAACTAGCCCAACAGGCATCTCCAGTATGCGCCAGGGAGCTGCGCTGCAGAGAGGTGTTCTGAGGGCAAGCCCCTTTTTACACCTCTCTGCAAAGCAGCTCTGTGGCGCTTACTGGAGGTACCTAGTGGTCTAGTTTGACCCTAGGGACCCTTAGGATTCAAGGGGACTTGATCTCTCAACTTAGAACAGCCACAGGGCGCGTTTACACAGTGGTGAAAGGAGGGGACGGGGCCTGAGGTGACGTGTGTAAACACGCACCATGGTACGTTTTAAATTGGGGATATAATTTCCCTTCAATACTGAGGGCCCCTGGGGGCTAACTAGCCTACCAAGCGCTTCCAGTAAGCGCCACTGAGCTGCATTGCAGAGAGGTGGTCCAGGCCGTGCCACTTTTTACACCTCTCTGCAACGCAGCTCTGTGGCACTTACTGGAGGTACCTAGTGGGCTAGTTGGACCCTAGGGACCCTCAGGATTCAAATGAACTTAATCTCCCAACTAAAAACAGCCGCAGGGCGTGTTTACACAGTGGGGAAGGGAGGGGACGGGGCCTGAGGTGACGTGTGCTAACACGCCCTGTGGCTTGTTTTAAGAGGTAGTTTTAATCCCCTGCCTTATTATATACTAGGGGCTTACAGAGGAGGTCATGCTAATCACAGGGGGACCCCAACGCATAGTGTTCCCTAGTGTATGTAGGTGTTTTCACTGTATTCTGAGTGTCTTTTAACATAGCACTAGCTCTAGGACTGGTTAGTCAGACTCAGTTACCACCAGTATCCATCTGCAAAAGTTGAGGGTACAGGATGATTTTGCAACAAGGATTCTTTCTGCTCTTCTTTTTGTTCTTTCTGCACGTTATCCTTCTTCCTGCACTTTTCTTCGTCTTTGAGGACTTCTGTTGCTTCTTTCTGCACTTCTTTTTTTTCTTTCTGTGCATTTTTTCTTCTTTCTTCACATGTCCTATCTCTGTAGGCATAGTTAGAAATTAGCATTTAAAAAAACCTTTGAAATTCACAGAAAAAACCATAGGTTTCAGGTCATCAGTGATGTCATCAGTGATGTCATTTGAGATGTCATCAGTGATGTCATGAGTGATGTCACTGATCATGTCATGAGTGATGTAATATGTGACGTCATCAGCAGTGCATTGCGGGCGCGCGAGTTATAGTTAGCTGAACTAACTATAAGGGGGGAATTTCAATGGTTTTGTACAAGTGAAAAGTCCAGCTAACTATAACACCCCTGAAACCTATGGTTTTTTCAGTTAATTTCTGAGGTTTTTTAAATGCTAATTCCTAACTATAACGTGCCTGAAACCTATGGTTTTTTCTGTGAATATATATATATATATATATATATATATATACCGCTCCAAAAGTTATCCACCTTTAAGTAGCACTCGACCAGCAGCTTGGTTTATGTGTAGGTAGGGACGGGGATCCGCTTGTAGGAGCCGCTCCGTAGTGGATTTGCCTGACGCGTTTCGAAGCTCCATATGCTTTTCTTCAGAGGCTTTAACGGAAGCGGTGTGCGCAACCACTGACCCACTGGCAACGCAGCTCTGTGGTGCTTACTGAAGGTACCTAGTGGTCTAGTTAGACCCTAGGGACCCTCAGGATTCAAGGGGACTTAATCTCCCAATTTAAAATGGCCACAGAGCGTGTTTACACAGTGGGGAAGGGAGGGGACGGGGCCTGAGGTGACGTGTGCAAACACGCCCTGTGGCGCGTTTTAAGAGGTAGTTTTAATCCCCTGCCTTATTATATACTAGGGGCTTACAGAGGAGGTCATGCTAATCACAGGGGGACCCCAACACATAGTGTTCCCTAGTGTATGTAGGTGTTTTCACTGTATTCTGAGTGTCTTTTAACATAGCACTGGCTCTAGGACTGGTTAGTCAGACTCAGTTACCACCAGTATCCATCTGAAATAGTTGAGGGTACAGGATGATTTTGCAACAAGGCTTCTTTCTGCTCTTCTGTTTGTTCTTTCTGCACGTTATCCTTCTTTCTGCACTTTTATTGTTGTAGTTCACATTCACAGTTAAAAAAGCCATTGTAACTTTATTGAAGTGCTAGTGAACAAGCCTGCAGGACAGGCGAAACGCGTCTAGCATTTTCAGCTGGCATTAAATATATATTTTGCGCACAGACACGGCGTCGATTACTTTTGTTGTGAAAGTTTGGCGGAATTATTGATGACCGTGATTGGGAGGTCTTCACTTCGACGCGCCCTTTGGTCTGGAGGCAGCGGGTGTTCCCATTCGTTTGTGGAGTGTATATATATGTATATATCACCCAGTCCTCTGCAAGAATCCAAAGGATGACGACGCCGTGTCCAGGCTCAGATAAGTTTATTGTTCGATCAGCTGGTGATATGATGCAGACTTTGCTGGGGTAGTCCGCGGCAGACGACGCACCCTCTGGTTTGGTGTGCGGCGGCAGTTACTCGAGCGTGGAGGAGCAAATATATGTATATATATATACATATATATATATATTCACTGAAAAAACCATAGGTTTCAGGGGCGTTATAGTTAGCTGGACTTTTCACTCGTACAAAACCATTGAAATTCCCCCGTTATAGTTAGTTCAGCTAACTATAACTCGCACGCCCGCAATGCACTGCTGATGACGTCACATATTACATCACTTATGACATGGTCAGTGACATCACTCATGACATCACTGATGACATCTCAAATGACATCACTGATGACATCATCCAGTGAATGTGTGTTTTTCTGAAAATTACATATGTCGATGGAAGAATAAATGGGTATATAAGTGTCTAAATGGATGATTTGTTTATGAAAAATTGATTGTATAACTGACCGATTAAGTGTATCTTAGTGAATACATGGCTTAGTGAGTAATGTTTAAATATGTAAATATCTGTTTCAGTCTCTCACTTTGTGTATAAGTGGCTGCATGGGTTGGTGAATAGCTACATGAGTGTCTATATAGGTTATTAGTTGTTTTTTTTGAGTATCAGTATGAGTGTCTGAGTGTCTGAATGGCTCGGTGGGGGTATTACGTAGTGCATAGGTGCATGAATGAGTGACTCACTGTATGTGTTGAAGACAGCATGTGTGCAGGGCTGTATGGGTGGATGAGTGTGTGCATGGGTGTGTTAGTGAGTAAATGACTGTCTCAATAGTGTCTTAATGAGTAACTACATATGTTTTAAACTAGTATATGTGACTATTGGTGTATATAAGTGAGTATATGTGAGAGTGAGAGATTGAAAGAGTTCCTGTAGGAATAACTATGTGTTTCTATAAGTGATTGTTTAAAAGACTAAGTATGTGTAAGTTTCTGTAGAAGTAAGTGTGGTGGTGTGTGTATAACTGTATATGCAAGTAAATGGATGTTTGATTCTTTATTAGCATGAGTGACTATGTGTGTGAGTAACTCTATGGATGAGTGGCGTTGTGTAACAGGATGTATAGATGTATGAATACATATGATGAGTGAGTACATGTATGAGTGACTGTATAGGACTGTTGGTGAATGGGTGGATGTGTATGTGGATCTTAGAATTACTGAATAGGTTGTTGTAACTGGTATTGGTATGTCCATTGTTTTGAAAATTTTAGTTTCTATTTTTGAATGTGTGTATCAAAGGTTATATTAGGGGGAGAGGAGGTCTGCCACTCTATCACAAGGATGATGTCATCAGTGATGTCATCAGTGATGTCATTTGAGATGTCATCAGTGATGTCATCAGTGATGTCACTGACCATGTCATGAGTGATGTAATATGTGACGTCATCAGCAGTGCATTGCGGGCATGCGAGTTGTAGTTAGCTGAACTTACTATAACGGGGTAATTTAAATGGTTTTGTACGAGTGAAAAGTCCAGCTAACTATACCGCCCCGGAAACCTATGTTTTTTGCAGTGAATTTCAAAGGTTTTTTAAATGCTAATTTCTAACTATGCCTACAGAGATAGAATATGTGAAGAAAGAAGAAAAAACACACAGAAAGAAAAAAAAGAAATGGCGAAAGAAGCAACAGAAGTCCTCAAAGATGAATAAAAGTGCAGGAAGAAGGATAACGTGCAGAAAGAACAAACAGAAGAGCAGAAATAGGCCTTGTTGCAAAATCATCCTGTACCCTCAACTTTTTCAGACGGACACTGGTGGTAACTGAGTCTGACTAACCAGTCCTAGAGCCAGTGTTATGTTAAAAGACATTCAGAATACAGTGAAAACACCTACATACACTAGGGAACACTATGGGTTGGGGTCCCCCTGTGATTAGCAGGACCTCCTCTGTAAGCCCCTAGTATATAATAGGCCAGGGTGATTAAAACTGCCTCTTAAAACAAGCCACAGGGCGTGTTAGCACACGTCACCTCAGGCCCCGTCCCCTCCCTTCCCCACTGTGTAAACACGCCCTGTGGCCGTTTTAAGTTGGGAGATTAAGTCCCCTTGAATCCTGAGGGTCCCTAGGGTCCAACTAGAGCACTAGGTACCTCCAGTAAGCGCCACAGAGCTGCGTTGCAGAGAGATGTAAAAAGGGGCACGGCCTAGACCACCTCTCTGCAACGCAGCGCAGTGGCACTTACTGGAAGCACCTGGTGGGCTAGTTGGCTCCCAGGGTCCCTCAGGATTGAAGGTGAATTATTTCCCCAACTTAAAACGCGCCACAGGGCGTGTTTGCACACGTTAACTCAGGCCCGTCCCCTCCCTTCACCACTGTGTAAAAACGCCCTGTAGCCATTTTTTGTTGGGAGATTAAGTTCATTTGAATCCTGAGGGTCCCTAGGGTCCAACTAGCCCACTACGTACCTCCAGTAAGCGCCACAGAGCTGCGTTGCAGAGAGGTCTAAAAAGTGGCACGGCATGGACCACCTCTCTGCAACGCAGCTCAGTGGCGCTTACTGGAAGCACCTGGTGGGCTAGTTAGCCCCGAGGGGCCCTCAGGATTGAAGGGGAATTATTTCCCCAACTTAAAACGCGCCATAGGGTGTGTTTGCACACGTCACCTCAGGCCTTCTCCCCTCCCCTCCCTTCCCCACTGTGTAAACACACCCTGTGGCCATTTTAAGTTGGGAGATTAAGTTCCCTTGAATCCTGAGGGTCCCTAGTGGCAAAATAGCCCACTAGGTACATCCAGTAAACGCCATTGCAGAGAGGTGTAAAAAGGAGCACGGCCTGCACCACCTCTCTGCAACGCAGAGCATTGGCGCTTACTGGAAGCACCTGGTGGGCTAGTTGTTCCCCAGGGTCCCTCAGGATTGAAAGGGAATTATTTCCCCAACTTAAAACGCGCCACAGGGCGTGTTTGCACACTTCACCTCAGGCCCCGTCCCCTCCCTTCACCACTGTGTAAACGCACCCTGTGGCCCTTCTAAGTTGAGAGATTAAGTCCCCTTGAATCCTAAGGGTCCCTAGGGTCAAACTAGCCCACTAGGTACCTCTAGTAAGCGCCACAGAGCTGCGTTGCAGAGAGGTGTAAAAAGGGGGGTGGCCTCAGAACACCTTTCTGCAACGCAGCTCCCTGGCGCATACTGGAGATACCCGTTGGGCTAGTTGGCCCTCAGGGACCCTCAGTATTGAAGGGGAATTAATTCCCCAACTTACAACTGGCCAGGGGGCGCGTTTGCAGAGTGCTGCAAGGAGGGGGCATGGCCTCCGGCGCGATGCCGGTCTTTTATTTAATTTATTTTTTAAGAATGAGGGCTGTGTGGCCCCCCTTCTTTTTCTAATTTATTGGCCCTGGGGACCCCATCCCCCAGGGCCTGCCCCCTAATTATTAGTATTTTTTTATTTTTTATTTAGAAGGGGGCCACGTGGCCCCTCTCCCAAGGCCTCAATCGGCCCCAGGGACCACAACCCCCGGGGCATGGCCTTTATTAAAAAAAATATTCTTTAGGAGGGGGGCTGCGTTGCCCTCCTCCTCAGGCCACTTATGGCCCCGGGGACCCCATCCCCCGGGGACGGCCTTTGTTTTTTATTATTATTTTTTTAGATATATTTATAAAAACACCTAGGACATGCTGGACAAACCGTATGTACCTATCACCATGACGTTTTGCGTGATATTCTTTAAAAGGCGACTATGCATACAATGAATCCACGTAGAATGTATTTACATGGCTAGTGCAGCTCTGACGTGTCTGACGCCCTACCGTGCCTAATCCCGGCGCCCCCGCCGTTGGGTACTCTCCAAGTAGACACCCTTGTCGTTTATTTATACAAACATGGGTAGCTATTGACGGGCACATTTAACCCCTTGGCTGCGGCAGGAATTCCGCCGCAGCGCTGGGGGGGGGTTTGGGGGCACTACGGTGGCGCCATGCTCATGACGGAGCCACTCCGTCATGAGTGACGGTTGAGCTGTGCTCATGACGGAGTGGTTCCGTCATGACTCCGCCGACGGCGCTAATCGCCCACACAGGCAGGGAATTAGCGCCGCGTGGGCGGAGCGGCAGCCAACGGTCACAGCATGACGGAACCACTCCGTCATGAGCACACGCCACCCGTGGCTCATGACGGAGTGGTTCCGTCATGAGCAGGGAAGGGGTTAATACACACGCACACCAAGCCATTCAAAGGGGACTCGACAAAAATTCGACCAAAACTATGCAAGAAACCCCCCTCACGGTTAATAAAACACACATCGACCGCCGGAAGTGTAATACTTTTTATTTTACTCTCTGGAAAGGAGACGAACCTCAGTTGAGAGTCACAGCGCGCTCCTGGCTGAGCCCAATGCTGTGTTAAAGCCACCAGTGCCCGCCGAGTGCCACACACCTCTGTGTTGTATTCCACCAGCTAGTGCGTATGCTATGACACTCTCTAGCCCATGTGCACTGTAACACCACCCCGTGAATATGTCATGCCTCACTTGCCTTCGCACGGTTTATATTGCCCCATCTAACGTGCCTTCCTCAATGCCTATGTTATAACGCACAGCGCTATACCATACATATTACAATCTGGGATCCATATCTTTGTCACAGTGCATATGCAACGTTACACTCCCCAGCACATATTTTACATTACAACTTTAGAGACTAGTTAGGTTACACAACACTGCCCTGTGCATATTACACTCCAAGGCGCATATCGCATAGCACGCGCTAGGGCCTGTGCTATCTCGCGCTCTCCAATGAATCTGTCATTGCACACAATGTATTGCATATTATATTTCATGCCCCGGTTCATCTTATATCACACTTTCTGGTGCATGGTTTATACCATACACTATATCTAGTTTTCATTTTCAATCGTGCTCTCAGGACTCTGTTCTATATAACACTGTGTTCACATACCCTTTTCACGGGCATTACATTTTGCGATGGGGGTGGAGGGTCAGGTGGTGTTTCTGCCAAGTGAGCCCGGAGTCACAGTCACAAACGTCCTCTTCTTCCTGAATAAAAGTGAGATTATGCTGCATACTTGTTCATATTATAAGTAGTTCGCACAGACACACATTTTAAAAACAATAAAGTTCCTAATACCCACCTTCTCTGAACAGTTAGCTTTCTGCCCCATCCACCTCTTCCCTATCCTCTGTTGTCTGAATCCATGGACTAGCCTCCTCCCTCCTGCCATGCATTGTCTGATGTGCTGCCACTGCCTTCCATTTAGCATGATGTACCAGTCCACTCCTCCTGCCCTCCGTTGCCCAATTCTATGTCCCATCATTGACCTCTTGCTTAGCCTCTGTGCTTAGCTTGCTGCCCCTATTCTCCTTCCCCCTGCCCTCCGATGTCTTTGTGCATGCCCCTGCTCCATCCTTTTTGCCCACCATGTTCCATGGACCTGCCACTCATATCTACTCTGAGTGTTCTGTTGAGCTGCTACTCCCCTCCCACCTGCCTAACGTTGTCAGATGACTGTAACCTGTCTCTGCCACCTCCACCCTGCCTGTCCACATGCCATGCCCCATCCCCTTCCTCCTGTCCTCCATGGTCCATTTTACTGCCACACCCTTCTGCCCTCCCTGGTCTGTTGTGCCGCAACTGCTCCTCCTGCCTGCCCCGCGCGGTCTGTTGTGAGGCCCCTTCCCCTGAACTCTCTCTTCTGTGCCCAGGTCCTGACCTTCCCTTCTATCCTCCATGGTCCTTTGTGCATACCCCTTCACCCTACTTCTTGCCCATCATAGCCATTGTGCTGCCACTAACCCTCCCGCTTGCCATGCATGATCTTTTGTGCTGCCACAGCCCCTCCACCTTCCCTGTGTGGTCAGCTAGCTGCCCTGACCCCCTCCCACCTTCCCTCCATGGTCTGTGTGTATGCCATCATAGTCTCACTGTTGCTCTCCATGGTGTGTCTTGTTTCTAGTGCCCATCCTTCCTGACCTCTATGGTCATCTTGCTGCTCCTGCCCTGCCCCTTTGCCCCCAGCCCTCTGTTTCCATGTGCAGACTCCTATTCCCTCTCTCCTGGCTTGTCTGTTCCATTGTAATGCCCCGGATCCATCCCTCCTGCCCTTTATGGTGTGTTATGCTGCAGCTTTCTCTCCTGTCTGTCCATTATGGTCAGCTAGCTACCATTACCTCTTTCCCCTCTGTTCTCTGTTGTCCATGTGCATGGTCCTGTCCCCTCCCTATTGCTTTCTATGGATTGTTGTGCTGCACTCCCGTCCCGCATGCCCTGTGTGGTGTATTGTGCTGCTGCAAACCCTGATGCCTTCCCCGTAGGGTCAGTTTGGTGCACCTCTCCATGTCCCTCCTGTCTTCTGTTATCCAAGTCCATGTCCCTGCCTTCCATGATCCAAAGTATCATACTTGCGAACATGTTGAACTTTGTAAGTGGGAGATTTTGAAAAGAAATCTGGGGTATTGATTTTCCCCTTTGAGTTACATTGAGAAAGAGGAGATTGTAGACAGGAGATAGATCAAATCGAGCCCATTTGAGCTTAAAAACATTGGACGTTTCCTGGCTGAATCGGGTCTGTTGGCATGTATGGTTGTACTACCACTGCCTCTTCCTTCTGCCCACAATGGTCTATTATATTGCCACAGCCTCTCTTGCCAGTCCTGTATTGTTGGTTTGTTGCCCCTTCCCCCCTTTCCACTGCCCTCCATAGTCTGTTATGCTGTCACTGCCCTTCCTGCCTGCCCAGTGTGGTCAAATTGTTGCCTCTGCACCCTCCTACCTGCCTTCAATTTTCAGAGTCCGCGCCCTGGCCTCTGCCTCTCAAGGGTATCCTAATGAACAACTAGATTGCTAACATTCTATATTTATTACAAAAGTGTGGAACGCCTGATGTCATCTTGATGTAATCAAAACTGTAATACCCAAAGCATTTCCTTTAGAAATTACATATATGAGAGGGTCTTATTTGCATCAATATTATGGTTAGTGCTCTAAAAAACTAAAATGAGGACATATTTTCTGAGTTTTCAAATAGCAACAAAGTTCTTTTAATTTATTTGTTATCTTTATGTTTTTTTATCCAGTTGACCACTTGATTAAATGTTGCACTTAGGGGAGAGGATGTGGTGTTACTTCCAAAGCTGCAGACTTTGCAACTGCGGAACCCAGTTGGAGTTTCTGCTTCAGCTCAACATTCTGTGATTCTGGTCAAATCACTTAATCTCTCCATGTCTACAACCAAAATGAATTTGATCTTGTGTGATGTAACCAATGCTCATGTAAAGCACTCCGATACCTGACAAGTCTGCACTATATAAAACTGCAAAAACACACAAAATAAGTGTTTTGTACACTTCTGTCATTGGGCTACATGTGGGCTACATCTGGGTGATGTTTGTGCTGCATTTGGGCTCTCTGGAGGCCATCTTGGGAGATTTATTTGTTATGAAGTTTCCTAATTTACCCATTTACTACAGTCTCCTCAGTAGGAAATGCTTTCAGTTTTTTACTTTGATTCCATCAAGAAGGTATTCAGATATGTCACACATTTGCCATAAATTCCGAATGTTAGCACTCTAGTTGCTCATTAGATCACTGTAGTAAAGCTACTGCTCACCAGGGAAGTCTGCTGCTGGTTTTGAAAGTTCATGTTTCAGTCTGCATGTCAGAATTTTTTAATGAAATAGAAGAGGATTTGAGAAGTCACTCAAAATGTGCCTTAATTTTTCTTTCTGCAGCACTAATCATACTTTCTATGGCAAGATGAACCCCCTCATGTTGTTCCTTTTTAAATTAAATGTTTTAAGAGTTACCACTTTATTCCAATCAAGATGGCTTCAAGTGTGCCATAAGTTTGTCATAAGTAGGACTGTTAGCACTCTATTTGTTCTTTAGAACACTCTGGGAAGCTGCAGTAGAACACAAAGGAATCAACTGAAAGTCTCTGCCCTTGTTGGATGTACATGTTTTACTGAGAATGTCAGACTTCATTCTCACATGACTGAGAAAGATAATGTGAATTTACAGTAAATATGCTCTCGGTTTAGCTTATAGATCACCTTCCAAACCTCTGTGGGAAAAGCATGAGAAAATAGTTTTCTCTCAAACATGATTCATGATATCACAGCAGAAGGCTTTTTCACATGGTAAAATCACCTTAGAACACACCACAATTCCTAAAATGAGTATGGTACTATCAACAAATGATTTATAATGTAACTAAAGTCTTAAAACCTTCTATTAACTGCAATGCTTTTTAATGAGGTGCTATCATGTATATTGGTCCCAAGATGGCTGCCAACACTTCTTGGATGAAGTACTGACAGCCAATCAGATCTCACGCCTAGAGATATATGTGATTTTGATTTTGATTTTCTCATGAACTACTGAACAGGTTTACACCATTTAAGCAAAAGGCATGACTCTGAACCAAGGTCTACCTTTCTGCCAAATTTGGTGTAATTCCGTTCAGCAGTTCGGGCTGTAGCTCCGGCTAAAGGTCCTATGGGAAATTGCATGGGGAAAACACTTTTTGGGACCCCCCTTTTTTTTCAGCCCCCGCTACGCGAATCATCCCAAGACTTTCAGAATAGGAGCTGGCCAAAAGTTTTGAAAATTTCGCGAAGATTCGTCAAACGGGCGCCAAAGTTATTCCAAATAGAAGGCAGAGGGAAAAGTAAGGTTTTGACACAGGAAGTGAGACCAGTAGAACCGGAGAGAGGACCCTACCATCCGAAAGAGAGTCCGTCGAATTAGAGGGATCGTCTGAACGCCAGGGAGGAGAAACAAAAGTGGAGAAGGTCCCGCTTCGTCATCTGGGCTATCTTGCTCTGTTCTGCTTGCTGCCGTTCGTGGAGGGGCTGCCTTCGTCAACGGAACGCCGGACTGCTACTAATTATACCGAGGAGAAGGAGAGGCACTGGACTACATCCCCCAGGAGTCCGGAAGGCCCTCCAGGTGTGTTGCTGCTGCCCCCTGCCCACAATCAGCTAAAAGCTCGCGGAACCCGCTATCGCGGGTCCCGCCTATTGGTCAACGTTTCCTCTTAACCCCGTCATTCATCCCGCAGCGCGGGACGCGTGCGGGAGGCGCCGGGCTAAGCCCGGGCAAAGGGCGGGCCGTCTACGGCCGTCCAAGGCCGGCATAGGCTGGGCTGGGCCACGTCCCTGAGGTCTACTTCTCCACGGTAAGATCTTCCTGTCAATTTGTACGTGATCATGTCACTCACTTCTGATAACGAGGGGAAACGCCGCCTTACACCGGCTGTTGCCGGCGATAGACCGACTGGCACTCTTGATGACTTTTTCCTGAGAGCAGCCGACGTCGTAGGAAGGGAGATTGCCCGGACTGAAAAGCGACTGTCCATGGAACTGTTGAACGTCAGACGCTCTTCCTTAGGAGATTTAAGCAATGTGGTGTCACCGGCAAGGGCAGATCTGACTTCCTTATGCCCACGTAGCTCAACCTATTCTGATTACCCGCTTGTAGAGGAAAATGTGTCTAAGAGTAATAACTCCTTCAGTAGTCTTGATTCATCCGAGGGCTTTTACCCAATAGAGCCCAGGAAAAGTTTACAGCCAGCAGATCTAGTAGACCTCGAAGCCATGTGGCCCCACCTAGTATGGATAGGAAAGGGAAAAGGAAAAGGGGCGGGAGCAGTCAAACAGGCAGAAAACCAAAAGTTCTAAAGCTGTCTGGTACACAGAGTGTAACTTGTCCTAAGAAAGCCATCAAAAAATCCAAGAGGAACTCTCAAGCACCGATAGATCCTGTATTGCAGTCTCCTGATTTAAATAATAGAGCTACATTTAGCGGAAGGGACGAGGACACAGTAGTATCACTTTCAAACATAACCCATCTTTTGCGATCCTTTACCCTTCCAATAATCGAGAGATTGAAAATCATCAATGGGAAGTTAGACGCCTTGGGTGACCTTGTCAATATTAATACATGTAGGCTCGACAACATAACACTTCCCAAGTCGCTCACTTGCACCGAGATAACGCCTAGCAATAACTTAGCCCCTCAAGGACCAACCATCCGTGTAGCTGCAACCCTTTCTGGTGAAACTAGTACCACTACTTTACCTCCGATGCTCCCTCCAACTAAAAATGTTAATATTGCCGAACCCACTTCACTTACTATTACATCTTCACAAACCAGTGATAAATGTATGGGGGAGACAGAGCGGGCTGAACAGGTTGAACGGGTCCCTTTACCAGCTATTAATCTTCCATCAGTGTGTTCACCCCTAGTAGTAGTGCTCGCAAACGTCCCTGTATTGAACAGGGGCATTAGAGAGGACTTTGGGCAGTTAAAAAATAAGGTGCTCCACTGGTTTACAAAGAACACTTTGGCGGGTAACAACATTTGGAATGACTTAATAATGGTACGTAGAGTGTCCTGGATTGGTAGAACCAGGAAGACTAAAGCTGGAGACTGTATTATACTCAATTTTAATAATCCCTTTTTGGTTAGACGAATAATTGATGAGTCCATATTTGACCTTAAACACAATTGAAGGGTATCCAGATCCTCCCACTTGATTATTTTTATAGGGAGCTGAACAAACCAAACTCTAGCAAGGTCTCTGAACTTGGGAGTAGGAAGAGCTACCGCATCCCACTTAATTCAGGTTGGGAATACCCCAGAAAAACGCTTCCTAATCAGATGTGGAGTGGGTACGACGGCCACTGCCATAGTTTTGAAGGGGTCAATCGCTTCTCAGTTTTGAGCGGACTCGAAGGAGTTGACTGACGCCCAACTACGGAAGTTGCTGTTGATCCTGCCACAACTGATTTGAAAGAACCAAGTGTGATAGCCTGTGTGGGTGACCAACAGAAGGTAACTTTTCTGTCTGATCAACCAGGGGTTGTTAAAAATAAAGGAACCAGGATTGCCTTCTGGAACGTAGCTGGTCTCCGTTCCAAGATTGATAATCCCATATGGATTGACTATATTAAGGACATAGATATATTATGTCTGCAAGAGACTTGGTCCCTGGACGCCATTCATATCACCGGCTACAGAACTTTTCATCAACCTGCTAGTCCCTCCATTTCAGGGAGAAATAAAGGCGGCCTGATTATCTATTTATCCAATCTGATGGAGACTCTGTCAGTAAAAATGGTGGGCCAATGCAATTACTATCAGATCATCCTAATTCGGGTGACTCCCAAGGTGGAGATGCTTATCGTTAATATGTACAATAGTATTGAGAAAGGTCTAGTTAACGGTATGATAAATACTCTTATTAAGGATTTAGGGGCACTACTAGATTCATCCCCAAGGGATTCCATTATCATCTGGGGAGGTGATTTCAACCACCATCTCTGTAAATATTATTTGAGTGGCTGTGGTGATCAGGAAAAATATAAATCAGAATATCAACCACATTTTGATCATAACAGCGGGGGCGATTCATTTAATGAAATGATGGCATCATTCGATCTTGGTTTTGTTAACCTGCTCTGTAGGCCCCCGGTGAAGTTTAGCTCGACGTATGTGGGGAGAGGGTTTAGTACATTGATCGACTTTGTTACCGTTACCAACTCTCACTCCAGCTGGGTAACCGACTTTGCCACACATACACTTGGGGTGAGTGACCATCTCCCACTGAGCTTTAGTATACAGCTCCCCTGTAATACAGTCTGTACTCCGGCGGAGAAATTGGCCTGGACAACTAACTGCACCCTAAATAGAACGAATGGGTATGCCCTTAGATGGTCAAAGTGTAATCAAGAGGTGATGAACAGGTCTATAATTAAACAAGCATTAACTCCCATCAATGTTTGCCTTCAGGACGAAGTATCTCATACAGACATTCTGGACTCTTTTGCTTTAATTACTAAGATAATTAAAGATGACCTACAACGTCCAATTAAAGAGGGGAAAGTAGCAAGAAAAGGGTGGTTCGATTCAGCCTGTACTAAGGCCCATACTGTCCTAAAGAATGCTTTAGGGAAAAAACCAAGGAATCAAACTGAAATTACCCATCTTAGACGTGTGTATAACCAGGCTAGGAAGGCTCGTAAATGCGCAATTAAGAACGAAGCCTGGGAATGTTTATACAATGCGTCTTTGGATAAGGATTGCTCTGCCTTTTGGCTGGCGGTCAAGGCACCTTTCTTTACTACAGGGGAAACTGATAGAATGGAAGTGGCCATCACAGAAGATTCCTGGGTAGACTTTTTCGCCGAGGTTTATAATCCAGGAGGGAAAGACAAACTGGTAGATATGAAGATAATTACCCAGGGTCAAAAGGCGGGCGATTTTGCTTCGATTAAGCTAGATGCTACCGTTAATGAAATCTTTGACGCAATCACCCAGAGCAAAGGTAACAAAGCGCCAGGTGCAGATGGCGTTCCAATAGATCTATTTAAAACCCAGCCTGGGCTTTGGTCGCCTCTACTCACGCGTGTACTGGAGGCTAGCTGTGCACGGGGCTTTATTGATACCTGGGCAGACTCTGTAATCATACCAATATTTAAAAAAGGGGACCGGGATAAACCCTCTTGTTATCGTCCCATATCCCTTCTGGACTCCTTTTTGAAAGTCACCGGGCGGGTTATTTTGAATCGCCTACAACTATGGGCCGCTGAGTCCAACATTTTATCACCGGTCCAATATGGCTTTCGCAAGGGTTGCGGTACCGTGGAACAGGTTCTTAATTTTACATCACTATTTGGTAAATATACCCAGGCCAAGGAAGGTAAACTTTTTGTAGTGTTCGTCGACCTAAGTGCTGCTTTCGATTGTGTCATTCACAATTGACTGTGGCAGATCTTGAGCGACATGAAGGTAGACGAAGTACTTATTTCCTTCCTAAGACAGTTGTATGCCGGCGCAAGGGCGAAGGTTAGGTACGGTATAAATGGTAAATGTACTAAGCCTTTTCATGTAAAAAGGGGAGTGAGACAAGGGTGTGTACTCGCCCCACTCTTGTTTAACCTGTATACTAACGATCTAGAAAATGTTTTAGTTGCTGCAGTACGCGACTCCCCTCAGGTCAATCAGCACCAAATTGCGTCCCTCCTATACGCTGATGATGCAGTGATCATGTCCCAGACTCAAAGAGGTCTCCAAACTGCTCTGGACACTTACTTAAACGTCATGGACAACAGGGGGTTAAAACTCAATGTTTCTAAATCATTCGTAATGTCCTGTGGTAGTCGTAAGAAAAGAGCGTGCCGTCTGTTTGCTGGGAAGGAGGAACTTGCCCCAACCAAAATATTCTCTTATCTGGGCATAGTCCTCGAGGAAAAGAGGTCCTGGGGGCCAGCCATCAGAAATAGGACATTGTCATTCAAGAAAGCCACTGCTGCACTTATGACTTTCTCGAAAAAGTTGGGGAAGAGACCACCTGCGATTCTGTTAAAAATATATCAAGCCAAGTGCATCAGTATAGCCATATACGGGGCAGGTATTTGGGGGATCTATAACAATTCTTCCTCTATACAAAAGGTAGAGAATGCATTTTTGAGATTCATTCTGGCAACCCCTGTTAGCTCCCCTGTTTTTAACTGCCATGCAGAGTTAGGTTTGCGTTATGTGAGTGACCTGATTAGCATACAACCAGTTTTGCTTTGGTATAGGGTATGGACCTCGCCGGACCTAACGTTAAATAGAGAAATCCTCAAGGATTGCATGGGATTGGATAAGGCCCTCAGGATACCCTGGTTGAAGTATATTTGTCAATTCACAAGGGATCTTGGTAGACCCGAGTTTTATCATCAACCAGAGTCTCTGTGCGGGATAACAAGAAAGGATCTGAAGGAGCTATGTTGGTCTCACGTTGAATCACTTAGACTAGGCGTTGAATTTAACAAGAATCTTGTTTTGCAACATCAACGTATACTGGTCTCCTATAACATTCAGCCTTATTTAACCTGCCAGGTGGGCTTTGACCGTTTCTTACTAACTAGGCTAAGGTTCGACGTTTTCTTCCGACTAGTTTCCTTTCCCGCAGTTAATGATTGGGCGAGAAAACTTTGTAATTGCCCGTGTGATAACCTGTCTACACAATCAACCTTGCACGTAATTTGCTTCTGTAAATTTTACTCGATGGAAAGATCAAGATGGATCAAGCCATTTTTTAAAAAACATGGTTCATGGAGACATTGTCGCCCCGCTTTATTGTTTTTAGTTTCTTTACAGGATGAACTTTGTGTGTCAATAATGTTGGGCTTTTTAAAAAGTATTTTAAGGAAAAGGAAAAGTTTAATCAATTTTTAGGTAATCTTTGTATGTCCTATTTAAACATAACTTTTATCGCTGTTTATTTTTGTCCATGTATGAACCTGTTGCTTTTATGATTTCAAGAATATTGAATTCGAATAAAGTATTAACTAACTAACTATTCCAAATAGAATGTTGCGGATTTCCTATGGAAAAAAGGTCCTAACTATAACTACCTACTGGCGACTGCCAGTAGGTAATATATATATATATATTCACTGAAAAAACCATAGGTTTCACACACGTTATAGTTAGGAATTAGCATTTAAAAAACCTTGCAAATTCACTTAAAAAACCATAGGTTTCACACATGTTATAGTTAGCTGGACATTTCACTCGTGAAAAAACATTGAAATTCCCCCGTTATAGTTAGTGCAGGCAACTATAACTCACGCGACCGCAATCCTCTGCTGATGACGTCAGATATTACATCACTGTATTTAGACACTTATTTACCCATGTCTTCTTCCATTAATTTTTAGCTATACATATATTACAAATATTTTTTTAATCAGCAGGGGAAAGTCGGTATAACAGGTGAACCCGAGCGTATTGTGCAAAGATCGTTCACAGTAGTGGTTAAATCGTGCCAGTGTTTCAAAGCTGAACTGCGGCTACAAATAGCCTAAACAAAAAAATAGGAATAGTCTAAGCAATCATACCTGATTCTACCCACCAAACGGCAATCTCTATCCCGCGTACCATGTTCGGTCTTCGGAAGTGAAGACTAGCTAACCCGGAAGTGCATGAAATAGCGTTTGTGAGCCCAAATCATAAGCACAAAAGAAAGACCCTAAAGTGAGTGCACACACAATACCGATCGCAAAATCAACCAGGAGTCAGAAAACTTGGTAATAAATATCTCCAAAACAGAGTTATCTGACTTTCAAATTCAGACACTCCAGAAGGGCTTGTCATATGTAACTACCTATCAGAGTAACGAATTAGAGACACAAGTTTGCTTGTTCAGGTTTATGAGGATCTTACGTCTTAAACATTTTTTGAAGAATGTCAGTACATTTACAGAACCTGAAAATCAAGGCACACTGATGGACCTCAAAGTAGATAGTACATTCCAAGCACCTGTGAGCCATAACATTTTAGATACATTTGAGACAATCGTACAAAAAGATCTTGCTAATAACAAGACTATTACATGCTGCAAGGCAGATAAAGGAGGAGCGCTTGTAATTCTTGATACCTCTTTTTATTTTGATAACGTCCACTCGCATGTTTCAGACGAAAAAGTATACATGCAACTACTTTTCAATCCCACCACAGCTTTCAAAGATGTTCTAGTTACTATAATTGATAAAGCTTTACAATCTGGAACAATCAATGAGAGAGACAAAACATTTCTTATCAAACAAAATCCCAGTGTACTCTATCTGTATATGATACCAAAGATTCACAAAAACTTACATAATCCACCATTCAGACCAATTGTGAGTACTCGAAATTCTATACATGAACCAATAGGAAAATACATCGATCGCCACTTACAACCAACAAATGACTACATATCTACAGGACATGACTGATTTCTTAATAAAGTTAGACAAACTCAAATTGGAAGAAAACATTGAATACATCCTATGTACAATAGACGTGAAGTCATTATATACTTCATTTCCACACAATTTGGGCCTCCAGGCACTGGAATATTTCCTTCTAAGAAGTGACAAAAACAACAATCTAAACATCTTTTTAATGGAATTGATGAACTTCACCTTAAATCATAGCTATTTTACATGGAATAACCAATTCTTTACTCAACTGAACGGCACTTCAATGGGCAATTGCGCAGCTTCTGCGTATGCAAATTTGTTCATGCCTCACTTTGAATTAACACACATTCTTTCTCAAAAAAACTGGCCAGACAACACCATCACATTCTTACGATATATAGATAACATATTCCTAATTTGGAAAGGCTTAGAAAAAGAACTACTGGAAGTAATTCAGATGTTGAATAATATTGATGACCGCATTCAATTTACACACACAACGGATAAACAAAAGATTGCCTTTTTAGATGTTGAAGTTAAGATCGTGGAACAAAAGCTGTTTACTTCAGTTTACACTAAAAGCACAGATAGGAACAATCTCCTTCACTTTTCAAGTTTCCACCAAATGAGTTTGAAGCAACATCTACCATATTCACAACTACTCAGAATTAGAAGAATATCGTCTACAGAAGAATTGTACAAGGAAAACAAGGATAAAGTGATGACTAAATTCAGACAACGAGCATATCCAGATGCTATTTTACATCAAGCCAGCGTAAGAGCCACCAAAAAAAGCAGACAGGAATTGTTAAAAGCTAAAAAAAAAACAGACGCACAACAAGAACAAAGTGTATTTGTGTCAAAATATTTAACCAAAAGCCAAAAAATTAAACAAACAATCAAAAAATATTGGCCAATGCTACAAACTGAAACAGATTTTAACGGCATCTTTGATCAAAGTCCAATATTTGCATACCAACGTACAGTGAACCTGCAACAATTGTTGAAGCGAAAAAAGGCAGTTCTAAAAGACGCATATGAGGGCACTATCCCATGTTTGAATTGCGGAAGTTGCAATAACATTATAAAAGGTACCACCTTGATACATCCGACACAGGGTATTCCTATTAATTTACATGTTACGGCGACTTGTGATACCAGCTTTGTGGTGTACCTACTAAAATGCCCTTGTGGACTCACTTATGTGGGACAACCAGAACGCAAAATGAAAACTCGCATAACAGAACACAAAAGTAACATAAGACTAAATAATCCCAAATCGGTAATCGCAACACATTTCAATAAACTCAAACATAACATCAGTCAGCTCCGGTTCTTAATTTTGGAACAAGTTCAACTGCAAGAAGGACGAGACAACAGGAAATTCCTTCTACAAAGAGAACTATTTTGGATTTATAAATTGGATTCGTTACATCCAAAAGGTCTGAATGACCGTGTGGAATTTAATTGTTACCTTTAATTAAGTATATTGTTTTTGCAGTCACCCCATTTTGTACCCCTGTGCTATCATGTAGACCGTGAGAAATGCATTGACATGTAGTTTAATTTAGTAAGTATTATGTTTACTATCATGTCCAAAACAAATTATGTAATTCATGCAATAAACAAGTTTTTTTTATTTACATCAGTAATATGTATTTGTGCAGAGTGTTAATTCCAGATGACAGCCCCTTGAA
The DNA here is from genome assembly GCF_964204655.1 of Triturus cristatus. Lineage (NCBI taxonomy): Eukaryota > Metazoa > Chordata > Amphibia > Caudata > Salamandridae > Triturus > Triturus cristatus. Next base: position 525,956,717 of record NC_140592.1, read on the forward strand.
GGGTTTTTGCCATATTGGCTTCGTTGTACGGTGATTTACTTGTAGTGAAAAACCCAGCACTCACTTTAGGGCCTTTCTTTTGTGTTGATGATTTGGGCTCACGAACGCTATTTCATGCACTTCCGGGTTAGCTAGTCTTCACTTCCGAAGACCGAACATGGTACGCGGGATAGAGATTGCCGTTTGGCGGGTAGAATCAGGTCTGATTGCTTAGACTATTCCTATTTTTTTGTTTAGGCTATTTGTAGCCGCAGTTCAGCTTTGAAACACTGGCACGATTTAACCACTACTACTAACGATCTTTGCACAATAAGCTCGGGTTCACCTCTTATACCGACTTTCCCCTGCTGATGAAAGTCGAGTCGTTCTGACTACTTTAAGATAATATGCGTTGGGGAATACTTTAAGAATTGCACTTTAGTTATTCACGAACGTTTGATTATTTGTCACCACACTTTTTACGTTGGGTCTTCCTCGTTTTATTTTGGATATTTGAGCACGCAAATGCAATCGGATAAGTTAGCACAAACCACTGTTTCATTTTACTTTAGTGCAAAAAATTGAGTGAAATCCACCTTTATGACACAGCAGCTACATATTTAGTTATTTACACATTTCACACCACAAGCAAATCTGATGCGATAGCAAAATATATATAATATGCACTAGTTCACCTACTGCATGTCTAACATACTACAGTCTTTTTTACTTTTGAGTTGACGCATTCTAGCTATGACGATATTAAGAGCCCGAATTTCTGTTTACAGGGAGAAACCCCTGAAGAAGGGCAAGCCCCGAAATGCATTGGGGATTAATAACCCTGTGACCCAATTACAGTGTACCACTAATAGTTTCAATCACGAATTGTTAAAATTGAAGATTTTGTTTCAATGAATCTGTTCATGAAACTGCATACCGCAAGATTAAACAGCTATGCTTGAACATTTAAATTTGACTACGTTTATTGAAGGAAATGAAGGTGGAGTGGAGTGCTATATGGGATACACCTTCCAGTGGTGAAGGATCATTTTTTCATTCACATAAAGTAAGTGACAGGTGCATTCTAGGACATATATGGCGAAATCTGTTCTACAAGTGAAATGGCCTTGCATTTTAACTGGTTCTAGACTAAAAGCTGTGACATACTGTGAAACATTTTTTCCAAATTTACAAGCTCGGCATGAACTACACCTAAAGAAACCTGATCTTGCCGAAAGCCAACTATTAGAAGCTATAATTTCAGGGCTATTTCTTACCAATGCATCCCTCATTGAGGGCGCCCTTCTAAATGTTAAGCAATGTAGTTTAGGCATGATTCGAGACAACGTTATATCTGAAAGAATGATTGGCCAATTCCTATATAAAATCTTACGAACTTGTCTCTCCTGCCGACAAAAATTTGTTATTAGTCTTATGTTGTCAACAGACTGAACAGCCAAACTGTCCGTACTTTCATTAAGCCGCCTACATGAACTTGGAATTTCAGGTAAAACATTCACATCAATTGCTTCATTGGCTTTATCACAAGCTATTAAAAGATCAGTAGCTTTGTACCCTCTATTTAAAAACCTTTCAAAAGCTTCTGCTTGACATTGTTTAAGGTCACTTTCATGACTACAGATGTGCTTAATTCGCAAGAATTCCCCATAGGGAATACTCCGTATAAGGTGTTGAGGGTGTGAGCTAGTCGCATGTAACACTGAATTTCCAGCTGTTGTTTTCATGTGTAATTTGGTGTGAATCCTATTTTCTTTGACAAAAATTTCAACATCTAAAAACTTTTATCTTATTGTCACTGATATCTGATGTAAATTTGAGATTTAGTGCATTAATGTTTAAATCATTAACACATTTTTGACCTGTTTCAATAGGACCTTTCCAGATAAGACACACATCATCTATGAATCTCCACCAGTGAAGCACATGCTGGTCAGAAATATCTTGGTGGGTGGTCCTCAAGACATGCTCCTCCCACCAGCCGACATTTAAACACGTGTAGCTGGGGGAAAAACATGCCACCATCGCCACTCCCTGTATTTGCTGGAACACTTCCTAAAAATTATGTGTCAGACAGATCTCTATCATTTTAACCAACATTTTGTTGTGTTCATACATGACAATATTTCTTTTATCCAAATAATAGCGAATTGCATTAATCCCATCACAATGGTGGATGCTGGTATACAAAGAACTAATGTCCATCGCTATCAAAAGACAATCCTCCTCCCATTTTACTACTCTCAATTTAGTAAGAAAATGTCCTGTATCCCTGATAAAAGATGGCAGTTCTTCCACAAATTCATGTAGATAATGATCAACATATTTTGACATTGCCTCCAAAAGGCTTTTTCGTGCGGAAATAATTGGTCTACCAGGGACCGGTACCTCATTCTTCTGCACTTTTGTAATAAAATATAAAAAAGGAGGCATTGGATGATCATTTTAAAAAAAATTATATTCATTTTTGGATAATAAGCCAACACGCTTCTACTGCGCCAATTCACCAAAAACATATTCCTTATTCTGTCTCAGTTCCTTAAAATTGGCCCTCCTGTAACAATTGATATCATTGAGATGTGACCAAGCTTCCTCCATATACATGGTTCTTGGCCACAAAACAATATTCCCTCCCTTATCCGCTTTGTTGATTATAACCTCCGTGTGTTCCTGCAGTTTGCGGATTAATTTAGTGTATTGCATTTCAGAATATTTACGCTGTTTCTTTTGTTGCATGACAGTACTGTTTAATTTCTTCAAATCATCTACTATGCATTCACTAAAAACTTCAATCGCCTTCCTTGGCATCATTGGGAGGAAAGTAGAAGGAGGTCTAAATGGACTAGTATTTAGTGTGTTACAGGTAATACCAGCTGCGTATAAATTAACCTGTGTTGAATTATCTGGATTGTCACTTGAATCAGCCAAAGATTGCATTGCCAACAATGTGCCGACATCCGCCGCTTGCAGATTAGAACCTAGTCCTAATGTGGATGCAATATCCGCTGCATTTTTGAGTTGGAAATGCTTTCTTAATTTCAATATTTGAATAAATTTAAACACATCCACTCTTGTTTGCGTGTATTTGAAACAATTTGTGGGACAGTATGAAAGTCCTAGGGCCAATAATTGCTTCTCTGCCACAGAAAGCGTAATCTCAGACAGATTGATTACAGTATTATCAGTCACATTATTAGGTACCTGTCTTATTTCTTGTTGTTGAATTTTTTCTTGTTTCTTCCTTTCTAATTTGATTTGCCGCCTCTGTTTCCTCCGTTGATTCCTTCTAGTTCTGGTTTCTGCACCTTATTGCGTGGTCTCAGAGTTTGCCGGCGGTCCTCTACTAAAAAAGAAAGCTCTTCTCCTGGTGCGAAATTGATCGGTACTTGAGGTGCCTTTCGTCCACTACTATCATCAGATTCCAAACTGCTGTCATATATATATAAATTCACTGTTAGGAATTAGCATTTAAAAAACCTTAGAAATTCACTGAAAAAACAATAGGTTTTAGGGGTGTTATAGTTAGCTGGACATTTCACTCGAACAAAACCATTGAAATTCCTCCAGTATAGTTAGTTGTACTAACTACATCTCGCGCGCCCGCAATCCACTGCTGATGATGTCACATATTACATCATTCATGACATGGTCAGTGACATCACTGATGACGTCTCAAATGACATCATGTCACTGACCATGTCATGAATGATGTAATATGTGACATCATCAGCAGTAGATTGCGGGCGCGCGAGATGTAGTTAGTACAACTAAACTATATCGGAGGAATTTCAATGGTTTTGTTCGAGTGAAATGTCCAGCTAACTATAACACCCCTAAAACCTATTGTTTTTTCAGTGAATTTCTAAGGTTTTTTAAATGCTAATTCCTAACTATATCAGGCCTGAAACCTATGTTTTTTTCAGTGAATTTCAAAGGTTTTTTAAATGCTAATTCCTAACTATATCAGGCATGAAACCTATGGTTTTTTTCAGTGAATTTCAAAGGTTTTTAAATGCTAATTCCTAACTATATCAGGCCTGAAACCTATGATTTTTTCAGTGAATTTCAAAGATTTTGTAAATGACAATTTTTATACTAATTTTTTGATTCTGATTTACTACATTTTTTAAACTGTTTATTTTTAGATATTTTATTTTTTTAATTACATTATACATTACAATACAAAATATACTTTCTCAGAATGAATTACTTTAGTTTAAATACTTTGCATATAGGCAATAGACTTTTAAGTACAGTAGTTACAGTTGTTGCAATGGGCAACACAATTTCAAACACAAAGCAGCATTGAGCTCAATGTGAATTTCTAGTCAAATGCAATTAGTTACTTCATGGATTACTTTTTGAACCACAGGACTGGATCCTAGATTCAGTCCTTGTACATCTCCTGTAAACAGTTGAGTAAAAGCGTTTTGGTTACAGTAGTGATTTTTAAGGATTATTATTGTATTTTAAAAGTTGACACCGAAAAAATTTCACATAGAATCACCAATGTTATCCTATGGCAGAAAATTCACTTAGCAGGTACGTAGTGTTAACAATACTTTTTCTTACTCAGTAGTGGATCCTGGATCCAGCACTGGCCAATCTCCTGTAAACAGTTGAAAGAATGTGTTTAAGTCATACAGATTATTTTTTAGGAATATTTTTAGTTTGTGAAAATAGACACTCAGAAACTTTTCTGGTGAAAACCACACAATGGATTCCTATGGAAGGAAATACAAGTTACTGGTAAGTACTAGCCCACCAGGTACCTCCAGTATTCGCCAGGGAGCTGCGTTGCAGAGAGGTGCTCAGAGGCCATGCCCCTTTTTACAACACTCTGCAACGCAGCTCCGTGGCGCTTACTGGAGGTACCTGGTGGGCTAGTTGGCCCCTAGGGGACCTCTGGATTGAAGAGGGATGAATTCCCAAAATTAAAATGCACTACAGGGCGTGTTTGCACAGTATCACCTCAGGCCCCGCCCCCTACCTTCACCACTGTGCAAACGCGCCCCGTGGCGCGTTTTAAGTTGGGGGATTAAGTCCCCTTGAATCCTGAGGTCCCCTGGCGGCCAACTAGGCCACCAGGTACCTCCAGTAAGCGCCATGGAGCTGCGTTGCAGAGAGGTGTAAAAAGGGACGTGGCCTCATTACACCTCTCTGCAACACAGTCCCCTGGTGCATACTGGAGGTTCCTGGTAGACTAGTTGGCCCCCAGGGACCCCCAGTATTCAAGGGGAATTAGTTCCCCCTCTGCAAATGCGCCAGGGGGCGTGTTTGCAGAGTGGTGTAAGGAGGGGGCGTGGCCTCTGGCCCGATCCGGTCTTTTTTTTTTCCCTCTGTTTTTTAGGAGGGGGGCTGTGTAGCCCCCCTTCTTTTTCTATTTTTTTGGCCCTTGGGACCCTATCCCCCAGGGCCTGCCCCCAATTCAGATTTATAAAAAAAACCAAATCGGGAAGGGGGCCGCGTGGCCTTCCTCCATAGGCCATAATTTTTTTGAATTTTTTATGGAGGGGGGCTGTGTAGCCCCCCTCCTATGGCCACTGTAAGGCCCCGGGGATCCCATCACCGAAGCCGGCCATTGTTTTTTTTACATTTTTTTTATTTTTTAATGGTGGAGGGGGGCCACTTATGGCCCCGGGGACTCCATCCCCCGGGGCCTGGCCGCCGTGGGGGGGTCCCCAATCCCCCCACGGTCCCAGCCGGCTCCCCGCATCCTGCGGGAGCCAGCATTGCTTTTCCACATGGGGAGCAGCTAACATGCTGCTCCCCATGTGGAAAAGCAATCAGTTTGCAATGACAGGGTGGGAGCCGCGAGGCTTCCGCCCTGTCATTGCAGACTACAGTGTCCCGGGGGTGAGCCCCCCCGGGACACTGCAGGAGTGGGGCCCTGGGGGGTGGCGGTCCCCAGGGCCTATACAAGGCTCCAGGAGGGGGGCCGCGTGGCCCCCCTCCCACATTGACAAGTTGCCCCTGGGGGTGGCAGTCCCCGGGCCTGGGGGGGCTGAGAGCCCCCCCCACCCATGTTGAAGAAGCCCCGGGGGGTGGCAGTCCCCGGGGCTGCGGGGGGGCCATGAGCATATACGATGCTCGAGCCCCGGAGGTGGTGGTCCCCGGGACAGTGTGGGGGGATTGGGACCCACCCACACTTTTTTTTTATTCTGCCCCCGGGATTTGGCCCCCTGGGGGCAAATTAGCCTATTCAGCGTGGGAGCCCGCGCTGATTTATTTACTTTTTTTGGCCGAAATTCGCACTGGGTGCGCGAATCTCGCCGATTTAAAAAAAATAAAAAATCTTTTTTTGCCCTGGGGGTCCTTGTGGGACCCCCTGAGCAGGCCTAGGGGGTCAGGGTGTGTCTACCCTGCCCCCTTTTTGCATTTTTTGTGTTTGTTTTTTAGGCCTCTTGTGCCTCGGTTCTACCGAGGCACAAGATGGCTGCAAACACTTCCTGATCTGGAGTGTTGACAGCCAATTAGAATACAGCTCTTGCACGGCAGGGTGAGCGCTCGGTGCGCATAGGGTGCGCGGATCCTCCGCGGCCATAGATATATATGTACTTTTAACTCTAATTTTCTCAGGCACTACTGAACGGATATACACCATTTAAGCAAAAGGCATGAGTCTGAACTGAGGACTACCTCTGTGCCAAATTTGGTGTAATTCCGTTCAGCAGTTCGGGGTGTAGCTGCGGCTAAAGGTCCTGTGGGAAGATGCATGGCGAAAATGTGTTTTGGGACCCCCCTTTTTTCTCAGCCCCCACTTGAGGAATCACCGTGAAATTTTCAGGATAGGAGCGGATCGGAGCTGGCCAAAAGTTTCGAAAATTTTGCGAAGATTCGTCAATCGGCGCCAACGTTATTCCAAATAGAATGTTGCAGATTTCCTATGGAAAATAGGTCCTAACTATATCTACCTATTGGCGACCACCAGTAGGTAATATATATATATATATATATTCACTGAGAAAACGATAGGTTGCAGGCACGTTATAGTTAGGAATTAGCAATTATAAAACCTTAGAAATTCACTGAAGAAACCATAGGTTCCAGGGGCGTTATGGTTAGCTGGACTTTTCACTCGTACAAAACCATTGAAAATCCCCCTTTATAGTTAGTTCAGCTAACTATAACTCGCGCGCCCGCAATGCACTGCTGATGACGTCACATATTACATCACTCATGACATGGTCAGTGACATCACTGATGACATCGCTGATGACATCTCAAATGACATCACTGATGACATCACTGATGACATCATCCACTGAATGTGTGTTTTTCTGAAAATTACATATGTTTTATATATGTATATCGCAAGGTCGATGAAAGAATAAATGGGTATATAAGTGTCTAAATGGATGATTTGTTTTTGAAGAATTGATTGTATAACTGACTGATTAAGTGTATCTTAGTGAATACACGGCTTAGTGAGTAATGTTTAAATATGTAAATATCTGTATCAGTCTCTCACTTTGTGTACAGGTGGCTGCATATATTGGTGAGTAGCTACATGAGTGCCTATATAGGTTATTAGTTGGTTTTTTGAGTATCAGTATAAGTGACTGAGTGTCTGTATGGTTCGGTGGGGGGTATTACATAGTGCATAGGTGCATGAATGAGTGACTCGCTGTTTGTATGTGTTGAAGACAGCATGTATGCAGGACTGTATGGGTGGATGATTGTGTGCATGGGTGTGTTAGTGAGTGAATGACTGTCTCAATAGTGTCTTTATGAGTAACTACATATGTTTTAAACTAGTATATGTGACTATTAGTGTTTATAAGTGATTATATGTGAGAGTGAGAGATTGGAAGAGTTTCTGTATGAATAAGTATGTGTTTCTATCAGTGATTGTTTTAAAGACTAAGTATTTGTAAGTTTCTGTAGAAGTAAGTGTGGTGGTGTGTGTATAACTGTATATGCAAGTAAATGGATGTTTGATTCTTTATTAGCATGAGTGACTATGTGTGTGAGTAACTCTATGGATGAGTGGCGTTGTGTAACAGGATGTATAGGTGTATGAGTACATATGATGAGTCAGTACATGTATGAGTGACTGTATAGGACTGTTGGTGAATGAGTGGATGTGTATGTGGATCTTAGAATTACTGAATAGGTTGTTGTAACTGGTATTTGTATGGCCATTCTTTTGACAATTTTAGTTTCTATTTTTGAATGTGTGTATCAAAGGTTATGTTAGGGGGAGAGGAGGCCACTCTATCACAAGGATGATGCGATCAGTGATGTCATCAGTGATGTCATTTGAGATGTCATCAGTAAAGTCATGAGTGATGTCACTGACCATGTCATGAGTGATGTAATATATGACGTCATCAGCAGTGCATTGCCGGCGCGCGAGTTATAGTTAGCTGAACTAACTATAACGGGGGAATTTCAATGGTTTTGTACGAGTGAAAAGTCCAGCTAACTATAACGCCCCTGAAACCTATGGTTTCTTCAGTGAATTTCTAAGGTTTTTTAAATGCTAATTCCTAACTATAACGCCCCTGAAACCTATGGTTTCTTCAGTGAATTTCAAAGGTTTTTTAAATGCTAATTTCTAACTCTGCCTACAGAGATAGGACATGTGAAGAAAGGAGAAAAAACGCACAGAAAGAAAAAAAAGAAATGCAGAAAGAAGCAACAGAAGTCCTCAAAGACGAAGAAAAGTGCAGGAAGAAGGATAACGTGTAGAAAGAACGAACAGCAGAGCAGAAAGAAGCCTTGTTGCAAAAACAACCTGTACCCTCAACTTTTTCAGACGGATACTGGTGGTAACTGAGTCTGACTAACCAGTCCTAGAGCCAGTGCTATGTTAAAAGACACTCAGAATACAGTGAAAACACCTACATACACTAGGGAACACTATGCGTTGGGGTCCCCCTGTGATTAGCATGACCTCCTCTGTAAGCCCCTAGTATATAATAGGGAAGGGGATTAAAACTACCTCTTAAAACAAGCCACAGGGCGTGTTAGCACACGTCACCTCAGGCCCCGTCCCCTCCCTTCCCCACTGTGTAAACACGCCCTGTGGCCGTTTTTAGTTGGGAGATTAAGTTCATTTGAATCCTGAGGGTCCCTAGGGTACAACTAGCCCACTAGGTACCTCCAGTAAGCGCCACAGAGCTGCGTTGCAGAGGGGTGTAAAAAGTGGCATGGCCTGGACCACCTCTCTGCAACGCAGCTCAGTGGCGCTTACTGGAAGCACCTGGTGGGCTAGTTAGCCCCCAGGGGCCCTCATGATTTTAGGGGAATTATTTCCCCAACTTAAAACGCGCCATATGGCGTGTTTGCAAACGTCACCTCAGGCCCCGTCCCCTCCCTTCCCCACTGTGTAAACACGCCCTGTGGCCGTTTTAAGTTGGGAGATTAAGTTCCCTTGAATCCTGAGGGTCCCTAGGGGCAAAATAGCCCACTAGGTATGTCCAGTAGGCGCCATTGCAGAGAGGTGCAAAAAGGAGCACGGCCTGCACCACCTCTCTGCAATGCAGTGCAGTGGCGCTTACTGGAAGCAACTGGCGGGCTAGTTAGCCCCCAGGGTCCCTCAGGATTGAAAGGGAATTATTTCCCCAACTTAAAACGTGCCACTGTGCGTGTTTGCACACGTCACCTCAGGCCCCGTCCCCTCCCTTCACCACTGTGTAAACGCGCCCAATGGCCGTTCTAAGTTGAGAGATTAAGTCCCCTTGAATCCTAAGGGTCCCTAGGGTCAAACTAGCCCACTAGGTACCTCCAGTAAGCGCCACAGAGCTGCGTTGCATAGAGGTGTCAAAAGGGGCGTGGCCTCAGAACACCTGTCTGCAATGCAGCTCCCTGGCGCATACTGGAGATACTTATTGGGCTAGTTGGCCCTCAGGGACCCTCAGTATTGAAGGGGAAGTAATTCCCCAACTTACAACAGGCCAGGGGGCGCGTTTTCAGAGTGCTGCAAGGAGGGGGCGTGGCCTCCGGTGTGATGCTGGTCTTTTATTTGTTTTATTTTTTTAAGAAGGAGGGCAGTGTGGCCCTCCCCTACTTTTTCTAATTTATTGGCCCTGGGGACCCTATCCCCCAGGGCCTGCACCCTAATTTTTTTTGTTGAAAAAAAATAATTTGGAAGGGGGCCGCATGGCCCCCCTCCCAAGGCCTTAATCGGCCCCGGGGACCCCAACCCCCGGGTGATGGCCGTTTTTTTATTTTTATTCTTTTGGCGGGGCTGCGTTGCCCCCCTCCTCAGGCCACTTATGGCCCTGGGGACCCCATCCCCCAGGGCCGGCTTTGTTTTTTATTATTTTAGAAAAATATATATTTATAGGAACACCTAGGACATGCTGGACAAACCGTATGTACCTATCACCATGACGATTTGCGTGATATTCATTAAAAGGCGACTTTGCATACAATGAATCCACGTGGAATGTATTTACACCACTAGTGAAGCTCTGACGTGTCTGACGCCCTAACGTGCCTAATCCCGGCGCCCCCGCCGGTGGGTACTCTCCAAGTAGACACCCTTGTCGTTTATTTATACAAACATGGGTAGCTATTGACGGGCACATTTAATACACACGCACACTAAGCCATTCAAAGGGCATTCGACAAAAATTTGACTATGCAAGAAACCCCCCTCACGGTTAATAAAACACACATCCACCGCCGGATGTGTAATACTTTTTATTTTACTCTCTGAAAAGAAGACAAACCTCATTTGAGAGTCACAGCATGCTCCTGGCTGAGCCCAATGCTGTGTTACACCCACCAGTGCCCGCTGAGTGCCACACACCTCTGTGTTGTATTTCACCAGCTAGTACGTATACTATGACACTCTCTAGCCCATGTGCACTTGAACACCACCCCGTGAATATGTCATGCCACACTTGCCTTCGCACGGGTTATATTGCCCCATCTAACGTGCCTTCCTCGATGCCTCTTTTAGAACGCACAGCGCTATGCCATACATATTACAATCTGGGATCCATATCTTTGTCACAGTGCATATGCAACGTTACACTACCCAGCACATATTTTATATTACAACTTTAGAGACTAGTTAGGTTACACAACACTGCCCTGTGCATATTACACTCCAAGGCGCATATCGGATAGCACACGCTAGTGCCTGTGCTATCTCGCGCTCTCCAATGAATCTGTCATTGCGCCCAATGTATTGCATATTATATTTCACGGAATGCAAGCTGTGCACACGTTTTATGGGTGTAAAGTGCGTATTAGCATAATATATCAAAAAACATTCATTGAGCAAAGCAGTTGTCGAAACAATGGACCACAGGAAACAGGATTATATTCAGTTTCGCTGTTTATGTAGGGTTAGGAGATCCAACCAGCCAACACGTGTTTCGTCAAAGGGCAAAACCCCAGACTTCTTCAGGGCTGGTGAAAAAACATACATGAAGTACGTATCACAAACAAATTCTTAAAACTATATTACAGACATGTCAATTTATAGAAGTTCATTTGTGTTTGGTGGGAAAAGGCACCTGTTAAAAAGTGATTGCATCCTGTTAAGGGATCCAGAAAAAATTCAATTCAGTGAATATGCACAAATAACATATGAGAAGAATAAATTCCCTTATGACTGGCAATTAAGAGACCACAATCAGTGAAAACCATAATTGGGATTCATGTCTGCCAAGCCTGACAAAACACCGAGAAATGATGTGAAATTCGACATGCATAGAGTTGCAGAGTTCTAAAAGAATATTAAAAGCCGATGTGACCAACTGCAAACACATGTCACGATAAGTGAACTATCTATTGTGACTCAATTGTATATTCCCAAGTAAAACTGTGTCTAATCGCGTCATGTGATTAAGGGGTATTTATAATGCCCCACATCTATAAGTAAACATGCGAACGGTTTGTTCAAACCCCTACCTTATATGTGTAGCAGGTATATCAGACCTATTGATCAGGAAGAAAATCAGTGACCGTAAGGGAACATCAAGCTTAACATGTTCCAATAATATCAAGTGTGAGACGCTAATCCATAACTACTCGTCGGTAAAACCAAATGAGGCTTACCTTGAAACCAGTGATAATTCCGACCCGGTAGGTCTTAATAGAAAATATGAGTCATCTACGTCCTCCAACAGAATATATGGCCATTCAAGTGTTGCCAATAAAAGCTGCTTCAATCTGTAAGGTGCATATAGTAAATATAAAACCTTTCTGTTGAGAACTACGTAATCTTAATTAAACCTATCCAAATTAATGTTTAAATTATCAAAAAAATGTCCATTGTGAGTTACTTCTTTTTTCATCATTCAAATTTTGCCACTTGACAAAAACCGGGACGCGTGGCACGTAAGGTTACGCATGCGCACTATCACCATACACGATCTTTGTGTGTTGACTGACGCACACGTTCTAGTTTTTGACTGACGCACACGTTCTAGTCTTTTTACGGACGCACACGTTATAAGGAACTTCCGGGTATGCGCACACTGCAAACACTGCAATCAATCCACGCGAGTTGATGGAGGCTCATGACTTCGGGATGTACTCGTCCTAGGTAAGGGGGAGCCTCTACTTATTTGGACTTAATTTGGATAGGTTTAATTAAGATTACGTAGTTCTCAACAGAAAGGTTTTATATTTACTATATGCACCTTACAGATTGAAGCGGCTTTTATTGGCAACACTTGAATGGCCATATATTCTGTTGGAGGACGTAGACGACTCATATTTTCTATTAAGACCTACCGGGTCGGAATTATCACCGGTTTCAAGGTAAGCCTCATTTGGTTTTACCGACGAGTAGTTATGGATTAGCGTCTCACACTTGATATTATTGGAACATGTTAAGCTTGATGTTCCCTTACGGTCACTGATTTTCTTCCTGATCAATAGGTCTGATATACCTGCTACACATATAGAAGGTAGGGGTTTGAACAAACCGTTCGCATGTTTACTTATAGATGTGGGGCATTATAAATACCCCTTAATCACATGACGCGAATAGACACAGTTTTACTTGGGAATATACAATTGAGTCACAATAGATAGTTCACTTATCGTGACATGTGTTTGCAGTTGGTCACATCGGCTTTTAATATTCTTTTAGAACTCTGCAACTCTATGCATGTCGAATTTCACATCATTTCTCGGTGTTTTGTCAGGCTTGGCAGACATGAATCCCAATTATGGTTTTCACTGATTGTGGTCTCTTAATTGCCAGTCATAAGGGAATTTATTCTTCTCATATGTTATTTGTGCATATTCACTGAATTGAATTTTTTCTGGATCCCTTAACAGGATGCAATCACTTTTTAACAGGTGCCTTTTCCCACCAAACACAAATGAACTTCTATAAATTGACATGTCTGTAATGTAGTTTTAAGAATTTGTTTGTGATACGTACTTCATGTATGTTTTTTCACCAGCCCTGAAGAAGTCTGGGGTTTTGCCCTTTGACGAAACACGTGTTGGCTGGTTGGATCTCCTAACCCTACATAAACAGCGAAACTGAATATAATCCTGTTTCCTGTGGTCCATTGTTTCGACAACTGCTTTGCTCAATGAATGTTTTTTGATATATTATGCTAATACGCACTTTACACCCATAAAACGTGTGCACAGCTTGCATTCTGTTCGTACGAGTGGGTTTTTGATCCACCATTAGAGGGTTTTAGGGGTACATTTTCCCTCTCCTGTGGCACCGTTGCAGATTTATTCAGGCTCATACACTAACGTGATCCACAGTGCGCCCATTAGAGACCTGACAGAGAAATAACACCCCCTTATTTGGTTTTATTATATTTCACGCCCCGGTTCATCTTATATCACACTTTTTGGTGCATAGTTTATAACATATACTATATCTAGTTTTCATTTTCAACCGTGCTCTCAGGACTATTTTCTAAATAACATTGCATCCACCTACCCTTTTCACGGGCATTACATTTTGCAATGGGGGGTGGAGGGTCAGGGGGTGTTTCTGCCAAGTGAGCCCAGAGTCACAGTCACAAAAATCCTCTTCTTCCTGAATAAAAGTGAGATTATGCTACATACTTGTTCATATTTTAAGTAGTTCGCACAGACACACATTTTAAAAACAATAAAGTTCCTAATACCCACCTTCTCTGAACAGTTAGCTTGCTGCCCCATCCACCTCCTCCCTATCCTCTGCTGTCTGAATCCATGGACTAGCCTCCTCCCTCCTGCCATGCATGGTCTGATGTGCTGCCACTGCCCGCCATTTAGCATGATGTACCAGTCCACTCCTCCTGCCCTCCATTGCCCAATTCTATAGCCCATCATTGACCTCCTGCTTAGCCGCTGTGCTTAGCTTGCTGCCCCTATTCTCCTTCCCCCTGCCCTCCGATGTCTTTGTGCATGCCCCTGCTCCATCCTTTTTGCCCACCATGTTCATTGACTTGCCACTCCTATCTACTCTGAGTGTTCCGTTGAGCTGCCACTCCCCTCCCACCTGCCTAGAATTGTCAGATGACTGTAACCTGTCCCTGCCACCTCCACCCTGCCTGTCCACATGCCATGCTCCTATCCCCTTCCTCCTGTCCTCCATGGTCCATTTTACTTTCACACCCTTCTGCCCTCCCTGGTCTGTTGTGCTGCAACTGCTCCTCCTGCCTGCCCCGCGCGGTCTGTTGTGAGGCCCCTTCCCCTGAACTCTCTTGTCTGTGCCCAGGTCCTGACTCTCCCTTCTATCCTGCATGCCCCTGCACCCTCCTTCTTGCCCATCATAGCCATTGTGCTGCCACTAACCCTACCGCTTGCCATGCCTGGTCTTCTCTGCTGCCACGGCCCCTCCCACCTTCCCTGTGTGGTCAGCTAGCTGCCCCTGACCCCCTCCCACCTTCCCTCCATGGTCTGTGTGTATGCCATCATAGTCTCACTGTTGCTCTCCATGGTGTTTCTTGCTTCTAGTGCCCATCCTGCCTGACCTCCATGGTCATCTTGGTGCTCCGGCCCTCCCCCTTCCCCCCAGCCCTCTGTTTCAATGTGCAGACCCCTATTCCCTCCTTCCTGGCTTGTCTGTTCCATTGTAATGCCCCTGATCTGTCCCTCCTGCCCTTTATGATCTGTTATGCTGCAGCTTTCTCTCCTGTCTGTCCATTGTGTTCAGCTAGCTACCATTGCCTCCTTCCCCTCTGTTCTCTGTTTTCTATGTGCATGGTCCTGTCCCCTCCCTATTGCTTTCTATGTATTGTTGTGCTGCACTCCCGTCCCGCATGCCCTATGTGGTGTATTGTGCTGCTGCAAACCCTGATGCCTGCCCTGCAGGGTCAGTTTGTTTCACCTCTCCATGTCCCTCTTGTCCTCTGTTATCCAAGTCCATGTCCCTACCCCAATTCCTTCTGCCTTCCATGATCCAATGTACCATACCTGTGAACATTTTGAACTTGGTAAGAGGGAGATTTTGAAAAAAAATGAGGTATTGATTTTCCCCTTTGAGTTACATTGAAAAAGAGGAGATTGTAGACGGGAGACAGATCAAATAAAGCCCATTTGAGTTTAAAAACTTTGGACGTTTCCTGGCTGAATCGGGTCTGTTGGCATGTATGGTTGTACTACCACTGCCTTTTCCTTCTACCCACAATGGTCTATTATATTGCCACAACCTCTCTTGCCAGTCCTGTATTATTGGTTTGTTGCCCCTGCCCCCCTTTCCACTGCCCTCCATAGTCTGTTGTGCTGCCACGGCCCTTCCTGCCTGCCCAGGGTGGACAAATTGTTGCCTCTGCACCCTCCTACCTGCCTTCAATTTTCAGAGTTCGTGCCCCTGGCCTCTGCCTCTCAAAAGTATCCTAATGAACAACTAGATTGCTAACATTCTATATTTATTACAAAAGTGTTGAACGCCTGACGTCATCTTGATGTAATCAAAGCTGTAATACCTAGAGCATTTCCGTTAGAAATTACATATATGAGAGGGTCTTATTCGCATCAAAATTATGGTTAGTGCTCTAACAAAATAAAATGAGGACATATTTTCTGAGTTTTCAAATAGCAACAAAGCACTTTTAAATTATTTGTTATCTTTATGTTTTTTTATCCAGTTGACCACTTGATTAAATGTTGCACTTAGGGGAGAGGATGTGGTATTACTTGCAGAGCTGCAGACTTAGCAACTGGGGAACCAGGTTGGAGTTTCTGCTTCAGCTCGACATTCTGTGATTCTGGTCAAATCACTTAATCTCCCCATGTCTACAACCAAAATGAATTTGTTCTTGTGTGATGTAACCAATGCTTATGTAAAGCACTCCAATACCTGACAAGTCTGCACTATATTAAACTGCAAAAACACAAAAAATAAGTGTTTTGCACACTTCTGTCATTGGGCTATACTTGGGCTACATCTGGGTGATATTTGGGCTACATTTGGGCTCTTTTGTCTCTGGTGGCCATCTTGGGAGATTTATTTGTTATGAAGTTTCCTAATTTCCTCATTTACTGCAGTCTCCTCAGTAGGAAATGCTTTCAGTTTTTTACTTTGATTCCATCAAGAAGGTATTCAGATATGTCACACATTTGCCATAAATTCTGAATGTTAGCACTCTAGTTGCTCATTAGATCACTGTAGTAAAGCTACTGCTCACCACGGAAGTCTGCTGCTGGTATTAAAAGTGCATGTTTCAGGCTGCATATCAGAATTTTTTAATGAAATAGAAGAGGATTTGAGAAGTCACTCAAAATGTGCCCTAATTTTTCTTTCTTCAGCACTAATCATAATTTCTATGGCAAAATGAACCCCCTCATTGTGTTCCTTTTTAAATTAAATGTTTTAAGTGTTACCAGTCTATTCCAATCAAGATGGCTTCAGGTGTGCCATACTTTTGTCATAAGTAAGACAGTAAGCGCTCTAGTCGTTCTTAAGAACACTTTGGGACATTCTGTCATTGCACTCTAGTTGCTCATTAGATCACTGCTCACCAGGGAAGTCTGCTGCTGGTATTCAAAGTGCATGTCAGAATATTTTTATGAAATAGAAGAAGATTTGAGAAGTCAAAATGTGCCCTAATTTTTCTTTCTGCAGCACTAATCATACTTTCTATGGCAAAATGAACCCCCTCATTTTGTTCCTTTTTAAATTAAATGTTTTAAGAGTTACCACTTTATTCCAATCAAGATGGCTTCAAGTGTGCAGTATGTTTATCATAAGTAGGACTGTTAGTGCTCTAGTTGTTCTTTAGAACATTCTGGGAAGCTGCAGTAGAACACAAAGGAATCAACTGACAGTCTCTGCCCTAGTTGTTCGTTAGGACACTCTGGGACATTGTGTCAATGGGCTTTATTGGGCTACATCTGGGTGATATTTGTGCTACATTTGGGCTCTTTTGTCTCTGGTGGCCATTTTGGGAGACTTATTTGTTATGAAGTTTCCTAATTTCCTCATTTACTACAGTCTCCTCGGTAGGAAAAACTTTCAGTTTTTTACTTTGATTCCATCAAGAAGGCATTCAGATGTGTCACACATTTGCCATAAATTCAGAATGTTAGCACTCTAGTTGCTCATTAGATCACTGTAGTAAAGCTACTGCTCACCAGGGAAGTCTGCTGCTGGTATTGAAAGTGCATGTTTCAGTCTGCATGTCAGACTTTTTTTAATGAAATATAAGAGGATTTGAGAAGTCACTCAAAATGTGCCCAAATTTTTCTTTCTGCTGCACTAATCATACTTTCTATGGCCAAATGAACCCCCTCATTTTGTTCCTTTTTAAATTAAATGTTTTAAGAGTTACCACTTTATTCCAACCAAGATGGCTTCAAGTGTGCAATATGTTTGTCATAAGTAGGACTGTTAGTGCTCTAGTTGTTCTTTAGAACACTCTGGGAAGCTGCAGTAGAACACAAAGGAATCAACTGACAGTCTCTGCCCTTGTTGGATGTACATGTTTTACTGAGAATGTCAGACTTCATTCTCACATGACTGAGAAAGAAAATGTGAATTTACAGAAAATATGCTCTCAGTTTACCTTATAGATCACCTTCCAAACCTCTGTGGGAAAAGCATGAGAAAATAGTTTTCTCTCAAAAAATGATTCATGATATCACAGCAGAAGGCTTTTTCACATGGTAAAATCACCTTAGAATACACCACAATTCCTAAAATGAGTATGGTACCATCAACAAATGATTTATAATGTAACTAAATTCTTAAAACCTTCTATTAACTGCAATGATTTTTAATGAGGTGCTATCATGTATATTGGTCCCAAGATGGCTGCCAACACTTCTTGGATGAAGTACTGACAACCAATCAGATCTCACGATGAGATGTGTCGTTAGGCTCCGCCCAGATATATCTATCTTTTTAACTCTAATTTACTCAGGAACTACTGAACGGATTTACACCATTTAAGCAAAAGGCACAAGTTTGAACTGAGGACTACCTCTTTGCCAAATTTGGTGTAATTCCGTTCAGCAGTTCGGGCTGCAGCTGCGTCAACAGGTCCTATGGGAAAATGCATGGGGAAAATGTGTTTTGGGTCCCCCCTTTTTTCTCAGCCCCCGCTTGACGAATCACCGTGAAACGCGTTTTCCCCATGCATTTTCCCATAGGACCTTTAGTCCGAGCTACAGCCCGAACGGCTGAACAGAATTACTTGAAATTTGGCAGAGAGGTAGTCCTCAGGTCAGAAATGTGCCTTTTGCAGGTCTGGTGTAAATCTGTTCAGTAGGTCCTGAGAAAATAGCATTTAAATCAATATATATATCTGTAAGCGCGCTCCGTGCGCTTACGGTAAGCTTACCGTACGCGTACGGTGCCGTGCGCGAGCTCAATTCTGATTGGTGGTTACATGACTGTAAACATTCGAATCGGTCGAGATCAGAAAGTGTCGGCCGCCATTTTCCGTCTCTCGCACTGAAAAACAAAGGTGGATAACGTGAAAAGGGGGCAACGGAGAGAGTTGCAGACCCCCTAGCGTTTGTCAGGGGGTCCACGAAGGACCAAAAAGTACGAAAAATACATTTAATAATTAAAAAAAAAATCGCGGAGTGCGCATACGGTAAGCTTACCGTACGCGCACGGCAAAAAAAAAAAAAAAAATAACAATCACATTTATTAAATAAATTGAAGGACCCGCAAGGGAAAAAAAAAATTGTTACTGTGTAAAGAAAGGCGAGGCGCGCATGGTATGCACTGCGCAACGTGGGTGCTCGGTGCGCAAAGCGCACCGAGTGCCCACAGCGCGTGCACGGTGCGCGAAGCGCACCGTGCGCGCAGGGTGTGCGCACGGTGAAAAACCAGAAAAAAAAATAAAAAATAAATACATAATTTAGCATTTAAAAAACCGTACAAATTCACTGAAAAAACCATAGGTTTCACACACGTTATAGTTAGGAATTAGCATTTAAAAAACCTTGCAAATTCACTTAAAAAACCATAGGTTTCACACATGTTATAGTTAGCTGTACATTTCACTCGTAAAAAACCAATGAAATTCCACGTTATAGTTAGATCAGGTAACTATAACTTGCGCGACCGCAATCCACAATGTGTCATTTCAGATGTCATCATTGATGTGATGAGTGATGTCACTGACCATGTCATGAGTGATATAATATGTGACGTCATCAGCAGTTTATTGGGGGCGCGCAAGTTATAGTTACCTGATCTAACTATAATGTGGAATTTCATTGTTTTTTTACGAGTGAAATGTACAGCTAACTATAACATGTGTGAAACCTATGGTTTTTTAAGTGAATTTGCAAGGTTTTTTAAATGCTAATTCCTAACTATAACGTGTGTGAAACCTATGGTTTTTTCAGTGAATATATATATATATATATATATATGCAATATATATATATATATGTTTTCTCCAAACTCCTCCCAATTTCTTGAAGGAAAACGAAGCCTTGTGTGGTTGGTAAAAGCGTTTATTCAGCCACTTGTCAAACGCGTTTCGAGTGCGTTGCACCCTTGTACACTGACATCAAGACATAAATTACATGGCCATTTTACAGTGTAACACACGTGATTACCTAAAACTACAATTTCAGTGCATGTGAAGAGAGACTTGTAGTTTTTTCACATATTTCATTTGGTATGTTATCTCCAATGTGATTGAAACGCCTTTGACAATTCAATATAAATTATATTCTTGTCATTTCATTATATAATCAATATTAAATATATATAATATTAAATGACATTTCAGAAATTGAATTGCTTCAATTATAATTCACTTCAACATAAAAAGGATTATACCCGAGTGGGTCTTTTGGCGTTTTGTCATTATATTTATCAAGCCCTAGTGGGCATTAACAATCACAATATAAACAATAATACTAACTTTCAAGTCTCAAAATAAAAACGTAACTTATTCATTTAATTTTAAAACCAGAATTTCATTTAGATTATTTTCTATAAATGAGTGTACAGATCTTCTTCCACATTTAAACCTTCTGGCTGCTTTGAATTTAATTCTACTATATAGCGTGACTATAATCTCCTCAGCTTTTTTTCTCTATTGCCTCCCCGTGGGTTCTTTTCTATCGCATCTATCACATAGTACGTGAACCCCCCTACATTTTTGTTATGGAACTTCTCAACGTGTCGGGCGACCAGATACGATCTGTCACCATTTTTTATAGCTTTCAAGTGTTGGAGGATTCGTTTGTGTACTTCTAAATTGTGCTGCCCACATACCTCAGGCCACATGGGCACTGAAGCACGTAGACAGCAAAATCTGTTTTGCAAGAAAAGTTTCCTTGTATTTTTCTCATGTCCTTACTTAAACCTGGTTTATATCTTTCTGTATTTACCGCATGTGAGCACGCTTTACACTTTGTGCACTTCACAAAACCCTGCCGTTTGGTTAGCCAGGTGGTTTTAGGTTGGGGCTTCTTTAAAATATTTTTAGCCAGAGTTTGCTTAAGGGATCTTGATCTACAGAATGTGATTTGCGGCCTCCGGGAAACAGATTTGCCAAGGATTGGGTCATTCTTGATTAAATGCCAGTGTTTATTTAGGATACCACTTAATTTTTGATGTCGAGCACTGTAAGTTGTTACAAATCTACATTGATTATTTGCATCAATTTTTTTCTTTTTATCTTTATTCACCTCTTTTTTCTCAAACAGAATTTCCTCCCTCTTTCTTTTATTTGCTCTGTAAATTGCATCATCAACCCAGTCTTCTGGGTATCCTCTTGCCTTAAACCTTTGTTTTAACACTTTCATTTCCTTCTTTACCTCTTTTTTTATTGCTGCAGTTGCGCTTAGTGTGCAAACATTCACTATAAGAAATGCTTCTCTTTAAATTCACGGGATGGAAACTCTTCGCGTGTAAAAGAGTAATACTGGAAGTAGGTTTCCTATAAAGTTTTATTTCCACTTTCCCATCTTCTATATGCACTGTTAAGTCTAGAAAATTAACCTTTTGTCGACTTATTTCACTGGTAAAGCTTAAATTAAGGTAATTATGTTGTAAATTATTGATGAACAATTTTGCTTCCTCTTCAGTGCCTTTCCACACTAAAAACAAATCATCAATGTATCGACTCCAGTGTGAAATGTGTTCTTCCCACTGTTTCGGATATTGCGACCGGACCACCTGCTCCTCCCACCAGCCCATATGCAAATTAGCATAGCTGGGGGCGAAGCAGGTGCCCATCGCTGTACCACAAATCTGCTGGAAAAGTTCTCCATTGAACAAAAAATAATTACTTGTCAAACACTTTTCAATCATATTTAATAACATTTGTGTATGAGACCATAATGTAATTGGTCTCATCCCCAAAAAGTATTAAATTGCTCTTAAGCCATCTTTATGGCGTATGCTTGTATAAAGTGTTGACTCGTCAATGGTTATTACTAGGTAATCTTCTTCCCAGGGGAGATCATAAATACCCCTTAAAAAATCTCCTGTATCTTGGATGTAAGATGGTAAGGTTTGCATAAGGGGATTAATAAAGGAGTCAACAAATTTAGATGTATTTTCTAGGGCACTTCCCATTGCTTCTGTATGTTATCTCCAATGTGATTGAAACGCCTTTGACAATTCGATATAAATTACATTCTTGTCATTTCATTATATAATCAATATTAAATATATATATAATATTAATTGACATTTCGGAAATTGTATTGCTACAATTATAATTCACGTCAATATAAAAAGGATTATATCCGAGTGGGTCTTTTGGCATTTTGTCATTATATTTATCAAGCCCTAGTGGGCATTAACAATCACAATATAAACAGTAATACTAACTTTCAAGTCTCAAAATAAAAACTTAACTTATTCATTTAATTTTTAAAACCAGAATTTCATTTAGATTATTTTCTATAAATGAGTGTACAGATCTTCTTCCACATTTAAACCTTCTGGCTGCTTTGAATTTAATTCTACTATATAGCATGACTATAATCTCCTCAGCTTTTTTTCTCTATTGCCTCCCCGTGGGTTCTTTTCTATCGCATCTATCACATAGTACGTGAATCCCCCTACATTTTTGTTATGGAACTTCTCAATGTGTCGGGCGACCAGATACGATCTGTCACCATTTTTTATAGCTCCCAAGTGTTGGAGGATTCTATGTGTACTTCTAAGATTGTGCTGCCCACGTACCTCAGGCCACAAGGGCACTGAAGCACGTAGACAGCAAAATCTGTTTTGCAAGAACATTTTCCTCTTATTATTCTCATGTCCTTACTAAAACCTGGTTTATATCTTTCTGTATTTACCCCATGTGAGCATGCTTTACACTTTGTGCACTTCACAAAACCCTGCCGTTTGGTTAGCCAGGTGGTTTTAGGTTGGGGCTTCTTTAAAATATTTTTAGCCAGACTTTGCTTAAGGGATCTTGCTCTACGGAATGTGATTTGCGGCCTCCGGGAAACAGATTTGCCCAGGATTGGGTCGTTTTTGATTAAATGCCAGTGTTTATTTAGGATACCTCTTAATTTTTGATGCTGAGCACTGTAAGTTGTTACAAATCTACATTGATTATTTGCATCCATTTTTTTCTTTTTATCTTTATTCACCTCGTTTTTCTCAAACAGAATTTCCTCCCTCTTTCTTTTATTTGCTCTGTAAATTGCATCATCAACCCATCTTCTGGGTATCCTCTTGCCTTAAACCTTTGTTTTAACACTTTCATTTCCTTCTTTATCTCTTTTTTATTGCTGCAGTTGCGCTTAGTGCGCAAACATTCACAATAAGAAATTCTTTGTCTTTAAATTCACGGGATGGAAACTCTTCGCGTGTAAAAGAGTATTACTGGAAGTAGGTTTCCTATAAAGTTTTATTTCCACTTTCCCATCTTCTATATACACTGTTAAGTCTAGAAAATTAACCTTTTGTCGACTTATTTCACTGGTAAAGCCTAAATTAAGGTAATTATGTTGTAAATTATTGATGAACAATTTTGCTTCCTCTTCAGTGCCTTTCCACACTAAAAACAAATCATCAATGTATCGACTCCAGTGTGAAATGTGTTCTTCCCACTGTTTCTGTTATTGCGACCGGACCACCTGCTCCTCCCACCAGCCCATATGCAAATTAGCATAGCTGGGGGCGAAGCAGGTGCCCATCGCTGTACCACAAATCTGCTGGAAAAGTTCTACATTGAACAAAAAATAATTACTTGTCAAACACTTTTCAATCATATTTAATAACATTTGTGTATGAGACCATAATGTAATTGGTCTCATCCCCAAAAAGTATTTAATTGCTCTTAAGCCATCTTTATGGCGTATGCTTGTATAAAGTGTTGACTCGTCAATGGTTATTACTAGGTAATCTTCTTTCCAGGGGAGATCATAAATACCCCTTAAAAAATCTCCTGTATCTTGGATGTAAGATGGTAAGGTTTGCATAAGGGGATTAATAAAGGAGTCAACAAATTTAGATGTATTTTCTAGGGCACTTCCCATTGCTTCGGTATGTTATCTCCAATGTGATTGAAACGCCTTTGACAATTCAATATAAATTATATTCTTGTCATTTCATTATATAATCAATATTAAATATATATATAATATTAATTGACATTTCGGAAATTGTATTGCTACAATTATAATTCACGTCAATATAAAAAGGATTATATCCGAGTGGGTCTTTTGGCATTTTGTCATTATATTTATCAAGCCCTAGTGGGCATTAACAATCACAATATAAACAGTAATACTAACTTTCAAGTCTCAAAATAAAAACTTAACTTATTCATTTAATTTTTAAAACCAGAATTTCATTTAGATTATTTTCTATAAATGAGTGTACAGATCTTCTTCCACATTTAAACCTTCTGGCTGCTTTGAATTTAATTCTACTATATAGCGTGACTATAATCTCCTCAGCTTTTTTTCTCTATTGCCTCCCCGTGGGTTCTTTTCTATCGCATCTATCACATAGTACGTGAATCCCCCTACATTTTTGTTATGGAACTTCTCAATGTGTCGGGCGACCAGATACGATCTGTCACCATTTTTTATAGCTCTCAAGTGTTGGAGGATTCTTTGTGTACTTCTAAGATTGTGCTGCCCACGTACCTCAGGCCACAAGGGCACTGAAGCACGTAGACAGCAAAATCTGTTTTGCAAGAACATTTTCCTCTCATTATTCTCATGTCCTTACTAAAACCTGGTTTATATCTTTCTGTATTTACCCCATGTGAGCATGCTTTACACTTTGTGCACTTCACAAAACCCTGCCATTTGGTTAGCCAGGTGGTTTTAGGTTGGGGCTTCTTTAAAATATTTTTAGCCAGACTTTGCTTAAGGGATCTTGCTCTACGGAATGTGATTTGCGGCCTCCGGGAAACAGATTTGCCTAGGATTGGGTCGTTCTTGATTAAATGCCAGTGTTTATTTAGGATACCTCTTAATTTTTGATGCTGAGCACTGTAAGTTGTTACAAATCTACATTGATTATTTGCATCCATTTTTTTCTTTTTATCTTTATTCACCTCTTTTTTCTCAAACAGAATTTCCTCCCTCTTTCTTTTATTTGCTCTGTAAATTGCATCATCAACCCAGTCTTCTGGGTATCCTCTTGCCTTAAACCTTTGTTTTAACACTTTCATTTCCTTCTTTATCTCTTTTTTATTGCTGCAGTTGCGCTTAGTGCGCAAACATTCACAATAAGAAATGCTTCTCTTTAAATTCACGGGATGGAAACTCTTCGCGTGTAAAAGAGTATTACTGGAATTAGGTTTCCTATAAAGTTTTTTTTCCCTTTCCCATCTTCTATATACACTGTTAAGTCTAGAAAATTAACCTTTTGTCGACTTATTTCACTGGTAAAGCTTAAATTAAGGTAATTATGTTGTAAATCATTGATGAACAATTTTGCTTCCTCTTCAGTGCCTTTCCACACTAAAAACAAATTATCAATGTATCGACTCCAGTGTAAAATGTGTTCTTCCCACTGTTTCTGATATTGCGACCGGACCACCTGCTCCTCCCACCAGCCCATATGCAAATTAGCATAGCTGGGGGCGAAGCAGGTGCCCATCGCTGTACCACAAATCTGATAGAAAAGTTCTCCATTGAACAAAAAATAATTACTTGTCAAACATTTTTCAATCATATTTAATAACATTTGTGTATGAGACCATAATGTAATTGGTCTCATCCCCAAAAAGTTTTTACTTGCTCTTAAGCAATCTTTATGGCGTATGCTTGTATAAAGTGTTGACACGTCAATGGTTATTACTAGGTAATCTTCTTCTCAGGGGAGATCATAAATACCCCTTAAAAAATCTCCCGTATCTTGGATGTAAGATGGTAAGGTTTGCATGAGGGGATTAATAAAGGAGTCAACAAATTTAGATGTATTTTCTAGGGCACTTCCCATTGCTGAAATGATTGGGCGCCCTCGAGAATTTAAAATATCTTTGTGGACTTTTGGGATTAAATAAAACACCGGTGTCACGGGTTGATCGATTTTAAGAAACTTGTACTCATCATGATTAAGCAGCCCTTGCTCATACCAACATTTTAAATCTGTATTGTAATCATTGTTACTAGAGAACATGAACTTTTCATTTACTCTCACATAGCACTTTCTATTATTTAGTTGTTTGTATGCTTCTGTTAAATATTTCTGTTTGTCTCAAAGTACTGTGTTTCCTCCCTTGTCTGCATTGCGCACAAAGCAGTTGTCATTCTCTGATAGTTTTTTGATCAACATCTGATATTCCCTTTGTTTTTAATGCCATGTTTATTTTCAGTTGTTTGAACACTTAGGGCCATATGTAGGTAGCCTAATACCGGTCGGTAACGGCCGATTTTCGGTAAAAATCCCGTTACCGACCGGTATTCAGGCTTTTGGTATGTAGGGGGGACATTTCAGTATTCGGTAATTTACCGAATCGGTAAAATTACAGATTCGGAAATTTTACCGATTCGGTAAATACCGAATCCTGAAATGAGATGTAGGGGGAGTGTGTGGGTGTTGTGTGGATTCGTTATTTACCACCAACTAAAAGTTGGTGGTAAATGACGAATGGCTTAGAAAAAGCATTTTTTGGCACTTAGAAGTGTGCAATGTGGCAGACATACATGCCCTTAGGGCATGTATGTGTGCCACATGTGCACACATGCAGGAATCAGGGGTGCAACAGGGTGTCACTGTGACACCCTGCCACCCTTGATTGTGCTCCCCCCTTACCGAATCGGTACGCGCTGACCAAAGAAAGGAGAACGCTGATATCGCAGGAGGGGGACTACCTGTCCCAGAGACCTTTGCTGACACCCTGCCAAGTGAGGGCGGAGCTATAGCTGCACGAGCGCTTTAAAGCGCCAGCGAGACACCGCAGCGCCGGACGTGCTGACCAAAGAAAGGAGAACGCTGATATCGCAGGAGGGGGACTACCTGTCCCAGAGACCTTTGCTGACACCCTGCCAAGTGAGGGCGGAGCTATAGCTGCACGAGCGCTTTAAAGCGCCAGCGAGACACCGCAGCGCGGGACGCGCTGACCAAAGAAAGGAGAACGCTGATATCGCAGGAGGGGGACTACCTGTCCCAGAGACCTTTGCTGACACCCTGCCAAGTGAGGGCGGAGCTATAGCTGCACGAGCACTTTAAAGCGCCAGCGAGACACCGCAGCGCGGGACGCGCTGACCAAAGAAAGGAGAACGCTGATATCGCAGGAGGGGGACTACTTGTCCCAGAGACCTTTGCTGACACCCTGCCAAGTGAGGGCGGAGCTATCGCTGCACGAGCGCTTTAAAGCGCCAGCGAGACACCGCAGCGCGGGACGCGCGCAGGCGGCGTCCGGGCGAAGTCCGGGCCAAGGGCGGGCCCGTCCTTGCCCGTCATCGCCCGGAGGAGACTGGGCTGGGCCACCCCTCTTTCGTCCCAGTTATCCCCATATCTACAATCAGGTGAGCGAAAGACACTGGCCCTAATACACCATACTTGTGCAGCTGCTTATTTGTGAGAGTTTCAACAGTTTTACAAATGGGGAAGCGAACCATCCCACCTGTTATGAAATCTGCCACAATGAGCATTGAGAACATGCTGGAAAGAGCTGTTAGTATCGTAAGCAATGAGATCAAACTTACTGAGAGGCGCTTGTCCCTCGGTTTAGGGCAATCAATTCTATCCTCAGGTCTGCCTATTGACACTATCGATATCATCGCAAGTAATACTAATGTTCCTGCTGCGGCTTGCGAAGAGGCATGCGAAATTACTACAGTAGACTCGCCAGAATTAAATCATGTACCATCTAATGTCCCACTTTTAGGGGCAAAACGTAAGAGGAAAGCTGGGAAGCCCACTTGTGTAAAAAGAAAACAACCAATACGCCCATGTTCTACTCGCACAACCTTAAACTCGTGGATCCGTTCATCCGCAAATCAAACATCTGTGGAGGCTCTAATGCACGACCCACCAACTACGCATGCCTCATTGCCCAAATCATGCTCTCACTCAATTGGAACTCAGACTGAGACTGATTTTCTGCTCCCAATCATCACGGATAATGGAAACCATACTAGGGCTATTGATATTAACATTTTGGTTGGTTTGATTACTGATTGTGTTAAACCTTTATTCGATAACCTCCTAGCTGTAGTGAAAGATTGTACTTCTGTTGCTCAGTCCGTCCCAAACCCACGGTCGATAGTTCAATCAACGGATATTGCTCCCCCCGTTGTCGCTAAGTCACCTACTTTGGCAAACACTAGACACCTGGCCCCAAAATGAATCCACTGCTAATATCCCTACAGAATGCCAAAACACTTTTGCTCCCCCCACTTCAAATCTGAGAATCAGTGATTGCATGACATGTAATAAAATTCGTTCTTGTCTAGATAAAAAGGGAATTACGGGAATTACAGAGGGCATAAGCCCCCCGAAAAATATTATTGGGACTAACATTGCCAATCCATTAAATAACTCGCAAATTCCTATTAATGCTTCTATTCCCTTATACAGTGGTGATGGTCTAGTTAATACGCAACATAATATCCAGCATAATGTAGGCACTGACTCAAATCCTAATATCCCTACTGAGGGAAATAATGTGTTACTTGATTTACCCCCGGAGGCCTGTCCATATGTTGTGGTCCTAGCTGGCGTCCCCTTTCTAAGGCAGGATCAGAAAGAATCTTGGGAGCAACTACGCTGCAAATGCGTTGACTGGCTATCTAAGCACAAGCGATTTAGGCCATCTTTAATTGAAAATATCATTATGGTCCGGCGGGTAGGATGGCTTGGAACATCTCCCAAATCTATTAAAGGGGATTGTATAATCATTAATTTCCGCAGACAATCAGTGGCAAAAGCTATCCTATCGCCACAGAGAGAAGAGGTCAGTTACAGCACTGGTATATGGGCACTACCTTTAGGCTACTTTTATAAACCGACTTTTGAAGCATTCGTTCCCAACCAGCGCAACACTATTCCAATTAATAATAGATTCACACCGTTGTCAGGTCTGGATTGTCAAGACTGACTGCCATCCCTGTCAACAAGGGAAGTGTTAAGCGATGCATTATCATCAGCATCGACTGATACATATACTCAGGTTAGCTCACAGGATGTCCCGGTCATAACGGTAGTTGACTCGACACTCAAGATTTTGAGTTGGAATGTCGCTGGCTTGGCATCCAAGTTAAACCTACCAGACTGGAGGGAGCTAATAAGTGGTCAGGACATCGTAATGTTTCAAGAGACCTGGGCAACCCAGGAGCTGTCTATGGAGGGTTTTGAGTGTTTTAACATTCTATCCCCCATCCCTACTTCAGGAAGGCCCGTTGGTGGCCTCTCCACTTGGATAAACATCAAGGCAGGTGGTCGTACTAGGATCGTGCCCACAAACAGCGACACATTCCAAGCATCCCTTTATACCCGGGGGGCTTCTCTATATATAATTAATTTTTACAACAATGATTTTAAAAATGTTCCCAATATGAACTTTTTTAAGTTGTTTGATTTTATTTCAAAATTAGAAAGAGAATATGGCGCCCTAAATAAAGGCATATGTCTAGGTGGAGACTTTAATGTCAGGCTCCCTAGAGCCATTAATTCTGATATTCGGTCCAATACTATAAGCTCGTTATGTAAGAGAGGTGAGCAGTTAATGAACCATCTAAACTCGCAGAATTTTTCAGACATTATGGAAATAGCAGCTACCGATGGATGTACTGTACCAACCTATAGAAGTCGGGGTTCAACATCCACCATTGATTAAATCTTTGTGACTGCACCCCTCGCAAATCATGTGCTAAAGGCAGAAGTAATTCCGACAATACATGGTGATCATAATCCCATTAGTACTATTTTAAGTTTCACACGCCGTCCAACGTACAAATGTACGTATGGAGCAAGTGACCTAACGATATCAACTGATAACCTCCGACTTGTGTGGCGTGGCATTGATAATAATGTATTATTCCAAACAATGGTTAAATTGCACCATAATTTAATCAATGTATGCCTGACATATAGTGAAAATAAGACTGAGGTAGTCCATGCGTTTTCTGAGCTCTGCCTCGGTATTAGAAAAATATTGTCCAAGCCAATTAAGAATATAAATTTAGATCCAAGGTGGTTTGACGCAGATTGTTCTGCGGCTAACAGAGCATTAAGAAAGGCTCTCCAAACTAAACCCAGAGATAGTCTCCTTGTGTCAATACTGAGAAATAATTACAAGAAGGCTACCACACGTAGGAAGGAGGAGATCACTAATGATCATTGGACTCAACTTGTGCGTGCAAATGAGCTAAAAAATGGTAAGAACTTCTGGAAAACTGTCAAAGATATGAAACTTGTGGGAAACACATCCACACCAATTAGCTGTAACATTTCTAGTGAGGCTTGGGAGGCTTACTTTAGTAAAATCTATGCCGCCCCCATTATCTGGGAACCTAGGGAGCTCACATACACTGCTAACATCTTGATTGACCTATCTGAAGTCGAAGAAACAATTAGCCAAAGTCTGGGAGGTAAAGCCCCCGGCCCAGACGGTCTTCCTATCGACCTCATTAAGAGTCACTCTGAATTTTGGGCGTCATTACTTACGAATGTTTTTAACAATTTGACCAATTCATCCATCCCCGAAACTTGGTCCTGTAGCACTATAGTTCCAATTTTTAAGAAGGGCGACCGTTCAAATCCGAGTTGCTACAGGCCAATATCGCTGATTGACAACACCCTTAAAATTTTGGGAAGGGTGCTGTTTAACAAGATCAGTTCATGGGCTGAGGATTCTAAGGTACTCCACCCATGCCAGTTGGGATTCAGGAGTAAGGTTGGCACTGTGGAACAGTGCCTCAACCTTAATCTAATTATTGGTAAATATAATGTAGCCAAAAAAGTCCCTATGTATCTGGCATTTATGGACCATACCTCGGCCTTTGATTTTGTAAATAGATCACGATTGTGGCAAATCTTGTTGGATCTCGGGCTGGATGAATCTTTAGTTTCTTTTTTAGCTCACCTGCACAGAGACCTAAAAGCTAGGGTGCGTATTAGTATGGCTGGTGAGATCTCCAAAGCTATCGAAGTAGGTAGAGGGGCTAGACAAGGCTGTGTACTGGCCCCTCTCCTATTTATTTTATATATTAATGGCTTAACTAAATCATTGTCGATCTCAACAAAAGACGTCCCAACAATTGGTGGCAACAAAATCCCTGCATTGTTATATGCTGACGATGCAGTTCTGATGGGGCGTACCCCTAAAGCCCTACGCAGCCTGGTTCAAGACTTTGTTAAGTTTATGGCATCCCTGGATCTGTGCACAAATTTTAAAAAATCCTTTTTAATGTCGTGTGGGTCTAAGAAATATTCCAACCTTACAATAGCAATAAACTCTAATCAATTATTGAGTACTCGCACCTTTCCATATCTTGGTCTGACTTTTGCATCAAATGGATTATGGAATGATCATATAGCGTATTGCAAACGAAAGTTTATTAACTCTATTAACACTATACTTAGGTTACCTAAGCCAAAGAATATAGAGGTTGTATCATCCATTATCAAAATGTATAGATTGCAATGCATACCAACAGTAACATATGGGGCGGAGGTATGGGGGAATACGGTTAGTATACCTATACAACATGAAGAGAATAGATTCTGCCGTAAGATTCTAGGCGCACCTTTTTTCTCCTCAACATATGCTGTCCACAGAGAACTTAATTTACCATACGTTGAGGATTTCATCAAGGCTCGCCCTATTTTGTTTTGGTTAAGAATCTGGAAGAATCCGGCTGCGCAGTTGACTAGGGAAATAATCACTGACTGCCTAAAATGTGATAAAGGGATGGACATACCGTGGTTAGCAGGGGTCTGGAAAAGTCTATGTAGCCTAAATATGGAACATCTCTTTTTAACTCCACTGGAACATAACTCTGTTAATATTAAAAAAGTGGAAAAGACTCTGTATGACTCCTATAAAGAAGCACGAGTATCAACTGAGTGTAATAAAACCTCAGTTGCTAGATATATGCAGATAGATGTATCCCCTGCTATGCCTAGATATCTCCTTAAACCAATCAGTTGCTGGGAAAGGGGCCTGTTCTTTAGGCTAAGGACAGACACCATGAAATATTTGCTGTCATTCCCCATTGGGTTTACACATAATTTTAACTTATTATTGTGTCCTTGTAATAATACCCGTAAGCAGTCAATGCTTCATTTCCTGTTCTCTTGTAGTTACTATTCAGCCCCCACTAAAAAATTCTTGATCCCATATTTTAAAACTCGCCACATTACGGATTATAAAGTGGCTTACGAAAAGGTGCTAGCTATTACTGATGATGAATTATGCTTAAGAGTCGGATTATTTTTGAAAACAGTGATGCGTATACGTAACTCTATGCACCCTGATTAATTGACCTTCTTAAAATTTGTGTATATTTTGGCGTTTTTAGCAATTTTTGTATATTATTTTATGCTGCACTTTTATGGATATGTTGTTTTTATCCGAATAAAGTTCATATTGATTGATTGATTGATTGATTTACTCTCACATAGCACTTTCTATTATTTAGTTGTTTGTATGCTTCTGTTAAATATTTCTGTTTGTCTCAAAGTACTGTGTTTCCTCCCTTGTCTGCATTGCGCACAAAGCAGTTGTCATTCTCTGATAGTTTTTTGATCAACATCTGATATTCCCTTTGTTTTTAATGCCATGTTTATTTTCATTTGTTTGAACACTTAGGGCCATATGTAGGTAGCCTAATACCGGTCGGTAACGGCCGATTTTCGGTAAAAATCCCGTTACCGACCGGTATTCAGGCTTTTGGTATGTAGGGGGGACATTTCAGGATTCGGTAATTTACCGAATCGGTAAAATTACAGATTCGGTAATTTTACCGATTCGGTAAATACCGAATCCTGAAATGAGATGTAGGGGGAGTGTGTGGGTGTTGTGTGGATTCGTTATTTACCACCAACTAAAAGTTGGTGGTAAATGACGAATGGCTTAGAAAAAGCATTTTTTGGCACTTAGAAGTGTGCAATGTGGCAGACATACATGCCCTTAGGGCATGTATGTGTGCCACATGTGCACACATGCAGGAATCAGGGGTGCAACAGGGTGTCACTGTGACACCCTGCCACCCTTGATTGTGCTCCCCCCATTACCGAATCGGTAATGGGGGGAGCCTCCTGGCCCATAGGAATCAATGGGAAGCCAGTTACCATTACCGAATCGGTAAATACCGATTCTAAATTACCGACCAATTCCGATTCGGTAATTTTTACCGACTGATTACCTACATAGCATTTACCACTTCATAAATACCGAATCGGTAAAATTCGGTATTTATGAAGTGGTAAATATTAGGCTACCTACATAAGGCCCTTAGTTTTTTCAATTCATTAGTAACTATATCACAAGCCTGCTGAAGGAGGGCAAGCAGGGCAAGAGAAGAAGAAGCAGAGGCATAGCTAGAGCTTGTTGTGCCCGGGGCTATCCTTCAGATTGCCACCCCCTGGGGGGGTGCTGGGGAAAAAAGGACGTCAAGCACCTGAAAGAGGTCCGAGAGACACGTAGTATCGCGGCTAATTGTTACCTCGATCATGCAAGTTGCATGCACATACATGACACGGTCCAGGGATAGATAGCCCCCGTCCCCAAAATAGTGCCGCCTGGGGCGGACCGCCCTCATCTAGCTACGCCGCTGAAGGATAAGCAGAAGGAAACCCAAAACTTACTTCAGTGCTACCTACCCTGTTTGTGACATCGCACTCATAACACCACAGCTTGTGCAGGACCCTTGTCCCCTATCTGCCCCATCCATGATATCTCACTTATGACTTCACAGCATGTGCAGGACCTCTGTTCCTTACCTGTCCCATCCATGACATATCATCCATGACATCACAGCAGGTGCAGCCAGGACCCCTGTCCTCTGGTCATATTCAAGACACCTACCCCATCACGTGCCCAGCTTCTGTGGCACAAACGCCTACTCCTCTAGGCATAAGCTGCGATTGTAGAAAACTGGTTTTAGGGTGTTCTGATCTGGTTAAATTTACAAGAACCCCCCTCCTCCCCTGCCTCTCATAACCTTACCTAGGTCCTGCGGCACCCACCGGGGATGCCCTCATCCTTGGTTTAAGTGTCTGCAAACCCTCTTTAGAATCCACCTCTTTCCGTGACTCTGCACCACTCTGTGAATGAGTTCTTGTTCCACAACACATGACCTTCCTCGTCTACCTCACAGATGTCAGTTACAAAGTGCGCTGTGCCGAATGCTAAGTCATCCTTTCCTACCTCAGAAAAAGGTGAACTTTATTCTTGTCACCCTACGGCTGCCCCTCTCACCCAACCACGCTCGCGGGTGGAGAAAAATGTACCCTTGGTACATCACTATGAAATAAACCGAGTACCACATGTCATTTACTGCTCCTAGAAAAAGGTAAGAGGGTGGTATAAAGCAGCACATGAAAGCGTCCCTGAGAGATTTCTTTCTAGCTAATTGCTCCCAAGAGGTATTAAGGTGCCATGGCTTTTCTGTCTCGTTTTAGGGCTTGTGTGCAACGGAGGGAGGACTAAAGCCCTTGAGAAGCCTTGACTTGCCCTCCTTCCATTGCCCAAAAATGTTGCTGTCCTGTGATGTTTATCTGCCATGCGATACTCAATGGACAAGTGCCCGCTTCTAGGAATGCCCATCCAAACTCATGAGGGTATATTTAAAAGTGTCCAGATCATCTTTCACTTTACTGCCTAAATCTTGCCCTTGAAAATAAGTTCTGACCCCCCCTTCTTTTTATAGGACTTGTGAACTGCCACTCACCAAAGATTCCTTCCTCCCCTCTGAAACCCGTTTAAGCTCCCTCTTACCTTACTCAGCCTCCAGTACTCCACAGTGGTGGCAACCAGGGTCTCTATGTAGGGGTTGGTTCTCTTCTGCTGCAGCAACAAATCCCCCAGCACTGCCATTGCCACAGACTCGACTCCTCACGAGAGCGCGTAGTGGTGGAGCACATGACGCGTCACTGCTACGTTCACAGCACGAGGGCTGGCCAAAAATGATGTCCAGGGCCATCATTGGTAGCGCTGGCGTGCTACAAGATTGACGTCCCTGCCAGGAGGGCGTGGGTGGGAGGACCAGGGGCCTCGCACGACACACCTTTAACAGCAGCAGGGCACAGCTGACAAAATTTTATAGCTACAAACAACAGATGCGGGGATGCCACCCTGGCAGACCGGCACCGCTTCAGAGAGCCTCTAGGTGAACAGCTGAGCCCGCGGAGGTGGCACGGTGTGCAGCATGGAGAGGCCCGCCAC
Organism: Triturus cristatus; assembly: GCF_964204655.1. Taxonomy (NCBI): domain Eukaryota; kingdom Metazoa; phylum Chordata; class Amphibia; order Caudata; family Salamandridae; genus Triturus; species Triturus cristatus. The sequence continues at coordinate 525,991,879 of NC_140592.1, forward strand.
TGCACATTTACACCTGCCATGTGTTTTTAATTAATGGCCCCCCCAGGACCTGCCCGCGCCGAGGCCCGGCTCTGAAGAGGGGCTGAGGAGGAATTGGGCGAGGTGCCGGATTGGACCGCAGGGGGCGCTTACTACTAGGATGCCCGCTATCAATCACAGCCTACTTCCGGGGCGACGGACTCTTGGCTGGGAACCGGTGTGAGTGGGCAGTTGTGGGGCGGGACGCCGCCATCTCCCTGCCAGAGGAAGTGATTCCTCATCGGCCTCCTCCAGTCTGAGGTACCAAGGGCGCAGGGCGCCTACTCATGCCAGGATTCGGCCTGCTCTTCGGTGCCCCCAGAGTCATCAAGAGGGCGCAGTGCCACCCTTCATGCTGCAGGCATGATTCCAGGAATGAGAAGAAAGGAATTTACTTCTCAGCATTTATGGCATTCTTTTCCCTTGTACTATGGTTGGATTTGGTAGCATGTTTTAATATGAAATATTTATATGAAATAAATCAAATACATAACTTATATAGGACTTTGCCCTAGTGTGCAAGAGCGTGAAAAATGCACATCATAGTAAAGCTGTCATGGCAAGGATAGAAGCCCCAGAGATCTTCACATAAGACCAATGTGTCAGGGCACTGATTTACACCACGCGGGGTGCAAAACGCCTATGGTTTTATATTGTACTGGAAGGAACTGATTTCCAATCATACAGCACCACAAATTCAATCACCTCTAGGTACACAGAGCACAACGACTCAGGAGCAACTACGGGAAAGGTGTGTGATGGGCATTAGAGTGAGGAGATAATGGATCTTTCTAGTAAATGTTTTTAGGTCTGACGTAAGCCAGAACAATTTTGACTTAACTTAAAGTATATATATATACATGCCGGATGTGCTGGATGGGTATTAACAACGTGAACCGCCCTCTGACGGACGTAACGGACCTACAGACAACCACAAACGCTGAGGTACGCCACGCACCGTGGTGCGTGCGCTGCAGGCAGCATTTTTTGCTTTTGGCAAGCAGGTGGCAGGGCTTGCACTTCAAACTGCGGCTGCGTGGCACTGGTCTGTTGCGGGGGCCTTTATAATTTATTTGGGTACACTGACTGACAGTAGTGCCAGTGAGTGTCCCCAAATAAACTATAAAGGCAGCCGCAACGGGCCAGTGCCGTGCGGCCGCTGCCCTCAAAATAGTGACGCCTGGGGCAGACCGCCCCCACCGCACCCCCTAGCTACGCCGCTGGTGGCAGGGGAACACTGGCTGTGAGCGAGCACCCTCCTGTATCTTTACTGCAGGAATGCAGTGCCATACCTTAGTTGTGCAAAAACAACAGTTGATGGACAGAATGCAGAACAATGTCATACATTCACCCCAGTACAGAGATCTGGGGTTAAATCCATCGTTTTTTTGCTTACCATGCCATTCCAGTTTGAATCCAGCCATATGCAAATCAGTCTTGACCTTGTGCCTCATGGGAACAGTCCAGCCTGAACTGCCAAGCCAGGTCCTCCCTGGACTGAAACCAAGCATCCTAGGACCGGTATCGGGGTTTCACCCCTCTTCAGCCAGGATAGCTTGATTCCAGTGGCATGGAGAGCACGGAACTCACGTATGAGCATACCCGTCCCACTCGGGGTGACAAATGCAAAAACAACAGTTGATGGACAGAATGCAGAACAATGTCATACATTCACCCCAGTACAGAGATCTGGGCCTAAATCCATCGTTTTTTTGCTTACCATGCCATTCCAGTTTGAACCCAGCCATTTGCAAATCAGTCTTGACCCTGTGCCTCATGGGAACAGTCAAGCCCGAACTGCCAAGCCAGGTCCTCCTTGGACTGGAACCAAGCATCCTAGGACCGGTTTCGGGGTTTCACCCCTCTTCAGCCAGGATAGCTTGATTCCAGTGGCATGGAGAGCACGGAACTCACGTCTGAGCATACCCGTCCCACTCGGGGTGACAAATGCAAAAACAACAGTTGATGGACAGAATGCAGAACAATGTCATACATTCACCCCAGTACAGAGATCTGGGCCTAAATCCATCGTTTTATTGCTTACCATGCCATTCCAGTTTGAACCCAGCCATATGCAAATCAGTCTTGACCCTGTGCCTCATGGGAACAGTCCAGCCCGAACTGCCAAGCCAGGTCCTCCCTGGACTGGAACCAAGCATCCTAGGACTGGTTCCGGGGTTTCACCCCTCTTCAGCCAGGATAGCTTGATTCTAGTGGCATGGAGAGCACGGAACTCACGTCTGAGCATACCCGTCCCACTCGGGGTGACAAATGCAAAGACAACAGTTGATGGACAGAATGCAGAACAATGTCATACATTCACCCCAGTACAGAGATCTGGGCCTAAATCCATCGTTTTTTTGCTTACCATGCCATTCCAGTTTGAACCCAGCCATATGCAAATCAGTCTTGACCCTGTGCCTCATGGGAACAGTCCAGCCCGAACTGCCAAGCCAGGTACTCCCTGGACTAGAACCAAGCATCCTAGGACCGGTTTCGGGGTTTCACCCCTCTTCAGCCAGGATAGCTTGATTCCAGTGGCATGGAGAGCACGGAACTCACGTCTGAGCATACCCGTCCCACTCGGGGTGACAAATGCAAAAACAACAGTTGATGGACAGAATGCAGAACAATGTCATACATTCACCCCAGTACAGAGATCTGGGCCTAAATCCATCGTTTTTTTGCTTACCATGCCATTCCAGTTTGAACCCAGCCATATGAAATCAGTCTTGACCCTGTGCCTCATGGGAACAGTCCAGCCCGAACTGCCAAGCCAGGTCCCCCCTGGACTGGAACCAAGCATCCTAGGACCGGTTTCGGGGTTTCAGCCCTCTTCAGCCAGGATAGCTTGATTCCAGTGGCATGGAGAGCACGGAACTCACGTCTGAGCATACCCGTCCCACTCGGGGTGACAAATGCAAAAACAACAGTTGACGGACAGAATGCAGAACAATGTCATACATTCACCCCAGTACAGAGATCTAGGCCTAAATCCATCGTGTTTTTGCTTACCATGCCATTCCAGTTTGAACCCAGCCATATGCAGGTGGCAGAGTGGGCTAAAGAACGGTGATGGATCAAACCCAGATCTGTTGACTGGGTGTGAGTGTTTGATTGGTTCTGATGCTCCGTCCATCACCACCCCCTTTTGTACCGCTTTGTTCGCCATAAGTTGGCAGGGTATGCTCAGACGTGAGTCCCTTGCTCACTTTGCCACTGGATTCAAGCAAGCCTTGCTGAAGACGGCTGAAATGACAGAAACCGGTCCTAGGAAGCTTGTTTCCGGTCCAGGGAAGGCATAGCATGGACGTTCGGGCTGGACTGTTCCCATGAGGCACAGGGTCAGACTGATTTGCATAAGGCCATGTCTGAACTGGGGTGGCAGAGTGGGCTAAAGAACGGTGATGGATCAAACCCAGATCTATTGACTGGGTGTGAGTGTTTGATTGGTTCTGATGCTCCGTCCATCACCACCCCCTTTTGTACCGCTTTGTTCGCCATAAGTTGGCAGGGTATGCTCAGACGTGAGTCCCTTGCTCACTTTGCCACTGGATTCAAGCAAGCCTGGCTGAAGACGGCTGAAATGCCAGAAACCGGTCCTAGGAAGCTTGTTTCCGGTCCAGGGAAGGCATGGCTTGGCAGTTCGGGCTGGACTGTTCCCATGAGGCACAGGGTCAGACTGATTTGCATATGGCCATGTCTGAACTGGGGTGGCAGAGTGGGCTAAAGAACGGTGATGGATCAAACCCAGATCTGTTGACTGGGTGTGAGTGTTTGATTGGTTCTGATGCTCCGTCCATCATCACCCCCTTTTGTACCGCTTTGTTCGCCATAAGTTGACAGGGTATGCTCAGACGTGAGTCCCTGGCTCACTTTGCCACTGGATTCAAGCAAGCCTTGCTGAAGACGGCTGAAATGACAGAAACCGGTCCTAGGAAGCTTGTTTCCGGTCCAGGGAAGGCATGGCTTGGCAGTTCGGGCTGGACTGTTCCCATGAGGCACAGGGTCAGACTGATTTGCATATGGCCATGTCTGAACTGGGGTGGCAGAGTGGGATAAAGAACGGTGATGGATCAAACCCAGATCTGTTGACTGGGTGTGAGTGTTTGATTGGTTCTGATGCTCCGTCCCTCACCACCCCCTTTTGTACTGCTTTGTTCGCCATAAGTTGGCAGGGTATGCTCAGACGTGAGTCCCTTGCTCACTTTGCCACTGGATTCAAGCAAGCCTGGCTGAAGACGGCTGAAATGCCAGAAACCGGTCCTAGGAAGCTTGTTTCCGGTCCAGGGAAGGCATGGCTTGGCAGTTCGGGCTGGACTGTTCCCATGAGGCACAGGGTCAGACTGATTTGCATATGGCCATGTCTGAACTGGGGTGACAGAGTGGGCTAGAGAACGGTGATGGATCAAACCCAGATCTGTTTACTGGGTGTGAGTGTTTGATTGGTTCTGATGCACCGTCCATCACCACCCCCTTTTGTACCGCTTTGTTCGCCATAAGTTGGCAGGGTATGCTCAGACGTGAGTCCCTTGCTCACTTTGCCACTGGATTCAAGCAAGCTTGGCTGAAGACGGTTGAAATGCCAGAAACCGGTCCTAGGAAGCTTGTTTCCAGTCCAGGGAAGGCATGGCTTGGCAGTTCGGGCTGGACTGTTCCCATGAGGCACAGGGTCAGACTGATTTGCATATGGCCATGTCTGAACTGGGGTGGCAGAGTGGGCTAAAGAATGGTGATGGATCAAACCCAGATCTGTTGACTGGGTGTGAGTGTTTGATTGGTTCTGATGCACCCAGAGACGTTTTAATGCATGGGCAAAGTGGGCTCTGGCCCAGGGCCCCAGCCTCTCAGGGGGCCCACTGACAGAGTCAGCTCCGTTCTACAGAGTTTTGCCCTAATGAATTGAATTGAATATTTCTTAAACAGATTGTTTTAAATACTGTTTTCCTTTCATTTATTTTTTATGTACCTGATGTGTGAGTCTAGTACAGCCATTTTGCAGAGAAATTTTGTGTTTATGTTTCATGCAATATACATAAAAAAAGTTTCTTTTAGATCAAAACAAGGCCTAACATATAAGTAATGGGAGGGCGTCACAGAGATTGTTTGAAGTAATATTGGTGAGCTGCTGCTGTGTTACAATATTGAAAACACACATACCTATCCCTGAATATTAGATGTAAACACATTTAGGGCCTTATTTATGAGAAGTGATCCATCGCTGTGTGAAAACAGGGATGCGTCACTTCTTAGTGCGCCCTCCTTGCGACATGATGGATGCGTCATATTTACTGTATGATGCATCATGTCGCAGAGTTACAGATACGTCAGTATTTCTGACGCATCTGTAGGCGCAAAAGTGATGCATTGCTGGGGTGTGTCTGAAAATAGACGCAACTCCAGCAATGTGTCCTTTCACATGGGGCAAGCCCCACGTGAAAGGGAATGCATCAGTCTTACACCTGCCGTGAGGCAGGTGTAAGATATTGACGCAATGGAGTCCTAGAAGGGGTGCACTGAGTTCTCATAGATTTCAATGCACCAGTTCTATGAGGCTTTTTGAGGGGGAACACCCACCCTGCATACAATATACCTGGCGCTGGTATAATGTGGTGCAGCGGTTTACAAAATGATGCATCGGCCTAGATGCGTCACTTTGTAAATAGGGCTCACCATGGCACATTTTTTACGCTGCGAGTGCGTCACAAAACGTGACGCACCAGTGGCATAAAAGTAAAGCAAAGACTCATAAATAAGGCACTTAGAATTTGGACGAGTGTTCCTTTGCACTGTCAGGGACCTAATGAAATGAAATAGTGTATTTAATAAAGCATGCAGCTATTCAGACTAGAGTGTCCTGGCGAGTGACAGCAGGAGGAAAACGTGCATAACAGACCCATCTGTTATTAAAAAGCCAGGTTTTTAAGTTCTCCTGAAAGAGAGTAGGTCTGTGGTTAGTCTCAGAAACTCGGGGAGTCTATTCCACAATTTCGCACCTAGAAAGCCGAGGGATCTGCTTCCACTGTGGGCACGGCATATCTTAGGCATAATGGCCAGGTTGGCATTGGAAGATCTTAGGGGTCTAGATGTTGTGTAGCGATTAACGCGCTTATTTAGGTAGCCGGGCTCCTAAGCCGTGGAAAGCTTTAAAGAAGATGGTCATTGCTTTGAAGTCCATCCGTTCTTTTATGGAGGGCCAGTTTAGAGACTTAAGAATAGGGGTCATACTAGATCTGTGTTTAGGTCTCAGGATGGCTTTGGCTGCCGCATTTTGTACCACTTGTAGGTGCTGTGTAAGGGATTTGGGAAGACCGAGGTACAAGCTGTTGAGATAGTCAAGCTTTGATGTTACCAGGGCTTGCACCACGATCGTTCTGCTCTCAAGCGGTAACAGTGGCAGGATTTTTTTTAGCATCCGGAGTATGCCTAAGCAAGCGCCAGTAAGATTTTGGATTTGAAAGTGCATGGAGAGTGTCTTGTCTATGACAATACCTATGTTTTTTACTTTCTCCTTTTCCGCGGGTGTGGCCACCAAGAGCTCCAGTCAGGCGTTTATGGATTACCAAAGAAAACAATTTCAGTTTTGTCAGGATTATACTTCAGCTGATTTATCTTAAGCCAGTTAAAAACGTTTGTGAGGAAAGACCTAATCATTGCCCCGTTGAAGTCGGTTCCTTTTTCACATGTAAAAATCAGCTGAGTGTCATCAGCATAGGAATCTATTTTGACGCCCTCTTCCTCTACCAGAAATGCAAGGGGGATAGATATATATTAAAAGGGTAGGACTGAGAATGGAGCCCTGAGGGACACCTACATTCATGGCCAGAACCGGGGATGAGAAAGGGGGAAGCCAGATGTCCTGAGATCTATTTGCCAAGAAGGATGACATCCACATTAAGGCGGTCCCTCCGCCCCCCTCGACCGATGTTAGCAAGTCTTTCCAGGAGCCTCTCATGCGGGACCGTATCGAAGGCCGCCGACAGATCGAGTGGTATCAGAACAACCATGCCTCCCTGGTCCAGCTTACCCTTGAGAAATTCAGTCACTTCCAGCAGAGCATACTCTGTACTGTAGTTAGCCCTAAAACCGGACTGAGACTCATGAATGAGCTTCCCAACTTCACTGTGTTTTTGGAGGGCCTTGTTTACATGCTTCTCTGATACTTTGGATAGGGCCGGAAGAAGGGAGATTGGCCTGTAGGTAGCAGGGTCTGTCGGTTTGGCGTTAGCCTTTTATATCAGTGGAAGAATCTTAGCATTCTTCCATAATTTCGGCATGTTGCCTGAGGAGAGGGAATCATTAATGAGCTGGTTTACCATGGGGTTTATGGTGGGAGCTAATAGGTTCAGGATATTTGCTGAATATGGGTGGGTAGGAGAGCCAGACTTAATGCTTTGGAGAAGGGTCAGTGACTCTTCAAGCTGAAACTCAGGGAAAGCTAGTAAAGATGGAGGATCCAAGAGGTGAAATTTGCTAGAAGAACTAAGGTAGAAGGTCAGTTCTTCCTCTGAGATGTTAGTGAAGGCTTGTTGGATCACAGAGATCTTTTTGTGAAAGAATTGAGCTATTTGATTATACCATTCTTCCGTGCATGGCCCTTCCTTTGTGCTGGCTTTCGGGGTGGTAAGGGTAAAGGATTTAACTATGCTAAAGATTTCCTTACTCTTATTTTGGGCATTTTCTATCTTGGTTTGAAAGAAGTTTTTCTTGGCTGCCTTCACGAGAATGTAATGATCTTTTAAGGTGTCTTTATACACCTTCTTGTCCTCAGGTAGATCGGATTTACCCAATTTCCATTCCATTTTTCTACAATTTGTTTTGCTAGGTCTGGGGGAATCGTTTAACCATGTAGCTGGTGGGGCTGACCTCTTTGAGGAGCGGGAAACAACCGGTACCTCTGCACCAATGTTGGTTCAGAGCTATGACTCTATTGATAGGGCGTCCGAGTCGGGGCAGCCAGACAGCTCCGTTGAGGAACAACCGAGAGCATCTGCTAAAATGGGGATGGATATTTTATGGACCTTCCTGTAATTAGGGACCCTCTGCCCTGCGTTAGCCTGAGGGGCTGTGGCAGAGTTAGGAGTGACACATTTTAATATGAGGTCGTCAGACCAGGTAATGGTAAGAGGTAGGCTTACAGATATGTCAAAGTTGTGAAAGATTTGGTCTAGGGTATGGCCCTTCTCATGGGTGGCTGAAGAAATAGATGGAAATATGTTGCAGGCCTGCAGCGTCTCCAACAAGGAAATTGTTTGAGGGTCTTTTCCATTGTCCATATGTATATTGAAATCTCCCAGAAAAGGTAGTTGTTGTATTTTAAGGCCAGGGAGGTGGTGGCTGTATTAAGCGTAGTAATACATTTTCCAATTGCACCTTGAGGTCTTTAAATCAGAAAAACAGCTATACTATGATGGGGACTAAGGTACAGCAGAAGCCTAAGGACTCTGCCCCCTCAATGTTTTCCATCGGGATGGGAGAGCAGTCTAGTTTTTTATTGTAAATTATGGCGACACCGCCCCACTTACCAATCGACCGGTCCCTCCTAAGGATTTTATTACTCTTAGGGATGGCCGAGGTGATAGAAGGGTTGGAGGCTTCAGACAGCCAGGTCTCAGTGAGAAGTAAAAGATCAGGCCATTCGTCTAAAAGTAGGAGACACATGTGTGGTTCATGCTTTTGCATAGAGCGACAATTCAAAAGGGTGGCCTTTAAGTCCTCTGTTTTCTTATTGTTTTTACACTTATTGTTGCGCGGAAAGATCTTGGGTGCGAGTTTCCTGGGCTGGAGGAGAGACCAGTTGCACTTATTGCATCGAAAGTCTACCTCTAGGCTCGGATCAGCCGCTGTACACTGACGTAATGGTAGCCGACTAAGGCTAAGCAGTTTTTCCCTATTGTAATATAGTGGAAGAAACTCACTGGAGGAGAACTGGGTAGCATGGCCGGTGCCAGACGCCTTCGGGATGCTGACTGGCACAGACGGTTCTGCCTTTGGGGCGCCATCGGGTGTGCCCCCTGCACGCATCCGTTTGTATCAGGAATATATAGGCTAATGCCTATGATGCAAACTGGATCGCTAACGCACCTGAGGAAGCAGAAACTGAGTGGGTGGAAGTGAGGAGCCTGATAGTAACCCCAGCCCTCCGCACAATCAGCGTATCAACCACGGCGGACCTGGACTGGAGGAAAAGCGAGATGTAAATCGGAGCAGCTAAGGAAGTGTAGGCAAGCAGAATCAAGTAAAGTGCAACTGCGCGTAGGTAGGAGAAATTGTTGAAAAGCACAGAGTAATTCAGCCACACATATACAATTTTAAAAGTATTAAAAACCTAGTAGCAGGGCAGAAAACACTAAATCCTACTGCTGTCAGCTGCACGCGTCCGTTTACATCGGGAATATATAGGTTAATGCCTATGATGCAAACTGGATCGCTAACGCAGCTGAGGAAGCGGAAACTGCGTGGGAAAGAGGCTCAAATTGGATCATAAATTCAAAGCTGTTCTGAACAGGGGCCCCCAAAATATGTTTGGCCCAGGGCCCCCAGAATCCTTAAGATGTCCCTGGATGCACCGTCCCTCACCACCCCCTTTTGTACCGCTTTGTTCGCCATAAGTTGGCAGGGTATGCTCAGACGTGAGTCCCTTGCTCACTTTGCCACTGGATTCAAGCAAGCCTGGCTGAAGACGGCTGAAATGCCAGAAACCGGTCCAAGGAAGCTTGTTTCTGGTCCAGGGAAGGCATAGCTTGGCAGTTCGGGCTGGACTGTTCCCATGTGGCACAGGGTCAGACTGATTTGCATATGGCCATGTCTGAACTGGGGTGGCAGAGTGGGCTAAAGAACGGTGATGGATCAAACCCAGATCTGTTGACTGGGTGTGAGTGTTTGATTGGTTCTGATGCTCCGTCCATCACCACCCCCTTTTATACCTTAGTTGTGGGGCAGCGGCCAGGGTGGCTGACTCCGGAACATGGAGGCTCACGGTTCGATCGCTGGCGGCATATCAGCCCAGCACCATGCGACTGGGCAATAGCTCGCTTAATCTTCCAGACAACCCCCAGCACCTTGACTCCCTCTGGTACTTGTTCTTGCTTAACAAATACTGGATATTAACATTTACAGTGTCCCCTTTCTGACAGCTATGGATACGGCAGTTTTGTTTGGGGGGGGGGCAGTTTTATATAACGCAAACTCGACCCAAAGGTATGAGAGCGCTTTACATGAGCATCAGTTGTGTTACAGATGGACACATTCATTTTGTAAGGCACAGGGAGATTAAATGATTGGTCCAGAATCACATGATGTTGAGCATCCCTGCCGAGACTCGAACCCAGTTCCCCTCCCAGCTTCGAGATCGAGCACTCAAGCCTTTAGTCCACATCAATGGAGAACAGTTGAGAGACTTTGCATTTTACTACAACCCTGGTGTTAGAATGTCTTACTCCTGGAATGGGCTATGTGACTTGTCCACCGTGTCTTTACTAGTGCAGGCTCCAGTAAGCATTATTCCGTTGTCCTCCCTGCAGGGAGGCCCGTGTTGTTAAGGCCGCCATTGACAACACTTAAATATTGCACTTACTTCTTGCTAAAATCAAATGAAACATACCTGTATTTGATTACTTACCCTGTGTCAAATATGTTTTTCTTTAACATGCCTTAGGGCCTTTCTAGTTCCTGTGTGCTTGTGAGGTGAGGCATCGGGTGACAGCCCTGCCAGCTGTGGTGAGATGGTTCACTTATTCACTTCCCCCGACCAGCATGGGGAAATGTCAAAACATGTGCACGGGAGGCTGGAGTGACAGCCGCAGAAACGAAGAGTGCACGACAGGGAGTGAAACTGGGGTGACACATCAATGTCAGACTTTAACCTCACGTCTGCGTGATGACGTCAGCTTCGGGAATGGGGTGCACGGCTGTGCTCGGCGGTGCGCAGCGCTTGCACTTCAAACGGCGGCCGCGCGGCACTGGCCCGTTGCGGCGGCCTTTATAATTTATTTGGGTACACTGACTGACAGTCGTGTCAGTGAGTCTGGCCAAATAAATTACAAAGGCCGCCTCAACGGGCCAGTGCTGCGCGGCCGCCGCCCTCGAAATAGTGATGCCTGGGGCAGACCGCCCCCCCCCCCCCCAGCTACGCCACTGGTATGTAATGATACTATAATGTAAGTATGTAATGTTAGAATGTAGGGCTGTCATGAGGGGAATCTTGGGGAGTTTGTACACGGTGCTGGAGAAGACGGATGCCTTGGTGTCTGGTCCTGTTGGTGGCTGTTTAAGCTGTCTTCTTTTCCTGCAATAAATCTACTTATCGGATCCACTGCTGTCTTCCTGTTCACTACATAAATTTAGGGACAAGCTGGAGAAGGTGAAAAGAAGGCAGCACTCCCCAAGATTTTGCGCTTGCTTGCGTTGTGCTGAATGCCCGTTTTCTTGGTGAATCTTATGTGATCCTACCTCTGGTAAGATTTATATTTTTTGATTTTGGGCTTCTTCTGCCTCTTCACTACACTCTGGTTGCTGTACCACACGTATGCAAGTAGTGTTAGTATGCGTTTATACTAATTCTGTAGTTATGCATTAAACAAAGCATAATGGTCCCATGGAGCGCCACCTCCCAGGCGCAGGTCATACAATGTCCCGGGGTGTGCAAGCGCGGGATATTTATGTTTGCTATTACAGGGTGGGAGCATTGCTTGCACCCTGTGATAGTAAATTCTTGTTTGCCTCGTTGCAGCGAGAGGAGGAAAACCTCGTATCGTTTCAATAAAGCGGAACCGGATGGTAAAAATGGTGGGTAATGTTCCGGGGCCAATCCTATTATTATATTGCGGGATCTCTGCAGCACTGGGGATCTTAATCTCACATGTAAATTAGGCGCGGGAGGGCACAGAGACGTTTCGCAGATTAGGGAATCGACACCTCCCCGGGTATTGTTTACGAATTGTTTAGGGGGCTTCGAGGCCAACTCAAGACCGGGGATCGGCAACCTCCGGGGCTTTATTTAAATATGCAGGGTGGGCCTCGCCAGTCCTTGAAGCCTCGGTGGCCCTAGGCGGTGCCTTATTGGTTCTGAAATCACACAGGCAGTACTTATGGTGTTATAAAGTGATACACTCATAGAACTCTTGCCGTTGTACAATTACCCTGGCTTCATTTCTGTAATAGTCTGTTGGTTTATATTTGGTAGGTGCACCGCAAAATTAAACAAAATTTCCATTATAACCTACTATCAACCCCTGATTTTCACAATAAACTACAGACATGTGTTGTCAGAATAAGAAGACCCAGACAGTCAGTTATTTATTGGTAAAAAAAATAACTTTTATTAACACAACACAAATAAATGGAAATGTAACAACAATAAAACATCAAAGAAGTGGGTGGGACTCCTCCGGAAGCAGCGTACAAAACCTGCAAGACAAAAAAGAAACAGAAGTATGTGTGCCATGTCTAAGAGAAAAAGAAAGGCAGTGAGAATGAACAGAGGAAAGTGAGAATGGGACAGAGAGTGAGTGGGTGGAAGGGAGAAGGGGAGGGAGAGTGAAAAGAACAGAGGGAGGAGGAGACAGAGTGCCGGCCTACTGCACCCAGCCCTCACTGTTCACCTCCCGTCACCCGTGTGTCTGGGACGCTGGGGTCCGCGAGAAAGAGTGCGGTCCATCAAGTCCTTAAAATGAAACAGAGTTATGAATGAGGCCAGAGATTACATTATTATCTATGGCAACATCGCTTGCCTGCACCTGTGCACCCAGGCTGCTACACCCCAGCCCCTTTCTCCACTCTGTGCTCAATTGCAGCTCCTGCGCGCCGAGGCTTCACTGATCACCTGCCACCACCGGTATGTCCAACGACATGCCGGTGCGGGCTCCAAGTCCGGGTTGCCTCTCAGGGTGGCACAGCAGGTCTCACATTGGGGACGATGTCTTGATACATCTATACATGCAGTCACACTCCGCCGCTCATCCATAGAGTTACTCACACACCTAGTCAGTAATGCAAAGAATCAATCACATATCCATTTACTCATGTATACAGTTAGACACACCAAGTCCGTTATTTATAGACACACCATATCACTTATTTATAGAGATACTAACACATATTTACTGTCTTATACAATTACTGATACAAGCAGACACTCATTTATACACCAACTCTTCAAATAACTTACTCTCATGTATAGTCATTTATATACTCCAACACTCACATATAGTGCCTTAAAACATATATAGTTAGTCACACATATACCACTGAGACATTCATTCACTCACCAACACCCATACACACAGTAACTCATCCATACAGCCCTTCCCAGATGCGCTTTTGAATCCATACAACCAGTGAATCACCCACTCAGCCATCTATGGACATGTCCCCTTGAATCCTGAGGGTCCCTGGGGTCCAACTAGCCCATGAGCTACCTCCAGTAAGCGCCACAGAGCTGCGTTACAGAGAGAAGTAAAAAGGGGCATGGCCTGGACCAACTCTCTGCAACGCAGGCCTGTGGCGCTTACTGGAGATGCCTGGTGGGCTAGTTGGCCTCCAGGGGCCCTCAGGATTGAAGGGGAATTAATTCCCCAACTTAAAACGCGTCACAGGGTGTGTTTGCACACATGTCACCTCAGGCCCTGCCCCCTCCATTCACCACTGTGTAAACGTGCCCCGTGGAATGTTTTAAGTTGGGGGATAAACTACCCTTCAATCCTGAGGGTCCCTGGGGTCCAACTAGCCTATCAGGTACCTCCAGTTAGCGCCTTAGGGCTGCGATGCAGAGAGGTGGTCTGAGGCCTCGTCCCTTTCACACCTTCAATTACCCAGGCAGTACCTATACACTCCAGCAATCACCCTGTCACTCCCCATGCACTCCTCCAATCAGGATTAGTACATGGTGCTGGGTGGCTGACTGGAGGAATTCATGGGGAGTGACAGGGTGTTTGCTGGAGTGTATGGGTCCTAGCTGAGTAATTGAAGGTGAGAAAGACAAGTGTGTAGGTGGTTAGAGGACTGCATGCGTATTGGAGAGGGGTTTGTAGCAGTACATGTGTTAAGGCCTGGGTCACTGCGAGAGTACTTGGGTATTGAAAGACTGATTAGAGTAGGGGGGTATTTGGAAACACCTGACGCTGCGGACATCTCCAGACATCTCCTGCTGCATCCTTCCTGGGGCGGTCACGCTGTTGGTCTCCCCCGCCGCCACTACTACCGCTGGCCGCTGTGGGGGGAGACTACAGCTCCCAGAGTTCCCGGTGCCACTTCCTGGTTCCACTGAGCAGCGCGCCCGGAGGCGCTTAAATTGCAGAGGCTCCCTCGGTGGAGCGGGGGTATTTGGAAACATTCACCTGACGCTGCGGACATCTCCAGACATCTCCTGCTGCATCCTTCCTGGGGCAGTCACGCTGTTGGTCTCCCCCGCCGCCACTACTACCGCTGGCCGCTGTGGGGGGAGACTACAGCTCCCAGAGTTCCCGGTGCCACTTCCTGGTTCCACTGAGCAGCGCGCCCGGAGGCGCTTAAATTGCAGAGGCTCCCTCGGTGGAGCGGGTGTATTTGGAAACACTCACCTGACGCTGCGGACATCTCCAGACATCTCCTGCTGCATCCTTCCTGGGGCGGTCACGCTGTTGGTCTCCCCCGCCGCCACTACTACCGCTGGCCGCTGTGGGGGGAGACTACAGCTCCCAGAGTTCCCGTGCCACTTCCTGGTTCCACTGAGCAGCGCGCCCGGAGGCGCTTAAATTGCAGAGGCTCCCTCGGTGGAGCGGGGGTATTTGGAAACATTCACCTGACGCTGCGGACATCTCCAGACATCTCCTGCTGCATCCTTCCTGGGGTGGTCACGCTGTTGGTCTCCCCCGCCGCCACTACTACCGCTGGCCGCTGTGGGGGGAGACTACAGCTCCCAGAGTTCCCGGTGCCACTTCCTGGTTCCACTGAGCAGTGCGCCCGGAGGCGCTTAAATTGCAGAGGCTCCCTCCGCGTCGCGGGACGCGCGCGGGCGGCGCCGGGCGAAGCACGGGCCAAGGGCGGGCCCGTTTGAGCCCGTTAGAGACCGAGTAAGGCCGGGACGGGCCCTCTCCCGTTGAACTACATCGAAAGGTCTGTTATTTCCCGATTATTATTTTGGTTTTCCGACTTAAAGGGCCAACCTCCCTATGTACTGAACCTGTATTACATTAACTAGTGTTCAGAGTGTTTGGTGGACAGTTGCGGGTGTTTGTAAGGAGTTATATAATCTGCCATTGAAGAATGACCACTGCTCCTGTAACTGGTCGAAAGTCCCTTGTCGGCACACTAGACCAATTTTTGGTAAGAGTCTCATCTATTCTGGACAAGGAGATTGATGTTACCGAGAAACGATTGTCGTTGGGTCCTCTCACCAACAAACGCTCCTCGTTGGGTTATTTGTCACAAATACGTTCCCCTGTTCGTAATGTGGAACAGGCAACCGACATTAATGATGCTAGCCTTGTGCTGGATGTTTCTGGAAATACTTCCCTTTGCCATGTTATACCAACGCATTGCACCCCAGAATCTGACGGAGCCAACCTTAATACCAGACCTAAAAAGGGCCCTCCAAACTTAACCCACACCAGCGGTGTTTCTGAGAGTGTAAAGACCCGGTCTGCTACGAACTTAAAGCTTAAAACACCCGTATCGAACAATAATGAATGCCTGAAATCCCTGAAATCCAAGAGAAAGCGTAGAGAACCGCCAAACGTCGGACATACAGCAAAATCCAGAAGAATCACCCCCGGGGTCATACCTGAGAACATCCCTGCTCCCGAAGAAGTAACTTTAGCTGGCGTGAAGGAGAGCTCCCTAATGCCGTCTTCTTCGGCCCCACCTAAGGACTTGCAAAATCTGGAAGAAGACTTATGGGGGAAATTGGAGACAATCTTTTATAAAACTTGCCAGCCAATCTATGAAAGGCTGGATAGTATTGAAAATAGATTGACTTGTTTGGAGTTGATGTATTCATCTACGCAGTCTCGGCAAAAATATGTCACCAATTGCCAGGGGTGCGAGAAATCATCTGCGAAGCCTCCCAATAAAAATGCCCCAACCGTTGATACGGTACTCATTTCCAACCCAACTACTGCTAAAACCAACCCGCCAGTGTTGGGTAAGGTAACCCGGAATATAACCCATACACCAATTGTAGGTAATCTAGCGAGTGGGGGGAATACACTAGTGACAGCCAATAACAGCCAAGCGATAAACGAACCAGAAAGGGAAATACCTAGCCTCTTAGAAACAAGGAAATTACCAAGCATACACCTCCCTCCCGAGTCAAGTCCCTATGTGATAATACTGGCAGGAGTCAAGCCCCTGGGTCTAGACATTAGGGAGGACTACAGGGAACTGAAAAACAAGTGCGTGTATTGGCTAAATTCCAACCGCCCTTTACCACAGAATGTATCAACAGAAATCCTCTTTGTGCGCCGAGTCAACTGGGTGGGCCCAAAAAAGAAAAATATAGAAGGAGATTGTATAATAATCAACTTTAGAGATTTAAGGGCAGTAGAGCACATTTGCCGTTGGCCAAATCCCAACTCTTGTACTCCTATTCTCTCTCTGCCCTTGTCCTTCTTCTATGGCAATCGCCTACAGCCCAACATAGAGGCCTTCGGGCATAGAGGTATTGATATGTGGCCCAGAAACGACAGATGCCCCAATGCGCAGTCTGAGGAAATTAGGTCTTCCGGTTTGGAAGACTGCGATTGACGACCAAACTCCCTCTGTATGAGGAAACACCCAAGTAATGTGGTTATAACCCTTGCAGAAAAACAGGTAGTTTTTACCGCTTAAATCGAGGATGATTATGTTGGTAACAAAACCACTAACAATACAAAATTGGATCAGCGCCAGCTGGGGGGAAATCACTGGCCATTAATTGGGACCGGGTTAATATCCCCACTGAGTTCTGCTACAGTATCAGTTGGTACAACCGGCAAAACTGAGTTTGGTACCACAACTAGTGTGAGTACTTATAGTACCAATAATCTGACCCCTTTAGCTAGGGAAAATCCAAGCCCATTACAATGGAACCCAAGACCTTACAAGGGAGGATTATTAGAAAGAGACCAACTGCCAATAATGTCTTGGAATATAGCAGGCTTAGGCCAAAAAACAGCAGACCCTGATTGGCTGGTTTTTATATCTAAATTTGATATATGTCTCTTCCAAGAGACTTGGTTGACAGATCCCCTGTTATGCAGAGGATTTCTTAACTACTATATCCCAGCCCTAAAAAATGCAAGAGGTCGCCCATCTGGCGGGTTAACTATATGGCTAAAACAAGATTTAGGATGCCGAGTCACTCAAAGACCCAACATTAGCGACGATATTTTATCTGTAAAGATTGTTTCAAAGGATGGGATAAACCTTGAAATTTTTAACGTCTACGCTCGAGGTTTGCCGGGGGGGAAAAAGTCCCCAGTAGTACAATTACTGGAAGAAACAATCGACTCTCTGCCCTCGAATTACTTACCCATAATAGCAGGCGACTTTAATGCCTGATTTGAGCCCTTGGACCATGACATATCACAGCTTGCCGCTGAAGAAGACGCAAGCTGGGGAATTCCACCCCTTGTGATTGCACCAGTAAAAAGGTGGACAGGGGCAGCAATCCAGTTAAGTGGACTATGTTTAGGGAACCAACTGAGAGCAGCCAATGGCAGGAGCCTGTCTGACAAATGTGGTTTAAATACTTTCGACAATGGTCGTAGGGCAAGTAGAATCGATTACTTATTGATTCACATTAAACTCTGGCCCTATTTTATAGATATGGAGGTAGTCAACCGACCAGAGAGTGACCATCACCCACTAGTCTCTACATTCAACTCGTCCTTACTTGGCCTTACATTAAAGCCACAAGATATACACGAGTCAGAGCACCATCTGTCAAACGATATGCGCCACCTAAAATGGGATCGGATTGTCGATGACTCGAGGGCTCTACTAGCAATTAAAGGAGAAGTTATCTCTGCACTAGAAGAATCGGGCTCATTGGTAGAGGGACAAGACCCTCATCAAAAAATAGTGGGAATACACGCAAGGCTTTTTGCGGGCCTGCGAAAATATTTCCTCAAACCCGCCCCTAACAGAAACCTTAAGACTCAAAAAAAAGAGGGTTGGTACAATAATAAGTGCAGGAAAGCCCGGGACGAACTAGGTAGAGCACTCAAACTGAAAGACCCAATACTCGTAAGATCTGCCAGGTCATACTATGGGAAGAGTCTCAAAGAGGCAAAGGTAACCTGGGAAAATGAAATATGGAAGGATCTTCTTGAAGCCTCAAGGAACAAGAATAGTAAAGTCTTCTGGGACACATACAAATGGGACAGGGGGGGCACAGCAGAGTGTCCCCAAAATAATGTAGCAAAGAACGCTTGGATAGATTATTTCAAGCCTCAGTATGCCGCGCCCCCTCAAAATTCTCTTATTGAGACTTTTCCCAATGTACCTTACAAAAAGGCTATATTTTCATTAAAGGATGTGGATAGAGCCCTAGATGGAGTGGTTAGGGGAAAGGCCCCTGGAAGGGATGGAATCCCTGCAGATATGTTTATCGACGACAGAAGTCTCTGGTCTAGTTATATCATGCGACTAGCCAACGCAATTGCCCAGGGAGCGGATATCCCGTCCTCGTGGAAGGGTGCTGAAATCGTCCCTGTATTAAAAAAGGGGACAAATCAACCCCAAGCAACTATAGACCAATCAGCTTAATTGACTCGGTCCAAAAGAGCATGTTTCTCCACATAATACAATCTTGGATGGATGATCATAACATCTTAAGCCCAATGCAGGGCAGGGTTCCGCTCCCGGATATGTACAATTGACCAAGTCTTCCGATTTGTCAACCTATATTGGAAGACGGTGGTCTTGGGGAACGGTGCCCTTTATGCGGTCTTTGTGGACCTAAAAGCAGCATTTGATTTGGTCCCTAGAAGCAAGCTTTGGTAGGTCCTGATGGAACTAGGAATTGCACCTGAACTTCTCACTGTGATCATCCGCTTGCATGAGGGAAATGTTGCCAGAGTGCGGTGGGGGGGTGCGGGAGAGGTGACCGAGGACTTCCCGGTTGGCAGAGGAGTGAGGCAGGGGTGCGTCCTGGCGCCGACCCTGTTCTCGCTTTTTGTCAACGGGGTGGCCGGTCGGCTCTCGCAGACCCCCACCGATGCACCGGCTCTGGCAGGAGTGCGCATCCCTATCCTCATGTTTGCGGATGACACGCTGATTATTTCTAAGACCCCTAGCGGCCTGCAAAAGGCTGTCGGGTGTTTTGAAGAATTCTGCACAGAAAGGGGTCTGGAAGTAAACACGGGGAAGACGAAGTTCATGTCATTCAATGGGTTAAAATCCTTTAAAGGGAAAATATACATGAACAAGTCACCCCTGGAGGAAGTTACCTCATTCATATATCTGGGGATATCACTACAAAAAGATATGCGATGGGGAAATCAACTAGACCGCGCTGTGCTACAACATAAGCAAAAAACGGGGGCCTTGTTGACTAGATTTAAAACCTCACTCACAAAGCCAATCTCCCCAGCCTTAGAATTCTACGGAACCAAGGTCCTGGGCTCGTGCCTCTACGGGGCCGAGCTCTGGGGCTTTAATAATTTGAATAGTTTGAAGGCTCTAGAAAACGCATTTCTGCGCAAAGTCAAAACCTTCCCCTCAGTACACCATTGCGACCCTTATTATTGGATTTGGGCAAAAAACCTTTGGAATATCTGGTGAAGCTACGCCCAATATTATATTGGCGTCGTCTCTGGTGTACTGATGAACTAATTCATTATAGGAGTGGCTTTGCAGATATTATAGAATCTGACAGGTCCCAAAAAATATCATTGCTGTTTGGGATAAAATCTCTTTTGGGCAGTATAGGCCTGACTGAACTTTGGAAAAACCCTGCAAACACTGTTTTCCCTTCTAAAGAAAACCTGAAAAAGATGTATTGGGAATGGGTTTACAAGTTGGAAACCACCCAAGGCCTTTCTACACATCTAACATCCTGCTTCCTTGATCTAAAAGCTCATCCCCAGTTAGAGAAGTACTGGGATACTATTGAAAAAACCTCTGACCGCAAGTTATATTTTCAGTTGCGGGTGGGAACACTACCCGTCGCAGAATTCACTTCCAGATGGGGGAGGCAAGGCACTAACAATGATAAATGTTACAGATGTGTTGAAGTATGTGAGAACATCGGACACGTATTATTCTTTTGTCCAATGTACGTGGTACCCCGGAACTACAACCTATTTGTAAGCTTTTGGGCATCAGAAGATATGCTATTGCCCTTCGCATGCTGTGCACAGATCCTGCTCCCCCAATATGTATAGCAGTGGCTAAGTTTCTGGGGTGGGCTTGGAGTATAAGAACAAAAGCTCTGAGGTAAATCGCCAATTTCCCCCCCGTGGAATAGCATTGTAAATATTTCTTGCAGTAACTACCTCACGTATACAGCTAACGTACTGGGCCAATAAAGTTATGTCTAGCAGCCGCCTGCATATTATAAGTTGATATGGGTTGGCCTCATTTTCACGTCTTGCTTTTTATTTACCTTTTTTTTAAAAAAAAGTAATCAAGCTTGACGGCTATTTACATATTTAACTGCAATTTTAACATTTTAGATAATTTATATGTATTTATATGTAATGTTTGTAAATGTGCTTTTATGACTTAATTGCCGAATAAAGCTAATTGAATTGATTAGAGTACTGGAAGGAGAGTGCCTGGGTGAATTTATATGTGTTTGGGTTTTAGCGCAGTATTTGGATTAGTACATGGTGCTGGATGCTTAACTGGAGGAGTGCAAGGGGAGTGACATGGTGTTTGCTGGAGTGTATGGATACTGATTGGGGAATTGAAGGTGTGAAAGACAAGTGTGTAGGTGGTTAGAGGACTGCATGCGTAGTGGACAGGGGTTTGTAGCAGTCCATGCGTTAAGGCCTGGGTCACTGCATGACTACTTGGGTACTGACTGAATGATTAGAGAACTGCAAGGAGAGTGCCTGGGTGAATTTATAAGTGTTTGGGTTTTGGCGTAGTGTTTGGATTAGTATATATGCTGGATGGCTGACTGGTGGAGTGCAAGGGGAGTGACAGGGTGTTTGCTGGAGTGTATGGATACTGCCTGGGAATTGAAGGTGTGAAAGACAAGTGTGTAGGTGGTTAGAGGACTACATGCATAGTGAATAGGGGTTTGAAGCAATCTATGTGCTAAGGCCTGGGTCATTGAATGAGTACTTGGGTACTGACTGAATGATTAGAGTATTGCAAGTAGAGTGCCTGGGTGAATTTATAAGTGTTTGGGTTTTGGCATAGTGTTTGGATTAGTATATGGTGCTGGATGGCTGACTGGAGGAGTGCATGGGGAGTGACAGGGTGATTGCTGGAGTGTATAGGTACTGCCTGGGTATTTGAAGGTGTGAAAGACAAGTGTGTAGGTGGTTAGAGGACTGCATGCATAGTGGACAGGGGTTTGCAGCAGTGCATGTGTTAAGGCCTGGGTCATTGCGTGAGTACTTGGGTAGTGAGTGAATGGTTAGAGTACTGCAAGGAGAGTGCCTGGGTGAATTTATATGTGTTTGGGTTTTGGCGCAGTGTTTGGATTAGTACATGGTGCTGGGTGGCTGACTGGAGGAATGCATGGGGAGTGACAGGGTGTTTGCTGGAGTACATGGGTACTACCTGAGTAATTGAAGGTGTGAAAGACAAGTGTGTAGGTGGTTAGAGGACTGCTTGCATAGTGGACAGGAGTTTGCAGCAGTGCATGGGTTAAGTCCTGGGTCATTGCGTGAGTACTTGGGTAGTGACTGAATGATTAGAGTACTGCATGGAGAGTGCCTGGGTGAATTTATAAGTGGTTGGGTTTTGGTTTTGGGGCCGTGATGGATTAGCACATGGTGCTGAATGGGTCACTGGAGGAGTGCAAGGGGAGTGACAGGGTGTGTGCTGGAGTGTATAGATACTGACTGGGAAATTGAAGGTGTGAAATACAAGGGTGTAGGTGGTTAGAGAACTGCATGCATAGTGGACTGGGGTTAGTAGCATTGCATGTGTTACGGCCTGGGTCATTGCACGAGTACCTGGGTACTGACTGAATGATTAGAGTACTGCAAGGAGAGTGCCTGGGGGAAGTGGTTGGGTTTTGGCACAGTAAATGGATTAGTACATGGTGCTGAATGGGTCACTGGAGGAGTGCAAGGGGATTAACGGGTTTTTGCTGGAGTGTATAGATACTGACTGGGAAATTGAAGGTGTGAAAGACAAGGGTGTAGGTGGTTAGAGGACTGCAAGCATAGTGGATAGGGGTTTGAAGCAGTCTATGTGCTAAGGCCTGGGTCATTGCGTGAGTACTTGGGTACAGACTGAATGATTAGAGTACTGCAAGGAGAGTGCATGGGTGAATGTATAAGTTATTGGGTTTTGGCACAGTGTTTGGATTAGTACATGGTGCTGGATGGCTGACTGGAGGAGTGCATGGGGAGTGACAGGGCGTTTTCCGGAGTCTATAGGTACCGCCTTGGTAATTGAAGGTGTGAAAGACAAGTGTGTAGGTGGTTTGAGGACTGCATGCATAGTGGACAGGGGTTTGCAACAGTGCATGTGTTAAGGCCTGGGTCATTGCGTGAGTACTTGGGTAGTGACTGAAAGATTAGAGTACTGCATGGAGAGTGCCTGGGTGAATTTATAAGTGGTTGGGTTTTGGCGCAGTGAATGGATTAGTACATGGTGCTGAATGGGTCACTGGAGGAGTGCAAGGGGAGTGACAGGGTGTGTGCTGGAGTGTATGGATACTGCCTGGGGAATTGAAGGTGTGAAAGAGAAGTGTGTAGTTGGTTAGAGGAATGCATGCATTTTGGAGAGGGGTTTGTAGCAGTGTATGTGTTAAGGCCTGGGTCACTGCATGAGTACTTGGGTAGTGACTGAATGATTAGAGTACTGCATGGAGAGTGCCTGGGTGACTTTATAAGTGGTTGGGTTTTGGGGCCGTGAATGGATTAGTACATGGTGCTGAATGGGTCACTGGAGGAGTGCAAGGAGAGTGACAGGGTGTGTGCTGGAGTATATGGATACTGCCTGGGGAATTGAAGGTGTGAAAGACAAGTGTGTAGGTGGTAAGAGGACTGCATGCGTAGTGGACTGGGGTTTGTAGCAGTGCATGTGTTAAGGCCTGGGTCATTGCATGAGTACCTGGGTACTGACTGAATGATTAGAGTACTGCAAGGAGAGTGCCTGGGGGAATTTATAAGTGGTTGGGTTTTGGCACATTAAATGGATTAGTACATGGTGCTGAAAGGGTCACTGGAGGAGTGCAAGGTGAGTGATGGGGTGTTTGCTGGAGTGTATAGATACTGACTGGGAAATTGAAGGTGTGAAAGACAAGGGTGTAGGTGGTTAGAGCACTGCAAGCATAGTGGCTAGGGGTTTGAAGCAGTCTATGTGCTAAGGCCTGGGTCATTGCGTGAGTACTTGGGTACAGACTGAATGATTAGAGTACTGCAAGGAGAGTGCATGGGAGAATGTATAAGTTATTGGGTTTTGGCACAGTGTTTGGATTAGTACATGGTGCTGGATGGCTGACTGGAGGAGTGCATGGGGAGTGACAGGGCGTTTGCCGGAGTGTATAGGTACCGCATTGGTAATTGAAGGTGTTAAAGACAAGTGTGTAGGTGGTTTGAGGACTACATGCATAGTGGACAGGGGTTTGCAGCAGTGCATGTGTTAAGGCCTGGGTCATTGCGTGAGTACTTGGGTAGTGACTGAATGATTAGAGTACTGCATGGAGAGTGCCTGGGTGAATTTATAAGTAGTTGGGTTTTGGCGCCGTGAATGTATTAGTACATGGTGCTGAATGGGTCACTGGAGGAGTGCAAGGGGAGTGACAGGGTGTGTCCTGGAAGTGTATTGATACTGACTGGGGAATTGAAGGTGTGAAAGACAAGTGTGTAGGTGGTTAGAGGACTGCATGCATAGTGGATAGGGGTTTGAAGCAGTCCATGTGCTAAGGCCTGGGTCACTGGATGAGTACTTGGGTACTGACTGAATGATTAGAGTACTGCAAGGAGAGTGCCTGGGTGAAGTTATAAGTGGTTGGGTTTTCGCGCAGTGAATGGCTTAGTACATGGTGCTGAATGGGTCACTAGAGGAGTGCAAGGGGAGTGACAGGGTGTTTGCTGGAAGTGTATGGATACTGACTGGGGAATTGAAGGTGTGAAAGACAAGTCAGTAGGTGGTTAGAGGACTGCATGCATAGTGGATAGGCGTTTGAAGCAGTCCATGTGCTAAGGCCTGGCTCAGTGCATGAGCACTTGGGTACTGACTGAATGATTAGATTACTGCAAGGTGAATTTACAAGTGTTTGGGTTTTGGTGCAGTTTTTACAATTTTTTCGGATGGGTACTGGTGGTAACTGGCTCTGACTAATCAGTCCTAGAGCCAGCGCTATGCTAAAAGACACTTAGAATACAGTTAAAACACCTACATACACTAGGAAACACTATGCTTTGGGGTACCCCTGTGATTACCATGGCCTCCTCTGTAAGACCCTAGTACATAATAGGGCAGGGGGATTAAAACTACCTCTTAAAACGTGCCACAGGGTGCGTTTGCATAGGCTAGTTGGCCCCCAGGTACCCTCAGTATTCAAGTGGAATTAATTCCCCAACTTATAACTCAACAGGGGGTGCGTTTGCACAGTGGTGAAGGAAGGGGGCGGGGCCTGAGGTGACATGTGGGCAAGCACACCTTGTGGCTCGTTTTAAGTTGGGGAATTAATCCACATTTTTATCTGCCCCCGAGACCTGGCCCACCCGGGAGCTTAATTAAACAAAGCGCGGGATTCCACGCTTCGGTTTTTTTTTTACATTTTCAGCTGAAATTCGCGCCAATTTAAAAAAATACATTTGTTTTTTTCGGGGCCTTGGGGGTCCTTGGGGGACCCCCTGAGCAGGCCTAGGGGGTCAGGGTGTTTCTACCCTGCTCCCTTTTTGTGTTTTGCGCTGTTTTTTTCAGTTTTCTTGTGCCTCGGTTCTACCGAGGCACAAGATGGCTTTCAGCACTTCCTGGTTTGGAGTGTTGACAGCCAATTAGCATAAAGCTCGTGCTCGGGAGGATCCGCGGCCCTAGATATATATGTGTTTTTACTTTTGAATTTCTCAGCAACTACTGAACGGATTTACACCATTAAAAAAAAAGGGTTCTTTCTAAACCAAGAACTACCTTTTGCCAAATTTGGTGTCATTCCGTTCAGCAGTTCGGGCTGTAGCCCCGGCTAAAGTTTCCGATGGGAAATTGCATGGGGAAAACACATTTTGGGACCCCCCTTTTTTCTCGGCCCTCACTTACCGAATCACCCCAAAACTTTTAAGATAGGAGCGGACCAGAGCGTCCCACGAGTTTTGAAAATTTCGCGAAGATTCGTCAACCGGCGCCAAAGTTATTGGGAATAGAATGTTACAAATTTCCTATCGAAAATAGGTCCTAACTATAACTATCTACTGGCGACCGCCAGTAGATAAAAAAAATAAAAAAAATAAAATATATATATATAAATTCTTGGGGTGGGCCTGGGTTATACGTTCACGCACCCTAAAAATGTTAGAAGAAGGATAAAGAACATCTGACACCAAGGACATTGTTCTATTTTTAGCATAAATTTGTTTTTAATCGATGTTATCAATTCATCGGAACTATTCGCCAGCATCATGGTTTAATGTATTTTTAAGATTGTATATTGTTTTAATATAGTATTTATATTTATTGTTAGGATGTAAATATGCTTTTATGACAATGCTGTCGAATAAAGCTTTGAATTTGATTTGATTTGATATATATATATATATATATATTCACTGAAAAAACCATAGGTTTCAGGGGCGTTATAGTTAGCTGGACATTTCCCTCATACTAAACCCTTGAAATTCCCCCGTTACAGTTAGTTCAGCTAACTATAACTCGCGCCCCCGCAATGCACTGCTGATGACGTCACATATTATATCACTGATGACATCACTGATGACATCTGAAATGACATCACTGATGACGTCATCCAGTGAGTGTGTGTTTCCCTAAATTTTAAATATGTTTAATATATATATAGGGAAGAACCTATGGAAGAATGAGTGGGTGTATAAGTGTGTGAATGGATGATTTAGTAGGTGCGTGACTGACTCTATAAGTGAGTCATTAAACGTATCTTACTGCAGACTAGTGACTAAACTGTGTGAATGTCTGTATCTGTCTGTCTGTTGGTGTATAAGCAGCTGTATGGTTTTGTGAATAGCTATATGAGTGTCTCTATGGGTTATTGATTGGTTGTCTGAGTATCTGTTTGGGTGCCTGAGTGTTTGTGTGGGTGGGGTGTGTGTGACTCTGTGCATACGTGTGAGTGGGTGATTCTATGGGTGCATGGTTTTAATAGTGCATCTGTGATGGACTGCATGGTTGGGTGAGTGTATGTATGGGTGTGTTAGTGATTGAATGTATATCTCAGTGGTACATGTGTGAGTAACTACATATGTGAAAGGCAGTATATATGTGTGTAAGAGTATATAAGTGGGTATATGTGAGAGTGTGTGAGAGTGGCTGTATGGATGAGTGTGTGCTTGTATCAGTGATTGTATAAGAGCGTAAGAATGTGGTACTATTTTTATGAGTAAGTGAACTTGTGTGTTTATAACTGCATTGGTGAGTAAATGGGAGTGTGATTAATTATGTGCATGACTGACTAAGTGTGAGAGTACCTCTATGGATGATTGGTGGGGTGTGAGTGTCTATGTAGGTGTATAAATGCATATGATAGACCTGTACTGTGTGACTGTAAGTATGAGTGACTGTACAGGTGAGTGAGTGGATGTGTGTGTAGATCTAAGAGTCAATGAGTGGGTATGTAGTTATTGGTATTGGAGTATCTATGGTTTTGAGAATGGACGTCTGAAATTTTGATTGAGTATATCAAAGGGTGTGAGAAAGTGCACTAATTTATCACATGGATGACGTCATCAGTGATGTCATCAGTGATGTAATTTCAGATGTCATCAGTGATGTCATCAGTGATGTCACTGACCATGTCATGAGTGATGTAATATGTGACGTCATCAGCAGTGCATTGCGGGGGCGCGAGTTATAGTTAGCTGAACTAACTATAACGGGGGAATTTCAAGGGTTTTGTATGAGAGAAATGTCCAGCTGACTATAACGCCCCTGAAACCTATGGTTTTTTCAGTGAATTTCAAAGGTTTTTTAATGCCTATTCCAAACTATAATGCCCCTGAAACCTATGGATTTTTCTGTGAATTTCAAAGGTTTTTTAAATGCTAATTCCTAACTACATCAGGCCTGAAACCTATGGTTTTTTCAGTGAATTTCAAAGGTTTTGTAAATGACAATTTTGAATGTATTAATTATTATACTGATTTTTTTGATACTGATTTACTACATTTTTTAAACTATTTATTTTTAGATATATTTTTTTTAATTACATTATAATTACATTATACATTACAATACAAAATATACTTTCTCAGAATGAATTACTTTAGTTTAAATACTTGGCAAATAGGCAACAGACTTTTAAGTACAGTAGTTACAGTTGTTGCAATCGGCAACACAATTTCAAATACAAAGCAACATTGAGCTCAATGTGAATTTCTACTTAAATGTAATTAGTTACTTTATGGATTACTTTTCTCAGTTTAAAAAGCTTTATTGAAATATTGGTCAACAGGTAAGACATCAGCATAAACAAGAAATATATTCAAACAATGTATAAAAGATTAACAATGCTAATATCAATGTTAAGGAGACAAAAAGCATTTTATAAGGATTTTAAAGGTAAGGGAAGGGCGAGAAAAAGGAGAAGAGAGAGGGAGAGAGGGAGGAAGGGGAGGGAAAACATTATGATCAAATATAAAATACTAAAAGTAAAAATATAAAATACTAAAAGTAAATTACGGCATATGATCAGCCGATATATGTAAACAATAAACAAAGTGATCAGCAGAGAACTGGTATAACAGGGAAATCAGTAAAAATAAAGAATAACAAGGAGGAGAGAGTTGAAGCCCTTCAAGGGGGTTTAAAATTTTCTGAATTGATATATGCAGACTTCTTCAAAGCCAGGCGGTCAAGGTAGGTAGTAAGGGGTAGCCAGAAAAAATCTACATTGCGTTTTGGATTACAAGAAGAAGCAAAGGCAACATCAAGTCTGTGAAAATGACATACAGTATTCCACCAACCTTGTATGGAGATATTCGTGAGAGTCTTCCAGTTAGATGATATGTGCTGAAATGCGAGAGCAAGCATGAGGTCAAAAAGACCATGTGAGTGTACAGGAATATCTAAAGAATCAGAAAGACTACCTAGAAAGAGCACTGTTATTGAGAAAGAAGCAGAAAATGCAAAAATGTAAGAGAGGTAAGACCAAACTTTTTTCCAGAAGACAGAGACAGGAGGACAGAAAAAGAACAGATGAAGAAGATCAGCTTTCAAACTACCACAAGTCCAGCATTTAGAATCAGAAGAGGGTGTAAAACGAGATAAGTAAAGAGGAGAGAGGTAAAGTATATGATATAGATAAAATAAAGATTGAGTAAGAGAGGCTGAACGAGAAATTTTTAAGGATCTGGACCAAAGCTTATCCCAGAGGGCGACAGACCAAGTGCACTCAAAGTCTGTTTCCCAGGAAAGCTCCACTTTGGTTTTGGTGCGTTCTGGGTCAGGAGAGACGAAAAATGTATAGATAAGCGAAGCCTTAGGAAGGGCAGTGAGAATTTTAAGAAGAGGAGAAGATGGAAGTACTGATGATAATGAGATGGGAAGAGAATAATAACGGTCAAGAATTATTGCCATGAGGATAGTGAACTTCTGCAAAAAAGAACGGGGACAGTGAAATAAGATTTGAAAATGGGGAAAAGAGCAAGGTGATGATCCATCAAAGAGCTGGTTAACCCATATAACACCTCTTTGTCTCCAAGAGTTCCAAGATATGGGTCTATTATTTAAGAGAATCAATGAATTATACCAAATAGGGGTGTTTAGAAAGGAGTCACGCGTAGCGGTAAAAGGGTGAACCAAGGGTCTTAAAAGAGACGCCATATGTTTGAATAAGGGAAATGAGGAGTAGGGAGACCTGGCAGAGAAGCGTATTACTTGCCCAAAGGAAAAGGGCAATAATAATGTTTGTTCAACGAGGAGCCAAAGAGGCGTAAAAGGGGAAGAATTTGATGAAAGCCATCTCGAGGCTTGACGTAAAGAAAAGGACCTATGATAGATACGGAAATCTGGAAAGTTAACTCCACCATTTGATTTGGATTTACGAAGATTTACCAGAGAAATTCAGGTTTCTTATTTTTCCAGAGAAATTTTGAAAGGAGTGAATCAATACGTTTAAAAAAGAGTGCAGGGACGTGGACGGGTAACATAGAAAAAATATATATTAGAATAGGGGCTATCATCATCTTAATTGAGTCCAATCGACCCCACCACGAAAGAAAAAGAGGGTTCCCGGTATTGAAAAGTTGTTCAATTCTAGATAAAACTGCCAACATGTTCAATTTAATTGAAGAAGGAATAGAATTAGAGAACCAAATACCTAGATATTTAATCTTTGAGCTATTACAAGCAAAGCCAGTAGAAGAGAAAAGGTGAGGAAGGCAGGTTTTGGTTAGAGGGAGGATTTCAGTCTTATCAGAATTAATCTTATATCCTGAAACAAGGGAGAATGAGACGAATGCAGAAAGTAAGGGGGGACAGATACTTCTGGATCGGAGATAAACAAAAGAATGTCGTCTGCGTATGCAGAAAGAGGGGATAAAGGACAGCCTTGACGAACACCACGCCGAAGAGTAAAAGGTGAAGAGAGTTGACCGTTGACAAGCACCGAGGCCTTGGGCGAAGAGTATAGTAATGAGATAAGCGAAATGAAATTGGGACCAAAACCATGCCAGCGTAATGAAGCAAATAAGAAAGACCAATCAACTCTGTCAAAAGCCTTTTCCGCATCAACAGAAATAGCAGCTAAGGGGATCGAAAGAGACGAGGCTTTATTTAAAACACTAAGAAAAAGACGCGAATTATCAGATGTTAGCCTACCTTTATTAAAGCCACATTGCTCCTTGCCAATGAGATGGTGCATAAAGGGATCTAAACGCAACGCAAGAATCTTAGCAAACAGCTTATAGTCCACATTGACTAAGGAAATCGGACGGTAGTTTTTACAGAATTGGGGATCACGGCCCTCTTTCGGGATAAGACAGATGGTGGCATCCTGAAAAGTACCCTCTGCTTTACCAGATGAGTAAAAAGATTGAAAAAGAGCCAAAAGATGGGGCAATAAAAGATCAGAAAAATGCAAATAGAATTCAAGAGGAAAGCCGTCAGGGCCAGGTGTTTTACCCTTCGTAAGGGATGACAAAGCGATGGAAAGTTCGTGTAACGAGAGGTCAATTTCAAGATCTGGAAAATTGAGATGAGAGTTAGAAGGTTTAGGAAGTATCTCAAAATATTTCTGAATAAGAGAGGGAGTAGGGGGAGATTCTGGAGTGTAAAGTTGCTGATAAAACAATTAGAATTGGTCTAGTATTTCCTTGTCTTTATATAGGAGAGTATTATCTGAGGAAGAAATAGACTCTATAAGAGTACGTTCCTTACAGGATTTAAGGTAGTTGGCTAAGAGTTTCCCTGATTTATTACGACCTCCATAATAACGAGCACTGCTACGAAGAAGAATTGAAGAAGCATTATCAGTGGTAACTTTATTAAACTCTAATTTTGAACGTAAAAGATCTGGTGGGATAACTTTATCTGAAGAGGTGTAAAATTTATGTTCCAAAGATTTTATGAGTGCAAGAGAAGTTTTCAGTTTTTGAAGATATAGCTTCTTTTTCCTAGAAATAAAATCAATAATAAACCCTCTTGCCGTTGTTTAAAGGAATCCCAGAGGATGTGAGGAGGTATGCTAGAGGTGGAGTTAAATAAAAAGAACTCCCTAGTAAAGGAGCGAAAAGAAGAAGAGAAGTTGGGATCAGTAAGACGTGCGCTATGGAAGCGCCAACGGGAGGGTTTGGGATGCGGTGGAAGCAGGTCAAGGTCCGTTACAATTGGGGCATGGTCCGAAATAACGATGGGCTCAATAGAAGAAGACAATAAGTTTTGAGATAGAGGTTGAGAAAGAAAAATATAGTCGAGACGAGAAAAAGATGAATGAGGAGGAGAGAAAAAAGAGTAATCCAAAGTATCAGGATGCGTGAGGCGCCAAGAATCAATAAAGCGTGACTGCAAAATAGTGTAGAGAAAATGTTTGTGAGATTTGTGGGGTACGAAGCGGACTGTAGATTTACGGTCAAGGAATGGGTCAACAATCTGGTTACAGTCTCCACCTAGAATAAAAGAATCATCCTTATGCTGGATACATTTCTTTGTAATTAAAGGCCAGAAGGAACAATCTGGTTGTGTAGGACCATAAACATTGAAGATAGTCAATGGAATAGAATTAATTAGTAATTTAGCTAGTATCCATCGACCATCAGTGTCTTTTTCCTGAAATAAAACATTACATTTGAGTTTCTAATGACATAAAATGGCAACTCCATTCTTTTTGTTATTGGCAGGTGAAAATAAGACAGTACCAACCCAACTCCTCTTCAATTTAAGAGACTCAACATCAGTAAGATGGGTTTCCTGTAAAAGAACTATGTCAGGGTTATAGGAGGCTAAATGGGAGAGGACTCTCTGCCTTTTAATGGGATGAATAAAACCTTTCACATTCCAAGAGACAATTTTGAATTTACATAAAATAGAAAAACAATAGAACCAAAAAGCACAAAAATACTAGCATGCACAAAAAAGCCGAAATGTGAGAGAAAAAAAGAATGAGTGGAAAAGTAGGAGAGAAAAAGGAAAAGGGGGAAAGGAGTAGAGGAAAGAAATACAAGAAGAAACAGTACATATCCAAAAAGGATGACTGAGAATAACATACCCGAAAGGGGAGTAAAGAAGGATGAGGATGACGGGGCAATGGTGACACTCAACAAGACGAACCACCCAAGAGCTGGGAGCCCAACCTTACCAAGACGATGACGTGAAAGGGAGATCACACGAATAGCAGGTAAAGAACTCGACCGATCTGTACAAAGCAATATAGGGAAACAATTAACAACAGGGACATATAGATGCTATATAAACATGTCAACAAGTAAGCAACTTAAAGAAATGCAAGGTCCGAAAAAGACTAACAGGTGAGGAGAAGACAAATGCAAAAGAAGAAGAAAACAATGGAAGGAACCACAAAAAATCCGTTTAGAGGAACAAGAAGAGACAAGAAGCGTAAAATAAAAAACATATAACAAATGAGGAAATAACCGTTTAACAATCTCAGAAAGAAGACCTGTAAAGAAAAAGAAAATTAAGCAGTCAGCCACTGGAAGAAGAGGAAGTGTCCATGCCACTGCTGGTGTGAATAAGAATAAAATTCTTCAACTCTGCTGGGTCCAGGAAAGTCCATGTTTGGTTCTGGTGAGTGACTTTGAAAATGCAGGGATGAAATAAACCATATCTAGCACCAATAGAGCGCAAAGGAGCACGGAGGTTTAGGAATTCTTTCCTTCTAGAAGCAGTAGCATTGGAAACATCTTGAGACAGAAACACTCTCTGACCCAACCAAGAGATCTGACGCTTCGATCTGGCTGCAGAGAGAACTGAAAGAAGATCCGTGAACCTCAGGAAAAGAATGATGACACCACGGGGCTTAGTTGAGGCAGATGAACGGGGGCCTAGCCGGTGTGCCCTTTGGATGCTGAGAGAGGTGGTAGATGGCATGTCCAGAAGCTTCGGAAGAAAGGAAGAGAAGAACGTCACAGGGTCATCACCTTCCAAAGCCTCCGGTAAACCATAAATGCGTAAATTATTCCTCCTGTTCCTATTTTCCAAGTCCTCAGTGTGCTGCTGAAGAGCAAGGACCGACTTTTCCAGAGAGGCGATACGTTGGGAGTTGACTTGTAAGTCAGAAACCTGCTGTTCCACAACCGACACTCTCCCATCCATTGACGACCATTTCTCTTCAAGAAACTGCATTTTGTTGTTGGTTTCCTCCACAAACGGGCGCAAAGCACGAATTTCCTCAAAAAGCATTTCCATAGAAATGGGAGATGGTGTCTTGTCCGGAGAAGGTGGGTCATGTTTCAGGCGTTTAGATGACGCAGCAGGCGGAGAAGGTTTAGTTGAATAGGACTGTGTGGAGGAAAAGCGATTAGGAGTGGCGCCCGCCATTTGGTGTGTATCAGAAGGAGAGCCCGGAGCAGAGGAGGGAGATGACGGAACAGTCTTGGAAGGTACAAAGACAAACTTTGGATGGCGCAATTTACCCATAGAGAGAGGAACTTCCGTGAGAAGGATGAACAAAGAAACTTTATGATATTTGAAGACAGTGGCGCCAGAAATACTCCTCTCAAGAACAGTCATCCACGGAAGGCAGGTAAGTCAAAGCTTGTTCCTCAGCAAGAAAGCCATCCAGCCCAATGAGAAAGTGAACGCACCACAATAGCGACACATAGAATCGTGAAAAATGGGTGATGAAAAGGCACAGGCAGAGGTGCGAGACCTGTCGGCATTCCAGCAGGAAAAATATGCTCACATATAAGGGCTCCGGAGGGCCAGGAACTCTGATGACAGTCAATAAAGAAGCAAATGGAGCATTACAGATGGAGCAGCCTGAGGTAGAACAATTAAGCCATTCCTCCTCATTGAATTAAATAATAATTAATAATAACAGCAAAAAAAAAAAAACAGCCGGAAGTCCATTGAGACAGCAGAGTAGCCAGCGTGTGAGAGGCATCCCTGGAAGTCAATGCCCAACATTGAGGCAGTGTAGGGACTTGCAGGCAGACAAAATGGCGGCCGTTTTATGAGGAGAGACAAAAACGGTGAAAAATCGGCAGACGCGGCTCGTATAACATCGGGAGAAAGCTCACCAGGGCCAGACAGGTCTCCGGTGCATGATTCGTGCAGTTTACATGTGGCGAACTCCCGAAGACACGCTGCAAATATCCGAGGCATGTCTCGGTGCGGCGGAGCGAGCACTCTAGGTGGCCATCCTGCGCAGCGTCACGGCCACGCCCCCATGGATTACTTTTCTAACCACAGGACTGGACCCTAGATTCAGTCCTTGGACATCTCCTGTAAACAGTTGAGTAAAAGCGCTTTGGTTACAGTAGTAATTTTTAAGGAATATTATTGTATTTTAAAAGTTGACACTTGAAAACTTTTTCCCATAGAATCACCAATGTTATCCTACGGAAGAAAATTCACTTAGCAGGTAAGTAGTGTTATCGTTACTTTTTCTTACTCAGTGGTGGGTCCTGGATCCAGCACTGGCCAACCTTCTGTAAACAGTTGAAAGAATGTGTTTAAGTCATACAGACGATTTTTTAGGAATATTTTTAGTTTGTGAAAATAGACACTTAGAAACTTTTCTGGTGAAAACCACACAATGGATTCCTATGGAAGGAAATACAAGTTACTGGTAAGTACGCTTAGAATTACTTTTCAGGGTCAGTGCTGGGCTAAAAGATGCAGCCCTGGGTTCTCTCCTGATAACAGGTGAGTAAATCGGAATTCGTAGTTCGGCTGATTTTAGAGGAATATTTGTACGGTTCAAAAATGGACACTGAAAAGTTTCTGGTGAAAACCACACAATGGATTCCTATGGAAGGAAATACAAGTTACTGGTAAGTACGCTTAGAATTACTTTTCAGGGTCAGTGCTGGGCTAAAAGATGCAGCCCTGGGTTCTCTCCTAATAGCAGGTGAGTAAATCGGAATTCGTAGTTCGGCTGATTTTAGAGGAATATTTGTATGGTTCAAAAATGGACACTTTGAAAATTTTCTGGTGAAAACCACACAATGGATTCCTATGGAAGGAAATACAAGTTACTGGTAAGTAAGCTCAGAATTACTTTTCAGGGTCAGTGCTGGGCTAAAAGATGCAGCCCTGGGTTCTCTCCTAATAAAAGGTGAGTAAATCGGAATTCGTAGCTTTCACTGTCTGGCATCTTCTTGGACTTTAAGGACACCATTTCCCTGGCACCTTTTTGGGATGATATAACCAGTCCTTTGGACAGGAAGCTTTATTTTCAGTTCAGAGTTGGTAGTCTCCCAGTAAGAGAGTTTACATCTAGATGGTCCACAGAAAATGTACTTAATTGTCCTGGATGTACTGCATCTATCGAATCTGTTAATCACTTTTTGTTCCAATGCCCTTCCTATATAATCCCTCGACAGACCTGGCTTAAACCAATGTGCCGGACCTTGGGTACCATGAATACCAAGGTGGCAGTTCGCATTTTACGATCTGCTGAAACTTCATTTGTCTATATATCTGTTGCAAAGTTTCTTGGCAGGGCATGGGTGATTAGGAGCAAAATGTTGTCTTGATTAATTTTCCTTCCCGTGAATTGCTAAATTAGTCTGTAAATATCTCTATTTATTTATTGTTTTAAACCATTTTAAAATATCTTAAAATGTTTTATCTTGTAAATGTATGGTATAAATATGCTTTTATGACAATCGTCGAATAAAGCTTTCTTGACTTGACTTGAATTCGTAGTTTGGCTGATTTTAGAGGAATATTTGTACATTTCAAAAATGGACACTTCGAAAATTTTCTGGTGAAAACCACACAATGGATTCCTATGGAAGGAAATACAAGTTACTGGTAAGTAAGCTTAGAATTACTTTTCAGGGTCAGTGCTGGGATAAAAGATGCAGCACTGGGTTCTCTCCTGATTACAGGTGAGTAAATCGGAATTCGTAGTTAGGCTGATTTTAGAGGAATATTTGTACAATGGTGAAGGAAGGGGGAGGGGCCTGAGGTGACCTGTGCAAACACGCCCTGTGGCGCGTTTCAAGTTGGGGAATTCATTCCTCTTCAATCCTGTGGTCCCCTGGGGGCCAACTAGCCCACCAGGTACCTCCAGTATGCGCCAGGGAGCTGCATTGCAGAGAGGTATTCAGAGGCCACACCCCTTTTTACAATACTCTGCAACACAGCTCCGTGGCGCTTACTGGAGGGTCCTGGTGGGCTAGTTGGTCCCCAGGGACCATCAGGATTGAAGAGGGATTAATTCTCCAACTTAAAACGCGCCACAGTGCGTGTTTGCACAGATCTCACCTCAGGCCCCGCCCCTTACCTTCACCACTGTGCAAACGCGCCCCGTGGGGTGTTTTAAGTTGGGGGATTAAGTCCCCTTGAATCCTGAGGTCCCCTGGCGGCCAACTAGCCCACCAGGTACCTCCAGTAAGCGCCAGAGAGCTGCATTGCAGGGAGAGGTGTAAAAAGGGGCGTGGCCTCATTACATTTCTCTGCAATGCAGCCCCCTGGCGCATACTGGAGGTTCCTGGTGGGCTAGTTGGCCCCCAGGGACCCCCAGTATTGAAGGGGAATTTGTTCCCCCTCTGCAAACGCGCCAGGGGGCCCGTTTGCAGAGTGATGAAAGGAGGGGGCGTGGCCTCCTCCCAATCCTATTTTTTTTTTCCTTTTTAAGAAGGGGGGCTATGTAGCCCCCCTTCTTTTTCTTATTTTTTGGCCCTGGGGACCCCATCCCCCAGGGCCTGCCCCCAATTTTTTTTTTTTTTTTTTTTTTTTTTTTAAATCGGGAAGGGGGCTGCGTGGCCCCCCTCCCGAGGCCATAATTTACCCTGGGACCCCATCCCCCAGGGCATGGCCCTTTTTTTTATGGAGGGGGCTGCATAGCCCCCCTCCTGTGGCCCATTTTGGCCCCGGGGACCCCATCCCCCGGGGCCGTTTTTTAATTTATTTTTTGTATTTATTTTGGGGAGGGGGGCCGGGCCACTACTGGCCCCGGGAACCCCACCCCCGGGGCCTGGCCTCTGTTGGGGGCCGTGGGGGGGTCCCCAATCCCCCCACAGCCCTGCCGGCTTCCCGCGTCCTGCGGGAGCCGGCATTGCATTTCCACATGGGGAGCAGCTAACATGCTGCTCCCCGTGTGGAAAAGCAATTGTCTTTGGTATTTGGAAGAGAGAGCAGGTTCCCTGCTCTCTCTTCCAAATACCAAAGCAGTTTGCAATGGCAGGATGGGAGCCGTGAGGCACCCGCTCTGCCATTGTATATATATATATGTACTTTATTTAGATATAAAAATATCCTTAAAAGAGCACCACAAAGTTACGACAGCAATACATATAAAAAGGAACAACAAAAACCTTAGCATAAGAGCAGTGGTTGTTAAAAACTTCGAATTACAATAAAAGCTTCACTGATATATAAATGGTAAAAAAAAAAAATTGATGTGCAAAATGCAATGACAAGCATAACGTTTAAAATACATTTGATATCAGGTGTTTGACAGACAACCATAAATACAAACCAATATTTCAAAAAAATGACAGCCGATTATGCAAAACATCAATCAAGTAAAAGTAGTGTTAGTAGCATTTGAGAGATTACAGGATGAAATGAAGTAGCTCTTAAAAATGGCATAATAACATACCAGACCCATTACTGCCTAAGAGTGCGGTAAGCATTTCGTAAGAAAGTTGTAAAAGCAATATTTAGACTTGTGTTTTCTGGCATTAGAGCTGCAATAATTGCTTGTCTGCACGACCGGATTCCCAGCCTATTTCACTCAATTTTCAGTTTACGTCTACGTTGTGACATAAAGGAGGGACAGAGGCATACTATATGCTCCAAGGTTTCAGGAGACATACCACACCCTCTGCACATTACATCCTCTGACAGACGGCGCCAGACGGGCAATTCTTTTAAAAATTGCCAATCGCCCAGTCTGGCAGCCATAAAACTGATTTTTAGGTGCAAGGAATAAGTGCAAGATAGGTAGGATGCGGGGGATAACGACCATACGAGGTCATTATTGTCTAGGCATGTTTGCGTTTGGCAAATTGGGCTTTGTCAATAATCAGGGACCTCATTCGAATGCATTTCTTAATGCTAGTTTTAAATACTGATTTACTGGGATTGAGGTCCCATAATCCACCCGCAGACAATTCTTGGATCGAATCCTTGAAAAGACGACTGTAAGAGCCGCATGGGTTTTTCTGAAAGATATCCAACCAAATTAAGGACTCCAAGGAGCCTATGTTTGCTTGTCTCAATTTGTGGCACAGGGTTAAAAACGCTCCTGTGGCAGAGACTTCATAATTTAATAAACCCAATTCAAGTCTGATCTGTGCAGCAGAGGCAGTTTTGGGCAAGTGGAGAATTTTTTTATAAAGTTTCGTCACATGTTGGTTAAAGGAGGAGTTTAATTTCCCCCTAAAAATCTCAACACCACATGTCAGTGTCAGCCCTATTTTTGCTCTCATAACTTCCAATAATGGGGACAGACTTGGACCAGACAGATTTCTTGAGAACTTACAAAAGGTCACCTGTAAATTAATAGCTTCTACGGCAATGACCTTGCGCTGTTTATTAAAATTGCCCCTGGAGTCAAAGTTGACCCCAAGATATTTATAAGCGTCACCTATTGTAAGACTCATGTTGTTAAACAGCCAGCCTCCTCCACAGTAGCGTTTTCTACCAAAAATAACCACTTGGGTTTTCTTTAAGTTAACCTCTAATCCATTCATCGTGGTGTAAGTTTCTAGTCTGTTTAGTAGCCTTTGTAGCCCTACCCGTGTCAAGCTGAAAAGGACCAGGTCGTCAGCATATAAAAGATTACTTATTGAAACACCTCCCAGCTTAGGCGAGTGGCTGTTTGTTTCTTCGAGGGAGGATGGCAGGTCAGCTATAAACAAGTTAAAAAGAAGGGGGGCCAGCACACATCCCTGTTTGACCCCTCTAGTTGTCATGATTTTCCGAGAGAGATGTGTGCCGGTCCCCAACTTCACTTGAACCCAGACCCGAGTGAAGTTGGATGATCGCATCCAGAAGTTTGTCTGGGATCCCATTGCAAACAGAGATGTCATCAGTGATGTCATGAGTGATGTCACTAACCATGTCATGAGTGATGTAATATGTGACATCATCAGCACTGCATTGCGGGGGCGCGAGTTATAGTTAGCTGAACTAACTATAACAGGGGAATTTCTAGGGTTTTGTACGAGGGAAATGTCCAGCTAACTATAACACCCCTGAAACCTATGGTTTTTTCAGTGAATTTCTAAGGTTTTTTAAATGCCAATTCCTAAATATAACGCCCCTGAAACCTTTGTTTTTTTCAGTGAATTTCAAAGGTTTTTTTAAATGCCAATTCCTAACTATAACGTGCATGAAACCTATGGTTTTTTCAGTGAATTTCAAAGGTTTTTTAAATGCTAATTCCTATCTATAACTTATCTCTGAAGATATCATGAAAAGCATTCTTTTTTAAAAGTAGGGTGCACATTAGTTTTGTGGAAAAGCATCTTTGTGATTGGTTAAGAAAAAGCAGTTTCAACGTGGAGTACACATCATAGGATAAAATGTGCTCAGCTCAACCACACCTGCTACTTGCAATTGGAAGGCACTGTTCGAACTTAAAACAATCGTCAACTTTTAACCTGCACGTGTCATTAAATGTTCAAGAAAATGTTACAAAAAAATATCATTAAGTTTTAAAAAATTGATGAACTTTTAACCTGCACGTATTGTAGAATGTTCTTGAAAGTGTGTTGATAGAATACGTTGCACTTCTGACTTCTATGTGTTGTTGAATATTAAAAAAAACGGTTCATATGGAAAATGAAACAGAAACCAATAGAGAAGTTTTGAAACCTAAAAGAATCAAGGAACTATTCTAATTTATTCTTTACATGTATTTATGTGTGCAGCAACAACATTATAGACACAACAGCACTAGGAAGAGGAAGAAGCAGGGAGTGGGGGGAGGGGGAGAGATGGGCAGAATGGCACGCATGCACAATTAACACACATATAGACTAACAAGGGCCAAAATGAAACACACCAACAAGGAGCACAAGTCACACAACCTGCCAACATCACACCACTGAACGAGCATAGAAGTGAAAACCACGCTGCATTCATACAGGATGTGTACAAAGGCCAGTCGTTGGTGTTGTGGGATGTCTGCGACCGTGGTCATCATGGATGAGATGCCCAGCATGTGGCACATGGTCGAGTTCACTGTATGTTATGTTGCCAAATGGCTGCTCCTCCCTCCCACGAGCCCCCACACTTTTGTACGGTGAGCCATTGTAATGCATATTTGTGCATGTCCTGCTACATTCCAACTACAACATCACAGTGCCGTTTGGAGGTGGTGCATGCCACTTTACAACATCGACTGCTGCGGCTCTTGTAACAGGCCACACCAGAACACAGAGACACACTTACCGCACTTCCTGTACACGGCCATGTCCAAGACACCCCGTTCCCCTTGCCGGATAGGCACACCCCTGCACTGACCTGTGAACGACAGACCAGCACACGCCAGTTGTGCATGCAGGAGGATGCGTACGTAGCTACACATCCAGGCTCACTGCCAACGCTGAGGTGACAGCACACTGTGATGTTGCAGGGCTCGTGCCTATCATGCTAAGACAATGACCACAGGGACACACTTACTAAGATGTGGGTTTGGGGGGCATTGGCGGTCCTGGAGTTGTTGAGATGAGTCTTCTGGCCCTCATGGGTATCCCTGTATCATGCTCATTGACTCTATGGCACCTGTGGGTGTTCTGGTGTGGCTTTTGGCTGTGTTCCCTTTCATGGTGCAGGTAGTTGTCCTGCTTAACACCAGCAGAAAGCAGGTGTAAAATCCCTGGTGCTAACGTGTCTTATCGCCGGAATTTGTTTCACATTGCAATTGGTGTGAAAGTTGTGATGTGATTTTTTTCATGTGCACAACAATATACGAACTGAGCAGTGTATCTCGTCAAGATCCAGCACCTGATGCACTATTCCCAATCAATATAAATACAATGAGATTTCTTAATAGATTTTGTGTGTACACTATAAGTGCAGCCAATACCTCAGTGCTATACAATACAGGATTTTAGTATTTAGAATAAATTGCAAAGGTGCACCTTGTGTCTTTTTGCACAGGAACGGCTACTCTCCATTTCATTATCAGCACTTTAACGGAAGTAAAGTAGAGATAAATCTAACACACTATTCAGAAGTTGGTGCAAACTGCAGATATCACCAGTATTCCAGCGATAAGTGCCCAAAAATTTAACACCATGGTGGATTCCATCAAATAACAGTAATAAGAACAAGAAAGAGTCACACAGCAGTTAAGAGAACACCCAAAAACATTATTATTATTTTTTTCAAACTTTATTTTTTATAATAATAAATATATAAACGAGAAACTATTTTCAAACTTTATTTTTTTATTAACATAAATATAAACAATAAACTAATAAACAACAATACTAACAACAATAATACAAAACAACAAGGCGGAACACTCCTGTGGGAACCACGGATGTCGACGACAGACCTGGAAAATCAGAAAGATTGTTTAAAAAAAAACATGGTATTCTCAACAAAATACCATAAGAAACAAATCACAGATATATAAAATGTATACAGCTAACAAAATTTTATAAGTTTAACTTACAAAAACTGTAAATGTTGCCGCTTTAAAATATTTACCGAATCTGAGGAATTTTTTTTGCAGAAGGCACCACGCCCACAACGTTTTTCTTCAGTGGTGAATACATTTTTAACTTTTTCCAAGGGGCAAACAAAGACCAATGCCACCTACTTCATTCGCAAGATTTGCCAAAGAGTTCTGTTACGAGGGGATCCTAACAAAAAATACTCGTGCGGCACAGCAAGTATGATGAAACACCTAAGGACCCTTCATCCAAACAATCTTGCACGAGAAGAGTGCAAACAGATGAGAAACACTCCTGTTCTGTATCTGTAAAAAAGAATCACAAATAAATGTATATTAATAACTTTCAAATTTATACTATTCCATTACTGTACAAACACATTTTATATAAAAACTGACTAAGAAACTATAGCCCTGAACCACAAGTGTGACGATCGTTAAAACACTACATGCATAGTGCATACTACTTTGAAGCAGTTCATGCCCTAAAGCCTACCTCACTAAAAGACTACATGCTAACTGACTAAATGATTACAGTACTATAAGGAGACACACTGGGTGAGTGACAGGGCGTTTGCTAGAAGAGTATGAATACTAACTAGGGAATTGAAGGTGTGAAACACAACTGTGTAGGTGATTAGAGGACTGCATCTATACTGCGTAGGCATTTAAAGCAGTCCATGTGCAAAGGCCTGGCTCACTGCATGACTACTTGGGTACTGACTGAATGATTAGAGTACAGCAAGGAGAGTGCCTAGGTGAATTTATAAGTGCTAGGCTTTTCGCACAGGGAATGGCTTAGTACTTGGTACTGAATGGGTCACTAGAGGAGTGCAAAGGCAGTCACAAGTGCTGGACTGTATGGATACTGACTAGGAAATTGAAAGTGTGAAAGACAAGTGTCTAGGTGGTTAGAAGACTGCATGCATAGTGCATAGGGGTTTGAAGCAGTCCATGTGCTAATGCCTGGCTCAGTGTATGAATACTTAGGCACTGACTGAATGATTAGAGTACTGCAAAGATAGTATCTTGGTGAATTTATAAGTGTTTGGGTTTTAGCACAGTGAATGGATTAGTACATGGTGCTGAATGGGTCACTAGAGGACTGCAAAGGGAGTGACAGGGTATTTCCTGGAAGTGTATGGATACTGACTAGGGAATTGAAGGTGAGAAAGACAATTGTGTAGGTGGTTAGAGGACTGCATGCATAGTGGATAAGGGTTTGAAGCAGTCCATATACTAAGGCCTGGGTCACTGGATGAGTACTTGGGTACTGACTGAATGATTAGAGTACTGCAAGGAGAGTGCCTGGGTGAATTTATTAGGGTTTGGTGCAGTGAATGGATTAGTACATGATGCTGAATGGGTCCCTAGAGGAGTGCAAATGGAGGGACAGGGTGTTTGCTGGAAGTGAACGGATACTGACTGGGGAATTGAAGGTGTGAAAGACAAGTGTGTAGGTGCTTAGAGGACTGCATGCATAGTGGATAGGGGTTTGAAGCAGTCCATGTGCTATGACCTGGCTCAGTGTATCAATACTTAGGCACTGACTGAATCATTAGAGTACTGGAAAGAGAGTGTCTTGGTGAATTTATAAGTGTTTGGGTTTTGGCACAGTGAATGGATTAGTACATGCTGTTGAATGGGTCTCTAGAGGACTGCAAAGGAAGTGACAGGATGTTTCCTGGAAGTGTATGGATACTGACTAGGGATTTGAAGGTGTAAAAGACAAGTGTATAGTATGTTAGAACACTACATGCATACTTCATAGACATTTGAAGCAGTCTATTTGGTACTTAGAAACTGAATAAATAATCAGACTACTTCTAGGACAGTGCTTAGGTAAAACTTTTAAATTTTCAGTTCTGCCACAGTGAACAGAATAGTACATGGTACTGCACCTTAGTGTCAAACCCTGACTCATTTTATCAATGCATAAGCATAGACTAGCTTCTAATGCTACTAAAACTTGACAACATGAGAGGTTTTAAATTAGTTATCTGTCAGCAAATACACGATGTTACCAAATGCTTCTCTCACAGTGGTTCTCAAATCCATCTCAGGGGTTGAGGGAGGACCTGAGAAAATAAATATTTGCCATACCTTGACAGCCTCGAGTCCGTGCCTTTTTCCATGGAGTCTCTGTGGAAGTTGGAGTTTTGCTCATATATATATGTATATATGTATATATATATATATATTCACTGAAAAAACCATAGGTTTCAGGGGAGTTATAGTTAGCTGGACTTTTTCGTGCAAAACAATTGAAATTCTCCGGTATAGTTAGCTCAGCTAACTATAACTCGCGCGCCCGCAATGCACTGCTGATGACCTCACATATTACATCACTCATGACATGATCAGTGACATCACTCATGACATCACTGATGATATCTCAAATGACATCACTGATGACATCATCCAGTGAATGTGTGTTTTTCTGAAAATTACATATGTTTTATATATGTATATCTCAAGGTCGATGGAAGAATAAATAGGTATATAAGGGTCTAAATGGATGATTGGTTTTTTAAAAATTGATTGTATAACTGACTGATTAAGTGTATCTTAGTGAATACATGGCTTAGTGAGTAATGTTTAAATATGTAAATATCTGTATCAGTCTCTCACTTTGTGTATAAGTGGCTGCATGGGTTGGTGAGTAGCTACATGAGTGTCTATATAGGTTATTAGTTGGTTTTTTGA
Organism: Triturus cristatus; assembly: GCF_964204655.1. Taxonomy (NCBI): domain Eukaryota; kingdom Metazoa; phylum Chordata; class Amphibia; order Caudata; family Salamandridae; genus Triturus; species Triturus cristatus. The sequence goes on from NC_140592.1 coordinate 526,036,148, forward strand.
GTATCAGTATGAGTGTCTGAGTGTCTGTATGGTTCGGTAGGGGGTATTACGTAGTGCATAGGTGCATGAATGAGTGACTCACTGTTTGTATGTGTTGAAGACAGCATGTGTGCAGGACTGTATGGGTGGATGAGTGTGTGCATGGGTGTGTTAGTGAGTGAATGACTGTCTCTACTCACCTGCCAGTGCTTTTCCTCCCGGTTTGTGGCTTGTGGACCCTTCCTTTGCCCTTTCAGTGCCAAGTTTGTTCCCGTCTCCCGCCGCCGCGTCACCAGCTATCGCGGCCGCGGAGTGGAACCAGGGGACTACACACCCCAGCAGCCCCAGCGGCTGGAGACCCGCTGACGCCGATTTCCGCGCCAGGAGGCGCATAAAACATCGCTGCAGTCCCGGCAGAGCGGCAGCCTCTACTCACCTGCCAGTGCTTTTCCTCCTGGTTTGTGGCTTGTGGACCCTTCCTTCGCCCTTTCAGCGCCAAGTTTGTTCCCGTCTCCCGCCGCCGCGTCACCAGCTATCGCGGCTGCAGAGTGGAGACAGGGGACTACACACCCCAGCAGCCCCAGCGGCTGGAGACCCGCTGACGCCGATTTCCGCGCCAGGAGGCGCATAAAACATCGCTGCAGTCCCCGCGACGCGGGTCAAGCCCGGGACAAGGGCGGGACCGTCTGAGGCCGTCCGAGGGCGAAGCAGGCCGGGCTGGGCCCCCCTCTGACAAATACATTTGCGTATTGTTTGTGATTATTCCCACCTTCTATTTGCTTGGCCAGATAAGTTCGTTTTCATGCAAGTCAGACACGCTCACATCCCTGTTGCTTAGTGTTAAATAATTGCCTCCCTTTTGTGACCTACGCATTTGGTTCTTGTGACTGTTTGATTTGTGGCATTATACTTGCACCAATGGCTAAAGCTTGCAGAAATGTGAAAGGGGGTTCTGGCACCTTAGATGCATTTCTCAAACGTGCAGAAACTGTAGTTGCTAAGGAGATTGAACTAGTTGAGAGGAGACTGTCTCTTGATCCATTGTGTAACATCTTAACAACATCAAACATTGCCCCCTCAATTCCATCTATGAGCAGTCCTAATGTCGTGACTGATCTGCCTTACGGTGCAATCGCTTCGCTAGAGGATGGCTCGCTTAGGGGGGATATTATCACTATTCAAACTCCATGGCCCCTCATAACCAGTCAATCCCCCTCTCCCCCAAACACACGTAATAGACAGGCGTGCAGGGACCAAGCAATTAAATCCAAACAGCCTCAGAGGAAGCGGAAGGCTGGTAGTGGTGGCAACACTACCAAACACAAAACTAAGTATGCTAGGAAGTGTCCCATAAACACCGCTCAAGACTCACTAAATGGTAGCAAATCAACTCAGTATAACCCTACAGTCACCCCATCAGATAGCTTTCAGACTATCCCCTGCTTTAATAAAAACAATGAGGGTGATTTTATGTCTAGATTTGCGAAAATTTTGGAGGAACGCAGTAAGGCTCTAATTACCCCGATATTGGTAAAACTGGAGTCAATTGATTCTAGAATATCTGATTTGGAGAAACAAACACTAACCCAACAGGGCCTTCCTATTGTGAATAAGCAACATATAACATGTCCCGAGAGCGTCCCATTGCAAGCGCCCTCAATTAATACCATGGGTACTGGTGCTTATTCATCTCGAGCACAGGCTGTAGCACAGATAATTCCTGCTTCCACTAACCCTACTCACCGAGGAGACTCTATCCCTGTTAGTGAGACTTCTAGGTCCCATAGAAGAGATAAACATTATTTCTCCACGAGGCATCCCAAATTTCATCTCCCACCTCAGGCGTGCCCCTATTCTATAATTCTCGCCAACGTTCCCAAAACATTAGACGGGAGGGTGGAACACTGGTCTTCACTAAAAAACAAAGTGTTGCATTATTTAAACACCAGAACAGTGCTGGGCAATGCTCTGTATTCCAACTTTAAGATGGCCCGTAGGGTGGATTGGATAGGAGATACCAAAAAATCTCTTGAAGGAGACTGTGTAGTTGTCAACTTTGCATCCCCTCAACTAATTGAGCACATTTTGAGACAGGCTGGCTCCTTGCTCATCCATGAGGATCATATTAGTATTCTCCCCTTAGGGATCTTTTATCCACCTAGTTCTATGGCTCCAGTAGTAGGGAGAGTTCAAGCCATTTCTGAAGATCATTATGTCAGACCTATTCCTACTAGTAATAGATTTGAAGCATTGAGCACTCTAGATTGTAACGATTGACTTGATCATAGTCCAGCTACAGATTTATCTGGAATACCCATTGCTGCACCCTTCGGTGTGTATGTCACACCTCAAGACGCTTTATATGACGATTCCTGTTTAGATCATCACGGGGATCTGGTCACTGAAGTTTTGCGGAAAGTTACAATAAGCTGTACTCTAGGTTGTGATGAGCCCAAGGGCCTGTCCTCCCTTATTTCTTGGAATGTCGCAGGACTTAGGAATAAGGTTGACTCTGTTGATTGGTCCAATTTTCTTAACAATAGGGATTTTATACTATTGCAGGAAACTTGGACGACTAGTGTGGACTACAGATCTGGCTATCTTAGTTTTCATGTCCCCGCAGCTCCCAGCTCCCATGGAAGGGCCAAGGGGGGTCTCCTAACATGGATCAAACAAGATAGCGGATACAATTTGACCCAACTGGACTCTAAAAGCAACAACATCTTGCTTATTCGTGTTCAGTGTTTTGGACAAAAAGATCTTTATGTTTTTAATGTTTATGCCAGGGGGCTACCAGGGGGCAAATCATCAAAAACGGTGGAGGAGTTGGATCAGCTCCTGGATTTGTATTGCGGAAAGGGCCACGTTATAGTAGCTGGTGATTTTAACTGCTGCTTCGAACCCCTGGACATTAATGACATTGACCTCACGTCTGAGGAGGACAGTGTCTGGAATATCCCCCACTTGACATTATCACCTATTAGGAAGTGGACGGAGGCCGCATTACAACTTAAGCTTCTTTGTATTGGCCATGGGCTCCGTGCAACAAATGGTAGATCAGTCTCTGATAAACATGGGGCCCATACGTTTAATAATGGCCTCTGTAAAAGTCGTATTGATTATATACTTACGAACAAAGAACATTGGCCTAGAATTAAGGATATGGAAGTGGTGGTAAGAGTAGAGAGTGATCACGACCCCTTACTACTCTCTTTCCAATTATTCAAAACTAAATCCCAAGAGCATCCTCCTATGAAGGTTGAAGTTGTTCCATCCAATGACTTAAGGTGCGTCAAGTGGGCCAATTGTCTGGGGAATGACAAGCAGATTTTAACGATTAAAAAACTAACTATTGAGGCTAATAATGCACCACAAAATTGTATTGCCCAGGAGGAAGCTTTGGATAATATCACTATTATCCATACAAAATTTTTTTAATCAACTTAGCGTTTTTTTCACTAAGCAGACCCATGTGAAACCCAACAGACCAGTAAGAAAGGAGAATCAATGGTATGGGAAATCCTGCAGGATTGCTTATCGATCCCTGTCAGAAGCTGTTAGAACCAAAGACATTGTCTCCATTAGGAATGCTCGTGCATTTTATAAAAAAGCACAATATGAAGCCAAATGAGCATGGGACCAGGAATATTGGAGGGATCTCCACTCTGCCAGTAAAGGGCGCTCACTGTGTTCATTCTGGGACCTGATCAAATGGGGGAAGGGATCAAAGAGAGAAGCACCCTCAAATCATGTGCCACCAAATTTGTGGGTCTCACATTATGCATCCCAGTTTGCATCAAACGAAGTCCTGGTGGACTGTTGTCCATCTGCTGTCCACTCAAACATGGGAGCAGCTTCCCTTGTTTTTACTATAACCGAGGTGAATGATGTACTGAAATCTCTTCCCAGAGGCAGAGCGCCTGGCCTAGATTCGGTACCGGCTGACTTGTTCATGCATGACAGGGAACTATGGGCTTCATATATCCTGTGCTTAGCGAATTGTATAGCAAAAGGTTCACCCATACCCTTAACTTGGAAGGGAGCCCAAATCATCCCGATCTTTAAGAAGGGTGAACGCTCCGACCCAGGCAATTACAGACCCATAAGTTTGATTGACTGTATACAAAAGGTGATAGCCAGACTTGTCTTAAAAAGGATCCAAGGATGGATCGATGAGGAGGAAGTTCTTTCCCCCCTACAGGCAGGTTTCCGCAGTCACATAAGTACCGTGGACCAGGTACTTAGGTTTCTGTTAATTTACTGGCGGGTGGTCTTATTGGGCGAGGGTTTACTTTTTGCAGCCTTTGTTGATCTTAAATCAGCTTTTGATTTAGTTCCCCGTGGCAAAATGTGGTCAGTTTTCACTGACCAAGCCATGCCTCTAGATATTTTAAATTTTTTAATGAAACTACATGAGGATAATTTTGCTCAAGTAAGATGGAACCAGGTGGGCAATACCACAGATAAATTTCCAATTGCCAGGGATGTTCGCCAAGGGTGCGTCTTGGCACCAACTTTATTTTCCCTTTACATCAACAGGGTGATCAACTATTTTAAGAACACTCCCACTGATGCCCCCAAGTTGGATGGCAAGTTGATCCCCCTGCTGATGTTTGCGGACGATACCCTACTCCTATCTAAAACCCAACAAGGCCTACAAAAAGCCATTGACGTGTTTGAGATCTTTTGTAAGGACCATGGGCTCATTGTTAATGTATCAAAAACTAAATTCATGGTCCTGCATAAATCCAAACACGCTAGAGGGACTGTATTTATGAATGGGGCCAAATTGGACCAGACTGAGGTCTTCTCGTACCTTGGCATCACTCTTGCGTCAAAGCTGAATTGGACACCGCATATAGATCAAGTACTAACTAAACACGCCCAACGGGCGCACTTACTAAAGAGCTCCACCTGTCGCAGACCAAACCCATTTTACCTGCTCTTAAAATATATGATGCCAAGATTAGCTCGGCAATTCTCTATGGGGCAGAACTATGGGGACATATCAATCTCACCCATTTAACAAGGGCTCAAAGTAAGTTTTTGCGTAATATTACTGGCCGTCCAGCATCCACCCCCCCTTATTCCACTTTATTATGATTTGGGGGTCTTATATTTAGAGGTCATTGCACAATATCGTCCAGTAGCCTACTGGAGGCGGCTCTGGGTAACTCCAGAACTCTCAGAGTACGGCCATGCATTATTGGATGTTAGAGGGGCTGACAAGGCACATAAAATTGCCTGGATGAGTGAAGTCAGACTACTTTATCATGCTATGGGGCTGTCTAACCTTTGGGACGAACCTACACTACATATTTTTCCCCCAAAGAAGATTCTAAAAGACTATTACTGGCGAATAGTCACAGGAAAAAGATTTGGTTCAAGTGTTAGTTCGTCTCTAACCATGGATTTTCTTGAACAAAAGGACAGTCCTCTTTTTGAAAATTACTGGGACTGCATTACAGTTCCAGAAGATAGGAAGCGGTATCACCAATTTAGGGTGGGAACTCTTCCTATCAATTGTTTTGGAGCCAAATGGCGATTAGGACATAAATCAGATTGCCCCTTTTGCCCTGCCCAAAGGGAAAGTATTGCGCATGTCTTATTTATATGCCCTGAATATAGAAATCCTAGGAGGGTTTGGTTGAAACCTATATGTTTATCATTAGGTCTAAAGACGGGTGTTGAGGCCCTGCGGTGCCTTAAAACTGATATATCAGAACCTGTGACTATTGCTGTAGCAAAGTTTCTCCACTGGTTCTGGATTATACGTGCACGCAAATTGTCTCTCATCTGACAATAAGGTTGTCTTTTATTAATGTTTTTAAAATATGAAATTTTTATATTTTACTGTCAAATTGATACTTAATATAATATTTATTTTATTACTGTCACTGTATGTGCACTTTCTGCAGCCCATGATATGAACCTGGACATTTATTCTTATTGTTTGTTTCCTTTTATCTGTATGTTGCATATTGTTTTCTGTCTTTAACGATGAAAATATCGAAATAAAGATTTGAAAATTGACTGTCTCAATAGTGTCTTTATGAGTAACTACATATGTTTTAAACTAGTATATGTGACTATTGGTGTATATAAGTGAGTATATGTGAGAGTGAGAGATTGAAAGAGTTCCTGTATGAATAAGTATGTGTTTCTATAAGTGATTGTTTCAAAGACTAAGTATGTGTAAGTTTCTGTAGAAGTAAGTGTGGTTGTGTGTATAACTGTATATGCAAGTAAATGGATGCTTGATTCTTTATTAGCATGAGTGACTATGTGTGTGAGTAACTCTATGGATGAGTGGCGTTGTGTAACAGGATATATAGGTGTATGAGTACATATGATGAGTGAGTACATGTATGAGTGACTGTATAGGACTGTTGGTGAATGAGTGGATGTGTATGTGGATCTTAGAATTACTGAATAGGTTGTTGTAACTGATATTGGTATGTCCATTGTTTTGAAAATGTTAGTTTCTATTTTTTGAATGTGTGTATCAAAGGTTATATTAGGGGGAGAGGAGGTCTGCCACTCTATCACAAGGATGATGTCATCAGTGATGTCATTTGAGATGTCATCAGTGATGTCATGAGTGATGTCACTGATCATGTCATGAGTGATGTAATATGCGACGTCATCAGCAGTGCATTGCGGGCGCGCGAGTTATAGTTAGCTGAACTAACTATAACGGGGGAATTTCAATGGTTTTGTACGAGTGAAAAGTCCAGCTAACTATAACGCCCCTGAAACCTATGGTTTTTTCAGTGAATTTCTAAGGTTTTTTAAATGCTAATTCCTAACTATAACATGCCTGAAACCTATGGTTTTTTCAGTGAATTTCAAAGGTTTTTTAAATGCTAATGTCTAACTATGCCTACAGAGATAGGACATGTGAAGAAATAAGAAAAAACGCACAGAAAGAAAAAAAAGAAATGCCGAAAGAAGCAACAGAAGTCCTCAGAGATGAAGAAAAGTGCAGGAAGAAGGATAACAGGCAGAAAGAACAAACAGAAGAGCAGAAAGAAGCCTTGTTGCAAAATCATCCTGTACCCTCAACTTTTTCAGACGGATACTGGTGGTAACTGAGTCTGACTAACCAGTTCTAGAGCCAGTGCAATGTTAAAAGACACTCAGAATACAGTGAAAACACCTACATACACTAGGGAACACTATGCGTTGGGGTCCCCCTGTGATCAGCATGACCTCCTCTGTAAGCCCCTAGTATATAATAGGGCTGTGGATTAAAACTACCTCTTAAAACGCGCCACAGGGCGTGTTTGCACACGTCACCTCAGGCCCTGTCCCCTCACTTCCCCACTGTGTAAACACGCCCTGTGGCCGTTTTAAGTTGGGAGATTAAGTCCCCTTGAATCCTGAGGGTCCCTAGGGTCCACCTAGACTACTAGGTACCTCCAGTAAGCACCACAGAGCTGCGTTGCAGAGAGATGTAAAAAGGGGCACGGCCTAGAACACCTCTCTGCAACGCAGCGCAGTGGCGCTTACTGGAAGCACCTGGTGGGATAGTTGGCTCCCAGGGTCCCTCAGGATTGAAGGGGAATTATTTCCCCAACTTAAAACGCGCCACAGGGCTTGTTTGCACATGTTAACTCAGGCCCCATCCCCTCCCTTCACCACTGTGTAAACACGCCCTGTGGCCGTTTTTTAAGTTGGGAGATTAAGTCCCCTTGAATCCTGAGGATCCCTAGGGGCAAAATAGCCCACTAGGTACGTCCAGTAAGCGCCATTGCAGAGAGGTGTAAAAAGGGGCACAGCCTGCACCACCTCTCTGCAACGCAGAGCAGTGGCGCTTACTGGAAGCACCGGGTGGGCTAGTTGGCCCCCAGGGTCCCTCAGCATTGAAAGGGAATTATTTCCCCAACTTAAAACGCACCATAGGGCGTGTTTGCACACGTCACCTCAGGCCCCATCCCCTCCCTTTACCACTGTGTAAATGTGCCCTGTGGCCGTTCTAAGTTGAGAGATTAAGTCCCCTTGAATCCTAAGGGTCCCTAGGGTCAAAAAAGCCCACTAGGTACCTCCAGTAAGCGCCACAGAGCTGCGTTGCATAGAGGTGTACAAAGGGGCGTGGCCTCAGAACACCTGTCTGCAACGCAGCTCCCTGGCGCATACTGGAGATACCTGTTGGGCTAGTTGGCCCTCAGGGACCCTCAGTATTGAAGGGGAAATAATTCCTCAACTTACAACTGGCCAGGGGGCGCGTTTGCAGAGTGCTGCAAGGAGGGGCGTGGCCTGCGGTGCGATGCCGGTCTTTTATTTATTTATTTTTTTTAAGAAGGAGGGCTGTGTGGCCCCCCTTCTTTTTCTAATTTACTGGCCCTGTGGACCCCATCCCCCAGGGCCAGCACCCTAATTTTTTTTGTTGAAAAAAATAAATTTGGCCCTCTCAAGGCCCCAACCCCCAGGTCATGACCTTTTTTTAAAAAAAAAATCTTTAGGAGGGGGCTGCGTTGCCCCCCTCCTCAGGCCACTTATGGCCCCGGGGACCCCATCCCCCTGGGCCGGCCTTTGTTTTTTATCATTTAAAAAAAATATATATTTATAGAAACACCTAGGACATGCTGGACAAACCGTATGTACCTATCACCATGACGATTTGCGTGATATTCATTAAAAGGCGACTATGCATAGAATGAATCCACATGGAATGTATTTACACCGCTAGTGAAGCTCTGACGTGTCTGACGCCCTACCGTGCCTAATCTCGGCACCCCCGCCGGTGTGTACTCTCCAAGTAGACACCCATGTCGTTTATTTATACAAACATGGGTAGCTATTGACAGGCACATTTAATATACACGCACACCAAGCCATTCAAAGGGGAATCAACAAAAATTCGACCAAACTATGCAAGAAATCCCCCTCACGGTTAATAAAACACACATCCACCGCCGGATGTATAATACTTTTTATTTTACTCTCTGGAAAGGAGAAGAACCTCACTTGAGAGTCACAGCGTGCTCCTGGCTGACCCCAATGCTATGTTACACCCACCAGTGCCCGCCGAGTGCCTCACACCTCTGTGTTGTATTCCACCAGCTAGTGCATATGCTATGACACTCTCTAGCCCATGTGCACTGTAACACCACCCCGTGAATATGTCATGCCACACTTGCCTCGCACGGGTTATATTGCCCCATCTAACGTGCCTTCCTCGATGCCTATGTTATAACGCACAGCGCTATGCCATACATATTACAATCTGGGATCCATATCTTTGTCACAGTGCATATGCAACGTTACACTCCCCAGCACATATTTTATATTACAACTTTAGAGACTAGTTAGGTTACACAACACTGCCCTGTGCATATTACACTCCAAGGCGCATATCGCATAGCACGCGCTAGAGCCTGTGCTATCTCACGCTCTCCAATGAATCTGTCATTGCGCACAATGTATTGCATATTATATTTCACGCCCCGGTTCATCTTATATCACACTTTTTGGTGCATAGTTTACATCATATACTATATCTAGTTTTCATTTTCAATCGTGCTCTCAGGACTATGTTCAATATAACACTGTGTTCACCTACCCTTTTCACGGACATTACATTTTGCGATGGGGGTGGAGGGTAAGGGGGTGTTACTGCCAAGTGAGCCCGGAGTCACAGTCACAAACGTCCTCTTCTTCCTGAATAAAAGTGAGATTATGCTGCATACTTGTTCATATTTTAAGTAGTTTGCACAGACACACATTTTAAAAACAATAAAGTTCCTAATACCCACCTTCTCTGAACAGTTAGCTTGTTGCCCCATCCACCTCCTCCCTATCCTCTGTTGTCTGAATCCATGGACTAGCCTCCTCCCTCCTGCCATGCATGGTCTGATGTGCTGCTGCTGGAGCGGGTTATGCAAAAATTTTGTATACCCATCCCATTTTGCATGTCGTTTTATTAATTTGATTAATTAATTAATCATAATTGTACTAATGGTTTGGAGTGATGTGGAAATAACTAATCAACCTTATTAATGACCGAAATACACGTGGGATTTGTATCTGCATGGCCTAATTACTGACGTGAACTAAATTTCGTTTGCATATTAATGATAGATAATTAGAACATTGCATGATATATGTCGCTTTGGTGATGAAATTGTGATTCGTGCTTTATTTAGTAAGTATAAACCGGATTGAGTGTTGCTTTTGGTTAGATAAATACACACACATATGGGTATTAGTGAGGCAATAACATTTAATTAGTCATTTCTATGTATTAATTACGTTTTTGTGTTTCTTTGCTTAAGTTGACTATTCTGGCCTATCAAATGATGGCTGCTTTTGGTGCCTAACCCAACTGCCGACGGTGAATCAGGCTTGGGTGCAGTGCGCCTGCGCTAAAAGATGAGCAACAATGGCCCTGTCTTGACCCCAGGCAAGCTGTACTTATCAAGGCCACTGGAAAGGTGCCAGCGCTACAGACAAAAGTCGTTATTAAAGAACCGGAACCAGCAAGTATGCTGACAACATGGACTAAACCTTATGGGAACGGAGAGGTTGACCCCTGATCAGCCAATCAAAACAGTTTAAAACTCAATATTGTTACATTTTGCTATTGAAATTATTATAAAACCCATAGAATAGAGAGGTTGGAGGGTCGCTCCTTCGATTTCCTGATGATATGCTGACGAAGAGGACGGTGACACTGCAGGACAGCTGTTAGCCTGAATCTTTGACGGACCGAATTAATGCCCAAAATCCTGATGAACTTAACCTGCTAAATTGATGGGCATAGATTTGCGAGATTGCCAGATTTGACATAGAGGACGACTTTAGCCAGAATAGGTAAATATGAATGTCAACTTGATCAAATGAATGATTTAATCTGCAATATTAATATAAATTTGGATTTGAACATCTACAGAAATGAGTTGGGTTGTTTATTCATTGAAATGTGTTAATGAAAAGGTTAATTAGAGTCTTAGAAATTCACTTAAATCTACAACTAACAGATCCATCCCGGTCATGAGGGGAATACCAAATGTAGAATCTAGGGCCTAATGAGTATAAGAAGGGTTTGTAGGTTTGTTGCTCATTAGCGTAAAGTGGTATCTTCCTCCCTCATTATTTAGCACTTGGAAGGATAATCGCCTCTCGTACGGAGTGATGGTGAGTGTGTGTTGGTGTTATGGGCCCCACCAGCGAATGTATGGATAGTGTGCGTGTGTGAGATCTTTTGCTCCGCAATGGTAGGGAGGGATTTTGCACTCCGCGCTGGAGCACTGCCACTGCCCTCCATTTAGCATGATGTACCAGTCCACTCCTCCTGCCCTCCATTGCCCAATTCTATGGCCCATCATTGACCTCCTGATTAGCCTCTGTGCTTAGCTTACTGCCCCTATTCTCCTTCCCCCTGCCCTCCGATGTCTTTGTGCATGCCCCTGCTCCATCCTTTTTGCCCACCATGTTCCATGGACCTGCCACTCCTATCTACTCTGAGTGCTCTGTTGAGCTGCCACTCCCCTCCCACCTGCCTAGCATTGTCAGATGACTGTAACCTGTCCCTGCCACCTCCACCCTGCCTGTCCACATGCCATGCCCCTATCCCCTTCCTCCTGTCCTCCATGGTCCATTTTACTGCGACACCCTTCTGCCCTCCCTGGTCTGTTGTGCTGCAACTGCTCCTCCTGCCTGCCCACGCGGTCTGTTGTGAGGCCCCTTCCCCTGAACTCTCTTGTCTGTGCCCAGGTCCTGACCCTCCCTTCTCTCCTCCATGGTCCTCTGTGCATGCCCCTGCACCCTCCTTCTTGCCCCTCATAGCCATAGTGCTGCCACTAACCCTCCCGCTTGCCATGCATGGTCTTCTGTGCTGCCATGGCCCCTCCCACCTTCCCTGTGTGGTCAGCTAGCTGCCCCTGACCCCCTCCCACCTTCCCTCCATGGTCTGTGTGTATGCCATCATAGTCTCATTGTTGCTCTCCATGGTGTGTTTTGTTTCTAGTGCCCAACCTGCCTGAACTCCATGGTCATCTTGCTGCTCCTGCCTTGCCCCCTTGCCCCCAGCCCTCTGCTTCCATGTGCAGACCCCTATTCCCTCCCTCCTGGCTTGTCTGTTCCATTGTAATGCCCCTGATCCGTCCCTCCTGCCCTTTATGGTCTGTTATGCTGCAGCTTTCTCTCCTGTCTGCCCATTATGGTCAGCTAGCTACCATTGCCTCTTTCCCCTCTGTTCTCTGTTGTCCATGTGCATGGTCCTGTCCCCTCCCTATTGCTTTCTATGGATTGTTGTGCTGCACTCCTGTCCCGCATGCGCTGTGTGGTGTATTGTGCTGCTGCAAACCCTGATGCCTGCCCTGTAGGGTCAGTTTGGTGCACCTCTCCATGTCCCTCCTGTCCTCTGTTATCCGAGTCCATGTCCCTACCCCAATTCCTCCTGCCTACCATGATCCAATGTACCATACTTGCGAACATTTTCAACTTGGTAAGAGGGAGATTTTGAAAAAAAACTGGGGTATTGAATTTCCCCTTTGAGTTACATTGAAAAAGAGGAGATTGTAGACAGGAGACAGATCAAATAATGCCCATTTGAGCTTAAAAACATTGGACGTGTCCTGGCTGAAACGGGTCTGTTGGCATGTATGGTTGTACTATCACTGCCTCTTCCTTCTACCCACAATGGTGTATTATATTGCCACAGCCTCTCTTGCCAGTCCTGTATTGTTGGTTTGTTGCCCCTGCCCCCCTTTCCACTGCCCTCCATAGTCTGTTGTGCTGCCACTGCCCTTCCTGCCTGCCCAGTGTGGTCAAATTGTTGCATCTGCACTCTCCTACCTGCCTTCAATTTTCAGAGTCCGTGCCCCTGGCCTCTGCCTCTGAACAGTATCCCAATGAACAACTAGATTGCTAACATTCTATATTTATTACAAAAGTGTGGAACGCCTGACGTCATCTTGATGTAATCAAAACTGTAATACCTAGAGTATTTCCTTTAGAAATTTCATATATGAGAGGGTCTTATTTGCATCAAAATTATGGTTAGTGCTCTAAAAAACTAAAATGAGGACATATTTTCTGAGTTTTCAAATAGCGACAAAGAACTTTTACATTATTTGTATTCTTTATGTTTTTTTATCCAGTTGACCACTTGATTAAATGTTGCACCTAGGGGAGAGGATGTGGCGGTGATGGATCAAACCCAGATCTGTTGACTGGGTGTGAGTGTTTGATTGGGTCTGATGCTCCGTCCATCACCACCCCTTTTTGTACCGCTTTGTTCGCCATAAGTTGGCAGGGTATGCTCAGACGTGAGTCCCTTGCTCACTTTGCCACTGGATTCAAGCAAGCCAGGCTGAAGACGGCTGAAATGCCAGAAACCGGTCCTAGGAAGCTTGTTTCCGGTCCAGGGAAGGCATGGCTTGGCAGTTCGGGCTGGACTGTTCCCATGAGGCACAGGGTCAGACTGATTTGCATATGGCCATGTCTGATCTGGGGTGGCAGAGTGGGCTAAAGAACGGTGATGGATCAAACCCAGATCTGTTGACTGGGTGTGAGTGTTTGATTGGGTCTGATGCTCCGTCCATCACCACCCCTTTTTGTACCGCTTTGTTCGCCATAAGTTGGCAGGGTATGCTCAGACGTGAGTCCCTTGCTCACTTTGCCACTGGATTCAAGCAAGCCTGGCTGAAGACGGCTGAAATGCCAGAAACCGGTCCTAGGAAGCTTGTTTCCGGTCCAGGGAAGGCATGGCTTGGCAGTTCGGGCTGGACTGTTCCCATGAAGCACAGGGTCAGACTGATTTGCATATGGCCATGTCTGAACTGGGGTGGCAGAGTGGGCTAAAGAACGGTGATGGATCAAACCCAGATCTGTTGACTGGGTGTGAGTGTTTGATTGGGTCTGATGCTCCGTCCATCACCACCCCTTTTTGTACCGCTTTGTTCGCCATAAGTTGGCAGGGTATGCTCAGACGTGAGTCCCTTGCTCACTTTGCCACTGGATTCAAGCAAGCCTGGCTGAAGACGGCTGAAATGCCAGAAACCGGTCCTAGGAAGCTTGTTTCCGGTCCAGGGAAGGCATGGCTTGGCAGTTCGGGCTGGACTGTTCCCATGAGGCACAGGGTCAGACTGATTTGCATATGGCCATGTCTGAACTGGGGTGGCAGAGTGGGCTAAAGAACGGTGATGGATCAAACCCAGATCTTTTGACTGGGTGTGAGTGTTTGATTGGGTCTGATGCTCCGTCCATCACCACCCCTTTTTGTACCGCTTTGTTCGCCATAAGTTGGCAGGGTATGCTCAGACGTGAGTCCCTTGCTCACTTTGCCACTGGATTCAAGCAAGCCTGGCTGAAGACGGCTGAAATGCCAGAAACCGGTCCTAGGAAGCTTGTTTCCGGTCCAGGGGAGGCATGGCTTGGCAGTTCGGGCTGGACTGTTCCCATGAGGCACAGGGTCAGACTGATTTGCATATGGCCATGTCTGAACTGGGGTGGCAGAGTGGGCTAAAGAACGGTGATGGATCAAACCCAGATCTGTTGACTGGGTGTGAGTGTTTGATTGGGTCTGATGCTCCGTCCATCACCACCCCTTTTTGTACCGCTTTGTTCGCCATAAGTTGGCAGGGTATGCTCAGACGTGAGTCCCTTGCTCACTTTGCCACTGGATTCAAGCAAGCCTGGCTGAAGACGGCTGAAATGCCAGAAACCGGTCCTAGGAAGCTTGTTTCCGGTCCAGGGAAGGCATGGCTTGGCAGTTCGGGCTGGACTGTTCCCATGAGGCACAGGGTCAGACTGATTTGCATATGGCCATGTCTGAACTGGGGTGGCAGAGTGGGCTAAAGAACGGTGATGGATCAAACCCAGATCTGTTGACTGGGTGTGAGTGTTTGATTGGGTCTGATGCTCCGTCCATCACCACCCCTTTTTGTACCGCTTTGTTCGCCATAAGTTGGCAGGGTATGCTCAGACGTGAGTCCCTTGCTCACTTTGCCACTGGATTCAAGCAAGCCTGGCTGAAGACGGCTGAAATGCCAGAAACCGGTCCTAGGAAGCTTGTTTCCGGTCCAGGGAAGGCATGGCTTGGCAGTTCGGGCTGGACTGTTCCCATGAGGCACAGGGTCAGACTGATTTGCATATGGCCATGTCTGAACTGGGGTGGCAGAGTGGGCTAAAGAACGGTGATGGATCAAACCCAGATCTGTTGACTGGGTGTGAGTGTTTGATTGGGTCTGATGCTCCGTCCATCACCACCCCTTTTTGTACCGCTTTGTTCGCCATAAGTTGGCAGGGTATGCTCAGACGTGAGTCCCTTGCTCACTTTGCCACTGGATTCAAGCAAGCCTGGCTGAAGACGGCTGAAATGCCAGAAACCGGTCCTAGGAAGCTTGTTTCCGGTCCAGGGAAGGCATGGCTTGGCAGTTCGGGCTGGACTGTTCCCATGAGGCACAGGGTCAGACTGATTTGCATATGGCCATGTCTGAACTGGGGTGGCAGAGTGGGCTAAAGAACGGTGATGGATCAAACCCAGATCTGTTGACTGGGTGTGAGTGTTTGATTGGGTCTGATGCTCCGTCCATCACCACCCCTTTTTGTACCGCTTTGTTCGCCATAAGTTGGCAGGGTATGCTCAGACGTGAGTCCCTTGCTCACTTTGCCACTGGATTCAAGCAAGCCTGGCTGAAGACGGCTGAAATGCCAGAAACCGGTCCTAGGAAGCTTGTTTCCGGTCCAGGGAAGGCATGGCTTGGCAGTTCGGGCTGGACTGTTCCCATGAGGCACAGGGTCAGACTGATTTGCATATGGCCATGTCTGAACTGGGGTGGCAGAGTGGGCTAAAGAACGGTGATGGATCAAACCCAGATCTGTTGACTGGGTGTGAGTGTTTGATTGGGTCTGATGCTCCGTCCATCACCACCCCTTTTTGTACCGCTTTGTTCGCCATAAGTTGGCAGGGTATGCTCAGACGTGAGTCCCTTGCTCACTTTGCCACTGGATTCAAGCAAGCCTGGCTGAAGACGGCTGAAATAACAGAAACCGGTCCTAGGAAGCTTGTTTCCGGTCCAGGGAAGGCATGGCTTGGCAGTTCGGGCTGGACTGTTCCCATGAGGCACAGGGTCAGACTGATTTGCATATGGCCATGTCTGAACTGGGGTGGCAGAGTGGGCTAAAGAACGGTGATGGATCAAACCCAGATCTGTTGACTGGGTGTGAGTGTTTGATTGGGTCTGATGCTCCGTCCATCACCACCCCTTTTTGTACCGCTTTGTTCGCCATAAGTTGGCAGGGTATGCTCAGACGTGAGTCCCTTGCTCACTTTGCCACTGGATTCAAGCAAGCCTGGCTGAAGACGGCTGAAATGCCAGAAACCGGTCCTAGGAAGCTTGTTTCCGGTCCAGGGAAGGCATGGCTTGGCAGTTCGGGCTGGACTGTTCCCATGAGGCACAGGGTCAGACTGATTTGCATATGGCCATGTCTGAACTGGGGTGGCAGAGTGGGCTAAAGAACGGTGATGGATCAAACCCAGATCTGTTGACTGGGTGTGAGTGTTTGATTGGGTCTGATGCTCCGTCCATCACCACCCCTTTTTGTACCGCTTTGTTCGCCATAAGTTGGCAGGGTATGCTCAGACGTGAGTCCCTTGCTCACTTTGCCACTGGATTCAAGCAAGCCTGGCTGAAGACGGCTGAAATGCCAGAAACCGGTCCTAGGAAGCTTGTTTCCGGTCCAGGGAAGGCATGGCTTGGCAGTTCGGGCTGGACTGTTCCCATGAGGCACAGGGTCAGACTGATTTGCATATGGCCATGTCTGAACTGGGGTGGCAGAGTGGGCTAAAGAACGGTGATGGATCAAACCCAGATCTGTTGACTGGGTGTGAGTGTTTGATTGGGTCTGATGCTCCGTCCATCACCACCCCTTTTTGTACTGCTTTGTTCGCCATAAGTTGGCAGGGTATGCTCAGACGTGAGTCCCTTGCTCACTTTGCCACTGGATTCAAGCAAGCCTGGCTGAAGACGGCTGAAATGCCAGAAACCGGTCCTAGGAAGCTTGTTTCCGGTCCAGGGAAGGCATGGCTTGGCAGTTCGGGCTGGACTGTTCCCATGAGGCACAGGGTCAGACTGATTTGCATATGGCCATGTCTGAACTGGGGTGGCAGAGTGGGCTAAAGAACGGTGATGGATCAAACCCAGATCTGTTGACTGGGTGTGAGTGTTTGATTGGGTCTGATGCTCCGTCCATCTCCACCCATTTTTGTACCGCTTTGTTCGCCATAAGTTGGCAGGGTATGCTCAGACGTGAGTCCCTTGCTCACTTTGCCACTGGATTCAAGCAAGCCTGGCTGAAGACGGCTGAAATGCCAGAAACCGGTCCTAGGAAGCTTGTTTCCGGTCCAGGGAAGGCATGGCTTGGCAGTTCGGGCTGGACTGTTCCCATGAGGCACAGGGTCAGACTGATTTGCATATGGCCATGTCTGAACTGGGGTGGCAGAGTGGGCTAAAGAACGGTGATGGATCAAACCCAGATCTGTTGACTGGGTGTGAGTGTTTGATTGGGTCTGATGCTCCGTCCATCACCACCCCTTTTTGTACCGCTTTGTTCGCCATAAGTTGGCAGGGTATGCTCAGACGTGAGTCCCTTGCTCACTTTGCCACTGGATTGAAGCAAGCCTGGCTCAAGACGGCTGAAATGCCAGAAACCGGTCCTAGGAAGCTTGTTTCCGGTCCAGGGAAGGCATGGCTTGGCAGTTCGGGCTGGACTGTTCCCATGAGGCACAGGGTCAGACTGATTTGCATATCGCCATGTCTGAACTGGGGTGGCAGAGTGGGCTAAAGAACGGTGATGGATCAAACCCAGATCTGTTGACTGGGTGTGAGTGTTTGATTGGGTCTGATGCTCCGTCCATCACCACCCCTTTTTGTACCGCTTTGTTCGCCATAAGTTGGCAGGGTATGCTCAGACGTGAGTCCCTTGCTCACTTTGCCACTGGATTCAAGCAAGCCTGGCTGAAGACGGCTGAAATGCCAGAAACCGGTCCTAGGAAGCTTGTTTCCGGTCCAGGGAAGGCATGGCTTGGCAGTTCGGGCTGGACTGTTCCCATGAGGCACAGGGTCAGACTGATTTGCATATGGCCATGTCTGAACTGGGGTGGCAGAGTGGGCTAAAGAACGGTGATGGATCAAACCCAGATCTGTTGACTGGGTGTGAGTGTTTGATTGGGTCTGATGCTCCGTCCATCACCACCCCTTTTTGTACCGCCTTGTTCGCCATAAGTTGGCAGGGTATGCTCAGACGTGAGTCCCTTGCTCACTTTGCCACTGGATTCAAGCAAGCCTGGCTGAAGACGGCTGAAATGCCAGAAACCGGTCCTAGGAAGCTTGTTTCCGGTCCAGGGAAGGCATGGCTTGGCAGTTCGGGCTGGACTGTTCCCATGAGGCACAGGGTCAGACTGATTTGCATATGGCCATGTCTGAACTGGGGTGGCAGAGTGGGCTAAAGAACGGTGATGGATCAAACCCAGATCTGTTGACTGGGTGTGAGTGTTTGATTGGGTCTGATGCTCCGTCCATCACCACCCCTTTTTGTACCGCTTTGTTCGCCATAAGTTGGCAGGGTATGCTCAGACGTGAGTCCCTTGCTCACTTTGCCACTGGATTCAAGCAAGCCTGGCTGAAGACGGCTGAAATGCCAGAAACCGGTCCTAGGAAGCTTGTTTCCGGTCCAGGGAAGGCATGGCTTGGCAGTTCGGGCTGGACTGTTCCCATGAGGCACAGGGTCAGACTGATTTGCATATGGCCATGTCTGAACTGGGGTGGCAGAGTGGGCTAAAGAACGGTGATGGATCAAACCCAGATCTGTTGACTGGGTGTGAGTGTTTGATTGGGTCTGATGCTCCGTCCATCACCACCCCTTTTTGTACCGCTTTGTTCGCCATAAGTTGGCTGGGTATGCTCAGACGTGAGTCCCTTGCTCACTTTGCCACTGGATTCAAGCAAGCCTGGCTGAAGACGGCTGAAATGCCAGAAACCGGTCCTAGGAAGCTTGTTTCCGGTCCAGGGAAGGCATGGCTTGGCAGTTCGGGCTGGACTGTTCCCATGAGGCACAGGGTCAGACTGATTTGCATATGGCCATGTCTGAACTGGGGTGGCAGAGTGGGCTAAAGAACGGTGATGGATCAAACCCAGATCTGTTGACTGGGTGTGAGTGTTTGATTGGGTCTGATGCTCCGTCCATCACCACCCCTTTTTGTACCGCTTTGTTCGCCATAAGTTGGCAGGGTATGCTCAGACGTGAGTCCCTTGCTCACTTTGCCACTGGATTCAAGCAAGCCTGGCTGAAGACGGCTGAAATGCCAGAAACCGGTCCTAGGAAGCTTGTTTCCGGTCCAGGGAAGGCATGGCTTGGCAGTTCGGGCTGGACTGTTCCCATGAGGCACAGGGTCAGACTGATTTGCATATGGCCATGTCTGAACTGGGGTGGCAGAGTGGGCTAAAGAACGGTGATGGATCAAACCCAGATCTGTTGACTGGGTGTGAGTGTTTGATTGGGTCTGATGCTCCGTCCATCACCACCCCTTTTTGTACCGCTTTGTTCGCCATAAGTTGGCAGGGTATGCTCAGACGTGAGTCCCTTGCTCACTTTGCCACTGGATTCAAGCAAGCCTGGCTGAAGACGGCTGAAATGCCAGAAACCGGTCCTAGGAAGCTTGTTTCCGGTCCAGGGAAGGCATGGCTTGGCAGTTCGGGCTGGACTGTTCCCATGAGGCACAGGGTCAGACTGATTTGCATATGGCCATGTCTGAACTGGGGTGGCAGAGTGGGCTAAAGAACGGTGATGGATCAAACCCAGATCTGTTGACTGGGTGTGAGTGTTTGATTGGGTCTGATGCTCCGTCCATCACCACCCCTTTTTGTACCGCGTTACTTCCAGAGCTGCAGACTTTGCAACTGGGGAACCAGGTTGGAGTTTCTGCTTCAGCTCAACATTCTGTGATTCTGGTCAAATCACTTAATCTCCCCATGTCTACAACCAAAATGAATTTGGTCTTGTGTGATGTAACCAATGCTCATGTAAAGCACTCCAATACCTGACAAGTCTGCACTATATAAAACTGCAAATACTCAATAAATAAGTGTTTTGCACACTTCTGTCATTGGGCTACATGTAGGCTACATCTGGGTGATATGTGTGCTGCATTTGGGCTCTTTTGTCTCTGGTGGCCATCTTGGGAGATTTATTTGTTATGAAGTTTCCTAATTTCCTCATTTACTGCAGTCTCCTCAGTAGGAAATGCTTTCAGTTTTTTACTTTGATTCCATCAAGAAGGTATTCAGATATGTCACACATTTGCCATAAATTCTGAATGTTAGCACTCTAGTTGCTCATTAGATCACTGTAGTAAAGCTACTGCTCACCACGGAAGTCTGCTGCTGGTATTAAAAGTGCATGTTTCAGTCTGCATATCAGAAGTGTTTAATGAAATAGAAGAGGATTTGAGAAGTCACTCAAAATGTGCCCTAATTTTTCTTTCTTCAGCACTAATCGTAATTTCCATGGCAAAATGAACCCCCTCATTGTGTTCCTTTTTTAATTAAATGTTTTAAGTGTTACCAGTTTTTTCCAATCAAGATTGTCGTACTTTAAAATTTGGGACCGCGTAGGAGGCAGGGCCCTACCCCTGTCTATCCCGGTATTAGTGAACCGCGAATGGTCAATGCGGTATGTACAAGTGCTTTGTGTAACGTTTTAGCTATGAATGCACTATGTATACGTTATTATACATTGACTCCGTGGGTTCCATTTTGTAGCGGTGGCCATCTTATGGTTGCCCTCACATAGGCTATATAGCATGAAGCGAAAACGGGCCTTTTAGAGCACATGTGCCTTTCTTTGACTTTTCTGTGACCTGGGCAGCTTGGCTCCGCCACCCCAGGTCAAACTGGTCTCACGAGTTCCCCGTCCTCTGGCCACCTGTGATTAGCATCAGGGCTTGACACACCATAAAGTCTTTTCATCCTACACAAGCCTCCCGGCTAATCTCTTTCACACCTGACTGTTCCTGCTTTATGGCTTGTTTCCCGAAACAGGAGATGCTCATGTTTATTGGGGCCTATCGATATCTGATGTGGGATCTGAGCCTTGCTGGGTAAATATTTACGGGCTGGCTTAACTGGAATGTGGGATGGTCATCATGACTCTGCCTTTTCGTTTGCAATGTATACATGTGAATGACCAACTGCAAGAGAAGGGTGGTGTTGCCCAGAGCGTAACATCCTCCATAAAAGAGGAGACTGGTTTCTGTTCTGGAGACTGCCTCATTCAGTTGCTAAGGCTTCTGTGCGACGTAGTCTCACTCATTTGAGTTTAATAAAGATGTCTTTTCATATTTCAGCTTCTGTTGCCAAGTTCTTTGTTATATTATCAAGATATGCAGAATTCTATAATACCACATCAGGAAGTACTCGAAGTCATAGGGTGCTACCCCTAGCACCTCTGGGGTCTCAAAAATTGGAGTACTTCAGTTGGCGCCCACCAGCGCGGCCTCATCAGAGAAGTGACTTTCTTTGGGAGTGATCTTGTCAGGAGACTGAAATCTACTGAGGAGGACAGAACGGGATTCTACCAAGAAGGTACTCTGTGCACAGGGATTCTGGAGATTCTTTGATTATGTAGCCCGGTATATTTCTGCTCTTCCTGATTTTGATCCTCCACATGATGTCACTCAAAAGGTGAGAAAAAGAACCCTTTTGGCGTGAGTATTATAGAAGACGTTTGGTCATGTAGAACTTGACAATTAGAATTTGGATAACCTTTTGATTATTAAGAATAAGAATTAAGTATAAGTGGGTCGCTCCCAGTCCTTTGGTTCTTTGGGTCTTTAGTTTGGTTATCGCAATTACCAAAGCCGAGGGGTTGGTTTCTTGGTTTCTGATTTGGGTCATTGCAATTACCAAAACCGAGGGTCTTGCATATTTGCGAGTGTATTGGTAGAGATAACCCCTTGAAGTTTGAAGCTAGATTAGTGAGCTATAAGATGCCTGATCTTAGCAAATTTGGAAATGTAGCTTTTGGTTTGTATAGGTTTGGATATGCGAATTGCAATTTGTGTAGGCAGGTAATGAGGAGATATTTCTCCATTTGGTTTGGATTATAATAATTGCGTTTTCCGCAGTATTTTTGGCATGCCTGTTTGTAAGCTCACATGGAAAAATGTGTTGCTTTTTGTTTTGAAAGGTACCATTGTGTGGGAAATATCTAAATAGGTTAAATTTAAAAACATATTTCTTCCTTGGTGATTTTATATCCACAGGGAATTAAAATATGACATAATACAAAACAAGGATCCTTCGTTCTGCGCAGTTTCATGAATGAAGATATGCAGAACGATTTTGTGTGGTGTTCTGCTAGGCAAAGCTAGTGAATTGAGCGCATTCACTACTTCTTGGACATGCATCTGTCTGTGGGGCTGTTTATGCAGCCTTTTGGAACACTATTGAAAAGCGTTGCTTGTAAATATGACCTACAACTAGTATTTGCAAATGGTTTGTTTCAAGTATAGTCTGTGAGCTGTTCTTTCTTTCTGTCATGCGTATTGATTTGTAAGTCAACTGTGTGTTTAAATGTCTGTGGTTTTTTTTCATTAGTGCAACTTCTGTAAGTAAATTGCGACGGCGCTATTTATGAAAAATGGCTAAAGCGCGCTGTATTGTCTGTTTAACCCCTTTCTGTTTATGTCTGAAATGAGCTCAATATGTGTTTGTGGGTCTTCTGATGTTTCCAGTCTGTTAAGTAAATTGTTGGTTAATTAATATCAAGTAGAAACTTAAAAAAGAAATCCAGAAACGAACCATGTGATGTGCTAAAATAGCTATATGGTGCTCTTTAATTTATAGAATGAGCGTTTGTTAACATATACAAAACTGCCGTTAAATGTTTAAAGGATGAAATTAGAAACACATTCAGTAGATATAAATAAGGCCCCAAAAACGAAATTATCTATTTTTGCAAAAGTAAATAAATTTACAGCATTTTCCTTAGATGCATTGTATTAGATGTTCACAGGCAAACTTTTCAGCTGCAGTATATTTGATAGAAATGTTCATTCAGCCAGCACCTTCCCAGTTGAACACGGGTGGAATTTTGCAGAACCGTCCTTTTAAATGAAAGTGGCGCAAAAATGTGACGCGTTTCAAGTTGGGCTTATGCGCTTAGGCGTGTGAGTTAATGTGTCCAAAATGATAGGCAAGGGATGCAGCTTGC
Source organism: Triturus cristatus (assembly GCF_964204655.1). Classification (NCBI taxonomy): domain Eukaryota; kingdom Metazoa; phylum Chordata; class Amphibia; order Caudata; family Salamandridae; genus Triturus; species Triturus cristatus. Next base: position 526,059,347 of record NC_140592.1, read on the forward strand.
TTTTTATACATGGAATTGTCACAAAGACGAATAATTGGGATTTTTTTTAAAGAAAATTATTAATAATTGAAAAATTATTTTAAAAAAATAAGAGCTTTTCAAAATCGTTTTTTGATATTAATAAAGCTTAATACTCATACTATGACCTCCTAGCATTAAAATTTGATTTGAGTTGTGTTGCATTACTAAAATGGCAAGCATTCGCGTGTACAATTTTCCCTTGGCGCAGGCGCAAACAAGCTCATTTTTATAAAGTATAAGTTATTATTTCCAATGCCTGACTCATGGGTTATGTAATGGACATTCTGGTAATGCATATTATGCAAGAAAATTGTAGGATACTCATTTTTTAATGCCAAAAAAACCAAAGTCGAATTTGGGTAAAAGCGCTGTTTTAACTGCATTTTCTTTCATTCAGAGTACTTTTTAAAGTGTCTCAGGCTTCAGTAAATACATACATTTAGGTTTGATATATATTCACAGGTTGTGCCTTCTTATGATTCGATGAGTCAATGTGCCAGTACAAAGGCTTGTTTTAATATCAGGGTTGAAGGTTCTAACTTTAGCTGTGTCTGTCACGATACTACTGAACACGCTATGAAAAACAGGACCTTTTTAAAACTTGGAGAAATTAAATAAAATATGGTGTCGCAACCCGCAACTATTTGATGTTAATAAAATACGGCCTTAATGGAGTTAGCACCCACATAGAGAAAGAGAAATGGAGAATTATTTTTTGATGAAGGAAAAAGAGGATGTTTGTGAGCAGGTACGTGATGAAGTCAGTAATGATAGAGGGGTGGAGAAATGTAGAATTACGGTTATAGGAACTAGGTAATACGTAGAAAGGAGAAGAACAATTGGGAAAATAGAATGCCGTGGAGGGAAGAGAGATGATGAAGGGGAGTAATAAAGACATGAAGAGTAGCGTGAGGAAGGTTGTATTGACGAAGGGAATAAAAAGGAATGTGGTATCGGTTTGAGTAAGTAGGAGGGGAAAGATGAGATTGCAGGTTCTAGCAGTAGGGGTGAAAATATTGTAATTACCTAACGGGAGGCACTGAGTTTCATATGCTAATATGAAAGCAACGAACAGAGATTGAATAAAGGCAAGTGACTAAATGATGAAGAAAATATCAAAACTCATTGCGAATGCAATTCGCAGTGCCAGTGGACTGGGGCAGAAAGCGGTCCCAATTGCTGGAGTTCAGTCTAACTTTAGCTGGGCCTACTGAGACGTTCATTGATTTAAGGTTGTTGAAATATGTACCATTACATAGGATTGTAACAAGGATTTATTCTAAAAAGTGGTATGTGTGTTATTAAGTTTCGTGAATTATTCACAGTAAATGTAGTTTAATAATCTGGGAATAGGGATCATTTTTTAGCGCCTAAAAAGGAGAAATTATTTTTCAAAATAGAGTGAATTATTGCAAGTTAGGAGGAATTAGGAAGGCCTTCTGGCTTTGACAAATTCAGAGTGGCAGGAGCTGGGGGTTGGAGAGCTGCAGAGGCTGGCTCAAGTTACGCTGTTGAGATGCTATCTTTAGTTCAATGGAGTAGGGTGCCACGTTGACATTTATGACCTTTTAAATTAGGGCCTTGCCTCTGTGGAATGCAGAATGACCTTGCTACACGGGCCTCTGAAGGTGGGGTTTCTGGTTTCTCCACAAGAACATCAATAAAACTAAAGAACTTAATTCCAAAGGAAAAATATAGCAAAGGGGTTTCTTTGGAAGCCCAAACATCATGTTAAATGCTTTGCAGAACTGATACATTTGCGTCTCGCTCTAAAAAAAAATAAAAAAAAGAATGATGCCTGCTATTAGCTCTTATTTAACAGAAAACGGAGTGTTGCATTAAGTCTTAGACAGACAAAAAGATTCTAAAACATTTTTTTAAGGCTACATGTTCTTGCTAGTCCTGTATGTTAGAAGAGAGACAGTATATTTGACAGCAGATTTCCATTGCCTGGTGATCTACTGTCAAAAAGGAGGGTAAGGATTTTAAACCTGACAAATTAAACAGGCCCAAATATTGGGTTTTGGGCTGCAGGTTTACAGCAGTGCATAAGAGTACATGACATGGTGTTGTGTGTCACCGCTTATTTACATATGCTATTGTTTTTCAGCCTGACTGTCAGAGTAGCGATAGACTGGCTAACTGACTCAATATTATAGTAAGACAAGTTTTCCATCTCAAAGGGAGATATCTTGCGTTTACTTTTTGAACATGACAAATTTTCAATGTCTATTTTTAATGTGGTTTTTACCCTTTTGTTCCTGAAGCTCTAATTTTTGGTGGGATCAGATGCGTTCTAATCATGCAAATATCAGTACCCTCTAGTTCTTGTCTTTTGTTTTCATATCTGACTATTAGCCTGTGTATTGCCTAGTGCACCTGATGTGAAAGGTTTCCACATGCCTATGATAATCTGTACCATGTGATTTCTCTATTGAGATGTCCTAGATAAGGAATTTAGAAACACTTATATGTAATCATCGGAAAAAAAAATGTGTTTGCCCTATTAGACAATGCCACCATATGTGAAGACATCCATTTAGATAGAATTCTCGTGTAGTTATCTACCCTTAGATGATGGAGGCTCTCACACGGAAACCCAACTGAAAAGCTTAGAGGCACTGTTTTGCCTACTGCCTTTATATTTGTATTGCTTCCTGAGAAAGACAGTGTATTCTAGACGAAAATTGTCCCATGGCGTGTGGCCACTCCTTTGAAAATCACAGGCCACCTGTTTACAGTCCCCTTGTTATACAACAAACTGTTTAAAGCATCACACTTGCTTCATCAGAAGGCGTTCAACATCAGAAAAGAAGAAGGAGCTGGTTTTGCCACAGAACCAGAATTCCAGTGCAAAAGAGCGCCTGTCATGTGCTGGTAACCTCTGACAGTGTGCAGTCCTTTGAGCCCCTTGGCCTGAGTTTTTGGCCACACACCCCCCCCTCTTTTCCTTTGCTTCAATGGAAGTGCAGTGCACCGGCGGATCCAAGATTGACAGAAAGCACTACATTCCAGTGCCCATGGAAGAGCAGCCTGAGTGTCCTCTGACACTGAATGACGTGTGTGGGAGTTTGAGAATGGTCCCGAATCTGCACGAGATGACCTGTGCCCTTGATCAATGGAGAGCACACTACCTGTAGTGCCTGCCGCAAAGGAAAAATACTGGCGCACTGCCTTGAGACATTGAGACTTTCGTGTGAGCTGTGGGTGTTTGCCAGGAGGGCACTCCAACTAAATAGTACTTCTCTCATGAAAGGCTTGAATGAAGAGGCCCATGCAAAAGAAAACAACAGAAGAAGATTTGATGGACAATAGAAGCCTGCCAGAGAGGCTTTTTGAACGGACTCTGGGCATAGGTGGTTTCACAAGAGGTTTCCGTGTGATTGTATAGAGTAGGTGTTAAGGAGACTGATTGTTTTGATGGCATTGTTTTAAAGTACTATTCTGTTTAGTAAAAACAGAATGAAGTCCATTTTCTGTGGAAAGAGTACCCCCTTTTCACCTCAGAGCATTGATGAGGGTCACCACTGTTTCACCTGAACATAAAAATTATTATTTCATTTGTAATAGTGGTCACTACTTTCTCCCGTTGTCTATATGTTTTTAATAACGAGTTTTCTAGTGTTTTTTTAAACATGACGTTGTCATTTATGGGTGGGATTGATTTTCTCTACTCAATTGCCTTCTGCACCCTCTTCCCAACCTATGTCTTTCCCTACCACTGTTTCTTTGCACTCTTTTCACCCTTTTCCTGAACATGAGCAGGTTAAAAGATCAGAATTCGTAAGCAATTCTTTTGTACAGCTTCTGCATCAACACTAGTTAGTAATGACCATCACTAATTATTGGGTGTGTGATCTTATGCCGCCTGCTACAGATAGAGGTATTTCTTATTTTGTCCTGTCATATGTGGCCTTTGTGCTACTACATGTGTAAGGAGACGTGTCCCGTGAGAGTCGCTAAGTAATAGGATGATGCTACAGCAACATCTCCATGACTTCATGTCTGTAGACCTGGACTCGGATTGATGAGAGTATAGTTATTGCCTATGTAAGGGCAAAAGGAGGGTCTGTCGTACTTTAAAATTTGGGACCGCGTAGGAGGCAGGGCCCTACCCCTGTCTATCCCGGTATTAGTGAACCGCGAATGGTCAATGCGGTATGTACAAGTGCTTTGTGTAACGTTTTAGCTATGAATGCACTATGTATACGTTATTATACATTGACTCCGTGGGTTCCATTTTGTAGCGGTGGCCATCTTATGGTTGCCCTCACATAGGCTATATAGCATGAAGCGAAAACGGGCCTTTTAGAGCACATGTGCCTTTCTTTGACTTTTCTGTGACCTGGGCAGCTTGGCTCCGCCACCCCAGGTCAAACTGGTCTCACGAGTTCCCCGTCCTCTGGCCACCTGTGATTAGCATCAGGGCTTGACACACCATAAAGTCTTTTCATCCCGGCTAATCTCTTTCACACCTGACTGTTCCTGCTTTATGGCTTGTTTCCCGAAACAGGAGATGCTCATGTTTATTGGGGCCTATCGATATCTGATGTGGGATCTGAGCCTTGCTGGGTAAATAATTACGGGCTGGCTTAACTGGAATGTGGGATGGTCATCATGACTCTGCCTTTTCGTTTGCAATGTATACATGTGAATGACCAACTGCAAGAGAAGGGCGGTGTTGCCCAGAGCGTAACATCCTCCATAAAAGAGGAGACTGGTTTCTGTTCTGGAGACTGCCTCATTCAGTTGCTATGGCTTCTGTGCGACGTAGTCTCACTCATTTGAGTTTAATAAAGATGTCTTTTCATATTTCAGCTTCTGTTGCCAAGTTCTTTGTTATATTATCAAGATATGCAGAATTCTATAATACCACATCAGGAAGTACTCGAAGTCATAGGGTGCTACCCCTAGCACCTCTGGGGTCTCAAAAATTGGAGTACTTCAAGATGGCTTCAGGTGTGCCATACTTTTGTCATAAGTAAGACAGTAAGCGCTCTAGTTGTTCTTAAGAACACTCTGGGACATTCTGTCATTGGGCTATACTTGGGCTACATCTGGGTGATATTTGGGCTACATTTGGGCTCTTTTGTCTCTGGTGGCCATCTTGGGAGATTTATTTGTTATGAAGTTTCCTAATTTCCTTATTTACTGCAGTCTCCTCAGTGGGAATACTTTCAGTTTTTTATTTTGGTTCAATCAAGAAGGCATCCAGATGTGTCACACATTTGCCATAAATTCTGAATGTTAGCACTCTAGTTGCTCATTAGATCACTGTAGTAAAACTACTGCTCACCAGGGAAGTCTGCTGCTGGTATTCAAAGTGCATGTTTCAGTCTGCATGTCAGAATTTTTTTATGAAATAGAAGAGGATTTGAGAAGTCAAAATGTGCCCAAATTTTTCTTTCTGCAGAACTAATCATAATTTCTATGGCAAAATGAACCCCCTCATTTTTATCCTTTGTAAATTAATGTTTTAAGTGTTACCACTTTATTCCAATCAAGATGGCTTCAGGTGCGCCATACTTTTGTCATAAGTAAGACTGTTAGCGCTCTAGTTGTTCGTTAGAACACTCTGGGACATTCTGTCATTGGGCTATACTTGGGCTACATCTGGGTGATATTTGGGCTACATTTGGGCTCTTTTGTCTCTGGTGGCCATCTTGGGAGATTTATTTGTTATGAAGTTTCCTAATTTCCTGCAGTCTCCTCAGAAGGAAATACTTTCAGTTTTTTACTTTGGTTCCATCAAGAAGGCATTCAGATGTGTCACACATTTGCTATAAATTCTGAATTTTAGCACTCTAGTTGCTCATTAGATCACTGTAGTAAAGCTACTGCTCACCAGGGAAGTCTGCTGCTGGTATTCAAAGTGCATGTTTCACTCTGCATGTCAGAATTTTTTTATGAAATAGAAGAGGATTTGAGAAGTCAAAATGTGCCATAATTTTTCTTTCTACAGCACTAATCATAATTTCTATGGCAAAATGAACCCCCTCATTTTGTTCCTTTGTAAATTAAATGTTTTAAGTGTTACCACTTTATACCATTCAAGATGGCTTCAAGTGTGCCATACTTTTGTCATAAGTAAGACTGTTAGCGCTCTAGTTGTTCGTTAGAAAACTCTGGGACATTCTGTCATTGGGCTATACTTGGGCTGCATCTGGGTGATATTTGGGCTACATTTGGGCTCTTTTGTCTCTGGTGGCCATTTTGGGAGACTTATTTGTTATGATGTTTCCTAATTTCCTCATTTACTACAGTCTCCTCAGTAGGAAATACTTTCAGTTTTTTACTTTGATTCCATCAAGAAGGCATTCAGATGTGTCACACATTTGCCATAAATTCAGAATGTTAGCACTCTAGTTGCTTATTAGATCACTGTAGTAAAGCTACTGCTCACCAGGGAAGTCTGCTGCTGGCATTGAAAGTGCATGTTTCAGTCTGCATGTCAGAATTTTTTAATAAAATAGAAGAGGATTTGAGAAGTTACTCAAAATGTGCCCTAATTTTTCTTTCTGCAGCACTAATCATACTTTCTATGGCAAAATGAACCCCCTCATTTTGTTCCTTTTTAAATTAAATGTTTTAAGAGTTACCACTTTATGTCAACCAAGATGGCTTCAGGTGTGCTATAGGTTTGTCATAAGTAGGACTGTTAGCGCTCTAGTTGTTCTTTAGATCACTCTGGGAAGCTGCAGTAGAACACAAAGGAATCAACTGACAGTCTCTGCCCTTGTTGGATGTACATGTTTTACTGAGAATGTCAGACTTCATTCTCACATGGCTGAGAAAGATAATGTGAATTTACAGAAAATATGCTCTCAGTTTAGCTTATAGATCACCTTCCAAACCTCTGTGGGAAAAGTATGAGAAAATAGTTTTCTCTCAAACATGATTCATGATATCACAGCAGAAGGCTTTTTCACATGGTAAAATCACCTTAGAACACACCACAATTCCTAAAATGAGTATGGTACCATCAACAAATGATTTATAATGAACTAAAGTCTTAAAACCTTCTATTAACTGCAATGCTTTTTAATGAGGTCCTATCATGTATATTGGTCCCAAGATGGCTGCCAACACTTCTTGGATGAAGTGCTGACAGCCAATCAGATCTCACGATGAGATGTGTGGTTAGGCTCCGCCCAGATATATATGTGATTTTACTTTTGATTTTCTCAGGAACTACTGAACGGATTTACACCATATATGCAAAAGGCACATGCCTGACCTGAGGACTACCTCTTTGCCAAATTTCAAGTAATTCTGTTCAGCCGTTCGGGCTGTACCTTCGACTAAAGGTCCTATTGGAACATGAATAGGGAAAACGCGTTTTGGGACCCCCTTTTTTCTCAGCCCCCGCTTGACGAATCACCCCAAGACTTTCAGGGTAGGAGCTGAGCGGAGCGCCCCATTAGTTTTGAAAATTTCACGAAGATAAGTCAACCGGCGCCAAAGTTATTCAAAATAGAATTTTCAGATATCCTATGGGAACTCGGTCCTAACTATAACTATCTACTGGCGACCGCCAGTAGATAATATATATATATATATATATAAGTATATATTCTACCTACTGGCATTCGCCAGTAGGTAGTTATAGTTAGGACCTATTTTCCATAGAAAATCCACAACATTCTATTCCCAATAACTTTGGTGCAGATTGACGAATATTCGTGAAATTTTCCATACTTTTGGCCAACTCCGTTCCGCTCCTAGCCTAAAAGTCTCGGGGTGATTCGTCAAGCAGGGGCCGAGAAAAAAGGAGGGTCCCGAAACGCGTTTTCCCCATGCAATTTCCCATAGGACCTTTTGACGCAGCTACAGCCCGAACTGCTGAACGAAATTACACCAAATTTGGCAAAGAGGGAGTCCTCAGTTCTGAGGCTGAGGAAGTAAGGGAAATAAGTGTGTGAAAGATGTAAAGGGTGCAGGGTAGAAATACTCTGATCCTCTAGTGTTGCTTAGGGGGTCCCAGAAGGACCCCCCGGGGCCCCCTTAAAGGCAAAATGCGCGCAGGGTGCGCAGATCCGGTTGTAAAAAAAATATATATATAATTATAATATATAATATAATTAATAATTTGCCCCCGGGGGGGCCAAATCGCGGAGGAAAAATCTGTAAAAATTAATGGGGGGGCCCAGGGGGGCCCCACAGCCCCAGGGACCGCTACCCCCAGGACTACAAAATAAATAGGGTGGGGGGCTGAATGGCCCCCCAAGCCCTGGGGACCACCACCCCCTGGGGCTTTATTTATCGAGGGAGGGGGGCTGCGTGGCCCCCCTCCTGGAGCCCTCGAGGGCCCTGGGGACCGCCACCCCCCAGGGCCGGCTCCTGCAGTGTCCTGGGGTGCCCACCCCCAGGACACTGTTGTTTGCTATGAGAGGGCGGGAGTCTCCCGCCCTCCCATAGCAAACTTTGTTTGGATTTTGAAAGAGAGAGCAAGGAAACCTGCTCTCTCTTTCAAAATGCAAACGATATTGCTTTTCCACACGGGGAGCTGCATGTCAGCAGCTCCCCATGTGGAAAAGCAATGCCGGCTCTCGAAGGATGCGGGGAGCCGGCTGGGACCGTGGGGGCATTGGGGCTCCCACCACGGTCCCCAACGTGTTTTAATAAGCCCCGGGGGATGGGGTCCCCGGGGATAATAAAAATTAGTTATAGGGGCTATTTTGTTTTTTACGGTAAAATTAGGAGTCGCGCATCCTAAAGTGTTGGGTGCACGATTTCTCTCGCTTAGGGTGCGTGGTTCCTAACGCGTTGGGTGCGCGACTCCAAGGGAAAAAAAATTAAATTTTTGGGAGATAAACATCAAGCTTAAGTGTTTTGTTCTTGAGTGGCTCTAAAACGAGCCGTTGTGTTCATTGAGAGTTTTTGGTACTTATAAGTAAGTACCTATACAGAGTCTAAAGTTGTTGAGGAAGACTCTGTTTCCTTCATCAGTAAAGTATACTCCATCTCTCCTATACATCTCTTGCATATGAAAGCACAGATTGTTATTGTAAATGGACCCCATTCTATAGTCTCGGAGAAAAGCAGAAACAGATTTATTCACATGTTTCCTAGCTTTCTCAATCTGTGGACAAAAATGATCGGACCAGTTCCATTTCTGTCTTTGGCATATGTTAGAATACACAAAGGCAGTTTTGGGAAAAAGTGAAATCAATTCTGCAAAGGTGTCCTTCATAAGCATTTCCAGACGTACCCCAGTCAAAGTGCCTAGGTCATTGCCACCACAGTGCACTATTATGAGGTCATGGTGTTGGATATGAATAAAGGATTTTACCAATGGCATCAATTGGTGCCACTTTAACCCTCTCTGTCCAATCCATTTAATGTCTACATTTGGCAAACCTAGGTCTTTTTGAATGCCTTTGTTTTCTGCATACCTTTGGCTCCAGAAAATATAGCTGTGTCCCACAATCCACACTCTAAGCATCGTGAAGGGAGGTCTGGATGCACTTAGATGGTCTCTGTAAATGAAATGGCAGTTTGAAAAGTAAGATTTTTCTAAAATGGTGGCTAAGATGAAGTTTTGAAAAAAGAAAAGAAATGATTGGCTGGTTGACAACCTTCTACACTGAAAACTAGGGTGCATGTTTCTGTTCTTTAAACGCATGATTCTTATTGGTTAACAAAAACTGATTGAAAGGAACATTATATATGATAAGCTGATATGTTGAAAAGTCAAGCACACTTGTTGTTTTGATTAGCAACATTGTGTGCTGAACTTGTGACCTGTGTGCTCAGTTAAGTGTTCCATGACCTGTTTCTATGGTAACAGGCAGAAGGCAGATTGGGGGTAGGGTTCAAATTTATGTCATTGGGAAAGGGATGAAATGTTTAACCAATAGAAATGTGTGTTAGCTTTTGAATTAATGTGGGAAGGAATGTGATTTGATGTTTACATGTATATGTGTGCAAAATGAGGGGGAAACTTTGCCATTCTTTGGTTTTGCTGACAGGTGCACATTACAGAGATTCTGTATAAGAAAATCTGGCGTGTGACTGACATACTTCTTAATCTACAAAACAACTTGAAAGGTGAGTTATTTAATTGTGAGGGTATGTATGTGATCTATTTTGATTTTAATCAGACTAATGTATTTCTCCTGCTAAAGTGCAGGGAGTACTTTTTTTTGTCTACAATCTTACTGACAGTGTGTGTGCATGTAGAAACCATTCTGTGATAAGCATTTGTGTTTTTCATGTGTTTGCAGACAGATAACTGTGCTGTTTTTATGTTTTGGTAGAATTATAAACCAGTCGTTATGTATTTGCAAAATGAGTCATGTTTCTACACTAAAATGTAGTACTTCATCTAGATTAAGAAATGTGTTTTGGTACAGTGCAAGGGATAGTGTTGTTTGTCTAGAATCACACAGTGAGTCTGTGTGCATTTAGGAATCACTTTGAGAGAAACATTTTGGTACTAATGTGTAGTAGAACATTTTCTGCAATGTGTGCAGTCACTTTACATTTTGTAGACTAGTGAATGTATTTTGTACAAGGGATAGTTGGCTGTCTACAATCACACTGTGAGTCTGTGTGCATTTGGGCAATTATTGTGAGAAAAGCATTTGGTAGCATCATGTATTTGCTTGCCGATTACTGCTTCAAAATTTGGTTTGTTGTCAAGTTTGAGTAGCATCAGAGGGCAGTCTTTGCTTATGCAATTGCAAAATGAGCCAGGCTTTCATAGTAGTGTGCAGTATTGAAATATGTAGAGTGTGTGCAGTCACCTTACCCCTTCCAGAGTAGTGAATGACTTTTGGTAAACTCCTGGAGATAGTGTTGCTTGTCTAGAATCACGCTGTGAGTCTGTGTGCATTTGGGTAAGCATTGTGAGAGAAGCATTTGGTAACATCGTGTATTTGCTGACAGATAACTGTTTTAAAACCTGTCATGTTGTCAAGTTTTAGTAGCATTAGATGCCAGTCTTTGCTTATGCGTTGATTAAATGAGTCATGCTTTGACACTGATGTGCTGTACTTAAATATGTAGATTGTGTGCAGTCCCCTTACCCCTTCCACAGTAGTGAATGAGTTTTGGTAAACTCCTAGGGACAGTGTTGCTTGTCTAGAATCACACTGTGAGTCTGTGTGCATTTGGGTAACCATTGTGAGAGAAGCATTTGGTAACATCATGTATTTGCTGACAGATAACTGTGTTAAAACCTGTCATGTTGCCAAGTTTTAGTAGTATTAGAAGCCAGTTACTGCTTATGCATTCATAAAATGAGTCAGGCGTTGACACTAAAGTGCAGCACTGAAATATGTAGATTGTGTGCAGTCCCCTTACCCCTTCCAGAGTAGTGAATGAGTTTTGGTACAATCTAAGGGATAGTGTTACTTGTCTATAATTACACTGTGAGTCTGTGTGCATTTGGGAACCACTGTGAGAGAAGCATTTGGGTACTTCATATCTTTGCATACACATAACTGCTTAAAAACCTTTCCTGTTCTCAAGTTTTGGTAGAATTAGAAGCTAGTCATTGCTTATGTATTCACCCAGGAACTCTCCTTGCAATACTGTAAACATTCAGTTAATATCCAAGTAGTAATGGAGTGAGGCAGACCTTAGCACATGGATTGATTCAAACGCCTATCCACTATGCATGCAGTCCTCTAACCATCTACGCACTTGTCTTTCACACCTTCAATTCCCCAGTCAATATCTTTACACTTCAAGGAAACACCATGTCACTGCCCTTGCACTCCTCTACTGATCCATTCAGCACCATGTACTAATCCATTCACTGTGCGAAAACCAAACCACTTATAAATTCATCCAGGCACTGTCCTTGCTGTACTCTAATTATTCAGTCAGTACCCAAGTACTCATTCAGTGACCAGGCCTTAGCACATGGACTGCTTCAAACTCCTATCCACTATGCAGGCAGTCCTGTAACTATTTACACACTTGTCTTTCATACCTCTAATTCCCCAGTCAGTATCTATACACTTCCAGCAAATATCCTGTCACTCCCCTTGCATTCCTCTAGTGACCCATTCAGCATCATGTACCAATCCATTGACTGCACCAAAACCCAACCACTTATAAATTCACCGAGGCACTGTCCTTGCAGTACTCTAATTATTCAGTCAGTACCCAAGTACTGATTCAGTGACCAGGCCTTAGCACATGGACTGCTTCAAACCCCTATCCACTATGCAGGCAGTCCTGTAACTATGTACACACTTGTCTTTCATACCTGTAATTTCCCAGTCAGTTTTTATACACTTCCAGCCAATATTCTGTCACTCCCCTTGCACTCCTCTAGTGATTCATCCAGCACCATGTACTAATCTATTCACTGTTCCAAAACCCCAAAACTTAAAAGATTCATCCAGGCACTCTCCTTGCAGTACTCTAATGATTCAGTCAGTACCCTGGTACTCATGCAGTGACCCAGGCCTTGGCTCATGGACTGCTTCAAACGTCTGTCCAGTATGTATGCAAGCCTCTAACCACCTACACACTTGTCTTACACACCTTCAATACCCCAGTCAGTATTCATACAGTTCCCGCAAACACCCTGTCAATCCCCTTACACTTCTCCAGTGACCCATTCAGCACCATGTACTAATCCATTGACTGCACCAAAACCCAACCACTTATAAATTCACCGAGGCACTCTTCTTGTAGTACTCTAATGATTCAGTCAGTACCCAGGTACTTATGATGTGAACCCAGCCTTAGCACATGGACTACTTCAAACGTCTATCCACTATGGATGCAGGCCTCTAACCACCTACACAATTGCCTTTCACACCTTCAATTGCCCAGCCAGTATCTATATACTCCAATAAACACTCTGTCACTCCCCTTGCACACCTCCAGTGACTCATCCAGTACCATGTACTAATCTATTCACTGCGCCGAAACCCCAAAACTTCAAAGATTCATCCAGGCACTCTCCTTGCAGTACTGTAATGATTTAGACAGTACCTAGGTACTCATGCAGTGAACCACACCTTAGCCCATGGAGTGCTTCAAACGTCTGTCCAGTATGCATGCAGGCCTCTAGTCACCTACACACTTGTCTTTCACTTCTTCAATTAACTAGTCAGTATCGATAAACTCCAGTAAACACTCTTTTAGTCCACTTGCACACCTCTAGTGACTCATCTGGCACTATGTAGTAATCTATTCACTGCACCAAAACACAAAAACTTAAAAAGATTAACCCAGGCACTCTCCTTGCAGTAGTGTAATGATTCAGTCAGTACCCAGGTAATCATGCAGTGTCTGAGGTCTTAGCTCATGGACTGTTTAAATGTCTATGCACTATGCATGCAGGCCTCTAGTCACCTACACACTTGTCTTTCACTTCTTCAATAAAATAGTCGGTATCTATATACTTCAATAAACACCCTGTCACTCATCTTGCACTCCTCCAGTGACTGATCTAGTACCATGTACTAATCTGTTCACTGCACCAAAACCGAAAAACTTAAAAGTTTCACCCTAGCAGTCTCCAAGCAGTAATTTAATGATTCAGTCAGTACGCAGGTACCCATGCAGTGAACCATGCATTACCACATGGACTGCTTCAAAGGTCTATCCAGTATGCATGCAGGCTTCTAACCTACTATACACTTGTCTTTAACAGCTTGAATTCCCCAGTCAGTATCCATGTACTTCCAGCAAACACCCTGTCACTCCCCTTGCACTCTTCCAGTGACTTATTCAGCACCATGTAGTAATGCATTCACTGCGCCAAAACTGAAACACTTATAAATTCACCCAGTCACTCTTCTTGTAATAGTCTAATCATTCAGCCAGTACCCAAGTACTAATGGAGTGAGGCAGGCCTTAGTACATGGATTGATTCAAATGTGTTTCCACTATGCATGGAGGCCTCTAACTACCAACACAATTGTCTTTCAGACCTTCAATTTCCCAGTCAGTATCTATAAACTCCAATAAATACCCTGTCACTTCAATTGCACACCTCCACTGACTCATTTGGCACTATATACTAATCTATTCTCTGCGCCCAAACCCAAAAACTTAAAAAGATTCACCCAGGCACTCTCCTTGCAGAACTCTAATGATTCAGTCAGTACCTAGGTAGTTTTTCAGTGATCCAGTTGTTACTCCATGGACTGTTTCAAACGTCTATCCACTATGCATGCAGGTCTCTAGCCACTCACACACTTGTCTTTCACACCTTCAATACCCCAGTAAATGTTCATACAGTTCCCGCAAACACCCTGTCACTCCCCTTATACTTCTCCAGTGACTCATTCAGGACCATGTACTAATGTATTTACTGCGCCAAAAAACAAATACTTATAAATTCATCCAGGCACTCTCCTTGCAATACTCACACCATTCAGTCAGTATCCAAGTACTATTGGAGTGAGGCAGGCCTTAGCACATGGATTGATTCAAACGCCTATCCACTATGCATGTTTGTCTCTAATCACCTACACACTTGTCTTTCACACCATCAATATCCCAGTCAGTATCCATACACTTCTAGCAAACACCCTGTCACTCACCCAGTGTCTCTCCTTATAGTACTGTAATCATTCAGTCAGTAAGCATGTAGTCTTTCAGTGAGGCAGGCTTTAGGGCATGAACTGCTTCAAAGTAGTATGCACTATGCATGTAGTGTTTTAACCATCGTCACACTTGTGCTTCAGGGCTATAATTTCTTAGTCAGTATTTATATCAAATGTGTTTGTATAGTAATAAAAGAGTATACATTTTAAAGTTATTAATATACATTTAGTTGTGATTATTTTTTACAGATACTGTTTTTCACCATTAAAATAGAGAAATCATGCCAGAAAAAAAAGAAAAGAAAAGAACAGAGAAAGGAGAGTTACTTGAAGAAAAATCAACCACAAGTATTGAATGAACAACATAATGTGGCTAAAAAGAAAAAGTCTTCTGGTAAGATCACAAAGCAATTTATTAAAAATGTTTGTAGGACCACACAGAATGTACAGAATGCTGAAACCTCTGAGAATGCTTCAACTAGACAAAATATTCAAAATAATAGGAAAAGCAAAAAAGCAAATGGACAGTCAAAGGAGACAAAGTATGGTAAAAGAAGGCAAAATCAGAATAAGGAAATACGCAAAAAAATATTTTACAAGAGAGTAGTACATAATTTGCTGAAAGATGTGAAGAAATATAAAAAGAGAGCTCTATTTTATAAATGAAGAAGCATATTGAAACCATTGTTGAAAAGGCTTTTGAAGTAAAAAGGAAACTATTCATTTTAGTATTAAACAGAATTCGATCACTAGATAAACCAATCCATTTAATGAAGGCCAAAAGTAGGAAGAAAACAGTAATTAATAAAACACATTTTTGTGATTTTTTGGGGGAGAATGGAAACACAGTTCCAGTTCAGAGCCTTTTTTTATGAAGAGAGTTATTTACAGAGCAATAATTTGTTGCATGCAGTTGACACCAGTGGTCGAGGTTATGAGGTTTGAGATGGTTGTTCAATTGACAAAAGAGAAAATGGTTGAAAGAAATGCAGAAGAAGTGATAGCTTATGAAGTTCTAGAGAGACGTCCTAAACACCCTGTGTACACTTGGGATTGCAGTAGTATTTGTAGTGTACGACAAGAATCTATTGATAAATTATGTAGTTTTTTATGAGCATATAGTAAAAAAAGTGTTAAACAAAAGATTAAAGTGTTTGCAGGGACTAGACCCTTGCAGAGTGAGAAAAAATACTGGTTTGCAAGGTCATTCTCTGGCTTGTCTTTCTAGGAAAGATTGTCAAAGTGTTTTTCACCATTTCAGGATGCTGGCAGTACATCATACTCAAATGCAGAAGTTAGTGAGAAGATTGTATTATGCAAAAAGTCCAGCACTAAAGTTAAATGAGTTGAACAGTGCTCTTTTGCGTGGGTCAGTATCAGATGTGAAGAAGGTTTGTGATGATATTGAGTTTTGTTACTTTGGTCCTCAGCAAGAGAGTGCAGAAACTGACACATTAGTAGAACAAAATGTTGAAGACAATGTAGAACCCGTGATTACAAAAATATTTGAAGATCAACTCACAAAGTTTAAGGTAATTTCAGGTGAAAGACCAAATGTTTCTTGTATTTGTTGTCGGCGAAGTCACTATGAAAATCAGACTAGGAATGTCAATCTGTATTTAAAAAGTGAAATAGAAAATAATGATAAGTGGAAGGAATATGCAACTTAGTTGTTGGTAGACATTTGTTTTGATTTGGGATCTGAGCAGCGTATTTGCAAATATTGCTATAACAAATTAGATGAGAATACAATGCCTGCTAGAGCTGTTCATAATAATCTACAGTTGGTTGCTATTCCTCCGGAGCTGATAGATTTAAATACCTATGAGTCTATTCTCATTCAATGTGTGCACCCGTTTCAGGCTATTGTTCGTATGGTGCCTAAAACAGGTAAATTACCTCCATCAGAGTTACAAAGAGGATTGAAAGGAAGAGTTGTGTATTTAGCGTTAGATTTAAAGAAAAACATTGAAACTTTTGGTGTAGACCATGCAGAAAATGAACCACTAGTCATTCTAGTTAATGGTGTTCCTACTAAGAATAAGAAAATCTGGCAAGAGTTAGTGGATGTTAGAAAAGTGCAAAAGGCATCATTGTATCTGATAAAAAAGAATGAGTACTATAGAAATGTGTTTGTAGGAGAAGAAGAAATAGATTTAGCAGAAGATACTGAAACATTAAGTGGACAAATTGAAAAAGTGGACATGTCCAGATGTGAAGAAATCTATGAACATTACAGTGTACATTCACTTCATTCCAAAGAGGTGATGAGCAATACGATTGAGTTGTTCAAAATGAAAAAAGCAAGAGGAAGTCCCATGAGTGTATGGGAAAAGAGCTTGGAAGCTCGTTGTTTCTCGCAGTTGTTTCCAACAGGAAAAGGTGGACGATATGATGAACGTCCTGTGCAGATTCCTGCATCTGAATATCGGACAACAAGATTATATGCAGAAGATCCAAGATTTCGACAATGTATCCCTTATATGTTTCATCTTCTGTTTGAAAGTGACTTGTCTGGACTTTCATATGCAGTAAATCACATTTTAAAAACTGGAATGCAACTGCAAAATGTAACTGCAAAGGATTTTATGGATAAAGTGCATCAGAGAGATGATCATTTAGAATCTCAGTTGATTAATCTGATGGCATGTCAGCGTGGGACTAATGAATATTGGTACCGTCGTCATGGAGAACTGAAATGTATGCTACGGAACTTGGGAACTCCTACATGGTTTGTTACACTAAGCTGTGCTGAGTATGCTTGGGATGATTTACTTGAATTTCTTCGAGAGGCAAATTCCAGTATAAAAAATATTGAATACAAGACACCTAGAGAATTTATAACAGATTCAGATTATACTGTTTTGTCTTTCATTGAAGATTATGCCACATGTGCCGTACCCAATAGCAGAGAAGATAAAAACTTAAAACAACAAGTCTTACGATTCCAAAGCCATAGGTGTGGAAAATACTGTCGACGAAAGTACAAGTCAAAGGATAAGTTCTATACCAAATGTCGTTTTGGATTGCCACGTCCTGTATTATCCAAAAGAAGAGTGAACAGTTTTATGTCAGCTATGCGACATACCATCACAAGAAAGTCTCCGAAAAATACCTACAACATAAGAAGAAGTGAAGACTCAAAATACATAAATGACTACAATCCAGTTATTTTATCCATGTGGAACGCAAACATGGATATTCAGTATGTGGCGGACAATTCCATTGCTGTTGTTTGATATGTAACGTCCTACATTACTAAATCAGAAAAGACAGAATTGAAAGAAATGTGGGAAGAGATTTCTCACGAGAAGACTCTAAGTAAGAAATTATACAGTTTCAGTTTGAAGATGTTATCGCATCGTGAAATTGGAGCATATCTATGCTCAGATCGGTTATCATCTGCAAGTCTTTACTCAAAAAGTAGAAGAATCATTTGGGTGAATCTAGTTCTTGCAGCAAAGCGAAATCGGGTACTGAAATCTGTTCAAGAAATTGAATATTTAGCAGAAAAAGAACCAGAAAGTAGAGATATTTTGAAAACGAATATGTTGGACACATATTACCCAAACAGAAGTCATCATCTTGAGAACATGTGTCTCTATGATGTGCTGCAAAACTACACTTTTAAACGGAATACTACAGAGAACATCAATGATGGAAACTATGCCGTGATTGGTTCCGAAGGATGTTTGGTGAAACAAAGGAAAGTAAATTTAATTAATCACAGGAAACTGAGTTGCGACACTGCTGATAAAAGGGAATTTTACTATTTAGCCCTTTTGCAAATGTTTAAACCATGGCGTTCAGAACTGGAATTACTTGGAGATTTTCAGAGCTATGAAGATTCATTTAATGCTTGTAAAGATAGCATACAATGCAGTGCTTTTGCGAATTATGTGAAAATGTTGAATGATTAAATTGATCAAGGAGCTACAATTGCAGCTGAGATTGCTAGAGACAGTTCTCAAGACAGTCAAAGTTCTGCTGCACTGAGTCAAGATCCACTAGGACAACCAATTGTTGAACATGAAGCAGCAATTGTCATGAATGAGGTGGAAACAGCAATGTATCAAGCTCAAGAAGATGTAATACAGTTAAGAAACTTGGAAGAACAACTAAATGTTGAACAGAAACAAATATATCAAGTGAAAGAGCAGATTGGCCATGGATTACTTCATGAAAAGAAAGAGCGCTCATGTACATCATTTCAACCTATCCGAATGTATGTGAGTGGTCAAGCTGGAACAGGAAAAAGTTTCTTAATTAAAGTAATCACAAGGTATCTGCAGACAACAACTGAGTTGCATTTGTCTTGTGTTGTCACTGCTCCAACTGGGTTGCCAGCACATAATATTAAAGGATTTACTTTACATCGTTTACTAATGCTACCAGTAGAGCATGACAACAAATTGGAATACCACAAACTATCTGGAGAAGCTTGTTGTGAAGTTTCAAGAGTCCTGAAGAAAATGAAACTTCTCATTATCGATGAGGTAAGCATGGTCTCAAACTTGATGCTTGCCTTTGTGCATTTAAGAATGCAGCATATTCTTAAAACAGAGTATGACGTTTTATTTGGAGGAAAACACGTCATAGTTTTTGGAGATCTACTGCAACTGACTCCGGTAAAAGACAGCCGGTATTTAAAACACTTGCACATGAACATACCAGAAATTCTCTTGGTAGTGTTAGTAACGTGAACATTTGGGCATATTTTGAATACAAAGAACTGACAACAAATATGCGACAGGCAAATGATGCTGAATATGGAAGTATTGTTCAAGATATAAGAATTGGACTTCTGACAGAACATAGCAAACAAGCTTTGGAGAGTCGATTACTTCCAATTTGTTTCCAAACGAAAATGTAGTTCCTGAGAAAGTGTACATGAAAAATGCAGAAAATAAATCAGTGATCTGCTTAATGCCAACACTGCGAAAGTGTTCTATATTCAACGAAGAACTATTGAAATTGGAAAATAAAGAAATTATAAAAATGGAAGCCATCGATAAAATAGAGCATGAAGAAATCACTATTATTTTGACGGCAAAATTGAAAATAAAACTGGATTCTTTAGAAAAAAAATATCTAAAACGGCTGGTTTAGAAAAGACTCTATATACATGTGTAAACTGTCGGGTAATTTTAAGGCGTAATTTGGATGTAGAAAAAGGTTTAGTTAATGGAGAAATGGGTAAAGTGGTGGATTTTGTTAATTATCAGAAAAAAGAAGGAATTGAATTTTTAAAAATTAATTTTGATCAGATTGAAGAAGTTAAAGAAATTGGTCGTTGTACAGTTCGTTTTTTGCTTGTTAAAGATTTATATGTCCGTAGGAAACAATTTCCATTTTCTCTGGCATATGCAGTGACTATTCATAAATCTCAAGGATTAAGTGTAGACAGTGCATTGGTGAACATTGGATCTACCGTGTTTAAAGAGAATATGGCATATGTTGTTTTGTCGCGAGTCAGAACATTATCTGGTTTGTTTTTAATTGATTTTGATGAGACAAAGGTTACTGCAGATGCAAACTGTGTAAAAGAGTATAATAGGTTAAGAAGGGTGTATGCTCCCAATTTAGGTCAATATCCTGTATTTGAAAAGCGTGTGGTTGGTCGAAAAAGAAGGTTTGAGAATATCTGTACTGAAGGTGTAGAGAAGGGAAAATAACAAGATAATGTTGTGATTGCAAGTAAAAAGAAAAAAGACACTATTGAAGCGATTGTTGGTTATCAGTTTGAAAATAGTTCAGGTGTCAACTGCTATGCTAATGTTGTGGTCAATGTTGTTTTTTATCTTGAAGGTTTGCAAGAACAAATTATGCAGAATCGGGAAAAAAGATTTTGTTGCATTCTGTTTATGATAAATTGACAACAGATACAAGTAAAATACAAACTGTTTCAGATGTTCGTAATCTTATGGATGTGTGTTCTGGTTTTACACATTTTACGCAAAATATCCAACAAGATGCTCAGCAATTTTTAATGTATATGCTTACCATTTTTGAAAATGAAATTGTAGAAATAGAAAATATTGTTGGCCTTTCTTACAAATGGGAACATCATTGTGAAAATTGCATGTATACATCTAGCACTAATGTAGACACTGAAAGATTTCTATATTTAACATTACCAGACTGTAAATCAGTGTCTTTCAATAAATTAGTTAAAGGTGAAAATCAAAATATGGAGTGTAGCCAATGTAAATCAGAAATGTTATCCACATTATTTAAAAATAAATATGGACAATATATAATTTTAATGATGCAACGTTGTAAAGCTGATGGAAGAAAATTGAATACGTTAATAAAGCAATTTGTAGCAACACAACTATCAATATCAGGAAGGACTTTTGTAGCAATTGCAATATTTTCCATGATGGTCCTTCCACAGCATCTGGACATTACACTGCCTATTTAAAATGTGACAAAGGCTGGACACTTTGTAATGATTCCCAGTTGGTTTTCAAACAACGTTTGCCTAGTGAATTACCAAATTCCTACCTAATATTTTTAAAGCCAAAGTTTTAGGAAGATAATTCACTCTCTGAGGAATTTATTATTATAATTTAATAGGATTACCATTGGACAATTTACATAAAAAGGAGTGCAAAAATACCATTTGGCCTCAAGGAAAGGTATATGTTTGAATTATGGACTTTTCATGATCATTGACTCGGTGAATATTTTAAAGCGACAACATTTACAGATTTTATAATTTAAAGTTATAACATTTTGTTAGCCATAAGCATTTCATATATGTGTGATTTGTATTTTCTGGTATTTTACTGAGAATAGCATGTTGGTTTTTTTTAAACAATCTTTTTGATTGTTTTTTTTTGCCCGCTTTTATGTGATGAGTACGATTGAAATCACTATTTCTAGTGAAATTCAATATATTCTGAGAACAGCAAAAAAGGCAAACAAATGACTTTGTTTAAATTATGCTGTGTTGTTAGAAATGTATTATAACATGTTATAACTTTTTTTCTTTTCTTTCACAGATCCTAATTCTAAAATAAGCAATTTACCCCAATTTACATTGCGAAAAACATCTGAAAAAAATGTGTACCATTTTTTATTTCTATTACTGTGAAGGCAAGCTTAACTAAGTATTAATATGCAGAATGGGCAGATCTGCAAGAAGCTACAAACTATGAATACGCTTTTCAAAACACCCTGTTTATACCTATGTAGTTTTGGAATCTCCCTGTCATAGGATATCATGTGACCTGCAAAAAAACAGATTTGAGTGTTTCATAATATTTCTAATTGTACCTATTGAAGGAGCACAGTCATTTCAATCATTCTTCTTTCAGCATCTTTGCAGACAAAACTCTGTGCTTACCTCCTATCATTCGCAAGCAATTTTCCAAACAGTAATATGTCACTTTTTGTAACATAGTTATAGCGCAAGACACTCTTTCATATTTACAAAGAGTGGAAAAGGCACTCTGTGTACCTTTTCTTCTCCATGTAAATACGACCTTATCATAAACACCACTTTGCATTGAAAGAGCGTTCTACAAGTGTTGCTGTGCGTGATTGCACAGAATACTCATAGAACAAGACACATCTCCAGATATACCAGAAATCATAAATCTCTACATGTGTGTGAATGCTGCACCATTCTCCAATTTGTGTAGCAAAGCACAACAAGGAGAATTGTTTTCATTTATCCTCATGCTTTATCTTTCAATGCATGCTACAATGCTCAGCATACATTGATGGAGAAAAATGCCTTTACTGATTGTTTTTGTGCAGGAAGGTGTGTCTTCCTGCACAAAAACAAACTCCACATGACACAAACATCCATGCACCATGGTGCAAGGGTGTCTGTGTCACCACATGGCTGCAGTTTAAGCAGCCGTGCAGAGAGAAGCATAGACTTGCAACATATTTATGTACATGTGTTGCATCCCTGTGCTTTGGAAGTACTACAGCACACTGCAGTCAAAGAGGTTACTGTGTGATGCTGCAGCACTTCCTTATAGTTCATTCAGACAATTACGCACTACACATACATTCATCTAAACTTTCACACAGTAACAAGTTAGTTCTGACAAGAACTTTTTTTTTCCTCTTTATTTTTTTTGTGCTTTTTTCAATGATTTTGTGATTTATTATTTTTTTTAAACAAAAAAGGGAACAGGATGAACAAAATAGTGAACTTTAGAGAAAAAAAAAAATAACACTGATGGTTTCTCTGCACCCTGCAGATAAGCTCGGTGGACTGCTCACCATAACAGAGCAGTTTGTTGCATTTAATGCAACTAATTTTAAGTTGTCCAAATTCGGGACGTATGTCCGGGTGAACAACAGATGGCGGTGCTGCAGATGTACTTGCCACTGCTGGCGGAGGGTTGTGACGCATTCTTCTGCACTCTTCCGCTGCAAGGTTGACGGGGTGGAGAGTCCTGAGGTGCTTCATCATACTTACGGTCCCGCAAGAGTATTTTTTGGTCGGATCTCCTCTCGATAGCACTCTCTGGCAAATTTTGCACGTCACCTTAGTTGCATTGCTTTTTGTTTGTCCTTCAGGAAAGGAAAAACATTTCCATACCACTGAAGTGTATCGTTCAGGGCGTGGAGGTTCAGGAAGAAACCCATCATCTGAAGAATGTTCTGAATCAGATGGTGCTTGCTGTCCAGAAGCCATTTTCTTCAGAATGAAATGAATGTCAGCTGTGGAAATCTCCCAAAAAAAGTTCTTCTCTGCAGAGAGATGCTGCTCCAAAGAAGGTCAAAGAAGAATTATTGAAATGGGTGGGGTCTTTCAATAGTTAGAATAGAAAGTGTAATGAACCAATCAAATCTCTTTTTCTCAGGTAACATGGGATCCGCGCACCATGCGCATAGGCAGCACGCACCGAGCGCAAATCCGTGAAATTGCATTTTAAAGGAATATAGGATTAGAAGTAAAAATATATTAATTTTATGAGTAGTTTAGATTATGTCTTCAATTAATATTCACATGAAATACATATATATGTTTTTTTACATTTAAAATATGTTGTGGGAATCGTGCACCCACCGCGTCAAACACGCACATGACGTTTTGCGGAAGCGAGCGTCGCGTAACGTACTTTGTACGTGTTGCGTATGGGCTTGGAGTCGCGTACCGGTCGCATAGCAATCGCGCACTAAAAAACGTACCCATCGCATACTGTACGCGGATCCTACACTACAATCGTAAAATGGCGACTCTGTTCCGCGCAGGGATCGAGAAAGGTGCGCATACGGTGCACGAATCCCAAAAAATTGTAAAAAATAAAAAAATAACAAAGTATTAAAAATATAGTTTACAAAATATAAAAAAATATAAAAAATAGTTTAAAAAAAAACAACAATTTTTTTTAAATAGCATTAAAAACAAATACTATTTTTTTATTTTTAAAAGAATCAATTGGAAAAAAAAACTTTAAAAAATGGTGAAAAACAATATTAAAAAACATAATTAAAGGAATTGACACACTGAAATATAAAGATTTAGAAATCCTATGAAAATCATTAAACATCATAGCTTTAGAGATAAGTTATAGATAGGAATTAGCATTTAAAAAACCTTTGAAATTCCCTTAAAAAACCATAGGTTTCATGCACGTTATAGTTAGGAATTAGCATTTAAAAAACCTTAGAAATTCACTGAAAAAACCATAGGTTTAAGGGGCGTTATAGTTAACTGGACATTTCCCTCGTACAAAACCCTAGAAATTCCCCCGTTATAGTTAGTTCAGCTAACTATAACTTGCACCCCCGCAATGCACTGCTGATGACATCACATATTACATCACTCATGACATGGTCAGTGACATCACTGAAAACATACTGGAGCACTGTTTGTGAGAGATACCCCTTTCACGCTGCCTCTCCCCTCATCAGCAGGTAACGCATCCTCTTCCCACATCACTAGCATACCGTCAACGACCTTCTTGGGCCGCAAGTCTCCCTCTGCGAACCACTGGTGGGCTCGCAGCTCTTCCCGTGCGACTTCTCGGGCCCGCACTTTTACGAGCCAGGCCGCAGGTTTGCAGGTCTCTGAGAAGAGATGCAATGGAGGCAACGGAGATGCAGGTCGGACACCCAACAGTACTCCGACATACCCCAGCAGCAGCTGCTTGTCCGCCATTCCCGCTCACCCCCACAAACAAATTTGACAGGAACGTTTTTAAATGTGGAGCCTAACAAATCGGCTGGTGTTGCATTTTCATTAAAAAAGATGCTTGTGAGGTTGGACAAATAAGAATCTTAGTCATGTATGTATTTACATATAAAACATTTTATTAAAACAAAATAACAACAAATAAAACTATGTGTGTAAAATATTTTATTAAAAGAAAACGACAGCAAATAAAACTATGTACAGCTATGGCGTGTCATCCCTCGACAATTTGTGAATCACAGCCTGCAAGACAAAAAGAAAATTAAGATGGTGCGTTATGGGTCCAGCAAAGGAGAGAGAAAGAGAGGAAGGAGTGAGATACAAGGAAGATAGAAAGAGAGAAACAGTGTGAGAGAGAGAAAGAGAGAGAGTGAAAGAGAAAGACAGAGAGGAAGACAGAAAGAAAGAGGAAGACAGACAGGAAGACAGAGAAAGAGTGAAAGAGTGAGAAAGAGAGAGATACAAGGAAGAGAGAAAGAGAGAAACAGCGTGAGAGAGAAGAGAGAGAGAGAAAGACAGAGAGAGGAAGACAGAGAGAAAGAGAGGCGAGAGAGAGAAAGAGTGAGAGAGAGGAAGAGAGAAAGGGTGAAACAGTGTGAGAGACAGGAAGAGAGAGAGAGAGAGGAAGGGAGACGGAGAAAGTGAGAGAGAGGAAGAGAGAGAGACAAAGAGTGAGAGAGAGGAAGAGAGAAATATTAAGAAAGAAAGAAAGAAAGAAAGAAAGAAAGAGTGAGATACAAGGAAGAGAGAAAGAAACAGTGTGAGAGAGAGGAAAAGAGACAAACAGTATGAGAGAGAGGAAGAGAGAGAGAGAGAGAGAGAGAGAGAGGAAGTGAGAGAAAGAAAGAATGAGAGAGAGAGGACGAGACAGAGAAAGAAAGGAAGAGATGGAAAGGGAGTGTTGACACTGGAGAAAATCTTCGCTGCTCACCTTTGTGTCAATGGTGTGTCTCCAACCACGTGCCGGCACATACTGCACCCTCAAGTTTAGTTATCTAAAAGATAGTATAGAATTAGTAATTGCAGACTATATACAACTGCACATGCGTAATTCTCTGTTTCGGCTCTGCGCACCCAGGCTGCTGCATGCCATCCACTTCCACTGCCCAGAGGTGTCTAACAGCCGCTGTGCACCCAGGGCCATATTATAAAGCACGGCAATAACATTATCGCCGCTTTAGCGGCAGGAAACTGCAGCAAAAGCGGCGATAATGGGCTTGATAATATGCCCTTGTGAATTCCCATAGAAGCCCAGGTTTGATGTCCTTCACACACCAGAACCTGGGCTTCTATGGGAATTCTCAAGGGCATATTATCAAGCCACTTATCGCTGCTTTAGCGGCAGTTTCCTGCCGCTAAAGTGGTGATAATGTTATCGCCGTTCTTGATATTATGGTCCCCAGTCTGCTGTAGCCTATACACTTGCACTGCCCAGAGGTGTATAGCAGTCGCTACTTACCCAGGATGCTGCACCCCATCCACTCCCACTGGCTGGAGGTGAGTACCCGCTGCTGCGCAAACAAGCCTCTCTGCTCACCTTCTGCCACTGGCGTGTGTCGAAGAGAGTCGACCACGTGCCGCAGGAACCTCCTCAGTCTCAGGCTACGTGGTCAATGGAGCTCACATTTCAAAATGGGTGTTGATTGCCAGGATGGCCACGCATCATCGCAGGTTCTATACGTGTTCAGCTCTGGTGGTGTTGGGGGGTGGTTAATTTGTGAATCAGAGTCTGTTAGATAAAAAGCAAGCTAAAATTGTGCGTCTTGCATCCATCAAAGGAGAGAGGAAGAGAGAGAGAGAGAGAGAGAGAGAGAGAGAGAGAAAGGGTGAGAGAGTGACACTGGAGAAAATCTTCGCAGCTCACCTTTGTGTCACCAGTGTGTCTCCAACCACGTGCCGGGACATAGTGCCCCCTCAAGCTCCCACATCTGAAAGATAGTATAGAATTATTAATTGTAGGAAAGACCAGTATGCAGGAATGAAAAGACAGAGACGGTAATTCTCTTGATGTGGTTTAATCCTCAGAACATGTTTTGTAAGCAGCAAGTATAAAGCAAGAATGACTGAACCCCCTTTAATTTCTACCTCCCAACTTTCTCACATTCAAAACATAACATTCCCAAAGCGACGCGAGGCAGCCATGAGCTGTGAGAGGAATGTCACGCTCGTGTCTGCATGCTTCGATGCTCCCAACACACCTTACCTCTTTAAAAAAAAAAACAGAGAAAGGAAAGTTCGTCAAAATTTGAATGGTAAATTTAAGGGTACAAAGTATGAAAAAAGAATTTCTCAACTACTTTGCTACAGATGTGGGAGCGATAGACATTTGGCCAACTGTAAAAACTATCCTGCTATTGGAAAACTTGTTCAAAATGCAATAAGAAAGGGTAATGGCAAGGTATATACAACTGCGTACGCCTAAATCGCTGTGCAGCCTTTCTGCATTCAGGCTGCTGCACCCCATCAACTCCCGCCACCCAGAGGTATCTGTCCGCCGCTGCGCACCCATGCCTCACTGCTCACATTTTCATGGTCACGGCACCCTCCACATCATGCAGCTCGGTTCTGGAAGGTAATAGGTCTCACATTGGGTACTGAGTCTTGATATGGCCATGGCAGAGGACATACTAGTGCACCTATCATCATCGCAGGTTGTACACCTGCTCAGTGCTTGCGGTGCTACTAACTCAGTGAGAAGTGAGGCCATGTACTCTAAACTCTAAAATGGCGTAGTGCACGTGTGCCCGGTCTTTTATATTAGCAGGGTCACGTGTCCTGTGACGCCTGTGCTGGATCAGTGTGGTGTGGGTGTATACCAGCCATGAGGGAGTGGCTGTGGCATCAGTGTTGCCAGGTTAGGCTAGATTACGCACAATTGGGCTATATTTTTCTGGTTGTGTGGTAAAATGTTGGTTTGTGCTAGTTTCCAGATTATAAATATATATACAACGCTGTAGCAAAGTAGTATGTTAAACGCTTTTTTAGACAAATATTTACTTGGCATACTGCTGCAACATAACAATTCCAATGCATTAACCGCCTGTTTGACGCTGTCCCTGCCCCTCCTTCCCTAAAGTAGCAATATTGGTCTAGTTTGGGCTACTTTTCAGTTGGCTTTGGGCTATAGAAAGCGTAATAAACCTGACAACACTGTATGTGGGTGTCCGTGTTGGAGTGCTACCGTCACCCGGGTTGCAAAAGCCAAAGTATCACTCTGTGAGCCAAGTCCCACAATATTGCCAACATGGAAGGTACGGGGAATTACTGACCCTATATTCATCCATAGTTCCACACAAGAAAGATGGTGGACATGAGATATCTGTGTAGATATGAACGTTTATTGCACATTCAGTGGAGTGTTGCAGCTGTAGCACTACAGGGCCATGGAAAGTTGAAGTTGCAGTTTTTGGCACATGGAGGCCAGCCAATTAGAGACAAGGTCGTTGTCGAAGTTAGGCTGCGCCAACATATGTGCTTATACAATCACTCCGATGATCCTCATGCACTTATAAATTCAGTAAACACTCTCCTTGCAGTACTCTAATGATGCAGTCTCTACGTACGTACTTGTATAATGACCAAGACAAAGTTACATAACTAAGGTTTTCTCCCACTGTCAAAGGTAAGATGGTTGCATACGCTGTCCAGAGCACTATGTAATGTGGTAGGGCCTAGGGGCAGCATGTTGCATACATAATGAACACACGGACACAGATAGATAGTGGAACTGGGTACAGGCAAGTGCGCTCGACTCCTTTTTATTACGAGGGTCACATGTCCAGTGACATCTGTGCTGGATGCGTGTGGGGTGAGTATAAGCCAGCCCTTCGGGAATGGTTGGTGCTGGCAACAAGCACAACAGTAATCATTGGATCACACACAGAGATTCAATCATAAAGGGTCCATGACTTGTCTGTACTAAGGTAGGGGCACCAGATGTGAAATAACACACAAAAGATTGTATCATAAAGGGTCCATGACTTGTGGTGCACTAAGGTAGGGGCAGCAGATCTGAAATCATACACAAAACATTGTATCATAAAGGGTCCATGAGTTGTGGTTCACTGAGGTAGGGGCATCAGAAGCATTCAGCGTGTGCGCAGCCAGCGATGATGCGTGGTGCGGGCGGGCCGCACTGGGAGCAATGTCTCTTGCCTACTGGACTGCATCATCTGCAATCGCGACTTGATCTGAATTGTGAGCCCTGCTGTCTGAAGTGTAGATCGAAGGCATTAGTCAGCTCAGACATCGAGGAATGCTTTTTGTCACTTCCTCCTGACAAAATCGGAGGACATAGAGTACAGTTCACTCTGCAATTAATAAACTGAATATGAAATATGAGCTCTGCTGTCCGCAGTGTAGACTGCCATTCAGTGTTCATTTGGACTTGCGAGATGAATTTGGTCATTGTAGTAAAGCTATAACTGATATAAAAGAAGTTCTTGAAGCAAGGATATTAAAAGGATATTGTGTAGGTTTCAGGAACGCTGTAGTTAGTTGCCTACTGGACTCTTGCGATAATGCGTGGTCCGGGCGGGCCGCATTGGTAGCAATGTCTTTTGTCTAATAAATTCTGCCTTAATAAGGCCATGTGGCGTTGACTAGTGGTGCACTGAGTTAGTGGTACCTCTGGCTCTCAGCGTGTACGCAGCCTGCGATGATGCGTGGTATGGGCGGGCCGCACTGGGAGCAATGTGTCTTGCCTACTGGACTGCGTCATCTGCAATCGCCACTCCATCTGAATTGTGAGCCCTGCTGTCCGCAGTGTAGATCGGAGGCAGTAGTCTGTACAAACATAAGTCTGCAGTGCTGTGCCGCTGTGTTCGCAGGGGTCTGTGTCAAGGAGGCCTGCGGTCATGGCGGCAGCCACGTGGCAGGGTGAGGGCCACTGCTCTGGCAGATGCGTTGGCCTTCACACAAGTGAACCACGCCCAGAGTCCTGGTCTATTTATTCACACTTCTACGCTGGAGTGGCGTATGTTGGACCAGCCCACTGCGCTTTCGCTTTCAGGGGACGATGATACAGGTACATGACCGAGAACTTCACCACTGCCTGAGATAACATGGTTGTGTCCACTGTCCACAACACTACAAGCACCAGCAGTATATGTACACATGGAGATGTTTGTGCTCTGCATAGTGAGGCCTGTCCAGCACATCACCGCTACACTTGGTATTGTGGGCATTATTATTGGTGGGTGACTTGCGTCCTTCACACATGTTTGGTTGCCACATCTCGCAACATTCAGCTATTGTGTGGCTGAGAAGCCATGCCGTTTTTGGAAGGTCCACTGTCCTGTTGTGCGCTGCCGTGGTCGTAGTAGGGAGGGTGGTCTGGGGGGAGGTCCTGTGGGTGGTGGCAGTGGGTTTTTTGTGGCCTTCTTGGGTGTCGGAGGTGCATGATCAGTAGCTCTATGTCTTCAGATGTGATTCTGGGCTGAGCTCCCTTTCACACTGTAGGTAGTCATCCTACTTTACACCAGTAAAAGGCAGATGGTACATTCCTACTGCTATCGCAGCTTATCGCCTGTTTTTGGATCGCACCGCAGAGTTGGCTGCTCGTTGAAAATATCAGGAGGTGGTGTTTTTGTACAGAAACGCCTACTCTGCATATTATTTGCGTTAGTTGTTGCTCTCATTTGTGGCAAAAAAAAATTGCGGAAGCTATTGCTGGAAAACTGGCAATATCGCCTGTTTTTACCAGGTTGAAAATGGAATGATAATTTAAAATCACTGAAAAAACCATAGGTTTAATGAACATTATAATTAGAAATTAGCATTTAAAAAACCTTTGAAATTCACTAAAAAACCATAGTTTTCAGGGACGTTATAGTTACAAATTATCATTTTACAAACCTTTCAAATTCACTGAAAAAAACATTGGTTTCAGGGACGTTATAGTTACAAATTAGCATTTAAAAAACCTTTAAAATTCACTGAAAAAACGTAGGTTTCAGGGACGTTATAGTTAGTTGCACATTTCACTTTCGGCCGTTATAGTTAGTAGAGCTAACTATAACTCACGCCCCCGCAATGCACTGCTAATGATGTCACATATTACATCACTCATGACATGGTCAGTGACATCACTCATGACATCACTGATGACATCTCAAATGACATCACTGATGACCTTACTGATGACATCATCCACGTGATAATTTGATGCACCTCTTCACACCCTAATATAACCTTTGATACACCCACTCTAAAATACTGACTACCATTTTCTAAACCATCGAAAAATCAATAGCAGTTACTATATAACCACTGACTACTTCCAAGTTATACACACACATTCATTCATTCACCCATACAGTAACTCATACATGCAGTCACTCATCAATATAGCACTATTTTATTTAATCATACACCTATACAAACACTCATACACTGTCACTCATCCATAGAGTTATTGACACACGTAGCTAGTCATGTAAAGAATCTATAACACTGATGTTTACTCACCTATACAGTTATACATTCAGTATCTAACCTATTCATACAAATAGTAACATATACTGACTCTCTTATACAATCACTAACACAAGCACACACTCATTTATACAGCCACTCTCACAATTACTCACTATCACTTATAGCCATTTATATACTCCAAAACTCACATATACTGCCTTTCACATATGTAGTTACTCACACATATACCAGTGAGATATACATTCACTTTCCAACACAGTGATACACACACACACTCATCGAAACAGCTATTTCCACATGCACCATTGAACCCATACACCTAGTAAATTAGCCACTCACACATGTTGGCAGAAAGTTACACACTACCCACCCACATACACACACAAACACTGAGCCCCCCATACTAATACTTATGCTACCAATTACCAAGTAAGCCATATAGACAGTCATGTACCTAATCATCAACCCATGCAGCAGCTTATACAACAACTGAGAGACTGATACAGACATTCACACCGTTTAGTCAATAACCCATGCATTCAGTAAGAGACATGTAATCACTAACTTATACAGTCAGTCACACACCTATTAAATCCTCCACCCAGACACTTATACACCAACTCATTCTTCGATACACCTTGGCATTAACATATATAAAATATATTTAAAGTTTCCAAAAACACACATTCACTGGATGATGTTATTAGTGATATCATCAGTGATGTCATTTGAGATGTCATCAGTGATGTCGCTGACCATGCCATGAGTGATGTAATATGTGACGTCATCAGCAGTGCATTGCAGGGCGCGAGTTATAGTTAGCTCTACTAACTATAACGGCAGAATTTCTATGGTTTTATATGAGTGAAATGTGCAACTAACTATAACGTCCCTGAAACCTATGTTTTTTTCAGTGAATATATATATAAGAGGGGTTCATGGGACAACTTTAATTAACCACAATCAGGAAATATATTTTTTTATGCCTAAAATGTTTTCTAAATATATTTATATATTTATTTACTTGTATTTTACAGTTTTATGGCATTACGGTCTGACTAGCGTGTTTGTAATTCTTCTGTTTGGTATTTTGGCAATCAAGAGCAACTGGTTATTTTTTATTTCCAGGTCTCACAACAGACAATTGCTCCTATCCTTTCCGAATCTTTTAGCATTCAAGCCGACATTTTAAATTATTACTTTCGTGTTGAGCTATGTATTATTTTACTTGTTGAGCTATTTTCACTGGTAAATTAGCGATTGGATACCTCTACTGTTTTTACCAAAGATATTTTACTCTTGTCTATGTCTATGACTGCAATCGTAAAGTGATTCCCCCCATGTGACCTACCCTTTCACTTTAAATTTGTTACCTCACGAACTATTTGCTGTCATGTGATCAAGGCTCCACGGAGCCGAAACGTTATGGCCGTCGCTCTGGGCAAATAAAGTAACCAGCACAGATTCTAGGCTCGTGTACTCTTTCCTGTAGCAGTTGAAGGATCCTCAAGGCTGTTGGAAGTGGTATTTCTGATATATATATATATATATATACATGTATATATATATATGTGTATATATATATATATATATATATATATCTACCACCAATCCCGCCTCTTTATCCAAGAACGGGTCCGACACATGCTTTTGGACGGATGCAGGTAAGGTTTAATTGCCACCCTTCAGACAGGTAAGAGTTCAAAACACCTGGCAGACGCGTTTCGGCGAATGCCTTAATCATTGCCAGCCTTGTGTTTTTAATAACAAGTTCAAATACGCAGGGACTTTACATACTGTTCATTGAGTTCTTATTGGTGCAATGTGATCCAATCACAGTCAATGTTCTTCCCTTACTGTGAGCAGTATGTGCAAGGAATGCTGGTAGCTGAAGTCCCGCAGTCTGTGATGTCCCACGCACTGTGCGAGTCCGCAGTCCCACAACGCGAACTTTGGTCAAGTGGCCGGTCCGTGCATTCAGTAATGCCCTGGCTTTTGCCAGCTTGTGAGGCTGCTCATCTATTCGTGCGGGGACCAAGGCGGCAAACATCATTTGCAGCTCTCCAAATCAGCAGTGATCTGCTGCTCTCTCCTCTAGTACCAGGAACATTGTCTTGGGCGAGGGGGCGCCGCTTTTGCGCGTTCCGCACAACACACCACTGAAGTTTGCCGACATCAAGCGGAGCACCTGAACGAGAGGCGTGCCGGATGTACAGCGTCGACTGCTGCACTCTAACATCTACCACCAATCCCGCCTCTTTATCCAAGAACGGGTCCGACACATGCTTTTGGACGGATGCAGGTAAGGTTTAATTGCCACCCTTCAGACAGGTAAGAGTTCAAAACACCTGGCAGACGCGTTTCGGCGAATGCCTTAATCATTGCCAGCATTGTGTTTTTAAAAACAAGTTCAAATACGCAGGGACTTTACATACTGTTCATTGAGTTCTTATTGGTGCAATGTGATCCAATCACAGTCAATGTTCTTCCCTTACTGTGAGCAGTATGTGCAAGGAATGCTGGTAGCTGAAGTCCCGCAGTCTGTGATGTCCCACGCACTGTGCGAGTCCGCAGTCCCACAGTGCGAACTTTGGTCAAGTGGCCGGTCCGTGCATTCAGTAATGCCCTGGCTTTTGCCAGCTTGTGAGGCTGCTCATCTATTCGTGCGG
This sequence comes from Triturus cristatus, assembly GCF_964204655.1. Lineage (NCBI taxonomy): Eukaryota > Metazoa > Chordata > Amphibia > Caudata > Salamandridae > Triturus > Triturus cristatus. Next base: position 526,093,159 of record NC_140592.1, read on the forward strand.
GGACCAAGGCGGCAAACATCATCTGCAGCTCTCCAAATCAGCAGTGATCTGCTGCTCTCTCCTCTAGTACCAGGAACATTGTCTTGGGCGAGGGGGCGCTGCTTTTGCGCGTTCCGCACAACACACCACTGAAGTTTGCCGACATCAAGCGGAGCACCTGAACGAGAGGCGTGCCGGATGTACAGCGTCGACTGCTGCACTCTAACATCTACCACCAATCCCGCCTCTTTATCCAAGAACGGGTCCGACACATGCTTTTGGACGGATGCAGGTAAGGTTTAATTGCCACCCTTCAGACAGGTAAGAGTTCAAAACACCTGGCAGACGCGTTTCGGCGAATGCCTTAATCATTGCCAGCATTGTGTTTTTAAAAACAAGTTCAAATACGCAGGGACTTTACATACTGTTCATTGAGTTCTTATTGGTGCAATGTGATCCAATCACAGTCAATGTTCTTCCCTTACTGTGAGCAGTATGTGCAAGAAATGCTGGTAGCTGAAGTCCCGCAGTCTGTGATGTCCCACGCACTGTGCGAGTCCGCAGTCCCACAACGCGAACTTTGGTCAAGTGGCCGGTCCGTGCATTCAGTAATGCCCTGGCTTTTCCAGCTTGTGAGGCTGCTCATCTATTCGTGCGGGGACCAAGGCGGCAAACATCATCTGCAGCTCTCCAAATCAGCAGTGATCTGCTGCTCTCTCCTCTAGTACCAGGAACATTGTCTGGGCGAGGGGGCGCCACTTTTGCGCATTCCGCACAACACACCACTGAAGTTTGCCGACATCAAGCGGAGCACCTGAACGAGAGGCGTGCCGGATGTACAGCGTCGACTGCTGCACTCTAACATCTACCACCAATCCCGCCTCTTTATCCAAGAACGGGTCCGACACATGCTTTTGGACGGATGCAGGTAAGGTTTAATTGCCACCCTTCAGACAGGTAAGAGTTCAAAACACCTGGCAGATGCGTTTCGGCGAATGCCTTAATCATTGCCAGCATTGTGTTTTTAAAAACAAGTTCAAATACGCAGGGACTTTACATACTGTTCATTGAGTTCTTATTGGTGCAATGTGATCCAATCACAGTCAATGTTCTTCCCTTACTGTGAGCAGTATGTGCAAGGAATGCTGGTAGCTGAAGTCCCGTAGTCTGTGATGTCCCACGCACTGTGCGAGTCCGCAGTCCCACAACGCGAACTTTGGTCAAGTGGCCGGTCCGTGCATTCAGTAATGCCCTGGCTTTTGCCAGCTTGTGAGGCTGCTCATCTATTCGTGCGGGGACCAAGGCGGCAAACATCATCTGCAGCTCTCCAAATCAGCAGTGATCTGCTGCTCTCTCCTCTAGTACCAGGAACATTGTCTTGGGCGAGGGGGCGCCGCTTTTGCGCGTTCCGCACAACACACCACTGAAGTTTGCCGACATCAAGCGGAGCACCTGAACGAGAGGCGTGCCGGATGTACAGCGTCGACTGCTGCACTCTAACATCTACCACCAATCCCGCCTCTTTATCCAAGAACAGGTCCGACACATGCTTTTGGACGGATGCAGGTAAGGTTTAATTGCCACCCTTCAGACAGGTAAGAGTTCAAAACACCTGGCAGACGCGTTTCGGCGAATGCCTTAATCATTGCCAGCATTGTGTTTTTAAAAACAAGTTCAAATACGCAGGGACTTTACATACTGTTCATTGAGTTCTTATTGGTGCAATGTGATCCAATCACAGTCAATGTTCTTCCCTTACTGTGAGCAGTATGTGCAAGGAATGCTGGTAGCTGAAGTCCCGCTTTTACCTACTGGCGGTCGCCAGTAGGTAGTTATAGTTAGGACCGTGTTTCCATAGGAAATCTCAAAATTCTATTTTGAATAACTTTGGCGCCGGTTGATGAATCCTCGCGAAATTTTCAAAACTAATGGGGCACTCCGCTCAGCTCCTACCCTGAAAGTCTCGGGGTGATTCGTCAAGCAGGGGCTGAGAAAAAAGGGGGGTCCCAAAACGCGTTTTCCCCATGTATTTTTCCATAGGGACTTTAGTCGCAGCTACAGCCCGAACGGCTGAACAGAATTATGTGAAATTTGGCAGAGAGGTAGGCATAAGGTCCATGAAGTGCCTTTTGCAGGTTTGGTGTAAATCTGTTCAGTATTTCCTGAGAAATTAGCATTTAAATCAATATATATATCTGTAAGCGCGCAGCGTGCGCGCACTGAGCAAGTCCTGTGCGCGCACCCTGCCGTGCGCGAGCGCACTTCTGATTGGTTGTTAGATGTCAGTAAACATTCGAATCGGTGGAAATCAGGAAGCGGCGGCCGCCATTTTGTCTCTCGCATAAAGAGGGGGTGATAAACAAAGGGGGAGAACTTGAAAAGGGGGCAGAGTGGGGAGATATTGACCCACTAGGCATTGTAAGGGGGTCACAGTAGGACCTTGTAGGGCAAAAAAAAAGATTTATATTTAGAAAAAAAATATCGCCGAGTGCGCGCACCCAGCGCGCACCCGAAAAAAAACTTTTTTAAAAAAAATAATAAAAAATCGCACTTAAGTGTTTAGATATAAGGTGGCTCTAAAAAGAGCCCTTGTGTTTATTGTTTGTTTTTTGGTACCTACAAGTAAGTACCGATGCAGAGTCTAAAGTTCAAGAGGAAGACTCTGTTGCCTTCATCAGTGAAGTGTACACCGTCTCCTCTATAAATGTCTTGCATGTTGTAACGCAAGTTGTTGTGGTATATAGAACCCATACCATAGTCTCTGAGGAAAGCAGAAATAGATTTGTTGACGTGCTTCCTTGCTTTGTCAATCGGCGGACAAAATTGGTTGGACCAGTTCCACTTTTGCCTTTGGCATCTGTTAGAATATACGAAGGCAGTTTGTGGAAAAAGTGACATCAATTGCACAAAGGTGTCCTTAATAAGCATTTCCAGACCTACCCCAGTTAAAGTGCCTAGGTCATTTCCACCACAGTGCACAATAATAAGGGTAGGCTGTGGGAGATGTAGAAAGGTTTTCACCAAAGGCGTTAATTGGTGCCACTTTAACCCTCTCTGACCAATCCATTTGATGTCTACATTTGGCAAAGCAAGGTCTCTCACCATACCTCTTTTTTCTGCAAATCTTTCACTCCAGAAGACATAGCTGTGACCTACAATCCACACTGTGAACATCTTCAAAGGAGATCTGGATGCACTCAGGAGGTGTCTTTCAGTAGAAAGGCAAAAAGAAATGAAAGACAGTTGAAAAATGGGGGCACACATACTTTTTTTTTATAAAAAGAACTCATTGGCTGTTTCAAACCATTCTACACTAAAAACTAGGCTGTATGTTTAAATTTTAAAAAGCATGTATTGTATTGGTTCAGAAAAATGTGTGAACAAAGAACATTAGTTTGGATTTGCTGTTAGGTTTGAAAAGTCAAGCACTCTTGCTCTTTGGAAATGAAACATTGTCTGTTGAACTTCTGACCTCTCTGCTCACACCTGTGTTCCATGACCTGTTGCTATGGTAGCAGGCAGAAGTCAAGTTGGGGGAAGGGTACATTTGGAAAGGGGTTGAAGTTTTCAACCAATAGAAATGTGTGATTTCATTTGAAAAAATGTGGGAAGCACTGAGATTTTAAATTAACATGTATATGTGAAAAAAAAGAGAGGGAAACTGTGCCATTAACTGGTTCTGCTGAGAGGAGAGAGGTGTTCAGCTCAGAGATTCTGGTCTGATAAACTGCTGTGTGACTGCCACATTTCTTTCACAACTAACTAATTTTAAAGGTGAGTTATGAGTTTGAGAGGGGGTGTTTGTGGTTAATTTTGATATAAATAAAAGAATTATGATTATTTGTTTAAAGTTGTGATTTACATTTTCTGTTTTGCGAGATATTTAACGGTTTTGAATATGTAAAATATTATGGAGTATGTTTTCACCATAAGTTAATGTGTACTGGTAACAATGAGGAATACTGTTTTGTGCCTACCATCAAACCATGAGTCTGTGTGCAGAGAAGAATTGTTGACATAGATTTAATTTGTGTTGCTGTTGAAAAGTAAGACTTGCAGTTGAAAGAAAAGGACAGCTTCTTTTTAATTGTGATGGTTAGCATTTAGCAGAAATCACTTTGAAAGAAAAGAGAGGAAAATGGCAGCACATTTGAAAAAAGCATTAATTGTGTTAGAATTGATAACCCAGGAAAGGGGCAGCCTGTGTTTTGTGCCTACCAACACAGCATGAGTCTGTGTGTATATAGGAATTGTTGTCTGAGATTTCATTTGTGAAGTTGTTGTTCAGTAAGAAATGCAGTCCTAGGAAAGGGGCAGCCTGTGTTATGTGCTTAAAATGATGACATGAGTCTGTGTGCACACAGGAATTGTGGGCAGAGATTTAATTTGTGAAGATGTTGTTCAGTAAGAAATGCAGTTCCAGGAAAGGGGCAGCCTGTGTTATGTGCCTAAAATGATGGCATGACTCTGTGTGCACACAGGAATTGTGGGCAGAGATTTAATTTGTGAAGATATTGTTCAGTAAGAAATGCAGTCCCAGGAAAGGGGCAGCCTGTTGTGTTTACACAAATTATCCCTTAGCACACATGCACTATTACATACATCCCTGCAGTCTTCATGCAGTTCTGGAAGTCTCTTTGCTCATCTGTCTTGCACCAGACAATACACAGTGTTCAGAAACACACTCTTGGCACACACGCAGCAGCTTCTCCAACACTCTCATGTGTAGTACTCAGCTCTGTGTGCTGTTTCAGATAGCACTGTGTAATGCAAACACATTCAACGTCAGCAAGGCCTCATTTAAATTGATCTAGTCTAATCACTCACCCTGTAACACATGGTCATTGTCTTAAGGAGCTGTTAGGACATGTGCTGTTTTCTGCTTCTGTAAATGATAAGGGAAATGTATCAGGCTGTAACAGTAATTTGGTACTATTCAGGGACACTGTTTTGTTCCAAAAAACATAGCATGAGTCTGTGTGCGCACAGGAATTGTGGGCAGAGATTTAATTTGTGAAGATGTTGTTCAGTAAGAAATGCAGTCCCAGGAAAGGGGCAGCCTGTGTTATGTGCGTAAAAAGATGGCATGAGTCTGTGTGCACACAGGAATTGTGGGCAGAGATTTAATTTGTGAAGATGTTGTTCAGTAAGAAATGCAGTCCCAGGAAAGGGGCAGCCTGTTGTGTTTACACAAATTATCCCTTAGCACACATGCACTGTTACATACATCCCTGCAGTCTTCATGCAGTTCTGGAAGTCTCTTTGCTCATCTGTCTTGCACCAGACAATACACAGTGTTCAGAAACACACTCTTGGCACACACGCAGCAGCTTCTCCAACACTCTCATGTGTAGTACTCAGCTCTGTGTGCTGTTTCAGATAGCACTGTGTAATGCAAACACATTCAACGTCAGCAAGGCCTCATTTAAATTGATCTAGTCTAATTACTCACCCTGTAACACATGGACATGGTTTTAAGGAGCTGTTAGGACATGTGCTGTTTTCTGCTTCTGTAAATGATAAGGGAAATGTATCAGGCTGTAACAGTAATTTGGTACTATTCAGGGACACTGTTTTGTTCCAAAAAACATAGCATGAGTCTGTGTGCGCACAGGAATTGTGGGCAGAGATTTAATTTGTGAAGATGTTGTTCAGTAAGAAATGCAGTCCCAGGAAAGGGGCAGCCTGTGTTATGTGCGTAAAAAGATGGCATGAGTCTGTGTGCACACAGGAATTGTGGGCAGAGATTTAATTTGTGAAGATGTTGTTCAGTAAGAAATGCAGTCCCTGGAAAGGGGCAGCCTGTTGTGTTTACACAAATTATCCCTTAGCACACATGCACTGTTACGTACATCCCTGTAGTCTTCATGCAGTTCTGGAAATCTCCTTGCTCATGTCTCTTGCAGCTGACAATACATAGTCTGCAGAAACACACTCTTGGGACACACGCAGCAGCTTCTCCAACACTCCCATGCGTACTACTCAGGTCTGTGTGTAATGCAAACACATTCAACGTCACCAAGGCCTCTTTTTCTTTGCTCTACTCTAAACACTCAGCCAGGTTGCAGATACTTATGGTATGAAGTAGCTGTTAGGAAATGTGCTCTTTTCTGCCTCTGTGATTTTCCAGGTAAAATGTGTAAGGCTGTAACAGCAATTATCACTTGATCTACCAGAGTAGTAAATGTGCTTTGAATTTGCAAATCAAATTCTGTTTTCTGCTTAGAAGCACACCATGAAGCTGTGTGCGCACAGGAATTGTGGCCACAGATATAATTTGTGTTGCAGTTGTTCTGTTAAAAAATGCACTTGCAGGAAAGGGGCAGCTTGTTTTTTTTCAACTGTGGTGGTTAGTACTGTGCACAAATTAGTAAATCACAAATGAGAGACAAATGGAAAAACATTTGAAATAAATGAAAAGTAAAAAAAAATATTTAAATGAATTATAATTACAAAAAGGATTTTTTTTAGTTCCTTGCAGGTATTGCTGAGCAACAGTGAAAAAAAAATGCCTTTAAGGAAAAGAAAAAGGAAAGAAAAGCAACAACAAGTATATCTGGACAGAACTGGGGAAAACAAATAACAGGAGAAGCTGGTGATGGCAAAAAGAAAAAGTCTACTGGTAAGCAGAGCAGAGATTTCTTAAAAAAGATTTTCAAAAAACAAATAAATGGCAAAAATAACTGTAAAACAAAGAGAGTTTTATGTACAAAGCAACAACACAGTCAACAGCAAAAAAAAAAAGCTAATGTACAATCAGAAGTATGTCAAACAGATTTAACACGAAAATTAGATTTTAAAAACATTCGTCGAAAAATGTTTCAGAGAAGAGTGATGTTAAATTTGCTAAAGGATGTGAAAAAATATAAGAAAAAATCTAAATTTATTAAGAAAAAAAAAATTATAGAAAATATTGTAAGTAAGGCTTTGGAAATAAAAAGAAAACTTTTTATTCTAATTTTGAATAGGATGCGTAGATTAGAAAAATTAGTGAATGCAATGAAGTCACAAAGCAAAAGGAAAAGAGAAGTGAAAAAAAGTAACTTTTGTAAAGTGTTCTTGGGAGAATGGAAACACAGTTCAAGTACTGAACCATTTTTTAATGAAGAGAGTTATCTTCAAAGTAATAGTTTGTTGCATGCAGTTGACACTAATGGTAGAGCATATGAAGTTAAGGATGGTTGTGTGATGCAAAAAGAGAAAATGGTCCCTAGAAATGAGGAAGAAGTAATGGCTGCTGAGGCTATGGGGAGACGTCCAAAAGCCCCAGTGTACACTTGGAACTGTAGTAGTATTTGTACTGTGCGTCAGGAATCTATTGATAAATTACGTGACTTTCTAAGAGAATATAGTAAAAAGAGTGTAAAACAGAAGATGAAGGTGCTTCAAACACTAGATCCATGCAGAGTGAGAGAAAATACTGGTTTGCAGGGACATTCTCTGGCTTGTCTATCTAGAAAAGTGTGTAAAAGTGTTTTTCATCATTTTAGGAAGCTGGCTGTTCATCATACTGAAATGAGAAAGTTTGTGAGAACATTGTATTTTGCTAAAAGTCCAGCAGTAAAGTTGAATGAGTTGAATAATGCTCTGTTCCGTGGATCTGTATCAAATGTAGTGAAGGTTACTGATGAGATTCAGTTTTGTTACTTTGGTCCAGAACAAGAAAGTGCAGAAAAGGACACAGTAAATGAGGAAAATGAGGAACAGAATGTAGAACTCATTATTACTAAAAATTTTGAGGATGAAATGACAAAATTTACTATCACCTCTAATGAAACACCAAATATTACTTGTATTTGTTGCCGCAGAAGTCATTATAAAATTCAAACAAGGAGTGTTGATCTGTATAAAAAAAGTGAAAATGAAGATAATTATAAGTGGAAGGATTTTGCAACATATATATTTCTTGAAAATTGTTTTGAATTGGGTGAAGATCAGCGTATTTGTAAATACTGTTATAATAAGTTAGAAGAAAATAGAATGCCGACCAGAGCTGTACATAATAATTTAGAATTGGATGCTATTCCTGCCGAACTTTCTGAATTAAATACATATGAGTCTATACTTATTCAATGTGTTCATCCGTTCCAGACCATAGTACGTATGGAGCCCAAAACTGGTAAATTACCTCCTTCTGATTTACTGAGAGGTTTAAAAGGAAGAGTGGTGTATTTGCCCTTGGATTTGAAAAACAATATGGAAACTATTGATGCAGATACTTTGGGAACTGAACCATTAGTAATTCTGGTTAATGGTGTACCTACAAAGAATAAGAAGATTTGGCAAGAGCTGGTGGATGTACGAAAAGTACAAAGAGCAAATTTGTATTTGAAAAAAAATAATAAATGGTATGAATCAATTTATATAGAAGAAGAAGAAGAAGATTTACAAGAAGACACAGAAACACCAACTGGTCAAATTGAAAAAGTGGACAAGTCAAAGGAAGAAGAAATTTATGAACATTTTAGCATACATCCTCTTCATTCAAAAGAAGTTATGGGAGACACTATTGATCTGTTTCAGATGAAGAAAGCAAAAGGAACTCCCGTGAGTGTATGGGAGGAGAGCTTGGAAGCTCGATGTTTTCCCCAGCTGTTTCCTACAGGAAAAGGAGGACAATACGATGAACGTCCAGAACAGATTCCAGCTTCTGAGTATCAGACTACAAGACTATATGCAGAAGATCCAAGATTTCGTCAAAGTATTCCTTATTTGTTCCATCTTTTATTTGAAAGCGACTTGTCTGCATTATCTTATGCAGTAATTCACATTTTAAAAAGTGGAGTACATTTACAAAACGTGTCTGCTAAGGATTTTATGGAGAAAGTGCAGCACCGAGATGATCATTTGGAAACACAACTGATCAATCTGATGGCTTGTCAGCGTGGGACAAATGAATATTGGTACCGACACCATGGTGAATTAAAATGCATGTTACGGAATTTAGGAACTCCAACATGGTTCCTTACTCTAAGCTGTGCCGAGTACGCTTGGGATGATTTACTGGATTTTCTAAGAGAGGCAAATTCAAACATTAAAAACATTGAATACAAGACAGCTGGAGAATTGTGCTCTTTGGATCCAGTTAATGTTTGCAGATATTTCAATCATAGATTTGAGGCTATGATGTCCTTTATCTGCAATAAAAAATATCCACCTCTTGGAGAAGTAGTGGATTTCTTTTGGAGAAGAGAGTACCAGGCAAGAGGTGCTCCTCATATTCATATGCTGTTGTGGATCAAGGATGCCCCAAAGTTTGGAACAGATACTGATGAAGCAGTGTTATCTTTCATTGAAGAATATGCAACATGTGCTATACCTAAAAGCACAGAAGAGAAAAAGTTAAAAGAGCAAGTTTTACGTTTCCAAAGTCATCGGTGTGGAAAATACTGTCGACGGAAGTATAAGACGAAAGATAAATTCTACACAAAGTGTCGATTTGGATTTCCTAGACCTGTTCTTTCAAAAGGAAGAGTCAACAGTTTTATGTCAGCTGTTTGACATACTATAACCAGAAAATCTCCCAAAAATACCTACAACCTAAAAAGAAATGAAGAGTCAAAATTTATAAATGACTTCAACCCAGTGATTTTATCCATGTGGAATGCTAACATGGATATTCAGTATGTGGCAGACAATTCTATTGCTGTTGCTCGGTATGTGACATCTTACATCACTAAATCTGAGAAAACAGAATTGAAGGAAATGTGGGAAGAGATTTCTCACGAGAAGACTGTCAGTAAGAAGCTGTACAGTTTCAGTTTAAAGATGTTATCGCATCGAGAAATTGGATCCTACGAATGCTCAGATAGGTTATCATCTGCAAGTCTTTACTCGAAATCCAGAAGAATAATTTGGGTAAGCTTAGGCCTTGCAGGAATGAGAAATCGGGTACTGAAATCTGTTGGAGAAATTGAATATTTGTCCGAGAATGACCCAGAAAGTACAGATATTTTGAAATCAAACATGTTGGACACATATTACCCAAAGAGAGATCATCATCTTGAGAACATGTGTCTCTATGAAGTGCTGCAGAACTACATTTATTCACGGAAAGCCACAGAAGACATCAACAATGGAAAATATAAAGTCATTGGTGAGGAAGGATGTTTGGTGAAGCAAACAAAAGGAAGTTTGATAAATCACAGGAAGCTCAGTTGCGAAACTACTGACAAAAAGGAATTTTACTACTTGGCTCTTTTACAGCTGTTTAAACCATGGCGTTCAGAGGACGAACTACTGGGAGAATTTCAAAACTATGAAGATTCTTTTAATGCTAGCAAAGACAGCATAGAATGCAGTACTTTCACAACTTATGTCCAAATGTTAAATGAAGAAAAGGAACGGGAAGCAAAAATTGAAGCTGAAGTAGCTAGAGACAGTTCTCAAGACAGCCAAAGTTCAGTAACACTTAGTCAAGATCCCCTAGGACAACCGATCATAGAAAATGAAGCTGCAGTAGCCATGACTGAAGTAGAAACGGCTATGAATCAAGCACAGGAAGATTCAATCGACTTACTAAATCTGGAAGAACAACTGAATGAAGAACAAAAAGAAATTTATGAAGAAGTCATCAAAAAAATTGATCATGGATTACTACATGAAAAGAAAGAGTGCTCATGCACATCATTTGAACCAATCAGGATGTATGTGAGTGGACAAGCTGGAACTGGTAAAAGTTTCTTAATAAAAGTCATCAGAAGCTACCTACAGCAAAAAACAGCTTCAAATTTGTCTTGTGTGGTAACTTCTCCAACTGGGTTAGCAGCCTATAACATAAAAGGAATTACCTTACATCGCTTGCTAATGTTACCAGTAGAGCATGAGAACAAAATAGAATACCACAAGCTAACTGGAGAAGCATGTCTCGAAGTTTCAAGAGTGTTGAAGAAGATGCAAGTTCTCATTATTGATGAGGTGAGCATGGTTTCAAATTTAATGCTTGCCTTTGTGCATTTAAGAATGCAACAAATACTTAAGAGAGACTATGACGTGTTATTTGGAGGTAAACACATCATAGTTTTTGGGGATCTTCTGCAGCTCACTCCAGTTAAAGGACAACCAGTGTTTAATACTGTGACACATGAAGACACGAAGAAGTCATTAGGAAGCATTGGTAATGCGAATATTTGGTCGTTCTTTGAGTACAAAGAACTCACTACCAATATGAGACAAGCAAACGACGAAGATTATGCAAGTATTCTGAAAGATATCAGAATTGGACTACTCACAGAAGTTGGCAAAAAAGCATTACAGAGTCGGTTGCTACATAACTTATTTCCAAATGAAGAAATAGTTGCAGAGAAAATATACCAGAACATTGCAGAAAAAAATACTGTAATCTGCTTAATGCCAACACTACGTGAGTGCTCAATATTCAATGAGGAACTTTTGAAATTGGAAAACGAAGAGATTAAGAAAATGGAAGCAGAGGACAAAATTCAGCATGAAAGAATTACTTTTACATTAACAGGCAAACTGAAAAATAAATTGGATTCACTAGAGAAGAATATTTCCAAAACAGCTGGATTAGAAAAAAATCTATATGTTTGCATGAATTGTCGAGTGATTTTAAGGAGAAATTTGGATGTAGAAAAAGGTTTAGTGAATGGAGCTATGGGAAGAGTTGTGGGTTTTATTAATTACCAGAAAAAAGATGGAATTGAATGTTTAAAAATAAAATTTGATCAGATAGAAGAAGTTAAAGACATTTGTCGTTGTTCAGTTTGTTTCATGCTTGTGAAAGACTTATATGTACGTAGGAAGCAGTTTCCATTTTCTCTAGCATATGCTGTAACTATTCACAAGTCTCAAGGATTGACTGTAGATAGTGCTTTTGTAAACATTGGTTCTACTGTGTTCAAAGAAGGTATGGCATATGTTGCTTTGTCAAGAGTGAAAACATTATGTGGTTTATTTATGATAGACTTTGATGACTCAAACGTTAGTGCTGATACAAACTGTGTAAAGGAGTATAACAGATTAAGAAGAACCTATGCTCCTCATTTAGGTCAGTATCCTGTGATTGAAAAACATGTTGTTTGTCGGAAAAGGAGATTTGAGAATATCTGTAATGTGGATGAACAGAACAAAAAAAAAAGGACAGTGATGTGATAGCAAGGAAAAAGAAAAAGGACAGTGTTGAAGAGGTTGTTGGTTGTCATTTTGAAAATAGCTCTGGTGTCAACTGCTATGCAAATGTAGTGCTGAATGTTGTATTTTATCATGAAAAGTTGCTAGAACAGATAATAGTAAATCATGGAAAAAGATTGTGTTCTCTGCTGAGTCTCCTTTTTGAGAAGCTGAGTACTGATAAAACTGAAATAGACAGTGCTACTGATGTTAGAAATCTTTTAGATGTATGTTCTGGATCTACACAGTTTAAAGAAAATGTCCAGCAAGATGCACAGGAATTCTTAATATATATTTTGAGTGTACTAGAAGATGAAGGAGTAGAAGTAAAAAACTTATTTGGTGTCTCTTACAAATGGGAACATTGCTGTGAAAACTGTATGAACACATGTAGTAGTAATGTTGATTCAGAAAGGTTCATATTTTTACCATTACCACAAAGTAAATCAGTAACTTTTAGTAAATTAGTTAAAGATGCCAATCACAACATGGAATGTTCTGAATGTAAATCTGACATGTTTTCCACGTTATTTTTACAGAAATATGGTCAGTATGTAATTTTAATGATGCAACGTTGTAGAGCTGATGGTTCAAAATTGGATACTTTAATAAAGAAGTTTACAGGACAGCAATTATCAATTTCTGGAAAAACTTTTGTTACAGTTGCAATAATTTTTCATGAAGGACCTACTGTAACTTCTGGACATTACACAGTTTTTCTTAATGTGAAAAAGGCTGGACACTGTGTAATGATTCCCAATTGATTTTCAAGCAACGTTTGCCTTATGATTTAACCAATTCTTACTTAATTTTTCTGAAACCTAAATTTTGAAAACTAAAAACTGCATCTGAAGGAAGCATTTTTTGTAATTTTAAAGGATTATAATTGAAGATATCACTTAAAAAGGATTTTGAAATTACTATTTGGCCTAAAGGAAAAGTAATAAAAACAATTGTGGACTCCTTTGACAGAAATTATTTTGGCATGTGTGCTTTTGCGACAAGGTTTAAAGACGGTTTGTCTAGAAATTTTTTATTCATCTAGAGAAATAGTTGTAACATATATGTAATATTTCTAACAAGGTATATTTTAGTGAGGATAGTTTTGGGGCTTTTTTTAAACAATCTTTCAGATTGTTTTTTTTTTTGCCCGCTGTTAAATCATGAATACAATTGTTTTCACTATTTTAAGTGAAAATTAAAAATTCTGAAAACAGCAAAAAAAATTGCTTTGTAAAATATGTAAAAACATGTAATGCTTTTTGTAATGTATGATTGAATATTAATACTTTTTTTCTTTTTTTGCAGAACTGGAAAGAAAAAAAAAAAAAAAAATCTGTTCCCTTGCGAAATACTTTAAAAAAATTTTTGGGGGAAAAATTTTATTTTTAAAAAAAAATAAGTGAAAAATATTAGTATTACTCAATCCTCCCTTTTCATGCTTCCATTTCTTCACCTCTTTTTGTACATTAAATTTTATTTAAAAAAAAAAAAAAATGTAAAAAAAAAACTTTGGGTGCGCGCAGGGTGCGCGCACCTCAAAAATAAAATAAAAAAAAATCCCCCCCAAAAAATTTTTGGGGTTTAGTTTATAAGTGGCTCTTAAAAGAGCCCTTGAGTTAATGGAGGGAAACAGGAAGAGAAAAACGAAAAAAAAGAAAAAACATCTATGGCCTACTGGGCATCAAATTTTCTCTGAATGAGATCAAGACTGGTCTCAGACACAGAAATAAGTTTACCGCAATCAGTGCAGCGTGTGGACAACCTAGCAAAACAAGGTGGTCCAAAACGAGGTGAAGAAGAAGGCAAAGGTACCACTGCAGCTGAAGTGCTCGCCTGAGGTGCCGAAGATGTGCTCGGCTGAGCTGCTGCAGATGTCGTCGGTGGAGCAGGTGGAGGGTTTGCTCCAGAAGCTCGACGAAAAGTTACTGGATGCATTTTGTAAACATGTCTCAACATAGTGTGAATGCTAAAAGAATATTTCTTGTTAGGATTCCCACGAGATAAGACTTTATCACAAAGTACACATGTAACTTTTGGTGCATTTACCTTTTTTTGTCCCTCTGGAAAAGTGAAAAACTGCCATATAAAGCTGTCTTTCTGCTTCCTGCTCCTCTGCCTCTCAAGAGTGTCCAGATCACTGTCTGAAGATGGTTGCTGTTCAGCCATTGTCTCTCAACAACAGAATAGCTCCTTCTCCAAAGGAATCAGAACTAATAATGAGGGGAGTAGGTGTGGTTTGGGAAGAATCTGGAACTGAAAGTACTTCAAACCAATCAAAAGTGATGATTCTTGATCACATGACTTGCCATGAGGGGATTGGGTGTGGTATTGAAACAATTAGAAACTGAAAGTAATGATAACCAATAAGAAGTGCTGTTTTATTATGCATAAACCCGAGGTGCGCGCACTGCGCAAGCTCCGAGCGCGCACCTCGTGATTACGTATGCGCGAACGCGTAGGAGCACATGTGCATACGTCATATGCGCGTACCTAGCGCGCATACGTTGAACACGCGTATACGCGACCGTTATTGCGCGTAATTTTAGCGTATGCGGAAGTAAACCGCGTGGAGCGCGTAGGACGCACGCACGCATGCGTACCTACGTACGCATATGTACTGGGTGCGCGCTCCCAGCGCGCACTATGACGTATATTTGCGTACGTAAATAACGTACGACGGTATTCATAAAAAACTTACGAAATTGTACTAGGAGCGCGCTCAGAGCGCGCACCCCAAGAATTTATATAAAAAAAAAAAGTGGAGAAAAATTAATTGCAAAAATTTAAAAAACTGTTCAACTTTATCCTAATTGAAATTTAAAAAAAATTTTTTTTTTAAATTAAATAATACAAAAATTAGCATTTAAAAAACCGTACATATTCACTGAAAAAACCAAAGGTTTCACACACGTTATAGTTAGAAATTAGCATTTAAAAAACCTTGCAAATTCACTGAAAAAACCATAGGTTTCACACATGTTATAGTTAGCTGGACATTTCACTCGTGAAAAACCAATGAAATTCCCCCGTTATAGTTAGTTCAGCTAACTATAACTCGCGCCCCTGCAATGCACTGCTGATGACGTCACATATTACATCACTCATGACATGGTCAGTGACATCACTCATGACATCACTGATGACATCTCAAATGACATCACTGATGACATCACTGATGACATCATCCTTGTGATTGAGTAGCAGACCTCCTCTCACCCTAATATAACCTTTGATACACACATTCAAAAATAGAGACTAAAATTTTCAAAACAATGGACATACCAATACCAGTTACAACAACCTCTTCAGTAATTCTAAGATCCACATACAAATCCACTCATTCACCAACAGTCCTATACAGTCACTCATACATGTACTCACTCATCATATGTACTCATACACCTATACATCCTGTTACACAATGCCACTCATCCATAGAGTTACTCACACACATAGTCACTCATGCTAATAAAGAATCAAACATACATTTACTTGCATATACAGTAATACACACACCACCACACTTACTTCTACGGAAACTTACACATACTTAGTCTTTTAAACAATCACTTATAGAAATACATACTTATTCATACATGAACTCTTTCAATCTCTCACTCTCACATATACTCACTTATATACACCAATAGTCACATATACTAGTTTAAAACATATGAAGTTACTCATAGAGACACTATTGAGACAGTCATTCACTCACTAACACACCCATACACACACTCATCCACCCATACAGTCCTGCACACATGCTGTGTTCAACACATACAAACAGCGAGTCACTCATTCATGCACCTATGCACTATGTAATACCCCCCACCGAACCATGCAGACACTCAGACTGATACTGAAAAAACCAACTAATAACCAATATAGACACCCATGTAGCTACTCACCAACCCATGCAGCCACTAATACACAAAGTGAGAGACTGATACAGATATTTACATATTTAAACATTACTCACAAAGCCATGTATTCACTATGATACACTTAATCAGTCACATAATCAATTTTTCAAAAACAAATCATCCATTTAGACACTTATATACCCATTTATTCTTCCATCGACCTTGAGATATACATATATAAAACATATTTAATTTTCAGAAAAACACACATTCACTGGATGATGTCATCAGTGATGTCATTTGAGATGTCATCAGTGATGTCATGAGTGATGTCACTGACCATGTCATGAGTGATGTAATATGTGACGTCATCAGCAGTGCATTGCAGGGGCGCAAGTTATAGTTAGCTGAACTAACTATAACGGGGGAATTTCATTGGTTTTTCACGAGTGAAATGTCCAGCTAACTATAACATGTGTGAAACCTATGGTTTTTTCAGTGAATTTGCAAGGTTTTTTAAATGCTAATTCCTAACTATAACGTGTGTGAAACCTTTGGTTTTTTCAGTGAATATATATATATATATATTGCCTATTGGCAGTCGCCAGTTGATAGGTATAGATAGGACCTAGTTTCCATGGGAAAAGCGTTTTTTGATTTGACAATATCTTTGGCATAGTTTGACGAATCTTCGCGAAATTTTCAAAACTAATTTAGGGCGGTCAGGTCAGCTGCTGTGTTGAAAGTTTTGCGGTGATTCATTAAGCAGAGGCCTAGAAAAAGGGGGGGTCCCAAAACGTGTTTTCTCCATGTCAATTTCCATAAGGACTTCTAGACATGGCTACAGCCTGAACTGCTGAATGGAATTACACCAAATTTGGCAAAAGGGTAGTTCTTGGTTCAGACAGCACTCTTTTTGTTAAATGGTGTGAATTTATTCAGTAGTTCCTAAGGAATGTAAATATTTCTCAGATATTCAACTGGGGACGCGGAGGATCCGTGAACCCTCCCAATCTCGTGCCTGCAATCCGATTGGCTAAGGTAAAAAACAACCTGAACAAACAAGAAAAAGGTTAAGGGTAGAAACACCCTGAGCCCCCAGGCCTGCTCAGGGGTACCCACCCACAGGGCCACAAAAAGCATTTTTTGGAAAACATTTCATCAGGATTCAAGGTAGATCCGCAACTCTGGCACAAATTTTTAAAAAATACAAAGCGCAGGCTCCCACGCTTCGTTTCCTTTAGTCACCCTGGTGGACCAGGTCCGGGGGCAATATGAAAAAAAGAGATGCGGTGGCCCGCATGGGCACCTGCTTGCCCTGGAGATTGCTACCTCCCCGGGGCTTATAGATTGAATGCAGGGGGGCTACGTGGCACCCCCATGCAGCCCCGGTGACGGTCACCTACCCGGGACTAACTATCTTAAATACGCATGGCCCTGTGCCCCCCTGCAGCCCTAGGGAATGCCACCTCACCGGGGCTAAGTTCAGAAAAATGTGTGGGGGTCTCCAGCCCCTCCATGAAGCCCCAGGGAACCACCACCTCCCGGGGCTAAAATACTGTTGGAGGGGGGTGCGTGGCCTCCCTCGTGGAGCCATAAATGCCCTGGGGACAGCCACCCCCCAGGGCCAGCTCCAGCAATGTCCCAGGGTGCCCACCCCTAGAACATTGTAGTTTGCTATGGCTTGGTGGGAGCATGACTCCCTCCAAGCCATAGCAAACTCTGGTCCACTTCACGGAAGTGAGAGCAGGAAATTGATCTCACTTCCATTACTCGGAGCAGAATTGCTCTTGGGCAGAGGGAGCTGCATGCTTGCAGTTCCCTCTGCCCAAATGCAAGGCTGGCTACCGCAGTAGGTGGGGAGCCAGCAGGGACTGTGGGGGCCTTTGAGGTCTCCCAACAGTCCCCAATGAAGGGGTCATGCCCCGGGGATGGGGTCCGCAGGGCAATAATGGCCTGGGTATGGGGGCCACGCAGGCCCTCCTACCCAATTTTAAAGCATTTGGCCTGGCTCAGGGGGATGCAGTCCTCGGGGCCGAAATTGGCCTCAGGAGGTGGACCGCGTGGTCCCCTCCCCTTTGAAAAGAAAAAATTAATAAAGGCCCAGCCCTGAGGAATGGGGTCACCAGGGCAGTTATCAATCAATCAATCAATCAATCAATCAATCAATCAATCCTCGGGAGAGGGGTTGCGCCCTTTCTCCACTACTTTCTTCACTACTCTGCAAGCCCTTTCCCATAGCCCATCTGTTTTCACCAGTAAGCCCCTTTTTCCACCACTTTGCAAACGCACCCCTCTGTACCGCCACCTCCCCGGGGCTCGGTTAATGATTTGCAGGGGGACACGCACCCCCTCGCAGCCCCGGGGACACTATCCCCGGGGCAAATTTTTAAATGTGTGGGGAGCCTCTAAGACCCCCCCAAGCCCCGGGGACTGCCACCCCGGGGGCTTTCATTAATTGATTACGGGGCACACGGCCCCCCGCAGCTCCGGGGACCATCACCCCCGAGGCTTTTAAAAAAATAAATAAATACACCTGTGTGGGGGGGCTCGAGCCCCCCCTCGCCCTGTGGACCGCCACCTCCCCGGGGCACTAAATATTCAAATTAAGGGGTCCGTTATGGACACCCGAGCCCCGGGGACCACCACCCCCTGGGGCTTTGCATTAAGTAGGAGGGGGCCGCGTGGCCCCCCTCCTGGAGCCAGTGATGGCCCTGGGATCTGCCACCCCCCAGGGCTGGCTCCTGCAGTGTCCCGGGGTGCCCACCCCGGGACACTGCTGTTTGCAATGACAGGGCGGGAGCCTCGCGGCTCCTTCTCTGTCCTTGCAAACTGCTTTGCTTCATTGAAGCGAGAGCAGGGAAACCTGCTCTCGCTTCAATGAAGCAAAGCAGATTACTTTTCCACACGGGGAGCTGCATCTTAGTAGCTCTCCATGTGGAAAAGCAATGCCGGCTCCCGCAGGATGCGTGGGAGCCGGCAGGGACCGTGGGGTCATTGGGGCTCCCCCCAACGGTCACCAACGAGGTGGCCAGGCCCCGGGGGATGGGGTCCCCGGGGCCATAAATGGCCTGAGGAGGGGGGCCACGCAACCCTCCTCAATAATAATATGAAAGAAATTAGCTATGCCCTGGAGGATAGGGTCGCCAGGGCCCGGAATTGACCATGGGAGGGGGGCCCACACGGCCCCCTTCCCGTTAATTTTTTATTTTTATTTGGGGGCAGGCCCTGGGGGATGGGGTCCCCAGGGCCCCAAAAAAGTAAAAGGAAGGGGGGGCCACACAGCCTCCCTTTGTAAAAAAGTTTTTTTAAAAAGGTGCCTAGGCCCCGCCCCTCACAAAAACACTGCAAACAGGGCTGCGTTGCTGAGAGGTGGTCCAGGCCACGCCCCTTTTTACACCTCTCTGCAACGCAGCCCTGTGGCGCTTACTGGAGGTACCTCGTGGGGTAGTTGGACCCCAGGGACCCTCAGGATTCAAGGGGAGTTAATCCCACAACTTAAAACGTTTGCACAGTGGTGAAGGTAGGGGGCGGGGCCTGAGGTGACATGTGTGCAAACATGCCCTGTGGCGCATTTTAAGTTGGGGAATTAATTCCTCTTGAATCCTGAGGGTCCCTGGGGGCCAACTAGCCCACCAGGTACCTCCAGTAAGCGCCACAGAGCTGCATTACAGAGAGGTGTAAAAAGGGGCGTGGCCTCTGAACACCTCTCTGCAACGCAGCTCCCTGGTGCATACTGGAGGGACCTGGTGGGCTAGTTGGCCCCCAGGGACCCTCAGGATTGAAGAGGAATTAATTCCTTCACCACGTTTGCACAGTGGTGATGGGAGGTGACGGGGACTGAGGTGCCATGTGTGCAAACACGCCCTGTGGCGTGTTTAAAGTTGGGGAATTAATTCAGTTTCAATCCTGAGGGACCCTGGGGGCCAAATATCCCACCAGGTGTTTCCAATAAGCACCACTGCGCTGCGTTGCAGAGAGGTGGTCCAGGTCATGCCCTTTTCTACACCTCTCTGCAACGCAGCTCTGTGGCGCTTACTGGAGGTACCTGGTGATCTAGTTGGATCCCATGGACCCTCAGGATTGAAGGGGACTTTATCCCCCAACTTAAAATGCGCCTCGGGACGTGTTTGCACACATGTCACCTCAGGTCCCTCCTCCCTTGACCACTGTGCAAACGCGCCCTGTAGCGCGTTTTAAGAGGTAGTTTTAATCTCCTGCCCTATTATGTACTAGGGACTTACAGAGGAGGTCATGCTAATCACAGGGGTGCCCCAACACACAGGGTTCCCTAGTGTATGTAGGTGTTTTCACTGTATTCTAAGTGTCTTTTAGCATATCACTGGCTCCAGGCTTGGTTAGTCAGACTCAGTTACTTACCACCAGTTTCCGTCTGAAAAAGTTGTGGGCACAGGATGATTTTGCAACAAGGCCTCTTTCTGCTCCTCTGTTGGTTCTTTCTGCACATATTTTGCTTCTTCCTGAACTTTTCTTCATCTTTGTGGACTTCTGTTGCCTCTTTCTGCATTTCTTTTGCTTCTTTCTGTGCGTTTTTTCTTCTTTCTTCAGATGTCCAACCTCTGTAGGCATAGTTAGAAACTAGCATTTAAAAAACCTTAGAAATTCACTTAAAAAACCATAGGTTTCAGGCAAGTTATAGTTAGAAATTAGCATTTAAAAAACCTTTGAAATTGACTGAAAAAACCAAAGGTTTCAGGCACGTTATAGTTAGAAACTAGCATTTAAAAAACCTTAGAAATTCATTGAAAAAACCATAGGTTTTAGAGAAAGTTATAGTTAGCAGGACATTTCACTCGTACAAAACCAGTGAAATTCCCCCGTTATAGTTAGTTCAGCTAACTATAACTTGCGCCCGCGCAATGCACTGCTGATGACGTCACATATTACATCACTCATGACATGGTCAGTGGCATCACTGAAGACATCACTGATGACATCACTGATGACATCATCCATGTGATAAATTGATGCATCTTCTCACACCCTAATATGTTTGATACACCCACTCTAAATTACAGTCTGCCATTCTCAAAACCATAGAAACTCCAACACCAATAAGTACATACCCACTCACTGATTCTGAGGTTTACACACA
Source organism: Triturus cristatus (assembly GCF_964204655.1). NCBI lineage: Eukaryota > Metazoa > Chordata > Amphibia > Caudata > Salamandridae > Triturus > Triturus cristatus. Next base: position 526,114,255 of record NC_140592.1, read on the forward strand.
CATCCATTCACTCACCTGTACAGTCACTCATACTTGTGGTCACTCAGTACAGGACTATCAGATGCACTCATGCACCTATATAGACACTCACACACCGCCACTCATCCATAGGGGTACTCAGACACCATGTCAGTCATGCAAATAATTAATCACACTGCCATTTACTCACCTACACAGTTATACATACACCAGCTCAATTACTGATACAAGCACACACTCATCCATACAGCTACTCTCACAATCACACACTCTCACTTATAGCCATTTATATACTCCAACATACATATATACTGTCTTTCACATATGTAGTTACCAACACATGTACCACTGAGATATACATTCACTCACTAACACACCCATACACACACTCACCCACCCATACAGTCCATCACAGATGCACTCTTGAAACCATGCACCCAGTGAATCACCCACTCACACATCTATGCACAGAGTCACACACACCCCACCCAAACAAAACACTCAGGCACCCATACAAATACTCAGACAACCAATCAATAACTCATATAGACACTCATGTAGCTATTCACAAACCTATGCAGCCGCTTACACACCAACAGACAGATGGATACAGACATTCACACAGTTTAGTCACTAACCCATGCATTCAGTAAGATACGTTTAATCACTCACTTATAGAGTCAGTCATCCACCTACTAAATCATCCATTCAGACACTTATAGACCCACTCATTCTTCAATACGCCTTTCCTTGAATATATTAAACACATTCAAACTTTAAAGAAACACACTGGATGATGACATCAGTGATGTAATCTGTGATGTCATTTGAGATGTCATCAGTGATGTCATCAGTGATGTCACTGACCACGTCATGCGTGATGTAATATGTGACGTCATCAGCAGTGAAATGTCCTGCTAACTATAACTTTCTCTAAAACCTATGGTTTTTTCAGTTAATATATATATATATATATATATATATATATATATATATATATATATATATATATATACATATGACTGAAATGTAGCCATTACAGGACTGCAATGCATTGTGGAGAATGCCAGGTGTTGAGGGTCACAAAGAGGAGCACACATAAAGGATGATAACATATTGTATTCATAATAAATACATTGAGGGTGGAATTATACTCATTTTAGGAATTGTGGCGTACTCTGAGGCAATTTTACCCAGTGTAACCTCTGCTGGGATATGATGAACCATTTTTCAGAGAAAACAGGTTTCTCTCATGATATTTTGAAAGAGGTTATGGAAGGTGCTCCAGGATCTAAAATGAAAGCATATTTTCTATAAATTCACTGTATCTTCCTCTGCCATGTAAGAATAAACTCTGACATACTGTTCAAAACATGAACTTCAAACAGACTATATAGGGCAGAAGACTGTTTAAAAAAATATTAAAAATATCGGGAGACAAAATAACGGAAGTTAAATATTGTGACACACAAATATCGTGATACATAAATATCGTTGAAAAGAATATCATTTTTTGAGATAAATAATATCGTATTAAATAATATCAATGTTTTTAATATAATTTTCACTTATATAGTGGTTAAAATGTTATTTTTTTATTTATTTTAATGTGTTTTAGTTAATGAATCTATTAATTTCATGTGTTACTATTGTTTATATAAATGTTATTAACTGTTTTTAAAAAGTAGCTTGTAATTTTTAGAATTATTTAATGCATTTTATTTAATTATAATACTGATATTTATTATTTAATTTATGTAATACTGGTTCATGTGATTCGAAGTTCAGTTTCGTTGCCCCCCCCCCCCCAAATACTGGTCTAGTGATATATGAGTGATCCCCAGTGCCACCAGTCAATATCTTTAATTGACTCCCCAGCAAAGATACTAGGTAGAGTCTTGCTAGTCCAATTTGAGACATGGGAAAATTAGAAGATTGTTTTACCATCTGGAGTATATGGCTTCAGACGGGGCTTAGGATCTGTTGGCCAGTACTTGAATTTGCATTTAATCATGATTAAATACGTGGCTGCTAAAGAGGGATTTCTCTTTTTGGCATTTATGGTTGTAAGTGCAGCTTTTGAAAATGTTTCTAAGGGGCAGCTATGTAAAATTTTAATAAATAAAGGTACTAATTCCAATATTGCCTACCTCCGCTCCCAGTTGCATGCAGATGAAGAAGGTAGTATCAGGTTTGCGCCAAATGGGGAGCGCACCCCATATATAAGGATTAGGAAGGGGGTCAGGCAAGGCTGTGTGCTGGCCCTCTTTATTTTCAGTCTCAACATTGATGACTTAGATGGCATCCTGATAGATGCAGCAGCTGATCCTCCTGGGATGGGGTCCCGACATTTAC